>NC_091286.1:129523598-130908598 GCF_032444005.1 Ranitomeya imitator
CTTCTCTTTTCTCTTTCTCTTCTCTTTCTCTTCTCTTTCTCTCTCTTTCCTCTTTCTCTTCTCTTTCCTCTTTCTCTTCTCTTTCTCTTTCTCTTCTTTCCTCTTTCTCTTCTCTTTCCTCTTTCTCTTCTCTTTTCTCTTTCTCTTCTCTTTTCTCTTTCTCTTCTCTTTCCTCTTTCTCTTCTCTTTTCTCTTTCTCTTCTCTTTTCTCTTCTCTTTCCTCTTTCTCTTCTCTTTCCTCTTTCTCTTCTCTTTTCTCTTTCTCTTCTCTTTCCTCTTTCTCTTCTCTTTCTCTTCTCTTTTCTCTTCTCTTTTCTCTTTCTCTTCTCTTTCTCTTCTCTTTTCTCTTTCTCTTCTCTTTCTCTTCTTTCCTCTTTCTCTTCGCTTTCCTCTTTCTCTTCTCTTTTCTCTTTCTCTTCTCTTTCCTCTTTCTCTTCTCTTTTCTCTTTCTCTTCTCTTTTCTCTTTCTCTTCTCTTTCTCTTCTCTTTCTCTTCTCTTTTCTCTTTCTCTTCTCTTTCCTCTTTCTCTTCTCTTTCCTCTTTCTCTTCTCTTTTCTCTTTCTCTTCTCTTTTCTCTTTCTCTTTCTCTTCTCTTTCTCTTCTCTTTCTCTTCTCTTTCTCTTCTCTTTCTCTTCTCTTTCCTCTTTCTATTCTCTTTCCTCTTTCTCTTCTCTTTTCTCTTTCTCTTCTCTTTCTCTTCTCTTTCTCTTATCTTTTTCTTCTCTTTTCTCTTTCTCTTCTCTTTCCTCTTTCTCTTCTCTTTCCTCTTTCTCTTCTCTTTCCTCTTTCTCTTCTCTTTTCTCTTTCTCTTTCTCTTCTCTTTTCTCTTTCTCTTTCTCTTCTCTTTCCTCTTTCTCTTCTCTTTTCTCTTTCTCTTCTCTTTTCTCTTTCTCTTTTCTCTTCTCTTTCTCTTCTCTTTCTCTTCTCTTTCTCTTCTCTTTCCTCTTT
This sequence comes from Ranitomeya imitator, assembly GCF_032444005.1. Lineage (NCBI taxonomy): Eukaryota > Metazoa > Chordata > Amphibia > Anura > Dendrobatidae > Ranitomeya > Ranitomeya imitator. The sequence goes on from NC_091286.1 coordinate 129,524,547, forward strand.
CTATTCTCTTTCCTCTTTCTTTTCTCTTTCTCTTCTCTTTTCTCTTTCTCTTCTCTTTCTCTTCTCTTTCTCTTCTTTCCTCTTTCTCTTCTCTTTCCTCTTTCTCTTCTCTTTTCTCTTTCTCTTCTCTTTCCTCTTTCTCTTCTCTTTTCTCTTTCTCTTCTCTTTTCTCTTCTCTTTCCTCTTTCTCTTCTCTTTCCTCTTTCTCTTCTCTTCTCTTTTCTCTTTCTCTTCTCTTTCTCTTCTTTCCTCTTTCTCTTCGCTTTCCTCTTTCTCTTCTCTTTTCTCTTTCTCTTCTCTTTTCTCTTTCTCTTCTCTTTTCTCTTTCTCTTCTCATTCTCTTCTCTTTTCTCTTTCTCTTTCTCTTCTCTTTTTCTTCTTTCCTCTTTCTCTTCTCTTTCCTCTTTCTCTTCTCTTTTCTCTTTCTCTTCTCTTTCCTCTTTCTCTTCTCTTTCCTCTTTCTCTTCTCTTTCTCTTCTCTTTTCTCTTTCTTTTCTCTTTCTCTTCTCTTTCTCTTCTCTTTCTCTTTCCTCTTTCTCTTCTCTTTCCTCTTTCTCTTCTCTTTTCTCTTTCTCTTCTCTTTTCTCTTTCTCTTCTCTTTCCTCTTTCTCTTCTCTTTCCTCTTTCTCTTCTCTTTTCTCTTTCTCTTCTCTTTCTCTTCTCTTTCTCTTCTCTTTCTCTTCTCTTTCTCTTCTCTTTTCTCTTTCTCTTCTCTTTCCTCTTTCTCTTCTCTTTCCTCTTTCTCTTCTCTTTCCTCTTTCTCTTCTCTTTTCTCTTTCTCTTCTCTTTTCTCTTTCTCTTTCTCTTCTCTTTTCTCTTCTCTTTCTCTTCTCTTTCTCTTCTCTTTCTCTTCTCTTTCCTCTTTCTCTTCTCTTTCTCTTCTCTTTTCTCTTTCTCTTCTCTTTCTCTTCTCTTTCTCTTCTTTCCTCTTTCTCTTCTCTTTCCTCTTTCTCTTCTCTTTTCTCTTTCTCTTCTCTTTCCTCTTTCTCTTCTCTTTTCTCTTCTCTTTCTCTTCTCTTTCTCTTCTCTTTCCTCTTTCTCTTCTCTTTCTCTTCTCTTTTCTCTTTCTCTTCTCTTTCTCTTCTCTTTCTCTTCTTTCCTCTTTCTCTTCTCTTTCCTCTTTCTCTTCTCTTTTCTCTTTCTCTTCTCTTTTCTCTTTTCTCTTCTCTTTCTCTTCTCTTTCTCTTCTCTTTCTCTTCTCTTTCTCTTCTCTTTCCTCTTTCTCTTCTCTTTCTCTTCTCTTTTCTCTTTCTCTTCTCTTTCTCTTCTCTTTCTCTTCTTTCCTCTTTCTCTTCTCTTTCCTCTTTCTCTTCTCTTTTCTCTTTCTCTTCTCTTTCCTCTTTCTCTTCTCTTTTCTCTTCTCTTTTCTCTTTCTCTTCTCTTTCTCTTCTCTTTTTCTTCTCTTTTCTCTTTCTCTTCTCTTTTCTCTTTCTCTTCTCTTTTCTCTTCTCTTCTCTTTTCTATTTCTCTTCTCTTTTCTCTTTCTCTTCTCTTTTTCTTCTCTTTTCTCTTTCTCTTCTCTTTCTCTTCTCTTTCTCTTCTCTTTCTCTTCTCTTTTCTCTTTCTCTTCTCTTTCCTCTTTCTCTTCTCTTTCCTCTTTCTCTTCTCTTTTCTCTTTCTCTTTCTCTTCTCTTTCTCTTTCTCTTCTCTTTTCTCTTCTCTTTTCTCTTCTCTTTCTCTTCTCTTTCTCTTCTCTTTCTCTTCTCTTTCCTCTTTCTCTTCTCTTTCCTCTTTCTCTTCTCTTTCTCTTTTCTCTTTCTCTTCTCTTTCTCTTCTCTTTCTCTTCTTTCCTCTTTTTCTTCTCTTTCCTCTTTCACTTCTTCTCTTTCTCTTCTCTTTCCTCTTTCTCTTCTCTTTTCTCTTTCTCTTCTCTTCTCTTTCCTCTTTCTCTTCTCTTTCCTCTTTCTCTTCTCTTTTCTCTTTCTCTTCTCTTTCTCTTCTCTTTCTCTTCTCTTTCCTCTTTCTCTTCTCTTTCCTCTTTCTCTTCTCTTTTCTCTTTCTCTTCTTTCCTCTTTCTCTTCTCTTTCCTCTTTCTCTTCTCTTTTCTCTTTCTCTTCTCTTTTCTCTTTCTCTTCTCTTTCCTCTTTCTCTTCTCTTTTCTCTTTCTCTTCTCTTTTCTCTTCTCTTTCCTCTTTCTCTTCTCTTTCCTCTTTCTCTTCTCTTTTCTCTTTCTCTTCTCTTTCCTCTTTCTCTTCTCTTTCTCTTCTCTTTTCCCTTCTCTTTTCTCTTTCTCTTCTCTTTCTCTTCTCTTTTCTCTTTCTCTTCTCTTTTCTCTTTCTCTTCTCTTTTCTCTTCTCTTCTCTTCTCTTCTCTTTTCTCTTCTCTTCTCTTTTCTATTTCTCTTCTCTTTCTCTTCTCTTTCTCAATCCTTCTCTTCTCTGTCTCTTTCTCTTCTCTGTCTCTTTCTCTTCTCTGTCTATACTTTATCTCTTCTGTTTCTCTTCTTTATCTCTTATCTTTCTCTTCTCTATCTCTTCTCTTTCTTTCTCACTTTCTTTCTCTTTATTTCCCTCTTACTTTCACTCTTTTCCTTTCTTCCTCTTCTTTCTCTTTCTATATTTCTTTCTCTTTTTTCTCTCTCTCTTCCTTTTTCTCTCCGTCGCTCTCTTTCTCTCTGTCTTTCTCTTTTTTCTCTTTCTTTCTCGCTCTTTTTCTTTCTCTCTTTCTTTCTCTCTTTCTTTTTCTTTCACTTTTTTTACTTTCTCTTTCTTTTATAACTAATACCATCAGTGTGTTTTGTAGCAGTAATGTTGCAAAAGTCTTAAGACTGTTTACTGTTTTTATCCCACGAGATGGTACCCAACATGCCAACATGCCCTATCCTTTGACGTCAAAGGCCTTGACCTATCCTGGATCTCCTCATACCTTTCCAACCTCATATTTATCTTTTCAAAGTTCCACACCACCTCCTCATCCCGCACTCTCTCTGTTTGAGTCCCCCAATGCTTTGTCCTAGGACCTCTAATCTTCTCTATCTATACACTGGGACTACTCATTAAATCCTATGGCTTCCAGTGCCATCTGTCCGCTGATGACATACAGATCTACCTCTTGGGCACAGATTTCACCTCTCTGCTGTCCAAAATCCCAAAGTGTATCAGTCATATCCTCCACCTTCTTCTCACTTCCTTAAGCACAGTGTGGACAAATCTGAACTCATTATCTTTCCTCCATCTCAAGTATCTTCCCTACCTGTTCTATCCATACCTAGAAATTGCATCTCATTTTGCCCTGTAACGGAGTAACCCTTGACTCTGCCCTGTCCTTCAAACCACACATCCAAGTTCTCTCCACCTCTTGTCGCCTCCAGCTCAAAAATATCTCCTGAATCTGTCATTTCCTCAACCCTCACTTTACAAAAATGCTTGTGCATGCTTTCATCATCTCCTGCCTCGATCACATCCTCCTCTGCAGGGTCGGACTGGCCCACTGGGACACCTGTGAAATGCCTGGTGGGCCCCGCCCCAGAGAGGAGGAGGAAGGGAAACAAAAAAGCAACACAGGCCCTTTAAATCTTCAGGCGACGCCGACCGCCGCCATGACCAGGGGCCCCCCTATGCCAGCGCTGGCATTGGGCCCCCCTTCTAATACTCGCCTCTCCTTGTTACGGTGGCAGCTGTAGTGTCTTCAGCGCCCTCTGACTCTGTGACGTCTCAGGGCAGAGGATGCGTTGACGTCATCACTGTGCACTCAGCCTCTCTGTCCTGAGCGTTGCAGAGCCGGAGAGACCCTGAGTGTACCTGACCTGCAGTTGGAACAAGAGAGGTGAGGATTTTACTTTTTTTTTCTTTATGTCTGGGGCCCATAGTAATGTATGGAGGAGCGGGGGGAGGCATAATACTGTGCGGGGGGTGAGCATAATTCTGCGGGGGGCAAAATACTGTGCGGGGGGGCATAATACTGTGTGGAGGAGCTGGGGGGCATAATACTGTGTGGAGGAGCGGGGGCCCATAGTATTGTATGGAGGAGCTGGGGGGCATAATACTGTGTGGAGGAGTGGGGGACCCATAATACTGTGTGGAGGAGCGGGGGGGCATAATACTGTGCGGGGTGCATAATACTGTGTGGAGGAGCGGGGGACCCATAATACTGTGTGGAGGAGCGGAGGGCCCATAATACTGTATGGAGGAGCTGGGGGGCATAATACTGTATGGAGGAAGGGGGTCCCATAATACTGTATGGAGGAGCGGGGGGGCATAATACTGTGCGGGGTGCATAATACTGTGTGGAGGAGCTGGGGGGCATAATACTGTATGGAGGAGCGGGGGGTATAATACTATGTGGAGGAGCAGGGGGGCATAATACTGTGTGGAGGAACAGGGGGGCATAATACTGTGTGGAGGAACAGGGGGCATAATACTGTATAATACTGTAATTCTGCTGCCCATTTAGCTCATCTCTCCACTATCCCTCCATTTCCCCACTTGCAAATCCCTTCATTGGCTCCCAATTCCCTAGCATATCCATTTCACTCTACTAACACTGTCCTACAAAGCCATTCACAACCTTTCTCCTTCCTGCATCTCCAAACTAATCTCCTGTTATCTTCCCTCATGTGATCTTCGGTCTTTCCAAGACATCCTTCTCTCCTTCACAGTTATTCATATCTCACCCAATCTCCTCCAAGACTTCTCCCAAATATTCCTCCATTCTCTGGAATTCTGTGCCACAACACTGCCTCTTTCCCCATCATCCTGTATAATGTAAGCCGGCAAGGGCAGGGCCCTCTTCCCTCTGTACCAGTCTATCATTGTTAGTATGTCTACTGTAAGTGATGTTTGTGTTTTGTTTGCAACCTCTTCTCATAAACAGCACCATGGAATCAATGGTGCTCTATAAATAAATAAAAATAATAATGTCTCCTGTGTGGCACCTTGTTAATGAGACACCTTTTTATAGGCCAGGAATTGAACCAGCTAATAATATTTTTCATTAACCCCTTCATGACACCAGCTTTTTTCGGTTTTGCGTTTTCTTTTTTTGCTCCCCTTCTTCCCAGAGCCATAACTTTTTTATTTTTCCATCATTATGGCCATGAGAGGGCTTATTTTTTGCGGGACGAGTTGTACTTTTGAGCAACACCATTGGTTTTACCATGTCGTGTACTAGAAAACTGGAAAAAATCCAAGTGTGGTGAAATTGCAAAAAAGTGCAATCCCACACTTGTTTTTTGTTTCGTTTTTTTGCTAGGTTCACTAAATGCTACAACTTACCTGCCATTATGTCATTCCGAGTTCATAGACACCAAACATGTCTAGGTTTGCTAAACTTTGCTAAAAGAAAAAAAATATATATTTATTCAATTTTTTTCATATGTTTTAAAACATTTTTTTTTTACTTTTGCCATGCTTCAGTAGCCTCCATGGGAGGCTTGAAGCTGGCACAACTCGATCTACTCTGCTACATAGGAGCGATGCATAGATCACTTCTATGTAGCTGAATTACTGCATTGCAATGAGCGCCAACTACAAGGTGGCACTCACTGCAATCTGGCATCAACAACCATATAGGTCTTCAGGTGACCTCTGGTTGTTATGCCAACCCTCCAATGACCCCCAATCACGTGATGGGTATCACCGCGGCCCGCATTTCCGGCCAGATGGCCGGAAGCGCTTGTTATATGCCGCTGTCAGTTTGACAGCGGGATTTACCTAGTTAATAGCAGCGGGTGGATCGCGATTCCACCCGCCGTTATTCCAGGCACAAGTCAGCTGTAGAAAACAGCTGACATGTCCAGGCTTTGATGCTTGCTCTCCACCAGAGCCCGCATCAAAGGGAGAGATTGCGACCTCCACAGTACTAGTACAGCGGAGGTCTGGAAGGGGTTAAGCACCAGGATTGCTTTCTGATTACTAATGGATTTCAGCAGGTGTCATGACTTTCCATTGCTTTTTGCACCTTTCTTTCTTCATGTGTTCAATAATTTTCCCTGTGTCATTTCTCATTATTGCGCATAACTTAATTTATGGACATCTATAGTTTGATTTCTTTGCTTTTGTGGATTCGATGGGTTGTTACTACATTTCGTGAGAATTTCATGTCAATAGCAGCTTTAAAAATATATTCACTTAGAAAATTGGTGACGTGTTCAATTCTTATTTCACCTGCTGTATCATGGATAAAAATATTATGAGCTCTGCAAGCTGTAAGTACAATTTTTCTGCTTCCAATTACTGTATATTCGTAGCTATATGCTGTACTCTGAGATTAGCTCAACATATAATTTGTACTCTATGTTGTTTATTGCTTTGCTAAAAATTGTTTTACCTTATGTTGCGGCTTCTTCAGGGGATAAGGTGTTATGGTGGGAGCCATGTCAAAGTGGGTCTTTTATTAACTGTACATTCCCTTCATCAAATGCACAAGCCTATTGCAGAATAGTGTTAGATAAACTTCTCACAACAACCACAAAATATAGTTTTCCCATTGGATTAACATGAACAAAGATAGCAAGTATACATTCTATCTATCTTCTGCATTAGAGAAATTGGTTATTTTTTCTGCAATAAACCAGTTTATACTAGGAATGTAGAGAAGTGCATTTACAGTTTTGCAAATTTGAATATTTTTGAAATCACTCAAAGATCCATGTGCACATGAAGAAATATGAGGGTTTGCAATTATTGTTAATAAGAATTGCAATGTAGACAATAATTGACATTGCCTTGTCTTTGAATCTAGTTAATGGTGACCAGAAAGTTCATCTGTTGTAGCCTTACTTGCATGCGTTTCTTTCGATTCCATCTTCATTTAATGTATTGTTTGCAATAGGTCTTTGTTATTTGCCTGTTTGACATAACAGAATTAAAACAATAGGTACAGACTCCAGTGAATCTGAGTCATCTGTCTTACAACCCTGAGTCTGAGAAAAGGGATGTGATTGGCAAACAAGCTTGTAAGGCTGGAGCTGAGAATACCATTTGTGGGCATCCAAGCTGTGCCAAATTCAGTAAAAGCAATCAAGCAGAAAATGGAGATAAGAATGGTGAACCATTAGAGAACTTGATGTATGTCAAAGGTTGCTTAAAAATTGGCTCCATACCAAGGACCTTTTTACCTTATTGAAGAATGGAAGTGATGTATATACAAAAAATTTGAATAGCTCCATAGTCTGCATAACAGCACATGGTTCAGGCTGAAGCCAAGAACTTCTTTATACCATTATATAACTCTACTACATAATATAATATATATTTGTAAATTATATATATATATATACAGTGGGGCAAAAAAGTATTTAGTCAGTCAGCAATAGTGCAAGTTCCACCACTTAAAAAGATGAGAGGCGTCTGTAATTTACATCATAGGTAGACCTCAACTATGGGAGACAAACTGAGAAAAAAAAATCCAGAAAATCACATTGTCTGTTTTTTTAACATTTTATTTGCATATTATCATGGAAAATAAGTATTTGGTCAGAAACAAAATTTCATCTCAATACTTTGTAATATATCCTTTGTTGGCAATTACAGAGGTCAAACGTTTTCTGTAAGTCTTCACAAGGTTGCCACACACTGTTGTTGGTATGTTGGCCCATTCTTCCATGCAGATCTCCTCTAGAGCAGTGATGTTTTTGGCTTTTCGCTTGGCAACACGGACTTTCAACTCCCTCCAAAGGTTTTCTATAGGGCTGAGATCTGGAGACTGGCTAGGCCACTCCAGGACCTTGAAATGCTTCTTACGAAGCCACTCCTTCGTTGCCCTGGCGGTGTGCTTTGGATCATTATCATGTTGAAAGACCCAGCCACGTTTCATCTTCAATGCCCTTGCTGATGGAAGGAGGTTTGCACTCAAAATCTCACGATACATGGCCCCATTCATTCTTTCATGTACCCGGATCAGTCGTCCTGGCCCCTTTGCAGAGAAACAGCCCCAAAGCATGATGTTTCCACCACCATGCTTTACAGTAGGTATGGTGTTTGATGGATGCAACTCAGCATTCTTTTTCCTCCAAACACGACAAGTTGTGTTTCTACCAAACAGTTCCAGTTTGGTTTCATCAGACCATTGGACATTCTCCCAAAACTCCTCTGGATCATCCAAATGCTCTCTAGCAAACTTCAGACGGGCCCGGACATGTACTGGCTTAAGCAGTGGGACACGTCTGGCACTGCAGGATCTGAGTCCATGGTGGCGTAGTGTGTTACTTATGGTAGGCCTTGTTACATTGGTCCCAGCTCTCTGCAGTTCATTCGCTAGGTCCCCCCGCGTGGTTCTGGGATTTTTGCTCACTGTTCTTGTGATCATTCTGACCCCACGGGGTGGGATTTTGCGTGGAGCCCCAGATCGAGGGAGATTATCAGTGGTCTTGTATGTCTTCCATTTTCTAATTATTGCTCCCACTGTTGATTTCTTCACTCCAAGCTGGTTGGCTATTGCAGATTCAGTCTTCCCAGCCTGGTGCAGGGCTACAATTTTGTTTCTGGTGTCCTTTGACAGCTCTTTGGTCTTCACCATAGTGGAGTTTGGAGTCAGACTGTTTGAGGGTGTGCACAGGTGTCTTTTTATACTGATAACAAGTTTAAACAGGTGACATTACTACAGGTAATGAGTGGAGGAAAGAGGAGACTCTTAAAGAAGAAGTTACAGGTCTGTGAGAGCCAGAAATCTTGATTGTTTGTTTCTGACCAAATACTTATTTTCCACCATAATATGCAAATAAATTGTTAAAAAAACAGACAATGTGATTTTCTGGATTTTTTTTTCTCAGTTTGTCTCCCATAGTTGAGGTCTACCTATGATGTAAATTACAGACGCCTCTCATCTTTTTAAGTGGTGGAACTTGCACTATTGCTGACTGACTAAATACTTTTTTGCCCCACTGTATATACAAACACACACGAATATATATACATGTGCACAATAAATATTTCTACATATATATGTGTATATGTTCCTCAAGATTTAAATTTTATCGAAAAGGAAAAGTCGTGAATTTATTATTATTATTTATTTATATAGCACCATTAATTCCATGGTGCTGTACATGAGAAAGGGGTTACATACAGGGTTATAGATATCATTTACAGTACACAAATTTACGATGACAGACTGGTACAGAGGGGAGAGGACCCTGTCCTTGCGGACTTACATTCTACGGGATACTGTGGAAAAGACAGAAGGTCGGGGGTGCGGCAGCTCTGGTCGTGGTGAGGCAGCAGCTTTGGTGGTGGTGAGGCGGCAGCTCTGGTGGTGGTGAGGCGGCAGCTGTGGTGGTTGTTGAGGCAGCAGCACGGGTGGCTGGTGAGGTGGCAGCTGGGGTGGTTGGTGAGGCGGCAGCTCGGGTGGTTGGTGAAGTGCAGAATGGTTATTGCATGATGTAGGCTTTCCTGAAGAGATGGGTTTTCAGATTCCGTCTGAAGGATCCGAGGGTGGTGGATAATCATATGTGTTGAGGCGTGGAATTCCAGAGGATGCGGGATATTCAGGAGAAATCTTGGAGGCGGTTGTGTGAGGAACGAATAAGTATGGAGGAGAGTAGGAGGTCTTGGGAGGATCGAAGATTACGTGAGGGAAGATAGTGGGAGATTAGTTCAGAGATATAGGGAGGGGAGGGGACAGGTTGTGGATGGCTTCGTAGATCAGTGTTAGTAGTTTGAAGAACTGGATTCGTTGGGGAATTGGGAGCCAGTGGAGGGATTTTCAGAGGGGAGAAGCAGGGGAGTAGCGAGGAGAGAGGTGGATTAGCCGGGCAGCAGAGTTGAGGACTGACTGGAGTTGTGCAAGGGAGTTAGCGGGGAGGCAACAGAGGAGGGTGTTGCAGTAATCGAGGCGGGAGATGATAAGGGCATGCACAAGAGTTTTAGTAGATTGTGGGGTGATGAAGGGACTGATTCTGGCAATATTTTAGAGTTGGAAACGACAGGAGGTGGCAATAGTTTGGACGTGCGGTCGAGAATTACCTCAAGGCAGCTGATTTCAGGTGCGGGAGAGAGCGTGATGCCGTTTACCATAATAGATAGATCAGATAGGGGGATACGCGAGATGGGGGAAAGATGATGAGTTCAGTTTTGTCTACATTGAGTTTTAGGAAGCAAGAGTTGAAGAAGGAGGATATGGCTGCTAGACACTCTGGGATTCTGGACAGCAGAGAGGTGACATCTGGGCCAGAGAGGTAGATCTGAGTGTCGTCCGCATACAGGTGGTACTGGAAGCCATGGGGCTTTATGAGTTCTCCTAGACCAAGGGTATAAATGGAAAAAAGTAGGGGCCCTAGGACCGAGACTTGAGGGACTCCAACAGAGAGAGGGCGGGATGAGGAGGTAGTGTGGGAGTGGGAAACGCTAAATGTGCGGTCGGAAAGGTATGAGGCAATCTAGGACAGGGCAAGGCCTTTGATGCCAAGGGAAGAAAGAATCTGTAGCAGTAGGCAGTGCTCGACTGTGTTGAAAGCAGAGGACAGGTCGAAAAGGAGAAGGATGGAGAACTATCTATTAGCTTTGGCTGTGATTAAGTCATTAGTAATTTTGGCCAGAGTAGTTTTGGTGGAGTGGTGGGGGTGGAAGCCAGATTGGGGGTTGTCAAGGAGAGAGTTAGATGAGAGGTGGGAGGAAAGTTGAGCATGGACATGCTGCTCAAGGAGTTTGGAAGCAAATGGGAGGAGTGATATGGGGCGATAGCTGGGCATAGCAGTTGGGTCAAGGTTAGCTTTTTTGAGCATGGGTATGATGGTGGCATGTTTGAAGGCAGAGGGGAAGATACCAGAAGATAACGATAGGTTGAAGAGATGGGTTAGGGTTGGAATGAGCATATTAGTGAGGTTGGGGAGCAGGTGGGAAGGGATGGGGTCAAGTGCACAGGTGGTGAGGTGTGATTTGGAAAGGAGATGAGTAAATTCTCCTTCAGTGATGTTAGAGAGGGAAGTTATTAGGGAAGGGCAGAGGTCTGGTATATGGAGTGGTTGGGGTGATGGAACAGTAAAAGTTTGCCTTGTTTGGTTGATCTTGTTTTTGAAGTAGGTGGCAAAGTCCTCAGAGGAGATGAGGGGAGTTGGAGGTGGCAGTGGTGGGCGGAGAAGAGAGTTAATAGTGCTGAACAGTTGTTTTGGGTTGTAGGATAGTGAGGATACAAGGTTAGTGAAATTGGTCTGTTTAGCAGAAGTGAGGGCTAGTTTGAAGGCAAGTGTAGCTTGTTTGAAAGCAGTGAAGTTGTCTGGCAGGCATGTTTTCTTCCAACGCCGCTCCGCTACCCTGGATGCTTGTCTGAGTTTTTTGGTGATGTTGTTATGCCAGGGTTGCCTATTGATTTGTCACACTTTGCCATGCATGAGAGGGGCAACTGAGTCTATGGCTGATATGAGGGTGGAGTTATAGAATGTGGTCGTGCAATCCGTGTCGTGGAGTGAAGATATGGAGGACAGGGGTAGAAGAGAGTCTGTGAATGTCTAGGTGTGCAAGGTTTCTGCGAGGATGTGGTAGTTGCTGGACACTGGGGGCGGGTGAAGACGACAAGGATGAGAAGGTGAGTAGGTGGTGGTCAGATAGGGGGAAGGGAGAGGTTGTGAGATTAGAAAAGGAACAGAGGCAGGTGAAGATGAGGTCTAGTGTATGTCCATCTGCGTGGGTGGCTGTGGAGGACCACTGAGTAAGTCCAAAGGATGAGGTAAGGGTCTGGAGCTTGGAGGCTGCTGGCTGGCGGGTGTCAGTAGGGATATTAAAGTCACCCATTATGATGGTGGGGATGCCAGCAGAGAGAAAGTGAAGAAGCCAGGTGGAGAATTGGTCAATGAAGGCAGTGGCTGAGCCCAGTGGTCGGTATATGACAGCCATTTGGAGATTAGAGGGAGAGTAGATACGGACAGCGTGAACCTCGAAAGAAGGGAGGATAAGGGAGGGTGGGGGTTGGAGAGGATTGAAGTAGGAGCTTTTATAAAAAAGCTAACCCACTCCTCCTCCATGCCTGTTGCCAGACCGAGGAGTGTGGGTAAAGTGGAGGCCACCGTAACTCAGTGCAGCAGGGGAGGCCGTGTCAGGGGGTGTCAGGTCTCAGTGACGGCTAGGAAGGAAAGGTTGCGGGAAGTGAAGAGATCGTGGATGACATGGAGCTTGTTGCCGACCGAGCAGGCATTCCAGAGTGCCCCAGAAAGAGGAAGCATGGGGGTGAGGGTTAGACTACTTTCACACATCAGGTTTTTTTGTTTCAGGCTAAATCCGGCGAATGTTGGAAAAACTGGATCCAGCGCAGATTGTGAAAAACTGATGCGACGGATCCGTTGTTTTTTTTGGATCAGGCTAGCCTATCTAGATTATTCGATAAAAAAAATTGGAGCATACTCAGTTTAAAAAAATGGATCAGGCCACCAGATCCGGCTTTTTCTGGATTCGGCACTTTCTGGCTCCCATAGGCTTCCATTCTAGCAAACAGCCGGAAGAGCCAGCTTCAGGCTTTTTCGCCGGAGACAAAGAACGTTACAGTAGACCTTTTTTCCAGATGCCAGAATCGAATGTTCGCCTTACTTATCCGGAAAAAAAACGGAAGAAACGCTGGGCTATCCGGTGCAATCCGCCGCTAATACAAATCAATGGGGGGGAAAACGGTTCCGGTTTTCATTTTTTCCGGTTCCGGTTTTTCTCCAAAGAGCCGGATTTAGCCTGAAACAAAAAACCTGATGCGTGAAAGTAGCCTTAGTGGCATAGATTTTAAGTGTGGGAGTTGCGGCAGTTTCCTTTAGTGTGAGAAGGATTGGGGTGAGGATTAGTGGAATGCATGAGGCGGGGGCAGGATTGGGGATATATCACCAGCAGTGAGAATGAGAAGAAAAAGGGAAAGAAGGTGGGTGAAGGAGAGCAGACGGCTTATATTACATTTTAGTATGTGAGGTCTGAAGGTAAAGAGCAGGTCTACGGATGAAGCAAGGTAGGGGGTGGGAGAGAGGGGGAGATAGTTATCTGGTTTTAGGGTGCAGGGGTAAAGGGTTAGTGAAGGAGAGTGAGGATTAGTGCAGCAGAAACAGTGAGGGCAAATATGAGTATGGTTAAAGAGCAGGGGAAGAAAAAAAAAGCAAGTAAATTTGCATATTGTTTCTACGGCTTAAAATTAAGGGATCATATGCACTTCAGACAGTAAAAAGGAGCAACCGACTCACCTATGATGAACAGTGAACACGATCAAGATCCACCACAAGCAAGAAATACAAAAAGCGAAGATCAGGCACATCTAAAAAGTATAACGTTTAAATTTCGAGTATTTAGAAACATGGCAGTGAAAGATTGGATTGTCAAAAAAGACTTACCGTATATACTCGAGTACACTGTGTGCAGAATTATTAGGCAAGTTGTATTTTAGAGGATTATTTTTATTATTGATCAACAACTATGTTCTCAATCAACCCAAAAGACTCATAAATATCAAAGCTTAATATTTTTGGAAGTTGGAGTGTTTTTTTTTTAGATTTGTCTATCTTAGGAGGATATCTGTTTGTGCAGGTAACTATTACTGTGCAGAATTATTAGGCAACGTAATAATAAACAAATATATTCCCATCTCACTTGTTTATTTTCACCAGGTAAACTAATATAACTGCACAAAATTTAGAAATAAACATTTCTGACATGCAAAAACAAAACCCCCCAAAATTTGTGACCACCTTTCTTTATGCTGACACTCAATAGCCTTCCATCCATAGATTCTGTCAGTTGCTTGATCTGTCAAAATTGCCTGCAGCAGCCACCACAGCCTCCCAGACACTGTTCCGAACGGTGGATTGTTTTCCCTCCCTGTAGATCTCACATTTTATGAGGGACCACATGTTCTCTATGGGATTCAGATCAGGTGAACAAGGGGGCCATGTCATTATTTTTTCTTCTTTGAGACCTTTACTGGCCACCCACGCTGTGGAGTAGTTGGAGGCATGTGATGGAGCATTGTCCTGCATGAAAATCATGTTTTTCTTGAACGATACCAACTTCTTCCTGTACCACTGCTTGAAGAAGTTGTCTTCCAGAAACTCGCAGTAGGTCTGGCTGTTGAGCTTAACTCCATCCTCAATCCGAAAAGGTCCCACAAGTTCATCTTTGATGATACCAGCCCATAACAGTACCCCACCTCCACCTTGCTGGCATCTGAGTCGGAGTGTAGCTCTCTGCCCTTTACTGATCCAGCCTCTGGCCCATCCTTATGGCCCACCAAGAGTCACTCTCATTTCATCAGTCCATAAAACCTTTGAAAAGTCAGTCTTAAGATATTTCTTGGCCCAGTCTTGACATTTTATCTCATGTTTCTTGTTCAAAGGTGGTCGTTTTTAAGCCTTCCTTACCTTGGCCTTGTCCCTGAGTATTGCACACCTTATGCTTTTTGTAACTCCAATAACGTTGCAGCTCTGAAATATGGCAAAACTGGTGGCAAATGGCATCTTGGCAGCTTCACGCTTGATTTTCCTCAATTCATGGGCAGTTACTTTGCGCCTTTTTTGCCCAACACGCTTCTTGTGACCCTGTTGGCTATTTGCCATGAAATGCTTGATTGTTTGGTGATCACGCTTCAAAAGTTCGGCAATTTCAAGACTGCTGCATCCCTCTGCAAGACATGTCACAATTTTGTACTTTACAGAGCCCGTCAAATCTCTCTTCTGACCCATTTTACCAAAGGAAAGGAAGTTGCCTAAAAATTAAGCACACCTTATATAGGGTTTTGATGTCATTAGACAACACCCCTCCTCATTACGGAGATACACATCACATGATTTACTTAATTGGTAGTTGGCTCTCAAGCCTGAATAGCTTGGAGTAGAACAACATGTATAAAAAGTATCATGTGATCAAAATACAACTTGCCTAATAATTCTGCAGACAGTGTATAAGCCGAGATTTTCAGCCCATTTTTTTAGGCTGAAAGTGCCCCTCTTGGCTTATACTCGAGTCATTGTCACTGGGGGGTCAGCGGGGGAGGGGGAGTGGCGGCTGTGACATACTCACCTGCTCCTGGTGCGGTCCCTGCATCTTCGGTCTCCGGGCACTGACATCTTCCAGCGTTGAGCGTTCGCATGGTACCGCTCATTACAGTAATGAATATGGACCCGACTGCACTCCCATAGGGGTGGAGCCGCATATTCATTACTGTAATGAGCGGTAACGGTGACCGCTCAACGCTGGAAGAAGCTGTCAGTGCCCGGAGACCGGAGATGCATGGTCCACGCCGGGAGCAGGTGAGTATATTGGGGAGGGGAGCACTGCGCGATATTCACCTCTCCCTCGTTCCACCGCCGGGCTCCGTCTTCCATGTCCTCTGCAGTGATGCTCAGGTCAGAGGGCTCGAAGACGTGGTTAGTCCGCGCCCTCTCCCTGAGCGTTAGTGCAGAGGACACGGAAGACACAGCGGTGCCGGAACGAGGACCAGTGAGTATTGCAAAATGAGAGGTATGTCTTTTTTTTTTTTAATCGCAGCAACAGTATATGGGGCAAATATCTATATGGAGCATCTTATGGGGCCATAATCAATGTTTTTGCAGCATTATGTGAGGCAAATATCTTTATGGAGCATCTTATGGGGCCATAATCAACATTTGTTCAGTGCTATATGGGGCAAATATCTCTATGGAGCATCTTATGGGGCTATAACCAACATTTGTGCAGCATTATATTGGGAAAATGTGTCTATGGAGCATCTTATGGGGCCCTTAGGGCCTTATTAACCTTTATGCAGTACTGTATGGGGCAAATATGTCTATGGAACATCTTATGGGGCCATTATTAACCTTTATGCAGCATTATATGGGGCACATATCTATATGGAGCTTCTTATGGGGCCATAATCAACGTTTGTGCAGCATTATATGGGGCAAATATCTTTATGGAGCATCTTATGGGGCCATAATCAACGTTTGTGCAGCATTATATGGGACAAATATCTTTAAGGAGCATCTTATGGGGCCATAATCAACGTTTGTTCAGTACTATATGGATCAAATATCTCTATGGAGCATCTTATGGGGCCATAATCAACATTTGTGCAGCATTATATGGGGCAAATATCTATATGGAGCATCTTATGGGGCCATAATCAACGTTTGTTCAGTACTATATGGGGCAAATATCTCTATGGGGCAAATATGTCTATGGAACATCTTATGGGGCCATTATTAACCTTTATGCAGCATTATATGGGGCATATTTCAATATAGAGCATCTTATGGGGCCCATCATGAACTGTATGGAGCATCTTATGGGGCCCATCATGAACTGTATGGAGCATTCTATGAAGATCCTGATTCAATATGGATATTCAAAAACACTTAACCTACTGACATCTCAATTAATTTTACTTTTATTGGTACCTATTTTTATTTTTGAAATTTACCGGTAGCTGTTGCATTTTCCACCCTAGGCTTATACTCGAGTCATACAGTTTTCCCAGGTTTTTGTGGCAAAATTAGGGGGGTCGGCTTATACTCGGGTCGGCTTATACTCGAGTATATACGGTACATTAAACTAATCCCTTATTAAATTATAAAAGTTGATGCTTTTTCAGGCAAATGCCTTTTACTCATAACCTTAAAACACTCAATAAAGTATATATCCCAAGAAACAATAACACAGGTAAGGTCTAACTGTATCGGCTTTGCGTCGATATATCACTCTGATTTATTTCAGACTATCGTGGATGTAAATAAGTTTGTGAGGACTTTAACCCCTTAATCCCATATGACGTACTATCCTGTCAAGGTGACCTGGGACTTAATTCCCAGTGACGGGATAGTACGTCATATGCGATCGGCCACGCTCATGGGGAGAGCGCGGCCGATCGCAGCCGGGTGTCAGCTGACTATCGCAGCTGACATCCGACACTATGTGCCAGGAGTGGTCACGGACCGCTCCCGACACATTAACCCCTGGCACACTGCGATCAAACATGATCGCAGTGTTCCGGCGGTATAGGGAAGCATCGCGCAGGGAGGGGGCTCCCTGCGGGCTTCCCTGAGACGATCGGTACAAGGCGATGTGCTCACCTTGTACCGAGCGTCTACTCCCTGCAGGCCCCGAATTCAAAATGGCCACGGGGCTACTTTCGGGTTCTGCAGGGACTACTTCTGGGTCCAGAGCAGGCGCTGGTAACCAAGAAGCAGGGCACGCCAGATCGCTGATCTGACACAGTGCTCTGCAAAGGGTCAGATCAGCGATCTGTCACTATACAGTGATGTCCCCCTGGGACAAATTAAAAAAGGAAAATAAATTTTTTTAGATGTGTAAAAATAAATAAATAAATAAATTCCTAAATAAGGAAAAAAAAATATTGTTCCCATAAATACATTTCTTTATCTAAATAAAAAAAAAACAATAAAAGTACACATATTTAGTATCGCCACATCTGTAACAACCCGACCTATAAAACTGTCCCACTAGTTATCCCCTTCAGTGAACACCATAAAAAAAAAAAATGAGGCAGAAAACAACGCTTTATTATCATACCGCCGAAAAAAAAGTGGAATAACACGCAATCAAAAATACGGATATAAATAACCATGGTACCGCTGAAAACGTCATCTTGTCCCGCAACAAAGAGCCACCTTACAGCATCATCAGTGAAAAAATAAAAAAGTTACAGTCCTCAGAATAAAGCGATGCAAAAATAATTATTTTTTCTATAAAAGTTTATCGTATAAAAAGCGCCAAAACATAAAAAAAGATGTAAATGAGGTATCGCTGTAATCGTACTGACCCGAAGAATAAAACTGCTTCATCCATTTTACCAAACGCGGAATGGTATAAACGCCCCCCCAAAAGAAATTCATGAATAGCTGGTTTTTGGTCATTCTGCCTCACAAAAATCAGAATAAAAAGCGATCAAAAAATGTCACATGCCCGAAAATGTTACCAATAAAAATGTCAACTCGTCCTGCAAAGAACAAGACCTCACATGACTCTGTGGAACAAAATATGGAAAAATTATAGGTCTCGAAATGTGGTAACGCAAAAAATATTTTTTGCAATAAAAAGCGTCTTTTAGTGTGTGACGGCTGCCAATCATAAAAATCTGCTAGAAAACCTGCTTTAAAAGTAAATAAAAACCCCCTTCATCACCCCCTTAGTTAGGGAAACATAAAAAAATTCAAAAAATGTATTTATTTCCATTTTCCCATTAGGGTTAGGGCTAGGATTAGGGCTAGGGTTAGGGCTAGGGTTAGGGCTAAGGTTCGGGTTGGGGCTAGGGTTAGGGTTGGGGCTAGGGTTGGGGCTAAGGTTGGGGTTAGGGTTGGGGCTAGGGTTGGGGTTAGAGTTGGGGCTAGGGTAAGGGTTGGGGCTAAGGTTAGGGCTACAGTTAAGTTTAGGGCTAAAGTTAGGGTTAGGGCTGGGGCTAAAGTTAGGGTTGGGGCTAAAGTTAGAGTTAGGGTTGGGGCTAAAGTTAGGGTTAGGGTTGGGGCTAAAGTTAGAGTTAGGGTTGTGGCTAAAGTTAGGGTTAGGGTTGGGGCTAAAGTTGGGGTTAGGGCTGGGGCTAAAGTTAGGGTTGGGGCTAAAGTTAGATTTAGGGTTGGGGCTAAAGTTAGGGTTAGGGTTGGGCTAAAGTTAGTTAGGGTTGGGGCTAAATTTAGAGTTAGGGTTGGGGCTAAAGTTAGGTTTGGGGCTAAAGTTAGGGTTGGGGCTAAAGTTAGGGTTAGGGTTTGGATTACATTTACGGTTGGGATTAGGGTTAGGGGGGTGTCAGGGTTAGGGGTGTGGTTAGGGTTATGGTTGGGATTAGGGTTAGGTGTGTGTTTGGGATAGGTTTTCAGTTAGAATTGGGGGTTTCCACTGTTTAGGCACATCAGGGCTCTCCAAACGCGACATGGCGTCCGATCTCAATTCCAGCCAATTCGGCGTTGAAAAAGTAAGACAGTGGTCCTTCCCTTCTGAGCTCTCCCGTGTGCCCAAACAGGGGTTTATCCCAACATATGGAGTATCAGTATACTCAGGACAAATTGGACAACAACTATTGGGGTCCAATTTCTCTTGCTACCCTTGAGAAAATAAAAATTTGGGGGGCTAAAAAACATTTTTGTGGGAAAAAATTAATTTTTATTTATTTTCACGACTCTGCGATATAAACTGTAATGAAACACCTGAGGGTTCAAAGCTGTCAAAACACATCTAGATAAGTTCCTTGGGGGGTCTAGTTTCCAAAATGGTGTCACTTGTGGGGGGTTTCTACTGTTTAGGTGCATCAGGGGCTCTGCAAATGCAATGTGACGCCTGCAGACCAATCCATCTAAGTCTGCATTCCAAATGGCTCTTCTTCCCTTCCGAGCTCTGCCATGCGCCCAAACGGTGGTCCCCCCACATATGGGGTATCAGCGTACTCAGGACAAATTGGACAACAACTTTTGGGGTCCAATATCTCCTGTTACCCTTAGAAAAATACAAAACTGGGGGCTAAAAAATAATTTTTCTGGAAAAAAAAAAGTTTTTTTGTTTTCACGACTCTGCGTTAAAAACTGTAGTGAAACACTTGGGGGTTCAAAGTTCTCACAACACATCTAGATAAGTTCCTTGGGGGGGTCTAGTTTCCAAAATGGTGTCACTTCTGGGGGGGTTTCTACTGTTTAGGTGCATCAGGGGCTTTGCAAATGCAACATGACGCCTGCAGACCAATCCATCTAAGTCTGCATTCCAAATGGCACTCCTTCCCTTCTGAGCTCTGCCATGTGAACAACGGTGGTTCCACCCCACATATGGGGTATCAGTGTACTCAGGATAACAACTTTTGGGGTTGAATTTCTCCTGTTACCCTTGGGAAAATACAAAACTATTTTGTGAAAAAAAATTATTTTTATTTTCACGGCTCTGCATTATAAACTGTAGTGAAACACTTGGGGGTTCAAAGCTGTCAAAACACAGCTAGATAAGTTCCTTAGGGGGTCTACTTTCCAAAATGGTGTCACTTGTGGGGGGTTTCAATGTTTAGGCCCATCAGGGGCTCTCCAAACGTGACATGGTGTCCCATCTCAATTCCAGTCAATTTTGCATTGAAAAGTCAAACAGCGCTCCTTCCCTTCCGAGCTCTGCCGTGCGCCCAAACAGTGGTTTACCCCTACATGTGGTGTATCGGCATACTCAGTACAAATGGCACAACAACTTTTGGGGTCCAATTTCTTCTCTTACCCTTGGGAAAATAAAAAATTGGGGGCGAAAAAATCATATTTGTGAAAAAATATGATTTTTTATTTTTACGGCTCTGCATTATAAACTTCTGTGAAGCACTTGGTGGGTTAAAGTGTTCACCACACATCTAGATAAGTTCCTTAGGGGGTCTACTTTCCAAAATGGTGTCACATGTGGGGGGTTTCAATGTTTAGGCACATAAGGGGCTCTCCAAACGCAACATGGAGTCCCATCTCAATTCCAGTCAATTTTGCATTGAAAAGTCAAACGGTGCTCCTTCCCTTCCGAGCTCTGCCGTGCGCCCAAGCAGTGGTTTACCCCCACATGTGGGGTATCGGTGTACTCAGAACAAATGGCACAACAACTTTTGGGGTCCAATTTCTCCTCCTACCCTTGAGAAAATAAAACAAATTGGAGCTGAAGTTAAGTTTTTGTGAAAAAAAGTTAAATGTTAATTTTTTTTAAACATTCCAAAAATTCCTGCAAAACATCTGAAGGGTTAATAAACTTCTTGAATGTGGTTTTGAGCACCTTGAGGGGTGCAGTTTTTAGAATAGTGTCACACTTAGTTATTTTCTATCATATAGACCCCTCAAAATGACTTCAAATGTGATGTGGTCCCTAAAAAATATTGGTGTTGTAAAATGAGAAATTGCTGGTCAACTTTTAACCCTTATAACTCCCTAACAAAAAAAAAATTTTGGTTCCAAAATTGTGCTGATGTAAAGTAGACATGTGGGAAATGTTACTTATTAATTATTTCACATGACATATCTATGTGATTTAAGGGGATAACAATTCAAAGTTCGAAAATTGCAATTGCAATTTTCACAAATAAACGCAAGTTATATTGAAGAAATTTTACCACTATCATGAAGTACAATATGTCACGAGAAAACAAAGTCAGAACCGCCAAGATTCGTTGAAGCGTTCCAGAGTTATAACCTCATAAATGGACAGTGGTCAGAATTGTAAAAATTGGCCCGGTCATTAACGTGCAAACCACCCTTGGGGCTTAAAGGGTTAACTGTAAAAAAAGAAAAAACTATTTGTCTGCATCTTCTGGAGAGGAGAGTCCTACCTTGCCTTTCCCTGAGATCAGGCTCTCTGATCCGATTGTATGCTTTGAGGAACTGTACTTTGAGGAAATGTACAACATTTATGTACTGAATCAGATCAGCAACAGTCTAGGATTGACCATGCTGTTAACTTTGTGACACGTAACCCACATTTCTATCCTGTTCATTCTAGGGTCTCTATTTTGGATAAGTTACAGGAATTAGTTGAAACAGAATTAAAAAACCTGAATGATAGTATTAATAAAAAGGGAAATTATGAAGTAAGTATTGAGGAAAAATAGCTATCCAGAATATTAGAAAAAAACAAGGATTTAATGGTTAGAAAAGCAGACAAATAAGGTATGATTGTTTGGATAAATAAGAATCTTTATCTCCAACTTAATGAAAATATGCTAAATGATAGTACCACCTATATTAAATTGCCAGGTGATCGTACCCTTAGGTTTAAAGCAGTTTAGAAAAAACTTTTGGAAGAAGTAATTACTATGAGGATTTCTGTCTCCCAACACAGCTCAGTAGCATAGAATAGATACCAAAATACATCCATTACATTAGGAGAGCATAATGGATCCAGAGATAAGCACCAACCCTGGAGCAGGAGAAATTTTTGTGTGTGAGGAGGAGCAGGAAGAAAAATGTCAGAGCCCTCCTGTTGGTTGACATGTCCTCACAACCCAGCAGCAACTTGATTGGCAATCACAAGAAAGCACCAAAACTGACAGGTTCACTATTATTCTTTTCACTGATGAGAGCAGGTTCACGCTAAGCACTTATAACAAACATGAAAGAGTCTGGAGATGCTGTCGTGAATGTTATGCTGCCTGAAATATCCAGCATGACCGATTTGCGGGTGGTTCAGTGATGGTTTTGGAAGGCATATTCTTGGAGGGATGCACAAATCTTAATGAGAAAAAAATTAACTTTTTTGAATTTACCAAATGGCTGCAATGAAACAAAGAGTGAAAAATGTAAAGGGGTCTGAACACTTTCCGTACCCACTGTATGAATGTTGTAATTGTTGTGTTTCTCTATGAATTTGATATTTAGTCTTTTCTTTTATTTCTTCTTAGAACTTTCATTTCAATGCAAAATGTAATCAAAAGATTTTTTTGTTTAAAAGTGCTTGTTAACTGGGCTCCAATTAAAAAATTCTAACAGGACCTCAAGTTTTGCAAGTCAAAGGAATTCTTTAGGACCTCTTTAATTTCATGGTTCAGGTACAATTGCAACTTCCTTACCAATTCTAATTATATCCAGCCTATTTTTCGTATGTGTGCTTGTGTCTATAGTCTGGTCTATAAAGTAAATGCCTTATGTTAAATGTGAATTTCTGGAATATTCAAATAAATATTTCATATTAAATGTAATACTTTTACAATTCGCATTGATAATTAGGTTTAGAGATGGGTGGACCTCTGGATGTTAAATCTAATAGATGCACCAATTCTGGCACTGTTTCTCAGCTCTTCCTACTTGAACGGTACTTAAAGATAACAAACAGTTATACTCAGTCAGGAGAGAAAAAGATAGAAATTAGGAAATAAGCCTCACCGTGTGATATATAGTTGGTTGCTTCTTAATAGTTCAGTCAGGATCCAAGTCCATTGACCATTGGATATACATTTAGAAAACAGGATCCATAGGCTGGATATAAATAAAATTTGCTTTTTATTTTATTCCATTAAAAAGGAAGAAAGTGTTGTCCAGACAGGTTAAAAGCAATCCATCATTCTAATGCATTTCTGGCTGCAGCCCTTAGTCATAGAATGACTAAGGGCTATGGCCAGAAATGTGTTATAATGTTGGATTCTTTTTAATCTGTCTGGACAACACAGTTACACTCACCTAACGCCCATTCCATTGAATCCCTCATGTCCAGTTGTCAGTTTTACCTGGCTGGTTAAAATAGAGGGGAGAACCCACGCCCGTTTTATTTTTTTAAACTATTTAGAACGCAGGCACTGGCTGAGGAATACTCCCATCAGCTGCCCCCTGCTGTCACTTATTAGTGGCAGCAGGCGTAGACTGAGGGGAGCTGTACTCCCATCAGCTGAAGCCAGTGACCGGAGTTGAACTTTAAACCTCCGATCACAGCTGCGACCTCATACTAGCATTTGACAACGTGGGAACCAAGTCTGTCTGACCGGCAGTAATGATTTTACCACTTATCAGAAGCAGTGTTTGCCGTACTGTCATACGCATGACAAAGCGACAAACACCCGGTGTTCAGGGGCCGAACTCAAACAGTAATGTGGACTTCATGGTGAAGTCCAAGTTCGGTGTCCGTGCCCCAATAATTGGTGTTCGTTATGGATGTCGAACTTTACTGTTCAGGTTCGCCTATCTCTAATTAGAATACAATAATTTGAGTTAATATACCACATGCGAAGGTATGAATACATACAGTACAGACCAAAAGTATGGAAACACCTTCTCATTTAAAGATTTTTCTGCATTTTCATGACTATGAAAATTGTGCATTCACACTGAAGTCGTCAAAACTTTGAATTAAAACATGTGGAATTATATACTTAACAAAAAAGTGTGAGACAACTGAAATAATGTCTTATATTCTAGGTTCTTCAAAGTAGCCACCTTTTGCTTTGATGACTGCTTCGCACACTCTTGATGAGCTTCAAGAGGAAGTCAAAGGGAATGGTCTTCCAACAATCTTGTAGGAGTTCCCAGAGATGCTTAGCACTTGTTGGCCCTTTTGCCTTCACTCTGCGGTCCAGCTCACCCCAAACCATTTCGATTGAGTTCAGGTCTGGTGACTGTGGAGGCCAGGTCATCTGGCGTAGCACCCCATCACTCTCCTTCTTCGTCAAATAGCCCTTACACAGCCTGGAGGTGTGTTTGGGTTCATTGTCCTGTTGAAAAATGAATGATGGTTCAACTAAATCTAAACCGGATGGAGTAGCATGCCGCTGCAAGATGCTGTGGTAGCCATGCTGGTTCAGTATGCCTTCAATTTTGAATAAATCCCAAACAGTGTCACCAGCAAAGCACCCCCACACCACCACACCTCCTCCATACTTCACAGTGGGAACCAGGCGTGTAGAGTCCATCCGTTCACCTTTTCTGCGTCGCTCAAAGATACGGTGGTTGGAACCAAAGATCTCAAATTTGGATTCATCAGACCAAAGCACAGATTTCCACTGGTCTAATGTCCATTCCTTGTGTTCTTTAGCCCAAACAAGTCTCTTCTGCTTGTTGCCTGTCCTTAGCAGTGGTTTCCTAGCAGCTATTTTACCATGAAGGCCTGCTGCACAAAGTCTCCTCTTAGCAGTTGTTGTAGAGATGTGTCTGCTGCTAGAACTTTGTGTGGCATTGACCTGGTCTCTAATCTGAGCTGCTGTTAACCTGCGATTTCTGAGGCTGGTGACTCGGATAATCTTATCCTCAGAAGCAGAGGTGACTCTTAGACTTCCTTTCCTGGGGCGGTCCTCATGTGAGCCAGTTTCTTTGTAGCGCTTGATGGTTTTTGCCACTGCACTTGGGGACACTTTCAAAGTTTGCCCAATTTTTAGGACTGACTGACCTTCATTTCTTAAAGTAACGATAGCCACTCTTTTTTCTTTACTTTGCTGCTTTTTTCTTGCTATAATACAAATTCTAACAGTCTATTCAGTAGGACTATCAGCTGTATCCACCAGACTTCTGCACAACACAACTGATGGTCCCAACCCATTTATAAGGCAAGAAATCCCACTTATCAAACCTGACAGGGCACACCTGTGAAGTGAAAACCATTCCCGGTGACTACCTCTTGAAGCTCATCAAATGAATGCCAAGAGTGTGCAAAGCAGTCATCAAAGCAAAAGGTGGCTACTTTGAAGAACCTAGAATATAAGACATAATTCCAGTTGCTTCACACTGTTTTGTTAAGTATATAAGTCCACATGTGTTAATTCATAGTTTTGATGCCTTTAGTGTGAATGTACAATTTTCATAGTCATGAAAATGCAGAAAAATCTTTAAATGAGAAGGTGTGTCCAAACTTTTGGTCTGTACTGTATGTGGTTTGAAAATCAATCCATGACAGTCTGAAAATGAATATGTGATAGATGAGCATATGAGCAGCTGCTAAAGAAGATTGTAATGTAACAATAGTAATTGATATGTGTAATGTAGTGTGAGGCCTCATGTGTAATAGTATGCCAAGGAAAAAACCCTTTTTAAATAAAATAATAAAAATCTGTTACATTATGGTAATATTAAGATAAATAATGAAACATTATCTATACAACATATTTCTACATTTCTTTACTAATTGATATTCCTTTATTTAGTTAATTGTGAATAAGTGTAATCACACATCAGAATGGTTCATCAAGATAATTTGCATTTAAGCTATTTTTTCCAAATGATAATTTTATAGTATTCAATGTTATTTTTCAATGGTTATGCAGCGCCCCAGAGACCTGGTCGTTGCAGTATGGCCCCAAGGCGAGTAGCGGTACGTCCGATGGCACTAAAGAGTTCTCCTGACCAGGTATCACCAGAACACATTACACTTCACAGTCCGGCCACTAGGGGGAGTAAAAGGCTTCATTTATTGGGCCACTCCTCACACTGGTAAAACTAGGGGCTGGGGAGGAAGTTTAGTCAGAAGCTGACTGGGTTGGAACCAGGCAACATCCCGTGGCAGGGGGTGTTGCGGGGAGAAGACACAGGGGGGTCCCTGTCAGGCGTGGGAACCTGGCAGGTGCCTAGCGATAGAACAGAACGTTATGGAACCGCGCCTGCACACCTTGCGGCGGTATCCTAAGGAAGAGACAAGAGGGGAAGAATATTGTGGAACAGTGTAAACGAGATCAGCACAAAGGAGAGCCAGTAAGAGTCGTGCCGAGAGAGGAAGGCAACATCTTACTGAGGCGCGTAGTCGGTGGCCGGATCACCGTAGGAGTAACTGACTTCACGCATTACTTCAAATTCCGCTCAACAGTCAATTATAGGTTGGCTGTCTACCTTCTACACCTACGAAGACATAGGGGGCAACATTGGGAGAGGGGCGTCTCTAGGGTGCCGGAAGACCTCCAAGCCTTCCCGTCATATGGGTGGCGTCCTAGCCATAACATATCTGGGGGACGTTAGAAACTAGCAACATCTGGAACCAAAGAAAGAGAGAGAGAGAAAGCTGTAGAGAACGAATGAAAGAGAACAGCAGTTGTGAGGACTATTCCGAATGCTCAGCAGGGTAGGACTACAACACACAGGCGCTATTGGTAGGCAACGATTTCCATCTGCGAGGGAAACTCTGGATGTGCCCATCGGACCGGCCGGTCTCTGATAGCCCGGTTGAACGTGCTCTGGACTGAGTGTACTGAAGCCTTCAGTAAAAGGTAAAGAGATTGCAACCCTGTGTCCTCGTTATTGCCTGCACCTCACACCATCACCATCCACCCTACTGGGAAGCCCTGGGGACGTACTTCACCTGTGGGAAGGTATACCATCCAGCTGCCATTCCATCACCCCAGTGGACCCTACAGCAGCGTCGGTCACCCTGACCGAACACCACAGGTGGCGTAACGAACTCCTGACAGACTATACTACCACCTTCATTGGACGCCCCTTAGCAGGGTCGCGGACCGGGTCTAGCCACCGTGACAGCCTCAGAACCAAACCAGAGAGGCCCGGTACCGAAACGTTGTGGCCCTGTGTCTGGGGGCGCTTCAGTTACATAGCAAGGTACTTGCATCTTCAGACAAATATATGGTATAAAGTTGATACAGAATGTGTACAGATGATTTATAATTATTTTTCATTTTGTTTCTGATATGAATGATTTCATAACATTTTGTGGTATAAAGGGGAAAATGTGTTTTGATGCTGATTACATACTGTAATCATATTTGATCAATACATATTCTGCACATATTTTGGTAAAGAAGAACTATTAATAAGGTACAATGGTATAACTAAGAAGTGTCATAAAATTAAGTATTATAAGCATTAGTGATGAGCAAGCACAAAAATACTCGGGTGCTCTTTGCTCAGGTAGAGCAAATTGGAATGCTCAGGTGCTCGACCTGAGCAACGAGCCCAATGAAGTCTCTGGGAAACTCGAGCATTTTTGCCGTGATCCCCCTTCTCCCCCAGGTCTTTTGAGTGTCTAAAAACTTCCGAAATCGAAGGGAAAAGTGCTCAAATGACATGGGAACAGCATGGGGAAGAACCCTGGAAGCATTTCTAACTCCCAGGTCACTGCTGTAAACAATGTTGCATTTTGAAATTTAGCAGAAAATATATGTGTCTGCGTGTCTGTGTGCGGGTGTGTGTGCGTGTTCAGCTGTCTGTGTGTGCTTGTGTGGGTGTCTGTTTGTGCAGTAACGCTACTGCCGGTACTGTCGGTCACAGCGCTGCAGAATCATGCTGGCAGATGTCAGTTTGATTCCGCAGCTGACTGTGACCCGCAGTGGTGAAGCAGGTTTGGCTCGATGAGACTACTGCTCGCATCGGGCTATGCCTGGTGTCACTGATAACAATGACAACAGGAGCCGCTGATGGGAGAGTAGTATCATCTGCCGGCACCTGTGCTCACTGTTAACAAAAAAGTTAAATTAGATACATATTCATTATTCACATAATACATACATATTCATATAGAAATAAAAACAATATATTCACCGCACACCAAATCCCCGACGCCCTTGTCTCCTAGAAATAATGTCAAATGATAAAGCAACATATACTCCCTGTCCCACGGTGATCTCATGTGTAGAGAACCACTCCAACCGACCGGCGATGCACTGACAGATGCTAATCGCCCCTGCAGTGTATCAGTTGATCGGCTCTGGTGCTGTCACTTACGGCACCGCTGCGAGGGAAAGTTCTCACACAGCGGTACTGCACCGGAGTGATGAACTCCGGTGAACTCTCACTGCGGGAGATATTAGCTCCTGTCAGTGTATCACCGGAGCCTGGGTAGAGCATTCACATCTCTCAATGTGATTGTTCTACATGTGAGATCATCGTGAACAGTCGGTTAATGGACTACAGCGGACAGAGAGTATTATTTGTTGGCTTATTTTTTTTGTTGCAGGAGATGGAAGGAGTCTGGGATTAGGCAATGCAGTAAATATGGTTAATTAAGATTAATAAAGATTAATTATGTATCAATATGTATGTATTATGTGAATAATGAATATGCATGTAATTTAACTTTTTTTTTTTACAGTGAGCACAGGTGCCGGCAGGTTATACTACTCTCCCATCAGCGACACCTGTTAACCTGATATCAGTGACACCAGAGATATCCCGATGGGAGCAGTAGTCTCATCGGCCCAGGCACCCGGCAGATGATACTACTCTCCCATCAGCATGATCCTGCAGTGCTGTGATCGACAGTATTGGCGGTAGCGTTACCACACACACAGACACCCGCACACACAGACACCCGCACACACAGACACCCGCACACACAGACCCAGCACGTGACGAGCATGGTGGTGCCAGGTCTGAAATAGACCTGATAATGCTGTGTGGTCAGCCAATCACTGTAATGCCACAACCAACATGTCTGCGGGATTACAGTGTGTGGCAGGCAATCCCTGCATGTTCATTGGCTCGCTAAAGAGTGCCAAACATGCAGGGCGGGGACCCAAGCTCCAGCCGAGCAACCCCTTTATGCTATGTACACACGTTGCGGATTTTGCTGTGGATTTGCAGCTGATTTCCATGCGTTGTACAGTACCATGTAAATGTATGGAAAACAAAATCCGCAATGCACATGCTGCGGAAAAAAAGTGCGGAAACGCAGCGGTATTTTTTCCGCAGCATGTCAATTCTTTGTGCGGATTCTGCAGTGGTTTATACCTGCTCCTCAATAGGAATCCGCAGGTGTAAAACCGCAGGTGGAATCCGCATAAGGGTACGTGCACGTAAGAATTTTTTGCAGAAAATTCCTGAAGAAAACCAGACATTTACTGCAAGAAAACCGCATGCGTTTTTTTTGCAGTTTTACCGCGTTTTTTTTGCGCATTTTTTTCGCATTTTTTTCCGGAGCTTTCCCAATGCATTATATAGCGGGAAAAACGTGAAAAAAACACAAAATTAATGAACATGCTGAGTTTTTTACCGCGATGCGTTTTTTTCGCAGAAAAAAACGTGTCATGTGCACAAAAATTGTGGAATGCATTCTAAATTATAGGATGCATATGTATACGTTTTTTATGCGTTTTATAGCGAAAAAACACACAAAAAATGCAACGTGTGCACATAGCCTAAAAACCGCAGTAAATCTGCAGCAAATCCGGGGGTAATCTGCAGTGCGGTTTACTTGCGGATTTTGCAAAAACAGTGCAGAAAAATCGCACACCAATCTGCAACTTGTGCACATAGCCTCAATACTTGGCGAGCTCCGAGCATCGCGAGCACCGAATAGTGGCGAGCATGCTTGCTGATCACTAACAGTAATGAGACATTCTTTACATTAAACCAGGGTAGCACATGCAAAGTTGCATTACATGATTATTTTGGTAATGTAAGGTTAGGGCAAGATGTGAAATGATATATAATGGAAATATTAAGGGTATGTGTTACTGAGAACTACTCGGCATCAAAACATATAAAGGCCTTATTTTTATTATTTTATTTTTACTTTATTTTTTATTTTTCATTCTTAGTTTTTATTATTTTATTTCAGCATCTCAATTGATCGGTATTTAATAAAGTAATGTCTAGTACAATAATATTGCTTCATTACAGTGATGGTATAGTTGCACTATAAGAAGAAAAATGTTTCAATTCCCTAAGTAAATACAATAATTAATTGATTTATTCATTCCTTTATTTTGGTTCAAGGTTATGGGGCTAATAAATATATCCAATTAGTAAATTTTGATTAATAAAGATGGAAACAAAACACACATTGGCACCTAGGGGCTGAAACGTTAATTACTGCAATTACATAAAAATGAAGAATATGGTTAAAAATCTATTATTATTATTATTATTATTACTATTGTTATTCACTATTGTTTTATTCTAAACATCAATCATATTAATATTTTGATAATAATTATATGGGTATTACTGAATGCTATGGTAGACTGTGATATTATAGGTTAAGAAAATTACCAGATTTGGTATTGGATTAGGGAATGTAGTCTGCAAAATGAGAAAAGACTGTTAAATTTTTAATAAAGACTCTCCATATTTTTAAATTCAAATGATTTTCAAAAGTTGTAAGAAGAAACAGCCGATATACAGAAGTCCCAGGAGGTAACAAGGCTATGAATGTTGAGCAGTAATAGACTTGGTCAAGTGCAATTCATTTCCACCACTGACAACCACAACTGCAGTGGATTGTGATCTTATGATGCTAAAAAATGAACTGTGTTATCAAGTTTTCGTCAAATTCCAATGGTTTCTTATCACCAGCAAAACTTCAATGAAAGTTGTTAGGTAATAAAAGTATTTGTCAAAAAGCTACAACCCTGATGTGTTCTGTGCATTACTACTAAGGGCTGTTTATGGTTGCTATAGAAAGCAGGGCTAGCACAAAAAGAGGATTCGGAGATCCTCCAAAAATTCTGAAAAATAGCAAAAAAAGGCAGGAGATGCTTACCTGTGTTGCTGCCATCTTAACCACATGGGTCCACTGCATCCTGATAGTGCACTTGTTTGGAGGCCAGGCAGGTAAGCATCTCCTGCCTTTTTTTTGCTATTTTTCTTACTATAGAAAGCAGGGAAGTGCCAAGTTAACGCTTGCTATGCTGACCACAGAAGTCACCCTTGTTCCAAAAGTGACACGGGACCAGTGACGATGACATGAAGGGATTCCAGTAATATCCAAGGCAATCCAATGTAAGTGTAGGTCTTTAAAGGTAACACTGCACAGATATTAAAGGTACATTTCATCTATGGACTTTGCTTTTTTATCAACATTAAAATTTATGGACTTTGATCAGAATATGGACTTTGCAATAAATAGTACAGTTTATGGACTGAGGAATAATGAAAACAATTATGGACTGTACAATATCTACATACTATAATTTATCCCAAAGGAGTTATAATCTAAAGAACCACGGAGAAGACGGGAAGACATGAGATGAAGACCAGATGACCTCAAGTGATGACGATTGGACCTGTGTTGCTTCGCTTTAAATTTAAGGAAGTATAATTATACATTTTATATGAATATTAGCCACAGCTTACCTTAACATGTTATTAAATACGTACACAATAACCCAATATTGATATTTATTATTATTATTATTATTATTGACATGTAGTTATATTGCCAAAGAAGAAAAAAGATCCTATTATCCTAATGATGAACTTATTTACTTTGCAGTTTCCAATTGATGTCTGTCACCTTCAAAAGGGGGAATTGTTATATGATCAAATTATTATTATTTCTTATCTCAACTAGTACATTGTTGCACCCTAATGGAAGGTTTTGATGGCATTACATGTGATAATTTTGGGGTCTACACATGCAGAGGTTGACATGTGCTCCTTTCCCTATAACACTTTGGGCCTACTATATACTGGACTTTGACTAATAGATGAGCAGCTAACGTGCTTCTGCAGCCTACTGCAACTCATGGACAAGCAGCTAATACAACTTCTACACAGGATCCAGAGAAAGATGGATGAGTAAACCGCAAACAATTTAATAAACTAAGCATGGGACTGATTCACATATTTTATATTATACTGCAATCATTCTTTTCGGTGGACAATCCAATAAACCACTACGTTTTTATAAAACCTATTGTAACATTTTCCTTGAAGTATCACAGGTGGTAATAAGTCCTGAATAAATATGCAAAATATGTATATTTAGCGTTTACTGCAGCAGAACTTGATCAAAACTGGCTTATACAACTTGATCAATTTCCAATGTACATTAAGAACTTGTGTAAATGGGAGGTATTTACAGTTGATTTTTCAGTCTAAAACTTTCAGACAGCAAATCCACTGCATTTTACAGTATCGGCATTGTATGAAATCTCATTCATGTGTTGTGGAGAAAACCTGCAGCGTAAATTAATCAGCAATGTGGATTTGACAAATGCACTCTACCAATGTGGAGTGCCCCCAGACACAGGGCCACGGGTTCTCGGTACCGGGTCTCTCTGGTTCGGTGCTGAGGCTGTCACGGTGGCTAGACCCGGTCCGCGACCCTGCTAAGGGGCATCCAATAAAGGTGGTGCAGTCTGTCAGGGGTTCGTGACGCCACCTGTGGTGTTCGGTCAGGGTGACCGACGCTGCTGTGGGGTCCGCTGGTGTGATGGAATGGCAGCTGGATGGTATAACTTCCCACAGGTGACGTATGTCCCCAGGGCTTCCCAGTAAGGTGGATGGTGATGGTGTGAGGTGCAGGCAATAAAGAGGACACAAGGTTGCAGTCTCTTTACCTCTTTACTGAAGGCTTCAGGATCCTCAATCCAGAGTACATTTAACAGGGCTCTCTGAGACCGGCCGGTCCGATGGGCACATCCAGAGTTTCCTTCGCAGATGGAAATCAATGCCTACCACTAGCGCCTGTGTGTTGTAGTCCTACCCTGCTGAGCATTTGGAATAGTCCTCACAACTGCTGTTCTTGTTCGTTCGTTCTCTACAGCTCTCTCTCTCTCTCGTTCTTTGGTTCCAGATGTTACTAGTTTCTCGTCCCCCAGTATGTTTTGGCTAGGACGCACCCGTATGACGGGAAGGCTTGGAGGTCTTCCGGGACCCTAGAGACGCCCCTCTTCCAATATTGCCCCCTATGTCTTCTTAGGAAATTTAAGGTAGACAGCCAACCTATAATTAACTGTCTGGCGGAGTTTGAAGTAAGGCCTGAAGTCAGTTACTCCTGCGGTGTTCCGGCCACCGACTACGTGCCTCAGTAAGATGTTGCCTCTGTCTCTCGGCACGACTCCTACTGGCTCTCCTTTGTTCCACAATATCCTTCCCTTCGTGTCTCTCTCCAGGATACCGCCGCAGGGTGTGCAGGCACGGTTCCGTTACGTTCTGTTCTGTTCGCTAGGCACCTGCCAGGTTACCACGCCTGACAGGGACCCCCCTGTGCCTTCTCCCTGCAACACCCCCTGCCACGGGATGTTGCCTGAATCCAACCCAGTCAGCTTCTGACTAACTTTCTCCCCAGCCCCTAGTTTTACCAATGTGAGGAGTGGCCCAATAAATAAAGCCTTTTTCTCCCCCTAGTGGCCGGAGTGTGAAGTGTAATGTGTTCTGGTGATACCTGGTCAGGAGAACTCCTTAGTGCCATCAGACGTACCGCCACTCCCCTTAGCGGCAAAGTGCCATACTGCAACGACCAGTTCTCTGGGGCGCTGCAAATGTATTCATATTCATAGCTGATTTAACCCTGCAATGCAAAAAGTGAAATCAATGGAGATTTCTGCAGCATTTGCACAGCAGAAACCACAGTAATATTTGCACAATTGTGTGCAGAGTTTGCTGCAGTGAGTTTTCAGTGAAGAAAAACTTTACATGTGAATGTGCCCTGGTATTCATAAAAAAATCTGCAATATGAAGCAGAAAATCTGCACCAAAATCTGTGGATTTCATGCAGATGTAGCTGTAAATTCATTAACCTCCCCTGGTTCTTCTGTGGCTCCTTTGCACTTTCTCCCTCCAGTCTTTACACAACCAGGTCTTCGGCGATGACTGCTGTAGACTCTGATGGGATGAGGCACATGTCTGATGCTGAGATTAATGGGGGACATCTGATGGAGCCCCAGCAGTGTCAGGAGAGCTAAATATAATGTTTTTTTTGTTGTCCTTGTATCTTTAGAGAAAAATTGTTTGACTTCTCACTGTGCCACAAGATCACATACAAATTTTAGTTGCTCAGAAATATTAAAGGGGAACCTACCAGCACAGATGTCATGTATCAAACAGTGACTGCAGTATTGCAGCAATATATACTTTACTGTGAAACATTGCAGCGTTTCATAGAAAACATAATTTTAAATGCCGGCCAGGGAGCCATGCATCTCGTAGTAGTAGTGTAAGAGTCCAGTCCCGTGGCTTCTCCTACTCATACTGTTCCTCGTGACTTCCTGGTCTTAAGTCTTCTAGGGAAAGACCTGTCAGTCTAGTTAAGAGTGGTGGGAAGATGAAGCCAATGGGGATTGTTTTCTTGAACTAATTATACAAAATACATGATCCCTGGCAGGGACTATGCACAGCTGTAGTGATGAGCGAATATACTCGTTACTCGAGATTTCCCGAGCACGCTCAGGTGTCCTCCGACTATTTGTAAGTGCTCGGAGATTTAGTTTTCCTTGCCACAGCTGCATGATTTACATCGGTTAGCCTTCTTGATTACATGTGGGGATTTCCAAGCAACCAGGCATCCCTCACATATACTCAGCCTGGCTAGTAGCTGTAAATTATTCAGCTGCGGCGATGAAAACTAAATCTCCAAGCACTTACAAATACTCAGAGACCACCCGAGCATGCTTTGGAAATCTCGAGTAACGAGTATATTCACTCATCACTACACAGCTGCAATGACAAAGCCAGTGTCAGATTCAAGCCACACATGGCTCTGCCAGCATGAGTTTGCTGTAAGGTTCACGCTGGCAAAACACTGCAACTTTAAAAAGCTCATCTAATGTGTATTGGGGTTTCTAGATTTCTCCATGACAACTGATGTACAGGTACAGTGTCTTAAAAAAGTACTCATACCCATTCATTTTTCAACCTTTTGTCACATTACACCCGCAAACCAAAATTTATTTTATTGGGATTTTATGTGATATACCAATATGAAATAGCAAGTGTTTGTGAAGTGTAAAGAAAATTATACATGTTTGAGGAGGAACGGGGTCAGTGGGTGCTCTCGTCTGCTGGCCCGGCTGTCTTTAGCAAGACTGCATGGACCAGGGCTCATACCACTGGCCGCCTCCTCTATCTCCCGGTGGGCAATACACTACACAGACAACACAGGGTTAGGGTAAAACTGTGGCAGTACTTTATTGAATCACAACACACAATAGCAAACAGAACAATCCCAGCAATTACAGGGCCTCACCCTTCTGCTGACTCAGCAAGATGATGGTAGATGTTATGTCAGAGCTCCCAGGGTCGCTACTCCATCTGTGGTATGCACACAGAGAGGAGGTAATGACAAGCGTAGGGAGATATCCGAGAGCAGTCCTGTGTTCTTCAGCCGGGTCCGACAGACCCTCGGCTAAGATCCTGAAGAGTCTCCTACCAGAAGAAAATAAGTCTCTTTTATACCTGAGGCCTGTAAGCTATTTTTAGAATTACCCAGAGTCCTTCCGACCAACATCAAGATAAGGTAAACAATGGTGATGAGATCCATTCAATCTAATTGTACAGTCTTTCCCTCTCTGCTTTCGAAGTTACCAAGCTGGTTCCAGAATATAATGCACTATTAGCATATCAGCACACATCAATAAACAAAGCTTAACACACCCTACGTACAGTCACTATTACAGACTTAAGGTATCGTCTCACTCAGCAACGCTGCAGCGATATAGACAAGCCGATCGCTGCAGCGTATCTGTTTAGGTCGCTGTAGAGACGTCAAACACGGCAACACCAGAACGATGCAGGAGCGATCCAGTGACGTAACGGCGACTCACTTATCGTTCTCGCTGGTTGTTAGCTCCATGTAAAACCATTGCTGGTATCATTGCTTTTGCTGTCAAACATGACGATACACGCCAACCTGAAGACCAAATAAAGTTCTGGACTTCTAGCTCCGACCAGCGATGGCACAGCGGGATCCAGATAGCTGCTGCGTGTCAAACACAACGAGATCGCTATCCAGGACACTGCAACGTCATGAATCGTTGTCAATATCGTTGTAAAGTTGCTGAGTGTGAAGGTACCTTAACACAGTATGTTAGATAGTATATCAGTTGGCAAGTCTGTCTTCTTGACCCACCAGACATAAACACTTAAATTCACAAGCCAATATACAGATAAAAAATCAGTTCTTTTTGGTTTACAAAAACATAGTTGTCTGCGAAATTAGGACACAATCTGGTTTCTTCACAAAGTTTTTTTTAAATATTTTAAAAATATAAATCTGAAAATTATGACATCCCTTTGTATTCAGCCACTTGTAGTCTGATACCCCTAAGTATAGTTCAGCTAACTATAGTTATTCTGTGAAGCCCACAGAAGTTTGTTTGAGAACATTAGGGATCAAACAGCATAATGAAACACCAGGAACACTCCATACAAATCATAGATAAAGTTGTGGAGACGAGTAAAGCAGGGTTAGGCTATAAAACAAAGTAGCCCAAGCTCTGACCATCTCATAGAGCATTGTTCAATTCATCTTCCAAGAACAGAAGAAGTATGTCACAACTGCAAACCTACCAAGGCATGGTCATCCACTGATACCCAAATCAAGGAGAGCACTGTTTGGAGATGCAGAGATCCACAGATCAGGTGGAAGATTCTGCCACAGGAGAATTATCAGTTTACTCCACAAATAATACAAAGTGGCAAAAAGAAAGCTACTTTTGAAAGCAAGCTATAAGAAGTGCCGATTGTAGTTTGCGAAAAGCCATGCAGAGGGCACAGATAGCACATGGAAGAAGGTACTTTGGCCAGGTGAGGCCAAAGTAAAATGTTTTGCGCTAGATGCAAAATGATATGTGTGGAGGAAAACTAACATTGCACATCATTCTGAAAACATCACCTTCCACCATCAAAAATATTGGTGACATCCAGGGCCGGTTTTAAGCAAAGTGGAGCCTTAGGCAAAAGTTTAAAATGGGGCCCCAACTGCTAACATATTGCCCATCACACAGAAGCATTTCTGTTGTATTTACATGCGCTGAGTTCAGGCCGCTAAATGGGTGTAATCGACAATATTGAAGTCATTCACTTGTTTCCTGGCCTCTTTACACCAGCTGAGAAAGAATGATGGGAACAGAACAATCACTATTAGATCAATCTGTCCCCATACAGTATCATGTTATCAGCAGCATTCTATTATTATAGCACCATTTATTCCATCTACAGTTTACATGGCGATGTGCTGCTGAGAACAATTATTAAAAAGTGCTGCAGTTCTGATATCCAGTCAGAAAAAAAACAAGCGCATGCAGGAGATTTCGGAAATCTCATATGTTTTGCTGGCGGTTAAAAAGCAGCTTTTCACCATGTTTGTATGCAGAATTTTTGCAGCTTTTTCTTCTGCAAATAAGAAGTTTGCAACATTTCACAGCACAAGCAAAAACTGAGATTTTCAGAAATCTCCTGCACACCCTTTTATTTTCTCCTGACTGAATTTCACAACTGCAGTGTTTTTTAAATCTGCAGTGTGTCACTTCTTTCAGCAATTTTTTTCACCCGTAGAAAGCAATGAAAAAGCCGGGTCATAGTGACCCGAACAGACTTTTTTGCGGCCCTGTAGATTTTTTTCTGTAAGTCTCTAAAACTTGAGACTCCTTGACTTTTCCTCATTTGGGGGGACCTACCTATGAGTATTTTTTTTTTTTTCGTTTACTTTTTGCTACATGCAAAAAGTTACACTTGTTGTGTTCGGGTCATAGTGACCCGACATCGTTTTTTACAGCTGTGAGGCCATATTTTCAGTGAAATAAAGGAGTTATAACCTCAGTTGGGTCTATTTATTGCATCTACTATTGTATATCAATTGATTTATTTCCTAAATTATTTCAATGGGGTCGTACACGCGCTCTACCGGGGGTATGCATTGAGATCTGCGCACCATAAAAATGGCTTTATATTGATTATTTTTGGTGCGCAGTCTATTCTAAAATGTAGAGTGCATCCGGAGAGATCACTAGGTGTGCACTACACGTGTATATTATGCGCAGAACGGACTGCTCAGAACGCGCTGTCTAAGACGTGTAATCATGTGTATTGTTTTTCATGTATTTTTCTATTTTCGTTTTGCTCATTGATCTGTTTTTTCAGAATAAAAACAAAAAAAAAGATTTCTAGTTCATTTTTCTTTTTTTTTTACTACCAAACATGTTCACAAACAGTCTAGTAAGCAAAAAGTATAAAAAAAATGGAGTTAGAGTGTCTAAAATCAAGTGACCCGGAACACTACAAGTGTATAGTAAACGCGAACAAAACAGCAGGGTTAAAAAATGCTGCAAATGTCGCAATATTGTTTTTCGCTGCGTTGTTGGTGAATAAAACTAACTTTATTAAACATGTACTGTAGACAAAATGCATACTGTAAAAAAACAAACAAACAGCAAAAGCTCTAAGGGTATGTGTCCACTATCAGTAAACGCTGTGGGTCGGCTGCTGTGTACTTGTACAGCGTCATACCCGCAGCGGCCACATGTTACAGTATAGTGGATGGGATTTCAAGAAATTCCATCTCTACTATGCGTGCCCTGACACCTGCACCTCGCCCGCAGAAACGGACATGCAGTGCATCAGTCCAGACCCCAGCATGTCAATTTATCTTGCGTAGACGCTAGTCTCCACAAGAGAAATCTCACCCGTGCAATGTATAGGATGCGGTGATTACGCACAGTTCAATGAACACATGCGGAATCACCTGTGTTCAAAAGATGGCAGCACTTTGGACGCAGCACATGTCTGCTGAATTTAAAGGGCTGCCATTTCCGGATCATCTGCACATACCCTAAAAAATGGATGTTTTGAAAGCAGTGTTTTTACTGCCAAGAGAGCACTCTTTGGCTGCAAAAAAAAAATGCACCAAAAACGCTGATTCATATGCACACCTATACTATATATGTGTATGGTTTACCCTTATTAATTCACATGGGAATTCATCTATTTCTATATAATAAATACCCTGATTCAGCAGACAAGATTCCTGTCTTGTTTCATCCAGACAGTAGTGACAGGATGTCGCCCTGTCAGATTAAAAGCAGTGATTTAGTGACTGTGGTCAGAGCCTATGCTGATCCCTGCTGTATGTGACTGTGAAACCTGATCCTACAGAAATCAGCACAGAGCTCCTGGACCACAATCAAAGGGGGGTTTGCGAGAGATGCTCCAGGACTACAGAGCAATGCACAGCATTATTCACTGCTGTACACCCTCTGGGCACTTCATAAAGGGGCTGCAGACGCAGGAGGCCCCCTTTGTAGGTGAGGCTCCAGCCATCTGCCTGGTCTGCGTGCCCCAAACGCCGGCCCTGCATATATGAGACTATGGGAGCATCATACTGCATAGAGGGAACTGGTGGTGGACATCAGACTGGTTATATGGGACTGTGGGGGCATCACACTGTATATAGGGGACTGTGGTGGAATCGTACTATATACAGGAATCTGTATGGTAATCATACCGAAAGAGCTGTGGGGCCATCATAATTTATATACGGAGGTGTGGGATCATCTTTCTTATATACAAAAGTGTGGGTCATTTTTCTACATATAGGGAGCTGTGGAGCATCATACTGTGTATATATGGGGCTATGGGGGATATCATACTGCATAAAATAGAACTGTGAGGGCCATCATACTGTGTTTAGGGATCTGTGGGGGGGGCATCATACTACATATAGGCAGTTGTAATGCTACTATATTGTATATAGGGAGCTGAGGGGGCATCTGAATGAATGAAAATAAAGGGAACACTAAAATCCCACATCCTAGGTATTACTGAATGAAATATTCCAGTTGTAAATCTTTACTCATTACATAGTGGAATGTGTTGAGAACAATAAAACCTAAAAATGATCAATGTAAATCAAAACTAATATCCCACAGAAGTCTGCAGTAGGAATGATGCTCAAAATCAAAGTGGAAAATAAAGTTACAGGCTGATCCAACTTCAGTGGAAATGCCGCAAGACAGGGAAATGATGCTCAGTAGTGTGTGTGGCCTCCACATGTCTGATCTCCGTACAGTGCCTGGGCATGCTCCTGATGAGGCGGCAGATGGTCTCCTGAGTGATCTCCTCCCAGTTCTTGACTAAAGCATTCGCCAACTCCTGGACAGTCTGTGGTGCAACGTGACGTTGGTGGATGGTGCAAGACATGATGTCCCAGATGTGTTCAA
The DNA here is from genome assembly GCF_032444005.1 of Ranitomeya imitator. Taxonomy (NCBI): domain Eukaryota; kingdom Metazoa; phylum Chordata; class Amphibia; order Anura; family Dendrobatidae; genus Ranitomeya; species Ranitomeya imitator. The sequence continues at coordinate 129,564,663 of NC_091286.1, forward strand.
TCAGATTCAGGTCTGGGGAATGGGCGGGCCAGTCCATAGTTTCAATGCCTTCATCTTGCAGGAACTGCTGACACACTCCAGCCACATGAGGTCTGGCATTGTCCTGCATTAGGAGGAACCTAGGGCTAACTGCACCAGCATATGGTCACACAAGGGGTCTGAGGATCTCATCTCAGTACCTAATGGCAGTCAGGCTACCTCTGGCGAGCACATGGAGGGCTGTGTGGCCCTCCAAAGAAATGCCACCCCACACCATTACGGACCCACTGCCAAACCAGTCATGCTAAAGGATGTTGCAGGCAGCAGATCGCTCTCCTCAGCATTTCCAGACTCTGTCATGTCTGTCACATGTGCTCAGTGTGAACCTGCTTTCATCTGTGAAGAGCACAGGGCACCAGTGGCTGATTTGGCAATCCTGGTGTTCTGTGGCAAATGCCAAGTGTCCTGCATGGTGTTGGGCTGTGAGCACATCTGTGGATGTCGGGCACTCAGACCATCCTCATGGAGTCGATAACTAACCGCTTGTGCAGACACATGCACATTTGTGGCCTGCTGGAGATCATTTTGCAGGGCTCTGGCAGTGCTGCTCATGTTCCTCCTTGCACAAAGGCTGAGGTAGAGGTCCTGTTGCCCTCCTATGGCCCCCCCCCATGTCTCTTGGTGTACTGGTCTGTCTCCTGGTAGGGCCTCCAGCCTCTGGACACTACGCTGACAAAGAAAACCTTCTTGCCACAGATCACATTAACCCCTTTACCCCCAAGAGTGGTTTGCACGTTAATGACCAGGCCAATTTTTACAATTCTGACCACTGTCTCATTATTAGGTTATAACTCTGGAATGCTTCAACGGATCCCGGTGTTTCTGACATTGTTTTCTCTTGACATATTGTACTTCATGATAGTGGTAAAATTTCTTTGATATTACCGGTGTTTATTTGTGAAAAAAATGGAAATTTGGCAAAAATTTTGAAAATTTCACAATTTTCCAACTTTGAATTTTTCTGCAATTAAATCACAGAGATATGTCACACAAAATACGTAATAAGTAACATTTCCCACATGTCTACTTAACATCAGCACAATTTTGGAATCAACATTTTTTTGTTAGGGAGTTATAAGGGTTAAAAGTTGACCAGCAATTTCTCATTTTTACACCATTTTTTTTAGGGACCACATCTCATTTGAAGTCATTTTGAGGGGTCTATATGATAGAAGATAACCAAGAAGTTTATTAACCCTTCAGGTGTTTCACAGGAATTATTGGAATGTTTAAATATAAATGAACATTTAACTTTTTTTCACATAAAAATAACTTCAGCACCAATTTGTTTTATTTTACCAAGGGTAGCAGGAGAAAATGGACCCCAAAAGTTGTTGTACAATTTGTCCTGAGTATGCCGATACCCCATATGTGGGGGTAAGCCACTGTTTGGGCGCATGGCAGAGCTCGGAAGCAAAGGAGTGCCATTTGACTTTTCAATGCAAAATTGACTGGAATTGAGATGGGCCGCCATGTTGCATTTGGAGAGCCCCTGATGTGCCTAGACTAGCCTTAGACCCCCTAAGGAACTTATCTAGATGTGTGGTGAGCACTTTGACCCATTAAGTGATTCACAGAAGATTATAATGCAGAGCCGTAAAAATAAAAATTCTTTTTTTTCTCACAAAAATTATTTTTTAGCCCCCAGTTTTGTATTTTCCCAAGGGTAATAGGAGAAATTGGACCGAAAAGTTGTTGTCCAATTTGTCCTGAGTACGCTGATACCCCATATGTGGGGGGGAACCACCGTTTGGGCGCATGGCAGAGCTCGGAAGGGAAGGAGCACCATTTGGAATGCAGACTTACACTGTGTTCCAAATTATTATGCAAATTGGATTTAAGTGTCATAAAGATTTAATTGTTTTGTTTTTCAAATAAACTCATGGATGTTATGTGTCTCAGGGCTCAATGGATCACTGAAATCAATCTTAAACACATGTGATAACTAGTTTTCCAGGTGATTCTAATTAAAGGAAAACTACTTAAAAATTATGTTCCAGATTATTAAGCAGGCCACAGGTTTCAAGTAATATGGGAACTAAAAAGGATCTCTCTGCTGCTGAAAAGCATTAAATAGTGCAATGCCTTGGACAAGGTATGAAAACATTAGATATTCCACGAAAACTTAAGAGTGGTCATCATACTGTGAAGATATTTGTGACTGAAACAGAACACAGAGTTCATGCAGATAAAGGCATAATGAGGAAGCTTTCTGCCAGACAAATTCATGGGATTAAGAGAGCAGCTGCCAAAATACCATTACATAGCAGCAAACAGTTATTTGAAGCTGCTGGTGCCTCTGGAGTCCCTCGATCCTCAAGGTGTAGGATCCTTCAAAGGCTTGCTGTGGTGCATAAGCCTAATATTCAGCCACCCTTAAACAGTGTTCACAAGCAGATATGGTTAAAGTGGGCCCAGACATACATGAACACTAATTTCCAAATAGTCTTGTTTACTGATGAGTGTCAAGCAACCCTGGATGGTCCAGATGGATGGAGTAGTGGATGGTTGGTGGATTGCCATCATGTCCTAAATAGGCTGCGACATCAGCAAGGAGGTGGAGGAGTCACATTTTGGGCCAGAATCACGGGGAAACAGCTGGTAGGACGCTTTAAGGTTCCTGAAGGTGTGAAAATGACCTCTGCAAAGTATTTAGAGTTTCTGACTGACAACTTTCTTCCATGGTCTAAAAAGCAGAAATGTGCCTTCAGGAGTAAAATCATCTTCATGCATGACAATGCACCATCTCATGCTGCAACGAATACCTCTGAGTCATTGGCTGCTATGGGCATAAAAGGAGATAAACTCATGGTGTGGCCACCATCTTCACCTGACATCAACCGTACAGAGAACCTTTGGAGTATCATCAAGCAAAAGATCTATGAGGGTGGGAGCCAGTTCACATCAAAACAATGGCTCTGGGAGGCTATTCTGACTTCATGCAAAGAAATACAAGCAGAAACTCTCCAAAAACTCACAAGTTCAATGGATGCAAGAATTGTGAAGGTGATATTAAAGAAGGGTTCCCATGTTAACATGTAACTTGGCCTGTTTGGAGGTTTTGGAGTTAAATAGCATTTTTGTTCAGTGAATGTAACCTCCTAATGCTGCAAATTCCACAAATGACCATTTTCAGTTCTTTAAACCATATCAAATGTATAGAAATTCTACTGTGCCTAATAATTTGGAACAGTGCATTTTGAGTTTTTATTTATTTTGGAGATTATACTGCTATCATTGGGAGGTTTCTTAAATAATATTCGATGTATAATCTAACAGGTGATGACTTTTATTAGACTGACTGTCATTTGCACCGACCATTTAGGAAAATCCGAGAAAAATATAATTTGCATAATAATTTGGAACACAGTGTAGATGGATTGGTCTGCAGGCGTCACATTGTGTTTGCAGAGCCCCTAATGTACCTAGACAGAAGAAACCCCCAACAAGTGACCCCATATTGGAAACTAGACCCCCGAAAGAACTTATCTAGATGTGTTGTGAGAACTTTGAACCCCCAAGTGTTTCACTACAGTTTATAACGCAGAGCCGTGAAAATAAAAAACATTTTTTCCACAAAAATTATTTTTTAGCCCCCAGTTTTGTATTTTCCCAAGGGTAACAAGAGAAATTGGACCCCAAAAGATGTTGTCCAATGTGTCCTGAGTACGCTGATACCCCATATGTTAGGGTAAACCCCTGTTTGGGCGCACGGGAGAGCTCGGAAGGGAAGGAGCACTGTTTTACTTTTTCAACGCAGAATTGGCTGGATTTGAGATCGGATGCCACGTCGCGTTTGGAGAGCCCCTGATGTCTCTAAACAGTGGAAACCCTCCAATTATAACTGAAACCCTAATCCAAACACACCCCTAACCCTAATCCCAACGGTAACCCTAACCATACCCCTAACCTTGACACACCCCTAATCCTAATCCCAACCCTATTCCCAACCGTAAATGTAATCCAAACCCTAACCCTAACTTTAGCTCCAACCCTAACCCTAACTTTAGCCCCAACCCTAACTGTAGCCTTAACCCTAGCCCCAACCCTAACCCTAACCCTTGCCCTAACCCTAACCCTAACCCTAGCCCTAACCCTAGCCCTAACCCTAACCCTAGCCCTAACCCTAACCCTAGCCTTAACCCTAAAGGGAAAATGGAAATAAATACATTTTTTTAATTTTTTTAATTTTTTCCTAACTAAGGGGGTGATGAAATGGGGTTTGATTTACTTTTATAGCGGGTTTTTAGCGGATTTTTATGATTGCCAGCCATCACACACTAAAAGACACTTTTTATTGCAAAAAATATGTTTTGCATTACTATTAAACAATGGAGAAATACCGCGCTACAAGTGGCCGAATTGGAACCTAAAAACCAAACCATAGTAGTGTATATGAATAAGACCAGTATACAGCTTCCTTATATACTAGAGATTAGGCAAAACGCCTGCCTGCTATCCCCATAAGCAAAGTGAAGAATAAAACAAGACTCTGTCCTCCCTGCAATATACATTTACTAATCAAATGACTGCTGAGACATCGCGACATTAAGTAGTGCCTGCTAGTGATGAATGCGCTTACCTGCCCGATGGGTGGAGGTGCACGGTGATGGAATACTCACAGGTAGCGGTGTTACCTGTACTCGTGTGGGGTAAGCGTACTTGTCCCAATCCCGTAGTGGCAGGCGCTGAGCGGGGACAGGTGGAGCTGCGTGCAGCGCCAGAGACGTCCCGGCCGGAGGCGTCCCTGGATGCACGAGAAAAGAAAAAAAAAAAAAAAGAAAAAAATGGCCGGCGGTGAGATCAGCGCTTGATGTCACTGGCCTATGGAGCCTCGGCAGGGCCAGTTCTAGTTAGAACTGGCCCTAACTAGAACTGGCCCTGCCGAGGCTCCATAGGCCAGTGACGTCAGTTTTCCAAGCGATGCTACAGATCGCTTGGAAAACTGATTGACAGGTTGGTCACTCTTGTCAAACAGTGTTTGACAAGTGTGACTAACTTTTTACTATTGATGCAGCCTATACCGCATCAATAGTAAAAGATTACATAGTTATTACATTACATTACATTACATAGTTATTAAGGTTGAAGGAAGACTTTAAGTCCATCTAGTTCAACCCATAGCCTAACCTAACTTGCCCTAACATGTTGATCCAGAGAAAGGCAAAAGAACCCCATGTGGCAAAGAGTAAGCTCCACCTTGGGGAAAAAAATTCCTTCCCGACTCCACATACGGCAATCAGACTAGTTCCCTGGATCAACGCCCTATCAAGGAATCTAGTGTATATACCCTGTAACATTATACTTTTCCAGAAATGTATCCAGTCCACTCTTAAATTTAAGTAATGAATCACTCATTACAACATCATACGGCAGAGAGTTCCATAGTCTCACTGCTCTTACAGTAAAGAATCCACGTCTGTTATTATGCTTAAACCTTTTTTCCTCCAAACGTAGAGGATGCCCCCTTGTCCCTGTTTCAGGTCTATGATTAAAAAGATCATCAGAAAGGTCTTTTTACTGTCCCCTCATATATTTATACATTAACATAAGATCACCCCTTAGTCTTCGTTTTTCCAAACTAAATAGCCCCAAGTGTAATAACCTATCTTGGTATTGCAGACCCCCCAGTCCTCTAATAATCTTGGTCGCTCTTCTCTGCACCCGCTCCAGTTCAGCTATGTCTTTCTTATACACCGGAGACCAGAACTGTGCACAGTATTCTATCTATGCCTCTTTTAATGCATCCCATTATTTTATTTGCCTTTGTAGCAGCTGCCTGACACTGGCCACTGAATATGAGTTTGTCATCCACCCATACACCCAGGTCTTTTTCAAGATAGAATGTTAAAAATAATAAAAAATAAAAAATGGTTATACTCTCCTACCACAAACAGCCAATCTCCTCAGCAGCTTCCGTTCCTATAGATGGTGTGTGTGCAGGACCTTCGATGACGTTGCGGTCACGTGACCTGTTGTGAATTCTGTTGTCGGGCTCCCTCCTGTGGTCATGAATGGTACTTCGGCTGGTTCTGTCCATGGACTTCCTCTGGTGGGTGTTTCTGAGTTTCCTTCCACAGGTGACGAGGTTAATTCGTTAGCTGGCTGCTCTATTTAACTCCACTTAGATCTTTGCTCCATGCCACCTGTCAATGTTCCAGTATTGGTCTAGTTCTCTCCTGGATCGTTCTTGTGACCTGTCTTCCCAGCAGAAGCTAAGTTCCAGCTTGTATTTCTTTAGTTTGCTATTTTTCTGTCCAGCTTGCTATTTTTATTGTTGTCTTGCTTGCTGGAAGCTCCGGGACGCAGAGGGAGCGCCTCCGCACCGTGAGTCGGTGCGGAGGGTCTTTTTGCGCCCTCTGCGTTGTCTTTTTGTAGGTTATTGTCCTGACCACCAGGTCATAACAGTACAGGTGGCCCAAAGTACTAATGCATCTCAATAGAGGGATAAGAGAAGTTCTGAGACCATTTTTTTTTCTTTGCAGTGTGTTTTGTCTCTCTTTTCCCCTTTCCCTCTGGGTGGTTCAGGACATAGGTGTAAACATGGACATTCAAGGTCTGTCCTCTTGGATGGATAATCTCACTACAAGGGTACAAAACATTCAAGATTTTGTGGTTCAGAATCCGATGTCAGAGCCTAGGATTCCAATTCCTGATTTGTTTTTTGGTGATAGATCTAAGTTCTTGAATTTCAAAAATAATTGTAAATTGTTTCTTGCCTTGAAACCTCGCTCCTCAGGTGACCCTGTTCGACAAGTAAAGATCATTATTTCTTTGCTACGTGGTGACCCTCAAGACTGGGCATTTTCCCTTGCGCCAGGAGATCCGGCATTGCGTGATGTTGATGCGTTTTCCTGGCGCTTGGATTGCTTTATGACGAACCTAATTCAGTGGATCAGGCAGAGAAAATCTTGCTGGCTCTGTGTCAGGGTCAGGATGAAGTGGAGATATATTGTCAGAAGTTTAGAAAGTGGTCTGTGCTCACTCAGTGGAATGAATGTGCCCTGGCAGCAATCTTCAGAAAGGGTCTCTCTGAAGCCCTTAAGGATGTCATGGTGGGATTTCCCATGCCTGCTGGTCTGAATGAGTCTATGTCCTTGGCCATTCAGATCGATCGACGCTTGCGTGAGCTTAAAGCTGTGCACCATTTGGCGGTACTATCTGAGCATGGGCCTGAGCCTATGCAATGTGATAGGACTTTGACCAGAGCTGAACGGCAAGAACACAGACGTCGGAATGGGCTATGTTTTTACTGTGGTGATTCCACTCATGCTGTCTTCGATTGTCCTAAGCGCACTAAGCGGTTCGCTAGGTCTGCCACCATTGGTACGGTACAGTCTAAATTTCTATTGTCCGTTACTCTGATTTGCTCTTTGTCATCCTATTCTGTTATGGCATTTGTGGATTCAGGCGCTGCCCTGAATTTGATGGACTTGGAGTTTGCTAGGCGCTGTGGTTTTTTCTTGGAGCCCTTGCAGTATCCTATTCCTTTGAGAGGAATTGATGCTACGCCTTTGGCCAAGAACAAGCCTCAGTACTGGACCCAATTGACCATGTGCATGGCTCCTGCACATCAGGAGGATATCCGCTTTCTGGTGTTGCATAATCTGCATGATGTGGTCGTTTTGGGGTTGCCATGGCTACAGGTTCATAATCCAGTATTGCATTTCAAAAACCTGACCTGCACATCCTCCACAGAGAGTGAGAATTTGAGTCCAAGAAGAGGTTTCACATGTACCCATTCAGATGGAGACGTTTATTCTCAGCGAGGTAGGTCAAGCGTAGGACCTAGTATAAGAGAGATGCCGTAAAGTGGCTACGAGGTACACATAAATATGGCCATTTTTATGCGCTAAAAGCTCTCATTTTTCATATTTCTAGTGCAGTAATGCAGTTCAAATTTCGTGTTTTCAAGTTTGCATGTTTTGGCGCTGCAGTGTGCTGCCCTTTTTACTTAACTATATACGAGTTGGCGACTCTGGGTTCAGCACCTGTTCACACTCAGTCTATGTTTGGATGTGCAGGTCAGGTTTTTGAAATGTATTCTCTAGCCTTCTGATCGTGCACTCCCGCCTCCTAGCCACAGGTGTTTTAATTATAGTAGGTCTAATACCCCTCCACAGAGAGTGAGAATTTGAGTCCAAGAAGAGGTTTCACATGTACCCATTCAGATGGAGACGTTTATTCTCAGCGAGGTAGGTCAAGCGTAGGACCTCGTATAAGAGAGATGCCGTAAAGTGGCTACGAGGTACACATAAATATGGCCATTTTTATGCGCTAAAAGCTCTCATTTTTCATATTTCTAGTGCAGTAATGCAGTTCAAATTTCGTGTTTTCAAGTTTGCATGTTTTGGCGCTGCAGTGTGCTGCCCTTTTTACTTAACCATAATCCAGTATTGGACTGGAAATCTATGTCTGTGTCCAGCTGGGGTGGCCAGGGGGTACATGGTGATGTTCCATTTTTGTCTATTTCGTCTTCCACTCCTTCTGAAGTTCCAGACTTTTTGTCGGATTATCGGGATGTATTTGATGAGCCCAAAGCCAGTGCCCTACTTCCTCATAGGGATTGCGATTGTGCAATTAATTTTATTCCTGGTAGTAAGTTTCCTAGGGGCCGATTGTTTAGTTTATCTGGGCCAGAACACGCCGCTATGCGGAGTTATATAAAGGAATCCTTGGAGAAAGGCCATATTCGCCCGTCGTCATCACCGTTAGGAGCAGGGTTCTTTTTTGTGGCCAAGAAGGATGGTTCTTTGAGACCTTGTATTGATTACCGCCTTCTTAATAAAATTACAGTCAAATTTCAGTATCCTTTGCCGTTGCTGTCTGATTTGTTTGCTCGTATTAAAGGGGCTAGTTGGTTCACCAAGATAGATCTTCGAGGGGCGTATAATCTTGTGCGTATTAAACAAGGCGATGAATGGAAAACAGCATTTAATACGCCCGAGGGCCATTTTGAGTACCTGGTTATGCCATTCGGGCTTTCCAATGCTCCATCAGTATTTCAGTCCTTTATGCATGACATCTTCTGAGAGTACCTGGATAAATTCCTGATTGTGTATTTGGATGATATTTTGGTCTTTTCGGATGATTGGGAGTCTCATGTGAAGCAGGTCAGAATGGTGTTCCAGGTCCTTCGTGCGAATTCCTTGTTTGTGAAGGGGTCAAAGTGTCTCTTTGGAGTTCAGAAGGTTTCATTTTTGGGGTTCATTTTTTCCCCTTCTACTATCGAGATGGACCCTGTTAAAGTCCAGGCCATTTACGATTGGACTCAGCCGACATCTGTGAAGAGCCTGCAAAAGTTCCTGGGCTTTGCTAATTTTTATCGGCGCTTCATCGCTAATTTTTCTACTGTTGCTAAACCATTGACTGATTTGACCAAGAAGGGTGCTGATGTGGTCAATTGGTCTTCTGCAGCTGTAGAGGCTTTTCAGGAGTTGAAGCGTCGTTTTTCTTCTGCCCCTGTGTTGTGCCAGCCAGATGTTTCACTCCCGTTTCAGGTTGAGGTTGATGCTTCTGAGATTGGAGCAGGGGCTGTTTTGTCGCAAAGAAGTTCTGATGGCTCGGTGATGAAGCCATGTGCTTTCTTTTCTAGAAAGTTTTCGCCTGCTGAGCGTAATTATGATGTTGGTAATCGTGAGTTGTTGGCCATGAAGTGGGCATTCGAGGAGTGGCGTCATTGGCTTGAAGGAGCCAAGCATCGCGTGGTGGTCTTGACAGATCACAAGAATTTGACTTATCTTGAGTCTGCCAAACGGTTGAATCTGAGACAGGCTCGATGGTCGTTATTTTTCTCCCGTTTTGATTTTGTGGTTTCGTACCTTCCGGGATCTAAGAATGTGAAGGCTGATGCCCTGTCAAGGAGTTTTGTGCCTGGCTCTCCAGGTGTTCCTGAACCGGCGGGTATTCTCAAAGAGGGGGTAATTTTGTCTGCCATCTCCCCTGATTTGCGGCGGGTGCTGCAAAAATTTCAGGCTGATAGACCTCACTGTTGCCCAGCGGAGAAACTGTTTGTCCCTGATAGATGGACTAGTAGAGTTATCTCTGAGATTCATTGTTCAGTGTTGGCTGGGCATCCTGGAATCTTTGGTACCAGAGATTTGGTGGCTAGATCCTTTTGGTGGCCGTCTTTGTCACGGGATGTGCGTTCTTTTGTGCAGTCCTGTGGGACTTGTGCTCGGGCTAAGCCCTGCTGTTCTCGTGCCAGTGGGTTGCTTTTGCCCTTGCCGGTCCCGAAGAGGCCCTGGACGCATATTTCTATGGATTTTATTTCGGATCTCCCCGTCTCTCAAAAGATGTCGGTCATTTGGGTGGTTTGTGATCGCTTTTCTAAGATGGTCCATTTGGTACCTTTGTCTAAATTGCCTTCCTCCGCCTGATTTGGTGCCATTATTTTTCCAGGATGTGGTTCGTTTACATGGTATCCCGGAGAACATCATTTCTGACAGAGGTTCCCAGTTTGTTTCGAGGTTTTGGCGATCCTTTTGTGCTAGGATAGGCATTGATTTGTCTTTTTCCTCGGCTTTCCATCCTCAGACAAATGGCCAAACCGAACGAACTAATCAAACTTTGGAAACATATCTGAGATGCTTTGTTTCTGCTGATCAGGATGATTGGGTGTCCTTTTTGCCGTTGGCTGAGTTCGCCCTTAATGATCGGGCCAGCTCGGCTACTTTGGTTTCGCCGTTTATCTGCAATTCTGGTTTCCATCTTCGTTTCTCTTCAGGGCAGGTTGAGTCTTCGGACTGTCCTGGTGTAGATACTGTGGTGGATAGGTTGCAGCAGATTTGGACTCATGTGGTGGACAATTTGACATTGTCCCAGGAGAAGGCTCAACGTTTCGCTAACCGCCGGCGCTGTGTGGGTCCCCGACTTCGTGTTGGGGATTTGGTTTGGTTGTCGTCTCGTTATGTTCCTATGAAGGTTTCCTCTCCTAAGTTTAAGCCTCGTTTCATTGGTCCGTATAAGATTTCTGAGGTTATCAATCCTGTGTCATTTCGTTTGGCCCTTCCTGCTTCTTTTGCCATCCATAATGTGCTCCATAGGTCGTTATTGCGGAGATACGTGGCGCCTGTGGTTCCATCCGTTGATACTCCTGCCCCGGTATTGGTTGAGGGGGAGTTGGAGTATGTGGTGGAGAAGATTTTGGATTCTCGTGTTTCGAGACGGAAACTCCAGTACCTGGTCAAGTGGAAGGGTTATGGTCAGGAAGATAATTCCTGGGTTTTTGCCTCTGATGTTCATGCTGCCGATCTGGTTCGTGCCTTTCATTTGGCTCATCCTGGTCGGCCTGGGGGCTCTGGTGAGGGTTCGGAGACCCCTCCTCAAGGGGGGGGTTACTGTTGTGAATTCTGTTGTCGGGCTCCCTCCTGTGGTCATGAATGGTACTTCGGCTGGTTCTGTCCATGGACTTCCTCTGGTGGGTGTTTCTGAGTTTCCTTCCACAGGTGACGAGGTTAATTCGTTAGCTGGCTGCTCTATTTAACTCCACTTAGATCTTTGCTCCATGCCACCTGTCAATGTTCCAGTATTGGTCTAGTTCTCTCCTGGATCGTTCTTGTGACCTGTCTTCCCAGCAGAAGCTAAGTTCCAACTTATATTTCTTTGGTTTGCTATTTTTCTGTCCAGCTTGCTATTTTTATTGTTGTCTTGCTTGCTGGAAGCTCCACCATCAAAAATATTGGTGACATCCAGGGCCGGTTTTAAGCAAAGTGGGGCCTTAGGCAAAAGTTTAAAATGGGGCCCCAACTGCTAACATATTGCCCATCACACAGAAGCATTTCTGTTGTATTTACATGCGCTGAGTTCAGGCCGCTAAATGGGTGTAATCAACAATATTGAAGTCATTCACTTGTTTCCTGGCCTCTTTACACCAGCTGAGAAAGAATGATGGGAACAGAACAATCACTATTAGATCAATCTGTCCCCATACAGTATCATGTTATCAGCAGCATTCTATTATTATAGCACCATTTATTCCATCTACAGTTTACATGGCGATGTGCTGCTGAGAACAATTATTAAAAAGTGCTACAGTTCTGATATCCAGTCAGAAAAAAAACAAGCGCATGTAGGAGATTTCGGAAATCTCATATGTTTTGCTGGCGGTTAAAAAGCAGCTTTTCACCATGTTCATATGCAGAATTTTTGCAGCTTTTTCTTCTGCAAATAAGAAGTTTGCAACATTTCACAGCACAAGCAAAAACTGAGATTTTCAGAAATCTCCTGCACACCCTTTTATTTTCTCCTAACTGAATTTCACAATTGCAGTGTTTTTTAAATCTGCAGTGTGTCACTTCTTTCAGCAATTTTTTTCACCCGTAGAAAGCAATGAAAAAGCCGGGTCATAGTGACCCGAACAGACTTTTTTGCGGCCCTGTAGATTTTTTTCTGTAAGTCTCTAAAACTTGAGACTCCTTGACTTTTCCTCATTTGGGGGGACCTACCTATGAGTATTTTTTTTTTTTTTTCGTTTACTTTTTGCTACATGCAAAAAGTTACACTTGTTGTGTTCGGGTCATAGTGACCCGACATCGTTTTTTACAGCTGTGAGGCCATATTTTCAGTGAAATAAAGGAGTTATAACCTCAGTTGGGTCTATTTATTGCATCTACTATTGTATATCAATTGATTTATTTCCTAAATTATTTCAATGGGGTCGTACACGCGCTCTACCGGGGGTATGCATTGAGATCTGCGCACCATAAAAATGGCTTTATATTGATTATTTTTGGTGCGCAGTCTATTCTAAAATGTAGAGTGCATCCGGAGAGATCACTAGGTGTGCACTACACGTGTATATTATGCGCAGAACGGACTGCTCAGAACGCGGTCTAAGACGTATAATCATGTGTATTGTTTTTCATGTATTTTTCTATTTTCGTTTTGCTCATTGATCTGTTTTTTCAGAATAAAAACAAAAAAAAAAGATTTCTAGTTCATTTTTCTTTTTTTTTTACTACCAAACATGTTCACAAACAGTCTAGTAAGCAAAAAGTATAAAAAAAATGGAGTTAGAGTGTCTAAAATCAAGTGACCCGGAACACTACAAGTGTATAGTAAACGCGAACAAAACAGCAGGGTTAAAAAATGCTGCAAATGTCGCAATATTGTTTTTCGCTGCGTTGTTGGTGAATAAAACTAACTTTATTAAACATGTACTGTAGACAAAATGCATACTGTAAAAAAACAAACAAACAGCAAAAGCTCTAAGGGTATGTGTCCACTATCAGTAAACGCTGTGGGTCGGCTGCTGTGTACTTGTACAGCGTCATACCCGCAGCGGCCACATGTTACAGTATAGTGGATGGGATTTCAAGAAATTCCATCTCTACTATGCGTGCCCTGACACCTGCACCTCGCCCGCAGAAACGGACATGCAGTGCATCAGTCCAGACCCCAGCATGTCAATTTATCTTGCGTAGACGCTAGTCTCCACAAGAGAAATCTCACCCGTGCAATGTATAGGATGCGGTGATTACGCACAGTTCAATGAACACATGCGGAATCACCTGTGTTCAAAAGATGGCAGCACTTTGGACGCAGCACATGTCTGCTGAATTTAAAGGGCTGCCATTTCCGGATCATCTGCACATACCCTAAAAAATGGATGTTTTGAAAGCAGTGTTTTTACTGCCAAGAGAGCACTCTTTGGCTGCAAAAAAAAAATGCACCAAAAACGCTGATTCATATGCACATATGACCGGCAGCAGGGCGCGGGAGCGCCGCTTAGTACCTCCACTTTACCAGTACCTTCACCAGGGCTATCATTGCGTAGTTGCACGCACCGCCATTGGCAATTTAAGAGTATACCTTCATCCATATGGACCTTTTCCTCCCCCCATATATATACATTTAAGCAATTATATGATTAAGGCCCAGGTTGGGCCGAAACGTCATTATAATTACCTCTGGTCGCTTACCTTGTATTATAAACCACACCTGTAAAATAAACTTCTTATCACTTTGCAAATATAAACATAGAGTGTGCGGTGTACCATATTTGTCCATATACGTAGGGCTTGTACAGCCCACTACACCAGCACCTCGCTCTCCCATTCTAACCGAGTGCGCGCCAATATTTATTTATACTTGTACAGCGTCATACCCGCAGCGGCCACATGTTACAGTATAGTGGATGGGATTTCAAGAAATTCCATCTCTACTATGCGTGCCCTGACACCTGCACCTCGCCCGCAGAAACGGACATGCGGTGCATCAGTCCAGACCCCAGCATGTCAATTTATCTTGCGTAGACACTAGTCTCCACAAGAGAAATCTCACCCGTGCAATGTATAGGATGCGGTGATTACGCACAGTTCAATGAACACATGCGGAATCACCTGTGTTCAAAAGATGGCAGCACTTTGGACGCAGCACATGTCTGCTGAATTTAAAGGGCTGCCATTTCCGGATCATCTGCACATACCCTAAAAAATGGATGTTTTGAAAGCAGTGTTTTTACTGCCAAGAGAGCACTCTTTGGCTGCAAAAAAAAAATGCACCAAAAACGCTGATTCATATGCACACCTGTACTATATATGTGTATGGTTTACCCTTATTAATTCACATGGGAATTCATCTATTTCTATATAATAAATACCCTGATTCAGCAGACAAGATTCCTGTCTTGTTTCATCCAGACAGTAGTGACAGGATGTCGCCCTGTCAGATTAAAAGCAGTGATTTAGTGACTGTGGTCAGAGCCTATGCTGATCCCTGCTGTATGTGACTGTGAAACCTGATCCTACAGAAATCAGCACAGAGCTCCTGGACCACAATCAAGGGGGGTTTGCGAGAGATGCTCCAGGACTACAGAGCAATGCACAGCATTATTCACTGCTGTACACCCTCTGGGCACTTCATAAAGGGGCTGCAGACGCAGGAGGCCCCCTTTGTAGGTGAGGCTCCAGCCATCTGCCTGGTCTGCGTGCCCCAAACGCCGGCCCTGCATATATGAGACTATGGGAGCATCATACTGCATAGAGGGAACTGGTGGTGGACATCAGACTGGTTATATGGGACTGTGGGGGCATCACACTGTATATAGGGGACTGTGGTGGAATCGTACTATATACAGGAATCTGTATGGTAATCATACCGAAAGAGCTGTGGGGCCATCATAATTTATATACGGAGGTGTGGGATCATCTTTCTTATATACAAAAGTGTGGGTCATTTTTCTACATATAAGGAGCTGTGGAGCATCATACTGTGTATATATGGGGCTATGGGGGATATCATACTGCATAAAATAGAACTGTGAGGGCCATCATACTGTGTTTAGGGATCTGTGGGGGGGGCATCATACTACATATAGGAAGTTGTAATGCTACTATATTGTATATAGGGAGCTGAGGGGGCATCTGAATGAATGAAAATAAAGGGAACACTAAAATCCCACATCCTAGATATTACTGAATGAAATATTCCAGTTGTAAATCTTTACTCATTACATAGTGGAATGTGTTGAGAACAATAAAACCTAAAAATGATCAATGTAAATCAAAACTAATATCCCACAGAAGTCTGCAGTAGGAATGATGTTCAAAATCAAAGTGGAAAATAAAGTTACAGGCTGATCCAACTTCAGTGGAAATGCCGCAAGACAGGGAAATGATGCTCAGTAGTGTGTGTGGCCTCCACATGTCTGATCTCCGTACAGTGCCTGGGCATGCTCCTGATGAGGCGGCAGATGGTCTCCTGAGTGATCTCCTCCCAGTTCTTGACTAAAGCATTCGCCAACTCCTGGACAGTCTGTGGTGCAACGTGACTTTGGTGGATGGTGCAAGACATGATGTCCCAGATGTGTTCAATCAGATTCAGGTCTGGGGAATGGGCGGGCCAGTCCATAGTTTCAATGCCTTCATCTTGCAGGAACTGCTGACACACTCCAGCCACATGAGGTCTGGCATTGTCCTGCATTAGGAGGAACCTAGGGCGAACTGCACCAGCATATGGTCACACAAGGGGTCTGAGGATCTCATCTCAGTACCTAATGGCAGTCAGGCTACCTCTGGCGAGCACATGGAGGGCTGTGTGGCCCTCCAAAGAAATGCCACCCCACACCATTACGGACCCACTGCCAAACCAGTCATGCTAAAGGATGTTGCAGGCAGCAGATCGCTCTCCTCAGCATTTCCAGACTCTGTCAAGTCTGTCACATGTGCTCAGTGTGAACCTGCTTTCATCTGTGAAGAGCACAGGGCACCAGTGGCTGATTTGGCAATCCTGGTGTTCTGTGGCAAATGCCAAGTGTCCTGCATGGTGTTGGGCTGTGAGCACATCTGTGGATGTCGGGCACTCAGACCATCCTCATGGAGTCGATAACTAACCGCTTGTGCAGACACATGCACATTTGTGGCCTGCTGGAGATCATTTTGCAGGGCTCTGGCAGTGCTGCTCATGTTCCTCCTTGCACAAAGGCTGAGGTAGAGGTCCTGTTGCCCTCCTATGGCCCCCCCCATGTCTCTTGGTGTACTGGTCTGTCTCCTGGTAGGGCCTCCAGCCTCTGGACACTACGCTGACAAAGAAAACCTTCTTGCCACAGATCACATTAACCCCTTTACCCCCAAGAGTGGTTTGCACGTTAATGACCAGGCCAATTTTTACAATTCTGACCACTGTCTCATTATTAGGTTATAACTCTGGAATGCTTCAACGGATCCCCGTGCTTCTGACATTGTTTTCTCTTGACATATTGTACTTCATGATAGTGGTAAAATTTCTTTGATATTACCGGTGTTTATTTGTGAAAAAAATGGAAATTTGGCAAAAATTTTGAAAATTTCACAATTTTCCAACTTTGAATTTTTCTGCAATTAAATCACAGAGATATGTCACACAAAATACTTAATAAGTAACATTTCCCACATGTCTACTTAACATCAGCACAATTTTGGAATCAACATTTTTTTGTTAGGGAGTTATAAGGGTTAAAAGTTGACCAGCAATTTCTCATTTTTACACCATTTTTTTTAGGGACCACATCTCATTTGAAGTCATTTTGAGGGGTCTATATGATAGAAGATAACCAAGAAGTTTATTAACCCTTCAGGTGTTTCACAGGAATTATTGGAATGTTTAAATATAAATGAACATTTAACTTTTTTTCACATAAAAATAACTTCAGCACCAATTTGTTTTATTTTACCAAGGGTAGCAGGAGAAAATGGACCCCAAAAGTTGTTGTACAATTTGTCCTGAGTATGCCGATACCCCATATGTGGGGGTAAGCCACTGTTTGGGCGCATGGCAGAGCTCGGAAGCAAAGGAGTGCCATTTGACTTTTCAATGCAAGATTGACTGGAATTGAGATGGGCCGCCATGTTGCGTTTGGAGAGCCCCTGATGTGCCTAGACTAGCCTTAGACCCCCTAAGGAACTTATCTAGATGTGTGATGAGCACTTTGACCCATTAAGTGATTCACAGAAGATTATAATGCAGAGCCGTAAAAATAAAAATTCTTTTTTTTCTCACAAAAATTATTTTTTAGCCCCCAGTTTTGTATTTTCCCAAGGGTAATAGGAGAAATTGGACCGAAAAGTTGTTGTCCAATTTGTCCTGAGTACGCTGATACCCCATATGTGGGGGGGAACCACCGTTTGGGTGCATGGCAGAGCTCGGAAGGGAAGGAGCGCCATTTGGAATGCAGACTTACACTGTGTTCCAAATTATTATGCAAATTGGATTTAAGTGTCATAAAGATTTAATTGTTTTGTTTTTCAAATAAACTCATGGATGTTATGTGTCTCAGGGCTCAATGGATCACTGAAATCAATCTTAAACACATGTGATAACTAGTTTTCCAGGTGATTCTAATTAAAGGAAAACTACTTAAAAATTATGTTCCAGATTATTAAGCAGGCCACAGGTTTCAAGTAATATGGGAACTAAAAAGGATCTCTCTGCTGCTGAAAAGCATTAAATAGTGCAATGCCTTGGACAAGGTATGAAAACATTAGATATTCCACGAAAACTTAAGAGTGGTCATCATACTGTGAAGATATTTGTGACTGAAACAGAACACAGAGTTCATGCAGATAAAGGCATAATGAGGAAGCTTTCTGCCAGACAAATTCATGGGATTAAGAGAGCAGCTGCCAAAATACCATTACATAGCAGCAAACAGTTATTTGAAGCTGCTGGTGCCTCTGGAGTCCCTCGATCCTCAAGGTGTAGGATCCTTCAAAGGCTTGCTGTGGTGCATAAGCCTAATATTCAGCCACCCTTAAACAGTGTTCACAAGCAGATATGGTTAAAGTGGGCCCAGACATACATGAACACTAATTTCCAAATAGTCTTGTTTACTGATGAGTGTCAAGCAACCCTGGATGGTCCAGATGGATGGAGTAGTGGATGGTTGGTGGATTGCCATCATGTCCTAAAAAGGCTGCGACATCAGCAAGGAGGTGGAGGAGTCACATTTTGGGCCAGAATCACGGGGAAACAGCTGGTAGGACGCTTTAAGGTTCCTGAAGGTGTGAAAATGACCTCTGCAAAGTATTTAGAGTTTCTGACTGACAACTTTCTTCCATGGTCTAAAAAGCAGAAATGTGCCTTCAGGAGCAAAATCATCTTCATGCATGACAATGCACCATCTCATGCTGCAACGAATACCTCTGAGTCATTGGCTGCTATGGGCATAAAAGGAGATAAACTCATGGTGTGGCCACCATCTTCACCTGACATCAACCGTACAGAGAACCTTTGGAGTATCATCAAGCAAAAGATCTATGAGGGTGGGAGCCAGTTCACATCAAAACAATGGCTCTGGGAGGCTATTCTGACTTCATGCAAAGAAATACAAGCAGAAACTCTCCAAAAACTCACAAGTTCAATGGATGCAAGAATTGTGAAGGTGATATTAAAGAAGGGTTCCCATGTTAACATGTAACTTGGCCTGTTTGGAGGTTTTGGAGTTAAATAGCATTTTTGTTCAGTGAATGTAACCTCCTAATGCTGCAAATTCCACAAATGACCATTTTCAGTTCTTTAAACCATATCAAATGTATAGAAATTCTACTGTGCCTAATAATTTGGAACAGTGCATTTTGAGTTTTTATTTATTTTGGAGATTATACTGCTATCATTGGGAGGTTTCTTAAATAATATTCGATGTATAATCTAACAGGTGATGACTTTTATTAGACTGACTGTCATTTGCACCGACCATTTAGGAAAATCCGAGAAAAATATAATTTGCATAATAATTTGGAACACAGTGTAGATGGATTGGTCTGCAGGCGTCACATTGTGTTTGCAGAGCCCCTAATGTACCTAGACAGAAGAAACCCCCAACAAGTGACCCCATATTGGAAACTAGACCCCCGAAAGAACTTATCTAGATGTGTTGTGAGAACTTTGAACCCCCAAGTGTTTCACTACAGTTTATAACGCAGAGCCGTGAAAATAAAAAACATTTTTTCCACAAAAATTATTTTTTAGCCCCCAGTTTTGTATTTTCCCAAGGGTAACAAGAGAAATTGGACCCCAAAAGATGTTGTCCAATGTGTCCTGAGTGCGCTGATACCCCATATGTTAGGGTAAACCCCTGTTTGGGCGCACGGGAGAGCTCGGAAGGGAAGGAGCACTGTTTTACTTTTTCAAAGCAGAATTGGCTGGATTTGAGATCGGACGCCACGTCGCGTTTGGAGAGCCCATGATGTCTCTAAACAGTGGAAACCCTCCAATTATAACTGAAACCCTAATCCAAACACACCCCTAACCCTAATCCCAATGGTAACCCTAACCATACCCCTAACCTTGACACACCCCTAATCCTAATTCCAACCCTATTCCCAACCGTAAATGTAATCCAAACCCTAACCCTAACTTTAGCTCCAACCCTAACCCTAACTTTAGCCCCAACCCTAACTGTAGCCTTAACCCTAGCCCCAACCCTAACCCTAACCCTTGCCCTAACCCTAACCCTAACCCTAGCCCTAACCCTAGCCCTAACCGTAACCCTAGCCCTAACCCTAACCCTAGCCTTAACCCTAAAGGGAAAATGGAAATAAATAAATTTTTTTAATTTTTTTTATTTTTTCCTAACTAAGGGGGTGATGAAATGGGGTTTGATTTACTTTTATAGCGGGTTTTTAGCGGATTTTTATGATTGCCAGCCATCACACACTAAAAGACACTTTTTATTGCAAAAAATATGTTTTGCATTACTATTAAACAATGGAGAAATACCGCGCTACAAGTGGCCGAATTGGAACCTAAAAACCAAACCGTAGTAGTGTATATGAATAAGACCAGAATACAGCTTCCTTATATACTAGAGATTAGGCAAAACACCTGCCTGCTATCCCCATAAGCAAAGTGAAGAATAAAACAAGACTCTGTCCTCCCTGCAATATACATTTACTAATCAAATGACTGCTGAGACATCGCGACATTAAGTAGTGCCTGCTAGTGATGAATGCGCTTACCTGCCCGATGGGTGGAGGTGCACGGTGATGGAATACTCACAGGTAGCGGTGTTACCTGTACTCGTGTGGGGTAAGCGTACTTGTCCCAATCCCGTAGTGGCAGGCGCTGAGCGGGGACAGGTGGAGCTGCGTGCAGCGCCAGAGACATCCCGGCCGGAGGCGTCCCTGGATGCACGAGAAAAGAAAAAAGAAAAAAAAAGAAAAAAATGGCCGGCGGTGAGATCAGCGCTTGATGTCACTGGCCTATGGAGCCTCGGCAGGGCCAGTTCTAGTTAGAACTGGCCCTAACTAGAACTGGCCCTGCCGAGGCTCCATAGGCCAGTGACGTCAGTTTTCCAAGCGATGCTACAGATCGCTTGGAAAACTGATTGACAGGTTGGTCTCTCTTGTCAAACAGTGTTTGACAAGTGTGACTAACTTTTTACTATTGATGCAGCCTATACCGCATCAATAGTAAAAGATTACATAGTTATTACATTACATTACATTACATAGTTATTAAGGTTGAAGGAAGACTTTAAGTCCATCTAGTTCAACCCATAGCCTAACCTAACTTGCCCTAACATGTTGATCCAGAGAAAGGCAAAAGAACCCCATGTGGCAAAGAGTAAGCTCCACCTTGGGGAAAAAAATTCCTTCCCGACTCCACATACGGCAATCAGACTAGTTCCCTGGATCAACGCCCTATCAAGGAATCTAGTGTATATACCCTGTAACATTATACTTTTCCAGAAATGTATCCAGTCCCCTCTTAAATTTAAGTAATGAATCACTCATTACAACATCATACGGCAGAGAGTTCCATAGTCTCACTGCTCTTACAGTAAAGAATCCACGTCTGTTATTATGCTTAAACCTTTTTTCCTCCAAACGTAGAGGATGCCCCCTTGTCCCTGTTTCAGGTCTATGATTAAAAAGATCATCAGAAAGGTCTTTGTACTGTCCCCTCATATATTTATACATTAACATAAGATCACCCCTTAGTCTTCGTTTTTCCAAACTAAATAACCCCAAGTGTAATAACCTATCTTGGTATTGCAGACCCCCCAGTCCTCTAATAATCTTGGTCGCTCTTCTCTGCACCCGCTCCAGTTCAGCTATGTCTTTCTTATACACCGGAGACCAGAACTGTGCACAGTATTCTATCTATGCCTCTTTTAATGCATCCCATTATTTTATTTGCCTTTGTAGCAGCTGCCTGACACTGGCCACTGAATATGAGTTTGTCATCCACCCATACACCCAGGTCTTTTTCAAGATAGAATGTTAAAAATAATAAAAAATAAAAAATGGTTATACTCACCTACCACAAACAGCCAATCTCCTCAGCAGCTTCCGTTCCTATAGATGGTGTGTGTGCAGGACCTTCGATGACGTTGCGGTCACGTGACCTGTTGTGAATTCTGTTGTCGGGCTCCCTCCTGTGGTCATGAATGGTACTTCGGCTGGTTCTGTCCATGGACTTCCTCTGGTGGGTGTTTCTGAGTTTCCTTCCACAGGTGACGAGGTTAATTCGTTAGCTGGCTGCTCTATTTAACTCCACTTAGATCTTTGCTCCATGCCACCTGTCAATGTTCCAGTATTGGTCTAGTTCTCTCCTGGATCGTTCTTGTGACCTGTCTTCCCAGCAGAAGCTAAGTTCCAGCTTGTATTTCTTTAGTTTGCTATTTTTCTGTCCAGCTTGCTATTTTTATTGTTGTCTTGCTTGCTGGAAGCTCTGGGACGCAAAGGGAGCGCCTCCGCACCGTGAGTCAGTGCGGAGGGTCTTTTTGCTCCCTCTGCGTTGTCTTTTTGTAGGTTATTGTCCTGACCACCAGGTCATAACAGTACAGGTGGCCCAAAGTACTAATGCATCTCAATAGAGGGATAAGAGAAGTTCTGAGACCATTTTTTTTTCTTTGCAGTGTGTTTTGTCTCTCTTTTCCCCTTTACCTCTGGGTGGTTCAGGACATAGGTGTAAACATGGACATTCAAGGTCTGTCCTCTTGGATGGATAATCTCACTACAAGGGTACAAAACATTCAAGATTTTGTGGTTCAGAATCCGATGTCAGAGCCTAGGATTCCAATTCCTGATTTGTTTTTTGGTGATAGATCTAAGTTCTTGAATTTCAAAAATAATCGTAAATTGTTTCTTGCCTTGAAACCTCGCTCCTCAGGTGACCCTGTTCGACAAGTAAAGATCATTATTTCTTTGCTACGTGGTGACCCTCAAGACTGGGCATTTTCCCTTGCGCCAGGAGATCCGGCATTGCGTGATGTTGATGCGTTTTCCTGGCGCTTGGATTGCTTTATGACGAACCTAATTCAGTGGATCAGGCAGAGAAAATCTTGCTGGCTCTGTGTCAGGGTCAGGATGAAGTGGAGATATATTGTCAGAAGTTTAGAAAGTGGTCTGTGCTCATTCAGTGGAATGAATGTGCCCTGGCAGCAATCTTCAGAAAGGGTCTCTCTGAAGCCCTTAAGGATGTCATGGTGGGATTTCCCATGCCTGCTGGTCTGAATGAGTCTATGTCCTTGGCCATTCAGATCGATCGACGCTTGCGTGAGCTTAAAGCTGTGCACCATTTGGCGGTACTATCTGAGCATGGGCCTGAGCCTATGCAATGTGATAGGACTTTGACCAGAGCTGAACGGCAAGAACACAGACGTCGGAATGGGCTATGTTTTTACTGTGGTGATTCCACTCATGCTATCTCCGATTGTCCTAAGCGCACTAAGCGGTTCGCTAGGTCTGCCACCATTGGTACGGTACAGTCTAAATTTCTATTGTCCGTTACTCTGATTTGCTCTTTGTCATCCTATTCTGTTATGGCATTTGTGGATTCAGGCGCTGCCCTGAATTTGATGGACTTGGAGTTTGCTAGGTGCTGTGGTTTTTTCTTGGAGCCCTTGCAGTATCCTATTCCTTTGAGAGGAATTGATGCTACGCCTTTGGCCAAGAATAAGCCTCAGTACTGGACCCAATTGACCATGTGCATGGCTCCTGCACATCAGGAGGATATCCGCTTTCTGGTGTTGCATAATCTGCATGATGTGGTCGTTTTGGGGTTGCCATGGCTACAGGTTCATAATCCAGTATTGGACTGGAAATCTATGTCTGTGTCCAGCTGGGGTGGCCAGGGGGTACATGGTGATCTTCCATTTTTGTCTATTTCGTCTTCCACTCCTTCTGAAGTTCCAGACTTTTTGTCGGATTATCGGGATGTATTTGATGAGCCCAAAGCCAGTGCCCTACTTCCTCATAGGGATTGCGATTGTGCAATTAATTTTATTCCTGGTAGTAAGTTTCCTAGGGGCCGATTGTTTAGTTTATCTGTGCCAGAACACGCCGCTATGCGGAGTTATATAAAGGAATCCTTGGAGAAAGGCCATATTCGCCCGTCGTCATCACCGTTAGGAGCAGGGTTCTTTTTTGTGGCCAAGAAGGATGGTTCTTTGAGACCTTGTATTGATTACCGCCTTCTTAATAAAATTACAGTCAAATTTCAGTATCCTTTGCCGTTGCTGTCTGATTTGTTTGCTCGTATTAAAGGGGCTA
Organism: Ranitomeya imitator; assembly: GCF_032444005.1. Taxonomy (NCBI): domain Eukaryota; kingdom Metazoa; phylum Chordata; class Amphibia; order Anura; family Dendrobatidae; genus Ranitomeya; species Ranitomeya imitator. The sequence goes on from NC_091286.1 coordinate 129,588,677, forward strand.
GTTGGTTCACCAAGATAGATCTTCGAGGGGCGTATAATCTTGTGCGTATTAAACAAGGCGATGAATGGAAAACAGCATTTAATACGCCCGAGGGCCATTTTGAGTACCTGGTTATGCCATTCGGGCTTTCCAATGCTCCATCAGTATTTCAGTCCTTTATGCATGACATCTTCTGAGAGTACCTGGATAAATTCCTGATTGTGTATTTGGATGATATTTTGGTCTTTTCGGATGATTGGGAGTCTCATGTGAAGCAGGTCAGAATGGTGTTCCAGGTCCTTCGTGCGAATTCCTTGTTTGTGAAGGGGTCAAAGTGTCTCTTTGGAGTTCAGAAGGTTTCATTTTTGGGGTTCATTTTTTCCCCTTCTACTATCGAGATGGACCCTGTTAAAGTCCAGGCCATTTACGATTGGACTCAGCCGACATCTGTGAAGAGCCTGCAAAAGTTCCTGGGCTTTGCTAATTTTTATCGGCGCTTCATCGCTAATTTTTCTACTGTTGCTAAACCGTTGACTGATTTGACCAAGAAGGGTGCTGATGTGGTCAATTGGTCTTCTGCAGCTGTAGAGGCTTTTCAGGAGTTGAAGCGTCGTTTTTCTTCTGCCCCTGTGTTGTGCCAGCCAGATGTTTCGCTCCCGTTTCAGGTTGAGGTTGATGCTTCTGAGATTGGAGCAGGGGCTGTTTTGTCGCAAAGAAGTTCTGATGGCTCGGTGATGAAGCCATGTGCTTTCTTTTCTAGAAAGTTTTCGCCTGCTGAGCGTAATTATGATGTTGGTAATCGTGAGTTGTTGGCCATGAAGTGGGCATTCGAGGAGTGGCGTCATTGGCTTGAAGGAGCCAAGCATCGCGTGGTGGTCTTGACAGATCACAAGAATTTGACTTATCTTGAGTCTGCCAAACGGTTGAATCTGAGACAGGCTCGATGGTTGTTATTTTTCTCCCGTTTTGATTTTGTGGTTTCGTACCTTCCGGGATCTAAGAATGTGAAGGCTGATGCACTGTCAAGGAGTTTTGTGCCTGGCTCTCCAGGTGTTCCTGAGCCGGCGGGTATTCTCAAAGAGGGGGTAATTTTGTCTGCCATCTCCCCTGATTTGCGGCGGGTGCTGCAAAAATTTCAGGCTGATAGACCTCACTGTTGCCCAGCGGAGAAACTGTTTGTCCCTGATAGATGGACTAGTAGAGTTATCTCTGAGATTCATTGTTCAGTGTTGGCTGGGCATCCTGGAATCTTTGGTACCAGAGATTTGGTGGCTAGATCCTTTTGGTGGCCGTCTTTGTCACGGGATGTGCGTTCTTTTGTGCAGTCCTGTGGGACTTGTGCTCGGGCTAAGCCCTGCTGTTCTCGTGCCAGTGGGTTGCTTTTGCCCTTGCCGGTCCCGAAGAGGCCCTGGACGCATATTTCTATGGATTTTATTTCGGATCTCCCCGTCTCTCAAAAGATGTCGGTCATTTGGGTGGTTTGTGATCGCTTTTCTAAGATGGTCCATTTGGTACCTTTGTCTAAATTGCCTTCCTCCTCTGATTTGGTGCCATTATTTTTCCAGTATGTGGTTCGTTAACATGGTATCCCGGAGAACATCATTTCTGACAGAGGTTCCCAGTTTGTTTCGAGGTTTTGGCGATCCTTTTGTGCTAGGATAGGCATTGATTTGTCTTTTTCCTCGGCTTTCCATCCTCAGACAAATGGCCAAACCGAACGAACTAATCAAACTTTGGAAACATATCTGAGATGCTTTGTTTCTGCTGATCAGGATGATTGGGTGTCCTTTTTGCCGTTGGCTGAGTTCGCCCTTAATAATCGGGCCAGCTTGGCTACTTTGGTTTCGCCGTTTTTCTGCAATTCTGGTTTCCATCCTCGTTTCTCTTCAGGGCAGGTTGAGTCTTCGGACTGTCCTGGTGTAGATACTGTGGTGGATAGGTTGCAGCAGATTTGGACTCATGTGGTGGACAATTTGACATTGTCCCAGGAGAAGGCTCAATGTTTCGCTAACCGCCGGCGCTGTGTGGGTCCCCGACTTCGTGTTGGGGATTTGGTTTGGTTGTCGTCTCGTTATGTTCCTATGAAGGTTTCCTCTCCTAAGTTTAAGCCTCGTTTCATTGGTCCGTATAAGATTTCTGAGGTTATCAATCCTGTGTCATTTCGTTTGGCCCTTCCTGCTTCTTTTGCCATCCATAATGTGTTCCATAGGTCGTTATTGCGGAGGTACGTGGCGCCTGTGGTTCCATCCGTTGATACTCCTGCCCCGGTGCTGGTTGAGGGGGAGTTGGAGTATGTGGTGGAGAAGATTTTGGATTCTCGTGTTTCGAGACAGAAACTCCAGTACCTGGTCAAGTGGAAGGGTTATGGTCAGGAAGATAATTCCTGGGTTTTTGCCTCTGATGTTCATGCTGCCGATCTGGTTCGTGCCTTTCATTTGGCTCATCCTGGTCGGCCTGGGGGCTCTGGTGAGGGTTCGGTGACCCCTCCTCAAGGGGGGGGGGGTTACTGTTGTGAATTCTGTTGTCGGGCTCCCTCCTGTGGTCATGAATGGTACTTCGGCTGGTTCTGTCCATGGACTTCCTCTGGTGGGTGTTTCTGAGTTTCCTTCCACAGGTGACGAGGTTAATTCGTTAGCTGGCTGCTCTATTTAACTCCACTTAGATCTTTGCTCCATGCCACCTGTCAATGTTCCAGTATTGGTCTAGTTCTCTCCTGGATCGTTCTTGTGACCTGTCTTCCCAGCAGAAGCTAAGTTCCAACTTATATTTCTTTGGTTTGCTATTTTTCTGTCCAGCTTGCTATTTTTATTGTTGTCTTGCTTGCTGGAAGCTCTGGGACGCAGAGGGAGCGCCTCCGCACCGTGAGTCGGTGCGGAGGGTCTTTTTGCACCCTCTGCGTGGTCTTTTTGTAGGTTATTGTCCTGACCACCAGGTCATAACAGTGACCGCGACGTCATCGCGGGTCCTTCACACACCATCTACAGGAACGAAAGCGACTGCGTGCAGCGCTGAGGGGCAGGAAGACTCCGGGGGCCATCAAAGGTGAGTATATCACGATTTTTTTACTTTTATTCTTTTTTTTTAACAATAATATGGTGCCCAGTCCCTCCACCCTGGGTACCAATCGCACATGATCTGCTTACTTCCCGCATGGTGGGCATAGCTCCATGCAGGAAGTAAGCAGATCTATGCATTCCTAGTTGTGCAGAATCCCCGCGATTCCGCAAATTTAATGAACATGCTGCGTTTTTTTCTGGAATGTGAATCCGCTCAGGAAAAAAATGCAGCATGTGCATGCGAATTGCATTCTATTAAATAGGATGCTTAATTTGAGCATTTTTTTCGCGGTTTTATAGCAAAAAAACCGCAAAAAAAAACGCGAAAAATCTGCTATGTGTGCACATGGCCTTACTCTGGGGCAGGTGCCTGACCTTTTTTCTGGATAGAGATCATTTTCAGCTGTGAACAGTACAGTAACCTCGGTCATTCATGCTTGCAAACAAGCACACATTTCTGAATGTTTTGTACAGATTTGTAGTAGTTTCCATGTTTGTTTGTTCAGCTTTATGTAAAAGGTTATTTGGATGGTTAATCAGCTCAATATGCTGACACTGAAATGATGAATTCTACTTGGAGGTTGTTTGGCTCTGTAAGTACATGAAAAGCACAGATGTTTTTCTGACTTCTCCTCCTGGCAAGTGCACTGTAAGATGAGGATGGCTCGTTCTTGAGGACTTTAGTTTCGTCTTTTGTTGTCTGCTAGGGAAGGTTATGTAAGATGGAAAGAAATACCTAATTGCACGCCTATTCCATGTGACATTGACTGATGCTGGAAATGCACAGTAATGTCTTTAACCTGAAAAGATATGTTATGGTTATAGAAACGGTTACTTATGTCTTACCTATGTATATCACATTACTTACGGCATCTTACCTATGTGATGAAATCTGTAATTTTAATACTGTTTAAAGGGTTTATGCCATGTTCTGTCTTCAGGAACACACCAGTCTCCTGTCACCCTACTTCCTACTTGCCAGTGCACAGTCCCACGGGGCTCAAGACACCAGCACCTCCCAAAAGGCCTATGAAGAAGGAGCACCTAAATGAAAATGTCCTCATGATCTCTTCTCATGCCAGACTTCATAGTCTTCTACGACCTAAATTGCTCATCATACCTGAGCCACGATACTCTTCAATAAATTTGATGGGCTTCCACTATGGATTCCAAATGACCAAATAGGAATGAGGAATCCTCTGGCTCATTTTACTTAATCATGTTCTCTGATGTTATAAAAAGGTAGCAGCCAATTAACAAAGGTCCTATGGATTAATTAATACCTGTGCTTTCTCTTCATTGTCCTTCTGTTTCTTGGTATCACTCGACTCAAACTTGTTCATGTTGAACTTCTAAAGGGAAGATAGGGAAAATATTTTCACATATTCCCCTTTCCACATCTTTCCCTAACCTTTTGCCCCCAGTAGCTACTCAAAACAAAGATAATCTTGTAGCCTTGTCTCTCAAATGAACCACCTCATTTTCTCTTTCCTACTTTTTTCCACCTGTGTCATTATTAGCCATACCAACTACACTATTAGAATCCTGGACCTATACCCCCAGCAACTTATCAAAAACATCCTGCCACTGAACATTCAACCTTGGATTCTTTCCATGCACTAACTAACATATATCAACCGCTGAATTACCTACAGGGCTACCTAAGTATTAACAGCTGGATTACAAATATGGTTGTCACTAGGGTCCCTCAGAGAAGAACTCACATTCAGATCAGCCACCACATCATAAACCACCGCTTACCTTTCTATGCAATGTTCTCTGGAATGGATTCTTGTCTTCCAACGTCTCTTGTAATAAGAAGTGATTCCACAGTCTTCGTTGCTTGCAGAGCACTGCCCCTAGCTGTGAGTTCACCAAGGGTTGCTACAATCCCTCTCCTGCTAATTGAAGGTTCTGGACCAAAATTAGGCCCAGGCTGCGTGTAGCTCAGTTCCAAAATGTTTTTGCCGCAACAAGGATTCCTCCCTGCCATGAGGGGGAGAATATTGTTCTGTACCCTTAAATTAACCCTTCATTTCCCTACCCTCTCTCTAGTCACTCCAGCTTATTGGGCCTACAAGTCAATACTTTTTCAATCATGTATTAGTAAGGTGTTTTGTGATTTAAAAATACCCACATGAAACCATGTGCAATTATCTGTCCATATGCAAATATTAAATAAACCAAATTATAGTTATTTAACACATACAATGCTTTCAACCAAGTCTTACAGTTTTTTAGTGTCAGAAAACTTTTAGCTCACCCATAAATCAAAGGTGGGTCCTGTACTTGTAATAAACTATTTTTCTAAAATAGTAAGTGTACTGCAAAATTGCGTTTTATTAGGTGCTACTGGCACCTAAAAGGATAATCAAAATAAGAGTGTGCCCACACAAGTTGTTAGGTTAGGGATTTCAGTGAGGTGGTGATTTTAACTTTCCACCCCTTACTGTGCTAAAGTTTTTGAGGACAGCTTCTCATCAGAAAGATGCAATAAATTGAGTCAAATGATCTTATTAATCATTAAAGGGAATCTATCACCACATTTGACCTATATAAACTATTTATATGGGCAGTGAAAAAACGAAGTGGTGCTCAACTGTTGTTTTTAGAGGTGCGCAGAAGTAAAAACAGAAAATAAATTGGAAGAGAAACTTCGTCACTCTAATAGTATAATTCAAAAGGTATAATTTAATCACATGACCCAAAAGAAAAACAGATAAATTCATCCAAAGTTTCAGCCTTATAAGGCCTTTTTGAAGGAATTTCTGTATAAGTAATGAACAAAATATAATATCATTGATTACACATAAATAAATAATAAGAACACAACTAGCACTTGATATGTGATACAGTTTGCCAAACCAAGAATGGATGCTGTCCAACATATATACAGTATCTAAGTACATAGAGGGTTCCAAGGGAGAGGCACATGACATGTGATAGCCACGTTTAAATATAAAGAAGACAATAACATGAAGGCAAGGTCAGGAGCAGCATAGGGATTTCCTAAAAAAATCAGAAAAAGAATGGGAATAAGGTGATAAGACAATAATTCTCAAAAGTATATGTACATAACAGAAAAGGAAAAGGGAAAAATGGGGAAATATGTATATTAATAATATTATATATATATATATATATATATATATATATATATATATATATATACAGTACAGACCAAACGTTTGGACACACCTTCTCATTTAAAGATTTTTCTGCATTTTCATGACTATGAAAATTGTACATTCACACTGAAGGCATCAAAACTATGAATTAACACATGTGGAATTATATACTTAACAAAAAAAAAAGTGTGAAACAACTGAAATTAGCGTATATACTCGAGTATAAGCCGAGATTTTCAGCCCCCTCCCCATACCCAGGGGTCGACAGGGGAGGGGGAGCGGGGGCTGTCTAATTATACTCACCTGCTCCTGGCGCAGTCCCTGCACGTCTTTTCCCCGGCGCCGGCAGCTTCTTCCTGTACTGAGTGGTCACATGATACCGCTCATTACAGTAATGAATATGTGGCTCCACCTCCCATAAGGGTGGAGCCGCATATTAATTACTGTAATGAGCGGTCACGGTGACCGCTCAGTACGGGAAGAAGAAGCAGCAGCGCCGGGGAAGCAGGGACTGCACCGCGCCAGGAGCAGGTGAGTATATCGGTGAGGGGGAGCGCTGCGCGATATTCACCTGTTCCCCCGTTCCAGCCGCCGCTCTGTCTTCAGCGTCTTCTGCAGTGAAGCTCAGGTCAGAGGGTGCGGTGATGTGGTTAGTGCACGCCCTCTGCCTGAACGTCAGTGCAGAAGATGCTGAAGATGGAGCGGCGCCAGAATGAAGTCAGGTGAATATTGAAAGTGCCGGGGGCCTGAGCGATGAGAGGTGAGTATGTGATTTTTTTTTATCGCAGCAACAGCAAATGGGGCAAATGTCTGTATGGAGCATCTATGGGGCCATAACGTTTGTGCAACACTATAATGAGGCAAGTGTCTGTATAGAGCATCTTATGGGGCCATAACGTTTGTGCAGCACTATAATGAGGCAAGTGTCTGTATAGAGCATCTTATGGGGCCATAATGTTTGTGCAGCACTATATGGGGCAACTGTCTTTATAGGGCCATAATCAACGTTTGTGCAGCACTATATGGGGCAAGTGTCTTTATAGGGCCATTGTCAACGTTTTTGCAGCACTATGTGGGGCAAATATCTTTATGGAGCACCTTATGGGGCCATAATCAACTTTATGGATCATTATATGGGGCTCCTGATTCAATATGGATATTCAAAAACACTTCACCTACTGATGTCTCAATTAATTTTACTTTTATTGGTATCTATTTTTACTTTTGACATTTACCTGTAGCTGCTGCATTTCCCAACCTAGGCTTATACTCGAGTCATTAAGTTTTCCAATTTTTTTGTGGCAAAATTAGGGGGGTCGGCTTATACTTGGGTCGGCTTATACTCAATGTCACGGATCCCTACTCCGTGGGGTCCCTTATTCGTCACGTGCCTGCTCTCCCACGTGACTTGGGGTTGTGCCTGCAAGGGTTAATCTATCTCCCCACTCTCAGTCTCAGCATTCAACCTCTGTCCTATGCTGTAATGGGAGCATAAATTACACCGACCCAGGCCACACGCTCATATGCGCTGCCACCACTCGTCGAATACATGGGCGATGAGTCCCGGAACTAACAATAATACTAAGAAAAAAATGTCTATCACTCATAAGGCTCACACACCTTTAGGCTATGGATTCTTTTAGAATATTCAAGGTTCAACTTGTTAAAGTTTTATACTTTAATAGCAAAAAGTTAAATGCTTACAATAAGAAAAAGGTATAAAAATATGATAATAAAAAGACATACAACTTATGCAAAACAGTGTCAATATAAACAGGAGAAACTTACAGAGATTACCTAACTGGTAGTTGCTTCTGCTCCCTGAGAGAAGGAAGAATGTAGTTGGTGGAACACATCAGCTTCTCAGGCTGCCCTCACATGTGAACACAATTCTCTGTCTGCAGCCTAAATTTATAACTTTGGTCTGTGGTCAGGTTTCTAGACCGGCCTCCCAGGTTAATATCATAATTGCGGTCTGTTTGATTGAGCCATGGCTGCTCTACTAATGTATATATTTTATTTTCCCCTTGAGACACTTGTGCACAGGTTCCCAGGAATACATCACCTCAGGCCGCAATTTAGCATCTCCCCTCCAAGACCTCAGAGGTGCCAAATGTTGCTTTTCTTCTCGGCCCTAGCTAGACCTCCTGGTGGGATATGGAGACAGAATTTCTACTAGTCCCAAGGAAGTACCTATTAACACCTAGGTACAACTTGCCTTCAGGACAGATGTTACATTATCACTAGTCACACATATAACCCCAGACATATGTCCCTACACACACATATATATATATATATATATATATATATATGCACATATTTCACAACACTTCCCTCCTTATGAACGTGCATGGGGGTTGACTTACAGGTCAGCTCCCGAGCACATATCTGGTTCTGCCCCATCTTGGCGAGAAAGGCCATCAGCATTGCCGTGATCAACTCCCCTCTTGTGCTAAATTGTGAAATCATATTGCTGAAGTATCAAACTCCATCTAAGTAATTTCCCATTGTCCCCAACTACTCTGTTGAGCCAACTCAGTGGGTTATGATCTGTGATCACGGTGAAGTTGCGCCCATATAGGTATGGTTGCAGCTTCTGCAGAGCCCACACAATTGCCAAACATTCTTTTTCAATGGTGGCATAAGCCACTTCTCTGGGCAGGAGTTTCCTGCTTAGGTACAGGCCTCTACTTAGTTCCATGATGGTGAGGTACGATGCTTTAGCTAGCTGCTCTAACAGCTCATCTATCCTCGGCATGGGGTAGACTTCACATGTAGTCAGTACATTTAATTTCCTGTAGTCTACACAGAACCGGGTACTACGGTCCTTTTTTGGGACAAGAACCACAGGCGAGGCCCAGGCACTCTGGGATTTTTGTATCACCTTGAGTTTCAGCATCTCCTCTACCTGTTCCCTCACGTGTGCCTTCACCTCTGCTGACACATGGTACGCAGACTGCCGTACTGGGGGATTACTACTAGTGTCCACATGGTGAACTGCTAAGTGTGTCCTCCCAGGCTCCCCTGTGAAGACTTCGGTGAACTCGCTGAGCGCCCCCATCAGCTCAGACCTCTGACTGTGGGATAGCTCAGGGTTAAACTCTGCTGACTCCAGGGACTCTACGTACTGAGTCCCAGTCCCCACATCTAATAACAGATCAGCCTCCCCCTCTTCAGGCAGGCTACAGACAGGTAATACACAGGCCTCCCTGGCATGATGTGCCTTCAACATATTTACATGAAACACTTTCTGACGCTTTGCATGCTCATCTAGTGTCACCACATAATTAACATTTATGCAATTTATTCTGTAACATAGGGACCAACACCCAAACCTTTTGCCCTTCCTCGTAGGCCCTTAGTCTGGCATTACGGTCACACCAGACCTTCTGGTTGATTTGGGACTGGGTCAAGTTCTCATGGGCCAGGTCGCTTAGTTTTTGCATTCTCTCTCTGAGCCGCAGTACATATTCAACCACTGAGACTCCAGTAGTTCTGGGGTCGTCCTCCCAACAGTCCTTAATCAAATCAAGTGGCCCCCTGACCCTCCTCCCATAAACCAGTTCAAAGGGGGAGAATCCAGTAGACGCCTGGGGTACCTCTCTGTAGGCAAACAGCAGATGGGGGAGGTACCGCTCCCAGTCTCTCCCTTCAGTCTCCTGTTATGTTCTGGTGGCCTTGGAGCAGCATGAGACGTACTCTGGAGAAGGTGGTCCCTGTACTGACCGCAAACCCTGAACCTAGCAGCGCAACTAAAAGCAGCCGTGGGGGGTACCTAACACTCCCTAGACCCCTCGGCACAGCCTAAGAACTAACTACCCCTAAAGACAGAAACAGGAAACCTATCTTGCCTCAGAGAAAATCCCCAAAGGATAGATAGCCCCCCACAAATATTGACTGTGAGAGGAGAGGGAAATAACATACGCAGATATGAAATCAGATTTTTGCATAGGAGGCCATACTAGCTAAAAAGAAAGAATAGAACAGAGTAATATGCGGTCAGTATAAAAACACTAGAAATTATGCACCGCAGAAAATACGGATCACCACATCTGACTAAAGACATGGGGGGTATATCTGCATCTCCAGAGAAATAGCTAGGCTACAAAAAATCCTTCACAGACCAAGCTGGACAAAACAAAAACATGAAAATGCACAGAACTATAAGGTCCACTGCAGGTGGACAGCAAAAACAAAGCCAGGACTTATCTTTGTAGAAAAACACAGCAAACTGGAGAGACCAGCAGGGAAGTGAATCCTTCAAGAACAATGGACAACTGTCACTGACTAAAGGATCCAGCAAAGCTATATACCCCAGTCAGTTTTGCAATTAGTAGATACACCTGTCCACTCCTGCAGTCCAGGCACAACTGCATTACCCTCTACAACCACCGGAGGGAGCCCAAAAGCTGAATTCACAACAGTGCCCCCCCTTGAGGAGGGGTCACCGAACCCTCACCAGAGCCCCCAGGCCGATCAGGATGAGCCCGATGAAAGGCACGAACCAAATCAACGGCATGGACATCAGAGGCAGAAACCCAAGAATTTTCCTCCTGGCCATAACCCTTCCACTTGACAAGGTACTGAAGCTTCCACCTCGAAAAACGAGAATCCAAAATCTTCTCAACAACATATTCCAACTCCCCATCGACCAATACAGGGGCCGGAGGATCAACAGAGGGAACAACGGGCTCCACATATTTCCGCAACAAAGATCTATGGAAGACATTATGGATAGCAAAAGAGGCCGGAAGCGCCAGGCGAAAGGACACCGGATTAATAATCTCAGAAATCCTATAAGGACCAATAAATCGACGCTTAAACTTAGGGGAATAAACCTTCATAGGAACATGACGGGAAGATAACCAAACCAGATCACCAACCCGAAGCCGGGAACCAACACACCGACGACGGTTAGCAAAACACTGAGCCTCCTCCTGAGACAGCACCAAATTGTCCACCACATAAGCCCAAATCTGCTGCAACCTGTCGACCACAGAATCCACACCAGGAAGGTCAGAAGGCTCAACCTGCCCAGAAGAAAAACGTGGATAAAAACCAAAATTACAAAAAAGGCGAAACCAAAGTAGCTGAACTAGCCCGATTATTAAGGGCAAACTCGGCCAATGGCTAAAAAGCCACCCAATCATCCTGATCAGCAGACACAAAGCATCTCAAATAGGTCTCCAAGGTCTGATTAGTTCGCTCAGTCTGGCCATTTGTCTGAGGATGAAATGCAGAGGAAAAAGACAAATCAATGCCCAGCTTGGCACAAAAGGCCCGCCAAAACCTAGAAACAAACTGGGAACCTCTGTCGGACACAATATTCTCCGGAATACCATGCAAACGTACCACATGCTGAAAAAACAACGGAACCAAATCAGAAGAAGAAGGCAATTTAGGCAAAGGCACCAAATGAACCATCTTAGAAAATCGGTCACAGACAACCCAGATAACCGACATTCTTTGGGAAACAGGAAGATCGGAAATAAAATCCATAGAAATATGCGTCCAAGGTCTCTCAGGGACCGGCAATGGCAAAAGCAACCCACTAGCGCGGGAACAGCAAGGCTTAGCCCGCGCACAAATCCCACAGGACTGCACAAAAGAACGCACATCCCGTGACAAAGAAGGCCACCAAAAGGACCTACCAACCAAATCTCTGGTACCAAAAATCCCAGGATGGCCAGCCAACACAGAACAATGAACCTCAGAAATCACTCTACTAGTCCATCTATCAGGAACAAACAGTTTCCCACAGGACAGCGGTCAGGCTTATCAGCCTGAAATTCCTGAAGAACCCGTCGCAAATCAGGGGAGATGGCAGAAAGAATCACCCCTTCCTTCAAAATGCCGACCGGCTTAAGAACCCATGGGGAATCAGGAAAAAAACTCCTAGAGAGGGCATCCGCCTTAACATTCTTAGTACCAGGAATGTACGAGACAACAAAATCAAAACGGGAGAAAAACAGGGACCATCGAGCCTGTCTAGGATTCAGCCGTTTGGCAGACTCGAGGTAAATAAGATTCATATGATCTGTCAGGACCACAATACGGTGTTTGGCCCCCTCAAGCCAATGTCGCCACTCCTCAAATGCCCACTTCATATCCAACAACTCCCGATTGCCGACATCATAATTGCGTTCCGCAGGCGAAAACTTCCAAGAAAAGAAGGCACACGGTTTCATCAAGGAATCATCAGAATTCCTCTGAGACAAAACGGCCCCTGCCCCAATCTCAGACGCGTCAGCCTCAACCTGAAATGGAAGAGAAACATCTGGCTGACGCAACACAGGGGCAGAAGTAAATCGACGTTTAAGCTTCTGAAAGGCAGAAACAGCCGCGGAGGACCAATTCGTCACATCAGCGCCTTTCTTGGTCAAATCGGTTAGAGGTTTAACCACACTGGAGAAGTTGGCAATGAAACGACGATAAAAATTAGCAAAGCCCAAGAATTTCTGAAGGCTCTTCACAGATGTGGGCTGAATCCAATCATGAATGGCCTGAACCTTAGCCGGATCCATTTCTATAGATGAGGGAGAAAAAATGAAACCCAAAAAAGAAACCCTCTGCACTCCAAAGAGGCACTTTGACCCCTTCACAAACCAAGCATTATTACGGAGGATCTGAAATACCATCCTGACCTGTTTCACATGAGACTCCCAATCATTGGAAAAAATCAAAATATCATCTAAATATACAACCATGAATTTATCAAGATAACTCCGAAAGATATCATGCATGAAGGATTGGAACACAGATGGGGCATTAGAGAGTCCGAATGGCATCACAAGGTATTCAAAATGGCTTTCGGGCGTATTAAAAGCAGTTTTCCATTCGTCACCCTGCTTGATACGAATAAGATTATATGCCCCTCAAAGGTCAATCTTAGTAAACCAGCTAGACCCCTTAATCCTAGCAAACAAATCAGTAAGCAAAGGCAAGGGGTATTGAAATTTAACCGTGATCTTATTCAAGAGGCGATAATCAATACAGGGTCTCAAGGAGCCATCCTTCTTGGCAACAAAAAAGAACCCCGCTCCCAACGGTGAAGAAGATGGCCGAATATGCCCTTTCTCCAAAGACTCCTTAATATAGCTCCGCATGGCGGTATGTTCAGGCACAGACAGGTTGAAAAGTCGGCCCTTAGGGAACTTACAACCTGGAATCAAATCAATAGCACAATCACAGTCCCTATGCGGTGGAAGGGAACTGGATTTGGGCTCATCAAACGCATCCTGGAAGTCAGAGAAAAACTCAGGAACTTCAGAAGAGGGGGAAGAGGAGATTGACATCAAAGGAACCTGATCATGAACCCCCTGACAACCCCAACCAGTCACAGACATGGATTTCCAATCTAACACCGGATTATGTAGCTGCAACCATGGAAAACCCAGCACAATATCATCATGCAAATTATGCAACACCAGAAAACGACAATCTTCCTGATGGGCTGGCGCCATGCGCATGGTCAGCTGTGTCCAAAACTGAGGTTTATTTTTAGCCAACGGTGTAGCATCAATGCCCCTCAAAGGAATAGGGTTCTGCAAAGGCTGCAAGGGAAAACCACAACGTCTGGCAAATTCTAAGTCCATTAAGTTCAGAGCGGCGCCTGAATCCACAAATGCCATGACAGAAAATGATGATAATGAGCAGATCAAGGTCACAGATAACAAAAATTTAGGTTGTATAGTACTGATGGCAGCAGAACTAGCGATTCTCTTAGTACGCTTAGGGCAATCAGAAATAACATGAGCAGAATCGCCGCAGTAAAAACACAACCTATTCTGACGCCTGAATGTTTGACGTTCAGCTCTAGACAAAATCCTATCACACTGCATAGGCTCAGGGCTCCGATCAGAGGACAACGCCACAGTGTGCACAATTCTGCGCTCGCGCAAGCGCCGATCAATCTGAATGGCCAGAGACATAGAATCACTCAGACCAGCAGGCGTGGGCAATCCCACCATAACATCTTTAACGGATTCAGAAAGACCCTTTCTGAAAATTGCCGCCAAGGCATCCTCATTCCATTTAGTCAGTACAGACCATTTTCTAAATTTCTGGCAATACAATTCTGCCGCTTCTTGACCTTGACACAGGGCTAACAAGATTTTCTCAGCCTGATCCACAGAATTAGGCTCATCATACAACAACCCCAATGCCTGAAAGAACGAATCAACATTAAGGAAAGCAGGATTGCCAGATTCCAGGGAAAATGCCCAATCCTGTGGGTCACCACGCAGCAGAGATATGATGATTTTAACCTGCTGAATAGGATCACCAGAAGACCGGGGTCTTAATGCAAAAAACAGTTTACAGTTATTTTTGAAACTCAAAAATTTGGATCTGTCACCAAAGAATAAATCAGGAGTGGGAATCTTAGGTTCTAAGGCAGGAGTCTGAACAATGAAATCTGAAATACCCTGTAACCTAGCAGCAAGCTGATCCACCCGAGACACTAACTCCTGAACATTCATGTTAATACAAGACTCCGTAGCCACCCAGAGGTAAAGAGGGAGGAAAATACCAAACAGGCTAAGGAAAAAAGAATGGCTCAAAATCTTTCCACCCTTTTTCTGAGATGCAATTAACTCATTGTAGGCCAGTTGTACTGTTATGTTCTGGTGGCCTTGGAGCAGCATGAGACGTACTCTGGAGAAGGTGGTCCCTGTACTGACCGCAAACCCTGAACCTAGCAGCGCAACTAAAGCAGCCGTGGGGGGTACCTAACACTCCCTAGACCCCTCGGCACAGCCTAAGAACTAACTACCCCTAAAGACAGAAACAGGAAACCTATCTTGCCTCAGAGAAAATCCCCAAAGGATAGATAGCCCCCCACAAATATTGACTGTGAGAAGAGAGGGAAATAACATACGCAGATATGAAATCAGATTTTTGCATAGGAGGCCATGCTAGCTAAAAAGAAAGAATAGAACAGAGTACTATGCGGTCAGTATAAAAACACTAGAAAATATCCACCGCAGAAAATATGGATCACCACATCTGACTAAAGACATGGGGGGTATATCTGCATCTCCAGAGAAATAGCTAGGCTGCAAAAAATCCTTCACATACCAAGCTGGACAAAACAAAAACATGAAAATGCACAGAACTATAAGGTCCACTGCAGGTGGACAGCAAAAACAAAGCCAGGACTTATCTTTGTAGAAAAACACAGCAAACTGGAGAGACCAGCAGGGAAGTGAATCCTTCAAGAACAATGGACAACTGGCACTGACTAAAGGATCCAGCAAAGCTATATACCCCAGTCAGTTTTGCAATTAGTAGATACACCTGTCCACTCCTGCAGTCCAGGTACAACTGCATTACCCTCTACAACCACCGGAGGGAGCCCAAAAGCTGAATTCACAACAGTCTCCACCAACATTTTGAGCATTTCCTTTAGTGTTCCATTAAAACACTCGCAGAGTCCGTTGGTTTGGGGATGATAGATGCTGGCCACAAAATGCTGTACTTGTATTTTTTCACAGAGGCTTTCCATCAGATCAGACATGAACTGGGTTCCCTGATCGGTCAACATTTCCCTGGGGAAACCCACACGAGAGAACACAGTCAGTAAAGCATCCGCCACTTTGTCTGCTCGGATGGAGGATAGTGCCACAGCTTCCGGGTATCGTGTAGCATAGTCCACCACTGTGAGGATGTACTTGTTGCCAGAGCTGCTAGGCATGGCAAGTAGCCCTATGATATCCACAGCCACTCGCTGGAAAGGTTCATCGATCACAGGCAGTGGTATCAATGGAGCTTTCTGTATATTCCCAGACTTTCCAACTCTCTGACAAACTACTTACGATCGGCAGTAATTGGCAATATCTGTCCCCATCTTGGGCCAATAGAAGTTATGTGCCAGGCGAGCTTTAGTCTTTTGTATTCCAAGGTGTCCAGCCAAAGGAATTTCATAGGCAATCCTCAGTAATTGTTCCCTAAATGGATAAGGGACGATCAGCCGCCGTTCATAGTCCCAAGATTCTGTTGTATCCGTGGGGATAGTCTCTGTATACAGTCTGCCCTGGTCCCAGTATACTCTCTCTTTGCCAGAAGCAGAAGGGGGTTGGTCTGCAAGACATCTGAGCTCTTCCAGACTGACATCTGTCTGCAGGGCCTCCTGGAAGCTCTGACAGTCAGCCTGCAGGCCCTGGTCTAGTTTAACTGCCAGGCCCTGGTCGGAAGCTGAGTTTTCAGTGTCTGTTATCAGGGACCTTGGTGGGTTTGCCATGTATGGAGGCTCCGGGACCACAGTATGGGTCTCCTGTCCTGGCAGTTCTGTCTGAGACTCATCCTCTAATCTCTGGGCCTGAGTCTGAGCCGCAGCCTGACTATGGGTCACAGCTGCCACATAATTACAATCCTGCGCATTGGGACATTTTCCCTCCTCACACGGGATTTCAGGTGGGTCTCTTTCTTCCACCTTCTCTGCATCATTTTCTTGCAGGGGAGGGACATAGGGGGACACCATCCTCCCCAGGTCCGTGCCTAGCAACACATTGGTGGAAATAGCCTCTGATACTCCCACTTCTCTCAGTCCTTTCCCTGCTCCCCAGTCCAGGTACACACGGGCCATGGGCACAGCAGGGCTGACCCCTCCAATCCCGGTTATAGACATAGTCTTTCCTGGTATGATATCGGCAGGGGTTATCATGGCTGGACCTACCAGGGTCACCTCTGCCCCAGTGTCTCTGAGACCAATGGTGAATTTATTGCCAACAGTGACAGATTGACAGTTCTCATTTGCCCTTGCATCAGAGCCGGCTACAAAGAGGACAGACGGTGGGGGCACAGTCAGCTTTGTGGTGGTAGTTGGGCGTTTCTCCCTATCAAGGCAGACAGCGCTAACATGTCCCACCGGCATGTATCGCCTAGAGAATGTCTATTTCCCGGGGCCCCATAGAAGGTGGGCTTGGACAGCACTGGTGATCAGCCGGCAGAGGGAGAAGGGTCCCGTTTGGCTTACCTTCCCTCCAGCTGAATCCTGATGGCTTCCGCACCTCATTCATACTGTTAGCCACATAGCAGTTTGCCATCCTTGCAGCCTGATCCGCAGTTTGTGGCTCCCGATCACACACAAATGTCGTACATCCGTGGGGCACATGTGAAGAAATTGATCCTTGACCATAAGATCCGTTAAGTCCTCAAAACTGTTAACAGAAAGTCCCCTAATCCATTGGTGGAACGTGGTCCTCAAGGTGCTCACAACATCCGCATAGCTGTCAGTTGATCCACGTTGTAGGTTCCGGAACTTTCTACGATACACTTCTGGTGTCAGGTTGTATTTCCTGATCAGGGCCTCTTTTATGGCCTCATAGTTCGCACCTAGCTCTGGTGGGAGGCCAGCAAAAACCTCCAGGGCTTTGCCTCTCAACCCTGGGGTTAGATACTGTGCCCACTGCTCACGGGGTAGATGGTACTGCTGGCAGGTTTTTTCAAATCCCCGCAGAAAAGTATCTAAGTCCGTATCCTTCTCCATCACAGGGAAGTTTTCAAGACATGGCCTCCTTGGATTTATGTCCTGGGAGGGGGTTATCTGAGGAATGATACCCCGCTCTATTTGAGCCATCTGAAGCTGGAACGCTCTGTCCTCCCGGCGTTCTGCAGCCTCTCTCTCAGCCCGGTCCTGGCGTTCTGCAGCAGCATCCTGGCGTTCTGCAGCCTCCCTCAGCCTGTCGGTCCCGGCATTCTGCAGCCTCTCTCTCAGCCTGTCGGTGCTGTAGAATAAGCTGCATGCGCAGATTGAGATC
Organism: Ranitomeya imitator; assembly: GCF_032444005.1. NCBI lineage: Eukaryota > Metazoa > Chordata > Amphibia > Anura > Dendrobatidae > Ranitomeya > Ranitomeya imitator. Next base: position 129,606,602 of record NC_091286.1, read on the forward strand.
ACTTGTTCCCAGCCGTTGTAACATAGTAACATAGTTATTAAGGTTGAAGGAAGACTTTAAGTCCATCTAGTTCAACCCATAGCCTAACCTAACATGCCCTAACATGTTGATCCAGAGGAAGGCAAAAAAAAACCATGTGGCAAATAGTAAGCTCGACTTTGGGGAAAAAAATTCCTTCCCGACTCCACATACGGCAATCAGACTAGTTCCCTGGATCAACGCCCTACCAAGGAATCTAGTATATATACCTTGCAACATTATACTTTTCAAGAAAGGTACCCAATCCCCTCTTAAAGTTAAGTAATGAATCACTCACTACAACATCATACGGCAGAGAGTTCCATAGTCTCACTGCTTTTACAGTAAAGAACCCGCGTCTGTCATTATGCCTAAACCTTCTTTCCTCCAGACGTAGAGGATGCCCCTTGTCCCTGTCTCAGGTCTATGATTAAAAAGATCATCAGAAAGGTCTTTGTACTGTCCCCTCATATATTTATACATTAAAATAAGATCACCCCTTAGTCTTCGTTTTTCCAAACTAAATAGCCCCAAGTATAATAACCTATCTTGGTATTGCAGACCCCCCAGTCCTCTAATAACCTTGGTTGCTCTTCTCTGCACCCGCTCTAGTTCAGCTATGTCTTTATTATACACCGGAGACTAGAACTGTGCACAGTATTCTAAGTGTAGTCGAACTAGTGACTTGTATAGAGGTAAAATTATGTTCTCCTCATGTGCATCTATGCCTCTTTTAATGAATCCAATTATTTTATTTGCCTTTGTAGCAGCTGCCTGACACTGGCCACTGAACATGAGTTTGTCATCCACCCATACACCCAGGTCTTTTTCATTGACGGTTTTTCCCAGAGTTTTAGAATTAAGCGCAAAGTTATGCATCTTATTACTTCTACCCAAGTGCATGACCTTACATTTATCCCCATTAAAGCTCATTTGCAAAGTACAGTCCACAGGCTCCTCAGCACTGGCTTTGCTGACATTTCCATCAGGCATCTCCGGTGCAAGAGCTGGCATTGCTGGGTCTCTCTGAGGTGGGCTCTCTCCTTGCCCAGATGTTCCAGCACTTTGCTCTATGTCCTGCTCGACCAGGGCACGTTTCAGCAGCTCCCTGGATTTGTCGGCTGTCTCTATTCCTTTCTGCTCACAGAGGCCGGTCAGAGCTTCTTTGCTCTGCTTCTTGAACAGGGCTGCCATATCGATGAAGCACTGAGTTGAACCTGGAAGAACTGGTGCTATCCTCGCAAGGATACCAATTCTTTAGTACAGGGAATAATTGCTTAAACCATGCTCTAATAGAAATAACTCTATCCCACCGCTCGCCACCAATTGTCATGGATCCCTACTCCGTGGGGTCCCTTATTCATCCCATGCCTGCTCTGACATGTGACTTGGGGTTGTGCTTGCAAGGGTTAATCTATCTCCCCACTCTCAGTCCCAGCATTTAACCTCTGTCCTATGCTGTAATGGGAGCATAAATCACACACCGACCCAGGCCACACACCCTCTCATACTTGCTGCCATCACTCATCGAATACACGGGCGATGAGTCCCGGAACTAACAATAATACTAATAAAAATATGTCTATCACTCATAAGGCTCACACACCTTTAGGCTATGGATTCTGTTAGAACATTCAAGGTTCAACTTGTTAAAGTTTTATACTTTAATAGCAAAAAGTTCAATACTTACAATAAGAAAAAGGTATAAAAATATGATAATAAAAAGACATACAACTTATGCAAAACAGTGTCAAAATAAACAGGAGAAACGTACAGAGATTACCTAACTGGTAGTTGCTTCTGCTCCCTGAGGGAAGGAAGAATGTAGTTGGTGGAACACATCAGCTTCTCAGGCTGCCCTCACATGTGAACACATTTCTCTGTCTGAAGCCTAAATTTATAACTTTGGTCTGAGGTCAGGTTTCTAGACCAGCCTCCCAGGTTAATATCATAATTGCGGTCTGTTTGATTGGTCCACGGCCACTCTACTAATGAATATATATTATTTTCCTCTTGAGACACTTGTGACCAGGTTCCCAGGAATACATCACCTCAGGCCGCAATTTAGCATCTCCCCTCCAAGACCTCAGAGGTGCCAAATGTTGCTTTTCTTCTCGGCCCTATCAAGACCTCCTGGTGGGATATGGAGACAGAATTTCTACTAGTCCCAAGGAAGTACCTATTAACACCTAGGTGCAACTTGCCTTCAGGACAGATGTTACATTATCACTAGTCACACATATAATCCCAGACATATGTCCCTACACACATATAGATATATATATATATATACACATATTTCACCACACTTGAGTATATACGGTATGTCTTATATTCTAGGTTCTTCAAAGTAGCCACCTTTTGCTTTGATGACTTGCCATTCTCTTGATGAGCTTCAAGAGGGAGCCACCGGGAATGGTTTTCACTTCACAGGTTTGCCCTGTCAGGTTTAGCAAGTGAGATTTCTTGCCTTATAAATGGGGTTGGGACCATCAGTTGTGTTGTGCAGAAGTCTGGTGGATACACAGCTGATAGTCCTAGTGAATACACTGTTAGAATTTGTATTTTGGCAAGAAAAAAGTAAAGAAAAACAAGTGGCCATCATTACTTTAAGATATGAAGGTCAGTCAGTCTGAAAAATTGGGAAAACTTTGAAAGTGTCCCCAAGTGCAGTGGCAAAAACCATCAAGCGCTACAAAGAAACTGGCTCACATGAGGACCGCCTCAGGAAAGGAAGACCAAGAGTCACCTCTGCTTCTGAGGTTAAGTTTATCTGTGTCACCAGCCTCAGAAATTGCAGGTTAACAGCAGCTCAGATTAGAGACCAGGTCAATGTCACACAGAGTTCTAACAGCAGACACATCTCTACAGCAACTGTTAAAAGGACACTTTGTGCAGCAGGCCTTCATGGTAAAATAGCTGCTAGGAAACCACTGCTAAGGACCGGCAACAAGTAGAAGAGACTTGTTTGGGCTAAAGAACACAAGGAATGGACATTAGACCAGTGGAAATCTGTGCTTTGGTCTGATGAGTCCAAATTTGAGATCTTTGGTTTCAGCCACCGTGTCTTTGTGCGACGCAGAAAAGGTGAACGGATGGACTCTACTTGCCTGGTTCCCACCGTGAAGCATGGAGGAGGAGGTGTGATGGTGTGGGGGTGCTTTGCTGGTGACACTGTTTGGGGGATTTATTCAAAATTGAAGGCATACTGAACCAGCATGGCTACCACAGCATCCTGCAGCCGCATGCTATTCCATCCAGTTCGTGTTTAGCTGGACCATTATTTATTTTTCAACAGGACAATGACCCCAAACACACCTCCAGGCTGTGTAAAGGCTATTTGACCAAGATGGAAAGTGATGGGGTGCTATGCCAGATGACCTGGCCTCCACAGTCACCAGACCTGAACCCAATCGAGATGGTTTGGGGTGAGCTGGACCGCAGAGTGAAGGCAAAAGGGCCAACAAGTGCTAAGCATCTCTGGGAACTTATTCAAGATTGTTGGAAGACCATTCCCGGTAACTACCTCTTGAAACTCATCAAGAGAATGCCAAGAGTGTGCAAAGCAGTCATTAAAGCAAAAGGTGGCTACTTTGAAAAACCTAGAATATAAGACATACTTTTAGTTGTTTCACACTTTTTTGTTAAGTATATAATTCCACATGTGTTAATTCATAGTTTTGATGCCTTCAGTGTGAATGTACAATTTTCATACATAGTCATGAAAATACAGAAAAATCTTTAAATGAGAAGGTGTGTCCAAACTTCTGGTTTGCACTGTGTATATATATTAATTTCCATTTTCATAATGTTCTTACATTTACTTCTATTATTTTTTTGCTTTTTTTACCTTTCATTCATTTTCATCTTATTTATATATAAGACTAGATGGTGGCCCGATTCTAATGCATCGGGTATTCTAGAATATGTATAGTAGTATATAGCACAGCCCACGCAGTATATAACACAGCCCACGCAGTATATAACACAGCTCACACAGTATATAACACAGCCCACGCAGTATATAACACAGCCCACGCAGTATATAACACAGCCCATGCAGTATATAACACAGCCCATGCAGTATATAACACAGCCCATGCAGTATATAGCACAGCCCATGCAGTATATAACACAGACACGTAGTATATAGCACAGCACACGTAGTATATAACACAGCCATGTAGTATATAACACAGCCACGTAGTATATAACACAGCCCACGCAGTATATAACACAGCCCACGCAGTATATAACACAGCCCACATAGCACATAACACATCCCACATAGCATATAGCACAGCCCACATAGTATATAACACAGCCCACATAGTATATAACACAGCCACGTAGCATATAGCACAACCATGTAGTATATAACACAGCCCACACAGTATATAACACAGCCCACACAGTATATAACACAGCCCATGCAGTATATAACAGACCACGCAGTATATAACACAGCCCACACAGTATAAAACACAGCCCACGTAGTATATAACACAGCCCATGTAGTATATAACACAGCCCACGCAGGATATAACACAGGCCACCCAGTATATAGCACGGCCCATGCAGTATAGCACAGGCCACGTAGTATATAGCACAGCCCACATAGTTGATAACACAGCCCACATAGTAGATAACACAACCCATGTAGTAGATAACACAGCCCACATAGTATATAACACAGGCATCATAGCATATAGCACAGCCCACATAGTATATAGCACAGCCCACGTAGTATATAGCACAGGCCATGTAGTATATTGTTGTGAATTCTGTTGTCGAACTCCCTCCTGTGGTCGTGAATGGTACTTCGGCGAGTTCTGTCTATGGGCTCCCTCTGGTGGCTGTGAGTGAAGCTGCTGCTTCTGAGGTTCCTTACACAGGTGACGTGGTTTATCCTTTGGTTGACTGCTCTATTTACTCCTCGCAGATCGTTACTCCATGCCAGCTGTCAATGTTTTTGCATTGGTTCAGTTCGCTCCTGGATCTCTCTGGTGACCTGCCTTCTCCTGCAGAAGCTAAGTTCCTGATAGTCATTATTTGTTCACTGTTTTCTTGTCCAGCTGGTTTTCATAATTTTGTCTTGCTAGCTGGAAGCTATGGGATGCAGAGTGGCCCCTCCGCACCATGAGTCGGTGCGGAGGTCTTTTTTTTGCACACTCTGCGTGGTCTTTTGTAGGTTTTTGTGCTGATCGCAAAGTTACCTTTCCTATCCTCTGTCTATTTAGTAAGTCTGGCCTCCCTTTGCTGAAACCTGTTTCATTTCTGCGTTTGTGACTTTCACCTTTACTCACAGTCAATATATGTGGGGGGCTTCCTTTACCTTTGGGGAGTTTCTCTGAGGCAAGGTAGGCTTTATTTTCTATCTCTAGGGCTAGATAGTTCTTAGGCTGTGACGAGGCGCCTAGGTCTGGTCAGGAGCGCTCCACGGCTATTTTTAGTGTGTGTGATAGGATTAGGGCTTGCTGTCAGTAGAGCTCCCACATCCCAGAGCTCGTCCTGTATGAGGTTTAACTATCAGGTCATTCCGGGTGCTCCTAACCACCAGGTCATAACAGTACAGCTGGCCCAAAGTATTAATGCATCTCAATAGAGGGATAAGAGAACTTCTGAGACCATTTTTTTTTTCTTTGCACTGTGTTCTGTCTTTCTTTTCCCCTAGACCTTTGGGTGGTCCAGGACACACGTGTAGATATGGACATTCAAGGTCTGTCCTCTTGTATGGATCATCTCTCTGCAAGGGTACAAAACATTCAAGATTTTGTGGTTCAGAATCCTATGTTAGAGCCTAAAATTCCTATTCCTGACTTATTTTCTGGGGATAGATGTAGGTTCTTGAATTTCAAAAATAATTGTAAACTGTTTCTAGCTTTGAAACCCCGCTCCTCTGGTGACCCCGTTCAACAGGTAAAAATCATTATTTCTTTGTTGCGTGGTGACCCTCAAGACTGGGCATTTTCCCTTGCGCCAGGAGATCCGGCATTGCGTGATGTTGATGCATTTTTCTGGCGCTTGGACTGCTTTATGATGAACCAAATTCAGTGGATCAGGCAGAGAAAATCTTGCTGGCTTTGTCAGGGTCAGGATGAAGCGGAGGTGTACTGTCAGAAGTTTAGAAAGTGGTCTGTGCTTACTCAGTGGAATGAATGTGCCCTGGCGGCAATTTTCAGAAAGGGTCTTTCTGAAGCCCTTAAGGATGCCATGGTGGGATTTCCCACGCCTGCTGGTCTGAATGAGTCTATGTCTTTGGCCATTCAGATCGATCGGCGCATGCATGAGCGCAAACCCGTGCACCATCTGGTGGTATTCTCTGAGCATAGGCCTGAGCCTATGCAGTGTGATAGGACTTTGACCAGAGCTGAATGGCAAGAACACAGACGTCGGAATGGGCTGTGTTTTTACTGTGGTGAATCCACTCATGCTATCTCCGATTGTCCTAAGCACACTAAGCGGTTCGCTAGGTCTGCCACCATTGTTTATTAATATATATTAAAACCATAAATGTGCACTTGACAACACCATCACCAATAGATGCAAGCGTACTACAGGAGAGGCCGGTTGGTGCCAAGCCCTACGCTTTCTCAATGCTCCCTACCTGCCTGCGGAGGTTGGCACCCTATTTTCCTGCGCCGTGGCGCCCCCGCTCCTCGTCGGTTAGCCCTGCTATCCCTATAGTGCCCTAATAAGGTCAGGGGAGAAAATCTCACTTATACAATGATTAGATATGGATAGCTTGAGAGGACATGAGTATGTCAGTAAAATATCTGACTAGATCTAAGGGTCTCACCTGACTTGGTAGTCTGTGTCCCTTACTTCTTGTATATATACATAAAAATTATTATTATTAAGCCAGACAGTATAACAACAGGTAGGGATGTTACAAAGAGACTAAAAATACATATGTGATCTCGGTCTAGCTATATATGTATTACGGTCACCAAATGCTGTAGTGACAATAGCGAAGATGTATTTGCTGTAGTGTCAAGCATATCCCATACAGCCATAGAGGGATCAAGCTGAAGCTCTTATTAGACAATCAATGCAAGATAGCCACATGCCGTCCCCACATACTTGTTTTGTTGTGACCCACGTGCTGACCAGATCCATAAACCACTTTCTATCTCATACAGAAGTTAATATGCATATCCCTTTTCTACTCAACGCGTTTCTCCCCTTCTAATGAAAAGGGGTTCATCAGGAGTACATCCAGATAACAAAGGGTTACTTAGCTTGCATAAGATAACAGCATATCAGCATGGTAGACAGCTGCACCACCGGGCCGGTCCCCTTGTCTTAGTAGCGCCTGCATGCAAGTGCTAGATTTCGTGTATTATATAGGCTTCCCATTACCTCCGCACACATAACACCTGAGGACCTGGAGCGCTTATCCCATTTCTGGCGCTTCTATCTTGATGGCCCATTGCCTGTATGTTCAAGACGCACTGGCGTCATCACGAAGCGCGCCGTCGCCAGATCAGGACAACAATGCGCAGGCGCCAATTAATCCAGACTCGCGCACGCGCCCTTTAGTATGTACCTTACTGTCATAGAAGATTTGAAGCGCTGTATGTCCAAGACGCTCTGGCGTCATCAAAAAGGCGCATCACCGCCACACAAGGACGATGATGCGCAGGCGCCAATCCGTCCACGATCACGCATGAGCACCTTGTTATGCGTCATCAAAAAAGCGCTTCACCGCCACACAGGGATGATGATGCGCAGGTGCCAATGTTCAGGACGCGCTAGCGTCATCAAGATGCGCACCGTCGCCACACCAGTACAACAATGCGCAGGCGCCGATTAATCCAGAATCGCGCATGCGCCCATCAATATGCGCCTTACCGCCACAGAAGATTTGAAGCGCTGTATGTTCAAAAAGGCGCGTCACCGCCACACAAGGACAATGATGCGCAGGCGCCAATCCGTCCAAGATCACGCATGGGCACCTTGGTATACACTATACCGCCGTGAATCAAGGCGATAGTGCGCAGGTGCCAACCAGTCCCGAGTCGCGCCTGCATCCCTCAGTACAAAGAATATCAGCCGGTTCCATTAGCGCACGCGCCATAGCGCAGGGGAGCTCTCATGCTCATGCATGATTACAGAATGCGATGCTGTGCAGGCCAGTTACGGTAGCGCCTGCGCACCTAAATATGGGGGCTCCAGTTCTACAGGTTCTAAAGTAAAATATAAAGCGCACGTATGTAATATTAAAGACAATCAAGTGTGCGCAAGCGCTGTCACATATTTACTTATAACTGGTACATCCCGATGTATGTACCTACAAAGGTAACAGGTAAGGCATGTAATAGATATACGTCTGATATCAAACGTGTATCTATTACATGCCTTACCTGATATCAGACGTGTATCTATTACATGCCTTACCTGTTACCTTTGTAGGTACATACATCGGGATGTACCAGTTATAAGTAAATATGTGACAGCGCTTGCGCACACTTTATTGTCTTTAATATTACATATGTGTGCTTTATATTTTACTTTAGAACCTGTAGAACTGGAGCCCCCATATTTAGGTGCGCAGGCGCTACCGTAACTGGCATGCACAGCATCGCATTCTGTAATCATGCAGGAGCATGAGAACTCCCCTGCGCAATGGCGCGTGCGCTAATGGAACCGGCTGATATTCTTTATACTGAGGGATGCAGGCGCGACTCGGGACTGGTCGGCACCTGCGCACTATCCCCTTGATTCACGGCGGTATAGTGTATACCAAGGTGCCCATGCGTGATCTTGGACGGATTGGCGCCTGCGCATCATCGTCCTTGTGTGGCGGTGACGCGCCTTTTTGAACATACAGCGCTTCAAATCTTCTGTGGCGGTAAGGCGCATATTGATGGGCGCATGCGCGATTCTGGATTAATCGGCGCCTGCGCATTGTTGTACTGGTGTGGCGACGGTGCGCATCTTGATGACGCTAGTGCGTCCAGAACATTGGCACCTGCGCATCATCATCCCTGTGTGGCGGTGAAGCGCTTTTTTGATGACGCATAACAAGGTGCTCATGCGTGATCGTGGACGGATTGGCGCCTGCGCATCATCGTCCTTGTGTGGCGGTGATGCGCCTTTTTGATGACGCCAGAGCGTCTTGGACATACGGCGCTTCAAATCTTCTATGACGGTAAGGTACATACTAAAGAGCGCGTGCGCGAGTCTGGATTAATTGGCGCCTGCGCATTGTTGTCCTGATCTGGCGACGGCGCGCTTCGTGATGACGCCAGTGCGTCTTGAACATACAGTCAATGGGCCATCAAGATAGAAGCGCCGGAAATGGGATAAGCGCTCCAGGTCCTCAGGTGTTATGTGTGCGGAGGTAATGGGAAGCCTATATAATACACGAAATCTAGCACTTGCATGCAGGCGCTACTAAGACAAGGGGACCGGCCCGGTGGTGCAGCTGTCTACCATGCTGATATGCTGTTATCTTATGCAAGCTAAGTAACCCTTTGTTATCTGGATGTACTCCTGATGAACCCCTTTCCATTAAAAGGGAAGAAACGCGTTGAGTAGAAAAGGGATATGCATATTAACTTCTGTATGAGATAGAAAGTGGTTTATGGATCTGGTCAGCACGTGGGTCACAACAAAACAAGTATGTGGGGACGGCATGTGGCTATCTTGCATTGATTGTCTAATAAGAGCTTCAGCTTGATCCCTCTATGGCTGTATGGGATATGCTTGACACTACAGCAAATACATCTTCCCTATTGTCACTACAGCATTTGGTGACCGTAATACATATATATCTAGACCGAGATCACATATGTATTTTTAGTCTCTTTGTAACATCCCTACCTGTTGTTATACTGTCTGGCTTAATAATAATAATTTTTATGTATATATACAAGAAGTAAGGGACACAGACTACCAAGTCAGGTGAGACCCTTAGATCTAGTCAGATATTTTACTGACATACTCATGTCCTCTCAAGCTATCCATATCTAATCATTGTATAAGTGAGATTTTCTCCCCTGACCTTATTAGGGCACTATAGGGATAGCAGGGATAGCCGACGAGGAGCGGGGGCGCCACGGCTCAAGAAAATAGGATGCCAACCTCCGCAGGCAGGTAGGGAGCATTGAGAAAGCGTAGGGCTTGGCACCAACCGGCCTCTCCTGTAGTACGCTTGCATCTATTGGTGATGGTGTTGTCAAGTGCACATTTATGGTTTTAATATATATTAATAAAGGATAATTTTTAGGATTTTTTTCTTTCTTGGGGGATTTTTTCTGTGAGTCTAGTTTAATTTACCCCAAGCATATACTTTTTGACTGTGAGATATTAGTCTGCCACCATTGGTACGGTACAGTCTAAATTTCTTTTGTCCGTTACTCTGATTTGCTCTCTGTCGTCCTATTCTGTAATGGCATTTGTGGATTCAGGCGCTGCCCTGAATTTGATGGACTTGGAGTTTGCCAGGCGCTGTGGTTTTTTCTTGGAGCCCTTGCAGTATCCTATTCCATTGAGATGAATTGATGCTATGCCTTTGGCCAAGAATAAGCCTCAGTACTGGACTCAATTGACCATGTGCATGGCTCCTGCACATCAGGAGGATATTCGCTTTTTGGTGTTGCATAATCTGCATGATGTGGTCGTTTTGGGGTTGCCATGGCTACAGGTCCATAATCCAGTGTTGGATTGGAAATCTATGTCTGTGTCCAGCTGGGGTTGTCAGGGGGTACATGGTGATGTTCCATTGCTCTCAATTTCACCTTCCACTCCTTCTGAAGTCCCTGAGTTTTTATCAGATTACCGGGATGTATTTGAAGAGCCCAAATCTGGTGCCCTACCTCCTCATAGGGATTGCGACTGTGCTATTAATTTGATTCCTGGTAGTAAGTTTCCTAAGGGCCGTCTGTTTAATTTATCTGTGCCAGAGCACGCCGCTATGCGGAGTTATATAAAGGAATCCTTGGAGAAGGGTCATATTCGTCCGTCGTCGTCACCATTGGGAGCAGGGATCTTTTTTGTGGCCAAGAAGGATGGTTCTTTGAGACCTTGTATTGATTACCGCCTTCTTAATAAGATCACAGTCAAATTTCAGTATCCTTTGCCGCTGCTGTCTGATTTATTTGCTCGGATTAAGGGGGCTAGCTGGTTCACCAAGATAGATCTTCGTGGTGCGTATAATCTTGTGTGAATTAAACAGGGTGATGAATGGAAGACGGCATTTAATACGCCCGAGGGCCATTTTGAGTACCTGGTTATGCCATTCGGGCTTTCTAATGCTCCATCTGTGTTTCAGTCCTTTATGCATGACATCTTCCGAGAGTACCTGGATAGATTCATGATTGTATGTTTGGATGACATTTTGGTCTTTTCGGATGATTGGGAATCTCATGTGAAGCAGGTCAGAATGGTGTTCCAGGTCCTTCGTGCGAATTCCTTGTTTGTGAAGGGGTCAAAGTGTCTCTTTGGAGTTCAGAAGGTTTCTTTTTTGGGTTTCATTTTTTCCCCTTCTACTATCGAGATGGACCCTGTTAAAGTTCAGGCCATTTACGATTGGACTCAGCCGACATCTGTGAAGAGCTTGCAGAAGTTCCTGGGCTTTGCTAATTTTTATCGTCGCTTCATCGCTAACTTTTCCAGTGTTGCTAAGCCGTTGACTGATTTGACCAAGAAAGGTGCTGATGTGGTCAATTGGTCCTCTGCGGCTGTAGAGGCTTTTCAGGAGTTGAAGCGTCGTTTTGCTTCTGCCCCTGAGTTGTGCCAGCCAGATGTTTCGCTCCCTTTTCAGGTGGAGGTTGATGCTTCTGAAATTGGAGCAGGGGCTGTTTTGTCGCAAAGAAGTTCTGATGGCTCGGTGATGAAACCATGTGCCTTCTTTTCTAGAAAATTCTCGCCTGCTGAGCGCAATTATGATGTGGGAAATCGGGAGTTGTTGGCCATGAAGTGGGCATTCGAGGAGTGGCGACATTGGCTTGAAGGAGCTAAACATCGCGTGGTGGTCTTGACGGATCACAAGAATTTGACTTATCTCGAGTCTGCCAAATGGTTGAATCCTAGACAGGCTCGATGGTCGCTCTTTTTCTCCCATTTTGATTTTGTGGTTTCATACCTTCCGGGATCTAAGAATGTGAAGGCGGACGCCCTGTCAAGGAGTTTTGTGCCTGACTCTCCGGGTGTTCCGGAGCCGGCGGGTATTCTTAAAGAAGGGGTAATTTTGTCTGCCATTTCCCCTGATTTGCGGCGTGTGCTGCAAAAGTTTCAGGCTGATAGACCTGACCGTTGTCCTACGGAGAAACTGTTTGTCCCTGATAGATGGACTAGTAGAGTTATCTCGGAGATTCATTGTTCAGTATTGGCTGGTCATCCTGGAATCTTTGGTACCAGAGATTTGGTGGCTAGATCCTTTTGGTGGCCTTCTTTGTCATGGGATGTGCGTTCTTTTGTGCAGTCCTGTGGGATTTGTGCTCGGGCTAAGCCCTGCTGTTCTCGTGCCAGTGAGTTGCTTTGGCCCTTGCCGATCCCGAAGAGGCCCTGGACGCATATTTCCATGGATTTTATTTCTGATCTCCCTGTTTCTCAAAAGATGTCGGTCATTTGGGTGGTTTGTGATCGCTTCTCTAAGATGGTCCATTTGGTACCTTTAGCTAAACTGCCATCCTCCTCTGATTTGGTGCCATTGTTTTTCCAGCATGTGGTTCGTTTGCATGGCATTCCAGAGAACATCGTCTCGGACAGAGGTTCCCAGTTGGTTTCGAGGTTTTGGCGATCCTTTTGCGCTAAGATGGGCATTGATTTGTCTTTTTCTTCGACTTTCCATCCTCAGACTAATGGCGAAACCGAACGAACTAATCAGACTTTGGAGACATATCTGAGATGCTTTGTTTCTGCTGATCAGGATGATTGGGTGTCTTTCTTGCCTTTGGCTGAGTTCATTCTTAATAATCGGGCCAGCTCGGCTACTTTAGTTTCTCCTTTTTTCTGTAATTCTGGTTTCCATCCTCGTTTCTCTTCAGGGCAGGTTGAGCCTTCGGACTGTCCTGGTGTGGATGCGGTGGTGGACAGGTTGCAGCAGATTTGGACTCATGTGGTGGACAATTTGACATTGTCCCAGGAGAAGGCTCAACGTTTCGCTAACCGCCGGCGTTGTGTTGGTCCCCGACTTCGTGTTGGGGATTTGGTTTGGTTGTCATCTCGTCACGTTCCTATGAAGGTTTCCTCTCCTAAGTTTAAGCCTCGTTTCATTGGACCATATAAGATTTCTAAAGTTCTTAATCCTGTGTCATTTCGTTTGGATCTTCCAGCTTCTTTTGCCATCCATGATGTGTTCCATAGGTCGTTGTTGCGGAGATACGTGGCGCCTATGGTTCCCTCCGTTGATCCTCCTGCCCCGGTGTTGGTCGAGGGGGAGTTGGAGTATGTGGTGGAGAAGATTTTGGATTCTCGCGTTTAGAGACGGAAACTCCAGTACCTGGTCAAGTGGAAGGGTTATGGTCAGGAAGATAATTCCTGGGTTTTTGCCTCTGATGTTCATGCTGCCGATCTGGTTTGTGCCTTTCATTTGGCTCATCCTGATCGGCCTGGGGGCTCTGGTGAGGGTTCGGTGACCCCTCCTCAAGGGGGGGATACTGTTGTGAATTCTGTTGTCGAACTCCCTCCTGTGGTCGTGAATGGTACTTCGGCGAGTTCTGTCTATGGGCTCCCTCTGGTGGCTGTGAGTGAAGCTGCTGCTTCTGAGGTTCCTTACACAGGTGACGTGGTTTATCCTTTGGTTGACTGCTCTATTTACTCCTCTCAGATCGTTACTCCATGCCAGCTGTCAATGTTTTTGCATTGGTTCAGTTCGCTCCTGGATCTCTCTGGTGACCTGCCTTCTCCTGCAGAAGCTAAGTTCCTGATTGTCATTATTTGTTCACTGTTTTCTTGTCCAGCTGGTTTTCATGATTTTGTCTTGCTAGCTGGAAGCTCTGGGATGCAGAGTGGCCCCTCCGCACCGTGAGTCGGTGCGGAGGTCTTTTTTTTGCACACTCTGCGTGGTCTTTTGTAGGTTTTTGTGCTGATCGCAAAGTTACCTTTCCTATCCTCTGTCTATTTAGTAAGTCTGGCCTCCCTTTGCTGAAACCTGTTTAATTTCTGCGTTTGTGACTTTCATCTTTACTCACAGTCAATATATGTGGGGGCTTCCTTTACCTTTGGGGAGTTTCTCTGAGGCAAGGTAGGCTTTATTTTCTATCTCTAGGGCTAGATAGTTCTTAGGCTGTGACGAGGCGCCTAGGTCTGGTCAGGAGCGCTCTACGGCTATTTTTAGTGTGTGTGATAGGATTAGGGCTTGCGGTCAGCAGAGCTCCCACATCCCAGAGCTCGTCCTGTATGAGGTTTAACTATCAGGTCATTCCTGGTGCTCCTAACCACCAGGTCATAACAGTATATAGCACAGCCCATGTAGTATATAACAGCCCACATAGTATACAGCACAGGCCACGTAGTATATAGCACAGGCCACATAGTATATAACACAGCCCACATAGTAGATAACACAGCCCACGTAGTATAACACAGCCCACGCAGGATATAACACAGGCCACCCAGTATATAGCACTGCCCATGCAGTGTATAGCACAGGCCACGTAGTATATAGCACAGCCCAAGTAGTAGATAACACAGCCCACGTAGTAGATAACACAGCCCTCGTAGTAGATAACACAGCCCACGTAGTATATAGCACAGGCCATGTAGTATATAGCACAGCCCACATACTATATAGCACAGCCCACATAGTATATAGCACAGGCCACATAGTATATAGCACTGCCATGTAGTATATAACAGCCCATGTAGTATATAGCACAGCCCACGTAGTATATAGCACAGCCCATGTAGTAGATAACAGCCCACGTAGTAGATAACACAGCCCACATAGTAGATAACACAGCCCACAAAGTATATAGCACAGAGACGTATATATAACACTGGAGGGGAGTGTGGAGGGGGGCGGTGGCGGCAGCTTTCTGGAGACCGTCCCCGGCCGTCCTTCCATGAGAGGAGCAGATGTACGGGCGGTGGTGAGAGCGGCGGAGGCGCCATCTTCGGCAGTGCAGGAACAGCACACGGTCCGCGCATAACAATAACAGAACACGTGTGTAGATGACGGAGAAGCTGAGGGCCCGGCCGGGAGTGTGGCTCACATGGGGCGCCCTGTGGGTCTTCACAGTGTCGGCATATGGGCTGGCCCTGAAGAGCTGTTCACGTGCGGGTTGATAGTCCGCCCTTCATAACTCCATGACTTGCGAGAATTCTGACCTGACAGGACATAAGCATTGTGTAGTTTTCTGTTCCTCCCAATCCAAGAGGAGTGAATACTATACGAGGACGGGAGGATAAATTGTAGATATAGCTGTAACTATGAATGATCCAAACTAATCTAAACATGTAATCCAACATCTCGCTGGTTTCCTAAAACACAGAGTTGTTTTCAATATCCAGTGACTTTATAATGGAGGAATTTATTTTTTCTTTTTTTTTTTCTTTTATTAACCAAATTCTTTAGAACCGTGTGGTAAACCTCAGCATTCAGGCGGAATTACAGAATCATACTAAGCTAAATTCTGCCACCTAGAGGCATAATATAAAAATGACAAATTCAGTACAGGGCAGTCTGTGCTGGTCTCTCTATAGAATTTCTTTATTAATAATAATCATACCAATAATAATAATCATTTTTATTTATATAGCGCTAACATATTCCGCAGTGCTTTAAAATTCAATCTAAGCAATACTATATGCGTTTCATGCACGTTTTCATTCAAATGAAGCGTCTTCAATACATTTAGAAATTTTACAGCGACTGGTATTGGACCCTTTGCTGACTTTTATGATTTGTGTTTAAAGGATATGGACACCTTGGAGGAAAATTTATTTTACTTTCATGCATGGGCTACAAATTTTTTTTTCAGCTGGATTTTAATTAAAAACTTTACACCGTTTGGCTTTTAATGCTCATAATTGCGAGAGTCCAACCTCTCTATATTCAGAACTTGGGGGTATCCATTTATAAATGTAAACTCTATTGTGATCACTATGCAAACAGAACAATAAAATATAATAGGAATTGTTTTAATGATATCGTCACAAATGACCCTAGTGACAAATGGTTGGATTCAAAGTAATCTTCAATAGGAGAATACAAAGTAAGAAAACGTGAATAACTGGTATAGTTATGGGAACTAATTACCACTATCCTGCTCTATTGTTACAATGTTCTAGGAGGAAATTTAAAGCAGATCTGTCACCAGATTTCACCATGTAAACTGCATTCTTTATTAAATAGCCAGATAAGGATGAAAATCTATTTTAGTGTGGCTGTAAAATCCTTTTTGAACGTCTTGACTGATAATTAAATGAGCAAATATCTTTCGAGAATGATTCTACATAGACATTCAAACATGGCCTTTTCTTTAAAAGTAAGTACACCATGGTGTAAGAGATCTAGTTAATAATTAGTACAGATTGTAATGTGAAATCTTATGAAAGATAAACTGCCTCCAAGGATTTGATCACAAGAGCTGCAAAGGAATTAATTCCCTTCTCCAAATGGAGTGATCCCACACTACAAACGTCTTGATTCCGCCTGCTGTTGGTTTCTGGGGGGCCATACTGGAAAACCTATCACTGGCTCAGACAATATGGAATTTTACCATTAACCCCTTTTCGTTTTAGACATTGTGTTGCTGTGTTATTTGGATGCTAAATGACAATTTTATTTGGGTATTGGATAGTATTAGATTCTATGTTGAAATACAAGAGCTAAAAATCAAACAAAAAATAGAGATGTTACAAGACTGATGTAGGGCCCTGGGAAATGGTGATTTGTTAAAGATTGTAGGTAGAGATGATGCTTTTAAACAACCACCATGATGTCTTCCAGCGGCTTTCTTTTTAAGTCTGGCACAGTGGCGTCTTTGCTTGGATAACCAACAGGAAGAAGCATGAGTAATTTTTCATTGACGGGACGGTCGAGCAGTAATCTCAGCCGAGGGCCACAATTGAGAGGAGTTGTGGTTACTGTCACCAAACCTGCATTCTGGAAGAAATAATCAGTTGTCATTACAAATTAGTAATTCATTGATATCCACAATATCTTTGTGTAAGGACAGAATCTTTTTTCAACTCTTAACCCCTTTACCCCCAAGGGTGGTTTGCACGTCAATGACCAGGCCAATTTTTACAATTCAGACCACTGTCCCTTTATGAGGTTATAACTCTGGAAAGCTTCAAAGGAGACTGGTGATTCTGACATTGTTTTCTTGAGACATATTGTACTTCATGATAATGGTAAAATTTCTTTGATATTACCTGCATTTATTTGTGAAAAAAAATGGAAATTTGGCGAAAATTTTGAAAATTTCGCAATTTTCCAACTTTGAATTTTTATGCAATTAAATCACAGAGACATGTCACACAAAATACTTAAAACATAACATTTCCCACATGTCTACTTTACATCAGCACAATTTTGGAACAAAAATTTTTTTTTGTTAGGGAGTTATAAGGGTTAAAAGTTGACCAGCAATTCCTCATTTTTACAACACCATTTTTTTTTAGGGACCACATCTCATTTGAAGTCATTTTGAGGGGTCTATATGATAGAAAATACCCAAGTGTGACACCATTCTAAAAACTGCACCCCTCAAGGTGCTCAAAACCACATTCAAGAAGTTTATTAACCCTTCTGGTGCTTCACAGGAATTTTTGGAATGTTTAAATAAAAATGAAGATTTAACTTTTTTCACAAAAAATTTAATTCAGCTCCAATTTGTTTTATTTTACCAAGGGTAACATGAGAAAATGGACCCCAAAAGTTGTTGTACAATTTGTCCCGAGTACGCCGATACCCCATAGGTGGGGGTAAACCACTGTTTGGGTGCATGACAGAGCTCGGAAGCGAAGGAGGGCAATTTGACTTTTCAATGCAAAATTGACAGGAATTGAAATGGGACGCTGTTGTGAATTCTGCTCTTGGGCTCCCTCCGGTGGTTATGAGTGGTAGTGCTGCAGTAGTTGGATCACAGCACTTATCAGGTGTATCTATTTTTTGCAATTTGGGCTGGGCTATATAGCCTTGCTTGATCCTTTAGTCAGTGCCAGTTGTCCATTGTTTATGGAGGATTCACATCCCTCCTGGTCTCTCCTGTTCGCTGTGCTTTTCTTCCAAGATAAGTCCTGGCTTTGTTTTTGCTGTCCACCTGCTGTGGACCTTATAGTTCTGTGCATTTTTCATGTTTTGTCTTGTCCAGCTTTGTTGTAAAGGATTTTTTTTTTGCAGCCTAGCTGTGTCTCTGGAGATGCAGATATACCCTCCATGTCTTTAGTCAGATGTGGTGTTTTGTATTTTCTGTGGTGGATATTTTCTAGTGTTTTTATACTGACCGCATAGTACTCTGTTCTATCCTTTCTTTTTAGCTAGTATGGCCTCCTATGCTAAATCCTGATTTCATGTCTGCATATGTTATTTCCCTCTCCTCTCACAGTCAATATTTGTGGGGGGCTCTCTATCCTTTGGGGATTTTCTCTGAGGCAAGATAGGTTTCCTGTTTCTGTCTTTAGGGGTAGTTAATTCTTAGGCTGTGTCGAGGGGTCTAGGGAGCGTTAGGTAGCCCCCACGGCTGCTTCTAGTTGCGCTGCTAGTTCAGGGCTTGCGGTCAGTACAGGTGCCACCTTCTCCAGAGTATGTCTCATGCTGCTCCAAGGCCACCAGATCATAACAGGATGCCATGTTGCGTTTGGAGAGCCACTCATGTGCCTAAACATTGAAACCCCCAACAAGTGACACCATTTTGGAAAGTAGACCCCCTAAGGAACTTATCTGGATGTGTAGTAAGCACTTTGACCCACCAAGGGCTTCACAGAAGTTTATAATGCAGAGCCGTAAAAATAAAACAAATATTTTTTCCCACAAAAAATATTTTTAGCCCCCAGGTTTGTATTTTCCCGAGGGTAACAGGAGAAATTGGACCCGAAAAGTTGTTGTCCAATTTGTCCTGAGTACGCTGATACCCCATATGTGGGGGGGAACCATTGTTTAGGCGCATGGGAGGGCTCAGAAAGGAAGGAGCGTCATTTGGAATGCAGACTTAGATGGAATGGTCTGAAGGCGTCACATTGCGTTTGCAGAGCCCCTAATGTACCTAAACAGTAGAAACCCCCCACAAGTGACCCCATATTGGAAACTAGACCCCCCAAGGAACTTATCTAGATGTGGTGTGAGAACTTTGAACCACCAAATGTTTCACTACAGTTTATAACGAAGAGCCATGAAAATAAAAAATCTTTTTTATTCCCACAAAAATTATTTTTTAGCCCCAGTATTAACTATGTTATAGAAAAAATAATTATTTTTGCATCGCTTTATTCGGAGGACTATAACTTTCTTATTTTTTTGCTGATGATGCTGTGTGGCAGCTCGTTTTTTGCGGGACAAGATGATGTTTTCAGCGGTGCCATGGTTATTTATATCTGTCTTTTTGATCGCGTGTTATTCCCCTTTTTTTTTTTTTTTTTTTTACGGTGTTCACTGAAGGGGTTAACTAGTGATATAGTCTTATAGATGACGTCGTTACGGATGCAGCGATACTAAATTTGTGTACTTTTATTGTTTGTTTTTCTTTATCTAGATAAAGAAATGTATTTATAGGAACAATATTTTTTTTTGGGGGGGGAATTTATGGGGAATTTTTTCTTAACTTTTTTTACACATTGGAACATTTTTTTTTTACACTATAACATTGCCCCGGGAGGGGGGAGGGGGGGACATCATGTTATAGTGTAAGATCGCTGATCTGACACCTTGCTGTGCAGTGTGTCAGATCAGCGATCTGAGATGCACAGCTGCAGGCTTCACAGTGCCTGCTCTGAGCAGGCGCTGTGAAGCCACCTCCCTCCCTGCAGGACCCGGATGCCGCGGCCATTTTGGATCCGGGCCTGCTGCAGGGAGGGAGGTAAGGAGACCCTCGCAGCAACTCGATCACATCGCGTTGCTGCGGGGGTCTCAGGGAAGCCCGCAGGGAGCCCCCTCCCTGCGCGACGCTTCCCTATCCCGCCGGCACACCGCGATCATGTTTGATCGCGGTGTGCCGAGGGTTAATGTGCCGGGGGCAGTCCGTGACCACTCCTGGCACATAGTGGCGGCTGTCAGCTGTGATAGGCAGCTGATGCACGGCCGATCGCTATGACGTACTATCCCGTCGAGGGTCAGATAGGCCCAGGTCACCTCAACGGGATAGTACGTCCAAGGTCAGAGAGGGGTTAATTGGGCAGAAGTATGGTACCAGACACAGACAATTCTCTAGAAAGTCACGGAGAAGAGTTCTTCTTTTAATCTTGAGCAAACTGTTTATTGTAATTTATGTAAAATGCATCCATTAGATCTGTCAGTAAGATAAACCCCAAAAACAACATGTATGGGCATGCAGGGACAGGAAATGTACATTCATCTACAGCTTTACAGTGGGTACGTAAAGTATTCAGACCCCTTTAAATTTTTCACTCTTTGTTTCATTGCAGCCAATTGGTAAATTCAAAAAAGTTCATTTTTGTCTCATTAATGTACACTCTGCACCCCATCTTGACTGAAAAAAACTGAAATAAGGGTTAAAAGTTGACCAGCAATTCCTCATTTTTACAACACCATTTTTTTTTAGGGACCACATATCATTTGAAGTCATTTTGAGGGGTCTATATGATAGAAAATACCCAAGTGTGACACCATTCTAAAAACTGCACCCCTCAAGGTGCTTAAAACCACATTCAAGAAGTTTATTAACCCTTCTGGTGCTTCACAGGAATTTTTGGAATGTTTAAATAAAAATGAAGATTTAACTTTTTTCACAAAAAATTTAATTCAGCTCCAATTTGTTTTATTTTACCAAGGGTAACATGAGAAAATGGACCCCAAAAGTTGTTGTACAATTTGTCCCGAGTACGCCGATACCCCATAGGTGGGGGTAAACCACTGTTTGGGTGCATGACAGAGCTCGGAAGCGAAGGAGGGCAATTTGACTTTTCAATGCAAAATTGACAGGAATTGAAATGGGACGCTGTTGTGAATTCTGCTCTTGGGCTCCCTCCGGTGGTTATGAGTGGTAGTGCTGCAGTAGTTGGATCACAGCATTTATCAGGTGTATCTATTTTTTGCAATTTGGGCTGGGCTATATAGCCTTGCTTGATCCTTTAGTCAGTGCCAGTTGTCCATTGTTTATGGAGGATTCACATCCCTCCTGGTCTCTCCTGTTCGCTGTGCTTTTCTTCCAAGATAAGTCCTGGCTTTGTTTTTGCTGTCCACCTGCTGTGGACCTTATAGTTCTGTGCATTTTTCATGTTTTGTCTTGTCCAGCTTTGTTGTAAAGGATTTTTTTTTTGCAGCCTAGCTGTGTCTCTGGAGATGCAGATATACCCTCCATGTCTTTAGTCAGATGTGGTGTTTTGTATTTTCTGTGGTGGATATTTTCTAGTGTTTTTATACTGACCGCATAGTACTCTGTTCTATCCTTTCTTTTTAGCTAGTATGGCCTCCTATGCTAAATCCTGATTTCATGTCTGCGTATGTTATTTCCCTCTCCTCTCACAGTCAATATTTGTGGGGGGCTCTCTATCCTTTGGGGATTTTCTCTGAGGCAAGATAGGTTTCCTGTTTCTGTCTTTAGGGGTAGTTAATTCTTAGGCTGTGTCGAGGGGTCTAGGGAGCGTTAGGTAGCCCCCACGGCTGCTTCTAGTTGCGCTGCTAGTTCAGGGCTTGCGGTCAGTACAGGTGCCACCTTCTCCAGAGTATGTCTCATGCTGCTCCAAGGCCACCAGATCATAACAGGATGCCATGTTGCGTTTGGAGAGCCACTGATGTGCCTAAACATTGAAACCCCCCACAAGTGACACCATTTTGGAAAGTAGACCCCCTAAGGAACTTATCTGGATGTGTAGTAAGCACTTTGACCCACCAAGGGCTTCACAGAAGTTTATAATGCAGAGCCGTAAAAATAAAACAAATATTTTTTCCCACAAAAAATATTTTTAGCCCCCAGTTTTGTATTTTCCCGAGGGTAACAGGAGAAATTGGACCCGAAAAGTTGTTGTCCAATTTGTCCTGAGTACGCTGACACCCCATATGTGGGGGGGAACCGTTGTTTAGGCGCATTGGAGGGCTCAGAAAGGAAGGAGCGTCATTTGGAATGCAGACTTAGATGGAATGGTCTGAAGGCGTCACATTGCGTTTGCAGAGCCCCTAATGTACCTAAACAGTAGAAACCCCCCACAAGTGACCCCATATTGGAAACTAGACCCCCCAAGGAACTTATCTAGATGTGTTGTGAGAACTTTGAACCACCAAGTGTTTCACTACAGTTTATAACGAAGAGCCATGAAAATAAAAAATCTTTTTTATTCCCACAAAAATTATTTTTTAGCCCCAGTATTGCATTTTTCCAAAGGTAACAAGAGAAATTGGACCCCAAAAGTTGTTGTCCAATTTGTCCTGAGTACGCTGATACCCCATATGTTGGGTTAAACCCCTGTTTGGGCGCACGGGAGGGCTCGGACGGGAAGCAGCACTGTTTTACTTTTTCAACGCAGTATTGGCTGGATTTGAGATTGGACGCCCCTGATGTCCCTAAACAGTGGAAACCCCCCAATTATAACTGAAACCCTAATCCAAGCACACCCCTAACCCTAATCCCAACGGTAACCCTAACCACACCTCTAACCCAGACACACCCCTAACCCTAATCCCAACCCTATTCCCAACCATAAATGTAATCCAAACCCTAACCCTAACTTTAGCCCCAACCCTAACCCTAACTTTAGCCCCAACCCTAACTGTAGCCTTAACCCTAGCCCTAATCCTAATCCTAGCCCTAGCCCTAACCCTAGCCCTAACCCTAGCCCTAACCCTAACCCTAGCCCTAACCCTAACCCTAGCCCTAACCCTAGCCCTAACCCTAACCCTAACCCTAGCCCTAACCCTAGCCCTAACCCTAACCCTAACACTAACCCTAACCCTAGCCCTAACCCTAATGGGAAAATGGAAATAAATACATTTTTTTAATTTTTTTATTTTTCCCTAACTAAGGGGGTGATGAAGGGGGGGTTTGATTTACTTTTATAGCGGGTTATTTAGCGGATTTTTATGATTGGCAGCCGTCACACACTGAAAGACGCTTTTTATTTCAAAAAATATTTTTGGCTTTACCACATTTTGAGAGCTATATTTTTTCCATATTTGAGTCCACTGAGTCATGCGAGTTCGTGTTTTTTGCGGGACGAGTTGACGTTTTTATTGGTAACATTTTCGGGCACGTGACTTTTTTATCGCTATTTATTCTGATTTTTGTGAGGCAGAATGACCAAAAACCAGCTATTCATGAATTGCTTTTGGGGGAGACGTTTATACCGTTCTGCATTTGGTAAAATTGATAAAGCAGTTTTATTCTTCGGGTCAGTACGATTACAGCGATACCTCATTTATATCTTTTTTTTTGTTTTGGCGCATTTATACGATAAAAACTATGTTATAGAAAAAATAATTATTTTTGCATCGCTTTATTCGGAGGACTATAACTTTCTTATTTTTTTGCTGATGATGCTGTGTGGCAGCTCGTTTTTTGCGGGACAAGATGATGTTTTCAGCGGTGCCATGGTTATTTATATCTGTCTTTTTGATCGCGTGTTATTCCCCTTTTTTTTTTTTTTTTTTTTACGGTGTTCACTGAAGGGGTTAACTAGTGATATAGTCTTATAGATGACGTTGTTACGGATGCAGCGATACTAAATTTGTGTACTTTTATTGTTTGTTTTTCTTTATCTAGATAAAGAAATGTATTTATAGGAACAATATTTTTTTTGGGGGGGGAATTTATGGGGAATTTTTTCTTAACTTTTTTTACACATTGGAACATTTTTTTTTTACACTATAACATTGCCCCGGGAGGGGGGAGGGGGGGACATCATGTTATAGTGTAAGATCGCTGATCTGACACCTTGCTGTGCAGTGTGTCAGATCAGCGATCTGAGATGCACAGCTGCAGGCTTCACAGTGCCTGCTCTGAGCAGGCGCTGTGAAGCCACCTCCCTCCCTGCAGGACCCGGATGCCGCGGCCATTTTGGATCCGGGCCTGCTGCAGGGAGGGAGGTAAGGAGACCCTCGCAGCAACTCGATCACATCGCGTTGCTGCGGGGGTCCCAGGGAAGCCCGCAGGGAGCCCCCTCCCTGCGCGACGCTTCCCTATCCCGCCGGCACACCGCGATCATGTTTGATCGCGGTGTGCCGAGGGTTAATGTGCCGGGGGCAGTCCGTGACCACTCCTGGCACATAGTGGCGGCTGTCAGCTGCGATAGGCAGCTGATGCACGGCCGATCGCTATGACGTACTATCCCGTCGAGGGTCAGATAGGCCCAGGTCACCTCAACGGGATAGCACGTCCAAGGTCAGAGAGGGGTTAATTGGGCAGAAGTATGGTACCAGACACAGACAATTCTCTAGAAAGTCACGGAGAAGAGTTCTTCTTTTAATCTTGAGCAAACTGTTTATTGTAATTTATGTAAAATGCATCCATTAGATCTGTCAGTAAGATAAACCCCAAAAACAACATGTATGGGCATGCAGGGACAGGAAATGTACATTCATCTACAGCTTTACAGTGGGTACGTAAAGTATTCAGACCCCTTTAAATTTTTCACTCTTTGTTTCATTGCAGCCAATTGGTAAATTCAAAAAAAGTTCATTTTTGTCTCATTAATGTACACTCTGCACCCCATCTTGACTGAAAAAAACTGAAATGTAGAAATTTTGCAAATTTATTAAAAAAGAAAAACTGAAATATTACATTACGGGAGATTAGGGAGGTTAATAAGTGGCTCAAGAATTGGTGTAGGAAAGAGGGGTTTGGGTTCCTGCAGAACTGGGCCGACTTCTCAGTTGGCTACAGGCTCTACGCTAGGGACGGGCTGCACCTCAATGGGGAGGGTGCAGCTGTGCTGGGGGAGAGAATGGCTAGAAGGTTGGAGGAGTGTTTAAACTAGGAATTGGGGGGGAGGGTATTCATTTTATAGGAGGGGAAGATAGTGCAGACAGAGTCCTGGGCACAAATAAGGAAGTTGGGGGTGGCGGTGGCATGGGGGGTGGGGTCAGAACAGTTAATAATTTAAGAAATAGAAGTACAGAGAGGAACATAAAGTGCATGTATACTAATGCCAGAAGCCTCGCCAACAAAATGGACGAATTAGAACTAATGTTGTTGGAGCATAATTATGACATGGTGGGGATATCTGAAACGTGGCTGGATGAGAGCCATGACTGGGCTGTTAACTTGCAGGGCTATAGCCTGTTCAGAAATGACCGTACAGATAAGCGAGGGGGAGGGGTGTGTCTATATGTAAAATCATCCTTAAAACCCATCCTGCGCGATAATATAGGTGAATTTAATGAAAATGTAGAATCCCTGTGGGTGGAGATAAGGGGAGGGGGAAAAAATAATAAATTACTGATAGGGGTTTGTTATAAATCTCCAAAAATAATGGAAGCAATGGAGAATATCCTCGTAAAGCAAATAGATGAAGCTGCGACTCAAGGAGAAGTCATTATTATGGGGGACTTCAACTACCCTGAAATAGATTGGGGAACAGAAACCTGCAGTTCCAGCAAAGGTAATCGGTTTTTGACAATTATGAGAGACAATTACCTTTCACAACTGGTTCAGGACCCAACAAGAAGGGGGGCACTGCTAGACCTAATATTAACCAACAGGCCAGACCGCATATCAAATATAAGGGTTGGGGGTTACTTGGGAAATAGCGATCACAAAATAATAAGTTTTCATGTATCCTTTAAAAAGATGTGTAGTAGAGGGGTTACAAGGACACTAAACTTCAGGAGGGCAAATTTCCAACGGATGAGAGAGGATCTTGGTGCAATTAACTGGGACGATATCCTGAGACACAAAAATACACAGAGAAAATGGGATACGTTTATTAGCATCCTGGATAGGACCTGTGCACAGTATATACCGTATGGGAATAAACATATTAGAAATAGGAGGAAACCAATATGGCTAAATAGAGCTGTAAGGGGCGCAATAAGGGACAAAAAGAAAGCATTTAGAGAATTAAAGGAAGTAGGTAGTGAGGAGGCATTAAATAAATACAGAAAATTAAATAAATTCTGTAAAAAGCAAATCAAGGCAGCAAAGATTGAGACAGAGAGACTCATTGCCAGAGAGAGTAAAAATAATCCTAAAATATTCTTTAACTACATAAATAGTAAGAAACTAAAAAATGATAGTGTTGGCCCCCTTAAAAATAGTCTGGGTGAGATGGTGGATGAGGATGAGGAAAAAGCCAATATGCTAAATGACTTTTTTTCATCAGTATTTACACAAGAAAATCCCATGGCAGACAAAATGTCTAGTGATAAAAATTCCCAATTAAATGTCACCTGCTTAACCCAGCAGGAAGTGCGGCGGCGTCTAAAAATCACTAAAATTGACAAATCTCCGGGCCCGGATGGGATACACCCTCGAGTACTGCAGGAATTAAGTACAGTCATTGATAGACCATTATTTTTAATCTTTAAAGACTCCATAATAACAGGGTCTGTGCCACAGGACTGGCGTATAGCAAATGTGGTGCCAATATTCAAAAAGGGAACAAAAACTGAACTCGGAAACTATAGGCCAGTAAGCTTAACCTCTACTGTGGGTAAAATCCTGGAGGGCATTCTAAGGGACGCTATACTGGAGTATCTGAAGAGGAATAACCTCATGACCCAGTATCAGCACGGGTTTACTAGGGACCGTTCATGTCAGACTAATTTGATCAGTTTCTATGAAGAGGTAAGTTCCGGATTGGACCAAGGGAACCCAGTGGATGTAGTGTATATGGACTTTTCAAAAGCTTTTGATACGGTGCCACACAAAAGGTTGATACATAAAATGAGAATAATGGGGATAGGGGAAAATATGTGCAAGTGGGTTGAGAGCTGGCTCAGGGATAGGAAACAAAGGGTGGTTATTAATGGAGCACACTCGGACTGGGTAGCGGTTAGCAGTGGGGTACCACAGGGGTCAGTATTGGGCCCTCTTCTTTTTAACATATTTATTAATGACCTTGTAGGGGGCATTCAGAGTAGAATTTCAATATTTGCAGATGACACTAAACTCTGCAGGGTAATCAATACAGAGGAGGACAATTTTATATTACAGGATGATTTATGTAAACTAGAAGCTTGGGCTGATAAATGGCAAATGAGCTTTAATGGGGATAAATGTAAGGTCATGCACTTGGGTAGAAGTAATAAGATGTATAATTATGTGCTTAATTCTAAAACTCTGGGCAAAACCGTCAATGAAAAAGACCTGGGTGTATGGGTGGATGACAAACTTAAATTCAGTGGCCAGTGTCAGGCAGCTGCTACAAAGGCAAATAAAATAATGGGATGCATTAAAAGAGGCATAGATGCTCATGAGGAGAATATAATTTTACCTCTATATAAGTCACTAGTTCGACCACACTTAGAATACTGTGCACAGTTCTGGTCTCCGGTGTATAAGAAAGACATAGCTGAACTGGAGCGGGTGCAGAGAAGAGCGACCAAGGTTATTAGAGGACTGGGGGGTCTGCAATACCAAGATAGGTTATTACACTTGGGGCTATTTAGTTTGGAAAAACGAAGACTAAGGGGTGATCTCATTTTAATGTATAAATATATGAGGGGACAGTACAAAGACCTTTCTGATGATCTTTTTAATCATAGACCTGAAACAGGGACAAGGGGGCATCCTCTGCGGTTGGAGGAAAAAAGGTTTAAGCATAATAACAGACACGGATTCTTTACTGTAAGAGCAGTGAGACTATGGAACTCTCTGCCGTGTGATGTTGTAATGAGTGATTCATTACTTAAATTTAAGAGGGGACTGGATACCTTTCTGGAAAAGTATAATGTTACAGGGTATATACACTAGATTCCTTGATAGGGCGTTGATCCAGGGAACTAGTCTGATTGCCGTATGTGGAGTCGGGAAGGAATTTTTTTCCCCAATGTGGAGCTTACTCTTTGCACATGGGGTTTTTTTGCCTTCCTCTGGATCAACATGTTAGGGCATGTTAGGTTAGGCTATGGGTTGAACTAGATGGACATATAGTCTTCCTTCAACCTTAATAACTAT
The DNA here is from genome assembly GCF_032444005.1 of Ranitomeya imitator. Lineage (NCBI taxonomy): Eukaryota > Metazoa > Chordata > Amphibia > Anura > Dendrobatidae > Ranitomeya > Ranitomeya imitator. The sequence goes on from NC_091286.1 coordinate 129,634,801, forward strand.
GTAACTATGTAACATGGTCATAAGTATTCAGACCCTTTGCTCAGTATCGAGTAGAAGCACCCTTTTGAGCTAGTACAGCCATGAGTCTTCTTGGGAATGATGCAACAAGTTTTTCACACCTGAATTTGAGAATCCTCTGCCATTCTTCCTTGCAGATCCTCTCCAGTTCCATCAGGTTGGATGGTGAACGTTGGTGGACAGCCATTTTCACTTCCCTCCAGAGATACTGAATTGTGTTTAGGCTCTTGCTGGGCAAGTCAAGAATGGTCACAGAGTTGTTCTGAAACCACTCCTTTGTTATTTTAGCTGTGTGCTTAGGGTCATTGTCTTGTTGGAAAGTGAACCTTCAGCCAAGTCTGAGGTCCAGAGCACTCTGGAAGAGGTTTTCATCCAGGATATCCCTGTACTTGGCTGCATTCATGTTTCCTTCAATGACAACCAGTCATCCTGTCCCTGTAGCTGAAAAACAACCCCATAGCATGATGCTGCCACCACCATGTTTCACTGTTGGGATTGTATTGGACAGGCGATGAGCAGTGCCTGGTTTTCTCCACACATACCACTTAGAATTATCACCAAAAAGTTCTACCTTCATCTCATCATACCAGAGAATCTTATTTCTCATAGTCTGGGAGTCCTTCATGTGTTTTTTAGCAAACTCTATGTGGGCTTTCATATGTTTTGCACTGAGGAGAGGCTTCCGTAGGGCCACTCTGCGATAAAGGCTCAACTGGTGGAGATCTGCAGTGAAACTTTCTCCCATCTCACTACTGCATCTCTAGAGCTCAGCCACGGTGATCTTGGGGTTCTTCTTTACCTCTCTCACGAAGGCTCTTCTCCCGCGATTGCTCAGTTTGGCTGGACAGCCACGTCTAGGAAGACTTCTGGTGGTTCCAAACTTCTTACATGTAAGGATTATGGAGGCCACTGTGCTCTTAGGAACCTTGAGTACTGCAGAAATTCTTTTGTAACTTTGTCCAGATCTGTGCCTTGCCACAATTCTGTCTCTGAGATCCTTGGCCAGTTCCATTGACCTCATGATTCTCATTTGCTCTGACATGTACTGTGAGCTATGAGTTTTTATATAGACAGGTGTGTGTGCCTTTCCAAATCAAGTCCTATCAGTTTAATTAAACACAGCTGGACTCCAATGAAGGAGTAGAACCATCTCAAGGAGGATCACAAGGAAATGGATAGCATGTGACTTAAATATGAGTGTCTGAGCAAAGGGTCTGAATACTTATGACTAGGGTTGAGCGAAACGGGTCGGCCACTTTCAGAAGTCGCCGACTTTTGGCAAAGTCGTGCTTCATGAAACCCGACCCGACCAATGTGTGGGGTCGGCCATGAAGTCGGCGATCTTCTGAATCTGGTATCGGAATTCCGATCCCGAGTTCCGATATGTTTGCAATATCGGAAATAGGTATCGGAATCCATATTTAAGTGTAAAATAAAGAATTAAAATAAAAAATATCGCTATACTTACCCTCTGACGCGCCCTGGTACTAACCGGGAACCTTCCTTGCTTCGAATCAGCGCTTGCAGGACCTTGCGGTGACGTCGCGGTGACGTCGCGGCTTGTGATTGGTCGCGCGGCCGCCCATGTGACCGCTCGCGCGACCAATCACAAGCCGCTACGTCACCGCGACGTCACGCAAGGTCCTGCAAGCGCTGATTCTTAGAAAGGAAGGCTGCCGGAAAGAAGCAGGGAGCGTCCGAGGGTGAGTATATTCCTATTAGGTATACAGGTCCTTCTCAAAAAATTAGCATATAGTGTTAAATTTCATTATTCACCATAATGTAATGATTACAATTAAACTTTCATATATTATAGATTCATTATCCACCAACTGAAATTTGTCAGGTCTTTTATTGTTTTAATACTGATGATTTTGGCATACAACTCCTGATAACCCAAAAAACCTGTCTCAATAAATTAGCATATCAAGAAAAGGTTCTCTAAACGACCTATTACCCTAATCTTCTGAATCAACTAATTAACTCTAAACACATGCAAAAGATACCTGAGGCTTTTATAAACTCCCTGCCTGGTTCATTACTCAAAACCCCCATCATGGGTAAGGGTACCGTCACACAGTGCAATTTTCATCGCTACGACGGTACGATCCGTGACGCTCCAGCGTCGTAACAATATCGCTCCAGCGTCGTAGACTGCTGTCACACTTTGCAATCTACGACGCTGGAGCGATAATTTCATGACGTATGTGCGATGTAGAAGCCGTTGGTTACTATGCGCACATCGTATACGATATATGTTACACCATGCGATCATGCCGCCACAGCGGGACACTAGACGACGAAAGAAAGTTTCAAACGATCTGCTACGACGTACGATTCTCAGCGGGGTCCCTGATCGCAGGAGCGTGTCAGACACTGCGATATCGTAACTATATCGCTCGAACGTCACAAATCGTGCCGTCGTAGCGATCAAAATTGCACTGTGTGACGGTACCTTAAGACTAGCGACCTGACAGATGTCAAGAAGGCCATCATTGACACCCTCAAGCAAGAGGGTAAGACCCAGAAAGAAATTTCTCAACAAATAGGCTGTTCCCAGAGTGCTGTATCAAGGCACCTCAATGGTAAGTCTGTTGGAAGGATACAATGTGGCAGAAAACGCTGTACGACGAGAAGAGGAGACCGGACCCTGAGGAAGATTGTGGAGAAGGACCGATTCCAGACCTTGGGGAACCTGAGGAAGCAGTGGACTGAGTCTGGTGTGGAAACATCCAGAGCCACCGTGCACAGGCGTGTGCAGGAAATGGGCTACAGGTGCCGCATTCCCCAGGTAAAGCCACTTTTGAACCATAAACAGCGGCAGAGGCGCCTGACCTGGGCTACAGAGAAGCAGCATCGGACTGTTGCTAAGTGGTCCCAAGTACTTTTTTCTGATGAAAGCAAATTTTGCATGTCATTCGGAAATCAAGGTGCCAGAGTCTGGAGGAAGACTGGGGAGAAGGAAATGCCAAAATGCCTGAAGTCCAGTGTCAAGTACCCACAGTCAGTGATGGTGTGGGGTGCCATGTCAGCTGCTGGTGTTGGTCCACTGTGTTTCATCAAGGGCAGGGTCAATGCAGCTAGCTATCAGGAGATTTTGGAGCACTTCATGCTTCCATCGGCTGAAATGCTTTATGGAGATGAAGATTTCATTTTTCAGCACGACCTGGCACCTGCTCACAGTGCCAAAACCACTGGTAAATGGTTTACTGACCATGGTATTACTGTGCTCAATTGGCCTGCCAACTCTCGTGACCTGAACCCCATAGAGAATCTGTGGGATATTGTGAAGAGAAAGTTGAGAGACGCAAGACCCAACACTCTGGATGAGCTTAAGGCAGCTATTGAAGCATCCTGGGCCTCCATAACATCTCAGCAGTGTCACAGGCTGATTGCCTCCATGCCACGCCGCATTGAAGCAGTCATTTCTGCCAAAGGATTCCCGACCAAGTATTGAGTGCATAACTGAACATTATTATTTGTTGGTTTTTTTGTTTGTTATTAAAAAACACTTTTATTTGATTGGATGGGTGAAATATGCTAATTTATTGAGACAGGTTTTTTGGGTTATCAGGAGTTGTATGCCAAAATCATCAGTATTAAAACAATAAAAGACCTGACAAATTTCAGTTGGTGGATAATGAATCTATAATATATGAAAGTTTAATTGTAATCATTACATTATGGTAAATAATGAAATTTAACACTATATGCTAATTTTTTGAGAAGGACCTGTATACTCACCCTCGGACGCGCCCTGCTTCTTTCCGGCAGCCTTCCTTCCTAAGAATCAGCGCTTGCAGGACCTTGTGTGACGTCGCGGTGACGTAGCGGCTTGTGATTGGTCGCGCGAGCGGTCACATGGGCGGCCGCGCGACCAATCACAAGCCGTGACATCACCGCGACGTCACCGCAAGGTCCTGCAAGCGCTGATTCGAAAGAAGGAAGGTTCCCGGTTAGTATCGGGCGCGTCAGAGGGTAAGTATAGCGATATTTTTTATTTTAATTCTTTATTTTATACTTAAATATGGATCGCAGGGCCTGAAGGAGAGTTTTTTCTCCTTCAGACCCTGGGAACCATTGGAAACCCAATGCACTGCATTGGGTTTCAAGTTTCGGCCGACCCCGACCTTTTTATAGGATCGGCCGATTTCACTTGACTCGACTTTTGAAAAAGTCGGGTTTCGTGAAACCCGACCCGATCCTATAAAAGTAAAGGTCGCTCAACCCTACTTATGACCTTATGATATTTCAGTTTTTCTTTTTTATTAAATTTGCAAACATTTCTACATTTCTGTCCTTTTTCAGTCAAGATGGGGTGCACAGTGTACATTAATGAGAAAAAAAAATGCATTTTTATGAATTTACCAAAAGGCTGCAATGAAACAAAGAGTCAAAATTTTAAAGAAATACTTTCTGTACCCACTGTATATCTTTTATCTCATTCCTTAGTAATTAGCATTGTCATTCATATGCAAATGAGGTGTTAAGTGCTCTATATGTGACAGGATAGTTAAGGAACCACTGCCTCCCCAGGTTATTCCCCTGCCCAGCACCTGCCTCTTTAGTGTGACTGTTAGCTCACTTTCTATGGTTTGTCACCAAGCAAGGAAATCAAACAGTGAACTATCAATCAGGTTCAAGAGGTCCTGTGTGGGGAAATAAGCTCTGGAGACAGAGGCTGGAAAAGTGCTTTGTCATGTGATTGGAGCGCCCCCGTAGGCGCAGTGGGGTACTCGGTACTGGGTCCTTCGGTTCTCAAGGGGGTTGTCACGGTGGCTGACCCGGTCCGTGGCCCTAGGGACATCTGTTGAAAAGGGGGAATGGTCTTTTAAAGGGGAAATGTTTGTGACGCCACCTGTGATATTCGGTCAGGGTGACTGACGCTGCTTAGGGGTCCACTGGGGTGATGTTATGGCAGCTAGTTGGTATACCTTCACACAGGTGAAGTATGTCCCCAGGGCTTCCCAGTGTGAAGATGGTGGATAGTGAATGATGTGAGGCGCAGTGGAGAACGAGGACACAAGGTTGCAGTCTCTTTACCTTTTTACTGAAGGTTCAGCATCCACAGTCCAAAGCACCAGATCACAGGGCAGGCAGAGTCCGGCCGGTCTGAAGGCAAATCCAGAGTCCCCTTATCCAGGTCGAAATCAGAAGCCTTCCTCTAGCACCTGGATGCTGTAGTACCTTACGGCTGAGCTTCTCATAAGGTCCTCACAACTGATGTTGGTGTTCTAGATGTTATGTCTTTCTCTCTCTGTCCCCCAGATGGATAGGAACAACCCGTATGACTGGTGGCTTGAGGCTTTTTACAGGGTCTCTAGCATGCCCCAGCCTCCCATAGTTGCCACCGTGCCTCCTGGGTAAAGGTCGGGCAACTAATATGGAATTAGCTGTCCTGCCGGTCTATGGAGCAAGGCTTGCAGACGATGACTCCCTTGGTGTTCCGGCTATCGGATCCTGCGCCTCAGAAAGGAGGCAGCCTTTTACTGGGCAGAACTCCTTCTGGTTTACTCTCCTTTTGCTATGACTTCGTTTCTCACTCTCTGCAACACAATTCTCCTTCAATGTCTCTTTCTTAGGATGCTGCTGCACGTGGGGCCGACGCAGCTCCATGGCCTTCTGTCTAGGCCTCTGACAGGAACCCACCCCTGTCAGGGACCCACTACCTGAGTGGAGCTCAGATAGTAGCTCACTGGGTGAAGCCCAGCTCGCTTCTGCCTAACTTCCTATCCAGACCACCAGTTTTACCTAATTGTGAAGAGTAAAAAAAACAATACAGGACTCTTTCGAGGCTCTGTAGGGAGCTAGCGGGCTACATCCTCTCCAGTGAGTATAACAAGATTATGGCATTAGACTTTTGGGCAATGCAGCACAGGTGATGACACTCTTGTTTATACATCAATTTACTCATTGTGCTCTATGTGACACTATTTCTACTCTTGCTCACTACTGTTATTATACACAATATATACTGCACAGTGGGCTGACTAGCTTTAATAGTGACTCATGTTGTATAAGCATTGCGTGTTCTGAGCTTTAATTTGGCCTACGTTATATTATATATAACTCACTGGATGACTTTTAAGGGTGATTGTACCTTAAGTAGCCCGTGTTTTATTCATATCCGGATATTTAATAGATATTGAATAGGTGTATGTCTGTATGCATTTTATGCTTTTTAAATGTTTTTATGTTCACTAGCACTTTTACTTGGTCTCAATAAAGCTTTGTTATATTGGTATTATGGCTATGTGTGCACCTTTACAGCGATGGAAGTCTGACTAGCTTGGTTATGGGCATTTACTGCAGCAGAGGTAGCGGCTGCTGCAAGATCAGTCACTGTAATGGAGTCAGTAGCTGTGGCACGAACAGTCGCTGGAATGGGGTCGATCATCAGGGCAGGGTCGGTGTCCTTACCTGCCGCAGCGGTGTCTTCTGTGCCAGTCGGTTCCACTGGCGGCGGCGTCTGCAGCGGTGTTGGCAACAGCTCCTGGGGCAGTGTAGGGAGCGGCGTCAGTGGCGGTGCCGGTGGGTCCTCCGGTATGCAGCCTTGGTGTTCACCTGCAGCTGCAGGAGCTGGTCGATCAGCTCTTCCATTCTGGCCTGCAGGAAGTCAGCGCCAACTGTGGATGCCTGGTCGCGGTGCCCCTCCAGGTGGCTGGGGGAGTCCTCTGCTCTGACCCCACGCTCCGGCTCCAGGCGACTGGCCATGGCGTCCTCCACGTGGCTGGCTCCTTCCTCGTCCTTTTCCCGCTCTCTTCTCTGGGGGCAGTTTCTGTTTCTTTGTCTCCGCCCACCATTGAGGATCAGGAGACGGATCTCAGCTGCTGATGGACACGTCCTCAAGGTACAGAGATATTTAGACTGGGCGTCCATTATTTTTCACGCTTCTCAATTCGTTCACGCCCACAAAGACACGCCCTTCTTCTTCTGTGCTCCTCGTGGCGCTGTAATGGCGGCAATTTTGGCGGGAATTTTGGCGGGAAATGGCAATACACAGTCTTCCAGCACAAACAGTTCAAATACAATTCTGGCACAGTTCTTAGGCGCACATGATCCGATTTTCAGGCTTAAGTAGATCCTGTTCGTGACGTCAAAAGATTGGAGCGCCCCCGTAGGGCAGTGGGATACTTGGCGCCGGGCCCTTCGGTCCTCAAGGGGGATGTCACGGTGGCTGACCCGGTCCATGGCCTACTGTCTAGGCCTCTGACAGGATCCCACCCCTGTCAGGGACCCACTACCTGAGTGAAGCTCAGATAGCAGCTCACTGGGTGAAGCCCAGCTCGCTTCTGCCTAACTTCCTATCCAGACCACCAGTTTTACCTAATTGTGAAGAGTGCCCTACTAAATAGGAGCATAGCTCCCCCTGGTGGACTGGAGTGTGAAGTGTGTTGTGTGGTTTGTGATACCTGGCAAAGTGATCTCCTTTATTGCCTTCAGACGTAACATCACTCCCCCTGGTGGAAGAATGACATTACTGCAACGACCAGGACCCTGGGGCACTGCACTCAGAGCACTTAGTGCTTCATTAGCATATATGCATGAAAATGCAATTTTCTTGGGAATGCACTGACAGATAGAAACTCTAAAGGTGTAAATGGATTTACATTTCAAAGACCTACAGGTCCATTTGTGCAGTTTGAAGTGGATGGGTTACTCCTTTAAATTTTTAATTTAAAGAGGATCTTTCACCAATTTTTTCATGGCCACAGAGTGGAACAAAACTTCGACTCTAGGTTGCGGAGATATTAGCAATCAATGTATTTGACATCTAATGAGTTAACTTTTGTTAAGTCCAAGTGGGTGTTATCAGACAGCAACTCATACATTGAAAAGAAGTACCAATGCACTTCCAAAAAGGGGAGAGTCCCTGTGGGTGGAGATGAGGGGAGGGGGGAAAAATAATAAATTACTGATAGGGTTTTGTTATAAGTCTCCAAAAATAATGGAAGCAATGGAGAATATCCTCAAAGCAAATAGATGAAGCTGCGACTCAAGGAGAAGTCATTATTATGGGGGACTTCAACTACCCTGAAATAGATTGGGAAACAGAAACCTGCAGTTCCAGCAACGGTAATTGGTTTTTGACAACTATGAGAGACAATTACCTTTCACAACTGGTTCAGGACCCAACAAGAAGGGGGGCACTGCTAGACCTAATATTAACCAACAGGCCAGACCGCATAGCAAATATAAGGGTTAGGGGTCACTTGGGGAATAGTGATCACAAAATAATAAGTTTTCATGTATCCTTCAATAAGATGTGTAGTAGAGGGGTTACAAGGACACACACTAAACTTCAGGAGGGTAAATTTCCAACGGATGAGAGATGATCTTGGTGCAATTAACTGGGACAATATCCTGAGACATAAAAATACACAAGGAAAATGAGCTGTAAGGGGTGCAATAAGTGACAAAAGGAAAGCATTTAGAGAATTAAAGGAAGTAGGTAGTGATGAGGCATTAAATAAATACAGAAAATTAAATAAATTCTGTTAACGGCAAATCAAGGCAGCAAAAATTGAGACAGAGAGACTCATTGCCAGAGAGAGTAAAAATAATCCCACAATATTCTTTAACTACGTAAATAGTAAGAAACTAAAAAATGATAGTGTTGGCCCCCTTACAAATAGTCTGGGTGAAATGGTGGATAAGGATGAGGAAAAAGCCAATATGCTAAATGACTTTTTTTCATCAGTATTTACACAAGAAAATTCCATAGACCACATAGTATATAACACAGCCCACGTAGTATATAGCACAGCCCACGTAGTATATAGCATAGCCCACGGACTTTATAGCACAGCCATGTAGTATATAGCACAGTGTTGTGATTTCTGCTCTTGGGCTCCCTCCGGTGGTTGTAAGTGGCACTTTTGTGAGTTCTGCTCTTGGGCTCCCTCTTGTGGTTTCTAGTGGTATGGCTGCTCCTTGGAGTTAGCTGTCATCAGCTGCCTCCACTTATCGTCTCTTCTGCTCCGCTATTTAAGTCTGGCTCTTTCTTCAGCCTGTGCCACTTGTCAATGTTTCCTGGCTGGATTCACATCTCTGCTTGGATTCTCCTGGTTTCCTGACCAGTTCTGCAAAGATAAGTTCTGGCTTTGCTCATTTCAGTCCACATGTTGTGGACTTATTGTTCTGTGCATTCTATATTTGTCCAGCTTGTCAGTATGGATTATTTCTGTTAACTGGAAGCTCTGGGAAGCAGATTTACCCTCCACACCTTTAGTCAGGTGTGGAGATTTTGTAAACTCTGTGTGGATTGTTTTGTAGTTTTTATACTGACCGCACAGTATCCTTTCCTGCCCTATCTATCAAGCTAGACTGGCCTCCTATGCTAAAATCTGATTTCATTTCTGCGTATGTTTTTTTCCCCTCCTCTCACCGTCAATATTTGTGGAGGGCTATCTTTTCTTTGGGGATTTTCTCTGAGGCAAGATAGGTTTCCTGTTTCCATCTTTAGAGGAAGTTAGATCTTAAGCTGTGCCGAGGGGTCTAGGGAGCGTCAGGTACCCCCCACGGCTATTTTTTGTTGCGCTGCTAGGTTCAGGGTTTGCGGTCAGTACAGATACCACCTCCTTCAGAGCTTGTCTCATGTTGTTCCTAAACCACCAGATCATAACAGTACAAGTGGCCAAAAATGAATTAAATGCATCTCAAAAGAAGGAAAAGAAAGTTCTGAACCATTTTTTTTTTTTCTGTGCTCTGGTTTGTCTTTTTTTTTCTCTTGATATCTGGGTGGTTCAGGATATATGTTTTGGCATGGATGTTCAGGGTTTGTTTTCTCGTGTGGATCAACTTGCTGCAAGAGTACAGAGTATCCAGGACTATGTTGTCCAGACTCCGGCTTTAGAGCCCAGAATTCCTACTCCTGATTTGTTTTTTGGGGACAGATCCAAGTTTTTGAACTTTAAAAATAACTGCAAATTGTTTTTTGCTTTGAAACCCCGTTCTTCTGGTGATCCCATTCAGCAGGTGAAAATCATCATATCCTTGCTGCGTGGTGACCCTCAAGACTGGGCTTTTTCTCTTGAAACAGGGGATCCGGCATTATTGAATGTAGATACATTTTTTCAAGCGCTCGGATTATTGTATGACGAACCTAATTCTGTGGATCATGCAGAAAAAACCCTGTTGGCCTTGTGTCAAGGTCAGGAAGCGGCAGAGTTATACTGCCAGAAATTTAGAAAATGGTCTGTGCTCACTAAATGGAATGAAGAGGCTCTGGCTGCTATTTTCAGAAAAGGTCTTTCTGAAACCCTTAAGATGTTATGGTGGGCTTTCCTACGCCTGCCGGTTTGAGCGAATCTATGTCTCTAGCCATTCAGATTGATCGGCGTCTGCGCGAGCGCAAAGCTGTGCACCATATGGCAGTATCCTCTGAGCATAGTCCTGAACCTATGCAATGTGATAGGATTTTGACTAGAATAGAACGGCAGGAATTCAGACGTCAGAATAGGCTGTGTTTTTACTGTGGTGATTCGGCTCATGTTATCTCTGATTGCCCTAAGCGTACTAAGAGAGTCGCTATGTCTGTTACCATTAGTACTATATAGCCTAAATTTCTCTCATCTGTGACCCTGATTTGCTCATTGTCGTCCTTTTCTGTCATGGCATTTGTGGATTCAGGCGCTGCCCTGAACTTAATGGACTTAGAATTCGCCAGGCGCTGTGGTTTTTCCTTGCAGCCTTTGCAGAGCCCTATTCCTTTGAGGGGCATTGGTGCTACACCCTTGGCCAAGGAAAAACCTCAGTACTGGACACAGATGACTATGTACATGGCTCCTGCACATCAGAAAGATTGCCGTTTTCTGGTGTTGTATAACCTGCATGATGTTGTTGTACTGGGATTTCCATTGTTACAGGAACATAATCCGGTGCTGGATTGGAAAACTATGTCGGTGACTAGTTGGGGTTGTCGAGGAGTACATAGTGACGTTCCTTTGATGTCAATTTCCTCTTCCCCCTCTTCTGAGGTCCCTGAGTTTTTGTCGGATTTCCAGGATGTATTTGATGAGCCCAAGTCCAGTTCCCTTCCTCCACATAGGGACTGTGATTGTGCTATTAACTTGATTCCTGGTTGTAAGTTCCCTAAGGGCCGACTTTTTAATCTGTCTGTGCCAGATCATGCCGCCATGCGGAGCTATGTTAAGGAATCTTTGGAGAGAGGGCATATTTGGCCCTCTTCGTCACCATTGGGAGCGGGTTTCTTTTTTGTTGCTAAGAAGGATGGCTCCTTGAGACCCTGTATTGATTATCGTCTTCTTAATAAGATCACGGTCAAATTCCAATACCCCTTGCCTTTGCTTACTGATTTGTTTGCTCAGATTAAGGGGGCTAGTTGGTTTACTAAAGGTACTGTCACACTAGACGATATCGCTAGCGATCCGTGACGTTGCAGCGTCCTCGCTAGCGATATCGTCCAGTGTGACAGGCAGCAGCGATCAGGCCCCTGCTGGGAGATCGCTGGTCGGGGAAGAAAGTCCAGAACTTTATTTCGTCGCTGGACTCCCCGTAGACATCGCTGAATCGGCGTGTGTGACACCGATTCAGCGATGTCTTTGCTGGTAACCAGGGTAAACATCGGGTAACTAAGCGCAGGGCCGCGCTTAGTAACCCGATGTTTACCCTGGTTACCATCCTAAAAGTAAAAAAACAAACACTACATACTTACCTACCGCTGTCTGTCCTCCAGCGCTGTGCTCTGCTCTCCTCCTGCTCTGGCTGTGAGCGTCGGTCAGCCAGAAAGCAGAGCGGTGACGTCACCGCTCTGCTTTCTGGCTGCCCGGCGCTCACAGCCAGACCAGAGAAGCAGAGCGCCGAGGACAGACAGCAGAAGGTAAGTATGTAGCGTTTGTTTTTTTACTTTTTAGGATGGTAACCAGGGTAAACATCGGGTTACTAAGCGCGGCCCTGCGCTTAGTTACCCGATGTTTACCCTGGTTACCGGGGACCTCGGGATCGTTGGTCGCTGGAGAGCTGTCTGTGTGACAGCTCTCCAGCGACCAAACAGCGACGCTGCAGCGATCCGGATCGTTGTCGGTATCGCTGCAGCGTCGCTATGTGTGATGGTACCTTTAGATTGACCTCCGAGGGGCATATAATCTTGTTCGTATTAAACAGGGTGACGAATGGAAAACTGCATTTAATACGCCCGAAGGCCATTTTGAATACCTTGTGATGCCATTTGGGCTCTCTAATGCTCCATCTGTGTTCCAGTCTTTCATGCATGATAATTTCCGCAATTATCTTGATAAATTCATGGTCGTATATTTGGATGATATTTTGATTTTTTCCAATGATTGGGAGTCTCATGTGAAGCAGGTCAGGATGGTGTTCCAGATCCTTCGTGATAATGCTTTATTTGTGAAGGGGTCTAAGTGCCTATTCGGAGTTCAGAAGGTCTCTTTTTTGGGTTTTATTTTTTCTCCCTCGTCTATAGAAATGGATCCTGTTAAGGTCCAAGCTATTCATGACTGGATCCAACCCACATCTGTGAAGGGTCTTCAAACATTTTTGGGCTTTGCTAATTTCTATCACCGTTTCATTGCCAACTTTTCCAGTGTGGTTAAGCCCTTTACTGATTTGACGAAGAAAGGCGCTGATGTGACGAATTGGTCCTCTGAGGCTGTTGAGGCCTTTCAGGAGCTTAAACGCCGATTTACTTCTGCCCCTGTGTTGCGTCAACTGGATGTTTCTCTTCCTTTTCAGGTTGAGGTCGACGCTTCTGAGATTGGGGCAGGGGCCGTTTTGTCTCAGAGGGAGTCTGATGGTTCTTTGATGAAACCGTGTGCTTTTTTTTCCAGAAAGTTTTCGCCTGCGGAACGCAATTATGATGTCGGCAATCGGGAGTTGTTGGCTATGAAGTGGGCGTTTGAGGAGTGGCGACATTGGCTTGAGGGAGCTAAACACCGTGTTGTGGTCCTGACTCCTGACCGATCATAAGAATCTGATTTACCTTGAGTCGGCCAAGCGGCTGAATCCTAGACAGGCTCGATGGTCCCTGTTTTTCTCCCGTTTTGATTTTGTGGTCTCGTATCTTCCGGGATCTAAGAATGTTAAGGCTGATGCCCTCTCTAGCAGTTTTTCGACCTGATTCTCGTGGAGTCCTGGAGCCGGTTGGCATTCTTAAGGAGGGGGTGATTCTTTCTGCTATCTCCCCTGATTTGCGGCGGGTGCTTCAGGAAGTTCAGGCTGATAGGCCTGACCGCTGTCCAGTGGGGAAGCTGTTTGTTCCTGATAGATGGACAAGTAAGGTAATTTCTGAGGTTCATTGTTCAGTGTTGGCTGGTCATCCTGGGATTTTTGGTACCAGAGATTTGGTTGCTTGGTCCTTTTGGTGGCCTTCCTTGTCTCGCGATGTGCGTGCTTTTGTGCAGTCCTGTGGGACTTGCGCCCGGGCCAAGCCTTGCTTTTCCCGCGCTAGTGGGTTGCTTTTGCCTTTGCCGGTCTCTGAGAGGCCCTGGACGCATATTTCCATGGATTTTATTTCGGATCTTCCTGTTTCCCAGAAGATGTCTGTTATCTGGGTTGTTTGTGACCGGTTCTCTAAAATGGTCCATCTGGTACCTTTGCCTAAGTTGCCTTCCTCCTCAGATCTGGTTCCATTGTTTTTTCAGCATTTGGTTCATTTGCATGGCATTCCGGAGAATATTGTGTCTGACAGAGGTTCTCAGTTTGTCTCTAGATTTTGGCGGGCCTTTTGTGCTAGGATGGGCATTGATTTGTCTTTTTCTTCGGCGTTTCATCCTCAGACTAATGGCCAAACTGAGCGAACTAATCAGACCTTGGAGACCTATTTGAGATGCTTTGTGTCTGCTGATCAGGATGATTGGGTGTCTTTCTTGCCGTTGGCCGAGTTTGCCCTTAATAATCGGGCTAGTTCGGCTACTTTGGTTTCACCTTTCTTTTGTAATTTTGGTTTTCATCCTCGTTTTTCTTCTGGGCAGGTTGAGCCTTCTGATTGTCCTGGTGTTAATTCTGTTGTGGACAGGCTGCAGCAGATTTGGACTCATGTGGTGGACAATTTGACGTTGTCTCAGGAAAGGGCTCAACGTCTTGCTAACCGCCGTCGGCGTGTTGGTCCCGGGCTTCGTGTGGGGGATTTGGTTTGGTTGTCTTGTTCGTCATGTTCCTATGAAATGAAGGTTTCTTCTCCTAAGTTTAAGCCTCGGTTTATTGGTCCTTATAAAATTTCTGAAATTATTAATCCGGTGTCTTTTCGTTTGGCTCTTCCTGCCTCTTTTGCCATTCATGATGTTTTCCATAGATCTTTGTTGCGGAGATATGTGGTGCCCGTTGTTCCCTCGGTTGACCCTCCTGCCCCGGTGTTGGTTGAGGGAAAGTTGAAATATGAGGTTGAGAAGATTTTGGATTCTCGTTTTTCGAGGCGGAGGCTTCAGTATCTTGTCAAGTGGAAGGGTTATGGCCAGGAGGATAATTCTTGGGTTGTTGCCTCCGATGTCCATGCTACCGATTTGGTTCGTGCTTTTCACTTGGCTCGTCCTGATCGGCCTGGGGGCTCTGGTGAGGGTTCGGTGACCCCTCCTCAAGGGGGGGGGGTACTGTTGTGATTTCTGCTCTTGGGCTCCCTCTGTTGGTTGTAAGTGGCACTTTTGTGAGTTCTGCTCTTGGGCTCCCTCTTGTGGTTTCTAGTGGTATGGCTGCTCCTTGGAGTTAGCTGTCATCAGCTGCCTGCACTTATCGTCTCTTCTGCTCCGCTATTTAAGTCTGGCTCTTTCTTCAGCCTGTGCCACTTGTCAATGTTTCCTGGCTGGATTCACATCTCTGCTTGGATTCTCCTGGTTTCCTGACCAGTTCTGCAAAGATAAGTTCTGGCTTTGCTCATTTCAGTCCACATGTTGTGGACTTATTGTTCTGTGCATTCTATATTTGTCCAGCTTGTCAGTATGGATTATTTCTGTTAGCTGGAAGCTCTGGGAAGCAGATTTACCCTCCACACCTTTAGTCAGGTGTGGAGATTTTGTAAACTCTGTGTGGATTGTTTTGTAGTTTTTATACTGACCGCACAGTATCCTTTCCTGTCCTATCTATCAAGCTAGACTGGCCTCCTATGCTAAAATCTGATTTCATTTCTGCGTATGTTATTTTCCCCTCCTCTCACCGTCAATATTTGTGGGGGACTATCTTTCCTTTGGGGATTTTCTCTGAGGCAAGATAGGTTTCCTGTTTCCATCTTTAGGGGAAGTTAGATCTTAGGCTGTGCCGAGGGGTCTAGGGAGCGTCAGGTACCCCCCACGGCTATTTTTAGTTGCGCTGCTAGGTTCAGGGTTTGCGGTCAGTACAGATACCACCTCCTTCAGAGCTTGTCTCATGTTGTTCCTAAACCACCAGATCATAACAGCAGAGCCACGTAGTATATAGCACAGCCATGTAGTATATAACAAGCCCACATAGCATATAACACAGCCTTGAAGTATATAACAGTCCACGTAGCATATAACACAGCCCACGTAGCATATAACACAGCTCATGTACTATATAACAGCCCACGCAGTATATAACACAGCCCATGTAGTGTATAGCACAGCCCATGTAGTATGTAGCACAGCCACGTAGTATGTAGCTCAGCCCACGTAGTATGCAGCACAGCCCACGTAGTATATTGCACAGCCATGTAGTATATTGCACAGCCACGTAGTATATTACACAGCCCACGTAGTATATTGCACAGCCACGTAGTATATTGTATAGCCACGTAGTATATAGCACAGCCATGTAGTATATAGCACAGCCACGTAGTATATTGCACAGCCACATAGTATATTGCACAGCCACGTAGTATATTGCACAACCCACGTAGTATAGCACAGCCCACGTAGTATGTAGCACAGTTCACGTAGTATATTGCACAGCCCACAAAGTATATAGCACAGCCCATATAGTATATTGCACAGCCACGTAGTATATTGCACAGCCCACGTAGTATATTACACAACCCACGTAGTATATTACACAGCCATGTAGCATATTACACAGCCACGTAGCATATTACACAGCCCACGTAGTATGTAACAGCCCACATAGTGTATAACACAACCCACGTAGTATATTGCACAGTCACGTAGAATATTGCACAGCCACGTAGTATATAACACAGCCCACGTAGTATATAGCAATGTGGGCACCATAAAATAAAAAATAGTTATATACTCACCCTCCGGCGGCCCCCGGATCCAGCCCAGGCCTTTCCCGATCTTCACGCGCCGTTCCGGTCCCAAGAATACATTGTGGCAATAACACGTGATGATGTAGCGGTCTCGCGAGACCGCTACGTCATATCCGGTCATTGCCGCATTGCATTCTGGGGACCGAAGCGGCGCGCGAGGAGCGGGAAAGGCCTGGGCTGGATCCAGGGGCCGCCAGAGGGTGAGTAGATAATGATTTTTTATTATTTTTAACATTATATGTTTTTACTATTGATGCTGCAGAATTTTTTTCCCCAATATGGAGCTTACTCTTTGCCACATGGTTTTTTTTTGCCTTCCTCTGGATCAACATGTTAGGGCATGTTAGGTTAGGCTATCGGTTGAACTAGATGAACTTAAAGTCTTCCTTCAACCTTAATAGCTATGTTACTATGTTACTATGTAAATTATCCAATAACACCCTTTTGAACTTGACTGAAGTTAACTCATTAAGTGGCAAAACCGTTGATTACTAATATCTCTGCAACCAAGAGGTAGCATTTATTTTATAAAAGTTGAGTCCACCATGCAGCCACTATTACATCGTGTCTCCACCTCAATGTGCCAATCTTCTTTACTACATGAGTACAAAAATATATATTGAGCAGACTCAGCAGTCTGCACTTTCTTTTGTTTCAATAAATCAAAGCTAGATGCCCATTTCTTTCATCCATCCTTCATCCAGTCTTGTGCCAATTATGGTATTACTGAATTATGGCTGACTGAAAACCTTTAGTTTATAGGTGCTTCTCACAAAATTAGAATTTCATCAAAACTGTATTTTATTTCAGTTCTTCAATACATAAGGTGAGCCACCACACACAGACGTATCCAGGACATGGGCTACAAGTGTCACATTCCTTTTGCTATGCCACTCATGACCAATAGACTACGCCAGAATCATCTTTTATCGCCCCCGTGTAGGGCAAGGTGTACTCGGTACCGGGTCCTTCAGTTCTCAAGGGGGATGTCACGGTGGCTGACCCGGTCCGTGGCCCTCGGGAGGTCCGTTGTAAAAGGGAAAGGTCTTTAAAGGGATAATGTTCGTGACACCACCTGTGATATTCAGTTAGGGTGACCGACGCTGCTTAGGGGTCCGCTGGAGTGATGTTATGGTAGCTAGATGGTATACCTTCCCACAGGTGAAGTGTGTCCCCAGGGCTTCCCAGTGTGTAGATGGTGGATGGTGAGAGGCGCAGTGAAAAACGAGGACACAAGGTTGCAGTCTCTTTACCTTTTTACTGAAGGCTTCAGCATCCACAGTCCAGAGCACAGATCACGGGGCAGGCAGAGTCCGGCCGGTTTGGAGGCAAATCCAGAGTCCCCTTATACAGGTGGAAATCAGTAGCCTTCCTCGAGCGCCTTGGTGTTGTAGTACCTTACTGCTAAGCTTCTCATAAGGTCCTCACAACTGTTGAAGATGTTATAGATGTTGTGTCTCTCTCTCTGTCCCTCGGATCAATAGGACAAACCCGCATGACCGGTAGCGTGAGGCTTTTTACAGGGACTCTATCATGCCCCAGCCTCTTGTGGGTGCCACCTTGCCTCCTGGGTATAGGGTGGATCAGTAATGTGAAATTAGTTGTCCTGCCGGTCTCTGGAGCAAGGCATGAAGGACTGTTGCTCCCTCGGTGTTCCGGCTACCGGGATCCTGAGCCTCAGAAGGAGGCAGCCTGTGCAGGGCAGAACTCCTTCTGGTATCCACTCCTTTTGCTATGACTTCTTCTCACTCTCTACAATACAGTTCTCTGTTCGTGTCCTTTGTTAGGAACTGCCGCATGTGGAGCAGGCGCAGCTCCGTGGCCTTCTATCTAGGCCTCTGACAGGCTCCCACCCCTGTCAGGGACCAACTACCTGAGCCGAAGCTCAGCCAGCAACTGCCTGAGCAAAGCTCAGATAGCATCTGCCTCACTTCCTCTCCAGGCCACCAGTTTTACCTAATTGTGAAGAGTGCCCTAATAAATAGGAGCATAGCAGACTGGAGTATGAAATGTGTTGTATGTTTGTGTTACCAGGTAAAGAGATCTCCTTTATTGCCTCCAAACGTAACATCACTCCCCCCTAGAGAAGAATGATATTACTGCAACAACCAGGACCCTGGGGTGCTGCACATCTTACGTAGGCCAAGGAGAAAAAGAATGGGACTGTTGCTCAATGGTCCAAAGTGTTGTTTTCAGATGAAAGTATATTTTTCATTTCATTTGGAAATCAAGGTCCCAGTGGAGGAAGAGTGGAGAGGCAATCCAAGCTGCTTGAGGTCTAGTGTGAAGTATCCACAGTCAATGATGGTTTGGGGAGCCATGTCATCTGCTGGTGTAGGTCCACTGTGTTTTATCAAGACCAAAGTCAGCGTAGCCATCTACCAGGAAATTTTACATTGCTTCATGCTTCCCTCTGCCGACAAGCTTTTCGGAGATGGAAATTTCATTCTCCAGCAGGACTTGGGACCTGTCCACACTGCCAAAAGTACCAATACCTGGTTTAAAATATATCAGTATCATTGTGCTTGATTGGCCAGAAAACTCGCCTGACCATAACCCCATAGAGAATGTGTGGGGTATTATCAAGAGGAAGATGAGAGACACCAGACCCAACAATCCAGATCGACATGAAGGCTGCTATCAAAGCAACCTGGGCTTCCATAACACCTCAACAGTGTCACAGGCTGATCGCCACCATGCCACGCCGCATTGATGAGTTAATTGATGCAAAAGGAGCCCTGACCAAGTATTGAGTGCATTTACTGAACATGCATTTAGTAGGCCAACATTTCGGATTTTAAAATCGTTTTGCAAGCTGGTGATATAAAGTATTCTAACTTACTGTTGGGTTTTCATTGGCTGTAAGCCATAATCATCAACATTAACAGAAATAAAGAATTGGAATAGATCACTCTGTTTGTAATGACTCTATATAATATATGTGCTTCACTTTTTGTATTGAAGAACTGAAATAAATTACGGTAACTTTTTGATGATATTCTAATTTTGTGAGAAGCACCCTTATGTCCACATGTAGCAGAATTAATGATTTATGCTGCTGATCTGCTTGAATATTCTCCTCCAGTGATGAAGTATAATTCCACATCACTGCTGCAGCCTGTGATGGGACGAGATGTGATCAGATTGTACAGAGTCCAGCATAAGATGCCAGGGATTCAAGCTTCAGGAGGCTAATTTGCATATTCCAGGTGCCTTCTGGGAGAAGCGAAGTCTCCCTAAGCTAGAAGATCGTTGGGTACAGCCGGGACCAGCTGCTTCGAAAGCATCACCAAACCAGGGATTCAAGCTTCAGGAGGCTAATTTGCATATTCCAGGTGCCTTCTGGGAGAAGCGAAGTCTCCCTAAGCTAGAAGATCGTTGGAAACAGCCGGGACCAGCTGCTTCGAAAGCATCACCAAACCGCGCGCCGAATTTTTGCCTGTAGGACATTATTGCAAGAGAGCTTGGCTGAGTAGATTACACAAGAAGGAAAACACACAGCAAGTCAGCAGGATCTAGGAGCAACATGGCAGATGTGACAACCTACATGGTGAGCTGCAGCATGTGCTACATGTTCACAGATCGACCAGAAGAAGAATCCAATTTCACCTGTCAGAAGTGTAGACTAGTGGCCCTTTTAGAAGAAAAGGTGCGGGGTCTGGAAGAAAGAATAGCAACTTTGAAACTCATCAAAGAGAATGAAGACTTTCTAGACAGAACAGAAGCATCTCTACTGGTCACAGAAGGTGCAAAAAGTGTCAGAGAACCTCCAAAAGCAGATGAGTGGAAGCATGTGACCAAAAGAAGCAAGAAGACCATGGAGAAATCACCAACCACACAACTGAAGAACCGATATCAAATCTTTGTAGAGGATGAAGATGGCACACCTAAGAATGAAGCAATACCAGCAAGCAAAAAAGAAAAGGGCACACAGCAACAAGTGACAGCAAAAAGTACAGCCAAGAAGCAACGAAGAGTGGTGGTGGTGGGAGACTCACTACTGAGAGGCACCGAAGCAGCCATCTGCAGACCGGACATAACTGCAAGAGAAGTATGCTGCCTTCCAGGTGCGATGATCAAGGATGTGACCGATAGGATACCAAAGCTCTTCAGCTCCAAGGACGTCCACCCATTTCTTCTGATACATGTTGGCACCAATGACACGGCAAGGAAGGACCTACCGACAATCTGCAAGGACTTTGAAGAGTTGGGGAAGAAAGTAAAGGAACTGGATGCACAGGTAGTTTTTTCTTCTATCCTTCCAGTAGACGGGCATGGCACCAGGAGATGGAACAGGATCCTTGATGCAAACAACTGGCTAAGACGATGGTGCAGACAACAAGGATTTGGATTCCTGGACCACGGTGTGAATTACTGGTATGATGGACTCCTCGCCAGAGACGGACTACACCTCAACAAACCTGGGAAACACACATTCGCCAGAAGACTCGCTACACTCATCAGGAGGGCGTTAAACTAGAAGAAGAGGGGACGGGAAGAAAAACATTAGACTCGAACAAAGACGACCCAGGAAAACATACTCAGAAGGGAGGTAAGAACATTTCTAAAACAATCCACAGTGAGGAGATTGGAACAAAACAAAATCCTCTAAACTGCATGCTCGCAAACGCCAGAAGCCTGACAAACAAGATGGAAGAACTAGAAGCAGAAATATCTACAGGTAACTTTGACATAGTGGGAATAACCGAGACATGGTTAGATGAAAGCTATGACTGGGCAGTTAACTTACAGGGTTACAGTCTGTTTAGAAAGGATCGTAAAAATCGGAGAGGAGGAGGGGTTTGTCTCTATGTAAAGTCTTGTCTAAAGTCCACTTTAAGGGAGGATATTAGCGAAGGGAATGAGGATGTCGAGTCCATATGGGTTGAAATTCATGGAGGGAAAAATGGTAACAAAATTCTCATTGGGGTCTGTTACAAACCCCCAAATATAACAGAAAGCATGGAAAGTCTACTTCTAAAGCAGATAGATGAAGCTGCAACCCATAATGAGGTCCTGGTTATGGGGGACTTTAACTACCCGGATATTAACTGGGAAACAGAAACCTGTGAAACCCATAAAGGCAACAGGTTTCTGCTAATAACCAAGAAAAATTATCTTTCACAATTGGTGCAGAATCCAACCAGAGGAGCAGCACTTTTAGACCTAATACTATCTAATAGACCTGACAGAATAACAAATCTGCAGGTGGTTGGGCATTTAGGAAATAGCGACCACAATATTGTGCAGTTTCACCTGTCTTTCACTAGGGGGACTTGTCAGGGAGTCACAAAAACATTGAACTTTAGGAAGGCAAAGTTTGAACAGCTTAGAGATGCCCTTAATCTGGTAGACTGGGACAATATCCTCAGAAATGAGAATACAGATAATAAATGGGAAATGTTTAAGAACATCCTAAATAGGCAGTGTAAGCGGTTTATACCTTGTGGGAATAAAAGGACTAGAAATAGGAAAAACCCAATGTGGCTAAACAAAGAAGTAAGACAGGCAATTAACAGTAAAAAGAAAGCATTTGCACTACTAAAGCAGGATGGCACCATTGAAGCTCTAAAAAACTATAGGGAGAAAAATACTTTATCTAAAAAACTAATTAAAGCTGCCAAAAAGGAAACAGAGAAGCACATTGCTAAGGAGAGTAAAACTAATCCCAAACTGTTCTTCAACTATATCAATAGTAAAAGAATAAAAACTGAAAATGTAGGCCCCTTAAAAAATAGTGAGGAAAGAATGGTTGTAGATGACGAGGAAAAAGCTAACATATTAAACACCTTCTTCTCCACGGTATTCACGGTGGAAAATGAAATGCTAGGTGAAATCCCAAGAAACAATGAAAACCCTATATTAAGGGTCACCAATCTAACCCAAGAAGAGGTGCGAAACCGGCTAAATAAGATTAAAATAGATAAATCTCCGGGTCCGGATGGCATACACCCACGAGTACTAAGAGAACTAAGTAATGTAATAGATAAACCATTATTTCTTATTTTTAGTGACTCTATAGCGACAGGGTCTGTTCCGCAGGACTGGCGCATAGCAAATGTGGTGCCAATATTCAAAAAGGGCTCTAAAAGTGAACCTGGAAATTATAGGCCAGTAAGTCTAACCTCTATTGTTGGTAAAATATTTGAAGGGTTTCTGAGGGATGTTATTCTGGATTATCTCAATGAGAATAACTGTTTAACTCCATATCAGCATGGGTTTATGAGAAATCGCTCCTGTCAAACCAATCTAATCAGTTTTTATGAAGAGGTAAGCTATAGACTGGACCACGGTGAGTCATTGGACGTGGTATATCTCGATTTTTCCAAAGCGTTTGATACCGTGCCGCACAAGAGGTTGGTACACAAAATGAGAATGCTTGGTCTGGGGGAAAATGTGTGTAAATGGGTTAGTAACTGGCTTAGTGATAGAAAGCAGAGGGTGGTTATAAATGGTATAGTCTCTAACTGGGTCGCTGTGACCAGTGGGGTACCGCAGGGGTCAGTATTGGGACCTGTTCTCTTCAACATATTCATTAATGATCTGGTAGAAGGTTTACACAGTAAAATATCGATATTTGCAGATGATACAAAACTATGTAAAGCAGTTAATACAAGAGAAGATAGTATTCTGCTACAGATGGATCTGGATAAGTTGGAAACTTGGGCTGAAAGGTGGCAGATGAGGTTTAACAATGATAAATGTAAGGTTATACACATGGGAAGAGGGAATCAATATCACCATTACACACTGAACGGGAAACCACTGGGTAAATCTGACAGGGAGAAGGACTTGGGGATCCTAGTTAATGATAAACTTACCTGGAGCAGCCAGTGCCAGGCAGCAGCTGCCAAGGCAAACAGGATCATGGGGTGCATTAAAAGAGGTCTGGATACACATGATGAGAGCATTATACTGCCTCTGTACAAATCCCTAGTTAGACCGCACATGGAGTACTGTGTCCAGTTTTGGGCACCGGTGCTCAGGAAGGATATAATGGAACTAGAGAGAGTACAAAGGAGGGCAACAAAATTAATAAAGGGGATGGGAGAACTACAATACCCAGATAGATTAGCGAAATTAGGATTATTTAGTCTAGAAAAAAGACGACTGAGGAGCGATCTAATAACCATGTATAAGTATATAAGGGGACAATACAAATATCTCGCTGAGGATCTGTTTATACCAAGGAAGGTGACGGGCACAAGGGGGCATTCTTTGCGTCTGGAGGAGAGAAGGTTTTTCCACCAACATAGAAGAGGATTCTTTACTGTTAGGGCAGTGAGAATCTGGAATTGCTTGCCTGAGGAGGTGGTGATGGCGAACTCAGTCGAGGGGTTCAAGAGAGGCCTGGATGTCTTCCTGGAGCAGAACAATATTGTATCATACAATTATTAGGTTCTGTAGAAGGACGTAGATCTGGGGATTTATTATGATGGAATATAGGCTGAACTGGATGGACAAATGTCTTTTTTCGGCCTTACTAACTATGTATGTTACTATGTTACTATAAGATCAGGAATATAGTGATTTAAATGAAGAAATAAAAAGCTTTGTTTAAAAGGTTTTTTGCTACTTCATCTAAGGGCAGCATAGTATAGGAAAAGAGGTCCTAATTCCAGTGATGTATCACTTAATTTACTGGATGCAACATTTCAGACACAATCAGAGTTCTTAGATGAAATATAAAGCAAAATTGAGAAAGCTAATCCCACCCACACCACAACTTTCTGTGTATATTGTCTATTGACAGTGAACTGCTTATCACAGGAGAGAGTGGAGTCAGAAGACTTGGCTTGAGGCAGCTATTCCCAGCAATGATAACATCCTGGTAATAAAACCTTCATTGTAAGTAAATAACAGCACACAGTCTGAATTAAGTGTTTTAAGCCCCACCTCATGCTGTTCTTAGATTACATAGCAAAAACCTGTTGACAAATTCCCTTTAAAGTATGTGAATCTGCTGGTATCCTGCAGTAAATTCTACAGCCCACAGAGCCCTTCCTCATAACTACTCAGCCCTCCTCTTCCAAAACCAGCTTTTGCACCATTACAGAAGATCAACTTTCCTCTTTACTATCCAAATCACATCTCTCCACCTGTAAACTTGACCCAATCCCATCCAACCTCATCCCAAACCTCACCACAGACTTCATCCCAACCCTAACCCATCTCTTCAACCTGTCACTTAGTCTACGTTCAGATTAGCGTTGCGCGCCGCTGCGTCGGGAAACGCAGCGGCGACGCACACGTCATGCGCCCCTATGTTTTACATGGGGGACGCATGCGTTTTTCTTGTTGCGTTTTCCGACACGTGCGTCGTTTTTTACGCTAGCGTCGGACGCAAGAAAATGCAACAAGTTGCATTTTTCTTGCGTCCGATTTCGTCAAAAAAACGACGCACGCGTCGCAAAACGCAGCGTTTTTGCGTGCGTTTGCAAGCGTTTTTTCGTGCGTCGTGCGTTGCGTCGCCGACGCAGCGGCGCGCAACGCTAATCTGAACGTAGCCTAACAACTGGTGCCTTCACCTCATGCTTCAAACCTGCCTCAATCAGACCCATTCTCAAAAAGCCCTACCTTAACCCACCCTTTCTAGCTATTGCCCCATATAACTTCTCCTCTATGGCTCAAAACTACATGAACAACACATCCATTTTGAACTGTCTTCCCACCTCTTCTCCTGCTCCCTCTTCGACCACTTACAGTCTGGCTTCCGACCGCACTATTCCACTGAAACTGCACTGACTAACTACCAAATCCATGCGACACTACTCTGTCTTCCTCCTGGACCGGTCATCTGCCTTCGACACAATGGACCATTCCCTCTCATTACAGATTCACTCATCTCTTGGAATCACATATTTGGCCCTATCTTTGATCTCCTCATACCTAACAGACCGGACATTCAGCGACTCCCACTCACACACCACTTGCTCATCTTGCCCCCTATCTGTCGGTGTCCCCCAAGGTTCAGTTCTAGAACCCCTGCTCTTTTCCATCTACACCTTTGTCCTGGAACAATTCACAGAGTTCCATGTCTTTCAGTATCACCTCTATGCTGATGACACACAGATCTACCTCTCTGTACCCGATAATACCCCCTTACTAACCAGAATCCCACAATGTTTGTCCGATATTTCATCTTTCTTCTCTGCTAGATTTCTAACACTTAACATGGATAAAACAGAATTCATCATCTTTCCACCATCTCACTCAACCCCCCAAAAGACCTATGCACCAAAGTCCCAAAGTCAATGGCTGCTCGCTCTCCCCAGTCCCGCAAGCTCACCACCTCGGGATCTCCTTGAAACCACACATCCAAGCCCCTTCCACTTCCTGCTGACTCCAACTCAATAATATCTCCCAGATCCGCACATTCTTCAACCAAGAATCTGCAAAAACACTAGTGCATGTCCTCATCATATCGCGCCTCGACTACTGCAACCTCCTGCTTTGTGGCCTCCCCTTTAACACTTTTTTTCTCTTCTCCAATCTATCCTTAACTCCGCTGCCCGACTAATCCAACTATCCCCTGCTATTTCCCGGCCTCTTCTCTCTGTCAAACCTTTCACTGGCTCCCAATTGCCCAGAGACTCCAGTTCAAGTCCCTAACCTTTGCATACAAAGCCATCCACAACCTGTCTCCTCCATGCAACTGTGACCTTGTCTCCTGATGCTTACCTGCACGAAACCTCCGATCCTCACTCCTTCTCTTACTCCAAGAGTCGTTATCAAGCACCACTGGCGGCTTTGTGCTGATTCGGTTAGACCCTCCCGAAAGATCCAAAGCCTTAGATAATCCAAGATTCTGAGGTACCAGAGAAAATGAGGAGAAAACATAACCTTTATTCCATTATTGCAGTCTTAAAACTCACATAGTGAAGTACAATTGAGTTAGACGAGTGGAGCAACATTTTGTCCCAAAGGGGACCTTTTCCAGGGAGAAATACAATAAAAATTACAGACTCAATTGTACTATGTCATTTTTAAGGATGGAATAATGGAACAAAGGTTATGTTTCATCTCCATTTTCTCTAGTGCCTCGGAATCTTGGATTTTCTAAGATCTCCTTCTCTACTCCCCTCTTATCTCCTCTTCCAACAATCGCATGCAAGATTTTTCCCATGCATCCCCCCTACTCTAGAACTCTCTACCCCAACATATCAGACTCTTGCTTACCATGGAAACCTTCAAAAGGAACTTGAAGTCCTACCTCTTCCGACAAACCTATAACCTGCAGTAACCCTGCAAGTCCAGCTCTGCCCTCATACACTGTATCCTCACCCACCCCTTGTGTATTTGTGAGTCCTCGTGGGCAAGGTCCTCTATCCTTCTGTACCACTTGGTGACTCATTTTATTCAAGGTACTTGTACTTGTTTTTTATTTTATACACCCCTTTTCACGTGTAAAGCACCATGGAATCAATGGCACTATAATAATAAATAATAATAATAAAGTTGAGGTGAAGTACATGGGAATGGCCATTACTAGTGCAAGAAGGAGCTGTGGTATTCCGGCTCCATACGCTGTGTATTTTGGCATCCAAGATATCAGGTGCTAGCAATAAGTAAGGGTGCAAGATATCCAAATCTATGAACACAATACCTGGATGCAAATAAGGTGTAAATAACAATAAAGTGACTTCTGATTTATTACTGTATAATACTATATATATTTTTTTCTTTTGTATATATATATATATATATATATATATATATATAATTATGCTTATAACATGAATTACAGTTAATTACTAACATGACATGCAGATTGACATATAACAAAAAAGCACAATTATAAATTGTCCTGTACCTGAATGGCAGCCAGGAGAATTCCACAAGCTATGGAGACACTGATCTCATTATAATAATGGGTCTTCTTTCTGTTGTTAGAAAGAATTCCATATACTTGTTTGAAGATCAAAATTAAATAAGGTGCGGTGTCTAAATATTCCTTAACCCAGTCTGTTCTAAAATGTAAAAAAAATATGCTGTTAATCAATTCATGCACCGACATTTGAAAGCAATAAAAAAAGGCAACACATTTTGAAGGACAATCTAAAAAATTATCGGAACCTAAATTGAAGGCTAAAATCGTGATATGCTTTCATTATGTGGTTGCGATGTGTCCCTCCGATGGGACCCTGCTAGTTACAAGAATGAGGGGATCACACTGAGCCTTAGGCTGTCGTCACACTAGCAGTATTTGGTCAGTATTTTACATCAGTATTTGTAGCCAAAACCAGGAGTGGGTGATAAATACAGAAGTGGTGCATATGTTTCTATTATACTTTCCCTCTATTTGTTCCACTCCTGGTTTTGGCTACAAATACTGATGTAAAATACTGACCAAATACTGCTAGTGTGACGGCAGCCTTACCTTGTACTAAATATGTATCTAATACCCAGTATGTATGCAACCATGGACAAGGGGCTACATTTTTCTCTAGGCAAGGGAGCAGACTAGAGTGTATATAGACACATGGCAAAATGTCGACCAAACAATGTGAAAAAAACAAATATACATTAATTTAATTAATTAATTAACCTTTTAAAGGAAACTTGTCACAAGGATATTACACATAACTAATGGTATGTGTCAAAAAGCACTGAATTAGAGGGAGATAATTGATTTAAAGGGAATCTGTCAGTAGGATCAACCCTACTAAGCCATCTACAGCTCTGGCAAAAATTAAGAGACAACACTGCTTCTGGGGCAAAAATGTAAGCAGTTCTTCTTTGTTTGATGGCTTGTGACTAGGGTTGAGCGAAACCGGTCGAACATTTTCAAAAGTCGCCGACTTTTGGCGAAGTCGAGTTTCATGAAACCCGATCCGACCCCTGTGCGTGGTCGGCCATGCGGTACGCGACTTTCGCGCCAAAGTCGCGTTTCAATGACGCGAAAAGCGCCATTTCTCAGCCAATGAAGGTAAACGCAGAGTGTGGGCAGCGTGATGACATAGGTCCTGGTCCCCACCATCTTAGAGAAGGGCATTGCAGTGATTGGCTTGCTGTCTGCGGCGTCACAGGGGCTATAAAGGGGAGTTCCCGCCGACCGCCATGTTACTGCTGCTGATCTGAGCTTAGGGAGAGGTTGCTGCCGCTTCGTCAGAAGCAGGGATAGCGTTAGGCAGGGTCCATTAACCACAAAACCGCTTGTGCTGTAGCGATTTCCACTGCCCAACACCACCTTCGGTGTGCAGGGACAGTGGAAGCTCCTTTTTTTTTTTTTTTCCACAGCGCTGTAGCTCATTGGGCTGCCCTAGAAGGCTCCCTGATAGCTGCATTGCTGTGTGTACGCCGCTGTGCAAACCAACTGCTTTTTTCAAAGCACAAATCCTCTTGTTCCTTCCTTTCTGCACAGCTATCTTGTTTGTTTGTCCACACTTTTTATTTAATTTGTGCATCAGTCCACTCCTTATTGCTGCCTGCCATACCTGGCTGAGATTACTGTAGGGAGATAGTAATTGAAGGACAGTTCCTTTTTTTTTTTTTTTTTTTTTTTGTGGGAGATTAAGATTGACATTTCTGCTAGAGTGCCATCTCTGTCTGTGTCATCTCTCACTCAGTGGGCCATAGAAAGCCTATTTATTTTTTTGCTTGATTTGGGTTCCAAAATCTACCAGAAAAAATCACAACATCAATCAGTGGGAGAAAAATATTGGCCTCAGGGCTTGTGTGCCACTCCTTACTCCTGTGTGTGCCATCTCTCACTCAGTGGGCCATAGAAAGCCTATTAATTTTTTTGCTTGATTTGGGTTCTAAATTCTACCTGAAAAAATCAATAAATCAATCAGTGGGAGATTAATATTGGCCTTTGGGCTTGTGTGCCAGTCCTAAGCGTGCCATCTCTCTCTCTCTCAGATAGTGGGCCATAGAAAGCCTATTTTTTTATTATTTTATTGGGTTTATAAATTTTCCCTGGAAAAAAAAAAAAGTGGGAGATTAATATTGGCCTCTGGGCTTGTGTGCCAGTCCTGAGCGTGCCATCTCTCTCACAAATAGAGGGCCATAGAAAGCCTATTTATTTTTTTGGTTGATTTGGGTTCATAATTCTACCTGAAAAAATCAATCAATCAATCAGTGGGAGATTAGTATTGGCCTTTGGGCTTGTGTGCCAGTCCTAAGCGTGCCATCTCTCTCTCTCAGATAGTGGGCCATAGAAAGCCTATTTATTATTATTTTTTTTATTGGGTTTATAAATTTTCCCTGGAAAAAAAAAAAAGTGGGAGATTAATATTGGCCTCTGGGCTTGTGTGCCAGTCCTGAGCGTGCCATCTCTCTCACAAATAGTGGGCCATAGAAAGCCTATTTATTTTTTGGGTTGATTTGGGTTCCTAATTCTACCTGAAAAAATCAATCAATCAATCAGTGGGAGAAAAATATTGGCCTCAGGGCTTGTGTGCCACTCCTTACTCCTGTGTGTGCCATCTCTCACTCAGTGGGCCATAGAAAGCCTATTAATTTTTTTGCTTGATTTGGGTTCTAAATTCTACCTGAAAAAATCATTAAATCAATCAGTGGGAGATTAATATTGGGCTTTGGGCTTGTGTGCCAGTCCTAAGCGTGCCATCTCTCTCTCACAAATAGTGGGCCATAGAAAGCCTATTAATTTTTTTGCTTGATTTGGGTTCTAAATTCTACCTGAAAAAATCACTAAATCAATCAGTGGGAGATTAATATTGGCCTCTGGGCTTGTGTGCCACTCCTGACTCCTGTGTGCGTCATCTGTCACTCAGTGGGCCCTAGAAAGCCTATTTTTTGCTTTATTTGTTTTCTAAATTCTCCCTGAAACAATCATTTTATTTTCTTTGGTTTCTAAATTATTCCTGAAAAAAATCATTTTTTTTGTATTTTTTTTTCTTTCAAGTCTCCCTGAAAAAAAAAAAAAAAAAAATCTGTGGGAGATTCATATTGCCCCTTCTGCTTGTGTGCCAGTCTTGACTCCTGGGTGTGCCATCTCTCTCTCTCTCCCCAATTGTGGGCCATAGAAAGCCTATTAATTTTTTTGCTTGATTTGGGTTCCAAAATCTACCAAAAAAAATCACTAAATCAATCAGTGGGAGATGAATATTGGCCTCTGGGCTTGTGTGCCACTCCTGACTCCTGTGTGCGTCATCTGTCACTCAGTGGGCCCTAGAAAGCCTATTTTTTGTTTTATTTGTTTTCTAAATTCTCCCTGAAACAATCATTTTATTTTCTTTGGTTTCTAAATTATTCCTGAAAAAAATCATTTTTTTTGTATTTTTTTTTCTCTCAAGTCTCCCTGAAAAAAAAAAAAATCTGTGGGAGATTCATATTGCCCCTTCTGCTTGTGTGCCAGTCTTGACTCCTGGGTGTGCCATCTCTCTCTCTCTCCCCAATTGTGGGCCATAGAAAGCCTATTAATTTTTTTGCTTGATTTGGGTTCCAAAATCTACCAAAAAAAATCACTAAATCAATCAGTGGGAGATTAATATTGGCCTCTGGGCTTGTGTGCCACTCCTGACTCCTGTGTGCGTCATCTGTCACTCAGTGGGCCCTAGAAAGCCTATTTTTGGTTTTATTTGTTTTCTAAATTCTCCCTGAAACAATCATTTTATTTTCTTTGGTTTCTAAATTATTCCTGAAAAAAATCATTTTTTTTGTATTTTTTTTTCTCTCAAGTCTCCCTGAAAAAAAAAAAAAAAAAAAAAAATCTGTGGGAGATTCATATTGCCCCTTCTGCTTGTGTGCCAGTCTTGACTCCTG
The DNA here is from genome assembly GCF_032444005.1 of Ranitomeya imitator. Taxonomy (NCBI): domain Eukaryota; kingdom Metazoa; phylum Chordata; class Amphibia; order Anura; family Dendrobatidae; genus Ranitomeya; species Ranitomeya imitator. The sequence goes on from NC_091286.1 coordinate 129,665,741, forward strand.
GGTGTGCCATCTCTCTCTCTCTCCCCAATTGTGGGCCATAGAAAGCCTATTAATTTTTTTGCTTGATTTGGGTTCCAAAATCTACCAAAAAAAATCACTAAATCAATCAGTGGGAGATTAATATTGGCCTCTGGGCTTGTGTGCCACTCCTGACTCCTGTGTGCGTCATCTGTCACTCAGTGGGCCCTAGAAAGCCTATTTTTGGTTTTATTTGTTTTCTAAATTCTCCCTGAAACAATCATTTTATTTTCTTTGGTTTCTAAATTATTCCTGAAAAAAATCATTTTTTTTGTATTTTTTTTTCTCTCAAGTCTCCCTGAAAAAAAAAAAAAAAAAAAAAATCTGTGGGAGATTCATATTGCCCCTTCTGCTTGTGTGCCAGTCTTGACTCCTGGGTGTGCCATCTCTCTCTCTCTCCCCAATTGTGGGCCATAGAAAGCCTATTAATTTTTTTGCTTGATTTGGGTTCCAAAATCTACCAAAAAAAATCACTAAATCAATCAGTGGGAGATTAATATTGGCCTCTGGGCTTGTGTGCCACTCCTGACTCCTGTGTGCGTCATCTGTCACTCAGTGGGCCCTAGAAAGCCTATTTTTTGTTTTATTTGTTTTCTAAATTCTCCCTGAAACAATCATTTTATTTTCTTTGGTTTCTAAATTATTCCTGAAAAAAATCATTTTTTTTGTATTTTTTTTTCTCTCAAGTCTCCCTGAAAAAAAAAAAAATCTGTGGGAGATTCATATTGCCCCTTCTGCTTGTGTGCCAGTCTTGACTCCTGGGTGTGCCATCTCTCTCTCTCTCCCCAATTGTGGGCCATAGAAAGCCTATTAATTTTTTTGCTTGATTTGGGTTCCAAAATCTACCAAAAAAAATCACTAAATCAATCAGTGGGAGATTAATATTGGCCTCTGGGCTTGTGTGCCACTCCTGACTCCTGTGTGCGTCATCTGTCACTCAGTGGGCCCTAGAAAGCCTATTTTTGGTTTTATTTGTTTTCTAAATTCTCCCTGAAACAATCATTTTATTTTCTTTGGTTTCTAAATTATTCCTGAAAAAAATCATTTTTTTTGTATTTTTTTTTCTCTCAAGTCTCCCTGAAAAAAAAAAAAAAAAAAAAATCTGTGGGAGATTCATATTGCCCCTTCTGCTTGTGTGCCAGTCTTGACTCCTGGGTGTGCCATCTCTCTCTCTCTCCCCAATTGTGGGCCATAGAAAGCCTATTAATTTTTTTGCTTGATTTGGGTTCCAAAATCTACCAAAAAAAATAACTAAATCAATCGGTGGGAGATTAATATTGGCCTCTGGGCTTGTGTGCCACTCCTGACTCCTGTGTGCGTCCTCTCTCACTCAGTGGGCCCTACAAAGCCTTTTTTTTTTTTTTTTTTCCTAAATTCTCCCTGAAACAATCATTTCATTTTATTTGTTTTATAAATTCTTCTGTAAAAAATAATTTTTTTTAAATTTTTTTTTTTTCTGAAGTCTCCCTTTTAAAAAAAACAAACACAAATCAGTGGGAGATAAATATTTACATTTGCGCTTCAGTGACAGTCCTGCGTGTGTGCCATCTCATTTGTTGCCAACAACAACAGAGTGTGTAACATTGTGGCTGATTTTCGTTGTGGTCTCACCCACCTGTAAAGGGGTAGCTAAATCATACTGAAGTTATAGCTCACCGTGTAAGTTGTGTGACAGCAACAAATACCGTTCGTTTGGTAACATTTTTAAAACAATGAGGAAGTCTGGTGGAAGAGGTCGTGGCCGGGGGCGTTCATTGTCAGCTGGTAATGAGGGTAGTGGTAGTGGTGGAGCATCAGCTGGTCGTGGGAAAAAAAATATTGCACCTAAGTCTGGAGCTGTGGAGCCAGGTTCGTCGTCTGGCTACACAAGGCCTCGAACGCTCCCTTTTCTGGGAGTAGGAAAACCGCTTTTAAAGCCGGAGCAGCAAGAGCAAGTTTTGGCTTATCTTGCTGACTCAGCCTCTAGCTCTTTTGCCTCCTCTCGTGAAACTGGTAAATGTCAAAGCAGCGCGTCGTTAGTGGATGTTCACGGTCAGGGACAAGTCGCTTCCTTGTCCTCTTCAGCAAAAACAACAACAGAGAAGAATGCAGCAGGCGACACAACGGGTTACTCCATGGAGCTCTTTACACATACCGTCCCTGGCTTAGAAAGTGAAGCAGTTAACAGTCCATGCCCATTACAAGTTGAATCTGACATGGAGTGCACTGATGCACAGCCACAGCCAGACTACTATGCTGATCCTTTGACTCAGACCACAACATTGCCCTCGCAGGGTGCTGATCAAGAATCAGACCCTGATGAGACTATGTTGCCCCATCACGAACGCTATACCACCGACCGACACGGTGACACAGACGAAATTGCACACGAGCTACAAGAAGAGGTAATAGATGACCCAGTTCTTGACCCCGATTGGCAGCCATTGGGGGAACAGGGTGCAGGCGGCAGCAGTTCTGAAGCGGAGGAGGAGGGGCCGCAGCAGGCATCAACATCGCAACAGGTTCCATCTGCCGGGCCCGTATCTTGCCCAAAACGCGTGGCAAAGCTAAAACCTGTTGGAGGACAGCGTGGCCATCCGGTTAAAGCTCAGTCTGCAATGCCTGAAAAGGTATCCGATGCTAGAAAGAGTGCAGTCTGGCATTTTTTTTAAACAACATCCAATTGATCAGCGCAAAGTCATCTGTCAAAAATGTTCAACTACCTTAAGCAGAGGACAGAATCTGAAAAGTCTCAATACAAGTTGCATGCATAGACATTTAACCACCATGCATTTGCAAGCCTGGACTAACTACCAAACGTCCCTTAAGGTTGTAGCACCCTCGGCCAATGAAGCTAGTCAGCAACGCAACATCCCTTCCGGCAGTGTAGGGCCACCATTTTCCGCACCACCTGCAGTATCTGTGCAGGTTTCTTTGCCAGGCCAAAGCCGTCAGGGTCAGGGAATCACCAGTTTCGTAGTAGGAAACACTGCATCTAGGGCACCGGTGGCAACAATACCATCTCCCACCGTCTCTCAGTCTGCCATGTCCACCGGCACCCCCGCTAGTTCCACGATCTCCAGCTCTCCAGTCCAGCTCACCCTACATGAGACTATGGTTAGAAAAAGGAAGTACTTAGCCTCGCATCCGCGTACACAGGGTTTGAACGCACACATAGCTAGACTAATCTCGTTAGAGATGATGCCCTACCGGTTAGTTGACAGCGAAGCTTTCAAAGCCCTGATGGACTACGCTGTACCACGCTACGAGCTACCCAGTCGACACTTTTTTTCCAGAAAAGCCATCCCAGCCCTCCACCAGCATGTTAAAGAGCGCATCGTCCATGCACTCAGGCAATCTGTGAGCACAAAGGTGCACCTGACAACAGATGCATGGACCAGTAGGCATGGCCAGGGACGTTACGTGTCCATCACGGCACACTGGGTAAATGTGGTGGATGCAGGGTCCACAGGGGACAGCAAGTTTGGGACAGTTCTGCCTAGCCCACGGTCTAGGAAACAATTGGCTGTAGCCGTTCGCACCCCCTCCTCCTCCTCTTCGTCCTCCTGCAGAAGCGAGAGCTCGTCCACAGACCGCAGTCGCACAACCACTCCATCCGCAGCTGCCACTGTTGCACACCAGGTCTCCCATTATGGGGCAGCTACTGGCAAACGTCAGCAGGCTGTATTGGCTATGAAGTGTTTGGGCGACAACAGACACACCGCGGAAGTTCTGTCCGAGTTCTTGCAGAAAGAAACGCAGTCGTGGCTGGGCACTGTAGATCTTGAGGCAGGCAAGGTAGTGAGTGATAACGGAAGGAATTTCATGGCTGCCATCTCCCTTTCCCAACTGAAACACATTCCTTGCCTGGCTCACACCTTAAACCTGGTGGTGCAGTGCTTCCTGAAAAGTTATCCGGGGTTATCCGACCTGCTCCTCAAAGTGCGTGGACTTTGCTCACATATCCGCCGTTCGCCCGTACACTCCAGCCGTATGCAGACCTATCAGCGTTCTTTGAACCTTCCCCAGCATCGCCTAATCATAGACGTTGCAACAAGGTGGAACTCAACACTGCACATGCTTCAGAGACTGTGTGAACAGAGGCGGGCTGTTATGTTTTTGTGGGAGGATACACATACACGGGCAGGCAGTAGGATGGCAGACATGGAGTTGTCAGGTGTGCAGTGGTCGAAGATTCAAGACATGTGTCAAGTCCTTCAGTGTTTTGAGGAATGCACACGGCTGGTTAGTGCAGACAACGCCATAATAAGCATGAGCATCCCCCTAATGCGTCTGCTGATGCAAAGTTTGACGCACATAAAGGATCAGGCGTCTGCAGCTGAGGAAGAGGAAAGCCTTGATGACAGTCAGCCATTGTCTGGCCAGGGCAGTGTACAGGACGAGGTAGCGGGCGAAGAGGAGGAGGAGGACGAGGAGGATGATGGGGATGATTATATTTTTAATGAGGAAGCTTTTCCGGGGCCACTGGAAATTGGTGGCGCGGCAAGGCCGGGTTCTGGTTTTTTGAGGGACACAAGTGACGTGGATTTGCATGAAACTGCCCCTCAACCAAGCACAACCGCAGATTTGAGAACTGGAACTTTGGCCCACATGGCGGATTATGCCTTACGTATCCTCAAAAGGGACACACGCATAACTAAAATGATGAATGATGACGATTACTGGTTGGCCTGCCTCCTTGATCCTCGCTATAAAGGCAAATTGCAAAATATAATGCCACATGAGAACTTGGAACTAATATTAGCAACCAAACAATCAACTCTTGTTGACCGTTTGCTTCTGGCATTCCCTGCACACAGCGCCCGTGATCGTTCTCACACGAGCTGCAGGGGCCAGCAGACCAGAGGAGTTAGAGGGGCAGAAATCAGAAGTGGCGTTGGCCAGAGGGGTTTTCTGACCAGGTTGTGGAGTGATTTTGCTATGACCGCAGACAGGACAGGTACTGCAGCATCAATTCAAAGTGACAGGAGACAACATTTGTCCAGTATGGTTACAAACTATTTTTCATCCCTTATCGATGTTCTCCCTCAACCGTCATTCCCATTTGATTACTGGGCATCAAAATTAGACACCTGGCCAGAATTGGCAGAATATGCATTGCAGGAGCTTGCTTGCCCGGCAGCTAGTGTCCTATCAGAAAGAGTATTCAGTGCTGCAGGTTCAATACTAACAGAAAAAAGGACTCGTCTGGCTACCCAAAATGTAGATGAGCTAACCTTCATTAAAATGAACCACAACTGGATTTCGAAATCTTTTGCCCCACCTTGCCCGGCTGACACCTAGCTTTTCTATGAAAAGGTCTTGCCTGTGGACTATTCTGAATGCCTTTTCCAATCTCGTAATTTTCAGCACCTGATTGTCCAGCATACGACATGTTTACACCTCACTAAATGGCCAAACTCCCCACACGGGGCCGTGGTATCGACACTTGGCGACAGCACCCGTGAGAGTGCAGTTTGTCTGAAGAGGTGGGTGAGCCCGCTTTTGGTCGACGGCACTGCCACTGGGCCCCTCCTAGTACAATAAAGTGTCTCTGGCGGTGGTGGTGCGCACCCAACGTCAGACACACCGTTGTAATATGAGGGGCCCTGGGCCTGTACCGCCGGCCACAAGACAGTTTCCCCCCACCCCAGCTCAAACAGTGCTCTACCACTTGCAAAATTATCTCACAGCTCCACCAATGTTTAGTCTATGCGCTGACATCCTTCAATGCCTGCCACTGACAATACCATTGTATTGACATTTTTGTTATGTTAGGCCTTCGATGCCTGTCTGTGGTCACTCCTTCCACTAGGCCTCCACTGACCACACCACTGCTGCCCGTGTACCCCTGGAACCAATCTAAAATTGCCTACAGCCATGTGTTATTATTTTAGGCCTTCGATGCCTGTCTGCGGTCACTCCTTCCACTAGGCCTCTACTGACCACACCACTGCTGCCAGTGTACCCCTGGAACCAATTTAAAATTGCCTACAGCCAGCCCAATTTTTTTATTTTAGGCCTTCGATGCCTGTCTGCGGTCCATTCTTTCAACTACTACTACACTGACCAGGTCACTGCTGCCCGTGTACCCCTGGAACCAATTTAAAATTGCCTACAGCCATGTGTTATTATTTTAGGCCTTCGATGCCTGTCTGCGGTCACTCCTTCCACTAGGCCTCCACTGACCACACCACTGCTGCCCGTGTACCCCTGGAACCAATTTAAAATTGCCTACAGCCATGTGTTATTATTTTAGGCCTTCGATGCCTGTCTGCGGTCACTCCTTCCACTAGGCCTCCACTGACCACACAACTGCTGTCCGTGTACCCCTGGAACCAATTTAAAATTGCCTACAGCCATGTGTTATTATTTTAGGCCTTCGATGCCTGTCTGCGGTCCATTCTTTCAACTACTACTACACTGACCAGGGCACTGCTGCCCGTGTACCCCTGGAACCAATTTAAAATTGCCTACAGCCATGTGTTATTATTTTAGGCCTTCGATGCCTGTCTGCGGTCACTCCTTCCACTAGGCCTCCACTGACCACACCACTGCTGCCCGTGTACCCCTGGAACCAATTTAAAATTGCCTACAGCCATGTGTTATTATTTTAGGCCTTCGATGCCTGTCTGCGGTCACTCCTTCCACTAGGCCTCCACTGACCACACCACTGCTGTCCGTGTACCCCTGGAACCAATTTAAAATTGCCTACAGCCATGTGTTATTATTTTAGGCCTTCGATGCCTGTCTGCGGTCCATTCTTTCAACTACTACTACACTGACCAGGGCACTGCTGCCCGTGTACCCCTGGAACCAATTTAAAATTGCCTACAGCCATGTGTTATTATTTTAGGCCTTCGATGCCTGTCTGCGGTCACTCCTTCCACTAGGCCTCCACTGACCACACCACTGCTGCCCGTGTACCCCTGGAACCAATTTAAAATTGCCTACAGCCATGTGTTATTATTTTAGGCCTTCGATGCCTGTCTGCGGTCACTCCTTCCACTAGGCCTCCACTGACCACACCACTGCTGCCCGTGTACCCCTGGAACCAATTTAAAATTGCCTACAGCCATGTGTTATTATTTTAGGCCTTCGATGCCTGTCTGCGGTCACTCCTTCCACTAGGCCTCCACTGACCACACCACTGCTGCCCGTGTACCCCTGGAACCAATTTAAAATTGCCTACAGCCAGCCCAATTTTTTTATTTTAGGCCTTCGATGCCTGTCTGCGGTCCATTCTTTCAACTACTACTACACTGACCAGGGCACTGCTGCCCGTGTACCCCTGGAACCAACATCAGAAAATATAAAAATAAGTATTTTGCTTACAAAAAAGAAAATACTGGAGAGATATCAAATGCAGACATTTTAACATTAAAAACAAACACACAACTAAAATCTGGTACAGTACTAAAAATGGCCACCAGCTACAATTACTTTCTCCTGCAAGTAGTTAACTGAAAGGTTTTTTAAATTGAAAACACAGATATGGCATCCACCGAGTGTTGTCCTGTCGCGTCTTCTTTATATTATTGCCGAGAAGATGCAAAACAATGAAAATAATAAAATCATTAATTACCAAAATAATAGAGAAAGTCAACACCACATTGCAAATAAACATTCATTCCAAATAAAGAAGCAGGGCGCGTCCGAGGGTGAGTATATACCTAATAAGAATATAATCACCCTCGGACGCGCAATGCTTATTTCCAACAGCCTTCCTTCCTAAGAATCAGCCCTTCCGTGGTGTAGAGAGACGTTGTGTTACACTCCAAGGTGTTCCCCAGGTTGCCTTTCCTGAGCTTCGATCTTCCGGCTCTCGTTTAGTAGTTGTTGGAAACTACGCTGCATTAGGCCTTCAAATTGGGTATGGGGTGTAGAGAGATGGTGTGTTCCACTCCAAGGTGTTCCCCAGGTTGCCTTTCCTGAGCTTCGATCTTCCGGCTCTCGTTTAGTAGTTCTTGGAAACTACACTGCATTAGGCCTTCAAATTGGGTATGGGGTGTAGAGAGAGGGTGTGTTACACTCCAAGGTGTTCCCCAGGTTGCCTTTCCTGAGCTTCGATCTTCATGCTCTCGTTTAGTAGTTGTCGGAAACTACGCTGCATTAGGCCTACAAATTGGGTATGGGGTGTAGAGAGAGGGTTTGTTACACTCCAAGGTGTTCCCCAGGTTGCCTTTCCTGAGCTTCGATCTTCCGGCTCTCGTTTAGTAGTTGTTGGAAACTACGCTGCATTAGGCCTTCAAATTGGGTATGGGGTGGAGAGAGATGGTGTGTTACACTCCAAGGTGTTCCCCAGGTTTCCTTGCCATTGCTTCGGTCTTCCGACTCTCGTTTAGTAGTTGTAGAAAAGTACACTGCATTAGGCCTACAAAATGGGTATGGGGTGGAGAGAGATGGTGTGTTACACTCCAAGGTGTTCCCCAGGTTGCCTTTCCTGAGCTTCTATCTTCAGGCTCTCATTAAATTGTGGTTAAATGGAACAACTGCATTTGGCGTACTAGTTGGTTTGGGGCCTACTATCGGTGTCTGCCACTCCTTGCTGTTCTCCTGGTTTCCTGTCCTGAAATTCCATTTTCAGGCTCTCGTTAAGTAGTTGTTAATGTTAGACTGCATTTGGCCTACTAGTTGGGTTGGGGCCTACTATCGGTGTCTGCCACTCCTTGCTGTTCTCCTCCACTGAACAAAGCTGTGCCGCCTGTTTACTACGGTTGCCAATTTTGAACTGCATTTCGACTACTTACTGATTTGGCCCTACTCTCTGTGTCAGCCTCTCATTCCAGTTGTCCTCCACTGCAATGCCCCCTGGTTATTCCTGTGTTACCAATTTTGAACTGCATTTAGCCCACTTTATTCTTTGGGCCTATATCTGTGTTTCCACTTCATCGTGCCCATTGCCCAGCCAGTGATAGATGAGTCTGCTGGTACATTGACCCATAACGCAACATTCCCCGTGCATGCTACACAACAACATTGTGACCCTGCTGAAAGTCAGGTTGCTCTTCCCGCATACCATACCACCTTACACGGGGACAAAGAGGAAGGTGCAGATGAAAGTGCAGGTTCCTTCATCAGGTGGGGGGAGGAATACTAGTTGGCGACGTCACTGGCACAGGGCCTCTCATAGTACGCAAAAGTGTTGCTGCCGGTGGGAGGCGCCCCCGCCGTGCAAACACACCGCTGTACTTTGAGGGGCCCTGTGCCAGTGCCAATGCCAACAAGTGGGCCCCCCCTGCTTGCTCAGGATCACAGCACTTGCAAAGTTGAAATACTTACCTCTCCCTGCTCCACTGCCGTGACGTGGTCCAGATTTCCTGGGCCCACTAATTACTTGAACCAGCCCTACCCCACACAACTTTAGCCAAATGACCCCCAATTTCAAATGCCTTCCAATTATTATAAGGTAAATTACGCTTGACAAGCTTCATTAAGAAGAATGGATGGTTTTGACATTAAAATGGGCACTCTAGGTGTTTTCCTGGCCCCCACTCACTGCCGACTATGCTGCCCCATTGACTTGCATTGGGTTTCGTGTTTCGGTCGATCCCGACTTTACGTCATAATCGGCCGATTTCACTCGACCCGACTTTTGAGATAGTCGGGTTTCGCGAAACCCGGCTCGACTTTAAAAAGGTCAAGGTCGCTCAACTCTACTTGTGACTATCCACATCATCCTCTTGATTACATTCCAGAGGTTTTCGATGGGGTTCAGGTCTGGAGATTGGGCTGCCCATAACAGGGTTTTGATGTGGTGGTCTCTTAATTTTTTCCAGAGATATATATGGACATGCAGCTCATAGGAAGGTGAATAAGATGACACATTGATATATGCAATCTAAAGTCTTATTACAAAGAAATCATTTATATCTATATGTAAATGAGCTGCTAAGACCTAAGGGCCAGACACAGATTTCCTCCTTAGTCTGCCTCCAGAGCTTATTCTAAATGAAAGAAGGCATTACCACTGTGAGACATGTAATGACTGACAGTCTGCTCCCCTGATCTACATGTCTCACAGTGGTTATGCCCCTTTTACTTAAAGTAAACTCTGGAGACTAGAGTTGAGCGACCTTGACCTTTTTAGAGTCGAGCCGGGTTTTGCGAAACCCGACTATGTCCAAAGTCGGGTCGAGTGAAATCGGCCGATTATGACGTAAAGTCGGGATCGACCGAAACACGAAACCCAATGCAAGTCAATGGGGCAGCATAGTCGGCAGTGAGTGGGGGCCAGGAAAACACCTAGAGTGCCCATTTTAATGTCAAAACCATCCATTCTTCTTAATGAAGCTTGTCAAGCGTAATTTACCTTATAATAATTGGAAGGCATTTGAAATTGGGGGTCATTTGGCTAAAGTTGTGGGGGGTAGGGCTGGTTCAAGTAATTAGTGGGCCCAGGAAATCTGGACCACGTCACGGCAGTGGAGCAGGGAGAGGTAAGTATTTCAACTTTGCAAGTGCTGTGAACCTGAGCAAGCAGGGGGGGCCCACTCGTTGGCATTGGCACTGGCACAGGGCCCCTCAAAGTACAGCGGTGTGTTTGCACGGCGGGGGCGCCTCCCACCGGCAGCAACACTTTTGCGTACTATGAGAGGCCCTGTGCCAGTGACGTCGCCAACTAGTATTCCTCCCCCCACCTGATGAAGGAACCTGCACTTTCATCTGCACCTTCCTCTTTGTCCCCGTGTAAGGTGGTATGGTATGCGGGAAGAGCAACCTGACTTTCAGCAGGGTCACAATGTTGTTGTGTAGCGTGCACGGGGAATGTTGCGTTATGGGTCAATGTACCAGCAGACTCATCTATCACTGGCTGGGCAATGGGCACGATGAAGTGGAAACACAGATATAGGCCCAAAGAAGAAAGTGGGCTAAATGCAGTTCAAAATTGGTAACACAGGAATAACCAGGGGGCATTGCAGTGGAGGACAACTGGAATGAGAGGCTGACACAGAGAGTAGGGCCAAATCAGTAAGTAGTCGAAATGCAGTTCAAAATTGGCAACCGTAGTAAACAGGCGGCACAGCTTTGTTCAGTGGAGGAGAACAGCAAGGAGTGGCAGACACCGATAGTAGGCCCCAAACCAACTAGTACGCCAAATGCAGTTGTTCCATTTAACCACAATTTAATGAGAGCCTGAAGATAGAAGCTCAGGAAAGGCAACCTGGGGAACACCTTGGAGTGTAACACACCATCTCTCTCCACCCCATACCCATTTTGTATGGCCTAATGCAGTGTACTTTTCTACAACTACTAAACGAGAGTCGGAAGACCGAAGCAATGGCAAGGAAACCTGGGGAACACCTTAGAGTGTAACACACCCTCTCTCTACACCCCATACCCAATTTGAAGGTCTAATGCAGTGTAGTTTCCAAGAACTACTAAACGAGAGCCGGAAGATCGAAGCTCAGGAAAGGCAACCTGGGGAACACCTTGGAGTGTAACACACCCTCTCGCTACACCCCATACCCAATTTGAAGGCCTAATGCAGCGTAGTTTCCAACAACTACTAAACGAGAGCCGGAAGATCGAAGCTCAGGAAAGGCAACCTGGGGAACACCTTGGAGTGTAACAAACCCTCTCTCTACACCCCATACCCAATTTGTAGGCCTAATGCAGCGTAGTTTCCGACAACTACTAAACGAGAGCCGGAATATCGAAGCTCAGGAAAGGCAACCTGGGGAACACCTTGGAGTGTAACACACCCTCTCTCTACACCCCATACCCAATTTGTAGGCCTAATGCAGCGTAGTTTCCGACAACTACTAAACGAGAGCCGGAATATCGAAGCTCAGGAAAGGCAACCTGGGGAACACCTTGGAGTGTAACACACCCTCTCTCTACACCCCATACCCAATTTGAAGGCCTAATGCAGTGTAGTTTCCAAGAACTACTAAACGAGAGCCGGAAGATCGAAGCTCAGGAAAGGCAACCTGGGGAACACCTTGGAGTGGAACACACCATCTCTCTACACCCCATACCCAATTTGAAGGCCTAATGCGGCGTAGTTTCCAACAACTACTAAACGAGAGCCGGTAGATCGAAGCTCAGGAAAGGCAACCTGGGGAACACCTTGGAGTGTAACACAACGTCTCTCTACACCACGGAAGGGATGATTCTTAGGAAGGAAGGCTGTTGGAAATAAGCATTGCGCGTCCGAGGGTGATTAGATTCTTATTAGGTATATACTCACCCTCGGACGCGCCCTGCTTCTTTATTTGGAATGAATGTTTATTTGCAATGTGGTGTTGACTTTCTCTATTATTTTGGTAATTAATGATTTTATTATTTTCATTATTTTGCATCTTATCGGCAATAATATAAAGAAGACGCGACAGGACAACACTCGGTGGATGCCATATGTGTGTTTTCAATTTAAAAAACCTTTCAGTTAACTACTTGCAGGAGAAAGTAATTGTAGCTGGTGGCCATTTTTAGTACTGTACCAGATTTTAGCTGTTTGTTTGTTTTTAATGTCAAAATGTCTGCATTTGATATCTCACCAGTATTTTCTTTTTTATAAGCAAAATCCTTTTTTTTTTATTTTATGATGTTGGTTCAAGGGGTACACGGGCAGCAGTAGACAGGTCAGTGGAGGCCTAGTGGAAGGAGGGACCGCAGACAGGCTTCGAAGCCCTAACATAATAAATTGGGCTGCCTGTAGGCAATTTAAAATTGGTTCCAGGGGAACACGGGCAGCAGTAGACAGGTCAGTGGAGGCCTAGAGGAAGGAGGGACCGCAGATGCGCCAATGTTTCCCCCATACCAAATTTGTAGGCCTAATGCAGTGTAGTTTCCAACAACTACTAAACGAGAGCCGGAATTTCGAAGCTCAGGAAAGGCAACCTGGGGAACACCTTGGAGTGTAACACACCCTCTCTCTACACCCCATACCCAATTTGAAGGCCTAATGCAGTGTAGTTTCCAACAACTACTAAACGAGAGCCGGAATATCGAAGCTCAGGAAAGGCAACCTGGGGAACACCTTGGAGTGTAACACACCCTCTCTCTACACCCCATACCCAATTTGAAGGCCTAATGCAGTGTAGTTTCCAAGAACTACTAAACGAGAGCCGGAAGATCGAAGCTCAGGAAAGGCAACCTGGGGAACACCTTGGAGTGTAACACAACGTCTCTCTACACGACGGAAGGGCTGATTCTTAGGAAGGAAGGCTGTTGGAAATAAGCATTGCGCGTCCGAGGGTGATTAGATTCTTATTAGGTATATACTCACCCTCGGACGCGCCCTGCTTCTTTATTTGGAATGAATGTTTATTTGCAATGTGGTGTTGACTTTCTCTATTATTTTGGTAATTAATGATTTTATTATTTTCATTATTTTGCATCTTCTCGGCAATAATATAAAGAAGACGCGACAGGACAACACTCGGTGGATGCCATATGTGTGTTTTCAATTTAAAAAAACTTTCAGTTAACTACTTGCAGGAGAAAGTAATTGTAGCTGGTGGCCATTTTTAGTACTGTACCAGATTTTAGTTGTGTGTTTGTTTTTAATGTTAAAATGTCTGCATTTGATATCTCACCAGTATTTTCTTTTTTATAAGCAAAATACTTATTTTTATATTTTCTGATGTTGGTTCCAGGGGTACACGGCCAGCAGTGCCCTGGTCAGTGTAGTAGTAGTTGAAAGAATGGACCGCAGACAGGCATCGAAGGCCTAAAATAAAAACACATGGCTGTAGGCAATTTTAAATTGGTTCCAGGGGTACACGGACAGCAGTGGTGTGGTCAGTGGAGGCCTAGTGGAAGGAGTGACCGCAGACAGGCATCGAAGGCCTAAAATAATAACACATGGCTGTAGGCAATTTTAAATTGGTTCCAGGGGTACACGGGCAGCAGTGACCTGGTCAGTGTAGTAGTAGTTGAAAGAATGGACCGCAGACAGGCATCGAAGGCCTAAAATAAAAAAATTGGGCTGGCTGTAGGCAATTTTAAATTGGTTCCAGGGGTACACGGGCAGCAGTGGTGTGGTCAGTGGAGGCCTAGTGGAAGGAGTGACCGCAGACAGGCATCGAAGGCCTAAAATAATAACACATGGCTGTAGGCAATTTTAAATTGGTTCCAGGGGTACACGGACAGCAGTGGTGTGGTCAGTGGAGGCCTAGTGGAAGGAGTGACCGCAGACAGGCATCGAAGGCCTAAAATAATAACACATGGCTGTAGGCAATTTTAAATTGGTTCCAGGGGTAGACGGGCAGCAGTGACCTGGTCAGTGTAGTAGTAGTTGAAAGAATGGACCGCAGACAGGCATCGAAGGCCTAAAATAAAAAAATTGGGCTGGCTGTAGGCAATTTTAAATTGGTTCCAGGGGTACACGGGCAGCAGTGACCTGGTCAGTGTAGTAGTAGTTGAAAGAATGGACCGCAGACAGGCATCGAAGGCCTAAAATAAAAAAATTGGGCTGGCTGTAGGCAATTTTAAATTGGTTCCAGGGGTACACGGGCAGCAGTGGTGTGGTCAGTGGAGGCCTAGTGGAAGGAGTGACCGCAGACAGGCATCGAAGGCCTAAAATAATAACACATGGCTGTAGGCAATTTTAAATTGGTTCCAGGGGTACACGGGCAGCAGTGACCTGGTCAGTGTAGTAGTAGTTGAAAGAATGGACCGCAGACAGGCATCGAAGGCCTAAAATAAAAAAATTGGGCTGGCTGTAGGCAATTTTAAATTGGTTCCAGGGGTACACGGGCAGCAGTGGTGTGGTCAGTGGAGGCCTAGTGGAAGGAGTGACCGCAGACAGGCATCGAAGGCCTAAAATAATAACACATGGCTGTAGGCAATTTTAAATTGGTTCCAGGGGTACACGGGCAGCAGTGACCTGGTCAGTGTAGTAGTAGTTGAAAGAATGGACCGCAGACAGGCATCGAAGGCCTAAAATAAAAAAATGGGGCTGGCTGTAGGCAATTTTAAATTGGTTCCAGGGGTACACGGACAGCAGTGGTGTGGTCAGTGGAGGCCTAGTGGAAGGAGTGACCGCAGACAGGCATCGAAGGCCTAAAATAATAACACATGGCTGTAGGCAATTTTAAATTGGTTCCAGGGGTACACGGGCAGCAGTGACCTGGTCAGTGTAGTAGTAGTTGAAAGAATGGACCGCAGACAGGCATCGAAGGCCTAAAATAAAAAAATTGGGCTGGCTGTAGGCAATTTTAAATTGGTTCCGGGGTACACGGACAGCAGTGGTGTGGTCAGTGGAGGCCTAGTGGAAGGAGTGACCGCAGACAGGCATCGAAGGCCTAAAATAATAACACATGGCTGTAGGCAATTTTAAATTGGTTCCAGGGGTACACGGACAGCAGTGGTGTGGTCAGTGGAGGCCTAGTGGAAGGAGTGACCGCAGACAGGCTTCCAAGGCCTAACATAACAAACTTGGGCTGGCTGTAGGCACTTTTAAATTGGTTCCAGGGGTACACGGGCAGCAGTGGTCTGGTCAGTGGAAGTCTAGTGGAAGGAGTGACCGCAGACAGGCTTCCAAGGCCTAACATAACAAAATTGGGCTGGCTGTAGGCACTTTAAATTGGTTCCAGGGGTACATGGGCAGCAGTGTATGGTCAGTGGAAGTCTAGTGGAAGGAGTGACGGCAGACAGTCTTCGAAGGCCTAACATAACAAAATTGGGCTGACTGTAGGCATTTTTAAATTGGTCCCAGGGTAACACGGCCAGCAGTGGCCTGGTCAGTGTAGTAGTTGTAGAAAGAAGGGACCGCAGACAGGCTTCGAAGGCCTAACATAACAAAAATGTCAAAACAATGGTATTGTCAGTGCCAGGCATTGAAGGATGTCAGCGCCTAGACTACACATTGGTGAAGCTGTGAGAGATAATTTTGCTAGTGGTAGAGCACTGTTTGAGCTGGGGGGGGGGAACTGTCTTGTGGCCGGCGTTACAGGCACAGGGCCCCTCATATTACAACGGTGTGTCTGACGTTGGGTGCGCACCACCACCGCCAGAGACACTTTATTGTACTATGAGGGACCCAGTGGCAGTGCCGTCGACCAAAAGCGGCCACACCCACCTCTTCAGACAAACAGCACTCTCAAGGGTCCAAGCGCAAAGTGGCGATAGCACGGCCCCGTGTGGGGAGTTTGGCCATTTCGTGAGGTGGAAACATGTCGTATGCTGGACAATCAGGTGAAGAAAATTACGAGATTGGAAAAGTCATTCAGAATAGTCCACAGGCAAGACCTTTTCATAGGAAAGCTAGGTGTCAGCCGGGCAGGGTGGGGCAAAAGATTTTGAAATCCAGTTGTGGTTCATTTTAATGAAGGTTAGATCATCTACATTTTGGGTAGCCAGACGAGTCCTTTTTTCTGTTAGTATTGAACCTGCAGCACTGAATACTCTTTCTGATAGGACACTAGCTGCCGGGCAAGCAAGCTCCTGCAATGCATATTCTGCCAATTCTGGCCAGGTGTCTAATTTGGATGCCCAGTAATCAAATGGGAATGACGGTTGAGGGAGAACGTCGATAAGGGATGAAAAATAGTTTGTAACCATACTGGACAAATGTTGTCTCCTGTCACTTTGAATTGATGCTGCAGTACCTGTCCTGTCTGCGGTCATAGAAAAATCACTCCACAACCTGGTCAGAAAACCCCTCTGGCCAACGCCACTTCTGATTTCTGCCCCTCTAACACCTCTGGTCTGCTGGCCCCTGGAGCTCGTGTGAGAACGATCACGGGCGCTGTGTGCAGGGAATGCCAGAAGCAAACGGTCAACAAGAGTTGATTGTTTTGTTGCTAATATTAGTTCCAAGTTCTCATGTGGCATAATATTTTGCAATTTGCCTTTATAGCGAGGATCAAGGAGGCAGGCCAACCAGTAATCGTCATCGTTCATCATTTTTGTAATGCGTGTGTCCCTTTTGAGGATACGCAAGGCATAATCCGCCATGTGGGCCAAAGTTCCCGTTGTCAAATCTGCGGTTGTGCTTGGTTGAGGGGCAGTTGCAGGCAAATCTACGTCACTTGTGTCCCTCAAAAAACCAGAACCCGGCCTTGCCACGCCACCAATTTCCCGTGCCCCCGGGAAAGCTTCCTCATTAAAAATATACTCATCCCCATCATCCTCCTCATCCTCCACCTCCTCTTCGCCCGGTACCTCGTCATGTACACTGCCCTGACCAGACAATCGCTGACTGTCATCAAGGCTTTCCTCTTCCTCTGGTGCAGACGCCTGATCCTTTATGTGCGTCAAACTTTGCATCAGCAGACGCATTAGGGGGATGCTCATGCTTATTATGGCGTTGTCTGCACTAACCAGCCGTGTGCATTCCTCAAAACACTGAAGGACTTGACACATGTCTTGAATCTTCGACCACTGCACACCTGACAACTCCATGTCTGCCATCCTACTGCCTGCCCGTGTATGTGTATCCTCCCACAAAAACATAACAGCCCGCCTCTGTTCGCACAGTCTCTGAAGCATGTGCAGTGTTGAGTTCCACCTTGTTGCAACGTCTATGATTAGGCGATGCTGGGGAAGGTTCAAAGAACGCTGATAGGTCTGCATACGGCTGGAGTGTACAGGCGAACGGCGGATATGTGCGCAAAGTCCACGCACTTTGAGGAGCAGGTCGGATAACCCCGGATAACTTTTCAGGAAGCACTGCACCACCAGGTTTAAGGTGTGAGCCAGGCAAGGAATGTGTTTCAGTTGGGAAAGGGAGATGGCAGCCATGAAATTCCTTCCGTTATCACTCACTACCTTGCCTGCCTCAAGATCTACAGTGCCCAGCCACGACTGCGTTTCTTGCTGCAAGAACTCGGACAGAACTTCCGCGGTGTGTCTATTGTCGCCCAAACACTTCATAGCCAATACAGCCTGCTGACGTATGCCAGTAGCTGCCCCATAATGGGAGACCTGGTGTGCAACAGTGGCAGGTGCGGATGGAGTGTTTGTGCGACTGCGGTCTGTGGACGAGCTCTTGCTTCTGCAGGAGGACGAGGAGGAGGAGGAGGAGGGGGTGCGAACGGCTACAGACAACTGTTTACTAGACCGTGGGCTAGGCAGAACTGTCCCAAACTTGCTGTCCCCTGTGGACCCTGAATCCACCACATTTACCCAGTGTGCCGTGATGGACACGTAACGTCCCTGGCCATGCCTACTGGTCCATGCATCTGTTGTCAGGTGCACCTTTGTGCTCACAGATTGCCTGAGTGCATGGACGATGCGCTCTTTAACATGCTGGTGGAGGGCTGGGATGGCTTTTCTGGAAAAAAAGTGTCGACTGGGTAGCTCGTAGCGTGGTACAGCGTAGTCCATCAGGTCTTTGAAAGCTTCGCTTTCAACTAACCGGTAGGGCATCATCTCTAACGAGATTAGTCTAGCTATGTGGGCGTTCAAACCCTGTGTACGCGGATGCGAGGCTAAGTATTTCCTTTTTCTAACCATAGTCTCATGTAGGGTGAGCTGGACTGGAGAGCTGGAGATCGTGGAACTAGCGGGGGTGCCGGTGGACATGGCAGACTGAGAGACGGTGGGAGATGGTATTGTTGCCGCCGGTGCCCTAGATGCAGTGTTTCCTACTACGAAACTGGTGATTCCCTGACCCTGACTGCTTTGGCCTGGCAAAGATACCTGCACAGATACAGCAGGTGGTGCGCTAAATGGTGGTCCTACACTGCCGGAAGGGATGTTGCGTTGATGACTAGCTTCATTGGCCGAGGGTGCAACAACCTTAAGGGACGTTTGGTAGTTAGTCCAAGCTTTCAAATGCATGGTGGTTAAATGTCTATGCATGCAACTAGTATTGAGACTTTTCAGATTCTGACCTCTGCTTAAGGAAGTAGAACATTTTTGACAGATGACTTTGCGCTGATCAATTGGATGTTGTTTAAAAAAATGCCAGACTGCACTCTTTCTAGCATCGGATACCTTTTCAGGCATTGCAGACTGAGCTTTAACCGGATGGCCACGCTGTCCTCCACCAGGTTTTGGCTTTGCCACGCGTTTTGGGCAAGATACGGGCCCGGCAGATGGAACCTGTGGCGATGTTGATGCCTGCTGCGGCCCCTCCTCCTCCTCTGCTTCAGAACTGCTGCCGCCTGCACCCTGTTCCCCCAATGGCTGCCAATCGGGGTCAAGAACTGGGTCATCTAATAACTCTTCTTGTACCTCCTGCGCAACTTCGTCTGTGTCACCGTGTCGTTCGGTGGTATAGCGTTCGTGATGGGGCAACATAGTCTCATCAGGGTCTGATTCTTGATCAGCACCCTGCGAGGGCAATGTTGTGGTCTGAGTCAAAGGACCAGCATAGTAGTCTGGCTGTGGCTGTGCGTCAGTGCACTCCATGTCAGATTCAATTTGTAATGGGCATGGACTGTTAACTGCTTCACTTTCTAAGCCAGGGACGGTATGTGTAAAGAGCTCCATGGAGTAACCCGTTGTGTCGCCTGCTGCATTCTTCTCTGTTGTTGTTTTTGCTGAAGAGGACAAGGAAGTGACTTGTCCCTGACCGTGAACATCCACTAACGACGCGCTGCTTTTACTTTTACCAGTTTCACGAGATGAGGCAAAAGAGCTAGAGGCTGAGTCAGCAAGATAAGCCAAAACTTGCTCTTGCTGCTCCGGCTTTAAAAGCGGTTTTCCTAATCCCAGAAAAGGGAGCGTTCGAGGCCTTGTGTAGCCGGACGACGAACCTGGCTCCACAGCTCCAGACTTAGGTGCAATATTTTTTCCCCCACGACCACCTGATGCTCCACCACTACCACTACCCTCATTACCAGCTGACAATGAACGCCCCCGGCCACGACCTCTTCCACTAGACTTCCTCATTGTTTTAAAAACGTAACCAAACTAACGTTATTTGTTGCAGTCACACAACTTACACGGTGAGCTATAACTTCAGTATGATTTAGCTACCCCTTTACAGGTTGGTGAGACCACAGCGAAAATCAGGCCCAATGTTACACACTCTTTTTTTGGTGGCTGCAAATTAGAGAGATGCCCCACACGCAGGACTGTCACTGAAGCACAAATGTTAATATTAATGTCACACTATTATTTTTTTTTTATTTTTATTTTTTTCAGGAACACTTTAGAAACCCCCCCAAAAAAAAAAAAAGATTTTTGCAGGGAGAATTTAGAAAACAAATGTAACAAACTATATGCTTTCTATGGGCCACTGAGTGAGAGATGACGCACACAGGAATCAGGAGTGGCACACAAGCCCAGAGGCCAATATTTTTCTACCAATGATTGATGGAGTTATTTTCTCTGGTAGATTTTGGAACCCAAATCAAGGAAAAAAAATGTAGGCTTTCTATGGACCACAATTGGAGAGAGAGAGAGAGAGAGAGAGAGAGATGGCACACCCAGGAGTCAAGACTGGCACACAAGCAGAAAGGCCAATATTAATCTCCCACTGTTTTTTTTTTTTTTTTTTTTTTTTTCAGGGAGACTTTAGAAAAAAAAATAATAAAAAAAATATGATTTTATCAGGAAGAATTTAGAAACCAAATAAAATAAAATGATTTTTTCAGGGAGAATTTATAAAACAAATAAAAACAAAAATAGGCGTTCTATGGCCCACTGACTGAGAGATGACGCACACAGGAGTCAGGAGTGGCACACAAACCCAGAGGCCAATATTTTTCTACCAATGATTGATGTAGTTATTTTCTCTGGTAGATTTTAGAACCCAAATCAAGGAAAAAAAATATAGGCTTTCTATGGACCACAATTGGAGAGAGAGAGAGAGAGAGAGAGAGAGAGAGAGAGATGGCACACCCAGGAGTCAAGACTGGCACACAAGCAGAAAGGCCAATATTAATCTCCCACTGTTTTTTTTGGTTGTTTTTTTTTTTTTTTTTTCAGGGAGACTTTAGAAAAAAAAATAATAAAAAAAATATGATTTTATCAGGAAGAATTTAGAAACCAAATAAAATAAAATGATTTTTTCTGGGAGAATTTATAAAACAAATAAAACCAAAAATAGGCGTTCTATGGCCCACTGACTGAGAGATGACGCACCCAGGAGTCAAGACTGGCACACAAGCAGAAAGGCCAATATTAATCTCCCACTGTTTTTTTTTTTTTTTTTCAGGGAGACTTTAGAAAAAAAAATAATAAAAAAAATGTGATTTTATCAGGAAGAATTTAGAAACCAAATAAAATAAAATGATTTTTTCAGGGAGAATTTAGAAAACAAATAAAACCAAAAATAGGCGTTCTATGGCCCACTGACTGAGAGATGACGCACCCAGGAGTCAAGACTGGCACACAAGCAGAAAGGCCAATATTAATCTCCCACTGTTTTTTTTTTTTTTTTTCAGGGAGACTTTAGAAAAAAAAATAATAAAAAAAATGTGATTTTATCAGGAAGAATTTAGAAACCAAATAAAATAAAATGATTTTTTCTGGGAGAATTTATAAAACAAATAAAACCAAAAATAGGCGTTCTATGGCCCACTGACTGAGAGATGACGCACCCAGGAGTCAAGACTGGCACACAAGCAGAAAGGCCAATATTAATCTCCCACTGTTTTTTTTTTTTTTTTTCAGGGAGACTTTAGAAAAAAAAATAATAAAAAAAATGTGATTTTATCAGGAAGAATTTAGAAACCAAATAAAATAAAATGATTTTTTCTGGGAGAATTTATAAAACAAATAAAACCAAAAATAGGCGTTCTATGGCCCACTGACTGAGAGATGACGCACCCAGGAGTCAAGACTGGCACACAAGCAGAAAGGCCAATATTAATCTCCCACTGTTTTTTTTTTTTTTTTCAGGGAGACTTTAGAAAAAAAAATAATAAAAAAAATGTGATTTTATCAGGAAGAATTTAGAAACCAAATAAAATAAAATGATTTTTTCAGGGAGAATTTAGAAAACAAAAAAAACCAAAAATAGGCGTTCTATGGCCCACTGACTGAGAGAGAGAGAGAGAGAGATGGAACGCTTAGTACTGGCACACAAGCCCAAAGGGCAATATTAATCTCCCTTTTTTTTTCCAGGGAGAATTTCTAAAACCCAAAAAAAAAAAAAAATAGGCTTTCTATGGCCCACTATTTGTGAGAGAGATGGGACGCTCAGGACTGGCACAGATGGCACGCTCAGGACTGGCACAGAAGCCCAGAGGCCAATATTAATCTCCCTTTTTTTCTGGTAGAATTTATAAAACCAAAAAAAAATTTAAATAGGCTTTCTATGGCCCACTATTTGTGAGAGAGATGGCACGCTCAGGACTGGCACAGATGGCACGCTCACAACTGGCACACAAGCCCAGAGGCCAATATTAATCTCCCTTTTTTCAGGGAAAATTTATAAAACAAAAAAAAAAAATAAATAGGCTTTCTATGGCCCACTATTTGTGAGAGAGATGGCACGCTCAGGGCTGGCACAGATGGCACGCTCAGGACTGGCACACAAGCCCAGAGGCCAATATTAATCTCCCTTTTTTTCAGGGAGAATTTATAAAACCCCCAAAAAAAATAAAATAGGCTTTCTATGGCCCACTATTTGTGAGAGAGATGGGACGCTCAGGACTGGCACAGATGGCACGCTCAGGACTGGCACAGAAGCCCAGAGGCCAATATTAATCTCCCTTTTTTTCTGGGAGAATTTATAAAACCAAAAAAAAATTTAAATAGGCTTTCTATGGCCCACTATTTGTGAGAGAGATGGCACGCTCAGGACTGGCACAGATGGCACGCTCACAACTGGCACACAAGCCCAGAGGCCAATATTAATCTCCCTTTTTTCAGGGAAAATTTATAAAACAAAAAAAAAAATTAAATAGGCTTTCTATGGCCCACTATTTGTGAGAGAGATGGCACGCTCAGGGCTGGCACAGATGGCACGCTCAGGACTGGCACACAAGCCCAGAGGCCAATATTAATCTCCCTTTTTTTCAGGGAGAATTTATAAAACCAAAAAAAAAAATTAACAGGCTTTCTATGGCCCACTATTTGTGAGAGAGATGGCACGCTCAGGGCTGGCACAGATGGCACGCTCAGGACTGGCACACAAGCCCAGAGGCCAATATTAATCTCCCTTTTTTTCAGGGAGAATTTATAAAACCCCAAAAAAAATAAAATAGGCTTTCTATGGCCCACTATTTGTGAGAGAGATGGCACACTCAGGACTGGCACACAAGCCCAAAGGCCAATATTAATCTCCCACTGTATTTTTATCAGGGAGAATTTATACACCCCACAAAAAAAAATACAGAAAAATGAAAAGGCTTTCTATGGCCCACTATGTGAGAGAGATGGCACACACAGGGATGGCACTCTAGCAGAAATGCCAAATTGCCAATCTTAATCTCCCACCAAAAAAAAAAAAAAAAAAAAAACAGGGAATGTCCTACAATTACTATCTCCCTGCCTGCAGTAATCTCAGCCAGGTATGGCAGGCAGCTACTATCTCCCTGCCTGCAGTAATCTCAGCCAGGTATGGCAGGCAGCAATAAGGAGTGGACTGATGCACAAATGAAATAAAAAGTGTGGACAAACAAAAAAGATAGCTGTGCAGAAAGGAAGGAACAAGAGGATTTGTGCTTTGAAAAAAGCAGTTGGTTTGCACAGCGGCGTACACACAGCAATGCAGCTATCAGGGAGCCTTCTAGGGCAGCCCAATGAGCTACAGCGCTGAGGGGAAAAAAAAAAAAAAAAAAAAACTTCCACTGTCCCTGCACACCGAGGGTGGTGTTGGACAGTGCAAATCGCTGCAGCACAAGCGGTTTTGTGGTTAATGGACCCTGCCTAACGCTATCCCTGCTTCTGACAAAGCGGCAGCAACCTCTCCCTAAGCTCAGATCAGCAGCAGTAAGATGGCGGTCGGCGGGAACGCCTCTTTATAGCCCCTGTGACGTCGCAGACAGCAAGCCAATCACTGCAATGCCCTTCTCTAAGATGGTGGGGACCAGGACCTATGTCATCACGCTGCCCACACTCTGCGTTTACCTTCATTGGCTGAGAAATGGCGCTTTTCGCGTCATTGAAACGCGACTTTGGCGCGAAAGTCGCGTACCGCATGGCCGACCCCGCACAGGGGTCGGATCGGGTTTCATGAAACCCCGACTTAGCCAAAAGTCGGCGACTTTTGAAAATGTTCGACCCGTTTCGCTCAACCCTACTGGAGACAGATATTAAGGTATCTTTTTATGCAGCTTCCTATGTCCTGCATGCCCATATAGACGGCTTAGTAGGGTTGTTCCTCCTGATAGATTCACTTTAAATTATGCACTCCGTCACAACACTGTGTAGATACTGCATGGCATTCTTTAGGGACTGTTTTTAGGACAATATGTGTGAATTGCTTAGCATCATTTGGCCACAATATGTCAATCTCTGGTCATTTAATTACTGTGTGGGAGCAATATGAATAAATGTTATTTGAACAAACTACAACACTTTAGCATTGTTTGGATCTAAGTGGGCAAATGATGGCAAATGATGTGGGTACTCAATGTAGTATAGGTGCACAGTATGCAACATACCATCTAGAGCAGGGGTGTCAAACTGCATTCCTCGAGGGCTGCAAACAGGTCATGTTTTCAGGATTTCCTTGTACTGCACAGGTGATAATTTAATCACCTAAACAAATAATGAGTTGGTGATTAAATTATCACCTGTGCAGTACAAGGAAATCCTGAAAACATGACCTGTTTGCAGCCCTTGAGGAATGCAGTTTGACACCCCTGATCTAGAGTATAAGCTGTGCTCTAGAAATGTGTACTGTCAATTTATCCAAGGACACTTTGGAACACTAACAGTACGCATATGTGATAAAAAGAATAAGGAATAAACATTAAACAACATTAAAGATTACAAAAATACACCTTTTATGACAACCTACTTTAATTTTTTCAGATCATTAACCCATTTGTCTCCCATTCGTTTTCGGTAGTTTATCTCTTCCTCTTCTTCAATAATTTCTCTAACCTTATGCTTCACCTCTGGATCTTCTACAACCACAAACGTCCATGGCTCAGTGTGAGCGCCACTAGGAGAAGTCCCTGGACATTATGGAAAAATATACCATTTTTAAAATATGATTGAAGCCTATAATCCAAAAAGTAATTCCAATGTAATTAAGAGCATACACAATAAACAAAGAACATCATATCAGTGTTACTCCAAAATAACCATGAATCAGACAAGAGTATATAAACAATAAATATATTATGGAAGTACGCAACTACACTTTTTTTTTTTAATTTGATAATTAAAATAAAAAAACAATGAAAATAAGGGGAGACCAATGAGAGATACAAAATAATGAAGATAATACACAAAGTAACCACCAGATGGCAGAATTCCAAAGAATGATGATGACAGGTATGTATGTGTAAAAAATGCATATATGTACACAGTATATCCATATAATTGATAGTAATATTATTCAAAAGTTAAACCTATAAGGATTGGTGCAATGTCATGCACACAATTAGTACAACTAGTACAAATATTTGATAAATAATTAGGAAATACAAAGCTCTCCACAGTGCAGCACCCCCTTACATCTCCTCCCTTATTGCTGTCTATCGGCCTAGCCAACCGCTGCGCTCTGCAAATGACTTTCGACTAACCTCTGCACTAATCCGTACCTCCCACTCCCTACTCCAAGACTTCACCCGCGCTGCGCCAATCCTCTGGAATGCTCTACCCCAAGATATTAGGACCATTCACAATTTGCACAGTTTTAGGCGCGCTCTCAAAACATATTTGTTCAGAGCGGCCTATCACATTCCCTAATAAAAAGTCATTTTATGTTTGTGTGTGTGTGTAGCCCATTCACTATCTCCATCTACCCCCCACCCCCTGAAGATGGCTGGACCATGATTGTAAATACATCCTTGTAAATACACACCTGTACTTTCTATCTCCCCCACCTCATTGTAGATTGTAAGCTCTCATGAGTAGGGTCGTCTTATTGTGCTTTAATTATTGTATTGTTAACGTTGTTACTTACAGTATGACTTGCGTTTGAAATTGCTAAACTGGTAAGCGCTGCGGAATATGTTGGCGCTATATACAGTGCCTACAAGTAGTATTCAACCCCCTGCAGATTTAATAACATGCAAATAAGTTAGAGCCTTCAAACTTCAAACAAGAGCAGGATTTATTAACAGATGCATAAATCTTACAAACCAAAAAGTTTTGTTGCTCAGTTAAATTTTTATAAATTTTAAACATAAAAGTGTGGGTCAATTATTATTCAACCCCTAGGTTTAATAGTTTGTGGAATAACCTTTGTTTGCAATTACAGCTAATAATCGTCTTTTATAAGACCTGATCAGGCCGGCACAGGTCTCTGGAGTTATCTTGGCCCACTCCTCCATGCAGATCTTCTCCTAGTTATCTATGTTCCTTGGGTGTCTCATGTGGACTTTAATCTTGAGCTCCTTCCACAAGTTTTCAATTGGGTTAAGGTCAGGAGGCTGACTAGGCCACTGCAACACCTTGATTTTTTGCCTCTTGAACCAGGCCTTGGTTTTCTTGGCTGTGTGCTTTGGGTCGTTGTCTTGTTGGAAGATGAAATGATGACCCATCTTAAGATCCTTGATGGAGGAGCGGAGGTTCTTGGCCAAAATCTCCAGGTAGGCCATGCTATCCATCTTCCCATGGATGCGGACCAGATGGCCAGGCCCCTTGGCTGAGAAACAGCCCCACAGCATGATGCTGCCACCACCATGCTTGACTGTAGGGATGGTATTCTTGGGGTCATATGCAGTGCCATCCAGTCTCCAAATGTCACGTGTGTGGTTGGCACCAAAGATCTCGATCTTGGTCTCATCAGACCAGAGAACCTTGAACCAGTCAGTCTGAGTCCTCCAAGTGATCATGAGCAAACTGTAGACGAGCCTTGACATGACGCTTTGAAAGTAAAGGTACCTTACGGGCTCGTCTGGAACGGAGACCATTGCGGTGGAGTAGGTTACTTATGGTATTGACTGAAACCAATGTCCCCACTGCCATGAGATCTTCCCGGAGCTCCTTCCTTGTTGTCCTTGGGTTAGCCTTGACTCTTCGGACAAGCCTGGCCTCGGCACGGGAGGAAACTTTCAAAGGCTGTCCAGGCCGTGGAAGGCTAACAGTAGTTCCATAAGCCTTCCACTTCCGGATGATGCTCCCAACAGTGGAGACAGGTAGGCCCAACTCCTTGGAAAGGGTTTTGTACCCCTTGCCAGCCTTGTGACCCTCCACGATCTTGTCTCTGATGGCCTTGGAATGCTCCTTTGTCTTTCCCATGTTGACCATGTATGAGTGCTGTTCACAAGTTTGGGGAGGGTCTTAAATAGTCAGAAAAGGCTGGAAAAAGAGATAATTAATCCAAACATGTGAAGCTCATTGTTCTTTGTGCCTGAACTACTTCTTAATACTTTAGGGGAACCAAACAGAATTCTGGTGGGTTGAGGGGTTGATTAATAAATGACCCTCTGAAAAGACTTTTCACAATTTAAATAAAAAATAAACAAAGAAATAACATTCTTTTTTGCTGCAGTGCATTTCACACTTCTAGGCTGATCTACAGTCCAAATGTCACAATGCCAAGTTAATTCCAAATGTGTAAACCTGCTAAATCTGCAGGGGGTTGAATACTACTTGTAGGCACTGTAAATAAAGATTATTTTTATTTATAGTTGTCTACTACTTTAGTATTGATGGCCTATCTTTAGGATTAGTGATGGGCGAACTCGAACTGTAATGTTCTGGGTCCGTACGGACACCTAGTGTCCATGCATGGATCTCGAACACTGACTTCTCCCAGATCTCCATGTTACTGTTTGAGTTCGGGAGACGAAGCAAAGCTTGTTGAAAGGTTGCAGCACAGCCAATCAACAAGCTTTTACGATGTGGGCACTTCCGGATCAATAACAGCCATGTCAAGTATTGTCATGGCTGAGATTGGCCAATGCAGTATGTAAAAAAAAGATGTGGGGTCTCCCCTATTTTGATAACAAATGCAGGTAAAGTCGACAGCTGCGAGTTGCAGCCCTCAACTGTCAGCTTTATCTTGTTTGGTTATCAAAAATAGAGGAATCTCCATGCCGTTTTTTAAACTATTTAAATTAATAAATAAGAAAAACAGCATGGGGTCTGCCCCATTTTTGATAACCAGCTAAAACTGACAGCTAAGGGCTGGTATTCTAAGACTGGGAAGAGGTAATAGATATTGGCCCTACCCAGCCTAAAAATAGCAGCCCACAGTCACCCAAGAAAAGGGACATCCATTAGATGTGCCAATTCTGATGCTTTGCCAGGCTCTTCCCACTTGCCCTGGTGTGTTGGCAAGTGGGCAATAGTTTTGGAGTTAACGTCAGCAGTTTTTTGTCCATTGACACCAAGCCCAGGGCATTAGTAAAGCGACACCCCCATTACTAACCCTGTTGTCAAATATCATAAAGACATAGACAAAAGTCCTTTAATTGAAATAAACACTCTCCGACTCTCTTATATCCATTTATTAATGTAAAAATAAAAAATTAAAAGTTATACTCACCTGTTCGCTAATAATTCATATGCCCCACAACAAGCTCCAATGCTGCTATATCTGGATCCATTACAGAACAGTGACATAGCTAATGCGACTGCTAAGCCTGGTATCCAGGACACAATGAGCTGAGCATGAGGCCCCGCTGCATGTGACTGGCGGTAACTTTAATGACGTCACTTTCAGTCATACGCAGGCGTGTGAGCTGGTTGCCGGGCTGTGTGGTAATATTTGTCATTGCTCAGCAATGCCAATGCATCAGGGCAAGTGGAAAAAGCTGAGGCTAAGCACCCGAATTGGCGCATCTAATAAATGTATCATTTCTGGGGCAGCTGAGGGCTGGTGATTTTAGTCTGGGAGGGAACCAATACCCATCGCCCCTTCCCAGTCTGCAGCTGTCTGTTTAGCCTTTGCTGGTTATTAAATATGGGGGGGGACACCAGGACATTTTTTGGGGGGTTCCATGCATTTTAATAACCAGTCAAGGCTACACAGACAGCTGTGAGCTGTTATTAATGGGCTGTGAGTCTTTATGGATATTGGCCAGGCTCGGACTGGCCCACCGGAGAACCGGAGGATTCTCCGGTGGGCCCAGGCACTGACACCTGCTGGCATAGTCCAGCAGCTGACTAGGGCCCCCACTGCAGAGGCGTGTGAGCCACAAGTAAGGCGCGCGGTGAGTCCCTGCTCCAACCTGTCAGCAGCACTGAGCGCGGCGGCCGCTGCAGCTCACATAACAAAGGAGCCGGGATACCGCTTATTATCGCACCGGTAAGCAAGCCGGCCGTAAAGCGCGACTACAGGCACTGAACTCCAGAGGAGGAGCGCGGCACCTTAAACCGCCTCTGATCGGCAGCTGGCGGGGATCAAGGCGACCGGCAACAACAAGGTACAGCGGCGAGGGTCCGAAGTGGAGGAGCCATGGCGGCGCCGCACTATACAAAGTGGCGGGACGGGCGGTGAGGACGCCATAAGAAGAAGGTGGTGGTGACCGGAGGTTCTCCAGAGGACACAGACCAGAGCAACTCCCAGGAATGCGACCGGCGGAGGGGCTGAGAGCTACACTCCAAGAGACTTCCTACACTGAGGTAAGGAGTCCCGGGACCAGCACTCGGCAACTAACTAACAGCGGCGCGGCTGCAACGACCCGGCTGTGGCTGATAACCCCGAGGAAGTGGGGACAACAGCTTACAGTCGGCGCTGCTGGTTCTGTCTCCTGGCCTCCCTCACAGTGCTCCTGGGAACAATATATTATATAGGGGACTGCAGCTTATTACCCCCCTTCCTTTCTCCACTGGCCCCCCTCTGCGCCAGTTGCTAAGTGACTAATTCAAAGGGGGTTCATTCTTTTGGGATCATTGTCTCTCACAGTGGATTCCTAGCTGTTTCTTAAGACTCTATATGTGTGATTGGTCGGTCTTAACTTCTCACACATCAGATTGATACTCTCATAGACTTGTGCACATACTCTGCTGACTTGGTTTGTTGATCTGCACTAATTTAAAGGAGTCTGGTCGGTCTTTGCCTCTCATACATCAGATCTATATTCTCATTGACTTGTGCACATATTCTGCTGATCTGGTTTACTTTACTGAACTGTATTATCTCTGTGAATTTATAGGAGAATCATCCCAAAACACTTGGGAACCATATGTGTGGCCATTATACAGTATGGAGCATCATGTGTGGCCAATATACAGTATGGAGCATCATGTGTGGCCATTATACAGTATGGAGCATCATGTGTGGCCATTATACAGTATGGAGCATCATGTGTGGCCAATATACAGTATGGAGCATCATGTGTGGCCATTATACAGTATGGAGCATCATGTGTGCCCTTTATACAGTATGGAGCATCATGTGTGGCCATTATACAGTATGGAGCATCATGTGTGGCCATTATACAGTATGGAGCATCATGTGTGGCCATTATACAGTATGGAGCATCATGTGCGGTCATTATACAGTATGGAGCATCATGTGCGGCCATTATACAGTATGGAGCATCATGTGTGGCCATTATACAGTATGGAGCGCTATGTGTGGCCATTATACAGTATGGAGCATGATATGTGGCCATTATACAGTATGGAGCATCATATGTGGCCATTATACAGTATGGAGAATCATGTGAGGTCATTATACAGTATGGAGCATCATGTGTGGCTATTATGTGTGGCCATTTTTGGGGGGTTTATAATTGTTGTATATGAAACAGTGTGATCAGCAGTGCTAAATGGCTGTGGTTGGGATGTGGATATGGGTGTGACTAGTTGTGAAATGGGTGTGGTCAGAGGCGTGGCCTAAAATTTGCCACGGCGCACTACGCGCGCCGCAAACTTTATGCCTCCTTCCCTTCAAAAGTTGGGAGGTATGGTACCGCATTTGCCAGATCACGGCAAGTGCCGCAAATCCCATAGGGAATGAATGAGGCTGAACGCAGTGTTGCTGTAAGTGATCCGTTACGCGGCAGATGCAGAAAAACTGCCCGATCTGCTGCAAAAGGCGACTTTCACATCAGCGATTCTTGCCAAAGTCACTGCCGATAGTGTCATACTCACCAATGAGGGAGGCAGCACTAAAAGTGCCTAGGGCAGCAGAAACTCTAAATACAGCCCTGGGGGGCTACATTATATTCTGTGGGGCTATATCATACTATATGAGGGGTTACAGTATACTCTATGGGGGGGGCTGCATTATATTCTGCGGTGGGGCTGCATTATTCTCTCAGGGGACTACATTATATTATGGGGGCTACATCATACTATATGAGGGGGCTACAGTATACTCTATGGGGGGCTGCATTATATTCTGTGGTGGAACTGCATTCTCTCAGGGGACTGCATTATATTCTGTGGTGGGTTGCATTATACTATATGAGGGGGGCTGCATTATACCCTATGGGGGTGCTACATTATATTCTATGGTGGGGACTGTGTCATACCTCAGGGGTTGCATTATATTTTGTGGGGTGCTGCATTATATTCTATGAGAGGGGACCGCATTATATTTTATGAGGGGGCTACATTATATTCTGTGAGGGGGCTACCCCAAACCTTGCTACATTATTAAGACGTGAACTACCTTATATTATACCCTGATATTAGCGCTTTTTACCGCACAATTAGTGGTCTTGTATCTACTTCTATGTTACTACATAGTGGGCCCCAAGAATGATTTTCTCTGGTGGGCCCAAGGTGCTCCAGTCCGACGCTGATATTGGCCCTTCACAGAATAATAATGCCAGCCCCCAGCTGTTTGTTTTCCTTTGGCTGGTTCTTAAAATAGAGGGGACTCTATATAGTTTTTATCATTTGTTTATTTAATAACAAGTACAATAAAATACACACCCAAGGTAACCTTACTTCACAGCCTCCAAGCATTCCAGGAGCTGGAAACTCGAGTAAACAAAGTTTCCCTTAAAGTCTCCCTTAAGGTTTCCAAGCCTCTCAGCTTTAGGGAGACCTGGTGGCTGTGAACTCTGGAAACCTTTAAGGTTACCTGAGATGACAGTCATTGTATCTCACGGTAGCTCTATTGCCGGACTGATGAGTGCCAGACTCACATTCATTCAGTCCGGCATTGGCACTGTGCAGCAAGAGCATCAGCTGCTTTGAACTCAGATGACCCTATAGTAAGATTTTCTCAGTTCACAGTGGTGCTGCCCTCATGAGAACCGGGCACTGTAAACTGAGATAATCTTACTGACGTCACCTCAGTTCAGAGCAGTTGGGTCTCACGGAGCGCAGCGCAACACCCAGCAGTTGCAGCTGCTACAGTGTGTGTGCGGCGCCCCAGGGTCCTGGTCATCGCAGTGGTATTGCTTTCCTCTCGGGGAGCGTGATAATATGTTTGGAGGCAAAGAAGGATAACTGCATCCAGGTATCACAAACATGCAACACATTTCACACTCCAGGCCACCAGGGGGAGCTTCTGCTCCTATTTATTAGGTCACTCCCCACATAGGTAAAACTGGTCGCCTGTAGGGAAAGTGAGTTAGTTGCTGGCTGAGCTCAGCTCAGTTAGTTGGTCCCTGACAGGGGTGGGATCCTGTCAGTGAACGAAGGAGAAAGGACACGGAGCTGTGCATGCTCTCAGTGCTTCAGCTCCTAGAAAGAGACACAGAAGGCAGAACTATATTGCAGCGAGCGTGAAGGAAGTCATAGCAAAGGAGAGGATACCAGAAGGGGACCAGCCCTATACAGGCTGCCTCCTTCTGAGGCGCAGAAGCCCGGTAGCTGGAACACCGAGGAAGTAAGGACCTTTATGAGGGCCATCAGCCCTCCGATCTGATTGGGGCCATTGCTATGTTCCCTGGGACCATGACTCTGATATGGAGAGACAGTGGCCCCTGGCCCAGCAAGCATAAAAGAAAGTGAGAAAAGTGATGTGACTGTACATAGTTAAAAGTTAATCCATTGCTGCAAGTTTTAAAAATGACTGCTACAGTTTAAAAGTTCGTTAATCCTGACCAGGTTTCCATTCAAAGGGGTCCCTCATTTAAAGGGATCCTCTGTTTACAGAGTTTCGTTTTGCTTCAAGGACATTTGGATCATGGACAGTGAATGGTCCACAAACTTTCCATTGCACATAGTTGGCACCCACAAGGTGCACCTTGGTTCTACCCACTTGCCGGCGTGGGTAGGGCCGTACTTGCTTGTAAATAGTTGGCGCCTCTTAAAGGTGCTTCCTACTGGTTTTACAAAAGAAGCTTTTGAAGAGACTGCTTTGTGAAAGTTACTATTGCTGCTGTTCTAAAGTTTTAATTGACTTGAATATTAATGTGACTGCTACGTTGCACTACCTCATTAAGAAAGACTTGAGTATTATTTAAACCCTTAAAGGGAATGTTTGCTAGTTGTACATTGACAGAGTATATTATAGAGTTTACATAGTAAATATAGTAATGGAAACCGAAATTTGAATTCAGTCAGAATGTTTCAATATAGCCGATAATGAGTATTGATGTCTTGATAAAATAGAGAAAATAAAGTAACCCGCGGGGGTTGGATGAAAGAAGAATAAAAGTAATAAAATGCTTGATTTGCACGTAACAGATAGTATACCCATTCGGGTAGTTGTATTTCATAGTTAGTAACTGTTCTCTACTTTTATTAAAAATGTGCACACTATGTAAATATGTTTTTGTTATGCAACATTCAAGTGTCCTCACCTCCCATAAAGGGAAGCATCAGTTCATATTAACTTGTTTTATAGCATTTCAAAAATTTGTATGTCTTTTGCTAACCTGTAACTGTTGTTTTCTTTAACGGGGGGAGTGCAGCGCCCCAGGGACCTGGTCGTCAAAGTGGTATTGCTTTCTTCTTGGGGAGAGTGATATTACGTTTGGAGGCAAAGAAGGATAACTGCATCCAGGTATCACAAACATGCAACACATTTCACACTCCAGGCCACCAGGGGGAACTTCTGCTCCTATTTATTAGGTCACTCCTCACATAGGTAAAACTGGTCGCCTGTAGGGAAAGTGAGTTAGTTGCTGGCTGAGCTCAGCTCAGTTAGTTGGTCCCTGACAGGGGTGGGATCCTGTCAGTGAACGAAGGAGAAAGTACATGGAGCTGTGCATGCCCTCAGAGCTTCAGCTCCTAGAAAGAGACACAGAAGGCAGAACTGTATTGCAGCGAGCGTGAAGGAAGTCATAGCAAAGGAGAGGATACCAGAAGGGGACCAGCCCTATACAGGCTGCCTCCTTCTGTGGCGCAGAAGCCCGGTAGCCGGAACACCAAGGAAGTAAGGACCTTTATGCTTTGCTCCAGAGACTGGCAGGACAGCTAATTGCAAGTTACCTGTCCGCCCTACACCCAGGAGGCACAGTGGCAACCTTTGGAGGCCGGGGCGTGCTAGAGTCCCTATAAACAGCGTCAAGCCACCAGTCATACGGGTTTCTCCTATCTTATATGGGGGACAGAGAGAAAGACCATTACATCTGTGAGGACCTTATGTGAAGCCTTAGGCAGTAAAGAACTACAACACTGCAGCACAAGGGAAGGCTACTGATTTCCATCAGGACAAGGGGACTCTGGACTTGCCTCCAAACCGGCTGGACTCTGCCTGCCCTGTGATCTGGTGCCCTGGACTGTGGATGCTGAAGTCTTCAGCAAAGGTAAAGAGACTGCAACCTTGTGTCCTCGTTCTTCTCTGTGCCTCTCACCATACCACCATCTACAGACTGGGAAGCCCTGGGGATATACTTCACCTGTGGGAAGGTATACCATCTAGCATAACATCACCCCAGTGGACCCCCTTAAAGCAGAGTCGGTTACCCTGACCGAATACCACAAGTGGCGTCACGAACACAAACTGTATCCTTTTAAAGACCTTTCCCTTTTACATGGACATCCCAGGGCCACGGACCGGGTCAGCCACCGTGACATCCCCCTGTGAACCGCAGGACCCGGTACGAATAGCCCACGGCCCCATGGGGGTGATCCATATGGAGCTGCATTCTTTGAAACGAGCTCCATATGCTGGATGCAGCACAGTTACGTTTCATTGTGGGACCTCATTATTATGGATTATATGTGGAGAGTTGAGGATTACTTAGATTTTTTTTATTTTTATGTTAATAAATATGAAAAATAGGGCTTTTGTATGGGAGTATTTTGTTCAATTAAAGGACTTTTTCTGTCAGTGTCATATTTACTTACTTTTGATTACGCGGTTAGTATTGGGGGTGCCTGATAGACGTGTAAGGGGATGAAGGTTCATGTTCCCATTTGCTTTTCCTCCTTAACAGGCCCTGATACTGTCTGTTCTATTATGATGAATATATGTTATTGTATAATGGTATTGCTACGTGGTTATATGTACTACCGCCTACTATTCATGGTAATGCTACACTCTTAGTGTATTACCGTGTCTTGTACATGCACATTATGTGCTGTAGTAAAGTATACTGCATTCACACTTGTATTAGGGAAAGTGTAGAACACCTGTTGGCCACTAGTTGGGGGCATTTTTAGTGCACACAGTTCCTAAGTAGAACATAAAGTAAGTACGTAGTTAATTGTAGGAGGGGTTGCTGCTTGGTAAGCGAGTGATAGTCTTTGAATAAGGCAGAGGGCTAGGGATATCCAATCTGTCCACACGGGCTATGGGCCCAGGATGTCACAGCAGCCACGCAATGAGAAGAGCAGTGCACCTCAGCCATCCACAGCTACGGTACAGATAACCAGAAAGGTTAGAACAGGTTGAAAACTCAGAATGTGGCAACTCATTGTTTGGGCAGAAACCCTTGGAACCGGGGTGAAATTGTCAAGGGACCACACGGCAGCAGTGAGCACGTATAGTAAAGACGTGGTGCAAAGGCAGAAGGCAGAACAGAAGGGCAGTACTCTCTTTCAGTGGCTTTATACTCCGGTGATTAATTATCTTGTGTCTGGTGCAAAACAGACCGAGGGAAGCATACCTGTAGTGGAGCTGCACAGAGAGAAGGCTGAGGAACCGTCAGGGATGGTCCGACCCGCACTTTGGGATCACGAGAATAATGCAAGGAAAGAAAAGGAATATTGTTTTTTTAAATCCGTTGTAAGGAATGTGAAGTCTTTGGATGTGCTGTGTAACGGGACCAGTAAAGATGTTATTGTTGAAGTTGATTTGGACTGTGTCTCAGTTTCTCCTGACTTATCTGGAGAGGATATCCCACAGCAAAAAAGGGAATTCGAAGGAGCTGGACCTGAAGGCAGAGGTATGCTGACAAATGGAGAATATGTTTCTGTGAGGGGAGGCCAGGGTACTGCTGTACCAGAGTGTTTTGCCATGACTACAGCCCTGGGCCAGACCCTTACAGGTGCATCTCCATTACTAACCTCTGGGCTTGATGTCAGTGGATATAAAACAGGTGACCCGACCCCAAAACCATTACTCCACTTGCGAATGCACCAGGGCAAGTGGGAAGAGCCAAAGTTAAATGCCAGAATTGGCACAAACTAATGGATGCGCCATTTCTGGGGTGGCTAAGGGTTGAGGTTATTAGTCTGGGAGGGGGGGGGAATATCCTTGGTCCCCTCTCAGCTTATTAATATCAGGCCACAGCTGTCTGCTCAACTTTGCTGGTCATTAAAAATAGCGGGGAACCCCACTCCATTTTTTAACTATTTAAATAATAATAAAAAATTATGTGGGGTCCTCCCCATTTCTGCTCAGGGGTTAGCAATGGAGAAATGTCTATCAAGCACCCCCATTACTAACCCCGCTGTCAAATGTAAAAATGTAATAAAAGCACACACAGAGAAAAGTCCTTTAATTAAAATAAACACTCCTCAACCCTATTTTACCCATTTATTAATGTAAAAATGAAAATAAAAAAATCTAAGTTATACCCACCTGTCCACCAATAATCCATACGTCCCATGACGAGGTCCAACTCTTCTATATCTGGATGCATTTCTGAGCGGTGACATAAGTGATGCAACCTCTCAGTTCAGCATCGAGGACACACTGAACTGAGCATGAGCTAGCAGTCTTCTGATAGTGACCGCCGCAGGATACTGCACATCCACCTCCTATTCAAATCAATTTGTCTAAACCCAGATGAAATAGTGTAGAATTCACATCAGGTTCTGAGTTGGAGGCCGATGCGACACATTCCACTTTTACTTATGGGATGTGTCACGTACACACTTCTCAGCATGGGACGTGGGGTGCGCCTGCAAGGGTTAATTTATCTCATCTCACTCAATCCAACACTCAACCTCTGTTCTAGGCTATAAAGTGAGCATAAATCGAACCCCAACACAGTCCGCACACCCAGATTAGTTAATGGGCTGCCACCACTCATCAAGCACACGGGTTAATGAATCCGCAAAATATGTTACTGTCATACAATTAAAATGTTACACACTGTCTCAAAGACTATGGTTCTTTTAGAGCCCAGAAGAATCAAACTTATTACAAATTTTAAGCTTTAATATAAAAATATAAAGTGCTTACAATCTTAATATATACTTAACATGTAATGTCTTCACATCCTGTTCTGTGCAGATGTGTCTGGATCCCAGAATTCCAAGTAGCGGAAGTTCACAGACCGCCATATTGGGGTGTCTCAATATGGAAACTGCTGGTGGTACCAGCCTCTTGCGCAGTACCACCAGCGGAACACCGTTGTTGCACCACACACACACACACACACACACACTGTATACGCCGTTCACACCACACACAAACACGCAGCCACTTGCGTGATACCACCAGCAGAACACCGTCGCGAACACACCGCCGCCGGGATCAGCCGAGTGATTCCCTGACCGCCGCCATCTTTGTACAGGAGGAGCGCATGCAGAGTTTTAATGTGACCACCACTATCTGTCTGCACAAAGATGGCGGCTGTCTGATTTACTGTGCCTGTGCGAATTTCACACAGGCGCAGTGAATCATTCGGCTGATCCTGGCAACAGATGTGGGACATATCTACAGGCAGAGGAAGCCGGCCACATTAAAGGGGTTTTCCCACGAATCAAAGTTCATTTGAAAAATTGTCTGTGCCTGACCGTGTACGGAGCATACGTCATCTCCTTGGCAGGGGAGTAAGCAAAAGACAATACTGACATTACAGCAGGGTATCACAGAGGATTCATTTTGTCAGGTAAAATATTTCACTGACTGTTTTTAAACAATATTTTACCTCACAAAATGTATCCTCTGCGATCTCCTGCTGTAATGTCAGTATTGTCTTTTGCCTCACCGGCCCAGGAGCTGTGGTAAGTTCTGTACACGGTCAGACACAATCTTTAAAATTAACTTTCATTTGTGGGAAAACCACTTTAAAAAGCAAATATCAATGCCAACATGGCTCGTCCTAAAAAGTATGCCAATGACAATGAAAGGAAATCCACAAACACACAACGTCGAAGACATCAATGGGCACATGAGGGGAGAACACAGCACAGGAAGGAGAAAGACAGCAGACAAGGGGGATAACACATGGGGTAGACAGGTCAAAGAAGAGAGCACAGACGGGAGAAGTCAGCACATGGGGAAAGAGAGAGTGGATAGGTGGGTGAGCACATGGGGGGAGAGATTCTCAACGCTGCGAAGCCTGCCCCCATCGTGACATTCCCACCCTCCTGATGCGCCTCCTTCTAGTAAAGTATATAAAAACGTAAAAACATGACACAAATATGCAAAACAGTTGAAAAATAAAAAGGAAGAAATAACAGAAATATCTAGATGTTGTATTTTGCAACACTTACAATCATGGCCAAAAGTATTGACACCCCTGCAATTCTATCAGATGATTCTCATTTTCTTCCTGAAAATGATTGCAAACACAAATTCTTTGGTATTATTATCTTCATTTAATTTGTCTTAAATGAAAAAACACAAAAGAGAATGAAGCAAAAAGCAAGACATTGATCATTTCACACAAAACTCCAAAAATGGGAGAGACAAAAGTATTGGCACCCTCAGCCTAATAC
This sequence comes from Ranitomeya imitator, assembly GCF_032444005.1. Classification (NCBI taxonomy): domain Eukaryota; kingdom Metazoa; phylum Chordata; class Amphibia; order Anura; family Dendrobatidae; genus Ranitomeya; species Ranitomeya imitator. Next base: position 129,704,630 of record NC_091286.1, read on the forward strand.
TTGGTTCCTCAACCTTTAGCCAAAATAACTGCGACCAACCACTTCCGGTAACCATCAATGCTCTGCTGGAATTTTAGACCATTCTTCTTTAGCAAACTGCTCCAGGTCCCTGATATTTGAAGGGTGCCTTCTCCAAACTGCCATTTTTAGATCTCTCCACAGGTGTTCTATGGGATTCAGGTCTGGACTCATTGCTGGCCACCTTAGCAGTCTCCAGTTCTTTCTCTCAAACCATTTTCTAGTGCTTTTTGAAGTGTGTTTTGGGTCATTGTCCTGCTGGAAGACCCATGACCTCTGAGGGAGACCCAGCTTTCTCACACTGGGCCCTACATTATGCTGCAAAATTTGTTGGTAGTCTTAAGATTTCATAATGCCATGCACACGGTCAAGCAGTCCAGTGCCAGAGGCAGCAAAGCAACCCCAAAACATCAGGAACCCTCCGCCATGTTTGATTGTAGGGACCGTGTTCTTTTCATTGAATTACTCTTTTTTTCTCCTATAAACTCTATGTTGATGCCTTTGCCTAAAAAGCTCTACTTTTGTCTCATATGACCAGAGAGCATTCTTCCAAAACGTTTTAGGCTTTTTGAGGTAAGTTTTGGCAAATTCCAGCCTGGCTTTTTTATGTCTCGGGGTAAGAAGTGAGGTCTTCCTGGGTCTCCTAGCATACAGTCCCTTTTCATTCAGACGCCGACAGATAGTATGGGTTGACACTGTTGTACCCTCGGACTGCAGGGCAGCTTGAACTTGTTTGAATGTTAGTCTAGGTTCTTTATCCAACATCCGCACAATCTTGCGTTGAAATCTCTTGTCAATATTTCTTTTCCGTCCACATCTAGGGAGGGTAGCCACAGTGTCATGGGCTTTAAACTTCTTGATGACACTGCGCACGGTAGACACAGGAACATTCAGGTCTTTGGAGATGGATTTGTAGCCTTGAGATTGCTCATGCTTCCTCACAATTTGCTTTCTCAAGTCCTCAGACAGTTCTTTGGTCTTCTTTCTTTTCTCCATGCTCAATGTGGTACACACAAGGACACAGAACAGAGGTTGAGTCAACTTTAATCCATGTCAGCTGGTTGCAAGTGTAAGTTACAGGTGCTGTTAATTACACAAATTAGAGAAGCATCACATGATTTTTCAAACAGCGCCAATACTTTTGTCCATCCCCTTTTTTATGTTTGGTGTGGAATTATATCCAATTTGGCTTTAGGACAATTCTTTTGGTGTTTTTTCATTCAAGACAAATTAAATGAAGATGATAATACCAAATAATTTGTGTTTGCAATCATTTTCAGGAAGAAAATGAGCATTATCTGACAGAATTGCAGGGGTGTCAATACTTTTGGCCATGACTGTATCTGTTTCCTTGAGGGAAAGAAGTGGATTATGGAGTACATCAGCATATGCAGCACTCACAACTCTTTTTGTGAACAACTCTTTTTGTATCACCCAGCTTTTTATAGTCCCGACCATAGGCTAATATTTATAGGAAGACCCGGATTGGTTAATTTAAATGATGCTGTTTCTGAATGGACGATGGGCTAAGTTTTGTCACCCTTCCTATCACTCTATACAGACAGTAGGAAATATTCTTTCCTAGTTACAAACCATCTACTAGCTCTTTGAAGCTGTCATGTATAACACCTCTATTATTCTCCAAGGACACAACCCTGTGGTTCGTTCCTGCAATAAGAGTAGACCGATATTATCTCCTTTGTGCAGAGACAATATTCTGGATGCAGCCTTTTGATAGGATATTTATTGTTTATGCTTCCCCGTTTCCTTGTTATTATAAAGTAACACAATTATGATTTTATATTTTTAAAAGATATTAGTAATTGACGTAAAAACAATATTCATTAATAGCTAGTTTAGAAGCTTGTCTGAGATACAAAATAGGCTCTGCTTTTTCCTACGGTAGCGGCTACAATAATTAAAAGATGAATGCAAACAATTTGGGTAGATTGTTATCAACTTGTTGGAGATTGCTATTTAAATATCATATTCAAAGATAGATCAGGTCATAATTGGCCAGTTTTTGCTCTTGCTGTATTCCAGCTTCTCTTGAATATTCAGTTTTTTACTTATTCTTTAAATGCGCCATATGGTTCCAGAGATATGGGCCCTTTTATTGAGAGCTAATTTTATGGCCTTTAAAAGGGGGTGTGGCTCACAGGATCCTCTTGGGGCGTGATTTTAGGATCCTTTGGGTTATTATCTTGTGAGCCACACTCCTTTGGAAAAGACCATAAAAATGATCTTTTGATTAAATAAAAGCTTATATATCTGGAACTGAATGGTGGATTTAAAATAAGGGGGGAAAAAAGCCAAAATAATTAATGGAGTAGCAGGAATAAAGTAAAGTAAAAACTGGCCACTTTTGATCTAGCGACAGGTCTTCTTTAATATCAAAATGAATACAGTTTCCAGCATAACAGATTATGTGCTTTTTCTAATTTTGGCTGATTTTGGTGTGGTAGTTACTGATAAAACGCAATTTTTAGTTCCAAGCAATATCAAATGCAAATAGATACTGTGAAGCACCATGTGATGTGTCCAAAAGATGAGACACATGTCCAATTGGGAAGGGGATGCAATGTAATCCTAGACTCCTGCTTGTAACTCCTCTAAAGGTACCGTCACATTAAGCAACACTGCAGCAATCTAGACAACGATGTCGATCCCTGCAGCGTCGCTGTTTGGTCGCTGGAGAGCTGTCACACAGACAGCTCTCCAGCGACCAACGATCCCGAAGTCCCCGGGTAACCAGGGTAAACATCGGGTTACTAAGTGCAGGGCCGCGCTTAGTAACCCGATGTTTACCCTGGTTACCATTGTAAATGTAAAAAATAAAAAACACTACATACTTACATTCCGGTGTCTGGTCACGTCCCTCGCCTTCAGCTTCCCGCACTGACTGAGCGCCGGCCGTAAAGCACAGCAGTGACATCACCGCTGTGCTTTGCTTTACGGCCGGCCGGCGCTCACCAGTCAGTGCGGGAAGCTGAAGGCGAGGGACGTGACCAGACACCGGAATGTAAGTATGTAGTGGCTTTTTTTTTACATTTACAATTGTAACCAGGGTAAACATCGGGTTACTAAGCGCGGCCCTGCGCTTAGTAACCCGATGTTTACCCTGGTTACCAGTGAAGACATCGCTGAATCGGCATCACACACGATGTCAGCGGGAGATCCAGCGACGAAATAAAGTCCTGGACTTTCCCCAGCGACCAACGATCTCCCAGCAGGGGCCTGATCGTTGGTCGCTGTCACACATAACAATTTTGTTAACGATATCGTTATGTGTGACGGTACCTTTACTATACTTGGTGTTTTGTGTTAATCTAGGAATAGAAAGTGGGGAACCTATATGATATCTCATGCAGCCACAAAAGGGCAAAGACTAGCCAAAGAACCATTAAGTGTTACATTCATAATTGTTGCGTGTTCTAACAAAAAAATAATTCTAAAAAATTCTAAATACATATATGCATTATTTTGAAAAAAATAATGTTCAAAAATGTGAAACAACCTCTAGTAAATAGGGACACCGATGTGTTTCACTTGTCTATGAGTCAGGTTCATCATGCAGCTGAATTGCAGCAGTGTCACGCAATAGAACAAAATAAATAATAGATCAGAATAAAAATGTATAGACAGAAGTTTGCAGATAATAATATTCATGACTCGGTTGGCAATTGTCATGTGATGATAATGAGGTGAGGCATACCAAAGCTTCATTGTAGCAGGATGGCAGATGATCGAGTGAAGCTTCCAACCAACAAAGTTTTATAACATGACTTTTCTTATTTTCTCTCTGGAAGCCTTTCACTATGCATGCTGAGTTTAATCTGCTTTTTTTTTTAAAAAAAAAAAACTGTGTCAACTTTTTGTAGTATTTTGCAACCAAAGAAAATTGTATCCTCTATTCTCATTCCAGAAGGCATGCTTTACATTTTGTGTTCTGTTATTAGGCTGGTTTCACACTTGCATTTTTAAACGCATGCGTTTGGAAAAAAAAAACGCATGGTGAAAAAACGCATGTAAACGCATGCACAAAAAAACGCATGCGTTTTTATATTAAAAAACCAGAAAACACACTGATATGCCACCCTCCACCATAAAGGTGATAATGGGGATCCTAACCCTAATCCTAACCCTAAAGGGATCCTAACCCTAACCCTAAAGGGATCCTAACCCTAACCCTAACCCTAAAGGGATCTTAACCCTAACCCTAACCCTAAAGGGATCCTAACCCTAACCCTAAAGGGATCCTAACCCTAACCCTAACCCTACCCCTAACCCTACCCCTAACCCTAATCCCTTTATGGTTAGCGGTAGGGATAGGGTTAGGGTTAGGATCCCTTTAGGGTTAGGGTTAGGGTTAGGATCCCTTTAGAGTTAGGGTTAGGATCCCTTTAGGGTTAGGGTTAGGGTTAGGGTTAGGATCCCTTTAGGGTTAGGGTTAGGGTTAGGATCCCTTTAGGGTTAGGGTTAGGGTTAGAGGTAGGGTTAGGAACCCTGTAGGGTTAGGGTTAGGATCCCTTTAGGGTTAGGGTTAGGGTTAGGATCCCCTTTATCACCTTTATGGTGGAGGGTGGCATATCAGTGTGTTTTCTGGTTTTTTAATATAAAAACGCATGCGTTTTTAATGCAAACAAACGCATGCACAAAAAAATGCATGCGTTTCCATTTACTCCAATGTATTTTTTGGCCCAAAAAAAAGCATGAAAACGCATGCGATTTTATGTGTCCAAAAAACGCCCCTCAAAAATACTACAAGTTGCATTTTTGAAAATGAACGCATGCAGTAAAAAAACGCATGCGTTCAAAAATGCATGCAAACGCATGCACACAAAAACGCATGCGTTTTCAATGTTAAATATAGGGGGAAAAACGCATGTGTTTTTTTGTGCAAAAAACGCTGCAGACAAAAACGCAAGTGTGAAACCACCCTTACAGGAACACTTCAAACAAAGCTGTAATAATTTAGCAAGCCCTACCTTTCCAAGCAAGGACTGAGAGTAGGAGAAAGAAAAAAAATCTTTATTTTAGTTGTGGGTTTTGTTTGGTAGATATCTCCAAGCCTAAACACATGACTAAAGGTACCTTCACACTAAGCGACGCTGCAGCGATACCGACAACGATGTCGATCGCTGCAGCGTCGCTGTTGGGTCGCTGGAGAGCTGTCACACAGACAGCTCTCCAGGACCAACGATCCCGAGGTCCCTGGTAACCAGGGTAAACATCGGGTTACTAAGCGCAGGGCCGCGCTTAGTAACCCAATGTTTACCATGGTTACCAGCGTAAACGTTAAAAAAACAAACACTACATACTTACCTTCAGCTGTCTGTCCTCCGGCGCTCTGCTTTCCTCTGCACTGTCAGCGCCAGTCAGCCGGAAAGCAGAGCGGTGACGTCACCGCTGTGCTTTCCAGCTGGCCGGCGCTGACACAGGATGTAAAACATTGTATGGTAATCATGGACTGAAAGGAAACCATTTGTGTTTGTGCGTCTGGAGGTCTACTAAGTATTAGGCTGCCGTCACAGTATTTGGTCAATATTTTACATCAGTATTTGTAAGCCAAAACCAGGAGTGGATGATAAATGCAGAAGTGGTGCATATGTTTCTATTATACTTTTCCTCTAATTGTTCCACTCCTGGTTTTGGCTTACAAATACTGATGTAAAATACTGACCAAACACTGCTAGTTTGACGGCAGCCTTACAGTCAAAAAGTAAAAATAAATGACCTGCTGCCCGGATGATGTTGTCGATGACTTTTCTTGGAATGGCTTCATCACTGATAAATCTCACAGATCTCCTTTGGTTGAGCAACTCATAAAATTCCTTTGATCTTTTTAACATTTTCTCTTCAGGATAGCGTCTTGAGCTAAAGGGAACATGTAACAGGTTTTCTTCACCCATATCTTGCCATTCATCTTTCTCCTCTGAAAAATAAACGTAATAAAGGTGTATGGCGTGGAATAGAAACAGAACAAACATCCTTTATGCTGTCACTATTAACCTCCTTTAACCTCATTTTTAGGCCCTTTAAAACACCAAGACATGGTAACAATACCCCTAGATCTGCGATACCTGGACCCGTGTCGTGCGTTGATGTTGGGGCACTGATGACTGTATGGGGGGTCTCTCCAGCTTAATATGGGTAAGTTCTATACTACCTTTACATTTGACATGGTCATGTTTTCAGGATTTCCTTAGTATTGCACAGGAGATAATTGCATCACCTGCACAGGCAAGCATTCAATGACCTGTGTAAGGGCTCTTTTCCATTTGCGAGAAACACGTCCGTGTCTCGCATGTGAAAACCAAGCTCTGGCACCGGCACTCGGGAGCGGAGCGTGCGGCTACATAGCAACACATGGAGCTGCACGCTCCGCTCCAAAGTGCCGGCGCCAGAGCTTGGTTTTCACATGCGAGACACGGACGTGTTTCTCGCAAATGGAAAAGAGCCCTAATACTAAGGAAATCCTCAAGACATGACCTGTTGATGGCTCTTGAGGACCGGAGTTGGGGAACACTGATCAATGGCATCATGCCTCACATGCAAATTTTTTTGTGAATTATGGAAGTTCATCAGTATTCCCTGCTTTGTCTGATATAGACTATCTTTCCACCCTTTACTTTTTGTGAAACCCCCCTCCCACCTTAATCTACTTGAATTCATCCCCTTTTGAATCCTCTTACATGTCCAATTTACTCTTTGTTTCATGTCTTTTTATATTTATTCTTTAATAAATTAATATATTTTATACTCCTTTGAGTTGTGTTTTTCTGGGTACCCTGACTTTAGCTTTATGTTACTGATGTTGGCTGGCAGTAAAGATTTGTTCTACTGATGCCCAAAAATTGTGCCGTTGCTACAGCCACTTTCATGTTGTCAATGTGTGTTTCTGTGATTAACATTGACATACATGTAAGGAGAGGCTTAGAAGTCACTGGAAACACCATTACCAGATTGATACTGAAGAGAACACAAACCCAAGCATCTGCTTCTTATATAGATGATATCTTATTAGTTTCTGTTTAGATAATATGCAATCTGTATTTTTAATATACATGTATTCGTATCTGCATGTATGCATTTATTTTTATTTGCTCATGTGTGTCTACATTATATATATATATCAAGTGAAATAAGTATTTATTTAACACATCACAAAGTAGTAAATATGTTTTTAAAGGTGCTATTGACATGAAATTCTCACCAGATGTCGGAACAACCCATATAATTCCACACAGGCAAAGAAATCAAATCCTACATGTCCACAGTGATGCTGCTACCATGAGGCGATTTGAGCTCTTTGGCTCAGGCAGCAGAAGAGAGGGGGCGGCAGATTCTGTAGTATTATACTAACCTACTCCCGGCGCGGTTCCTGGACGTCCCTGCTTCTTCCAGCGCTGCAGATTCTTCCTGCACTGAGCGGTCACATGGTACTGCTCATTACAGAAATGAATATGCGGCTCCACCTCCCATAGAGGTGGAGCCGCATATTCATTTCTGTAATGAGCAGTAACTGTGACCACTCAATACAGGAAGAAGATGCAGCAGTGGAAGAAGCAGGGACGCAGCGCCAGAAGTAGGTGAGTATACGGGGAGGGGGAGCGCAGCGCTGTGCAATATTTACCTCTCCTCGTTCCAGTGCGGCTCCGTCTAAAGCGTCTTCTGGCAGTGACGCTCAGGTCAGAGGGCGCGGTGACGTAGTCAGTGCGCGCCCTCTGCTGAACGTCAGTGTCGAAGACGGAGCCGCACGAGGAGCAGGTAAATATTGCCAGTGCCGGGGGTCCTGAGCGAAGAGAGGTGAGTATGTGATTTTTTTTTTTATTGCAGCAAAAGCATATGGGGCAAGTGACTGTATGTAGCATCTTATGGGGCCATAACTCTTGTGCAGCACTATAAGGGGCAAGTGGCTGTGCAGAGCATCTTATGAGGCCATAACTCTTATGCAGCACTATAAGGGGCAAGTGGCTGTATGGATCATCTTATGGGGCCATAACGCTTGTGCAGCACTATATAGGGCAAATATCTCTATGGAGCATCTTATGGGGCCCTTATTACCGTTTATGCAGGATTATATGGGGCATATTTTAATATGGAGCATCTAATGGGGCCCATCAAACTTTATGGAGCATGATATGAGGCTCCTGATTCAATATGGATATTCAAAAATACTTAACCTACTGATGTCTCAATTAATTTTACTTTTATTGGTATCTATTTTTACTTTTGAAATTTGCCGGTAGCTGCTGCATTTTCCACCCTAGGCTTATACTCGAGTCATTAAGTTTTCCCAGTTTTTTGTGGCAAAATTAGGGGGGTCGGCCTATACTATTCGGGTCGGCTTATACTCGAGTATATATGGTAACTGGATTTACGCTGCTAGGATTTTTTTTTTTTTTTATAAAACTCCGGGGTCAAGTGCCCACCCCCCCTCCTCCCTCCTTCCCGCCCCCCCTCCAGTTGGGACTGTGTGGGGGGGCGCCATTTTTCCGTTCGCCTCAGGCAGCAGAGAGGCTAGGTTCACCCCTGCATGTCCATAAATTGAGTTATGGGTAATAATGAGAAATTGTCTTGCTTAAATGTCCACCCTTGTTTCATCTTCATCATCCTAGCAGATGGCAGCAGATTCAAACAGGTGCGATTAATACAGGTAATGAGTGCAGAGTGGGAGGGCTTCTTAAAGAAAAACTAAGGGTATGTGTCCACGTGCAGGAAACGCTGCGTGTCTGACGCTGCACAGAGCCGCAGCGTCAGACACGCAGCGTCCATATGTTACAGCATAGTGGAGGGGATTTAATGAAATCCCGTCTCCACTATGCGTGGTAACACGCACGCGGCGGCCCTGCGACTCCGGACATGCTGCGCGTCTTTTCAGATCGCAGCATGTCCGTATATCTTGCGGCGACGCTGCGTCGCCGCAAGATATAGCACAGGGCCCTATGGTGGGAGCGATGATGCCGGATGTGTGCTATGAACACATCCGGCATCATCGCGTCCCAGAAAGGGGGCGGGGCTTACCGCAGAGCGGCTAAGCCGCTCCGGCGATACCACCGGCCATCCTGAAAGTGGACACATACCCTAACAGGTTTGTGAGAGACAGAGATCTTGCTAGTTGGTAGGTGATCAAATACTTATTTCATGCAATAAAATGCATTTTAATTGTTTAGAAATCATACAATGTGATTTTCAGGTTTTTCTTAAGATTCTGTCTCTGACAGTTGAAGAGTACTGGGAAAACTTGCAAAATCGTCAGTATAGCAAATACTTATTTTTCCCACTCTGTGCACATTAGATAAATATATATATATATATATATATATATATATATATATATATATACAGTGGGGCAAAAAAGTATTTAGTCAGTCAGCAATAGTGCAAGTTCCACCACTTAAAAAGATGAGAGGCGGCTGTAATTTACATCATAGGTAGACCTCAACTATGGGAGACAAACTGAGATAAAAAAAATCCAGAAAATCACATTGTCTGTTTTTTTAACATTTTATTTGCATATTATGGTGGAAAATAAGTATTTGGTCAGAAACAAAATTTCATCTCAATACTTTGTAATATATCCTTTGTTGGCAATGACAGAGGTCAAACGTTTTCTGTAAGTCTTCACAAGGTTGCCACACACTGTTGTTGGTATGTTGGCCCATTCCTCCATGCAGATCTCCTCTAGAGCAGTGATGTTTTTGGCTTTTCGCTTGGCAACACGGACTTTCAACTCCCTCCAAAGGTTTTCTGTAGGGTTGAGATCTGGAGACTGGCTAGGCCACTCCAGGACCTTGAAATGCTTCTTACGAAGCCACTCCTTCGTTGCCCTGGCGGTGTGCTTTGGATCATTGTCATGTTGAAAGACCCAGCCACGTTTCATCTTCAATGCCCTTGCTGATGGAAGGAGGTTTGCACTCAAAATCTCACGATACATGGCCCCATTCATTCTTTCATGTACCCGGATCAGTCGTCCTGGCCCCTTTGCAGAGAAACAGTCCCAAAGCATGATGTTTCCACCACCATGCTTTACAGTAGGTATGGTGTTTGATGGATGCAACTCAGTATTCTTTTTCCTCCAAACACGACAAGTTGTGTTTCTACCAAACAGTTCCAGTTTGGTTTCATCAGACCATAGGACATTCTCCCAAAACTCCTCTGGATCATCCAAATGCTCTCTAGCAAACTTCAGATGGGCCCGGACATGTACTGGCTTAAGCAGTGGGACACGTCTGGCACTGCAGGATCTGAGTCCATGGTGGCCTAGTGTGTTACTTATGGTAGGCCTTGTTACATTCGTCCCAGCTCTCTGCAGTTCATTCACTAGGTCCCTGTTGTGAATTCTGTGGCCAAGCTCCCTCCTGTGGTCGTGAGTGGTACTGCGGCTGGTTCTGTCTATAAGCTTCCTTGGTGGATGAGAGTGGTACTGCGGCTTCTGAGTTTCCTTCCTCAGGTGATGAGGTTAAGTCGTTAGGTGCTGCTCTATTTAACTCCACCTGGTGCTTTGATCCTGGCCTCCAGTCAATGTTCTAGTATTGGTCTTGCTTCCTCCTGGATCGTTCCTGTGGCCTCTCTATCCTGCATAAGCTAAGTTCTGCTTGTGTTATTTTTGTTTGCTATATTTGTTCTGTCCAGCTTGCTATATTGGTTTTTTCTTGCTTGCTGGAAGCTCTGAGACGCAGAGGGAACACCTCCGTACCGTTAGTCGGTGCGGAGGGTCTTTTTGCCCCTCTGCGTGGTTGTTTGTAGGTTTTTGTGTTAACCGCAAAGCTATCTTTCCTATCCTCGGTCTATTCAGTAAGTCGGGCCTCACTTTGCTAAATCTATTTCATCTCTGTGTTTGTATTTCATCTTTACTCACAGTCATTATATGTGGGGGGCTGCCTTTTCCTTTGGGGAATTTCTCTGAGGCAAGGTAGGCTGATTTTTCTATCTTCAGGGCTAGTTAGTTTCTCAGGCTGTGCCGAGTTGCATAGGGAGCGTTAGGCGCAATCCACGGCTACCTCTAGTGTGGTGTGTTAGGATTAGGGATTGCGGTCAGCAGAGTTTCCACGTCTCAGAGCTTGTCCTATGTTTTTGGTAAATGTCAGGTCACCTTGTGTGCTCTGAACTTCAAGGTCCATTGTGGTTCTGAATTACCTGTTCATAACAGGTCCCCCCGCGTGGTTCTGGGATTTTTGCTCACCGTTCTTGTGATCATTCTGACCCCACGGGGTGGGATTTTGCGTGGAGCCCCAGATCGAGGGAGATTCAGTGGTCTTGTATGTCTTCCATTTTCTAATTATTGCTCCCACTGTTGATTTCTTCACTCCAAGCTGGTTGGCTATTGCAGATTCAGTCTTCCCAGCCTGGTGCAGGGCTACAATTTTGTTTCTGGTGTCCTTTGACAGCTCTTTTGTCTTCACCATAGTGGAGTTTGGAGTCAGACTGTTTGAGGGTGTGCACAGGTGTCTTTTTATACTGATAACAAGTTTAAACAGGTGCCATTACTACAGGTAATGAGTGGAGGAAAGAGGAGACTCTTAAAGAAGAAGTTACAGGTCTGTGAGAGCCAGAAATCTTGATTGTTTGTTTCTGACCAAATACTTATTTTCCACCATAATATGCAAATAAAATGTTAAAAAAACAGACAATGTGATTTTCTGGATTTTTTTTTCTCAGTTTGTCTCCCATAGTTGAGGTCTACCTATGATGTAAATTACAGACGCCTCTCATCTTTTTAAGTGGTGGAACTTGCACTATTGCTGACTGACTAAATACTTTTTTGTCCCACTGTATATATATATATATATATATATATATATATATATACAGTACAGACCAAAAGTTTGGACACACCTCATTTAAAGATTTTTCTGTATTTTCATGACTATGAAAATTGTACATTCACACTGAAGCCATCAAAACTATGAATTAACGCATGTGGAATTATATACTTGACAAAAAAGTGTGAAACAACTGAAATTATGTCTTATATTCTAGGTTCTTCAAAGTTGCCACCTTTTGCTTTGATGACTGCTTGACTGCTTTGCACATTCTTGGCATTCTCTTGATGAGCTTCAAGAGGTAGTTAAGGGGAATGGTTTTCACTTCACAGGTGTGCCCTGTCAGGTTTAATAAGTGGGATTTCTTGCCTTATAAATGGGGTTGGGACCATCAGTTGTGTTGAGCAGAAGTCTGGTGGATAAACAGCTTATAGTCCTACTGAATAGACTGTTAGAATTTGTATTATGGCAAAAAAAAGCAGCTAAGTAAAGAAAAACGAATGACCATCATTACTTTAAGAAATGAAGGTCAGTCAGTCCGAAAAATTGGGAAAACTTTGAAAGTGTCCCCAAGTGCAGTGGCAAAAAACATCAAGCGCTACGAAGAAACTGTCTCACATGAGGACCGCCTGAGGAAAGGAAGATCAAGAGTCACCTCTGCTTCTGAGGATAAGTTTATTTGAGTCACCAGCTTCAGAAATCGCAGGTTAACAGCAGTTCAGATTAGAGACCAGGTCAATACCACACAGAGTTCTAGCAGCAGACACATCTCTACAACAACTGTTAAGAAGAGACTTTGTGCATCAGGCGTTCATGGTAAAATAGCTGCTAGGAATACCCGATGGTACCTGACCCCAGCCAGAGTGGCTAAGGCAGTCGCCAACTACTCTCCAAATTGGTTCAGGGGGTGCAATTCCGCAGTAGATATGTTCCATACATGGTGGTTATGCCCGATTGTACGTAGATTTTGGATCAGAATCTACAATTTGGTTTCCTCTATAACAAATATAAACCTTAAAAAAACCCTTGGGAGGCCTTACTAAACAAACGCATCCCAACATCCCTAAACACACTCAAACCCTCATTGCATTCATATTCCTGGCAGCCAAACAAACCATAGCTTTGGCATGGAAAAAAATCAAATTTAGATTTAGCTGCGGTTAAAACACGCCTTTCTTGGTATATGATCAACTAAAAATTATCTGCCATACTTACAGAAAAAGTCAGTAAATTTGAGAAAATATGGCTTCCCTGGGTAGAGTACGCCAACCACACCCCCTTTGCCACACCTGTATTTCATCTAACCAACCCAGATCCCCCTGATTCTGATTGAATCATTAATGATAATTGGACACAACATACCCCCCTCCTCGGGCTTCCCTCCTCCCCTCCCTTGCTTCCTACCCTGTTGTTAGTTTGTCTGTTTGTTTGCCAACCGTTTACATGCTCTCTTATGCATACTGCAAATACAGGTCCTTCTCAAAAAATTAGCATATAGTGTTAAATTTCATTATTTACCATAATGTAATGATTACAATTAAACTTTCATATATTATAGATTCATTATCCACCAACTGAAATTTGTCACGTCTTTTATTGTTTTAATACTGATGATTTTGGCATACAACTCCTGATAACCCAAAAAACCTGTCTCAATAAATTAGCATATTTCACCCATCCAATCAAATAAAAGTGTTTTTTAATAACAAACAAAAAAACCATCAAATAATAATGTTCAGTTATGCACTCAATACTTGGTCGGGAATCCTTTGGCAGAAATGACTGCTTCAATGCGGCGTGGCATGGAGGCAATCAGCCTGTGACACTGCTGAGATGTTATGGAGGCCCAGGATGCTTCAATAGCGGCCTTAAGCTCATCCAGAGTGTTGGGTCTTGCGTCTCTCAACTTTCTCTTCACAATATCCCACAGATTCTCTATGGGGTTCAGGTCAGGAGAGTTGGCAGGCCAATTGAGCACAGTAATACCATGGTCAGTAAACCATTTACCAGTGGTTTTGGCACTGTGAGCAGGTGCCAGGTCGTGCTGAAAAATGAAATCTTCATCTCCATAAAGCATTTCAGCCGATGGAAGCATGAAGTGCTCCAAAATCTCCTGATAGCTAGCTGCATTGACCCTGCCCTTGATGAAACACAGTGGACCAACACCAGCAGCTGACATGGCACCCCACACCATCACTGACTGTGGGTACTTGACACTGGACTTCAGGCATTTTGGCATTTCCTTCTCCCCAGTCTTCCTCCAGACTCTGGCACCTTGATTTCCGAATGACATGCAAAATTTGCTTTCATCAGAAAAAAGTACTTGGGACCACTTAGCAACAGTCCAGTGCTGCTTCTCTGTAGCCCATTTCGGCACCTGTAGCCCATTTCCTGCACACGCCGGTGCACGGTGGCTCTGGATGTTTCCACACCAGACTCAGTCCACTGCTTCCTCAGGTTCCCCAAGGTCTGGAATCGGTCCTTCTCCACAATCTTCCTCAGGGTCCGGTCTCCTCTTCTCGTTGTACAGCGTTTTCTGCCACATTGTTTCCTTCCAACAGACTTACCATTGAGGTGCCTTGATACAGCACTCTGGGAACAGCCTATTTGTTGAGAAATTTCTTTCTGGGTCTTACCCTCTTGCTTGAGGGTATCAATGATGGCCTTCTTGACATCTGTCAGGTCGCTAGTCTTACCCATGATGGGGGTTTTGAGTAATGAACCAGGCAGGGAGTTTATAGAAGCCTCAGGTATCTTTTGCATGTGTTTAGAGTTAATTAGTTGATTCAGAAGATTAGGGTAATAGGTCGTTTAGAGAACCTTTTCTTGATATGCTAATTTATTGAGACAGGTTTTTTGGGTTATCAGGAGTTGTATGCCAAAATCATCAGTATTAAAACAATAAAAGACGTGACAAATTTCAGTTGGTGGATAATGAATCTATAATATATGAAAGTTTAATTGTAATCATTACATTATGGTAAATAATGAAATTTAACACTATATGCTAATTTTTTGAGAAGGACCTGTACAGCTCTGTATTGTGATTTGCTATCACCTTATTTGTAAAATGTAAACTTTCAATAAAAATTTATTGTTCAAAATAGCTGCTAGGAAACCACTGCTAAGGACAGGCAACAAGCAGAAAAGACTTGTTTGGGCTAAAGAACACAAGGAATGGACATTATATGAGTAAGATTTGGGCCAGGGAGCACCACAACTGGGCAAAAAAACAATAATACTCAAAGCAACAAATATACTCAGGGGTGCCACTCAATGCACCGCGAAGAACCATATAAGAAGAGCAAGAAAAAAGAGACTATGCAAACAGGGCGCACACCCAAAAAATACTATAAAGTTACAAAAGTACAAAAATTTACTGAGGGCAAGACAGAAAACACAATTGAAATAAAAACATGTTAAAATACAACTAACACACCACTGGTCCCATAGTGAATAATCATATAAAGACGTCCCAAATAACAATAATGTATAACACAAGGCAAAAATACACCTCTCATAAGTTGTTAATAAGACACCAAGAATACTACACATATATGGGTGAGGTATGGCTAAATTCTTATATAGACAAGGTATAACAATATATAAATATAAATAAACAAATCAAATCTGGGCGTCCCCAGAAAACCATATAATAAATAAACTGCCCCTATAAAAATAAAGAGGCTAATGCTAGCTCTGGGGCCCCAATAAGCCTATTAGAAACAATGAGAGGTGAGTGTAGTACTCCCAAAGAAGCAAGTATAGAAAGGAGCATCCGCTAATAAGGAAGCAGTGCTACCAGAACGGTAGAAAAAGGAGCCTATTAAAGGGACTCTGTCACCTGAATTTGGAGGGAACAATTTTCAGCCATAGAGGCGGGGTTTTCGGGTGTTTGATTCACCCTTTCCTTTCCCGCTGGCTGCATGCTGGCTGCAATATTGGATTGAAGTTCATTCTCTGTCCTCTGTAGTACATGCCTGCCCTGTGATCTGGTGCTCTGGACTGTGGACACCGAAGCCTTCAGTAAAATGTAAAGAGACTACAACCTTGTGTTCTCATTCTTCACTGCGCCTCTCACCATTCACCATTTATACACTGGGAAGCCCTGGGGACATACTTCACCTGTGGGAAGGTATACCATCTAGCTGCTATAACATCACCCCAGCAGACCCCTAAGCAGCATTGGTCACCCTGACCAAATACCACAGGTGGCGTCACGAACGTTTCCCCTTTAAAGACCTTTCCCCTTTATCAACAGACCTCCCGAGGTCACGGACCGGGTCAGCCACCGTGACATCCCCCTTCAGAACCGAAGGACCCGGTACCGAGTTCCCCTAGCCCTTGGGGCGCTCCACTCTTTTGGTGTCACAAACAGGATCTACTTAAGCTTGAAAATTGGGTCATGTGCGCCTAAGAACTGTGCCAGAATTGTACTTGAACTGTGATTTACTAAAAGACTGTGTATTGCAAAAGACTGCCAAAATTCCTGCCAAAATCACCGCCATAACAGCGCCACGAGGAGTGCAGGAGAAGAAGAAGGGCGTGTCGTTGTGGGAGTGAATGAACTGAGAAGTGCAAAGAATAATGGCCGCCCAGTCCAAATATCTCTGTACCTTGAGGACGTGTCCGTCAGCAGCCGAGATCTGCCTCCTGATCCTCAATGGCGGGCGGAGACAAAGAAACAGAAACTGCCCCCGGAGAAGAGAGTGGGAAAAGGACGAGGAAGGAGCCAGCCATGTGGAGGACGCCATGGCCAGCCACCCGGAACCAGAGCGTGGGGTCGGAGCAGAGGACTCCCCCAGCCACCTGGAGAGACACCGCGGCCAGGCATCACCCGTTGGCCCCGACTTCCTGCAAGCCTGCATGGAGGAATTAATAGACTAGCTCCTGCAGATGCGGCAGAGCATTAAGGCCTCATGCCGGATGATGCCTGCGGAGGACCCACCGGCACTGCCACTGACACCGCTCCCTGCACTGCTTCCGGAGCCATTGCCAGCACCGCTGCAGACGCCGCCACCAGCAGAACCGACCGACACCGAAGACACCACTGTGGCATGTAAGGACGCCGACCATGCCCTGGTGACAGAGGGACTGCTGATAGGCCCTGTAGCAGCGCCACCTCCTCACGGTATCCACAGGCTCCAGCATCTTGAGCCTTGGGACCAGGCCACAGGAATGGAGCAATTCATGACGGCCCCAATTACACCCACCATCCTGCCGGGTGAGTTGCATGCAGAGCGGACAGTGTACCACTGGGTGATTCCTGGACCAGACTTTATGGGGTTCCCCGAGGCAGAAAAGCAGAAAGGAGAAACCGTGGAATTCCTAAGTTGGGAGGACTACCAGTCCCAGCTTGCCCGCAAGTGGGAGGAAATGGAGGAAAGACATCAGGCCAAACACAGAGCCTTTGACAAATGTGATTTACGAGTTAGAAGTTAAAGCCTAGGCCCGCAAGGACCGCACCGCTAACCAGGCCTCGCGTAAGCAGGGCATAGTCATCACATTTAAACTCCAAGGAGGATGGGGTTTCATCAAAGAACAGGGACTCTATGTGGGGATCTTTGTTAACCGAAGGGACGTAGAATCTCATCTCTGGGAAGGACATCCAGATAGAGACTTGTATCCAGGAGATAGTGTCACCTACACCAGGCACTTTGATCAAAAGGGATGGTTTGCCCTGAATGTCCATAAGCAAAGAGGCCCTATGACACACCATGCTAAAACCCATGCTATGCCTTCTCCTGTGACATGTGTCAAGACAACTTCAACTACAACCACCACTACAGTCACTCCTACCTGCACATTTTCAAGGACCACAGTGTGCACTGTCACTACCACAGAAACTGTTGTGGCCACAGAACCAACTCCAACTGTAACCTGTGCCAAGGTTACTCCAGATCAGAACTCAGTGGGCACTCAAACCCCCATCTGGAGTGAGGGAGCCCCATATGTAGCACCTGGTAGCCTCCAGTACCCAAAAGGACTACCTCCACCAGTGCTACCTCCAGAATTACAATAGAAGAAATCTGACAAGATTGTAAATAGTTATTTAACTTTCCTTTTGCTGCTTTGAACCCCTCCAGGGTTATTTCTTAAAGGGATCCCATGTTTAAAGGGATCCTCTCTTTACAGAGTTTCGTTCTATCAAAAGAACCGCAGAATCATGAACTGCGCATGATCACAAACTGTCCTTGTAAATAGTTGACACCTTCTTAAGGGTGCTTTCTACTGATTTTACAACATAGGCTTTTACACAGACTGCCTCCATTGGAGACTACTACTAATCTTGTTGTAGGAGTTGCTTTGTTTTGCAGATCTGAAGAAAAACCCATTGATGTGGCAGTATTCCGGGTCAGGATACACGTCTTGTAGCCCACCCAAGCCCAACGTTGGGGGTTCGTCACGGGTCCCTCGCATCACGTCACCTTTGTTGCTAAACTGACTTGAATACTGATGATGTGATTAATATGTTGCCCTACCTCAGACAAGACTTGAGATTGCCCTTAAAGGGAATGTTTATTTGTTGCACTTTGCCTAAAAGTGATAATGTTTGAAAGTATTGAGTAAGTTAGATAGAATTGTGTTTTACATAGCTGATAGAATGTAGTTAACAGTATAGAGTTAAAAGTTAGATAGTCTGATATAATGTACTTTGAATAAATTGAAAGAGAATGCAGTGAGCCCGTGGGGGTTGCTAGACTGTTCTGCATTTAAATAAAGTAAGCCCGTGGGGGTTAGTAAGTTAGTTGGTTAAAATTTTGTAGTTAAAAGAGAATAATTGTGTTGCACTTGAATAAAGAATAAATGTTTGGCCTTGCACTTAATAAATAGTATACCTGCAAAGGTAATTACATTTCATAGTTAGTCAATATATTGTCTTTGCTCAGATGTTTTATTTCTAAAAGTAGGCTGGCATTGTAAATATGTTTTTGTTTGTAACGTTCAAGCGTCCTCACCTCCCATAAAGGGAAGCTTAGTATAAATTAACTTGTTTTATAGCATTTTAAAAAATGTATGTCTTTTTGCTTATGTATTGTTGTTTTCTTTTCCCAGTCCCGGCGTACTGGATTTAATGGGGGGGGGGGGGGGGGGAGTGCAGCACACCAGGGTCCTGGTCACTGCACTAATATCATTCTCCTCTAGGGGGAGTGATGTTACGTTTGAAGGCAATAAAGGAGATCTCTTTACCAGGTATCACAAACATGCAACACAATTCATACTCCAGTCCACCAGGGGGAGCTATGCTATTTATTAGGGCACTCTTCACAATTAGGTAAAACTGGTGGTCTGGATAGGAAGTTAGTCAGACACTGACTGAGCTTGGCTCAGGACAGTTGCTATCTGAGCTCCGCTCAGGTAGTTGGTCCCTGACAGGGGTGGGATCTTGTCAGAGGCCTAGACGGAAGGCCACGGAGCTGCGCCTGCCCCACGTGCGGCAGCATCCTAAGAAAGAGACATGAACAGCAAACAGTATTGTAGAGGGTGAGATATGAAGTCATAGAAAAGGGAGAGGAAACCAGAAGGAGTTCGGCCCTGCATAGGCTGCCTCCTTTTGAGGCGCAGGATCCGGTAGCCGGAACACCGAGGGAGCAACAGTTCTCTATGCCTTACTCCAGAGACCGGCAGGACAGCTAATTCCACGTTTCCTGCCCGCCCTATACCCAGGAGGCACGGTGGCAACTTGTGGGGGCAGGGGCGTGCTAGAGTCCCTGTAAAAAGCCTCAGGCCACCAGTCATACGGGTTTGTCCTATCCATCCAGAGGACAGGGAGAGACACAACTGTTATGATCAGGTAATTCAGAACCACAGTGGACATAGAAGTACAGAGCACACAAAGTGACCTGACAATTATCAAAAATAAAGGACGAGCTCTGAGACGTGGGAACTCTGCTGACCGCAATCCCTAATCCTAACACACCACACTAGAGGTAGCCGTGTATTGCGCCTAACGCTCCCTATGCAAACTCGGCACAGCCTGAGAAACTAACTAGCCCTAAAGATAGAAAAATAAGCCTACCTTGCCTCAGAGAAATTCCCCAAAGGAAAAGGCAGCCCCCCACATATAATGACTGTGAGTAAGATGAAAATACAAACACAGAGATGAAATAGATTTAGCAAAGTGAGGCCCGACTTACTGAATAGACCGAGGATAGGAAAGATAGCTTTGCGGTCAACACAAAAACCTACAAACAACCACGCAGAGGGGCAAAAAGACCCTCCGCACTGACTAACGGTACGGAGGTGCTCCCTCTGCGTCTCAGAGCTTCCAGCAAGCAAGAAAAACCAAAATAGCAAGCTGGACAGAAAAAATAGCAAACAAAAAATAACACAAGCAAAACTTAGCTTATGCAGGAGAGACAGGCTACAGGAACGATCCAGGAGGAAGCAAGACCAATACTAGAACATTGACTGGAGGCCAGGATCAAAGCACCAGGTGGAGTTAAATAGAGCAGCACCTAACGACTTAACCTCATCACCTGAGGAAGGAAACTCAGAAGCCGCAGTACCACTCTCGACCACAGGAGGGAGCTTGGCCACAGAATTCACAACACACAACATCTAGAATATCTACAACAGTTGTGAGGACCTTATGAGAAGCTTAGCAGTAAGGGACTACAACACATGGCGCTAGAGGAAGGCTACTGATTTCCACCTGGATAAGGGGACTCTGGATTTGCCTCCAAACCAGCTGGACTCTGCCTGCCCTGTGATCTGGTGCTCTGGACTGTGGACACCAAAGCCTACAGCAAAAAAAGGTAAAGAGACTGCAACCTTGTGTCCTCATTCTTCACTGCGCCTCTCACCATTCACCATTTACACACTGGGAAGGCCTGGGCACATACTTCACCTGTGGGAAGGTATACCATCTAGCTGCCATAACATCACCCCAGCGGATCCCTAAGCAGCGTCGGTCACCCTGACCGAATACCACAGGTGGCGTCACGAACGTTTCCCCTTTAAAGACCTTTCCCCTTTATCAACGGACCTCCCGAGGGCCACGGACTGGGTCAGCCACCGTGACATCCCCCTTCAGAACCGAAGGACCAGGTACCGAGTTCTCCTAGCCCTTGGGGGCGCTCCATGGCACATATTTGTTAAAATGACCTGCATGTTTTTCCTGCCATTTGCAAAGATTTGTGCCACTAGTGGCATCATTAATGTATAGTAGTATACTGGATGGGCAAATGGTGATGCACAGGAAACCCACCATGTGGCCTTGATAAACCTAAATCATGCACATGACAATGAACCCTAAATATCACTAAAAGTTTGCAGTATGTTTGCTGTTGTACCAATAAGCATTGCCTCTATAATGAACCAAGTGATAGAACATGGCAAATTTTTCTTATACAGTATTCTCAGTTGAGGTGACTGGACATCAGAAACTAGATCAGTAGCAGAGGATCAGGGATGTGACAAGACTAACAGACAAGTGATATGCTTGTGTGTTTGCCACTGCGGGGACGTCAATTTGTGCGTTAGGGTGACTATCATGGTTGGGTCATTACTCTGCTTGTGGTGTACTGTATGAAGTATCATATTGTGTGTCACATCTTAAGGGCATCATACTATGTGGAGGGCATTATACTATGAGAGAATTGTGGGGGTTTAATACTTTGTGGTGAGACTCATACAGTGTTGGGGCATCATACTGTGTGGTGGTGACTGTGGAAGGCATCATACTGTGTGGTGGTGACTGTGGAATGCATCATACTGTGTGGGGGTGACTGTGGAAGACATCATACTGTGTGGTGGTGACTGTGGAAGGCATAATGCTGTCTGGGGGAACTGATAGCATCAATATATGTGAGGGTTATCATATTGTGTGAAAGTCACTGTGGGTACGTCATGATGTCCAGAGGGATTGTGTATTTTACTGTGTGTAAAGGGACAGTTGCTGTTTTGGGGGTGTTGTGGGGCGTCATACTGAGTCGAGGGTCTGTGGCAGCATCAAACTGTGTGATGGGCTGTGGGAAAACATTACTATGTGGGAAGAGGGTGGGTACATCATACTGTGTTGAGGGAAACGCACTTCAGTGCTATCATAGTGTGTGTGGGAGGGCTGTGGGGGAATGATTCTTTGGTGGTCTAGGTCTACTTTGGGTGTTATATTTTTGCAGTACAAATTATTTTTTAACAATTCAATTTAATTTACTATAATTGGTAAACCGAAATAAATTTTTTGAGTATTATTTTAAAAAAAACAGCACTAAATATGTCATCTTAAAAGGGTTTTCCAATTCAAAAAAGTGAACCTCAACACTTTTGTATGTGTAACAAACACAGCAGCTCCAAAGAAGTATAAATCTGCACAGCGGGGAAGCCCGCTCAGTGCACCGGCATTGCATGAAATGATACTGCCGGCTTATATATAGCAGTAAGTGCTCTGTGAGCCGGGGTGCCACTCCAAAGAAAATAGCCACAATGGATACAAAAATTGAAAGAAACGGATGGCACTCACCGGTTAAAAAAAATTCTTCTTTATTCCAATACTTTAAAATACCGGCGTTGGGAGGATGGGTGCAGGAGTGGAATGAACGACAGCCGTTTTGTGCTGCAGTGGCGCTTCTACTGGTGGCCATCCGTTTCTTTCAATTTTTGTAAACACAGCAGTTATTTACTCTCCCTCGTCCCAGTGACGCCCCATCGTTGCTGTGCACTCAGTGCCATGGCTGCAGCAGTGACATCATTTTGACAGCATACATCACAGTTGCAGCTTATCACTGAAGTCGACGGCCTGAGCCACCTATGTCGGCACATTCACTGATCTCAGCCGCAATGTGAGCTGCTGACAAAACAGCACAGCAGTATCCAAAACACTGAGAGCGGATCAGTGACAGAGAAGCAGCGCAAGGGTGGTGAGTACCTGCTCTGTTTGTGATATTGCATACAGTTGTGTTCAAAAGTTTACATACCCCAGCAGAAATTCGGCTTTCTTGGCCTTTTTTAAGAAAATATGACTGATAACACCAAAACTTTTTCTCCACTCATGGTTAGTGGTTGGATGACGCCATTTATTGTCAAACTTCTGTGTTTTCTCTTTTTAAATCATAATGACAATCCTAAACATCCAAATGATATTGATCAAAAGTTCACATACCCCAGTGATTTGGCCTGATAACATGCACAGAAGTTGACACAAATGGGTTTGAATGGCTACTAAAGGCAACATCCTCACCTGTGACCTTTTTGCTTGTAATCAATATGTATGCATAAAAGCTGAGTGAGTTTCTGGGATCCAGACAGGTTCTTGAACCTTTCATCCAGCCACTGACATTTCTGGAGTGTGAGTCATGGGGAAAGCAAAAGAATTGTCAACGGATCTAGGGGAAAATGTAGTATAAAACAGGAAAGGGACACAAAAAGATATTCAAGGAATTGATAATGCCAGTCAACAGCATTCATACTGTAATTAACAAATGGAAAATCAGGGGCTCTGTAAAAACAAAACCACGTTCAGGTAGACCAACAAATATGTCGTCCACAACTGCCAGGAAAATTGTTCAAGATGCAAAGAAAAACCTGCAAATAACATCAGCTGAAATACAGGACTCTCTGAAAACTAATGGTGTGGTTGTTTCAAGATGCACAATAAGGAGGCACTTGAAGAAAAATGGGCCGCATGGTCGAGTTGCCAGAAGAAAGCCATTACTGTGCTAATGCCACAAAGTATGTTGCCTACAATACCCAAAACAGTACAGAGACAAGCTTCAAAACTTCTGGAACAATGTAATTTGGAGTGATGAGACCAAAATTGAACTTTTTGGCCACAATCATAAATGTTTCACTTTGAGAGAGGTCAACAAGGTCTATGATGAAAGGAACATCATTCCTACTCTAAAACACGAAGGTGGATCGCTGATTTTTTGGGGTGTGTGAGCTACAAAGGCACCGGAAACTTAGCCAAAGTTGAAGGAAAGATGAATGCAGCACGTTATCAGCAAACACTGGAGGCATATTTGCACTCATCAGCACAGAAGCTGCGCATGGGACGTACTTGCAACATGACAGTGATCCAAAACACAAGGCCAAGTTGACCTGTCATTGGCTACAGCAGAACAAAGTGAAAGTTCTGGAGTGGCCATCTCAGTCTCCTGACTTAAATACAGTGGGGGAAAAAAGTATTTAGTTAGCCACAAATTGTGCAAGTTCTCCCACTTAAAAAGATGAGAGAGGCCAGTAATTGACATCATAGGTAGACCGCAACAATGAAAGTCAAAATGAGAAAACAAATCCAGAAAATCACCTTGTCTGATTTGGCATGATTTATTTTGCAAATTATTGAGGAAAATAAGTATTTGGTCATTAACAAAAGTTCATCTCAATATTTTGTTATATCCTGTGTTAGCAATGATATTGGTCAAACTTTTTCTATAAGTCTTCACAAGGTTGGCACACACTGTTGGTGGTATGTTGACCTATTCCTCCATGTTGATCTCCTCTAGAGCACTGATGTTTTGAGCCTGTCGCTCGCTAGGCAACACAGACTTTCAACTCCCTCCAAAGGTTTCCTATGGGGTTCAGATCTGGAGACTGGCTAGGCCACTCCAGGGCCTTCATATGCTTCTTACGAAGCCACTCCTTCATTGCCCTGGTGGTGTGCTTGGGATCATTATTTTATTATTATTATTTATTTATTATTATGCTGAAAGACCCATCCACGTTTCATCTTCAATGCCGTTGCTGATGGAAGGAGGTTTACACTCAAAATTTCTCGATACATGGCCCCATTCATTCTTTTATGTACACTGATCAGTCATCCTGGTCCTCTTGCAGAGAAACAGCCCCAAAGCATGATGATGCCACCCCCATGCTTCACAGTAGGTATGGTGTTCTTTGGATGCAACTCAGCATTCTGTCTCCTCCAAACACAACGAGTTTTGTTTCTACCAAACAGTTCTACTTTGGTTTTACCAGACCATATGACATTCTCCCAATACTCTTCTGGATAATCCAAATGCTCTCTAGCAAACTGCAGACAGGCCCAGACATATACTGGCTTAGGCAGGGGGACACGACTGGCACTGCAGGATCTGAGCCCCTGGTGGCATAATGTGTTACTGATGGTAGCCTTTGTTATGGTAGTCTCAGCTCTATGTACAGTAGGTCATTCACTAGGTCCTCAATTGGGGTTCTGGGATTTTTGTTTACTGTTCTTGTGATCATTGTGACCCAACGGGGTGAGATCTTGCGTGGAGCCCCAGATTAAGGGAGATTATCAGTGGTCTTGAATGTCTTCCATTTTCTTATTATTGCTCCCACAGTTGATTTCATCACACCAAGCTGCTTGCCTATTGCAGATTCAGTCTTCCGAGCCTGGTGCAGGGCTGCAATTTTGTTTCTGTGTCCTTCGATAGCTCTTTGGTCTTCAAAATAGTGGAGCTTGGAGTGTGACTGTTTGAGGTTGTGGACAGGTGTCTTTTATACTGATAACAAGTTCAAACAGGTGCCATTACTACAGGTAATGAGTGGAGGACAAAGGAGCCTTTTAAAGAAGAAGTTACAGGTCTGTGAGAGCCAGAAATCATGCATGTTTTTAGGTGACCAAATACTTATTTTCCACCATAATTTGCAAATTAAATCTTGCCAAACCAGACAAGGTGATTTTCTGGATTTGTTTTCTCATTTTGACTCTCATAGTTGTGGTCTACCTATGATGTCAATTACAGGCCTCTCTCATCTTTTTTAAGTGGGAGAACTTGCATAATTGGTGGCTGACTAAATACTTCCCCTCTGCTGTATCATTGAGCCACTCTGGGGAGATCTCATGTGCGCAGTTCATGCTAGACAGCCCAGGAATTTACAGAATTTACAGGAACTGGAGGCTTTTTGCCAAGAAGAGTGGGCAGCTTTACCATCTGAGTAAATAAAGACCCTCATCCACGAAGACCACAAAAGACTTCAAGCTGGCATTCATGTTAAAAGGGGCAATACATGGCAGGGCTGCCACTAGAAATTTCGGGGCCCCATACAGGCCAAATTTTCGGGGCCCCCTTGAGATGCAGCCCAGGCTCCTCCCCAGCCCCGCCTCCACTCTCCACCCCTCAAACTGTCCACAGTCCCAGCGCTCTCTCTTGGAAAAACTCCACTTCTCACCTATCACACATTAACAGTTCCCATCACTAGATCACACATATAGCCAGCAGCTTTTCTTTTGGCCAAAAGATTTTTTTAGCCACCACCATAACACGGGAGGCCCTACTCTACTGTAACCTATTAAATATTTGTTAAAATATGCAATACAATTTAGGTATATTTTTATTTGTTTTTCAATTTTTAAAATGACCAATAATATCACATTCTAAGAGCAAATACCGCTACACCATGTCCAGACCACATATTACCACCACAGTGATCGAATAATATCAAATACAGGGAACAAATACCACAACACCATGACCAGACCACATATTACCACCAATGACCAAATAATATCACATTCAAGGAACAAATACAACTGCACATGACCAGACATCATATTACCACCACATAGTGACCAAATAGCACATACAAGGGACAAATACCGCAACACCATGTCCAGACCACATATTACCACCACATAGTGACTGAATACTACAATACTGATCAGTAATAAAAAAACTCAATACTATCACCATCAGTGCCATTATATACAGGAGATCTGTGCTTAGTATGCAGTGTCTGTGAACAGGTAATAGTGATCACTGGTGGTATTATACACAGGAGCTCTGTATATAGTATACAGTGTATAGTGTCAGGGTATAGGTAACACACTGACTCACCAGTGATGTCTCTAGGTGAAGTCCTTAACTTTGTTTTTCATCCAGCACAGACCACCATCATTTATTCCAGCCAGGGCTAATCTCTGCAGGAAATAACACAGTTATCTCGAGCTCCGCTTGCAGAACACATTAATTAATTTTTCCCAACTTCTACATTACATGACATGAAGAAAAAAAAGCAACATAGTGTCACTCTACACAGTAACAGGACAGCCCCCCATTTAAAACAGTATACTCAAAAAATAAATACATCACTGTAGTAATATCCCTTAATAAGCCCTTATGGTAATAATATTTGCCAACCTGGCCCCCATGTGTCTCATTCCTGGCTTCAGCCATATGCTCTCCCATCCTGCCCTCATGAGTATCCATTCTGCCCCATATGATCTCCCCATCCTGCCCCATGTGTCTCCATCATATCTATCCTGCCCCATGATCCAATCATGCCCCGTATCTCCATTATGCCCCCTATGTCTCCAGCATTCTGCCCCCAATGTGTCCAGCATTCTGCCCCAATGTGTCCAGCATTCTGCTCCCAATGTGTCTCCAGCATTCTGCCCCCAATGTGTTTCCAGCATTCTGCCCCAATGTGTCTCCAGCATTCTTCCCCAGTGTCTCCAGCATTCTTCCCTAGTGTCTCCAGCATTCTGCCCCAGTGTCTCCAGCACTCTGCCCCCAATGTGTCCAGCATTCTGCCCCCGATGTGTCCAGCATTCTGCCCCAATATGTCTCCAGCATTCTGCCCCAGTGTCTCCAGCATTCTGCCCCAGTGTCTCCAGAATTCTGCCCCCAGTGTGTCCAGCATTCTGCCCCCAGTGTGTCCAGCAATCTGCCCCAGTGGGTCCAGCAATCTGCCCCATGTGTCCAGCATCATGCCCCCAGTGTCTCCAGCATTCTGCCCCAGTGTCTCCAGCATTGTGCCCCCAGTGTCTCCAGCATTCTGCCCCAGTGTCTCCAGCATTGTGCCCCCAGTGTCTCCAGCATTCTGCCCCCAGTGTGTCCAGCAATCTTCCCCAGTGTGTCCAGCAATCTGCCCCCAGTGTGTCCAGCATTGTGCCCCCAGTGTCTTCAGCATTCTGCCCCCAGTGTGTCCAGCATTCTGCGCCAGTGTCCAGCAATCTGCCCCAGTGTGTCCAGCATTGTGCCCCAGTGTGTCCAGCAATCTGCCCCAGTGTGTCCAGCATTGTGCCCCCAGTGTGTCCAGCATACTGCCCCAGTGTCTCCAGCATTGTGCCCCCAGTGTCTCCAGCATTCTGCCCCAGTGTGTCCAGAAATCTGCCCTAGTGTGTCCAGCATTTTGCCCCCAGTGTGTCCAGCATTCTGTCCAAGTATCTCCAGCATTGTGCCCCCAATGTGTCCAGCATTCCACTCCAGTGTCTCCAGCATTGTGCCCCAGTGTCTCCAGCATTCTGCCCCCCGCCCCGTGTCTCCAGCATTCTGCCCTGGGGCCCCCCGGATCGCCGCTCTCAATATTAAAAAAAAAAGTTATTACCTGCCCGCGCTCCTGCGGCGAAGGCGAAGCTCCCTCCACTCAGCTGAAGCGCGCTCCAATTGGCTGGCAGCTGTTAACTTTTGATGTGTAGGCACAGGCCCACACATCAATAGCTTTGCTGCCACAGCACCGCTAAGGGCCCAGTTTAGCCTGCCGGTAGGGGCCCGGTGAGCAGATGAGACGGGGTCCGATGCGGGCCCCCTCTGCCCACCGAGCCCCATACACCAGTCAGGGCAGTAATGCTGGAGTGGGGTATGTGAACTTTTGATCAGGGTCATTTGGATGTTTTGCGTTGTCATTATGAGTTAAAAAAGAGAAAACACAGTAGTTTGACAATAAATTAGTTTTAGGCGCTCGCTCAAAACTCATTTGTTCAGAGCGGCCTATCACGTTCCCTAATCAAACTCATTTTATGTTTGTGTGTGTGTGTAGCCCATTCAGTATCTCCATCTACCCCCCACTCCATGAAGATGGCTGGACCATCATTGTAAATACATCATTGTAAATACACACCTGTACTTTGTATCTCCCCCACCTCATTGTAGATTGTAAGCTCTCACGAGCAGGGTTGTCTTATTTTGTCTTATTTTGCTTTCTTACTGTATTGTTAACATTGTTACCTATGACTGTTGTGTTTGAAACTGTTAAACTGTAAAGCGCTGCGGAATATGTTGGCGCTATATAAATAAAGATTATTATTATTATTATTATTAAATGGCTTCACCCAACCATTAACCATGAGTGGAGAAAAAGTTTTGGTGTTATTATTCATATTCTCTGAAGAAAGGCCAAAAAAGCACAACTGTATATGAAAGTGCTTGGGGGTCCACTGTTCTTAGGCTATGTGCACACGTTGCAGATTAGGCTTAGGAATTTCTGGTGCGGATTCTACCTCTCCTGGCAGAAAACGCACCTGCGGTTTTGTTGCGTTTTTTGTGCGGTTCCACAGCGTTTTTTGCGCGTTTTTGCTGCGGTTTTCTTGCAGATTTGCTGTGGTTTTTACCCCTGCGGTTTTCTATAATGGAATGGGTACAAAAACGCTGCAGATTCACAAAAAAGAAGTGACATGCTACTTCTTTTAAAACGCAGCGTTTCCGCAGCGGATTTTCTGCAAAGTGTGCACAACATTTTATTTTCTCATTGATTTACATTGTAATGTATATCAATTGCGGATCGGCAGCGTTTCTGCACCTCAAAAAACGCTGCGGATCCACAGAGAATCTGCAACGTGTGCACATACCCTAAGTGGAAGATATTTCGTTCTATGGATCTGTATGATTAAGACCATTTTAAATTTACATTTACAAAGAATAGATTTGTGTCACATTAGTCTGAGACTTTTAACATTTTTAATTGTTCCATTGACAGAGTTGTACTGTATATGCACTTGTTTGTCGAGGATCAAGCTGCTGTTTTTGTGTAAAATTTGCCTATTGTGGGAAATGTGCTGTAAAGCCATGGTTCACATCCAACATAGCAGAAGATAATTTGGAGACCTGTGTGATGAAACTGTGTGCTCATGTGTATGGGGAGTCAGAAGAGACAACTCAAAAACTTAATTGTTCATGTTTATGGTGGGCATGGGTTGGAAGAGACAAATGTCAACATAAATGTGCATTTTACTTGGTCACAACAGAATAATGTAAATTATTCACATCTCATAATGCTGCAGATTTACACATTAGCAATTTGCTATTAAAGGAAATGTGCAAAAAAAAATCAACAATTGAAAAATTTAAGTATTCGTGTTTTAATTTTCTTTTTTTTAATGGTATGAAATATCAAAAGTTGTTTAGGCCGGTTTCAAACGTCAGTGGCTCCAGTACGTGAGGTGACAGTTTCCTCACGTACAGGAGACACTGACTCACGTAGACACATTGAAATCAATGTGTCTCTGCACATGTCAGCGTGTTTTCACGGACAGTGTGTCCGTTTGGAAAACACGGAGACATGTCAGTGTTCGTGGGAGCGCACGGATTACACGGACCCATTAAAGTCAATGGGTCCATGTAAAACACGTACCGCACATGGACCTTGTCCGTGTGCAGTCCGTGTGCCGTGCAGGAGACAGCGCTACAGTAAGCGCTGTCCTCCCCACGTGGTGCTGAAGCCGCCATTCATACCTTCTCTGCAACAGCGTTTGCTGTAGAGAAGATATGAATAGTCCTTTTTTTTTGTTTCTTGTGAACTCTGTCAGGATTCTCCAAGTGTCTGTGATGAGAATGGACAATCAGGTGATCGAAAGTATGTGATTTGATATACCGTATATGTCCACCTCTTTGAATCCCTGCCTGGTGCTAAAGCATCAGGTGGAATATTATAAGCCATTAGTGGTAGTGAACCACTATAAGGGTATGTGCACACGTAGATAGCTCCTCTGCGGATTTTTCCTCAGCGGATTTGATAAATCCGCAGTGCAAAACCGCTGCGGTTTTTCTTGCGGATTTATCACGGTTTCTATTGCGGATTCCGCTGCGGTTTTACATCTGCATTTTTCTATTGGAGCAGGTGTAAAAACGCTGCGGATTCCGCACAAAGAATTGACATGCTGCGGAAAATAATCCGCTGCGTTTCCGTGCGTTTTTTTCCGCAACATGTGCACTGCGGACTTCGTTTCCCATTGTACTGTAAACTCATGGGAAACTGCTGCTGATCCGCAGCAATATCCGCAGCGTGTGCACATACCCTAAGGCTATGTTGAAACGTTGTGCTTTTTGCTACATCTTTTTGCTGTGTTTTTTTGCAAACTAAAAGCTGCTTTTTACAGTACCAGCAAAAGTAATGAGATTTCAGAAATCTCAGGCACACTTTTGTATTTATTTTCTGACTGATTTGGAAAACTGCTCCTTTTTAAAATTTGCAGCACTTCAATTCTTTCAGCATTTTTGCAGCATTTTTTCACTATAGGAAGCAATGGGAAAGCGAAAAAGACGCTGCAGAAAATGTAGCAATGTGTTTTTGCTGCATTTTTAGTGAATAAAACTAACTTTATTAAACATGTACTGCAGGAAAATAACCAATATATTCTGCACCAAAAAACAGCAAAAATGCAACAAAAACAAATCAAAACCTTTTTTTACTTTACTGCCAAGAGAGCGGGATTTTCCCACACAAAATTTTTTAGCAAAAATGCAGCATGAGAACATAGCCTACGGCCTCATTCAGACGTCCATGTTTCAAGTACATGTTCTATATGTGCTTTTTTATATGTGATGTTCACGGATACAACACGCACCCCTTGTAATCTATGGGGTCGTTCCGATGTCTGTATTTTTTTGCAGACCATGTGTCTATGCGAAAATCATAAGGACATCTCTGCCTTGTATCAGTAATGAATAGTAGCAGAACAAGCGTATGGGTCTATGAAAATCACTGCAGTGATTAGAAGCTTTGTAGTTTATTTATTTATCCTTACGTGAAAATCACTGATGAAACGCTGACGGTGAAAACAGACGCTGACCAAACACTGATGAAACTCAGGTCCAAAAAACTGATGATACTCGTACAATTTTTTTGCATATGTGAAACATCACTGAAGTCTGAATAAGGCCTAAAGCATAATGTTTCATTCTTGATGTAAACATTTATATCTAATTTGTCTTAGCCTTGCTGGGTCACTTCACTAAAAACCTTCAAAGCCACACTGACAACATAGCAACTTGTCCCTTACCATCTTCCTCTGCTGAGAGCGCTGTGCCATCCTCCAGATCCTCATCTACCCATGGACGAGATTCTGCTATAGTCATCTTTTCTGCTTTTTCTTTTTGCCCATCTGGTTTCTTCATACTTTGTAAAATGATAATTATTAACACACATATAACAGCAAGAAAAAACGGACTCAAAAATGAGAAAAAAGCCATGGTTTCCTCCCTGACATTCACGCAGAACTAGATCTCTTTACCATTTGTTTTGCTTTACAAGCAAATATTACAGGAAGGGGAGGAATGTTGCTCAGATTTCACAATTTGCTCAGCTTGCTTGAGAGTGTAACATTGAACTCTTCACTTTTTATGGCTCAGCGAAGAGAGATGAGTGGGTTTTGTTTATTTTATGTGATTGACTTTTCTGAAGTTGGTTGAGATCCTAATACCATACTGGTGGTTACATACAGTAAATAAAGGAAACATCTGTCATCGAAGAAGGTGGGCAAATGTGTCACAGGGTGTATGGGTCTGATAAAGGGTGTGTTTGTGTGTGCATGTGTGTGTGTATATACACAAGTGCTACTCACAAAATTAGAATATCATCAAAATGTTAATTTATTTCAGTTCTTCAATACAATAAGGGTATGTGCACACATACAGGTTTTTTCGCGTTTTTTTCACGTTTTTTCGCGCTAAGGCTATGTGCACACGTACAGGTTTTTTCGCGCTAAAAACGCTATAAAAACTCATTAAAAATGCATACATTATGCATTCTATCATTTAGAATGCATTCTGCATGTTTTGTGCACATGGATGCGTTTTTTTCCGCGAAAAAAACGAATCGTGGTAAAAAAAATGAACATGTTCATTATTTTTGCGGATTTTCTGCAATTCTATGCATTTGGGAAAAAACGCACCAAAAACGCGTCAAAAACGCGGTAAATCGCGGTAAAAACGCATGCGGATTTCTGGCAGAAATGTCCGTTTTTTGTCAAGAAAATTTCTGCAAGAAATCCTGACGTGTGCACATACCCTAAGGCTATGTGCACACATTCAGGATTTCTTGCAGAAAATTCCTGAGAATTCCGGACATTTTCTGCATGAAATCCGCAAGAAAACCGCATGCGTTTTTGCCGCGGTTTTGACGCGTTTTTGCCGCGGTTTTGACGCGTTTTTGCCGCGGTTTTTTCCGGACACTTCCCAATGCATTTTGGAGTGGGAAATCCGCAAAAAAAACGCAAAAAGATAGAGCATGTCCGGATTTTGTGCGGTATGCGTTTTTTTGCGGAAAAAAACGCATCATGTGCACAAAACATGCAGAATTCATTCTAAATGATGGGATGCTTATTGTATGCGTTTTTTTGCGGTTTTATAGCGTTTTTATCGGGAAAAACCGCAAAAAAACGCAACGTGTGAACACAGCCTAAAAACGCTATAAAAACTCATTAAGGCTATGTGCACACGTTCAGGATTTCTCACAGAAAATTCCTGAGAATTCCGGACATTTTCTGCAAGAAATCCGCAAGAAAACCGCATGTGTTTTTGCCGCGATTTTGCCGCGGTTTTGCCGCGGTTTTTTCCGGAAACTTCCCAATGCATTTGGAGTGGGAAATCCGCAAAAAAAATGGAAAATTAATGAACATGCTGCGTTTTTTACTGCGATCTGTTTTTTTTCGCGGAAAAAAACGCATCATGTGCACAAAACATGCAGAATTCATTCTAAATAATGGGATGCTTATTGTATGCTTTTTTTTTTTGTGGTTCTATAGCGTTTTTATCGGGAAAAACCGCGAAAAAACCGCAACGTGTGCACACAGCCTAAAAACGCATACATTATGCATTCTATCATTTAGAATGCATTCTGCATGTTTTGTGCACATGGATGCGTTTTTTTCCGCGAAAAAAACGAATTGCGGTAAAAAAAATGAGCATGTTCATTATTTTTGCGGATTTTCTGCGTTTTTCCCGCAAATCTATGCATTTGGGAAAAAACGCACAAAAAACGCACCAAAAACGCGTCAAAAATGCGTCAAAACGCGTCAAAATCGCGGTAAAAACGCATGCGGATTTCTGGCAGAAATGTCCGGTTTTTGTCAGGAAAATTTCTGCAAGAAATCCTGACGTGTGCACATACCCTGAGCAGAGAAACTCAAATTATATAGAGTCATTACAAACAGAGTGATCTACTGTATTTCAAGTGTTTCATTGTAAATAAATCATTGTAAATACACACCTGTACTTTGTATCTCCCCCACCTCATTGAAGATTGTAAACTCTCACGAGCAGGGTCGTCTAATTTTGCTTTAATTATTGTATTGTTAACGTTACTTATGACCGTTGTGTCTGAAACTGTTAAACTGTAAAGCGCTGCGGAATATGTTGCCGCTATATAAAAAAAATTATTATTATTAAGTGTTTATTTCTGTTAATGTTGATGATTATGGCTTACAGCCAATGAAAACCTAAAAGTCATTAACTCAGTAAATTAAAATAATGAACAAAAAAAAGGCTTCCTAAGTGTGTAAAGAGGTCCCTTAGTCTGTTTCAGTAGGCTCCATAATCATGGGGAAGACTGCTGACAGATGTCCAGAAGGCAGTCATTGACACACTCCACAAGGAGTGTAAGTTACAAAAGATCATTGCTAAAGAAGCTGGCTGTTCAGAGTGCCGTATCCAAGCATTTTAATGGAAAGTTGAGTGGAAGGAAAAAGTGTGGAAGAAAAAGGTGAACAAGCACCCGGGATAGCCGCAGCCTTTGAAGGATTGTTAAGAAAAGGCCATACAAAAATTTGGGGGGCGATTCACAAGGGGTGGACTGCTGCTGGAGTCATTGCTTCAAGAGCCACGACACACAAATGAGGCACCCCAGGAGTTCGGGTCCCACAGTAGTGCTGCCTTCCTCTCGGGAGGGGGGGGTAATGCTATGCCCGGAAACAAGAGGGATCTCTTTGGCAGGTAAATCACACACAACACCTTCTCAATCCATGCCAGGAGAGAGAGCTCAAAACCCTGTTTTAGGCAGCTTCCCTGAGTAAAGATCCTGGTTTGGAGGAGGAGTCAGTTCAGTCTGGTGCAGACAATCTGTGAGAGACAGTGGACAGAGACAGTTGGTCCCAGGAGACCAGTGAGGACAGACAGTCTGTGAGCAAGGACAGACAGGAAAGGAGCAGAGGAGAGGAACAGGGCTCAGAGGGGAATTGTGACCGGGCACCCACGGAGCCAAAGCACAGGAGCCAGGTAGCGGGAGCCCGAGGCTAGTGTGAAACTGCAGGACACTCAGCAGAACCAGAGGGCATAGAATTACATGGATATTGCCCAAATCATGCCTGTGGCACAGCAGCATCCTGGAGCCTGGAGTCACCATGTAGAGACCCCAGAAAGGATGGCTCAAGCTGCCTGCCATACAGGTACCTGTCCAAGGACGGGAGAAAGAACTGAAAGAATTAGGATCTTGTTTGGAACACTTCAGGCAGCAAGGGACTTTAGCAAGCACAGAGTGGAAGGCTCCTAACCTGACTTGCCAAGGGGATTCCGCTTGTTTCTGGGCTGCCTGGACTCCTATGTACCTGTTGCTGATGCCCCGGACTGTGGCTTGCCAACCACAGTAAACCAGGTAAAGACTTACAACATGTGTCCTTTACTCATTTACCGGCAACCGTCATCACCACCATACACCTTAGGACCCCTGGGGACCCCGCTTCACCTGTGGGAAGTGTACCATTAGTGCTGCAATAACATCTCCCAGAGGACCACTTTAATGCAGAGTCGGTCCCACTATTGACCGAACACCACAGGTGGCGTCACAACACACTTATAAACACTTTCCCTTAAAAGACTGTCCCCTTAATTGGGCGCCCAGGGCCACGGACCAGATCGCAGCCACCGTGACTTCCCCTTTAAGACCGGACCCGTTACCGAGTACCCAGCTGCCCTGGTGGACGACTCACAGACATATCCAGGACATGGACTACAAGTGTCACATTCCTTGTGTCAAGCCACTCATGACCAATAGACAACGCCAGAAGCCTCTTACCTGGGCCAAGAAGAAAAAGAACGGGACTGATGCTCAGTGGTCCAAGGTGTTGTGTTCAGATGAAAGTAAATTTTGCATTTCATTTGGAAATCAAGGTGCCAGAGTCTAGAGGAAGAGAGGAGTGTTGTGAATTCTATGGCAGAGTTCACTCCTGTGGTCACAAGTGGTACTTCGGCTGATTCTCTCTGGGAGCTTCCGTTTGTGGAGGAAAGTGGTACTGCAGCTTCTGAGTTTCCTCCCTCAGGTGATCTGGTGAGGTCGTTAGCTGCTTCTCTACTTAACTCCACCTAATGCTTTGATTCATGCTTCCTGTCAATGTTCCAGTGTTGGACTTGTGTTTCTCTGGATCTTTCCTGTGGCCTGCTGCTCTGCATAGCTAAGTGCTTCTTTGCTATTTGTTGCTATTTTTTCTGTCCAGCTTGTCTATTTGTTTTGCTGGAAGCTCTGGGACGCAAGGGGTGTACCTCCGTGCCGTTAGTTCGGTACGGAGGGTCTTTTTGCCCCCTTTGCGTGGTTTTCTTTAGGGTTTTGTGTAGACCGCAAAGTTATCTTTCCTATCCTCGTTCTGTCTAGAATATCGGGCCTCACTTTGCTGAATCTATTTCATCCCTACGTTTGTCTTTTCATTAGTGTTGAGCATTCCGATACCGCAAGTATCGGGTATCGGCCGATATTTGCGGTATCGGAATTCCGATACCGAGATCCGATATTTTTGTGATATCGGGTATCGGTATCGAATCAATAGGGATGTGGAAAATAAAGAATTAAAATAAAAAATATTGATATGCTCACCTCTCCAGCGGCCCCTGGACTTCACGCTGCTATCCGGGAGGCTTCTTTGTTTAAAAAGCGCGCCTTTCGGACCGGTGAATGACGTCCCGGCTTCTGATTGGTCGCGTGCCGCCCATGTGACCGACACGCGACCAATCAGAGGCCGCGACGTCATTCGCAGGTCCTCAATTCCTAGAATTAGCAGTTTTGTGAATGAGAATAACGTCGCGGCTTCTGATTGGCCGCGTGCCGGTCACATGGGCAGTGTGAAGTCCAGGGGCCGCCGGAGAGGTGAGCATATCAATATTTTTTATTTTAATTCTTTATTTTACACATCCCTATGGATCCCAGGGTCTGAAGGAGAGTTTCCTCTCCTTCAGACCCTGGGAACCATGAGAATACCTTCCGATACTTGATGTCCCATTGACTTGTATTGGTATCGGATATCGGTATCGGCGATATCCGATATTTTTCGGGTATCGGCCGATACTATCCGATACCGATACTTTCAAGTATCGGACGGTATCGCTCAACACTACTTTTCATCTTACTCACAGTCATTATATGTGGGGGGCTGCCTTTTCCTTTGGGGTATTTCTCTGAGGCAAGGTAGGCTTATTTTTCTATCTTCAGGCTAGTTAGTTTCTCAGGCTGTGCCGAGTTGCATAGGGAGCGTTAGGCGCAATCCACAGCTGCCTCTAGTTGTGTTTGGAGAGGATTAGGAATTGCGGTCTACAGAGTTCCCACGTCTCAGAGCTCGTTCTGTTATTTTGGGTTGTTGTCAGATCACTGTGTGTGCTCTGATCGCTATGTACATGTATGTGTTCCTGAATTGCCTATCATAACAGTACAGGAAGCCAAAAGTACTAATGTTTCTCAATAGAGGGAAAAAAGTAGTTCTGAGACCATTTTTTTTCCTTTGCACTGTGTTTTGTCTTTTTTTTCCCCTAGACATTTGGGTGGTTCAGGACACAGGTGTGGACATGGATATTCAGGGTCTGTGCTCTTCAATGAATAATCTCGTTATAAATGTGCAAAAGATTCAAGACTTGGTGGTTCAGAAGCCTATGTTAGAACCTAAAATTCCTATTCCTGATTTGTTTTTTGGTGATAGAGTCAAGTTTATGAATTTCAAAAATAATTGCAAGCTGTTTTTGGCCTTGAAACCTCACTCCTCTGGTGACCCAGCTCAACAAGTGAGAATTATTATTTCTTTTTTGCGTGGGGACCCTCAAGACTGGGCATTTTCCCTTGCGCCGGGAGATCCTGCATTGGGTAATATTGATGCGTTTTTCCTGGCGCTCGGATTGCTGTACGATGAGCCTAATTCAGTGGATCAGGCAGAGAAAAATTTGCTGGCTTTGTGTCAGGGTCAGGATGAGATAGAGGTATACTGTCAGAAATTTAGAAAGTGGTCTGTACTCAATGGAATGAAGCTGCGCTCGCAGCGATTTTCAGAAAGGGTCTCTCTGAAGCCCTTAAAGATGTCATGGTGGGATTTCCTATGCCTCATGGTCTGAATGAATCTATGTCTTTGGCCATTCAGATCGGTCGACGCTTGCGTGAGCGTAAAGCTGTGCACCATTTGGCGGTATTACCTGAGATTAAACCTAAGCCTATGCAGTGCGATAGGACTTTGTCCAGAGTTGAACGGCATGAACACAGACGTCTGAATGGTCTGTGTTTCTACTGTGGTGATTCCACTCATGCCATTTCTGATTGTCCTAAGCGCTCTAAGCGGTTCGCTAGGTTTGCCACCATTGGTACAGTACAGTCAAAATTTCTTCTGTCCGTTACCTTGATATGCTCTTTGTCATCATATTCTGTCATGGCGTTTGTGGATTCGGGCGCTGCCCTGAATTTGATGGACTTGGATTATGCTAAGCGTTGTGGGTTTTTCTTGGAGCCCTTGCAGTGTCCTATTCCATTAAGAGGAATTGATGCTACACCTTTGGCTAAGAATAAGCCTCAGTACTGGACCCAGCTGACCATGTGCATGGCTCCTGCACATCAGGAGGATATTCGCTTTCTGGTGTTGCATAATCTGCATGATGTGGTCGTGTTGGGGTTGCCATGGCTAAAAGTCCATAATCCAGTATTAGATTGGAAATCCATGTCGGTGTCCAGCTGGGGTTGTCAGGGGGTACATGGTGATGTTCCATTTCTGTCAATTTCGTCATCCACCCCTTCTGAGGTCCCAGAGTTCTTGTCTGATTACCGGGATGTATTTGATGAGCCCAAGTCCGATACCCTACCTCCGCATAGGGATTGTGATTGTGCTATCAATTTGATTCCTGGTAGTAAATTCCCAAAAGGTCGATTGTTTAATTTATCCGTACCTGAGCACACCGCTATGCGCAGTTATGTGAAGGAATCCCTGGAGAAGGGGCATATTCGCCTGTCATCGTCACCATTAGGAGCAGGGTTCTTTTTTGTAGCCAAGAAGGATGGTTCGCTGAGACCTTGTATAGATTACCGCCTTCTTAATAAGATCACAGTTAAATTTCAGTACCCATTGCCATTGTTATCTGACCTGTTTGCTCGGATTAAGGGGGCTAGTTGGTTCACAAAGATAGATCTTCGTGGTGCGTATAATCTGGTGCGAATTAAGCAAGGCGATGAATGGAAAACTGCATTTAATACGCCCGAGGGTCATTTTGAGTATCTAGTGATGCCGTTCGGACTTACCAATGCTCCATCAGTGTTTCAGTCCTTTATGCATGACATCTTCCGAGAGTACCTGGATAAATTCCTGATTGTGTACTTGGATGACATTTTGATCTTCTCGGATGATTGGGAGTCTCATGTGAAGCAGGTCAGAACAGTTTTTCAGGTCCTGCGTGCTAATTCTTTGTTTGTGAAGGGATCAAAGTGTCTCTTTGGTGTGCAGAAGGTTTCATTTTTGGGGTTCATCTTTTCCCCTTCTACTATCGAGATGGATCCTGTTAAGGTCCAGGCCATCCATGATTGGACTCAGCCGACATCTCTGAAAAGTCTGCAAAAGTTCCTGGTCTTTGCTAATTTTTATCGTCGCTTCATCTGCAATTTCTCTAGTATTGCTAAACCATTGACCGATTTGACCAAGAAGGGTGCTGATTTGGTCAATTGGTCTTCTGCTGCTGTGGAAGCTTTTCAAGAGTTGAAGCGTCGTTTTTCTTCTGCCCCTGTGTTGTGTCAACCAGATGTTTCTCTTCCGTTCCAGGTCAAGGTTGATGCTTCTGAGATTGGAGCAGGGGCTGTTTTGTCGCAGATAGGTTCTGATTGCTCAGTGATGAAACCATGCGCTTTCTTTTCCAGGAAGTTTTCGCCTGCTGAGCGAAATTATGATGTGGGCAACCGAGAGTTGCTGGCCATGAAGTGGGCATTCGAGGAGTGGCGTCATTGGCTTGAAGGAGCTAAGCATCGCGTGGTGGTATTGACTGATCATAAGAACTTGACTTATCTCGAGTCTGCCAAGCGCTTGAATCCTAGACAAGCTCGTTGGTCGTTGTTTTTTGCCCGTTTTGACTTTGTGATTTCGTACCTTCCGGGCTCTAAAAATGTGAAGGCGGATGCTCTGTCTAGGAGTTTTGTGCCCGACTCTCCGGGTTTATCTGAGCCGGCGGGTATCCTCAAGGAAGGAGTAATTGTGTCTGCCATCTCCCCTGATTTGCGGCGGGTGCTGCAAAAATTTCATGCTAATAAACCTGATCGTTGCCCAGCGGAGAAACTGTTTGTCCCTGATAGGTGGACGAATAGAGTTATCTCTGAACTTCATTGTTCGGTGTTGGCTGGTCATCCTGGAATCTTTGGTACCAGAGAGTTAGTGGCTAGATCC
Organism: Ranitomeya imitator; assembly: GCF_032444005.1. Lineage (NCBI taxonomy): Eukaryota > Metazoa > Chordata > Amphibia > Anura > Dendrobatidae > Ranitomeya > Ranitomeya imitator. The sequence goes on from NC_091286.1 coordinate 129,744,938, forward strand.
TTTTGGTGGCCGTCTCTGTCGCGGGATGTGCGTACTTTTGTGCAGTCCTGTGGGATTTGTGCTCGGGCTAAGCCCTGCTGTTCTCGTGCCAGTGGGTTGCTTTTGCCCTTGCCGGTCCCGAAGAGGCCTTGGACACATATCTCTATGGATTTTATTTCTGACCTTCCCGTTTCTCAAAAGATGTCAGTCATTTGGGTGGTCTGTGATCGCTTTTCTAAGATGGTCCATCTGGTACCCTTGTCTAAATTGCCTTCCTCCTCTGATTTGGTGCCTTTGTTCTTCCAGCATGTGGTTCGTTTGCATGGCATTCCAGAGAATATTGTTTCTGACAGAGGTTCCCAGTTTGTTTCGAGGTTTTGGCGAGCCTTTTGTGGTAGGATGGGCATTGACTTGTCTTTTTCCTCGGCTTTCCATCCTCAGACTAATGGCCAGACCGAACGAACCAATCAGACCTTGGAAACATATCTGAGATGCTTTGTTTCTGCTGATCAGGATGACTGGGTGTCCTTTTTGCCTTTGGCTGAGTTCGCCCTTAATAATCGGGCCAGCTCGGCTACCCTGGTTTCACCGTTTTTCTGCAATTCTGGGTTCCATCCTCGTTTCTCTTCAGGACAGGTTGAGTCTTCGGACTGTCCTGGTGTGGATACTGTGGTGGACAGGTTGCAGCAGATTTGGACTCAGGTAGTGGACAATTTGACCTTGTCCCAGGAGAAGGCTCAACTTTTCGCTAATCGCAGACGCCGTGTGGGTCCCCGACTTCGTGTTGGGGATCTGGTTTGGTTATCTTCTCGTCATATTCCTATGAAGGTTTCCTCTCCTAAGTTTAAACCTCGTTTTATTGGTCCGTGTAGGATTTCTGAGGTTCTTAATCCTGTGTCTTTTCGTCTGACCCTCCCAGATTCTTTTTCCATACATAACGTATTCCATAGGTCATTGTTGCGGAGATACGTGGCACCTATGGTTCCATCTCTTGACCCTCCTGCCCCGGTTTTGGTGGAGGGGGAATTGGAGTATATTGTGGAGAAGATTTTGGATTCTCGTGTTTCAAGACGGAAACTCCAGTATCTGGTTAAATGGAAGGGTTATGCTCAGGAAGATAATTCCTGGGTTTTTGCCTCTGATGTCCATGCTCCCGATCTTGTTTGTGCCTTTCATGTGGCTCATCCTGGTCGGCCTGGGGGCTCTGGTGAGGGTTCGGTGACCTCTCCTCAAGGGGGGGTACTGTTGTGAATTCTGTGGCAGAGTTCACTCCTGTGGTCACAAGTGGTACTTCGGCTGATTCTCTCTGGGAGCTTCCGTTTGTGGAGGAAAGTGGTACTGCAGCTTCTGAGTTTCCTCCCTCAGGTGATCTGGTGAGGTCGTTAGCTGCTTCTCTACTTAACTCCACCTAATGCTTTGATTCATGCTTCCTGTCAATGTTCCAGTGTTGGACTTGTGTTTCTCTGGATCTTTCCTGTGGCCTGCTGCTCTGCATAGCTAAGTGCTTCTTTGCTATTTGTTGCTATTTTTTCTGTCCAGCTTGTCTATTTGTTTTGCTGGAAGCTCTGGGACGCAAGGGGTGTACCTCCGTGCCGTTAGTTCGGTACGGAGGGTCTTTTTGCCCCCTTTGCGTGGTTTTCTTTAGGGTTTTGTGTAGACCGCAAAGTTATCTTTCCTATCCTCGTTCTGTCTAGAATATCGGGCCTCACTTTGCTGAATCTATTTCATCCCTACGTTTGTCTTTTCATCTTACTCACAGTCATTATATGTGGGGGGCTGCCTTTTCCTTTGGGGTATTTCTCTGAGGCAAGGTAGGCTTATTTTTCTATCTTCAGGGCTAATTAGTTTCTCAGGCTGTGCCGAGTTGCATAGGGAGCGTTAGGCGCAATCCACAGCTGCCTCTAGTTGTGTTTGGAGAGGATTAGGAATTGCGGTCTACAGAGTTCCCACGTCTCAGAGCTCGTTCTGTTATTTTGGGTTGTTGTCAGATCACTGTGTGTGCTCTGATCGCTATGTACATTGTGTTCCTGAATTGCCTATCATAACAGAGGAGAGGCCACAATCCAAGCTGCTTGAGGTCTATTGTGAAGTTTCCACAATCAGTGATGGTTTGGGGAGTAATGACATCTGCTGGTGTAGATCCACTGTGTTTTATCAAGACCAAAGTCAGCACAGCCGTCTACCAGGAAATTTTAGAGCACTTCATGTTTGCCTCTGCTGAAAAGCTTTTTTGAGATGGAAATTTCATTCTCCAGCAGGACTTGGCACCTGTCCACATTGCCAAAAGTACTAACACCTGGTTTAAATAAACAGTATCACTGTGATTGATTGGACAGCAAACCCGCCTGACCTTAACCCCATGGAGAATCTGTGGGGTATTGTCAAGAGGAAGATGAAAGACACCAGACCCAACAATGCAGACAAGCTGAAGGCTGCTATCAAAGCAACCTGGGCTTTCATAACACCTCAGCAGTGCCACAGGCTGATCGTCTCCATGCCACGCCGCATCAATGCAGTAATTGATGCAAAAGGAACCCCGACCAAGTATTGAGTGCATTTACTGAAGCACTTGTATATATAACATATATATATATATATATACATATATATGTGTGTGTGTATGTGTGTGTGTATTTATATATAACAGAATGTTTATCTACTATATAATTGTCTAAGGGTCACTTCCGTCTGTCCTTCTGTCTGTCTGTAACGGTTATTTGTTCGCTGATTGGTCTCGGCAGCTGCCTGTCATGGCTGCCGCGACCAATCAGCGAAGCGCACAGTCCGGAAGAAAATGGCCGCTCCTTACTCCCCGCACTCACTGCCTGGCGCCCGCATACACCCCTCCAGTCTGCCCTCACACAGGGTTAATGGCAGCGGTAACGGGCCGCGTTATGCCGCTGTGTAATGCCGTCCATTACCGCTGCTATTAACCCTGTGTGACCAAGTTTTTTACTATTGACGTGGCCTATGCAGCGCTAATAGTAAAAACATTGAATGTTAAAAATAATTAAAAAAATTAAAAATGATTATATACTCACCTACGCCGCCTTTCCCGCTCCTCGCGATGCAAGCGGCACATTCCGGTCGCACGGATGGTCTGGCAGAAGGACCTGCCATGACGTCACGGTCATGTGACCGCGACATCATCACAAGTCCTGCGCGCCTGCACGGAAAGGACCTGCCGTGACGTCACGGTCATGTGACCGCTACACGGTCACGTGACCGCGACGTCGGCACACCCTGGGACTGGAAGATGCCACCTGCAACCCACACAGGCGACAGTGCTACAACGCGCCTGCGGAAGATGAGTATATGTTTATTTTTTTAACCTGTGTCATACGTGGCTGGGCAAAATACTACATAGCTGGGCAATATACTACATGGGCTGTGCAATATTCTACGTGGCTTTGTGCTGAATACTACGTCACTGGGCAATATACTACGTCACTGGGCAATATACTATGTGGCTCTATGCTGTATACTACGTCACTGGGCAATATACTACGTCACTGGGCAATATACTACATCACTGGGCAATATACTACTTCACTGGGCAATATACTACGTCACTGGGCAATATACTACGTCACTGGGCAATATACTACGTAACTGGGCAATATACTATGTGGCTCTGCTGTATACTATGTCACTGGGCAATATACAATGTAACTGGGCAATATACTACGTCGCTGGGCAATATACTACGTGACTGGGCAATATACAATGTAACTGGGCAATCTACTACGTGGCTGGACAATGTACTACGTGGCTGGGCAATATACTACGTGGCTGAGCAATCTACTACGTGGCTGGGCAATATACTACGTGGACATACATATTCTAGTATACCCGATGCGTTAGAATCGGGCAACCATCTAGTGGTGAATAAGATGGAGCCCCACTGATAATTATGTGGTCCATATGGGTTCTGTTCTGTTTTGTATTCATCTTAGAATGTAAAACAATGGTGCTCCACTGCTTCCATTACCATCAGTTTTTGCAACAGATCCATTTTGTTCTTTAATTCCGGTTCTCTGTCTCTTGAACAGAACAGACAAGCAGAAATCCTAAATGGACCAATGAACACAGCCTAACCAATGTGTTACATGCGTCTGAAATGCAAATACTTTGTATCTGATCTTTGAGTGGTGAGAAGAATATGTGTCTGAAATGTGAGTGTTTTCTACTGAATTAGTTTAATATGGAACCTCTGTTTTTGTGTTGAGTTTGTACTATATGTAAATGCACAGTTGAAATATATAAGAGTGCTACATCAGTAGAGATGAACTAAACCAAAAAGGGGAAGAGAAAAAGCAATATCATGTAGATGTTTATTTTTTATATATATCGGCCTTTAGCTCAATCCTGAGCTATAACAACATGACAGTGAACAATCTGTAGGAAGATCAATCTTGAGCAAGTCTATATAGGTCCACTTGGTTCTTCTATGCCGTTATTTTATTATATCAAGCCATCAAGTTGCTGGTCTTCCTATTCACCCTGCTTCTTCTGTTTTTCTGCCCATGATGTCCTTCTCTAGTGATTGCTCTTTCAAATAATGTGTCCAAAGTAGGAAAATTGTAGCTTAGTGATCCTTGGTTCAAGTGACATGTCTGGCTTGATTTGTTCCAAACTTAAATTGTTTGTTCTTCTTGCTATTGATGATGATGTTGTTCTACAGAACCACATTTCCAAGGCGTTGATTATTCTTCTGTCTTATTTATCACCCAAGTTTTTCATCTTTATGTTACCACAAAAAAAGCCAAACTATGTGCAAGTCGTTTCTTCATCATTGCTGAAATGTTCATCGATTTGAAGACCTTGTCCAGTGACTTCATTGTTGATTTGTCATTATCTCTTCTCCTATTGACGTTTGATGTCATTGCTTGATCTTGAGTAATCATCGATCTGAGTAGGTTGAGGTCCTTTACAACATCTAGTTCATCATCGATCATCTCAAATGTGTCCTGGCTGTACCTGGCAGTAGTCAATATCTTTGTCTTCCTTGTGTTGAGTAGTAGTCCTCTACTTGAGCGTCCCAGCTTGGTACTCAGCAATACGGAATTAATTCCATCTACGCTTGTTGAGGTCAATGTTGCATCGTCTGCTTATTTAAAACTGTTGATGATTCGTCCAGCAATTTTGATTCCTTCTTCTTTTTCGGCAAGTCCAGACTTCCTTAAATAGCTTCGGCATACGTATAAATGAAAGTGAAATGGTGACAGGATACAGCTTTGCCTGGGGCCTTGCTCTACTCTCACCGTGTCCCATTCAGACTGTTGCTTCTTGGTTGATGAAAAGGTTCTTAATGAGGCTGATCAGATGGTGCAGCACACCCAGCACACTAAGCTTTGGGAGACTATTCTGCAATCCTGCAAAGAAATTCAAGCAGAAACTATTCAAAAACTCAGAAGTTCAATGGATGCAAGAATTGTGAAGGTGAAGGGGTCCTATGTTAACATGTAACGTGACCAGTTAAGATGTTTTTTTTTTTATTAAAAAAGCTTTGGATTTTAGTAAATGTGACTTCTTAATGTTGCAAATTCAATAAATGACCAGTCCTTTACGACCTATAAATGTTTGGAAACTCTGTTGTCCATAATAAATAAAGTGTGATTTACACAGTTGATGATTTCATCATTATACAGAATAATTTGCATCAACCATTGTATCCACCATTGAGAATATTGTGGTTTTAATTGTTTTTAATCATGGAGTGTAAATATTTTCAAACAAGTTTTGAAAAAATTAAAATACAGAAACAAAAACACAGCTTTTTCTATTAAATGCTTTATTATTCTAAAATATAAAAACAGTAAGTAGAATACACATAAGGACTTAATATATAAAATAATACTTTTATTAAAGTACAGTGTATGCCATTAACACATGCCAGAAATTCATTTTATGTAGTGTACATTTGGCAGTGAGTGGCTGTCTCCCTTCTGTCCAATGTTCACATTATCAGTATGTCTTGTCCGTTGAACTTATGACGTCTGCATTTCTTTCACAGTTCTTGATCTTGAATATGCAGATAAATTGCATACATTTCATGATACAAAGAACATCAGTTGGATTTTATTTAAAATTTTCCAAGTTGTTGATAAAAGCACTAATGCTATAGCCCTGTGAATTTAACCACTAAAGGGATGTAAGTAATAAATATGCTGGAAAGATTAATAGGCCTCATACTGAAGTACTGGACATTCCATTACTCAGGAGCAGACACCAAAGTGTTTTTCCTTTTATAGTCAGAACAATTATTGTAATTTCCCTTGCGAGTGAGACCAATGCAGCCAAGTGCTGCGCAGACATTTGATAAATGATGTTTTTTTGCTTCAAAGTGTACTTCGTCCTTTGCAAGGTACTTTCTAATTACCAGTGGCAGGTGGACTTTGCATCTTCGCACACATTCTATGCCAATTTCTTAGTACATTGCATGTACTGCAGTATCATTGCAGAGACACATAAAAAGATCAAACCTGCATGGAGATGACAAGGAAAAGTAACGCTTAAAGGGGTTTATCGGTCCAAATCGATAAATCTGCAGTCACACTGTATAACTGTAGACTTATGAATCCCCCCAGCACACATCTGTTTTTGAGTCAGGACTGGATGCTATGGTAAGCAGTAGGGAAATTTGTATAATCCACTCAAATTCAGAAAAAGCTAGAAACCACTGCTACAGTGGGAGAAATAAGTATTTGATCCCTTGTTGATTTTGTAAGTTTGCCCACTGACAAAGACATGAACACTCTATAATTTGACGGGGAGGTTAATTTTAACATTGAGAGATAGAATATCATAAATAAAGTCCAGAAAATCACATTGCATAAATTATATAAATTTATTTGCATTTTGCAGTGAGAAAAAAGTATTTGATCCCCTACCAACCATTAAGAGTTCTGGTTACTACAGACCAGTTAGACGCTCCTAGTCAACTCGTTACCTGCATTAGGCTACGTTCACATTAGCGTTGTGCGCCGCTGCGTCGGCAACGCAACGCACAACGCATGCGTCGTTTTTTGCCGAAATTTGGACGCAAGAAAAATGCAACTTGTTGCGTTTTCTTGGTCCGATGCTTGCGGCAAAAAAGACGCATGCGTCGCACAACGCAACAAACAAAAACGCATGTGTTCCCCATGTTAAATATAGGGGCGCATGACGCATGCGTCGCCGCTGCGTCGCCCGACGCAAACTAGCATAACGCTAATGTGAACGTTACCTTAGAGACAGCTGTCTTACAGTCACCTTTATAAAAAGACTCCTGTCCAAAGACTCAATTAATCAGTCAGACTCTAACCTCTACAATGTGGGCAAGATCAAAGAGCTTGATAAGGATGTCAGGGACAAGATCATAGACCTGCACAAAGCTGGAATGGGCTACAAAACCATAAGTAAGACCTTGGGTGAGAAGGAGACAACTGTTTGTGCAATAGTAAGAAAATGGAAGAAATACAAAATGACTGTTAATGGACATCGATCTGGGACACCATGCAAAATCTCACCTCATGGGGTATCCTTGATCATGAGGAAGGTGAGAGATCAGCCTAAAACTACACAGGGAGAACTTGTTAATGATCTCAAGGCAGCTGTGACCACAGTCACAAAGAAAAACATTGGTAACACATTACACAGTAAAGGTTTAAAATCCTGCAGTGCCCACAAGGTCCCCTTGCTCAAGAAGGCACATGTGCAGGCCCCTCTGGTTTGCCAATGAACACCTGGATGATTCTGTGAGTGATTGTTAGAAGGTTCTGTGGCCAGATGAGACAAAAATTGAACTCTTTGGCATTAACTCAATTCACCATGTTTGGAGGAAGAGAAATGCTGCCTATGACTCAAAGAACACCATCCCCACTGTCAAGCATGGAGGTAGAAACATTATGCTTTGGGGGTGTTTCTCTGCTAAGGGCACAGGACTGCTTCACCGCATCAATGGGAGAATGGATGGAGCAATGTACCGTAAAATCCTGAGTGAAAACCTCCTTCCCTCAACCAGGACATTAAAAATGGGTCATGGCTGGGCCTCCAGCAAGACAATGACCCAAAACATATAGTCAAGGCAACAAAGGAGTGGCTGAAAATGAAGCACATTAAGGTCATGGAGTGGCCTAGCCAGTCTCCAGACCTTATTCCCATAGACTCTTATGGAGGGAGCTGAAGCTCCGAGTTGCCAAGCGACAGCCTCAAAATCTTAATGATTTAGAGATGATCTTCAAAGAGGAGTAGACAAGTAGACAAAAATTCCTCCTGACATGTGCGCAACCCGTATCGTCAACTACAAAAAAAGTCTTGACTGCTGTGCTTGCCAACAATGGTTTTGCCACCAAATATTAAGTCTTTTTTGCCAGAGCAAGCAAGCATGGACATTTATCGATGAAGTGTGTCACTGATCAATGCTCGGCAGCTGCAGGAGACACAAAAGAGAAAAAGCTGCCAAAAAACAAGCAATCAAGAACTGATCCGTGCTCAATGGCAAGGGGGAGGGTGAGAGGGGGATTGGGGTGGATTAGGGAAAGATCAGGCAAGGACCAGGTAGGGATCAGGGACTATTCTTTCTTCTTCAGAAGAAGAAGGAACGCAGGCAAGTAGCAGCAGCAGCAGCTATTCATAGGCTTCTGTGGTACCACACGGCCCAGCAAGGCACACAGATGGACAGAGTGATTGCCCTGTACAAATCCAAGGCTAAAATGAAGAAGTACAAGGCGGTCACCTGCAGGTCACTGCGTGCCTGTGTGCTCTGATTGGTTCGATCGATGTCCTCGTCGATTGCACCAATCAGAGCTGGCCTTGGTGATGTAATGTTTGCCAGGCACCAGCCTACAATCAGTGCTTTTACAGTACTGTTCCTAGGCTGGACAACAGTGTTTCAGGCAATCTGCTTGAAACACTGAGAAACGCTGCAATTGGCAGATCAGGATTGAACAGCCAATCACAGCGATCGTAGTTGCAGGTGTACATCGCTACCCCCTGGGACAAAGGTGCCATGTTCCCTGGGGTGAAAAATGATTAGTCGCGGTGGTCGCATGATTGTATAACTTACATGTATTGCATCGGTTGGGATGTCCTTCCCAATCATGACATACATGTACTACAAATGTCAGGAAGGGTTTAAATAATTGAAATAAGTCTTTACCAGGAGTGTGTAGACTTTTTATGTCCTCAGTTGAGGACTTACTGCAAATAAGGGGAAAGTCCCAATGGGGATGAGGATGTGTGTCCTGTGTGCACAATAGCAGTCAGGGAGACCCACGTGTGTACGGGGGTCCGCCCCCTGGTTGCAACTTGTTAGTTTATTTTCAGTTCTTTTTTCTTTTAAGCAAATCCTCCTCCCCCCAAAAAAAAAACAGTGTTGGATTACTCCTCCCTTGCTTCTTCCATCTATACCCATATGTCCACCTATTCCTCCAGTTGGACCTACACCTCCTGGTTCTGCATTGCTACTTTTAGTTTTTTAGTTTTGTTATTTCTAAGTCGTTTAAATCAGTTAAAAAACATGATAAAAAGGAAATGATACACACACGAAAAAAAGTGCTGGATTAATCCTCCCTTTCCTCTTCCACCTATACTGCCACATTCACCTCCTCCACTTGGACCTGTTCCTCCTACTTCAAGATTATTTTTTATTTCTGCTCTACTTTGCGTAAGGACATGATGCAGTTGTAATGAGGGATAGTATTAGGTTTTGTGTGTGAGCAGTTTTCCAAAAACACTCTCTATGTGTATTCCGCGCCCGTGTCTGTGATAGTACTGTAAGTACCAAAAAGTATTTTACAATCTTCAACTGTGTCAGTGGTAGTTATGCAAATTTAAACACATTTTTCTATGCTTATGCAACCATGTCTGTGATAGTACTGTGCCAAAAGTCGCTGTGTGTTCTTTGCCACCTATATTTGTGGGAGTACTTTGCCAAATGCAGCTGTGTGTACTCTGCAACTATGTTTGTAATAGTACTTGGCAAAAGCCACTGTGTTTACTCTGCAACCAATATCTGTGGGAGTTCTGTGCCAAAAGTCACTATGTGTACTCTGCAACCATGTCTGTGATAGTACTGTGCCAAAAGTCGCTGTGTGTTCTTTGCCACCTATATCTGTGGGAGTACTTTGCCAAAAGCAGCTGTGTGTACTCTGCAACTATGTTTGTAATAGTACTTGGCAAAAGCCACTGTGTGTACTCCGCAACCAATATCTGTGGGAGTTCTGTGCCAAAAGTCGCTATGTGTACTCTGCAACCATGTATGTGATAGTACTGTGCCAAAAGCCACTAAGTGTACTCTGCAACCCATATATGTGGGAGTACTTTGCCAAAAGGCACTGTGTGTACTCTGAGACCCATATCTATGGGAGTTCTGTACCAAAAGTCGCTGTGTGTAATCTGTAACCATGTTTGTGTTAATATTGTGCTAAAAGCCACTGTGTGTACTCTTCAACCATGTCTGCGATAGTACTGAGCAAACACAGCTGTGTAAGCTCTGCAATCATGTCTGTGATAACAATGTACCAAAAGTTGCTGTGTTCACTCTGCAACCCATATCTGTGGAAGTACTATGCCAAAAGCCTGTGTGTACTCTGTGTGTACACTGCAACCCATGTCTGTGGGAGTACTGTGCCAAAAGCTGCTTTGTGTACTCTGCAACCCATATCTGTGGAAATATTGTGCGAAAAGCCTGTGTGTACTCTGTCTGTACTCTGCAACCCATTTCTGTGGGAGTACTCTGCCAAAAGCCGCTGTGTGAACTCTGCAACCCATGTCTGTGGGAGTTCTGTGCTAAAAGCCTCTGTGTGTATGTAAAGAGGTGTCAGGGAATCTCATGTGCCTCCTCTCCCCTTGACGTAAGAGGTACACGTGACTCATGACCGCCTTTACTGACTTAAACGCCTAACCTTAATTACTTACTGCAGCGGATCTCTCATAAACTGCCTTATCGTAAGATCCCCTCCTGAATAACGACATTACACCAGATTTGGATTAAATGGCCACAGAAGCCTTTTATTAAACATAAGTACAACATGTAAACAATATCCTCCCAGGGAGTGGTGGTCCTCGAAGACTCAAAAATAACCTTGCAGAAATTCAAATTGTGTACCTTGGCCTCCAGGCTTAGTCTTGCCTCCAGCCGCTAAGCACCAGCTCAGAGGCAGATAATGACCAACCCGGACAAACCAACTGATTACCAAATCCTTTAATCAGCCCCTCCACGGGCTGATCTACCACATCCACTCACAATCCACTCCGGGGGAGTCCAGGACCACTAGAGATCCCCCCTAGAATCCACCATTCCCCTCTTTCCACCAACTTCGAGGACCTCCCTGCCCCGCCTAACTGCTATGACAAAAATTTCTCCTTTCCCTTAAACAAAAACATAACCTTAAAATAAACGCGATTAAACAAAATCGAAACAAGATTTCAGCCACCGCCGGACCAGCAGGTGAGCGTGGCAGTTGCTGAGGTGAAATTGTCGGTTTCTTATCCAAATCACCCCCTCAGTAAGCTCCCCCGCTTGCTCCTCCCTGCCTCATCCAAACCCCACCCCCCCTCTGTCCAAATTCAAAAGTACACAGCCCAAGCAAACTATTTAACCCCGACTTGCCCTTGCCCACCCTGAGGCTCTGTCATTCCCCGTGACCCCATCATGCTGGCCTCCCTTGAGGGCCAGGGGCCCAGTACGGCCTTTCCTGGACACTGTTCACACGATTACCTGCGACACCTCATTTTTATTAATGTGTAGAGTAATGTTTATGTGCTGTGATGTATTGTATCTGCCATGTACTGTGTATATGTTTAGGATTAGGGATATAAGTTAGCTTAGAGTAATAGCGGAGTTAGAATAGAAGGGGGCACATTAGAGAAAGAGAGTAGGATAGATAATGGTATTAGTTTAGGCAAAGGCAGCAAGGAGGTAAATAGATGGGAGGGGCACAAAGCAGTGCAGCACAGAGCAGGGACTTCCTTTTTAGAATCAGACACCCGGGTAGTCTGCCCAAGGGCAGGACGCATACAGTGAGACAGTTACAGGATGTGGGGGTAAAGCTGCGGATAGCAGTAAGGGACCCCAGGCTGGAAAATAGTGCAGTCGGGCACCAGCTCAACAGGATCATCCCCAGGAAGGACAAAGGGCTGGCAGGGTGCTGGTGATGCTGAAGGTACAGATGGGACATGAACTGTCCAAAGATGCTGCACAGATGGCAGAGGCAAGGAAAGCGCAGACAGGACAGAGTCTGGCTAGAGGTATGGCCATGAACACCAAGAGTAAAGAGAGAGAAATGACAGAGATACTAACGTCTGCCCGGAATGCAGGGAAAGGACAGGAAACGTTGCCCTGTGTGAATTGTGCTGCTAATGTGACAGATGCTTTGCTGTTTAGTAAAGTTCAACTGTTAGAAAAGAACTGTGACTTTGTGGTGTTTTCTGGAACCGTGGAGGTACAGGTTGAAGTGACAGAGACTGAGGGATTTCCAGTGACAGAAATGAATACTGGGTTGTACCCGTCTCTCCATGTGCAAGATGCTGGGGTGCTCACTGACTGTTGCCTAATGGACTTCTCCACAACTACCACCCCGTGCCACTTTGTTACATCTGGCGTAGTCAGCAGGATCGAATCCAGAAGCCTTGCAGCTACAAAACTGATGGAGAAAAGTCTCGAGACTTGTGGACTGGTGACAGCCATGAAAGAGATCAGGATGGTGGCTAATAGTGACTTTAAGATGGCGCCGAACACTGACAAGTAGACAGTTGGTGTCACGAGCATACAGGTCGGTGCTGTCTTCCGTGGGCATCCTGGAAAGAAGTTGGCGCCTAGAGAAAGGAGGCCATAGTCTGAGTTGAGGCCACATCCCACTGTGACTAATGCCCACCTGAAATGGGTGTGGGTGAAGAAGAAGTTTCAGCCTTTCCAGTAGTGTGTGAGGAAATGGGTGGAGCACCTGTAAGTAATTGATGTTATTTCAAAGGCAATGGCACTTTCACGGTGATGATGGACAAACACACAGTTCTTACAATACAGATCACTGCAGAGAGTTTCAGCCCTAATGGTTAAACAGTTTCCTTAGAACCTCCATGTAAGGGAGCTTCTGCTCAAGTTTACTGTTCCTGCTACCTGGCTATCCTGGATGCGCTTTCTACACAAGGCTTTGTGTTCCACAGGGTCTCCTCTTATTCATGGCCCCAGTTCCAACAAACATGAAAATAGAAATGGAGTCCTATTCAATTATCCCTAGTTGGAGTATTCAGGTGTGGTGGCTTGCTTTGCACAATAATTTTTTCATGGTAAACACTTCGGGACCCTTAGGCAACAACATTGGGGAGGTGTCCCAAGGCAAAGTGGCTGGAATTACCAGTAGCAATCTTCACGGCGGACCGCCACCTTGACCCAGAAACAAAGTACTAACTTTTTATCTGTAGCTGCTCTATTGTACACTACGGAAGGTTAAAGTTTGGCTCTGTGAGTGAACTGTGAAAACATAATCTGTGGGTGAAATTTGTAAGCTGCTTCTGTGGGGATATCCTGCCCTATGCTCTGTGGGTCAAATTTGTAAGCTGCCTCTGTGGGAGTACTCTGCCCCATGCTCTGTGGGTGAAATTTGTAAGCTGCTTCTGTGCGGGTATTGTACACCATGCTCTGTGGGTCAAATTTGTAAGCTGCTTCTGTGGTGATACCCTGTCCCATGCTCTGCGGGTGAAATTTATAAGCTGGGTCTGTAGGAGTACTCTGCCCCATGGTCTGTGGGTGAAGTTTTTAACTGGACTGTCGGTAGCTAGCCTTAGTCTCTGTGAGGGCACTGTTACAAATGTTTGTTATTCATTTACTTCCTATTTTACCATGATTGCTATGAGGAAAGAACCCCTTTAAGTCATTTCCCTATCCAGGTTTGTTTACAGCACCTAGCCCTTACTCCGACTGTTTTACAGCCATTTTACAGCACTGATGTTAGGGTCCCGATCGACTTACCGTATATGGAGTTCTGGGTCCGGGGTCAAGTTCGGTCAAGTTTTGATCCCGAACCCAACTTTAAAAAAGTCCAGCAGAACCCAGACATCCACGGGTTTGCTCATCCCTAGTCGTCATCTCTGCAATAGAAAGAGCCTGGTGGAAACAGTACAGAGTTGAGTTTGGAGTGGCATAGGAATGATGAGGTATATATTGCTTCTTTTTCTTTAATCCATCCTGAACTTTTTGTAAAAAAAACAAAAACAAAACTCAGTTCTTTTTCGGACAATAGATTTATTTTCATTAGAATCAGTCCACTTATACAGAATACAGCATACACAATCAAGGGAAAACTTAGCACTGTAATATTTTATTTTAACAGGAGATGGGTATGAATATTGCCTATGTTGTGAAATGGGAACACTGAGACCATCAACTATAGCTAGAAATTGATATTGACGGAAAATGACCTTCATTCTCCTATGTAACTAAGAGTAGGAGATGCAGTAAAGTATTATACACTTTGTGAAAGTTGGTTCTGCTTGGTCAGTGCCTTAGGAAAAAAACACTCATATTTCACTTAGGAGGTGATGCAGTGAAATGGTGCAGTAATGCAGTAAATCTGCGAAGGCAAGGGTTGAGAAAAGGATAAAAGTATGCAATTAAGTGCACGAGGAATAGTTTACATAGAAACAATAAAAATCCTTTTCTTCAGACATGATAGCACTGCTGCTGCTTATCATAACATATTCAACATCTTGATGGCAAATTTTATTGCATAGCCCAAGATATAAAACACCTATAAAAGTAAAGAGCTGACATAAAAATAGTCATCATCATAAGATATTGAAATGAGTCTAAAATGGGAAGGAAGGTACCTTTATTTCCAAAAGCAATGAACTGAAATGAAAGTCTATGTCCCCAAAGTAAAAGATGAAATTTATGACTATAAAGACATATTATTCTTGCATTTTCTTAAAAAGCATGGCCCAAAAAAATGAAAAATGCTCAAATGTACAAAGAAGTATTGCTATAGGTGCACGCATGTGTGGGGTCGCACGCATTCAGCAAAGCATCGCATTAGACAAGCACCAAGTTAAAGGGCAGTTATTCCATGGCAGGGAACTAATATCCACCTCCTCTCCTCTCTTCACACAGGTATGCACTGAATATCCCCAGCTCTCCCTGGATCCTGAATGTCTTTGTATTTTGCAATGATTTTCCATGTGTCAGCAAGCACCCTGAATGGTAATTTCATGTCATTCAACTCCTTTGCTAGAATTCATCAACAGTTACATGGTTTTCAGTACTCACTGTTGTAGCACTGTAGATGTTTATCACAGGAGAGGTGTTTAGTATAGAGATGTAATCAGGACTGCATCTTTGATCATCTATCCACACCAGGATTTGTTGAGCAGCTGTCCCAAATTTATAACTAACCAGCTCCCATGATCCCACTGTCCTCTCCCTGCACTGGGGGCCTATAAATTTAGATTCATTCTAAGGGGTGCACGCATGTGTGGGGTCGCACGGGCAGCGCCCCAGGGTCCTGGTCGTTGCAGTAATATCATTTTCCTCTAGAGGGGAGTGATGTTATGTCTGAAGGCAATAAAGGGGATCACTTTACCAGGTATCACAAACCATGCAACACATTTCACACTCCAGTCCACCAGGGGGAGCTATGCTCCTATTTATTAGGGCACTCTTCACAATTATGTAAGACTGGTGGTCTGGATAGGAAGTTAGTCAGAAGCTGACTGGGCTTCACCCAGGCAGTACATGTCAGGTAGACAGAGGAAAAGGAGGAACATCTAGCAGTTGCCGACAGAGTGATCCCTGACAGGGGTGGGATCCTGTCAGAGGTCTAGACAGAAAGACACTGAGCTGCAACTGCCTACCGATGCGGCAGCATCCTAAGGAAGGACACAAAAGAGAATTGTATTGTAGAGGGTGAGAAACGAAGTCATAGCAAAAGGAGAGGAAAACCAGAAGGAGTTCTGCCCTACAAAGGCTGCCTCCTTCTGAGGCACAGGATCCGGTAGCCGGAACACCGAGGGAGTACTCCATTCTGTATAATGGCCACACAGTGCTCCATGCTGTATAATGGCCCCACATGATGCTCAATACTGTATAATGGCCACACAGTGCTCCATACTGTATAATGGCCACACATGATGATCAATACTGTATAATGGCCGCACAGTGCTCCATACTGTAAAATGGCCACACATAATGCTCCACACTGTATAATGGCCACACATGATGCTCCATACTGTATAATGGCCACACAGTGCTCAATACTGTATAATGGCCAAACAGTGCTCCATACTGTATAATGGCCACACTTGATGCTCCATACTGTATAATGGCCACACATGATACTCAATACTGTATAATGACCACACAGTGCTCCATACTGTATAATGGCTTCATATGATGCTCAATACTGTATAATGGCCACACATGATGCTCAATACTGTCTAATGGCCATACAGTGCCCCATACTGTATAATGGCCACACTTGATGCTCCATACTGTATAATGGCCACACATGATGCTCAGTACTGTGCTCCATATTGTATAATGGCCATAAATGATGCTCAATACTGTATAACTGCATAATGCCACACAGTGCTCCATAATGTATTATGGCCACACATGATGCTCAATACTGTATAATGGCCACACAGTGCTCCATGCCGTATAATGGCCACACATGATGTTCAATACTGTATAATGGTTACACAGTGCTCCATACTGTATAAAGGCCCCACATGATGCTCAATACTGTATAATGGCCACACAGTGAACCATACAGTATAATGGCCACACATGATGTTCAATACTGCATAATAGCCACACAGTGCTCCATACTGTACAATGACCACACATGATGCTCAATACTGTATAATGGCCACACAGTGCTCCATACTGTATAATGGCCATACAGTGCTCCATACTGTATAATGGCCACACTTGATGCTCCATATTGTATAATGGCCACACATGATACTAAATACTGTATAATGGCCACACAGTGCTCCATACTGTTTAATGGCCACACATGATGCTCAATACTGTATGACGGCCACACAGTGCACCATACTGTATAATGGCCTCACATGACGCTCAATACTGGATAATGGCCACACAGTGCTCCATCTACTATATAATTGTCTAAGGGTCACTTTCGTCTGTCTGTCCTTCTGTCTGTCATGGATATTCATTAGTCGCGGCCTCTGTCTATCATGGAAATCCAAGTCGCTGATTGGTCGCCACAAAACAGCCACGACCAATCAGCGACGGGCACAGTCCGGAAGACAATGGCCGCTCCTTACACCCCGCAGTCACTGCCTGGCGCCCGCATACTCCCTTACGGTCACCGCTAAGCGCTAACACAGGGTTAATGCCGGCGGTAACGGACCGCATTATGCCGCGGGTAACGCACTCCGTTACCGCCGCAATTAACCCTGTGTGTCCCCAACTTTTTACTATTGATGCTGCCTATGCGGCATCAATAGTAAAAAATGTAATGTTAAAAATAATAATAAAAAAAAAAACCTGCTATACTCACCCTCCATTGTCCGCAGAGCCGGCCGCCATCTTTCGTTCCAGGCGATGCATTGTGAAATTACCCAGAAGACTTAGCGGTCTCGCGAGACCGCTAAGTCATCTGGGTAATTTCACAATGCATCCTGGGAACGGAAGATGGCGGCAGCCGCGCGCCTATCGCCGGAGCTCCGCTGGACCCCAAGAGATGAGTATATAACTTTTTTTGTTTTACATATTATTTTTAACAGGAATATGGTGCCCACACTGCTGTATACTACATGGGCTGTGTTAGATACCGCGTGGCTCTGAGCTGTTTACTACATAGGCAGTGTTATATACTATGTGGGCTGTGTGATATACTCCGTGGTCTGTGCTATATACTGCGTGGGCTGTGCTATATATTACGTGGCCACTGTTAAATACTGCGTGGGCTGTGCTATATTCTACGTGACTGGGCAATATACTATGTGGCTCTGTGCAGTATACTACGTGGCTGGGCAATATACTACGTGGCTGGGCAATATACTACGTGGCTCTGTGCTGTATACTACATGGCTCTGTGCTGTATACTACGTGGCTGGGCAATATGCTACGTAGCTGGGCAATATACTATGTGTCTGTGCTGTATACTACATGACTGGGCAATATACTACGTAGCTGGGCAATATACTACGTGACTGGGCAATATTCTACGTGTCTGTGCTGTATACTACGTGACTGGGCAATATTCTACGTAGCTTTGTGCTGTATACTACGTTGCTGGGCAATATACTACGTGGCTCTGTGCTGTATACTACGTGGCTCTGTGCTGTATACTACGTGGCTCTGTGCTGTATACTATGTGGCTCTGTGCTGTATACTACGTCGCTGGGCAATATACTACGTCACTGGGCAATATACTACGTGTCTGTGCTGTATACTACGTCGCTGTGCAATATATTACGTCACTGGGCAATATACTAAGTGACTGGGCAATATACTACGTGGCTGGACAATATACTACGTGATTGGGCAATATACTACGTGGCTGGGCAATATACTATGTAGCTGGGCAATATACTACGTGACTGGGCAATATACTATACTACGTAGCTGGGCAATATACTACGTGACTGGGCAATATACTAAGTGGGCTGTGGAATATACTACGTGGACATGCATATTCTAGAATACCCGATGCGTTAGAATCAGGCCACCATCTAGTACTGTATAATGGCCTCACATGATTCTAAATACTGTATAATGGCACACAAAACTCCATACTGTATAATGGCCACACATGATGCTCAATATTGTACAATTGCCACAAAGTGCTGCATACTGTATGATAGCCACAAAGTGCTCCATACTTTATAATGGCCCCACATGATGCTCAATACTGTATAATGGCCACACAGTGCCCCATACTGTATAATGGCCACATGATGCTCAATACTGTATAACTGTATAATGGCCACATAGTGCTCCATACTGTATAATAGCCACATGATGCTCAATACTGTATAACTGTATAATGGCCACATAGTGCTCCATACTGTATAATGGCCACACATGATGCTCAATACTGTATAATGGCCACACAGTGCTCCATACTGTATAATGGTTACATATGATGCTCAATACTGTGCTCCATACTGTATAATGGCCACAAATGTTGCTCAATACTGTATAACTGTATAATGGCCACACCGTGCTCCATAATGTATTATGGCCACACATGATGCTCAATTCTGTATAATGGCAACACAGTGCTCCATACTGTATAATGGCCTTACATGACACTCAATACTGCATAATGGCAACACAGTCTTCCATACTGTATAATGACCACACAGTACTCCATACCATATAATGGCCACACATGATGCTCAATACTGTATAATGGCCACACAGTGCTCCATGCCATATAATGGCCACACATGATGCTCAATACTGTATAATGGCCACTATCATGCTACAGAGAGAGGAAGCAACCCGGGAGTGGACCCTCTGGGTCACAACCCCAGATCCCCCAAAGGGCGAGCAAACCTGGTGGATGCGCCCCATATACAGGGAGCGTTAGGAGCAGGCCCTAGGAGGATGAAACCGCAACTGCCGGAGCCAAAGGGACGACTGGGTCAAGACGAGGTAGCAGGATGAAAGGGAATATGCAGGAATCAACAATAGCTGAGACGGAGAGCTGTAAAAGAAACAGAAATACCCGGGGGGCACCGCCATATTGGAGGCGGAGCCACCAGGTCACGACCTCCCAGAATCCCAGGCGGCGGAAGAAGTGCTACTGCGCATGCGTGAACTGCCAAAGCGCCTGGAGCCGGAGAAGATGGGCAGAATGCAGCCAGGAGGGACGTCGGGAGCGCGCCGGCTGGACAGGTAAGTATGAGCAATCGTGACAATACCCCCTCTCTTACTCCCCCTCTTTTTAAAGCTGGAAAGAAACCTCTTTAAAATATGGGGTGCGTTGATATTCTCCCGGGGTTCCCATGACCTCTCTTCAGGACCAAATCCCTTCCAGTCAATTAAAAATAAAGTCCGACCCCTAACAGTCTTTTGGGCAAGAATATCCTAAACCTCGAATATATCATCAGTAGCGGGAAATGAGTTTGGGAAGAGTGAAACCGATTGAAGACTGCAGGTTTAAGAAGCGAGACATAAAAAGAATTGGGAATTCGCAAAGAGGTGAGCAACTTCAACCTATAGGCCACATTGTTGATCCGACTAGAAATTTCGAAAGGACCAATGAAACGAGGACCTAGTTTTTGAGAGGGAATCTTTAATCTAATGTAACGAGAAGAAAGCAAGACCGTATCCCCCGGTTGATATGGGGGAGCGTCAAGACATCTCTTGTCGGCATACTTTTTCATACGATTACCAGCTCTGATAAGAGCCTCCTTAGTCTCTTGCCAAATTTTGGAGAACTCCAAGGACAGAGAATCCGCCGCCGGTATGCCTGAGGTGCAAGAAACAGGAAGAGGAATGCCGGGGTGTTGTCCAAAGACCACAAAAAATGGAGACTTGGAAGAGGATTCGCTGGGATGATTGTTGTAAGCGAATTCTGCCCAATGAAGCAGGAAAACCCAATCATTCTGATGAGCATTGGAGAAATGTCGTAGATAGGAAGTGACAACTTGGTTAACACGCTCAACTTGACCATTAGATTGAGGATGATAAGCGGAGGAGAAATCAAGAGTCACTTTCATTAGACCGCATAAAGCCCTCCAGAATCGAGCTGTAAACTTGACTCCTTGATCTGAAACAATATGCAGAGGGAAGCCATGAAGTCGGAAAATATGATGGACGAAGATTTTTGACAATTCAGGAGCAGACGGTAGTCCAGATAAAAGAATGAAGTGAGCAATCTTGGAAAATCGGTCCACAACTACCAAGATAACGGTGCAATTCGAGGAGCGAGGGAGATCCGTGATAAAATCCATAGCAATATGACTCCATGGAACTGAGGGCACCAGAAGCGGATGCAAGAGTCCAGAAGGTAACTGTCGAGGAACCTTGTTTCTGGCGCAAGAGGAGCATGAAGCGGTGAAATCCAGGACATCTTGGCGAAGAGTCGGCCACCAATAATGACGTGAAATAATAAAAAGAGTCTTCTTACCTCCTGCGTGCCCGGCAAACTTAGAGGAGTGACCACACTGCAGCACTCTCATTGTATCACTTTTTGCCACAAAGGTTTTCCCTGGAGGAGGAGAAAAAAACATTTAAAGGAGCCACGGAAATGATCCTAGCAGGATCAATAATATGTGCAGAATCCTCCACTTCATCCAAAGGCTGAAAGGACCTTGAGAGAGCGTCGGCTCTGATGTTTTTTATCACCAGGACGATAGTGGAGCTCAAAGTCAAAACGTCCAATAAACAGGGACCATCTGGCTTGCCGAGGGTTTAGCCTTTGGGTAGACTGAATGTAAGCCAGATTTTTATGATCCGTGAAAATGATGAAGGGATGAACAGCCCCTTTGAGAAGATACCACCACTCCTCTTAAGCCAACTTAATGGCCAGCAGTCTTTTGTCACGGATGGAATAATTACGTTCAGAGGAGGAGAAGGATTTAGAGAAGAAGCCACAGGTGACGATGCGTCCGGAATGGGACCTTTGAAGAACTGCTCCAACTCCTACAGAAGATGCATCCACCTCAAGAACAAAGGGTCTGTTGGCATCCGGACAGTGCAACGCTGGGGCGGCAGCGAATCTTTGTTTCAAAGTTTGGAAAGCGTCCTCTGCCTCCTGAGGCCAGTTGTTGGAATCGACTCCCTTGCGGGTGAGAGCAGAGATGGGCCTGGTTAAGGAGGAGAAATGAGGAATAAATTGTCTGTAATAATTGGCAAAGCCAAGGAAACGTTGAATGGCCTTTACCCCAACGGGCCGTGGCCAATCGAGAACAGCAGACACCTTAGCTGGATCCATCTTCAGACCAGAATAAGAGACAATAAATCCAAGAAAGGGTACAATAAACTGCTCAAAAACACTTCTCGATCTTGGCGAAAAGATGATTCTCCCTCAGACGTTGTAAGACTAGACGAACGTCACGTCGATGAGTTGAGAGATCCGGAGAGAAGATGAGAATGTCATCCAGATAGACTACGACACTAGAATAAAGATGATCTCTGAAGACATCGTTGACGAACTCTTGAAAAACCGCAGGAGCGATACAGAGACCAAAAGGCATGACTAAATATTTGTAGTGACCATCACGGGTGTTGAAGGCGGTCTTCCACTTATCCCGTGCATGGATACGAACCAGATTGTAGGCTCCTCGAAGATCAAGCTTAGTAAATATTCGTAACCCCTCTAAGACGGTCAAAAAGCTCAGAGATTAACGGTAATGGATATTTATTTTTCACCGCTATGTTGTTCAAACCTCTGTAATCTATACAGGGACGAAGAGAGCCATCCTTCTTTTTGACGAAAAAGAAGCCAGCACCAGCAGGAGAAGAGGATTTCCGAATGAAGCCTCTTGCGAGATTCTCTTGAACATACTCAGACATGGCTTGAGTCTCTGCTGGCGAAAGAGGATAGATTCTTCCTCTCGGAGGCATAGTTCCCGGAAGAAGTTCTATTGGGCAGTCGTAGGAGCGATGCGGATGAAGATTCTCTGCTTCTTTTTTATTAAAGACATCAGAAAAGAAACTAAACAGAAGGCAAACCAGAAGGAAAGAGGGAAGGGCGAGAAACACCAACAGGATGCACCGGCAGCAGACACCGAGCCCAACAGGAATATCTCCAATGAAGAATGTTGCCATTATGCCAATCCAAAGCGGGTTCGTGGGTCCGCAGCCAAGGTAGGCCGAGGAGTACTGGATACGAAATATTGGCCAAAACATAGAACACAATTTTCTCCTTATGCAGAACCCCTACCTGAAGTTCAACTATCTGCATTATTTTGGTTACTGTCTCCTGCAGAGGTTTGCCATCCACGGAGGCGAGGAAGAGAGGATTTTCTAAGGTCCTAACAGGAACAGAAAATTTAACTACCTCTTCTAGCCTAATAAAGTTCCCCACAGCACCCGAGTCAATATAAGCTAGCAAATAAAAATGTTTACCAGAAACGTGCAGTAAGGCTGCCGTCACACTATCAGTATTTGGTCAGTATTTTACATCAGTATTTATCAGCCAAAACCAGGAGTGGAACAATTAGAGGAAAAGTATAATAGAAACATATGCACCACTTCTGCATTTAGCACCCACTCCTGGTTTGGGCTTACAAATACTGATGTAAAATACTGACCAAATACTGCTAGTGTGATGGCAGCCTAAAACAGAAAGAGTGAGGGATAGAGAGGTATCACATGCACCTAGAGAGGCCTCTCTTACCTGGCCTAGGCGGAGGAGTTTTCCGGATGATCCGGGCAAGCACAAAGAAGATGGGAGGCACTGCCGCAGTAAAAACAAAGACCTTGGGTGTGTCTCTCCTGGCGACGTTGCTCAGACATTTTGAGCCGATCTACTTGCATCGGTTCCGACGCCGGTACGAAGGTGGACACCCGGGAACGAGGACTAGGTGGTCTACGAGAAGGCTGGGAAGGCTGATGATTCCTCCTCTCACGGGCTCGCTCCTGAAATCGAATGTCAATATGGGTAGCTAAAGAGACAAGATCCTCTAAATTAGTTGGTGTATTGCGACCCGCTAACTCATCTTTAATACGCCTGGATAAGCCTCGCCAAAATGCTCCTACCAACGCTTCGTTATTCCAGCCTAAATTGGAGGCTAGAGTGCGGAATTGAATGGCATACTGACCCACAGTTAAAGACCCCTGCTGTAAACTAAAAAGGGACTCAGTAGTAGAGGCCAGACGACCAGGTTCATCAAATACTCAATGGAAGGTCTCAAAGAAGTTAGCTAACTGTGTAACTACAGGGTCATCATGCTCCCAGAGAGTATTAACCCATGCCAGCGCATCCACCTCCAGATGAGAAATTATGAAAGCTACCTTGGCCCCATCAGTAGGGTATTGCAAAGGCAAAAGCTCAAAATGGAGGCGGCACTGATTTAAGAATCCCCGACATAATTTGGGATCACCGTTATAGCGTGGTGGTTTGGCCAAACGGGGAGGAGGGTGAGGAGCCAAGGGAGGAGCGGCAGCAGACGCAGCAGTCTGCATGGAGAGAAGTCGAGTATCTACAGAAGCCATATAACTTAAAATATGAGCCTGAGTGTCTCGCTGTTGCGCCAGCTCTTGTTGTAAGCTGGCCAACTGAGAAGCATTACTGGGGTCAGAGGTCTGAAATGCGGACAGACGAGAGTCCACGGACTTCATAAAGGACATCATATGGGACTGGCTTTCACGTAAAAAGACTAACTCTTTTTGAGCGGCTGAGGCTCCAGCGGGATCCATGGCCTGTGTATACGATCACGCTACAGAGAGAGGAAACAACCCAGGAGTGGAACCTGTGGGTCATGGCCCCAGAGCCCCTAAGGGCGAGCAAACTTGGTGGATGCGCCCCCTATACAGGAAGCGTTAGGAGCAGGCCCTAGGAGGATGGAAGCGCAACTGTCGGAGCCAAAGGGACAACTGGGTCAAGACGAGGCAGCAGGACAAAAGGGATTATGCAGGAACCAACGATAGCTGAGACGGAGAGCTGTAAAAGAAAGAGAAACAGTAAATGACGGTAACACTGAAGAAAATAGACACGGGGTAAGACCATAGGACATGGACAGAACGAGATAGGGAAAGAGTAGAAATAGGGATGGCACAGGAGTGGTATCAACCTATCAAAAGGACAAGGGCACGAAGGCTGATAACAGAGAGAACAAGAAGGGCCTGAGGCAGTGGCGTAGGAAGGAGGGTGCACAATGCGGGGGGCGGGTATCAGTGCGGCTGCGCGCACTCATTCTCTGCCCCTTCCTCTTTGCATAGTGAGGACTGGAGCAGAGCGCTGGCAGTGCGAGCAGCCGTGCAGAGAGTTGCTGGCTGCAGTGTAGTAGACTAGCAGGGGCACACAGTCAAACACGCTGTGACTCACCCCCGCACCTGCAGTCAGCAGCAGAAGCATCCGATCCCTCCCCTCCAGCAGCGTCACAGGATGGTATGTGAGAAGGACCTGCCATGACGTCACGGTCATGTGACCGCAACGTCATCACAGGTCCTGCGCTCATACCAGCCCTGGGACCGGAAGCTGCCTCGTGCGGTACAGGGCCAGAACTTCATCGGAGGGTGAGTATATGTTTATTTTTTATTTTAAGTCTGTATACTACGTGACTCTGTGCTGCATACTCCGTCACTGGGCAATATACTACGTGGCTGGGCAATATACTACGTGGCTGGGCAATATACTGTTTTGCTGGGCAATATACTATTTTGCTGGGCAATATATTATGTGATTGGGCAATATACTACATGCCTGGGCAATATACTACGTAACTCAGCAATATACTACGTGGCTCGGCAATATACTATGTGGTTGGGCAATATACTACATTGCTGGGCAATATACTATTTTGCTGGGCAATATACTACGTGACTGGGCAATATACTACGTGGCTGGGCAATATACTACGTAGCTCAGCAATATACTATGTGGCTGGGCAATATACTATGTGGCTGGGCAATATACAACGTTGCTGGGCCATATACTCCGTCACTGGGCAATATACTACGTGGCTGGGCAATATACTATGTGGCTGGCCAATATACTACGTGGCTGCCCAATATACTACGTGGCTGGCCAATATACTACGTGGTTGGGCAATATGCTACGTGGGCTGTGCAATATACTACATGGCTGTGTTACATACTACGTGGCTGTGTTATATACTACGTGGCTGTGTTATATGCTATGTGGGCTGTGCAATATACTACGTGGCTGTGTTATATACTACGTGGCTGTGCTATATGCTATGTGGGCCGTGTTATATGCTACGTGGGCTGTTATATGCTATGTGGCTATGCTATATTTCTCTGCTGTATCTGCATCATGAATCGTGCTATGTGTTAAAGGGGGGGCCCACTAAGACTCTTTCGCCCGGCGCCCTCTAAAACCGCGGCCGGCGCTGCAGCTGTTTAACACTATTGACGTGCGGGCCCGCCATTTGGAGGCTGGCAGCTGAAGTCGGCCGCAGCGCACATGTCGCCGGCTTCTGACGTCATTGTCAGTCGCCGGCGAGTGTGCGCTGCTGGAGGGAGCTCGCCGCATGGAGCGCTGGTCAGGTGAGGAGACTCTGTTTTTTTTTGTTTTGTTTTTTTTGATAAGCTAACGGTGGACACACTGGGGCAATGCTGGAGACACTGGGGCAATGCTGGAGACACTGGGGCAGATTGCTGGACACACTGGGGCCAATGCTGGAGGACACACTGGGGCAATGCTGGACACACTGGGGCAGATTGCTGGACACACTGGGGGCAATGCTGGAGGACACACTGGGGCAATGCTGGACACACTGGGGCAATGCTGGACACACTGGGGCAGATTGCTGGACACACTGTCTGGGGGCAATGCTGGACACACTGGGGCAGATTGCTGGAGACACTGGGGCAGATTGCTGGAGACACTGGGGCAATGCTGGAGACACTGGGGCAATGCTGGAGACACTGGGGCAGATTGCTGGACACACTGGGGGCAATGCTGGAGGACACACTGGGGCAGATGATTGCTGGAGACACTGAGGCAATGCTGACGTCATTGTCAGTCGCCAGCGAGTGCACGCTTCAGCTGCGTGGAGAGAGCAGGAGTGCGGTCAGGTAAGCAGAACTTGTTTTTTTTTGCAGTCCCGATCATGCGTGTTGTCCTATTTTTGGTATCCTTTGTGTGTATTGAGCGGGGGGGGGCCCAAACTCGGAAACAGCCCCGGGCGGCAAAAGCTCTAGCTACGCCCCTGGCCTGAGGACGACGAAGGGACACCTAAACAAAAAGGCGTCACTGCAGCGAAGATACCCAGGTGCCTTACCTGGGTAAGCGCCAGACAAAAATAACCGGTGGGCCCCGCCTTATTGGAGGTGGAGCCACCGGGTCACAACCTCCCTGAATCCCAGGCGGCGGAAGAAGCGCTACGGCGCATGCGCGAAGCGCCGAAGCGCCTGGAGCTGGAGAAGCTGGGCAGAATGCGGCCAGAAGGGATGTCGGGAGCACGCCGGCCGGACAGGTAAGTATGAGTGGTCGTGACAGCCACACAATGCTCCATACTGTTTAATGGCCACACATGATATTCAATACTGTATAGTGGCACCAAAGTGCTCCATACTGTATAATGGCCACACAGTGCTCCATACTGTATAAAGGCCCCACATGATGCTCCATACTGTATAATGGCCACACATGATGCTCAATACTGTATAATGGCCACACAGTGAACCATACTGTATAATGGCCACACATGATGCTCAATACTGTATAATGGCCACACAGTGCTCCATACTGTATAATGGCCCCACATGATGCTCAATACTGTATAATGGCCACACAGTACTCCATACTGTATAATGGCCACACATGATGCTCAATACTGTATAATGGCCACACAGTGCTCCATACTGTATAATGGCCCCACATGATGGTCAATACTGTATAATGGCCACACAATGCTCAATACTGTATATTGGCCCCACATGATGCTCAATACTGTTTAATGGCCACACAGTGCTCCATACTGTATAATGGCCACACATGATGCTCAATACTTTTTAATGGCCACACAGCGCTCCATACTGTATAATGGCCACACAGGATGCTCAATCCTGTATAATGGCCACACAGTGCTCCATACTGTATAATGGCCACACATGATGCTCAACACTGTATAATGGCCAGACAGTGCTCCATACTGTATGATGGCCCCACATGATGCTCAATACTGTATAATGGCCACACAGTGCTCCATGCTGTACAATGCTCACACAGTGCTCCATACTGTATAATGGCCACACGGTGCTTTTTACTGTATAATGGCTACACATGATGCGTACAGTATAATGGCCACACAGTGCTCCATACTGTATAATGGCTCCACATGATGCTCAATACTGTATAATGGCCCCACATAATGCTCCACACTGTATAATGGCCACATAGTGCTCCACACTGTATAATGGCCTCATGATGCTCAGTACTGTATAATGGCCACACAGTGCTCCATACTGTATAATGGCCACACATGATGCTCAATACTGTATAATGGCCACACAGTGAACCATACTGTATAATGGCCACACATGATGCTCAATACAGTATAATGGCCACACAGTGCTCCATACTGTATAATGACCCCACATGATGCTCAATACTGCATAATGGCCACACAGTACTCCATAATGTATAATGGCCACACATGATGCTCAATACTGTTTAATGGCCACACAGTGCTCCATAAAGTATAATGGCCACACATGATGCTCAATACTGTATAATGGCCACACAACGCTCCATACTCCATACTCCAAGTACTAAAAGTGAACATTTTATTTAAAATTATTGAATCTGTCCAATTACTTTTGGTCCCTCTAAAAACAGGGTGGCACATGTTAAGGAGCTGAAACTCCTAACCCCTTCATCCAATTTTAATGTGGATACCCTTAAATGAAAGCTGAAAGTCTGAACTTCAACTGCACCTGAATTGTTTTGTTTAAAATTCATTGTGGTAATGTCTATAAATAAAATTAGAAAAATGTTGTCTCTGTCCAAATATATATGGACCTAACTGAAGCATAGCCACGTAGTATATAACACAGCCCACATAGTATATAACACAGCCACGTAGTATATTGCACAGCCCACGCATATATAACAGCCCATGAAGTATATTGCCCAGCCCACGTAGTAAATAGCGCAGACACATAGTATATTGCCCAGCCATGTAGTATATTGCCCAGCCGCGTAGTATATTGCCCAGCCACATAGTATATTGCCCAGCCCACGTAGTATATTGCCCAGCCCACATAGTAAATAGCACAGACATGTAGTATATGGCCCAGCCATATATAACACTGCCCACACAGTACATAAGACAGCCCACGTAGTATATAACACTGCCCACGTAGTATATAACCAGGGATTCAAGCTTGAGGAGGCTAATTTGCATATTCCAGGTGCCTTCTGGGAAAGCGAAGAGTCTCCCTAAGCTAGAAGATCGTTGGGTACAGCCGGGACCAGCTGCTTGGAAAGAATCACCAAATTTTTGCCTGTAGGACATTATTGCAAGAGAGCTTGGCTGAGTAGATTACACAAGAAGGAAAACATACAGCAAGTCAGCAGGATCTAGGAGCAACATGGCAGATGTGACAACCTACATGGTGAGCTGCAGCATGTGCTACATGTTCACAGATCGACCAGAAGAAGAATTAAATTTCACCTGTCAGAAGTGTAGACTAGTGGCCCTTTTAGAAGAAAAGGTGCGGGGTCTGGAAGAAAGAATAGCAACTTTGAAACTCATCAAAGAGAATGAAGACTTTCTAGACAGAACAGAAGCATCTCTACTGGTCACAGAAGGTGAAAAAAGTGTCAGAGAACCTCCAAAAGCAGATGAGTGAAAGCATGTGACCAAAAGAAGCAAGAAGACCATGGAGAAATCACCAACCACACAACTGAAGAACCGATATCAAATCTTTGTAGAGGATGAAGATGGCACACCTAAGGATGAAGCAATACCAGCAAGCAAAAAAGAAAAGGGCACACAGCAACAAGTGACAGCAAAAAGTACAGCCAAGAAGCAACGAAGAGTGGTGGTGGTGGGAGACTCACTACTGAGAGGCACAGAAGCAGCCATCTGCAGACCGGACATAAATGCAAGAGAAGTATGCTGCCTTCCAGGTGCGATGATCAAGGATGTGACCGATAGGATACCAAAGCTCTTCAACTCCAAGGACGTCCACCCATTTCTTCTGATACATGTTGGCACCAATGACACGGCAAGGAAGGACCTACCGACAATTTGCAAAGACTTTGAAGAGTTGGGGAAGAAAATAAAGGAACTGGATGCACAGGTAGTTTTTTCTTCTATCCTTCCAGTGGACGGGCATGGCACCAGGAGATGGAACAGGATCCTTGATGCAAACAACTGGCTAAGACGATGGTGCAGACAACAAGGATTCGGATTCCTGGACCACGGTGTGAATTACTTGTACGATGGACTCCTCGCCAGAGACGGACTACACCTCAACAAACCTGGGAAACACACATTCGCCAGAAGACTCGCTACACTCATCAGGAGGGCGTTAAACTAGAAGAAGAGGGGACGGGAAGAAAAACATTAGACTTGAACAAACAAGATCCAGGAAAACATACTCAGAAGGGAGGTAAGAACATTTCTAAAACAATCCACAGCAAGGAGATTGGAACAAAACAAAATCCTCTAAACTGCATGCTTGCAAACGCCAGAAGCCTGACAAACAAGATGGAAGAACTAGAAGCAGAAATATCTACAGGTAACTTTGACATAGTGGGAATAACCGAGACATGGTTAGATGAAAGCTATGACTGGGCAGTTAACTTACAGGGTTACAGTCTGTTTAGAAAGGATCGTAAAAATCGGAGAGGAGGAGGGGTTTGTCTCTATGTAAAGTCTTGTCTAAAGTCCACTTTAAGGGAGGATATTAGCGAAGGAAATGAGGATGTCGAGTCCATATGGGTCGAAATTCATGGAGGGAAAAATGGTAACAAAATTCTCATTGGGGTCTGTTACAAACCCCCAAATATAACAGAAACCATGGAAAGTCTACTTCTAAAGCAGATAGATGAAGCTGCAACCCATAATGAGGTCCTGGTTATGGGGGACTTTAACTACCCGGATATTAACTGGGAAACAGAAACCTGTGAAACCCATAAAGGCAACAGGTTTCTGCTAATAACCAAGAAAAATTATCTTTCACAATTGGTGCAGAATCCAACCAGAGGAGCAGCACTTTTAGACCTAATACTATCTAATAGACCTGACAGAATAACAAATCTGCAGGTGGTCGGGCATCTAGGAAATAGCGACCACAATATTGTACAGTTTCACCTGTCTTTCACTAGGGGGACTTGTCAGGGAGTCACAAAAACACTGAACTTTAGGAAGGCAAAGTTTGACCAGCTTAGAGATGCCCTTAATCTGGTAGACTGGGACAATATCCTCAGAACTAATAATACAGATAATAAATGGGAAATGTTTAAGAACATCCTAAATAGGCAGTGTAAGCGGTTTAAACCTTGTGGGAATAAAAGGACTAGAAATAGGAAAAACCCAATGTGGCTAAACAAAGAAGTAAGACAGGCAATTAACAGTAAAAAGAAAGCATTTGCACTACTAAAGCAGGATGGCACCAAACCGGCTAAATAAGATTAAAATAGATAAATCTCCGGGTCCGGATGGCATACACCCACGAGTACTAAGAGAACTAAGTAATGTAATAGATAAACCATTATTTCTTATTTTTAGGGACTCTATAGCGACAGGGTCTGTTCCGCAGGATTGGCGCATAGCAAATGTGGTGCCAATATTCAAAAAGGGCTCTAAAAGTGAACCTGGAAATTATAGGCCAGTAAGTCTAACCTCTATTGTTGGTAAAATATTTGAAGGGTTTCTGAGGGATGTTATTCTGGATTATCTCAATGAGAATAACTGTTTAACTCCATATCAGCATGGGTTTATGAGAAATCGCTCCTGTCAAACCAATCTAATCAGTTTTTATGAAGATGTAAGCTATAGGCTGGACCACGGTGAGTCATTGGACGTGGTATATCTCGATTTTTCCAAAGCGTTTGATACCGTGCCGCACAAGAGGTTGGTACACAAAATGAGAATGCTTGGTCTGGGGGAAATTGTGTGTAAATGGGTTAGTAACTGGCTTAGTGATAGAAAGCAGAGGGTGGTTATAAATGGTATTGTCTCTAACTGGGTCGCTGTGACCAGTGGGGTACCGCAGGGGTCAGTATTGGGACCTGTTCTCTTCAACATATTCATTAATGATCTGGTAGAAGGTTTACACAGTAAAATATCGATATTTGCAGATGATACAAAACTATGTAAAGCAGTTAATACAAGAGAAGATAGTATTCTGCTACAGATGGATCTGGATAAGTTGGAAACTTGGGCTGAAAGGTGGCAGATGAGGTTTAACAATGATAAATGTAAGGTTATACACATGGGAAGAAGGAATCAATGTCACCATTACACACTGAATGGGAAACCACTGGGTAAATCTGACAGGGAGAAGGACTTGGGGATCCTAGTTAATGATAAACTTACCTGGAGCAGCCAGTGCCAGGCAGCAGCTGCCAAGGCAAACAGGATCATGGGGTGCATTAAAAGAGGTCTGGATACACATGATGAGAGCATTATACTGCCTCTGTACAAATCCCTAGTTAGACCGCACATGGAGTACTGTGTCCAGTTTTGGGCACCGGTGCTCAGGAAGGATATAATGGAACTAGAGAGAGTACAAAGGAGGGCAACAAAATTAATAAAGGGGATGGGAGAACTACAATACCCAGATAGATTAGCGAAATTAGGATTATTTAGTCTAGAAAAAAGACGACTGAGGGGCGATCTAATAACCATGTATAAGTATATAAGTGGACAATACAAATATCTCGCTGAGGATCTGTTTATACCAAGGAAGGTGACGGGCACAAGGGGGCATTCTTTGCGTCTGGAGGAGAGAAGGTTTTTCCACCAACATAGAAGAGGATTCTTTACTGTTAGGGCAGTGAGAATCTGGAATTGCTTGCCTGAGGAGGTGGTGATGGCGAACTCAGTCGAGGGGTTCAAGAGAGGCCTGGATGTCTTCCTGGAGCAGAACAATATTGTATCATACAATTAGGTTCTGCAGAAGGACGTAGATCTGGGGATTTATTATGATGGAATATAGGCTGAACTGGATGGACAAATGTCTTTTTTCGGCCTTACTAACTATGTTACTATGTTACTATGTTACTATAACACTGCCCACGCAGTATATAACACTGCCTATGCAGTATATAACACTTCCCATGCAGTATATAGCACAGCCCATGCAGTATATAGCACAGCCCACACAGTATATAACACAGCCCACACAGTGTATAACACAGCCCACGCAGTATATAGCACAGCCACGTAGTATATTGCCCATCCACGTAGTATATTGCACAGCCACGTAGTATATTGCCGAGCCCACGTAGTATATTGCCCAGCCCACGTAGTAAATAGCACAGCCTCATAGTATATTGCCCAGCCACGTAGTATATTGCCCAGCCACGTAGTATATAGCACAGACACGTAGTATATAACACAGCCCACGTAGTATATAACACAGCCCACGCAGTATATAACACTGCCCACGTAGTATATAACACTACCCACGTAGTATATAACACTGCCCACGCAGTATATAACACTGCCCACGCTGTATATAACACAGCCCATGCAGTATATAACACAGCCCATGTAGTATATAGCACAGCCCACGCAGTATATAACACAGCCCATGCAGTATATAACACAGGCCACGCAGTATATAACACGGCCCACGTAGCATATAGCACAGCCACGTAGTATATAACACAGCCACGTAGTATATTGCACAGCCCACATAGCATATAACACAGCCACATAGTATATAACACAGCCATGTAGTATATTGCACAGCCCACGTAGCATATTGCCCAGCCACGTAGTATATTGGCCAGCTACGTAGTATATTGGGCAGCCACGTAGTATATTGGCCAGCCACATAGTATATTTCCCAGCCACATAGTATATTGCCCAGTGACGGAGTATATGGCCCAGCAACATTGTATATTGCCCAGCCACATAGTATATTGCCCAGCCACGTAGTATATTGCCCAGGCACATAGTATATTGCTGAGCTACGTAGTTATTGCCCAGCCACGTAGTACATTGCCCAGTCACGTAGTATATTGCCCAGCAAAATAGTATATTGCCCAGCCACGTAGTATATTGCCCAGCAACGTAGTATATTGCCCAGCCACGTAGTATATTGCTGAGCTACGTAGTATATTGCCCAGCCACATAGTATATTGCCCAGTCACGTAGTATATTGCCCAGCAAAATAGTATATTGCCCAGTCACGTAGTATATTGCCCAGTCACGTAGTACATTGTCCAGCCACGTAGTATATTGCCCAGCCACGAGGCAGCTTCCGGTCCCAGGGCTGGTATGAGCGCAGGACCTGTGATGACGTTGCGGTCACATGACCGTGACTTCATGGCACGTCCTTCTCACATACCATCCTTGGCACCGGAAGCTGCCGCTTGCATGGGGCGGTCACCGGAGCGTTGCAAGGAGCGGAAAAGGCGACGGAGGGTGAGTATAGCAGGTTTTTTTATTATTTTTAACATGACATTTTTACTATTGATGCTGCATAGGCAGCATCAATAGTAAATAGTTGGGGACACACAGGGTTAATAGCAGCGGTAACGGAGTGCGTTACACCGCGGGCCGTTACCGCTGCTATTAACCCTGTGTGAGTGGTGACTGGAGGGG
Source organism: Ranitomeya imitator (assembly GCF_032444005.1). NCBI lineage: Eukaryota > Metazoa > Chordata > Amphibia > Anura > Dendrobatidae > Ranitomeya > Ranitomeya imitator. The sequence goes on from NC_091286.1 coordinate 129,779,303, forward strand.
ATTATGGAGCGGGCACTGATTGTGGGGAGGAAGGAGCGGGAGTCGGGCACTGACTGCAGCGGAGGGACTAATCGGACTGTGCCCGTCGCTGATTGGTCGCGGCAGCCATGACAGGCAGCTGCCGAGACCAATCAGCGACGACAGACAGAGGCCGCGACCAATGAATATCCATGACAGAAAGAAAGACAGAAGGACAGACAGAAAGACGGAAGTGTGACCCTTAGACAATTATATAGTATATAAATATATTTATTTAGATTTATATTTATATATATATAAACTTCTCACCTGTGTCTTGCCTCTCTGTTGTGTTTTCTGTCTCTCTTCTTATATCTTTTCTCTCTCCCGCTCTGATTTTTATATTTCCTTAATCCTTTCTGCCTTCTTCTCCCTGCTTGTCTGTGGCTCCACCCCCGACATTTAGCTCTGCCCCTCCAGGGCTCTCCACAGTGTGAGAGCTGTGACGCTGCTGGAGGGGAGGGATCGGATGCTGCCGCACAGCTTTCTATGGCACATCTATGGGGCAATAATGAACGGTGCAGAGCAATCTATATGGGGCACAGCTTTATATGGCACATTTATGGGGCAATAATGAACAGTGCAGAGCATTGTATATGGGGCACAGCTTTATATGGAGCATCTATGGGGCAACAATGAACGGTGCAGAGCATTGTATATGGGGCACAGCTTTCTATGGCACATCTATGGGGCAATAATGAACGGTGCAGAGCATTGTATATGGGGCACAGCTTTATATGGAGCATCTATGGGGCCATAATGAACGGTGCAGAGCATTGTATATGGGGCAGAGCTTTCTATGGCACATCTATGGGGCAATAATGAACGGTGCAGAGCATTGTATATGGGGCACAGCTTTCTATGGCACATTTATGGGGCAATAATGAACGGTGCAGAGCATTGTATATGGGGCACAGCATTATATGGAGCATCTATGGGGCAACAATGAACGGTGCAGAGCATTGTATATGGGGCACAGCTTTCTATGGCACATTTATGGGGCAATAATGAACGGTGCAGAGCATTGTATATGGGGCACAGCTTTATATGGAGCATCTATGGGGCCATAATGAACGGTGCAGAGCATTGTATATGGGGCAGAGCTTTCTATGGCACATCTATGGGGCAATAATGAACGGTGCAGAGCATTGTATATGGGGCACAGCTTTCTATGGCACATTTATGGGGCAATAATGAACGGTGCAGAGCATTTTATATGGGGCACAGCATTATATGGAGCATCTATGGGGCAACAATGAACGGTGCAGAGCATTGTATATGGGGCACAGCTTTCTATGGCACATCTATGGGGCAATAATGAACGGTGCAGAGCATTGTATATGGGGCACAGCTTTATATGGAGCATCTATGGGGCCATAATGAACGGTGCAGAGCATTGTATATGGAGCAGAGCTTTCTATGGCACATCTATGGGGCAATAATGAACGGTGCAGAGCATTGTATATGGGGCAGAGCTTTCTATGGCACATCTATGGGGCAATAATGAACGGTGCAGAGCATTGTATATGGGGCACAGCTTTCTATGGCACATCTATGGGGCAATAATGAACGGTGCAGAGCATTGTATATGGGGCACAGCTTTATATGGAGCATCTATGGGGCAATAATGAACGGTGCAGAGCATTGTATATGGGGCACAGCTTTATATGGAGCATCTATGGGGCAATAATGAACGGTGCAGAGCAATATATATATAATTTTACTTTTATTGGTATCTATTTTTATTTTTGAAATTCACCGGTAGCTGCTGCATTTTCCACCCTAGGCTTATGCTCGAGTCAATAAGTTTTCCCAGTTTTTTGTGGCAAAATTAGGGGGGTCGGCTTATACTCGGGTCGGCTTATACTCGAGTATATACGGTACCTGTTTGGCTTAGGAGGTTTGATCCTACTGACAGATGCTCTGGAAGTCTTCAGTCTGCTGGCTTGGTTGTCTCCATCACTCCAATAGACTTTAGTGGAGAGGGCCCCTCTTTTATATATGGTTGCTATAGATGGCCAATTATTCTAGCGCTGAACGTGTAAATAATATATTAATTCAACCACAATATGGCAGATTTACTATCTGCATTGCGCCAGAATTTCAAAGTTAGTTGAGCCCAAATTCTGATGCAAATCATTTTATACAAAGCTATTAATAATTTGCGTCAAAAAGAACATGTGTTGGTTCACTAAATAGTTTCTAAAGGGGCTGTCTATCTACAAAATTTGCCATAATTATTACTCACATGCATCAGTTTTAAGGTGCCGGGTACTGGTCTGTTCTTCGGTTGAACTTGATGGACATGTTCCTTTTTCAACTCTCCTATGTAACTATGTAAAGCACCACCCAGGAGATGGCATACAATAGGAAACTGAGTCTAACCAAATTTATCAAACAGTAAGATACTCTGATAGATTTGGAGCATTGTCTGGCTGTCGCCTCTAAGTTTAGTACTTCTGCGCAAGGCCTCTAACTTTAGCCAAAATTGACAATAATCTTGCATGAAATTATCTCTGTGGCCCCGATAGTCAATGACCTGGATAACCTGCTTCAGATTACAGCTATTATACAAGTCGGATTACATTTTGGGGACTTAATAGTCACATTTTCACAAAACACTTTTTTTTCTCAGAGTGTCAGACTGAAGCAGTCAGACAAATGGTCCATTGTCCTAGCAGTGGATGGCAGACACTGGTCAGGGAGGAGACCGCAGAAATGACATGGATGCCTGTAGCAGTAATTGGCTGCTTCATAGTGACTGTGGTTTACAGAAACAGCTGTTGTCTGTGGAAAATTTCTGCCAAAAAGTCCATGCAATCAGTTGACCTTTCATTTGGTAATCCATATAGCTGTTTTGATGGCTCAGTGAGGAAAAGCGCAAATCAATTGCGACTGCTAATTACATTTTTGGATAAACTATTCATGCATCTCAACATGATCATCAAGCTCTCGTAAGCCTTTAACAAAGAATATTTAGGGATTAATTGTGTAGGCCACATTTCACATTTAGTACTGTGGGTAAGATTCATAATTATAGTCTTAAATGTAAAGCATTTTATAATTAGACCAGGCAGAAGATGCACCAAATTTATCACAGTGTTGCATGTTGCTCAACAGATTAAATGTGTGTCTATTGTACAATTGTGGTCAAAAGTTTTGACACCCCTGCAATTCTGTCAGATAATACTCATTTTCTTCCTGAAAATGATTGCAATCAAAAATTCTTTGGTATTATTATCTTCCCTTAATTTGTCTTAATTAACCCTGCTGTTCTGTTCGGTCTGGGGAGACCTATTTTGAACTTTGGTATTTTTTGGGGTGTTCAAGATGCAGTTCTGAAACTTGTGGTTGATTGACTTAAATGAGGATGGGTCGGTCGGCCACGGGTTTCAGAGCCGCATCTTGAATATTTTAAAGAATATTGAAGTTCAAAGTCGGTCATTTTTGACCAACAGAACAGCAGGGTTTGAAAAAACACAAAAGAGAATGAAGCAAAAAGCAAAACATTGATCATTTCACACAAAACTCCAAAAATGGGCCAGACAAAAGTATTGGCACCCTCAGCCTAATACTTGGTTGCACAACCTTTAGCCAAAATAACTGCAATCAACCACTTCAGGTAACCATCAATGAGTTTCTTATAATGCTCTGCTGGAATTTTAGAACATTCTTCTTTGGCAAACTGCTCCAGGTCCCTGATATTTGAAGGGTGCCTTCTCCAAACTGCCATTTTTATATCTCTCCACAGGTGTTCTATGGGATTCAGGTCTGGGCTCATAGCTGGCCACCTTAGAAGTCTCCAGTGCTTTCTCTCAAACCATTTTCTAGTACTTTTTGAAGTGTGTTTTTGGTCATTGTCTTGCTGGAAGACCCATGACCTCTGAGGGAGACCCAGCTGTCTCACACTGGGCCCCACATTATGCTGCAAAATTTGTTGGTAGTCTTCAGACTTCATAATGCCATGCACACGGTCAAGCATTCCAGTGCCAGAGGCAGAAAAGCAACCCCAAAACATCAGGGAACCTCCGCCATATTTGACTGTAGGGACCGTGTTCTTTTCTTTGAATGCCTCTTTTTTTCTCCTGTAAACTCTATGTTGATGCCTTTGCCCCAAAAGCTCTACTTTTGTCTCATCTGACCAGAGAACATTCTTCCAAAACATTTTAGGCTTTTTCAGGTAAGTTTTGACAAACTCCAACCTGGCTTTTTTATGTCTCCGTGTAGGAAGTTGGGTCTTCCTGGGTCTCCTACCATACAGTCCCTTTTCATTCAGATGCCGACGGATAGTACGGGTTGACACTGTTGTACCTCGGACTGCAGGGCAGCTTGAACTTGTTTGGATGTTAGTCGAGGTTTTTTATCCAACATCCGCACAATCTTGCGTTGAAATCTCTTGTCAATTTTTATTTTCCGTCCACATCTAGGGAGGTTAGCCACAGTGCCATGGGCTTTAAACTTCTTGATGACACTGCGCACGGTAGACAAAGGAACATTCAGGTCTTTGGAGATGGACTTGTAGCCTTGAGATTGCTCATGCTTCCTCACAATTTGGTTTCTCAAGTCCTCAGACAGTTCTTTGGTCTTCTTTCTTTTCTCCATGCTCAATGTGGACACACAGGACAGAGGTTGAGTCAACTTTAATCCATGTCAACTGGCTGCAAGAGTGATTTAGTTATTGCCAACACCTGTTAGGTGCCACAGGTAAGTAACAGGTGCTGTTAATTACACAAATTAGAGAAACATCACATGATTTTTCGAACAGTGCCAATACTTGTGTCCACCCCCTTTTTTATGTTTTGTGTGGAATTATATCCAATTTGGCTTTAGGACAACTCTTTTTGTGTTTTTTCATTTAAGACAAATTAAATGAAGATAATAATAACAAAGAATTTGTGTTTGCAATCATTTTCAGGAAGAAACTGAGTATTATCTGACAGAATTGCAGGGGTGTCAATACTTTTGGCCACAACTTTATGTCTAAATGTACAGTGAGAGAAATAAGTATTTAATCCCTTGCTGATTTTGTAAGTTCGCCCACTGACAAAGGCATGAACAGTCTATAATTTTAAGGGTAGGATAATCACATGGTATAAATTATACAAATTTATTTACATTTTGCAGTAAGAAATAAGTATTTGATCCCCTACCAACGATTAAGAGTTCTGGCTCATACAGACCAGTTAGACGCTCCTAATCAACTCATTACCTGCATGAAAGACAGCTGTCTTACATAGTCACCTTTATAAAAGACTCCTGTCCACAGACTCAATTAATCAGTCAGACTCTAACCTCTACAACGTGGGCAAGACCAAAGAGCTTTATAAGGATGTCAGGGACAAGATCATATACCTGCACAAAGATGAAATAGGCTACAAAACCATAAGGAGTGGAGCAAAATTCCTCCTGAGTCTGACATGTGCACAAACCTCATCATCAACTACAGAAAACGTCTGACTGCTGGGCTTGCCAGCAAGGTTTTTGCCACCAAGTATTAAGTCTTGTTTGCCAGAAGAATCAAATACTTATTTCTCACTGCAAAATGCAAATAAATTTAAGTAATTTATACAATGTGATTTTCTGGATTTTATTTTTGATATTCTATCTCTCAATGTTAAAATGAACCTACTCTTAAAATTATAGACTGTTCATGTCTTTGTCAGTGGGCAAACTTTCAAAATCAGCAAGGGATCAAATACTTATTTCGCCCACTGTATGTCTATTTAATGTCATAATCAAATCTCTTTTCTATGCTTTAATTAAAAACTATCATTACACAATCTAACTGCATTATTTTTTTTGTACCTACTTTTGTTTGATGACACTTTGAGAGCCCCCAGTGGATGCTGGGATACTCAAACGAGTCGTCATCAGGGAACATAAGACACCCACAAATGACAGACATTTAGGATTAAATTACCGTATATACTCGAGTATAAGCCGAGATTTTCAGCACAAATTTTTGGGCTGAAAGTGCCCCTCTCGGCTTATACTCGAGTCACGGTGGGTGGCAGGGTCGGCGGGTGAGGGGGAGAGGGCGCTGAGGCATACTCACCTAGTCCCGGCGATCCTGGCGCTGTCCCTACAGTCCCACGGTCTTCGGGTGCCGCAGCTCTTCCCCTGTTCAGCGGTCACGTGGGACCGCTCATTAGAGAAATGAATATGGACTCCACTCCCATAGGGGTGGAGCCGCATATTCATTTCTCTAATGTGCGGTAATGGTGACCGCTGATAGAGGAAGAGGCTGCGGCACCCAGAGACCAGCTGTCCGGGGGAAGGAGCGGGACGCCGGGAGCAGGTAAGTATCGCATATTCACCTATCCCCGTTCCACACGCCGGGCGCCGCTCTGTCTTCCCGGCGTCTCTCCGCTCTGACTGTGCAGGTCAGAGGGCGCGATGACGCATATAGTGTGCGTGCCACCTTCTGCCTGAACAGTCAGAGCGGAGAGACGTCGGGACGAGACGCCGGGAGCTGCAAGCAAGAGAGGTGAGTATGGCATTTTTTTTTTTATTGCAGCATTATATATACCGGTAGCACAGCTTTATAAGGAGCATCTATGTGGCACAAATGAACGGTGTAGAGGATATATGGCAGAGCTTTATAAGGAGCATCTATGGGGCACAAATGAACGGTGCAGAGTACTATATGGTAGAGCTTTATAAGGAGCATCTATGGGGCACAAATGAACAGTGTAGAGGATATATGGCAGAGCTTTATAAGGAGCATCTATGGGGCACAAATGAACGGTGCAGAGCACTATATGGCAGAGCTTTATAAGGAGCATCTATGGGGCACAAATGAACGGTGTAGAGGATATATGGCAGAGCTTTATAAGGAGCATCTATGGGGCACAAATGAACGGTGCAGAGTACTATATGGTAGAGCTTTATAAGGAGCATCTATGGGGCACAAATGAACGGTGCAGAGCATTATATGGCAGAGCTTTATAAGGAGTATCTATGGGGCACAAATGAACGGTGCAGAGCACTATATGGCAGAGCTTTATAAGGAGCATCTATGGGGCACAAATGAACGGTGCAGAGCACTATATGGCAGAGCTTTATAAGGAGCATCTATGGGGCACAAATGAACGGTGCAGAGCGCTATATGGCAGAGCTTTATAAGGAGCATCTATGGGGCAATAATGAACGGTGCAGAGCACTATATGGCAGAGCTTTATAAGGAGCATCTATGGGGCAATAATGAACGGTGCAGAGCACTATATGGCAGAGCTTTATAAGGAGCATCTATGGGGCAATAATGAACGGTGCAGAGCATTATATGGCAGAGCTTTATAAGGAGCATCTATGGGGCAATAATGAACGGTGCAGAGCACTATATGGCAGAGCTTTATAAGGAGCATCTATGGGGCAATAATGAACGGTGCAGAGCACTATATGGCAGAGCTTTATAAGGAGCATCTATGGGGCAATAATGAACGGTGCAGAGCATTATATGGTACAGTTTTATATGGCACATCTATGGGGCAATGATGAACGGTGCAGAGCACTATATGGCACAGCTTTATATGGCACATCTATGGGGCAATAATGAATGGTGCAGAGCATTATATGTGGCACAGCTTTATATGGAGCTTCTGTGGGGCAATAATGAACAATATGGAGCATTATATGTGGCACAGCTTTATACAGAGCATCTATGGGGCAATAATGAACGGTATGCAGCATTATATGTGGCACAGCTTTATATGGAGCATCTTATGGGGCAATAATGAACGGTATGGAGCATCTATTTTTATTTTTGAAATTCACCGGTACCTGCTGCATTTCCCACCCTAGGCTTATACTCAAGTCAATAAGTTTTCCCAGTTTTTTGTGGCAAAAGTAGGGGGGGTCGGCTTATACTCGGGTCGGCTTATACTCGAGTATATACGGTAAATGTTAGTTTTTGACAAGTCCACAAATCACTTCTTTTCCTTATGCTATCTATTCAGTTTCTTATTTTAGACAGTTATTTTGCACCACTTTTGTTCCTCTTTTCTAGACACTTTTTAAAGCTGTCTAGTAAGGTGTGAAATTTTTCCAATACACTTAATGATTCTAACTACATATGCGCCAATTTTCTTTGTGAGGTTTGAATCAGAAAAATACTGCATGTAAGTAGAAGAATAGAATGTAAGTCCGCAAGGACAGGGTCCTCTCCCCTCTGTACCAGTCTGTCATTGTAAATTTGTTTATTGTAAACGATATCTATAACCATGGGCGTACATACCGCCGGTTCAACCGCTACAACCGCACCAGGGCCCAGAGCGGGAGGTGGCCCCCGACGGACATACAAAGCAATGAATGTGAATTACAGCCGGCGGCAATATTACTGCAAACAGGAGAAGCAGGGGGGCCCACTCTGCTGCATGCATGTAATATAACAGTCAAACGGGCCCCCCTCCTCACCTGCTAGCCTGCATTATGCTGTCCAGCCGGCTGTCACTGTGTTGTGAATTCTGTTATCGAACTCCCTCCTGTGGTCATGAATGGTACTTCGGCGAGTTCTGTCCATGGACTCCCTCTGGTGGCTGTGAGTGGAGCTGCTGCGGTTCCTTCCACAGGTGACTTAGTTTATTCTTTGGCTGGCTGCTCTATTTAACTCCACTCAGATCGTTACTCCATGCCAGCTGTCAATATTCTTGTACTGGTTCAGTTCGCTCTTGGATCTTTCTGGTTACCTGTCTACTCCAGCAGAAGCTAAGTCCCTGCTAGTTAATTATTCGTTCATTGTTTTCTTGTCCAGCTTGCTATCATGATTTTGCCTTGCTAGCTGGAAGCTCTGGGATACAGAGTGGCACCTCCGCACCGTGAGTCGGTGCGGAGGTCTTTTTGCACACTCTGCGTGGTCTTTTTGTAGTTTTTTGTGCTGACCGGAAAGATACCTTTCCTATCCTCAGTCTGTTTAGTTAGTCTGGCCTCCTTTGCTGAAACCTGTTTCATTTCTGTGTTTGTGACTTTCATCTTAACTTACAGTCAATATATGTGGGGGGCTGCCTTTTCCTTTGGGGAATTTCTCTGAGGCAAGGTAGGCTTTATTTTCTATCTCTAGGGCTAGTTAGCTCTTAGGCTGTGAAGAAGCATCTAGGCAGAGTTAGGTACGCTCCACGGCTATTTCTAGTGTGTGTGATAGGATGAGGGGTTGCGGTCAGCAGAGCTCCCACTTCCCAGAGCTTGTCCTGTGTTAGTTTAACCATCAGGTCGTTCTGGGTGCTCCTAACCACCAGGTCCATAACAGTACAGCTGGCCAAAAGTGTTTATGCATCTCAATAGAGGGATAAGAGAAGTTCTGAGACCATTTTTTTCTCTGCAGTATGTTTTGTCTTTCTTTTCCCCTAAACCTCTGGGTGGTTCAGGACACAGGTGTAGATATGGGCATTCAAGGTCTGTCCTCTTGTGTGGATCATCTCACTGCAAGGGTACAAAACATTCAAGATTTTGTGATTCAGAATCCAATGTTAGAGCCTAGAATTCCAATTCCTGATTTGTTTTCTGGGGATAGATCTAAGTTCCTGAATTTCAAAAATAATTGTAAACTGTTTCTTGCTTTGAAACCCCGCTCCTCTGGTGACCCCGTTCAACAAGTAAAAATCATTATTTCTTTGTTGCGTGGCGACCCTCAAGACTGGGCATTTTCCCTTGCGCCAGGAGATCCTGCATTGCGTGATGTAGATGCGTTTTTTCTGGCACTTGGATTGCTTTATGATGAACCAAATTCAGTGAATCAGGCAGAGAAAATCTTGCTGGCTTTGTGTCAGGGTCAGGATGAAGCGGAGGTATATTGTCAGAAGTTTAGAAAGTGGTCTGTGCTTACTCAGTGGAATGAGTGTGCCCTGGCGGCAATTTTCAGAAAGGGTCTTTCTGAAGCCCTTAAGGATGTCATGGTGGGATTTCCCACGCCTGCTGGTCTGAATGAGTCTATGTCCTTGGCCATTCAGATCGATCGGCGCTTGCGTGAGCGCAAAGCTGTGCACCATTTGGCGGTATTCTCTGAGCATAGGCCTGAGCCTATGCAATGTGATAGGACTTTGACCAGAGCTGAACGGCAAGAACACAGACGTCGGAATGGGCTGTGTTTTTACTGTGGTGATTCCACTCATGCTATCTCCGATTGTCCTAAGCGCACTAAGCGGTTCGCTAGGTCTGCCACCATTGGTACGGTACAGTCTAAATTTCTTTTGTCCGTTACTCTGATTTGCTCTTTGTCGTCCTATTCTGTTATGGCATTTGTGGATTCAGGCGCTGCCCTGAATTTGATGGACTTGGAGTTTGCCAGGCGCTGTGGTTTTTTCTTGGAGCCCTTGCAGTATCCTATTCCATTGAGAGGAATTGATGCTACGCCTTTGGCCAAGAATAAGCCTCAGTACTGGACTCAATTGACCATGTGCAAGGCTCCTGCACATCAGGAGGATATTCGCTTTTTGGTGTTGCATAATCTGCATGATGTGGTCGTTTTGGGGTTGCCATGGCTACAGGTCCATAATCCAGTATTGGATTGGAAATCTATGTCTGTGTCCAGCTGGGGTTGTCAAGGGGTACATGGTGATGTTCCATTGCTGTCAATTTCGCCTTCCACTCCTTCTGAAGTCCCTGAGTTTTTGTCGGATTACCGGGATGTATTTGATGAGCCCAAATCCAGTGCCCTACCTCCTCATAGGGATTGCGATTGTGCTATTAATTTGATTCCTGGTAGTAAGTTTCCTAAGGGCCAACTGTTCAATTTATCTGTGCCAGAGCACGCCACTATGCGGAGTTATATAAAGGAATCCTTGGAGAAAGGTCATATTCGCCCGTTGTCATCACTGTTGGGAGCAGGGTTCTTTTTTGTGGCCAAGAAGGATGGTTCTTTGAGACCTTGTATTGATTACCGCCTTCTTAATAAGATCACAGTCAAATTTCAGTATCCTTTGCCGCTGCTGTCTGATTTGTTTGCTCGGATTAAGGGGGCTAGTTGGTTCACCAAGATAGATCTTCGAGGGGCGTATAATCTTGTGCGTATTAAACAGGGCGATGAATGGAAAACAGCATTTAATACACCCGAGGGCCATTTTGAGTACCTGGTTATGCCATTCGGGCTTTCTAATGCTCCATCTGTGTTTCAGTCCTTTATGCATGACATCTTCCGAAAGTACCTGGATAGATTCATGATTGTATATTTGGATGATATTTTGGTCTTTTCGGATGATTGGGAGTCTCATGTGAAGCAGGTCAGAATGGTGTTCCAGGTCCTTCGCGCGAATTCCTTGTTTGTGAAGGGGTCAAAATGTCTCTTTGGAGTTCAGAAGGTTTCATTTTTGGGTTTCATTTTTTCCCCTTCTACTATCGAGATGGACCCTGTTAAAGTTCAGGCCATTTATGATTGGACTCAGCCGACATCTGTGAAGAGCCTGCAGAAGTTCCTGGGCTTTGCTAATTTTTACCGTCGTTTCATCGCTAATTTTTGCTAGTGTTGCTAAACTGTTGACTGATTTGACCAAGAAAGGTGCTGATGTGGTCAATTGGTCGTCTGCGGCTGTAGAGGCTTTTCAGGAGTTGAAGCGTCGTTTTTCTTCTGCCCCTGTGTTGTGCCAGCCAGATGTTTCGCTCCCGTTTCAGGTCGAGGTTGATGCTTCTGAGATTGGAGCAGGGGCTGTTTTGTCGCAAAGAAGTTCTGATGGCTCGGTGATGAAACCATGTGCCTTCTTTTCTAGAAAGTTCTCGCCTGCTGAGCGCAATTATGATGTTGGCAATCGAGAGTTGTTGGCCATGAAGTGGGCATTCGAGGAGTGGCGACATTGGCTTGAAGGAGCCAAGTATCGCGTGGTCGTCTTGACGGATCACAAGAATTTGACTTATCTCGAGTCTGCTAAACGGTTGAATCCTAGACAGGCTCGATGGTCGCTGTTTTTCTCCCGTTTTGATTTTGTGGTTTCGTACCTTCCGGGCTCTAAGAATGTGAAGGCTGATGCCCTGTCAAGGAGTTTTGTGCCTGACTCTCCGGGTGTTCCTGAGCCGGCGGGTATTCTCAAAGAGGGGGTAATTTTGTCTGCCATCTCCCCTGATTTGCGGCGGGTGCTGCAGAAGTTTCAGGCTGATAGACCTGACCGTTGTCCAGCGGAGAAACTGTTTGTCCCTGATAGATGGGCTAGTAGAGTTATCTCTGAGGTTCATTGTTTGGTGTTGGCTGGTCATCCTGGAATCTTTGGTACCAGAGATTTGGTGGCTAGATCCTTTTGGTGGCCTTCTTTGTCACGGGATGTGCGTTCTTTTGTGCAGTCCTGTGGGACTTGTGCTCGGGCTAAGCCCTGCTGTTCTCGTGCCAGTGGGTTGCTTTTGCCCTTGCCGATCCCGAAGAGGCCCTGGACGCATATTTCCATGGATTTTATTTCAGATCTCCCTGTCTCTCAAAGGATGTCGGTCATTTGGGTGGTTTGTGATCGCTTCTCTAAGATGGTCCATTTGGTACCCTTGCCTAAATTGCCTTCCTTCTCTGATTTGGTGCCATTGTTTTTCCAGCATGTGGTTCGTTTGCATGGCATTCCGGAGAACGTCGTCTCGGACAGAGGTTCCCAGTTTGTTTCGAGGTTTTGGCGGTCCTTTTGTGCTAAGATGGGCATTGATTTGTCTTTTTCTTCGGCTTTCCATCCTCAGACAAATGGCCAAACCGAACGAACTAATCAGACTTTGGAAACATATCTGAGATGCTTTGTTTCTGCTGATCAGGATGATTGGGTGTCCTTCTTGCCTTTGGCTGAGTTCGCCCTTAATAATCGGGCCAGCTCGGCTACTTTGGTTTCGCCTTTTTTCTGTAATTCTGGTTTCCATCCTCGTTTCTCTTCAGGACAGATTGAGCCTTTGGACTGTCCTGGTGTGGATACTGTGGTGGACAGGTTGCAACAGATTTGGACTCATGTGGTGGACAATTTGACATTGTCCCAGGAGAAGGCTCAACGTTTCGCTAACCGCCGGCGCTGTGTTGGTCCCCGACTTCGTGTTGGGGATTTGGTTTGGTTGTCGTCTCATTATGTTCCTATGAAGGTTTCCTCTCCTAAGTTTAAGCCTCGTTTCATTGGTCCGTATAAGATTTCTGAAGTTCTCAATCCTGTGTCATTTCGTTTGGCCCTTCCAGCTTCTTTTGCCATCCATAATGTGTTCCATAGGTCGTTATTGCGGAGATACAGTTAGGTCCATATATATTTGGACAGAGACAACATTTTTCTAATTTTGGTTATAGACATTACCACAATGAATTTTAAACAAAACAATTCAGATGCAGTTGAAGATCAGACTTTCAGCTTTCATTTGAGGGTATCCACATTAAAATTGGATGAAGGGTTTAGGAGTTTCAGCTCCTTAACATGTGCCACCCTGTTTTTAAAGGGACCAAAAGTAATTGGACAATTGACTCCAAGGCTATTTCATGGACAGGTGTGGGCAATCCCTTCGCTATGTCATTCTCAATTAAGCAGATAAAAGGCCTGGAGTTGATTTGAGGTGTGGTGCTTGCATTTGGAAGGTTTTGCAGAAAAGTAAACATGCGGTCAAAGGAGCTCTCCATGCAGGTGAAACAAGCCATCCTTACGCTCCAAAAAAACAGATAAAATCCTTCTGAGAAATTGCTACAATATTAGGAGTGGCAAAATCTACAGTTTGGTACATCCTGAGAAAGAAAGAAAGCACTGGTGAACTCATCAATGCAAAAAGACCTGGGCGCCCACGGAAGACAACAGTTGTGGATGATCGCAGAATAATCTCCATGGTGAAGAGAAACCCCTTCACAACAGCCAACCAAGTGAACAACACTCTCCAGGAGGTAGGCGTATCAATATCCAAATCTACCATAAAGAGAAGACTGCATGAAAGTAAATACAGAGGGTTCACTGCATGGTGCAAGCCACTCATAAGCATCAACAATAAAAAAGCTAGACTGGACTTTGCGAAAAAACATCTAAAAAAGCCAGCACAGTTCTGGAAGAACATTCTTTGGACAGATGAAGCCAAGATCAACCTCTACCAGAATGATGGAAAGAGAAAAGTATGGCGAAGGCGTGGTACAGCTCATGATCCAAAGCATACCACATCATCTGTAAAATACGGCGAAGGCAGTGTGATGGCTTGGGCATGCATGGCTGCCAGTGGCACTGGGTCACTAGTGTTTTTTTGATGATGTGACACAGGACAGAAGCAGCCGAATGAATTTTGAGGTATTCAGAGCCATACTGTGTGCTCAGATCCAGCCAAATGCAGCCAAACTGATTGGTCGTCGTTTCATACTACAGATGGACAATGACCTAAAACATAAAGTCAAAGCAACCCAGGAGTTTATTAAAGCAAAGAAGTGGAATATTGTTGAATGGCCAAGTCAGTCACCTGATCTTAACCCAATTGAGCATGCATTTCACTTGTTAAAGACTAAACTTCAGACAGAAAGGCCCACAAACAAACAGCAACTGAAAGCCACCATAGTGAAGGCCTGGCAGAGCATTAAAAAGGAGGAAACACAGCGTCTGGTGATGTCCATGAGTTGAAGACTTCAGGCAGTCATTGCCAACAAAGGGTTTTCAACCAAGTACTAAATATTAACATTTTATTTAAAATTATTGAATCTGTCCGATTACTTTTGGTCCTTTTAAAAACAGGGTGGCACATGTTAAGGAGCTGAAACTCCTAAACCCTTCATCATATTTTAATGTGGATACCCTCAAATGAAAGCTGAAAGTCTGAACTTCAACTGCACCGGAATTGTTTTGTTTAAAATTCATTGTGGTAATGTTTATAACCAAAATTAGAAAAATGTTGTCTCTGTCCAAATATATATGGACCTAACTGTACGTGGCGCCTATGGTTCCCTCCGTTGATCCTCCTGCCCCGGTGTTGGTCGAGGGGGAGTTGGAGTATGTGGTGGAGAAGATTTTGGATTCTCGTATTTCGAGACAGAAACTCCAGTACCTGGTCAAGTGGAAGGGTTATGGTCAGGAAGATAATTCCTGGGTTTTTGCCTGTGATAATCATGCTGCCGATCTAGTTAGTGCCTTTCATTTGGCTCGTCCTGATCGGCCTAGGGGCTCTGGTGAGGGTTCGGTGACCCCTCCTCAAGGGGGGGGGGTACTGTTGTGAATTCTGTTATCGAACTCCCTCCTGTGGTCATGAATGGTACTTCGGCGAGTTCTGTCCATGGACTCTCTCTGGTGGCTGTGAGTGGAGCTGCTGCTTCTGAGCTTCCTTCCACAGGTGACTTAGTTTATTCTTTGGCTGGCTGCTCTATTTAACTCCACTCAGATCGTTACTCCATGCCAGCTGTCAATGTTCTTGTACTGGTTCAGTTCGCTCTTGGATCTTTCTGGTTACCTGTCTACTCCAGCAGAAGCTAAGTCCCTGCTAGTTAATTATTCGTTCATTGTTTTCTTGTCCAGCTTGCTATCATGATTTTGTCTTGCTAGCTGGAAGCTCTGGGATGCAGAGTGGCACCTCCGCACCGTGAGTCGGTGCGGAGGTCTTTTTGCACACTCTGCGTGGTCTTTTTGTAGTTTTTTGTGCTGACTGCAAAGATACCTTTCCTATCCTCAGTCTGTTTAGTTAGTCTGGCCTCCTTTGCTGAAACCTGTTTCATTTCTGTGTTTGTGACTTTCATCTTAACTCACAGTCAATATATGTGGGGGGCTGCCTTTTCCTTTGGGGAATTTATCTGAGGCAAGGTAGGCTTTATTTTCTATCTCTAGGGCTAGTTAACTCTTAGGCTGTGAAGAAGCATCTAGGCAGAGTTAGGTACGCTCCATGGCTATTTCTAGTGTGTGTGATAGGATTAGGGGTTGCGGTCAGCAGAGCTCCCACTTCCCAGGGCTTGTCCTGTGTTAGTTTAACCATCAGGTCGTTCTGGGTGCTCCTAACCACCAGGTCCATAACACACTGGTGCAGTCAGCGGTGAGGTGACGGGTAGCAGATGCTGCAACAGGAAGAGAGGAGGAGGGAGGGGGAGGGCCTCTCCGTCATAGTGGGTCACTGAAGCAGGCTCTGCTTGTGACTCACTGCTGCTGTGCACGTGCGCACTCTTACCAGAGCCTCAGAGATCCACGGGACTATGTCCTTACATTACACATGAAAGTAGGGGGGGTGAGGGGAGGAATGAATCTCTGGTCTAGGTAGGGGAAGGGCCAGGGAATAAATGTGTTAAAATGATCGATCCACTATATAGGGGTGGATGGGGATAGAGATCTACAGATTGCCCCCTGGTACATGTCTAAGGTTATATGGAGTGCACAGTGACATTTGTGCATGGTTACCTATCAGCCAATCACACACTTTGCCTTACAAGCACATCTGTGATTGGCTGACAGGGGATGATCTGCAAGTGTCTTCTGTGCACTGGAGCGGGAAGCTGCAGCAAAGGACGAGTGTGGACCAGCGTGACAGGATCTTTGCTGCTTTGTGGACATTTTGTAAGCATACAATACAGTATTGTCTTGAAAAATAAAGAAACAACAATTTATATATGAACTACTACTATGATGTTGGGAATAGTGGTTACTAGGGTTGAGCGACTTTTGTTTTTATAGGATCGGGTCGGATTTCACGAAACCCGACTTTTTCAAAAGTCGGGTCGAGTGAAATCAGCCAATCCTATAGAAAAGTCGGGGTCGGGGTCGGCCGAAACACGAAACCCAATGCAGTGCATTGGGTTTCTAATGGTTCCCAGGGTCTGAAGGAGAGGAAACTCTCCTTCAGGCCCTGCGATCCATATTATTGTGTAAAATAAAGAATAAAAATAAAAAATATTGCTATACTCACCCTCGGACGCATCCTGGTTGTAAATGGGAGCCTTCCTTCCTAAGAATCAGCGCTTGAAGGACCTTTCGATGACGTCGCGGCTTGTGATTGGTCGCGTGAGCGGTCACATGGGCGTCACGCGACCAATCACAAGCCGCGACGTCATCGAAAGGTCCTTCAAGCGCTGATTCTTAGGAAGGAAGGCTGCGGGTTAGAACCAGGGTGCGTCCGAGGGTGAGTATATTCCTAATAGGTATATACTCACCCTCGGACGCGCCCTGGTTCTAACCCGCAGCCTTCCTTCCTAAGAATCAGCGCTTGAAGGACCTTTCGATGATGTCGTGGCTTGTGATTGGTCGCGTGACGCCCATGTGACCGCTCACGCGACCAATCACAAGCCGCGACGTCATCGAAAGGTCCTTCAGGCGCTCATTCTTAGGAAGGAAGGCTCCCGTTTACAACCAGGGCGCGTCCGAGGGTGAGTATAGCAATATTTTTTTTTTATTATTTATTTTACACTTAAATCTGAATTCCGATACCGATTCCCGATATCTTAAACATATCGGGAATCGGTATCGGAATTCCGATTCCAGATTCAGAAGATCGCCGACCTCATGGCCGACCCCACACAGGGGTCGGGTCGGGTTTCATGAAACCCGACTTTGCCAAAAGTCGGCGACTTCTGAATCTGGCCGACCCGTTTCGCTCAACCCTAGTGGTTACTGGTCATGAGCAAGCATGTTTGGATAGGGCTTTATCTAAGCATGCTCAAGTGCTAATGGAGCATCTTCGGCATTCTCTAATAATATGTTCGAGTCCCTGCTGCTCCATGATTCGTGGCTATTTGACAGCCGCAACACATGGGGATAGCCTGTTTATTGGGCAACCCCTGCATGTGTGGCAGTTGTAAAACAGTCGCAAGACATGAAGCAGTGGGGAGTCGAAAATATTATTTGAGCACGCCAAAGTCAATCAGCATACAAGCATGCTCAGATAATGCCTTAATTGAGCACGTTCGCTCATCACTAATGCCTGTGACCTAAGGAAAGTGACATATACTCAAATTCTGTGCACAGTGGCCCGCTAGTGACATGCACCAGCCTGGTCTTTGTCTGGCTGCGATATCTTGCACTTAGACCATAGGTCGTATGAAGAATCGCTCATGATCCCTGGTGCACTGGTTATTATTAGGTCAGTTTTCTGTGTGAACATGAGTCTCATACTGACCATATATAGGATTATTTTCGTGACCTTTGCTACAACCCATTAGCCCCTTCATAACATGCACTGTGCATGTACAGCGCAAGTAGGGCGTATGGGGAGAGATCACGATGTGAGCTCACCCCATACCCAGCAGGTAATGGCTGCATGTTACAGCCAGGACCGGACGCTCCACCACTATTGTTAACCTGTTAAACGTCCTGACAAACTCTCACAGCCACATTTAACATGCACTGGCAGAGGGGCCTATCCTAAGTGCACATCGGCATGCCCATGATGTGATTGCGGGTCACCAATGGGATGCTATGTCAGCAGAAAGTCTGCTGAAGACCTCCATTATTGTCATTATGGAGCTCCTTTGAAACCCTGCCTGTAGCCGAGTTTCAATGAGACCATGATTTGTACTATATACAGCGATAAGGTGGGGCGCTGTATATAGCACAGTGACCAGAAAAATGCACACAGGAAAAATGCCCACAGGAAAATTGCCCACAGGAAAATTGCCCACAGGAAAAATGCCCACAAGAAATTTGCCCACATGGACAATTGCCCACATTGAAAATTGCCCACCCACACGGAAAATTGCCCACAAGGAAAACTGCCCACACGGAAAATTGCCCACATGGAAAATTGCCCACACAGAAATTTGCCCACACGGAAAATTGCCCACATGAAAAATTGTCAATTGCAGCATCACAAAGTTTCAGATCTATGATATTTGAGGTGAAAGGTGAGGATGTTAATATGATGTGTGATCAACAGCTGACCTAGTGCAAAACTGCAAACATGCTGAAGATCTGTGGTTTGTAGCAGTCTGTCATTATCAGCAATAGATAGATCTAGTCTGGAATGGTAGATACTCAAGATACACATATATATACAACATGCACCTTGTATTTGCTGCATGGGCGGACATACCGCCGGTTCAACTGGTGCGGCTGTACTGGAGTCCGGAAGCTCCGGGGGCCCCTGCAGGGTGGCTAATAATGAGGGCAGTCTGGCCAGCTTATTCGGCTCCGAGGCTCCGGGGGCCCCTGACCAGTTTGTGGCGGGCAAGGAGCAATCTCTGCAGCTCTGCTGCCTGCAAGAGAAAATGGCAGCGGAGCTATATATATATATATATATATATATATATATATATATATATCTACTATATAATTGTCTAAGGGTCACTTCCATCTGTCCTTCTGTCTGTCACGGATATTCATTGGTCGCGGCCTCTGTCTGTCATGGAAATCCAAGTCGCTGATTGGTCACGGCAAAACAGCCACGACCAATCAGCGACGGGCACAGTCCAGAAGAAAATGGCCGCTCCTTACTCCCCGCAGTCAGTGCCCGGCGCCCGCATACTCCCCTCCAGTCACCGCTCACACAGGGTTAATGCCGGCGGTAACGGACCACGTTATGCCACGGGTAACGCACTCCGTAACCGCTGCTATTAACCCTGTGTGTCCCCAACTTTTTACTATTGATGCTGCTTATGCGGCATCAATAATAAAAAATTGTAATGTTAGAAAAAATAATAAAAAAACAAAAAACCTGCTATTCTCACCCTCCGTAGTCCGCTGAGCCCCACGCGTCTGCCGCCATCTTCCGTTCACGGCGATGCATTGCGAAATTACCCAGAAGACCGCTAAGTCATCTGGGTAATTTCGCAATGCATCCTGTAAACGGAAGATGGCGGCAGCTGTGTGCGTATCGCCGGAGCTTCGCTGGATCCCAGGGGTGAGTATATAACTATTTTTTATTTTAATCGTTTTTTTAGCAGGGATATGGTGCCCACACTGCTGTATACTACGTGGGCTGTGTGGCTGCTATATACTACATAGGCAGTGTTATATACTATGTGGGCAGTGTTATATACTACGTGGGCAGTGTTATATACTACGTGGCTGTGCTATATACTACGTGGGCTATGTTCTATACTGCGTGCTATATACTATGTGGCCATTGTTATATACTGCGTGGGCAGTGTTATATACTATGTGGCTGCTATATACTGCGCGGGCTGTGCTATATATTACGTGGCCAGTGTTATACAGTGGGGCAAAAAAGTATTTAGTCAGTCAGCAATAGTGCAAGTTCCACCACTTAAAAAGATGAGAGGCGTCTGTAATTTACATCATAGGTAGACCTCAACTATGGGAGACAAACTGAGAAAAAAAAATCCAGAAAATCACATTGTCTGTTTTTTTAACATTTCATTTGCATATTATGGTGGAAAATAAGTATTTGGTCAGAAACAAAATTTCATCTCAATACTTTGTAATATATCCTTTGTTGGCAATGACAGAGGTCAAACGTTTTCTGCAAGTCTTCACAAGGTTGCCACACACTGTTGTTGGTATGTTGGCCCATTCCTCCATGCAGATCTCCTCTAGAGCAGTGATGTTTTGGGCTTTTCGCTTGGCAACACGGACTTTCAACTCCCTCCAAAGGTTTTCTATAGGGTTGAGATCTGGAGACTGGCTAGGCCACTCCAGGACCTTGAAATGCTTCTTACGAAGCCACTCCTTCATTGCCCTGGCGGTGTGCTTTGGATCATTGTCATGTTGAAAGACCCAGCCACATTTCATCTTCAATGCCCTTGCTGATGGAAGGAGGTTTGCACTCAAAATCTCACGATACATGGCCCCATTCATTCTTTCATGTACCCGGATCAGTCGTCCTGGCCCCTTTGCAGAGAAACAGACCCAAAGCATGATGTTTCCACCACCATGCTTTACAGTAGGTATGGTGTTTGATGGATGCAACTCAGTATTCTTTTTCCTCCAAACACGACAAGTTGTGTTTCTACCAAACAGTTTCAGTTTGGTTTCATCAGACCATAGGACATTCTCCCAAAACTCCTCTGGATCATCCAAATGCTCTCTAGCAAACTTCAGACGGGCCCGGACATGTACTGGCTTAAGCAGTGGGACACGTCTGGCACTGAAGGATCTGAGTCCATGGTGGCGTAGTGTGTTACTTATGGTAGGCCTTGTTACATTGGTCCCAGCTCTCTGCAGTTCATTCACTAGGTCCCCCCGCGTGGTTCTGGGATTTTTGCTCACAGTTCTTGTGATCATTCTGACCCCACGGGGTGGGATTTTGGGTGGAGCCCCAGATCGAGGGAGATTATCAGTGGTCTTGTATGTCTTCTATTTTCTAATTATTGCTCCCACTGTTGATTTCTTCACTCCAAGCTGGTTGGCTATTGCAGATTCAGTCTTCCCAGCCTGGTGCAGGGCTACAATTTTGTTTCTGGTGTCCTTTGACAGCTCTTTGGTCTTCACCATAGTGGAGTTTGGAGTCAGACTGTTTGAGGGTGTGCACAGGTGTCTTTTTATACTGATAACAAGTTTAAACAGGTGCCATTACTACAGGTAATGAGTGGAGGAAAGAGGAGACTCTTAAAGAAGAAGTTACAGGTCTGTGAGAGCCAGAAATCTTGATTGTTTGTTTCTGACCAAATACTTATTTTCCACCATAATATGCAAAAAAATGATAAAAAAAACAGACAAAGTGATTTTCTGGATTTTTTTTTCTCAGTTTGTCTCCCATAGTTGAGGTCTACCTATGATGTAAATTACAGATGCCTCTCATCTTTTTAAGTGGTGGAACTTGCACTATTGCTGACTGACTAAATACTTTTTTGCCCCACTGTATACTGCGTGGGCAGTGATATATACTATGTCGCCTGTGTTATATACTGCGTGGCTGCTATATACTGCGTGGACTGTGTTATATAGTACGTGGCTGTGTTATATACTGCATGGCCACTGTTATATATTGCATGTCCTGTATTAACGCATCAGGTATTTTACAATATGTATGTATATAGCAGCCACATAGTATATAGCACAGGCCACGTAGTATTTGTCTGCTATATACTACATGGCTCCTATTTACTACGTGGCCTGTGCTATATACTATGTGGCTGCTATATACATACATAAATACATATTCTAGAATACCCGATGCGTTAGAATCAGGCCACCATCTAGTATATATCTATATATATAATTGTCTAAGGGTTTTTCCGTCTGTCTGTCTGTCTGTCTGTCGTTCTGTCTGTCTGTCTGTCCTGGAAATCCCGCGTCTCTGATTGGTCGAGGCCTCCAGGCCTCGACCAATCAGCGATGGGCACAGCGATGATGATGTCATAAAGGACGTAGACATCCCGCGCCTGATTGGTCAAGGCCGCCAGGCCTTGACCAATCAGCGACGGGCACAGTATCGACGTAGATGTCATAATGGTTGCCATGGCGACGATGATGTCATAAAGGTTGCCTCGACCAATCAGCGACGGGCACAGTCTGCCGCGAATTCTGGAATCATCATTGTCCATATACTACGGGGACATGCATATTCTAGAATACCCGATGCGTTAGAATCGGGCCACAATCTAGTATTTATATATATATCCACACAAACATACATGTGTTTGTGTATATATATGCATACGTATATATATATATATATATATATATATATACATATATATATAAATATTTATATGTGTAGCTTTGTCACCTTAGAAGGAGGGGGCCCAGGCACATTTCCTGCCCAGGTGCCCCAAGCTGTCTGTGTTTGCCCCTGTCTATAACCCTGTATGTAACCCCTTTCTCATGTACAGCACCATGGAATTAATGTTCTATGTTCTATTAAGTTCTATTGCATTCAGTTGCGTCTTTCGATTATTGTATCTTGTCTTTGGTAACATGTGAAGCGCCCCCAGACACAGGGCCAAGCGTTTCGGTACCGGGCCTCTCTGGTTCGGTTCTGAGGCTGTCACGGTGGCTAGACCCGGTCCGCGACCCTGCTAAGGGGTGTCCAATGAAAGTAGTATTGCAGTCTGTCAGGGGTTCGTGACGCCACCTGTGGTGTTCGGTCAGGGTGACCGACGCTGCTATGGGGTCCACTGGGGTGATGGAATGGCAGCTGGATGGTATACCTTCCCACAGGTGAAGTATGTCCCCAGGGCTTCCCAGTGGTGTAGGTGGCGATGATGTGAGGTGCAGTCAATAATGAGGACACAAGGTTGCAGTCTCTTTACCTCTTTATTGAAGCTTCAGGATCCTCAATCCAGAGTACGTTTAACAGGGCTTTCAGAGACCGGCCGGTCCGATGGGCACATCCAGGGTTTCCTTCACAGATGGAAATCGTTGCCTACCAATAGCGCCTGTGTGTTGTAGTGCTATCCTGCTGAGCATTCGGAATAGTCCTCACAACTGCTGTTCTCGTTAGTTCGTTCTCTACAGCTCTCTCTCGTTCTTTGGTTCCAGATGTTACTAGCTTCTAACGTCCCCCAGGTATGTTATGGCTAGGACGCCACCCATATGACGGGAAGGCTTGGAGGTCTTCCGGGACCCTAGAGACGCCCCACTCCCAATGTTGCCCCCTATGTCTTCGTAGGTGTAGAAGGTAGACAGCCAACCTATGACTGACTGTCCAGCGGAGTTTGAAGTAAGGCCTGAAGTCAGTTACTCCTAAGGTGTTCCGGCCACCGACTACGCACCTCAATAAGATGTTGCCGCTCTCTCTCTCGGCACGACTCTTACTGGCTCTCCTTTGTGCTTGATCTCGTTTACACGGTTCAACAATATCCTTCCCTTCGTGTCTCTTTCTTAGGATACCGCCGCAGGGTGTGCAGGCGCGGTTCCGTTACGTTCTGTTCTGTTCGCTAGGCACCTGCCAGGTTCCCACGCCTGACAGGGACCCCCCTGTGCCTTCTCCCTGCAACACCCCCTGCCACGGGATGTTGCCTGAATCCAACCCAGTCAGCTTCTGACTAACTTCCTCCCCAGCCCCTAGTTTTACCAGTGTGAGGAGTGGCCCAATAAATAAAGCCTTTTTCTCCCCCTAGTGGCCGGAGTGTGAAGTGTAATGTGTTCTGGTGATACTTGGTCAGGAGAACTCCTTAGTGCCATCAGACGTACCGCTGCTCCCCTTAGCGGCAGAGCACCATACTGCAATGACCAGGTCTCTGGGACGCTGCACATGCAATCCCCGAAAACAGTCATCTGTGTTAGTGGAATGGCCATATACTCATTGTATCTTCTGGTACAGTATGGTTTCTGCAATGTAACAAGGCAGCAGGTGTCAAATGAAAATGATCTTTTTTTCATCCAATTTAATGGCTATAATTTCCAAACAACTTTTCATGAGAACTGTCGTTAGCCAAGTGGATCCTATTGAAAGTTCCATAAACCCTCAAAAACCACAGATCAGAGAATCATAAGAGACCATGTACTATCTGTATATTAGCTAAGAGGGGACCATATCACCACAGTTGCAGCACTTTTTTTTAGTTTTAGAGTCCGAGATGGTTACATGATTCCTACTGACTAAAAGCTCCAACAGTGGTGCAAAAGGGACCCGCTAGCTTAGTGTGATTAGAATATCTAATATAGCGACTTACTTTATTGACATGATTTACATTTCCATTTATTTACATTTTTGATATTTTTTTAAATATCAGCAAATGCATTCCAAAGACATACTGATAGGGAATTTAGATTGTGAGCCCCATCGGGGACAGCGATGATAAAGTGTGCAAAAATGTAAAGCGCTGCGGAATATGTTAGCGCTATATAAAAAAAATAAAGATTAAATGCTTTCTCCATATGTTATACACTTGTTGACAATTTAAAACATTTTTATATAAAAATGTTGTAGGCTGATTTAATGCATATTTTGCAAGTATAGACAACATTTTTAAAGAGAGTTGTTTCATGTCATTGTCTCCTCTCTGTTTGTGACGATTTTCACTTCTTATGCATGACCACTTCAGGATTTCATATGACCGCGTTGTAATTTCCCGCAATTTCATTTATTTACACTAGAGGGTGCACACTGGTACAGGCCGTTACTGCTGCATTTTTTATATTTGTACGCGTTCTTTACTCAGTGCATCCCTTGCGTGAAGCATTTTATGTCTACGGATACTATTGAGCACCACTGACACATGGTGACTATGGAGACATCTATATTCAGTCATATTGTCAAACTAGTCAATAAGCCTCCTCCATAGCTGTTTGCAAGTTCTAAGTGAGGAAGCGATCATATACAAAGCATCATTATGAATCCATATCACTGAGCCACACGACTACCATCTCTGTCATAAGCCTGAAGCATATAGAATTTTTACTTAGATTTGTAAGGAAAATCCATGACATGTTCCATTAGATGCATTACTTCTGCCAAAGAATCGGTCAACAGCATCAATACAAATAACAAGAACATAGTTTTGGCTCCATACAAATCGCTAGTCCAACCACCAGTGAATATTGTCTGACGTTCTGGACACCCGTTTAATAGAAAAACATAGAAGCGGGTACATAGGCAGACACAGTAAATAAGCCAAGAGTGCATTGCTGAGTAGGATTAGGATTAAGTTAGATCTAATTACCACAATAAAAAGTACAGAAATCAGATGCAGACTCAGCTCTGTACATTTTGTCGTGGTTTATCCTGGTGCTACAGATCAGTCCCATTGACTTGAATAGGAGTGAGCTGCAGTACCAGAAACTACAAAACGTACATTGGTAAATAAATAAAGGGGCCCCTGCAATCACCTGTTTGTGAGGGTGCTGGAAGTCAGACCCCAGAAATCTAATAATCATGTCATATCTAAGGACAGATAATTACAGATATATTAGGTGCATGTTTTAGACGCCGATGTAACGTTATAGTTTGGAAGCAGAAGCAAAATATCGGCTGTTTTTTTTTCCTGTAGCACCTTTTCTCACATCTTTTTGGACATCGGCAGTGGTGGTTTTTTTATTTTACATTTTATATAGAAAATAGCCTCCAGAAGGATGGACAGGTCACTTTTAGCCACGTTACTGCTTTCCATTCCTAAAGCTGTTAGAGGTTGTGACAAAAGACAGACATATGCACAGCAAGTGGTTTTGACATTGCTGTGCATATGTTCATTATTTTTAGTTTTTTTTCAGTCAGGTTCAGGGCAGAATCTGTTGTGTGCATATACCCTTGAGGTCTCAGAAATCCTCTTTAATTTATTGAAAAAATATACCGTATTTTTCGCTTTATAAGACGCACCTGATTATAAGACGCACCTAGATTTTAGAGAGGAAAATAAGAAAAAAAATATTTAGAGCCAAATAGTGTGCAAAAACCTTTAATAAAATACAAATATATTATCTGTGGATGACGCTCTGTTATTGGGGATCTGTGAATTACAGTACAGTGCCTGCAGTACCGTATATTGTGATTACCACCCCCCTCATCCTCAGGAACACACCCACTTACTGTATACATGGAAATATTCTGAAAGATGAGAGAGGTGGTACTCACATTTGCAGTAAACACTTTGGACACTGCATTACAGTGTATACACTAAATAGAGAACCCCCAACATCCTTCAGAATATACCCATTGATACAGTATGTTCTGAAGGATGATGGGGGTTGTTTGCTCACCTTTCTTAAAAAGATCTCGGACTTGTGAGTACCATAGTTGTAACACTAAATAGTGTGCAGGAACAGATATGTGATTGATGGAGGCAGCTTAGCAACAGTTCCCTCCACCAATAGCTATCCATCCCTTGCAGTGGAGAAACAGAATCGCTCTTCTCTCCCTCCTCAGCTTAAGACCTCTTTCACACATTCGTGTCTCAAGTATGTGTAGTGACTGTTTTCACACGTACTGAAGACACTGACACATGTAGACCCATTCAAATGAATGGGTCTGTGCATATGTGAGTATGTTTCCACGGACCGTGTGTCTGTGGGCTAAGCACGCTGACATGTCCGTTTTTTACAGTTGGCACGGGCCGCAAAATGTCCCGCACACGTACACATGGAGAACACACATTGATGTCATCTGTGTCACACGCATCGGCACCGGGAAGAAGTGCTACAGTAAGCGCTGTTCCCCAGCGGCAGGTGCTGAAGACGGCTCTCATCATTCTCCCCTGCTCTGCTGGCGATCGGTGCGAGTAGAAGAGAATGATGAGAATTATATTAAAGTCAGAACAATGACAGCTGGTGGGGGCTTTTGGGACTATTACTCCCATCAACCTACACCTGCTGCCACTAATAACAGTGACAGTAGGAGCGGATGATGGGAGTATTCCTCCCCCGCCGCCTGCAATATAACTATATGAATGAAAAACCCAGCTTGGGTTCTCCCATATTTTTTATAACCAGCCAGGCAAAACTCACAGCTGGGGGCTGCAGCTGTTATCTTCAGCAAGGTATTAGATGCACCAATTCTGGTGCTTTGCCAGGCTCTTCCCACTTGCCCTGTAGCGGTGTCAAGTGGGGATCATATTTATGGGGTTGATGTCACCTTTTTATTGTGAGGTGAGATCAAGCCCACGGCTTAGTTGTGGAGAAGTGTCTATAAGACACCTATCCATTATTATTCCTATAGTTGTAGTGTAAATAAAGACACAGCCAGAATAAAGTCCTTTATCGCATTCAAACAGTTCCTCACTACTTTCAAGACCACACTTGCCACAGCTAAACAAACCTATTTCTCATCTCTCATATCCTCCCTGTCTCACAACCCTAAACAGTTATTCAACACCTTCAACTCTCTCCTCCGTCCCCCAGCACCTCCTCCCTCCCCACTCATCTCAGCTGAAGACTTTGCCTCATTTTTCAAGCAGAAGATTCAGAACATCAGAGACAGTTTTAGTCGACAACCCCCAGAGCCCTTCCTCCCAACTACCCAGCCCTCCACCTCCAAAACCAACTTCCCCACTATTACAGAAGATCGACTCTCCACTGTACTCTCAAGATCGCATTTCACCACCTGTGCACTTGACCCGATCCCTTCCCACTTCATCCCAAACCTCAACACAGTCTTCATCCCAACTCTAACGCATCTCTTCAACCTATCACTAACAACTGGTGTTTTCCCCTCAAGATTTAAACATGCCTCAATCACACCTATCCTCAAAAAACCATCTCTTGACCCATTCTCTGTGTCTAGCTATCGCCCTATATCACTTCTCCCCTATGCCTCAAAACTACTGGAACAACACGTCCATCTTGAACTGTCCTCCCATCTATCTTCCTGCTCCCTTTTTGACTGCTTACAATCAGGCTTCCGGTCACACCACTCCGCTGAAACTGCCCTAACTAAGGTCACCAATGACCTATTAACCGCCAAGAGCAAGCAACACTACTCTATCCTCCTCCTCCTGGACCTGTCCTCTGCCTTTGACACAGTGGACCATTCCCTATTACTACAGACCCTCTTATCCCTTGGCATCACAGACTTGGCCCTATCCTGGATCTTGTCATACCTAAGTGACCGAACATTCAGCGTCTCCCATTCACCCACCACCTCTTCACCTCGCCCCCTATCTGTCAGAGTCCAGCAAGGTTCAGTTCTAGAGCCCCTGCTCTTCTCCATTTACACTTTTGGCCTAGGACAGCTCATAGAATCTCATGGTTTTCAGTATCATCTCTATGTTGGTGACACACAGATCTACATCTCTGGACCAGATATCACCACCCTACTAACCAGAATCCCTCAATGTCTATCCGCTATTTCTTCCTTCTTCTCCGCTAGATTTCTAAAACTTAACATGGACAAAACAGAATTCATTGTCTTTCCCCATCTCACGCGACTCCCCCAACGTACCTATTCATTACAGTAAGCGGCTGCCTACTCTCCCCAGTCCCAGAAGCTCGCTGTCTCGGGGTAATCCTTGACAATGATCTCTCCTTCAAACCGCATATCCAAGCCCTTTCCACATCCTGCCACCTTCAACTCAAAAATATTTCACGGATCCGTACATTCCTAAACCAAGAATCTGCAAAAACCCTAGTCCATGCCCTCATCATCTCCCGCCTCGACTACTGTAACCTCCTGCTCTGTGGCCTCCCCTCTAACACTCTCGCGCCCCTCCAATCTATTCTAAACTCAGCTGCCCAACTAATCCACCTGTCCCCCCGCTATTCCCCGGCCTCTCCCCTCTGTCAATCTCTTCACTGGCTCCCCATTACCCAGAGACTCCAGTACAAAAGCCTAACCATGACATACAAAGCCATCCACAACCTGTCTCCTCCATACATCTGTGACCTCGTCTCCCGGTACTTTCCTGCATGCAACCTCCGATCCTCACAAGATCTCCTTCTCTACTCCCCTCTTATCTCCTCTTCCCACAATCGCATACAAGATTTCTCTCGCGCATCACCCCTACTCTGGAACTCTCTACCACAACACATCAGACTCTCACCTACCATTGAAATCTTCAAAAAGAACCTGAAGACCTACCTCTTCCTGCAAGCCTACAACCTGCAGTAATCACCGATCGACCAAACCACTACACGACCAGCTCTATCCTTACCTACTGTATCCTCACCCATCCCTTGTAGATTGTGAGCCTCGCGGGCAGGGTCCTCTCTCCTCCTGTACCAGTTGTGATTTGTATTGTTCAAGATTATTGTACCTGTTCTTATTATGTATACCCCTCCTCACATGTAAAGCGCCATGGAATAAATGGCGCTATAATAATGAATAATAATAATAATAATAATTATTAGAAATAAAACAAAACACCGTTTTACATTTTATTCAAAAATAACAAACACAGTTATACTCACCTAACGCCTAATTCCACCGAAGTCCTCGATCTCCTGTAATAAAAATAAAATAAAAAAACAACAATATGCCATACCTGTCCATCATTGTCTCCCACGCCATAATCCATGCCTCAGGGAGAAACAGTTTTCATCCTGGACGGTGCCATGATGCGACCGTCCAGGTTGAAAACCACTGGTGAATGAGCTGCTGCAAGCCGGACCCCAGAAGAAGAATAGAGGCTGCCTTATGCGGCTGCCGCAGGGTCGCCGCCGTACCACCACAGGGCCACCGCTCACCACTGTACCACTACCGCACGAACACCGCAGCACCACCACTGCAACACCCCCAGCTTTGGGCCTGCAGCATTGACCCCTCAGATTATAAGACGTAGCCCCCATTTTCCCCTTAATTTTGGGAATCATAAAATTGCATCTTATAATCCAAAAGATACGGTAGGTGGGATTTGGAAGCCTGTCTTTGAAGTCAGAAACAATTTCCCTTTACATGTGATAATTGAAAGCGACTTTATAGAAAGTTTGGCCTTTTTATTCTTTAAATACCATGCATTTATGCACACACATTTGTACTGATTCTGCTTTCAAGTTACCATAATATTTTCTTACCTAAATATATATCAGGAATAAAATATACTTTAATCAACCTGATTATCATCCCATATATCAAATGAAAGCAGTTTACCCTGACTCATTGTCACACATCACATATGGGGGTATTAAAAATACAAGACACATAAATTAGTAACATCACTGTGGCGTTTGCATGTATTATTTTTGCTTCTTTCACTGTGTCGCTGATAGGATTATAAAGTGTTGTATGGCGCTGGCTTATGTTTCCATCCTCCCATCTGTTGCTTAAATGCCATGCTCCAGCTGACTTCAGTTCAGCACCTGGTGTAGTGCAGGCATTAGCATATAGCATTCAGCACAGAACAATGAGCAGGTACAAGAGACTGTAAGTCAGCGAGTGGCTAAAACAACAATGCCATCGGATCGGGGCTCCAAAACTATATACGTTAGTTGTCAGTTAGAAAAGTAAAGGAGAGGAAACATAAATCATTGAGAAAGGACTTGGCTCATGGAATTATCTTCAGAAGACGGCTACAATAAAATGTTTTTTGTTTTATAGTAAATAGAAAGTAACTGGAAAATTAAATATTTAATGAATAGCTAATGAAAATATATATAAATCAATATATTGATACATTTTTTGTAAACAAGGCTTACTCATTTATTTATAGAGCAGTCTTCAACCTGAAGCTGCCCAGCTATTGTGAACTCCGAGAATAGACAGTGCAGGATGTAAAACATGTTGTAGTCTTAGGCCACGTTCACACGTTCAGTATTTGGTCAGTATTTAAATCAGTATTTGTAAGCCAAAAGCAGAAACGGAAAAATCAGAGGAAACGTATGAAAGAAACACGTCACCACTTATGTATTTATCACTCACTTCTGGATTTGGCTTACAAATACTGATGTAAAATACTGACCAAATACTGAACATGTGAACATGCCTTACCAAACGGCACAACAGCTGATTACCGTACTGACGTCTCAGAAAGGACTTCTGTGTAAATCCGTTTTTCATGTACAAATGCCTCTCACTAAATTAGAATATCATCAAAAAGTTAATGTATTTTAGTTCTTCAATATAGAAAGTGAAACTCGTATTATATTGAGTCATTACAAACAATAATAAGTGTTATTTATATTAATGTTGATGATTATGGCTTACAGCCAATGAAAACCCAAAAGTCATTATCTCAGTAAATTAGAATAATTAAGGGGAACCTGTCACCATGTTTGGCCTATACGAGTTACAGCCATCGCCTTTCAGGTCTTATACTGCATTCTCTAATGCTGTAAATACAGTAGGTGCGGAAAGTATTCAGACCCCTTTTTTAATTTTTCACTCTTTGTTTCATTGTAGCTATTTGGTAAATTCAAAAAAGTTCATTGTTTTCTCATTAATGTACACTCTGCACCCCATTTTGACTTAAAAAAAAACAGAAATGTAGACATTTTTGCAAATTTCTTAAAAAATAAAAAATAAAATATCACATGGTCATAAGTATTCAGACCCTTTGCTCAGTATTAAGTAGAAGCACCCTTTTGAGCTACTACAGCCATGAGTCTTCTTGGGAAGGATGCAACAAGTTTTTGACACCTGGATTTGGAGATCCTCTGCCATTCTTCCCTGCAGATCCTCTCCAGTTCCGTCAGGTTGGATGGTGAACGTTGGTGGACAGCTGTTTTCAGGTCTCTCCAGAGATGCTCAATTGGGTTTAGGTCAGGGCTCTGGCTGGGTCAGTCAAGAATGGTCACAAGGTTGTTATGAAGCCATTCCTTTGTTATTTTAGATGTGTGCTCAGGGTCATTGTCTTGTTGGAAGGTGAACCTTTGGCCAAATCTGAAGCCCAGAGCACTCTGGAAGAAGATTTCATCCACGATATCTCTGTACTTGGCAATGGCAAGAAGTCATCCTGTCTCTGCAGCTGAAAAACACCCCAATAGCAAGAAGCTGCCACCACCATGTTTCACTTTTGGGATTGTATTGGACAGGTGATGAGCAGTGCCTGGTTTTCTCCACACATACCACTTAGAATTATCACCAAAAAGGTCTATCTTTGTCTCATCAGACCAGAGAATCTTATTTCTCATAGTCTGGGAGTCCTTCATGTGTTTTTTTAGCAAATTCTATGCGGGCTTTCATATATCTTGCACTGAGGAGAGGCTTCCATCGGGCCACTCTATCATAAAGGCCCGACTGGTGGAGGCCTGCAGTGATAGTTGACTTTGTGGAAGTTTCTCCCATCTCTCTACTGCATCTTTGGAGCTCAGCCACAGTGATATTCTGGTTCTGCTTTACCTCTCTCACCAAGGCTCTTCTCCCACGATTGCTCAGATTGGCTGGACGGCCAGATCTAGGAAGACTTCTGGTGGTCCCAAACTTTTTCCATTTAAGGATTATGGGAGGCGACTGTGCTCTTAGGAAGCTTGAGTACTGCAGAAATTCTTTTGCAACCTTGTCCAGATCTGTGCCTTGCCACAATTCTGTTTCTGAGCTCCTTGGCTAGTTCCTTTGACCTCATGATTCTCATTTGGTCTGACATGCACCGTGAGCTGTGAGGTCTTATATAGACAGGTGTGTGCCTTTCCAAATCAAGTCCTGTTTGTTTAATTAAACACAGCTGGACTCCAATGAAGGAGTAGAACCATCTCAAGGAGGATCACAAGGAAATGGACAGCATGTGACTTAAATAAGAGCGTCTGAGCAAACGGTCTGAATACTTATGACTAGTGTTGAGCATTCCAATACCGCAAGTATCGGGTATCGGCCGATACTTGCGGTATCGGAATTCCGATACCGAGATCCGATACTTTTGTGGTATCGGGTATCGGTATCGGATACATAGAGATGTGTAAAATAAAGAATTAAAATAAAAAATATTGATATATTTACCTCTCCGGCGGCCCCTGGACTCAGCGCGGGTAACCGGCAGGCTTCGTTGTTCAAAATCAGCGCTTTTAGGACCTGAGAATCACGTCTCGGCTTCTGATTGGTCGCGGGCCGCCCATGTGACCGCCACGCGACCAATCACAAGCCGCGACGTCACCGCAAGCTATTAGCACGCTCTTTTTTGAAAAATGAGCGCGTTAATGACTTTCAAAGACGTAGCGGCTTGTGATTGGTCGCGGCCACGCGACCAATCACAAGCCGCGACGTCACCGCAAGCTATTAACGCGCTCATTTTTAAAAATGAGCGCGTTAATGACTTTCAAAGACGTAGCGGCTTGTGATTGGTCGCGACCAATCACAAGCCGCGACGTCACCGCAAGCTATTAACGCGCTTATTTTTAAAAATGAGCGCGTTAATGACTTTCAAAGACGTAGCGGCTTGTGATTGGTCGCGTGGCCGCGACCAATCACAAGCCGCTACGTCTTTGAAAGCCATTAACGCGCTCATTTTTAAAAATGAGCGCGTTAATAGCTTGCGGTGACGTCGCGGCTTGTGATTGGTCGCGGCCACGCGACCAATCACAAGCCGCTACGTCTTTGAAAGTCATTAACGCGCTCATTTTTCAAAAATGAGCGCGCTAATAGCTTGCGGTGACGTCGCGGCTTGTGATTGGTCGCGTGGCGGTCACATGGGCGGCCCGCGACCAATCAGAAGCCGGGACGTGATTCTCAGGTCCTAAAAGCGCTGATTTTGAACAAAGAAGCCTGCCGGTTACCCGCGCTGAGTTCAGGGGCCGCCGGAGAGGTAAATATATCAATATTTTTTATTTTAATTCTTTATTTTACACATCCCTATGGATCCCAGGGCCTGAAGGAGAGTTTCCTCTCCTTCAGACCCTGGGAACCATGAGAATACCTTCCGATACTTGATGTCCCACTGACTTGTATTGGTATCGGATATCGGTATCGGCGATATCCGATATTTTTCGGGTATCGGCCGATACTATCCGATACCGATACTTTCAAGTATCGGACGGTATCGCTCAACACTACTTATGACCATGTGATATTTCAGTTTTTCTTTTTTAATAAATATGCAAAAATTTCTACATTTCTGTTTTTTTCAGTCAAGATGGGTGCAGAGTGTACATTAATGAGAAAAAAAGAATTTTTTTGAATTTACCAAATGGCTGCAATGAAACAAAGAGTGAAAAATTTAAAAGGGTCTGAATACGTTCCGTACCCACTGTAAGCCCCCAACCTGACCTGGAAGAGAAGAAAAATAACTTTTATTATACTCACCTGTGGGGCAGTGTCATCCACACAAACCAAGAAGGAGGACGGCATCATAAGAAGATGGGAGGCACCAGACCATGAAGAGCGATACCCCTCAGACCGGACCGCCCTGCAGGGGAGTATAATAAAAGATATTTTTCTTCTCTTCCAGGGCCAGTTGGGGGATTATATACAGCATTATAGAATGCTGTTTATAAGACCTGAAAGGCAGTGGCCGTAATTCGTATTCGTCTATACTGGTGACAGGTTCCCTTTAACAAAAAACACCTGCAAAGGCTTCCTAGATCCTAGGTGTTTAAAAAGGTCCCTTAGTCTGTTTCAATAGGCTCCACAATCATGGGGAAGACTGCTGACTTGACAGACATCCAGAAGGCAGTCACCGACACACTCCACAAGGAGGGTAAACCACAAAAGGTCATTGCTAAAGAGGCTGGCTGTTCACAGAGTGCTGTATTCAAGCATATTAATTGAAATTTGAGTGGAAGGAAAAAGTGTGGGAGAAAAAGGTGCACAAGCCACTGGGATAACCGCAGCCTTGAAATGATTGTTAAGAAAAGGTCATTCAAAGATATGGGGGAGATTCACAAGGAGTGGACTGCTGCTGGAGTCATTGCTTCAAGAGCCACCACACACAGACGTATCCAGAACACGTGCTACAAGTGTCGCATTCCTTGTGTCAAGCCACTCATGACCAAAAGACAACTCCAGAAGCATCTTACCTGAGCCAAGGAGAAAAAGAACTGGACTGTTGCTCAGTGGTCCAAGGTGTTGTTTTCAGATGAAAGTAAATTTTGCATTTCATTTGGAAATCAAGGTCCCAGAGTCTGGAGGAAGAGTGGAGAGGCCACAATCCAAGCTGCTTGAGGTCTATGGTGAAGTTTCCACAATCAGTGATGGTTTGGGGAGCCATGTCATCTGCTGGTGTAGGTCCACTGTGTTTTTTCAAGACCAAAGTCAGCGCAGCCGTCTACCAGGAAATTTTAGAGCACTGCATGCTTCCCTCTGCCGAAAAGCTTTTTGGAGATGGAAATTTCATTCTCCAGCAGGATTTGGCACCTGTCCACACTGCCAAAAGTACCAATATATGGTTTAAAAACAACAGTATCACTGTGTGTGATTGGCCAGCAAACTTGCCTGACCTGAAACCCATAGAAAATCTATGAGGTATTATCAAGAGGAAGACGAGAGACACCAGACTCAACAATGTAGATGAGCTGAAGGCTGCTATCAAAGCAACCTAGGCTTCCAACAGAGCCACAGGCTGATCGCCTCCATGCCTTGCCAGCACTAATGCAGTAATTGATGCAAAAGGAGCCCCGACCAAGTATTGAGTGCATTTACTGAACATACATTTCAGTAGGCCAACATTTCAGATTTTAAAATCATTTTTCAAGCTGGTGTTATAAATATAATTTACTGAGATAATGACTTTTGGGTTTTCATTAGCTGTAAGCCATAATCATCAACATTAACAGAAATAAACACTTGAAATAGATCACTCTATTTGTAATGACTATATATAATATATCAGTTTCACTTTGAATTGAAATAAATTAACTTTTTGATGATATTCTAATTTTGTGAAAAGCACTTGTGTGTGTTTTTCATAAATAGAACCTGTATACATCACAGTCTATGGACACACAGACATGTTCTTTTTTGTGTAGTCTAATTGTTGAGTACATTGACCAAAAAGGATGAAAAGGGAATCCAGCACATTGATAAAAAAAAATTTTATTGTGCAAAATGTAGTGAAATATAAAAAAATATATATAGTATACAAATGTAATCACAGTAATATTATAAACATCATGTCATTTATACCTCAAAGTTAACGTAAAAAAATAAAGTTGCAATTTTTCATGCTGTAAAACATTAAAAACGGTATAAATTTGGTGTCTTGTATCTCCGTAACCACATTATTTATGCCATACAGTGAAAAATGTAAAATAATATCAGAATTGACTTTTTTCCATTTCCTCCATGAAAACATTAATGAACGTTAATCAAAAGGAACTGTAGTCCAAGATATCGCTATTGAAAAAAAAATCTTGTCTTGCCAAAAAAAAACCTCTAGTGTCGCTGAATAAATGGAAAAATAAAAATGTAATATTTTCTGAATGTGTCGAAGAAAAAAATCAAGTAGTGCTTACCACCAAAATGGCTCTCCCTTAAGGGGCTAAGAGGTAATCATAAATTATGCACAACTGAAAAATTATTACGGTTTTTAATAGCTGCTCTCTTTCCAAGGTACCAGAGTCTTCTATTGATCTGTCCTTAGAAAGCCTTTTCATGCAGACATGCAGCAAAGGACTTTTCAATGACTGGTTTATTGATTGTGTTCCTGCAAATTGAATTTGCTTCAACATGTTAACAATAAGTCATATTCTCGGCTTGAAAAGATGTACCTAATAATAAGAATCGCGAATGTAATACTTGACTTGTAGAATCATTTTACGGCAGATCAGCTCCTATTCAAATAAATAGGAACTGATCCTCAGATTTTGTCAACAGTAGCAACACATTTGCAGTGGCAGCTACTACCAAAATTTACATCTTCTGGATGACAGAATGAATGGCTGCTGATAAGTGTGGGTGATGGGTGTCCGACCCTCATTCTGATATTCTCATCCTTTCCAGTGGATAGGTCATCCTCGTTTGATGGCATTGGAGAGATCATCAATGTTTATGTCTGGACAACCCTTGTAAGAAGAAGTTCTGCAATATTATATATTGACAATTCAATGGGGTGTCAGGTCTTCTGATAAGACTACAATCACTCAACGTGACTGCAAACTTCTTACAGCATGTGCACTGTATGCTGTCAGGATTCTTAGGTATTGTTGGCAAGAGCAGGTGGTCACGTGACCGCAAGGTTGCATACTTCCAGCCACATTCCAACTAGACATGCTCTGCCTCACTGAATTTACCTGTAGTCATAGAGTCAGAGCACATCTAGCCGTAATCTGTATGGAAGTATGGAAATCACAGATTTGCGGTCACACGACCTCTCACTCTTGATGACAGTACCAGAGAATCCTTACGGCATATGTTGCACAAGCGGCAAGGGTTCAAATGTCTGCAACCACATAGAGAAACTGCAGTATTTTATTAGAAGACCGAACAACCTTTTTAAAGACTCTTTTTTTGACTACATCTGGAATATGTCTACCCCTAAGTAGTTTTTCTCAAAGATCTGTGCAAATATTTTCATCACTTCACATGAACAAATTAAAAAATTATCCGATTTTAATCTAGAAGAAAACGGACGATTTCTCATCTGTATGGTCATGAAATCCGTATGGCATCAGCAATTAAAATTTTCAAAACCAAATACAGTTTCCTATATGAAAAAATTGTAATGTATTCATAAAAATTGGAAACTATACAGTTGATCCACATGATTTCTATGATTTCTTGGACTATTGGATGCAGCATTAATGGAGAATAAAACATCGCATTTGAAATACATGTTCCGATATTTGTGATAAACTGAATGATTTCATGAAACAAATATGTGGATAATGCAAAAATGGCCAGAATGGATAAAAGAAACAGCATTTTACTGCCTGCAACTAGACTAGCATCCGTATGCCATCCGTATGGTAGGCATTTTTAGCATAATCTTTTAAGTACTATAATAATACTCTATGTAAATTAAATCTTGTTGCAATAAATAATAAAGGAATCTAATATAAATAGCTAGATAATAGATAAACTACCATTCAAAACTTTAGGGTCACGCAGACAATTTTGTGTTTTCCACGAAAACTCATACTTTCAATAATCAAATGAGTTGGCAAATTAATTGAAAATCTAGTCCAGACATTGACAAGGCTCGGAGAAAAGATATTTATTTAAAATAATAATTTTCTCCTTCAAACTTTGCTTTCGCCAAAGAATGCTCCTTTTGCAGCAATTACAGCATTGCAGACCTTTGGCATTCTAGCAGTTAATTTGCTGAGGTAATCTTGAGAAATTTCACCCCATGCTTCCAGAAGCCCCTCCCACAAGTTGGCTTGGCTTGATGGGCACTTTTTGCGTACCATACGGTCAAGCTGCTCCCACAACAGCTCAATGGGGTTGAGATCTGGTGACTCCTATGGCCACTCCATTACAGATAGAATACCAGCTGCCTGCTTCTTCCCTAAATAGTTCTTGCATAATTTGGAGGTGTGCTTTGGGTCATTGTCCTGTTGTAGGAGAAATTGGCTCCAATCAAGCACTGTCCACAGAGTATGGCATGGCGTTGCAAAATGGAGTGATAGCCTTCCTTGTTCAAAATCCCTTTTATCTTGTGCAAATCTCCCACTTTACCAGCACCAAAGCAATCACAGACCATCACATTATCTCCACCATGCTCGCACAAGGGTTTTCAAGGGTATTCTAACCATCCATTAGCCTTCTTACACAGTTATCAAACATGAAGTACCATAAGAACACTGGAGTGATGGTTGTTGGAAATGGGACTCTATACACCTATGAAGATATTGCATTACAAACCAGATGTTTGCAGCTAGAGTTAGCTTCATTGGAAAAAACTGTGCTTTTATTTCAAAAATAAGGAAATTTGTAAGTGACCCTAAACTTTTGAATGGTAGTGTAGATAGGTAGAATAGATAGATATGCCATAGATATGTAACGTCACAACCCCCATCTATATATATAATCGTCTAAGGGGGACTTCCGTGTGTGTGTTTGTCTGTCTGTTTGTCTGTCTGTCACGGAAATCCCAAGTCGCTGATTGGTCGCGGCAAAACAGCCACGACCAATCAGCGATGGGCACAGTACGGTGGCGAAATGGCCGCTCCCTACTCCCCTGCCATCAGTGCCCGCTCCATACTCCCCTCCAGTCAGCGCTCACACAGGGTTGATGGCTGCGTTACACCACGTTATGCCGCGGTGTAACGCACTCCGTTAACGCTGCTATTAACCCTGTGTGACCAACATTTTACTATTGATGCTGCCCATGCAGCATCAATAGTAAAAAGATCTAATGTTAAAAATAAAAAAATAAAAAATCATTATATACTCACCCTCCGTCAGCCCCCCGGATGCAGCCCAGGCCTTTCTCGCTCCTCGTGATGCTCTGTGACCAGTCCATACATTGCGGTCTCGCGAGATGAGGACGTAGCGGTCTTGCCTGATTGCCCTGGTGCGGTGGCAATTGGGGTAATAGAGCTTGGGGTTGATGTCAGTTGTGAATTGTCCCAAAACACATGCCTACTTATTTTTTTTTTATAATTTGATGAACCAGTGAAAGTGTCGGGAGAGTATTTATTTAAATAAAGTCTTTTATTGTGTGTGTGTGTGACGCCCAGGAGACCGGGGTACCCAGCACCGGACCAATGGAGTCTGTCTCTTGAGGGGGATGTCACGGGTGGCTTGACCCGGTGCTGTGGCCTCAGGCAATGCACAGTGTAAGGGGTATCGTGAGGGAACAGGCACTTACTTGATCAGCAGCAGGTTCTCCCAGCGGTGATGATCCCGATCCTGGATAGATGGCTATTATCCAAATGAAAGACTGAGGCACTGAAATGTTTAACCAGTTTACTTCAACATAAAGGGATTTACAACCAGTTCTGTCACTGGAGTCTGTATGGGAACTCTGAGTTACTTTGACCCTGCCGGGGTCTTCGCCTCTTATTGTACGCAGTTTCTGTGTGGCCCTGCTGCTGTATGTGAACTGGCTGCCGGCCCAATCTGTCCCCTCCGGGTCCTGGTTCGACGGGCAACCCGAGTCCTTTTATTGGTTTACCCCCTCCGGGAGTACCGCTGAACTCTGTGTCTGTTGCTGCATCCGTCCCTAGTGAAGCTGATATCACCTCACGTTTTTCCGGTTGCTGTATTATATATAATGAATACAGCCACGGATCCGGTATCCGTCTTTGCGCCTGTTCTGGGTAGTGATTAATGCTACCCGGTTCTCACAATGTCCTTTTTCTCTGTCCCTTTTCTCCTCAGGCCGGTGATTTGGGCCTGGAAACCGTCATAGGGCTGTTAGAAATTCAGCTGTATGACCTCTCACTTTCAGCTCCTTAGCCCAACTGCCATTTCTTCTCTCAGACAAGAATGGACCAAGGGGAGTCTCTGGAGCTCCCCCTTCTGGCCGGAGGTGGTAGTGCAGTTTTGCTATCTTAATATTTGTATTTAGTGTCAGTAACTATTTTTGTGGCAAATACCCCTAGGGGTGCCACATTCCCCCTTAGTTAAGAACAGTACTCCGGGACTGTGGGACGATAACATTTTGAAATAACAATTACGGTAATATGTACAGAGTCTTAAAAATGAAAAGTTACAAAAACCACTCAAGGAAACAAAAATAGAGTTCTGTAAAAAGTCACTTCAAATAGCGTCTATTAATACAGTCCTATCCTTGAAGGTACTAGGAAAGGCACTGCACTTTGTGTGCAGGAATTTAGTTCCATTTTTCCAACGGAGTTGTCAATATAAAGTCTAAAGAAAGTTCAAAAAGAGCAAAAAGCAAAGTTCAAAAAGCAGTCTTTACGGAGCTTTGATTTAGTGCCTCCGGGCTGATAACAAGTTCAAGAATATGCAAGAAGTTCATACAGACAAGTCTCTGTAGGCACTGGGCTTAAACGTTGCAGACTGATAACAATGACTATACTACATTTTCTGTTTAACTATATATGGCATAACATATATACAATTCACATTATGAGTTTTATAGTTGGTAATCTGCATACCTGGCTGGTAATTGACCCTGGGTACTACGCTGTGATCTACGTAATAGCGGTGTCTCTTCATGTGGTGTACTACTGTCTACTGCGGATGTAGTATCTGCCCGCTCTGCTAAAGATAATTCCACGACTATGGAGTTGGCAAGTCCACCGTGAATGGGATTACTCTGACCAGGAATCTGTTCTTCCTGGCCTGGA
Organism: Ranitomeya imitator; assembly: GCF_032444005.1. Lineage (NCBI taxonomy): Eukaryota > Metazoa > Chordata > Amphibia > Anura > Dendrobatidae > Ranitomeya > Ranitomeya imitator. The sequence continues at coordinate 129,820,507 of NC_091286.1, forward strand.
ACCTCCTGTAGTACGGGGTCAGCCTCTTCCTGTCTTGGGACTTCTGGTATTGGGTTCGGTGTTGGGTAAAAGGCCACCATGGGAACCACTACTGCACCATAGTATGTTAGTAGGGTTTTGGGAAAGTCTCCTATACAGGTGTGATACATTTCCTCTTCTTTTTCCTTTACTGGTTGAACCTGTATGGGTTGAATAACTTCTGGTTCTGGCTGAAAACTTCTGGCTCTTTCAAAGCTTCCGGACATATTTTAAGATTGTCTCTTGACACCAGTACAGTTGTTAAGCCTCCGTTTTTGCTAATGAGACACATTTTAGGATTATCCATTCTTGTTGGTAAAACTGTGTAGGGTACGGCTTCCCACTGATTGTCTAGTTTATTGGTTCAACGATTTCTCTTGAGCACTTGGTCACCCGGTCTTAATGGGGTCGCTAGAGCATTCTGGTTGAAAGTTCGCTCTTGTCTTTCTCTAGTTTGCTGAAGGCTTCTTTCCACACTCTCTTGCACTTGGCGATACTGCTTTTGCCGTATGATATCCCAATTGGAGTCTTGAACTTCTGTGTCTGGTTTCAGAATTCCCATTTCTAGATCGATTGGTAATTGGCCGGGTCTTGCACGCATAAGATAAGCTGGGGTGCAGTTGGTGGAGCTCACCGGGACATGATTATACAGATCCACCAAGTCAGGCAATTTCTCTGGCCATTGATTCCTTTCTGTCTCAGGTAAAGTCTTTAGTAGGTCTATTACAATATGGTTCATCTTCTCGCATAAGCCGTTTGTTTGTGGATGATAGGCCGTCGTCCGGATCTTTTTGCAACCATACATATTACAGAATTCTCTGAAGATCTCTGATTCAAAGGCTGTACCTTGGTCGGTGAGAACCTGTTCCGGATATCCGTGGGGTCTACAAAAGTATGTTTGGAACGCTTTGGCTGCTGTTTTTGCTGTCAGATCCTTTACGGGTACTACTACCAAGAAGCGTGAATAATGGTCCACGATGGTCAAGGCATTGACATAGCCGGACCGGCTTGGTATCAACTTCACGTGGTCTATGGCTACAAGTTCAAGTGGCTGTTTGGTGATTATGGGCTGCAGTGGTGCTCTTTGGTTCTTTTGATCGTTTCTTCTGAGGTTGCACTGGCCACAATTTCTGCACCACTGTTCGATTGATTTTCTCATCCCGACCCAATAAAATCTTTCTCTTAGAAGTACTTCTAACTTTTTCCAACCAAAGTGACCAGCACCATTATGGTAAGCTTCGAGGACCATCTTGACATCTTGTTTAGGCACGATAATCTGCCAAACCAATTCATGTGTTTTTGGATTGGTGTACCTTCTACAGAGCTTCCCTTGATACAGGAACATTTTGCCTCTCTCTTTCCAGAGTTGATGCGTCTCTTCTGGGGCATCCTCATCGGGATATGCACTTTGCTCAGTTAACAGTTCCTTCACCAACTTCACAGCCGGATTGTTGTCTTGGGTGTCAGCCCATCTATGGTGTGCTAACGGATTAAAATTCACCTCTTGTTGTTTCTGATAGGTACTTGACTGATGATGTTTTGCCTTGGGATGATGGAAGGCTGGTAGTTCAATTTCTTCAAGCTCCCCCGTTTCTTCTTCTACATCTCTCAAGTGTGGCATCCGGGATAGGGCATCGGCATTTCCATTCTTGCGACCTGCTCGATACTTGATCTTGAAGTTGTAATTAGATAACCGGGCTATCCATCGCTGTTCTAACGCACTTAATTTGGCTGTGTCCAGGTGGGTCAACGGATTGTTGTCAGTATAGACAATAAATTCTGCAGCGGCCAGATAGTGTTTGAAACGTTCCGTCACAGCCCAAACTACTGCCAGTAGTTCCAATTTGAAGGAGCTATAATTTTCTGGATTTCTTTCAGTAGGCCGGAGCTTTCTACTTGCAAAGGCGATGACTTTCTCCCGACCTTCTTGCTTTTGTGACAGCACTGCTCCTAGTCCCACATTACTGGCATCGGTGTAGAGGATGAAAGGTTGATGGTAATCTGGGTATGCCAGAACATCTTCTCCGGTTAGTGCCTTCTTTAGTTGTTCAAAGGAGTCTTCCCTTTCGTCGTTCCACTGGAAAGGAGGGTTTCGGTTTGAAGGTTTCTTCGTCTGCCCTACCAAGGCGTCTTGCAAGGGTGCTGCCAACTTGGTAAATCCTTTTATAAATCTGCGATAGTAACCCACCAATCCCAGGAATTGTCTCACTTCTTTTGCGCTGGTAGGTCTCGGCCAATCCCTTATGGCGGTTATTTTCTCGGGATCCGGTGCTACTCCCTCCGAACTCACGATGTGTCCCAGGTACTGTACCTTTGGCTTGAGAAGGTGACATTTGGATGGCTTGATTTTCATGCCATACCTGGATAAGGCTTCGAACACTTCTGCCAAGTCTTTTAAGTGTTGTTCGTAAGTCTTTGAGTAGACGATCACATCATCTAGGTACAGGAGGACGGTCTCGAAGTTCTTGTGTCCGAGGCAGCATTCCATCAGCCGCTGGAAGGTACCGGATGCATTGCAGAGTCCGAACGGCATGCGATTAAATTCACTTAGACCCATTGGTGTGGTGAATGCCGTCTTTTCCTTATCTCTCTCAGCCACAGGGACTTGCCAATACCCGCTTGTTAAGTCTAAGGTGGAAAAATAATTAGCAGATTTCAAAGCAGTCAAGGACTCTTCTATCCTAGGCAAGGGGTAGGCGTCTTTATGGGTGATGTTATTAATCTGCCGGTAGTCTACGCACATTCTCATGGTTCCGTCTTTTTTTTTGACAATCACTAGAGGGGCTGCCCAGGGGCTACAGCTGTCTCTTATTACCCCGGCCTGTTTCATCTCCCTCAGCATATCTTTTGCACATTGATAGTGAGCGGGCGGTATGGGTCTATATCTTTCTTTTATTGGGAGATGGTCACCGGTGAGGATTGTGTGTTCTACCCCTTCTATCCGTCCGAAGTCCAATGGGTGTTTACTGAAGACTTGTTCATATTCCGTCACTAGCCTATACACCCCTTGTTTTTGATGGGTAGGTGTTGAATTTATGCCCACGTGTAGCTGTTGGCACCAATCCTCCAATTCTCCATCTGAGCCGTTGCCTTCCACCTGACAGGTTGGTTCTAAGGGCTCAATGGTTGTGATGGCATTGTTGTCAACAGTATATAGCTTTGCCATTGTAGCATACCTTGGCAAAGTGACCTCTTCCTCTCCACAGTTCAAAAGTCATACCGGCACTCGTCCCCGGTGTACCTCGACTATCCCTCGTGCTGTGAGTATAGTGGGCCTGCTGTCGGTGTACACTGGTTCTATTAAGGCTTGATAATCTCGTCCCTTAGTACCAATGGCTGCTCTACACCATACCAGCATTTCTGTTTTTGGTGGGATTACAATAGACGTTGGATCACTTACCCTCACACTGCCAATTTCTCCACCTGCAACTTCTACCTGTTGCCTTAACATCAATACTTTTATTTCCCTCCGGAGAACTCTCTGCTGGCAGGATTGGGCAGTTTCAGCAATTTGCTGTAAGACAGAAATGACTTCGGAAAAGCAGTTCTCTAATACATTCATTCCTATCAATACAGTTGGTTCACAGTTCCGCCGGTCAACATCAACAACAATTATACCCTGTTTCTTCAATTCTACTTTACCAATCTTTTTGGTCATCTCCCTAAATCCTAGTTTCGGTACCAACTTACCATTACTGGCCCATATATCTAGTTTAGCATCAGAGGGCCCTTCATCAATATCTGCATCAGCCCAGTACCTCTTATAAAGGATATACGGAATAGATGAAATCTGGGAACCTGTGTCCAGCAAAGCGTTGAGGGGCATTCCGTCCAGCACGATAGGGATAATGGGTCGTCCTCCGATGTACCTGTCGTGCCAGGGTGTTGGGCCTTGAAAGTTCATTCCTGCGAAGCGGCCCGCATTCCCAGGGGATTCCCGTTTAAATCACAATCTCGTGCAAAGTGGCCTGGCTGCTGGCAACGGCGGCAAATGGGCTGTCCATCCGGTTGGTAGCGGTCGCGGGGTCGTCCTCTCCATGTCGGGTATCTCCGGGGTCTCATCCATGGAACATCTTCTCTACGGTTTGCCAACTCCATCTTGGGTCCTCTCATCTCCTGCATGGTTTTAGCCATTGAAGCAACAACATCAGTTAAAGAGTCAAGCTTTTGTTGAAGAGCCTCATTAGTACTGGGCCCCAGGGGCTTAGCAATGGCCCCGGACATAGCTGATGTCACTGGCACTCCCTGTTGTTGAGGAGCCTCTGCCATGGGTTGCGCAGGCTCCTGATCCCGAGGTGCCTCTGCCAGCTGGAGACGTAGAGCGCTCTCCTTTAATTGGGCAAATGTCAATTCAGGGTTCTTAAAAACAAGCATGCTCACATGCCCCCGGTGAGAAGGGGTGTAGAGTCCCTCAATAAATTGATCTCTTAGCAGTTTATCCGCTCCGTTGTTAAAAATGGGTTCAGCCAGTGTAAGTGATTTAAGGGCTTCCTGCAGGTTTAAGGCAAAGTCTCTCACGCCCTCATTAGCTTTTTGTTTGCAATTAAAGAATCGTACTTTAGCTTTGCTGCTGGCAGTGGTTTCAAATGTAGCTTTTAATCCAGCAAATATGCATTCAACAGTGCCTTTTAGGTCAGCTGCCCATGCTGTGACTTCTCGCTTAGCATGGCCACTTAACTGCATCATCAGGAGACTAACACGCTGAACTTCACCCACGGGGAACATGTCAAAATGGGCCAGCATCTTTTCTCTGAAATCGTCAAGGGTATTAGGCTCACCTTCATACATTGGAAGCCATGGGCCACCCGAGGTATATGGCATCAGCACCGGCATGATGGGCGCCACTCCTTGCACCGCTGCGCTGCCGGACTCTCTATTGACACTCTGTCTTTCAGCTGTATTAGCGTCGCCGGGTGCTGCGGCGTCTCCGTGCTGCGACATACTGTGCCCCCTTAGTTAATCCGGACCCTTCCGGTCCTCCGCTTCCTTCGGGATAGTGTAGATTTGTTCCGCTGTGCAGCAGGATTGGTTTTCCCCTTGCTCTGACGTCAGAGCGCTCAGCTTGGTGCCGCCCACAATGACACGCCCCCTGCTGCTCCCGTCCGCCGCGCGCTCTGTAATGGCGGATTCTGAAGTTTTTCAGTCAGACTGGGGCTCAGGTAATGGCGTAGCTCAATTAACAGTCTCGTGCCTAACGGTTATGAGGTGATTACCTCAGGGGATGGCGGCCATCTTTACTCCATTATAACCAATGGGGAAAAGTCACTTTCAATAGTTTTCAATGGGGAATGGAATTTTCTTTAATAAAGTCAATTTTCAAGATTTTTCATCCAAGTTTTCACAGTTTTGGACTCCATTCACGGCACACAATACCCGGTATACGGGCTGGCTAGATCCTGTTCGTGACTCCAATTGTGACGCCCAGGAGACCGGGGTACCCAGCACCGGACCAATGGAGTCTGTCTCTTGAGGGGGATGTCACGGATGGCTTGACCCGGTGCTGTGGTCTCAGGCAATGCACAGTGTAAGGGGTATCGTGAGGGAACAGGCACTTACTTGATCAGCAGCAGGTTCTCCCAGCGGTGATGATCCCGATCCTGGATAGATGGCTATTATCCAAATGAAAGACTGAGGCACTGAAACGTTTAACCAGTTTACTTCAACATAAAGGGATTTACAACCAGTCCTGTCACTGGAGTCTGTATGGGAACTCTGAGTTACTTTGACCCTGCCGGGGTCTTCGCCTCTTATTGTACGCAGTTTCTGTGTGGCCCTGCTGCTGTATGTGAACTGGCTGCCGGCCCAATCTGTCCCCTCCGGGTCCTGGTTCGACGGGCAACCCGAGTCCTTTTATTGGTTTACCCCCTCCGGGAGTACCGCTGAACTCTGTGTCTGTTGCTGCGTCCGGCCCTAGTGAAGCTGATATCACCTCACGTTTTTCCGGTTGCTGTATTATATGTAATGAATACAGCCACGGATCCGGTATCCGTCTTTGCGCCTGTTCTGGGTAGTGATTAATGCTACCCGGTTCTCACAATGTTCTTTTTCTCTGTCCCTCTTCTCCTCAGGCCGGTGATTTGGGCCTGGAAACCGTCATAGGGCTGTTAGAAATTCAGCTGTATGACCTCTCACTTTCAGCTCCTTAGCCCAACTGCCATTTCTTCTCTCAGACCAGAATGGATCAAGGGGAGTCTCTGGAGCTCCCCCTTCTGGCCGGAGGTGGTAGTGCAGTTTTGCTATCTTAATATTTGTATTTAGTGTCAGTAACTATTTTTGTGGCAAATACCCCTAGGGGTGCCACATGTGTTTTTCTTTTTACATACTATTTGATAGACACCTCTCTATTACTAACACCAGGGCTTGATTCCAGCTGTGTTAGTAATGTGTTAATGTCGCATGTTTAGTGACTAAAATATGAATTACTGTTTAAGGCTTTATTCACATGTAGCATTTTTGCAGCATTTTGTTCTGCAGCTAAAACCTTTACTATTGGCAATAAAAACACTGCATATAAAATACATTAGATGAGTGGATTACATGTGTGATTTGGCTACAGTACATGTTAATAAAATTAAACTTATTCAAAAATGCCGCAAAAAAACTCAGCACAAATGTTATGCAGCGTTTTTGCAATTTCTCATTTGCTTCTATAGGTGAAAAAAAACACTGAAAGTATTGACATGCTGCAGATTTTCAAATAATATTTTCCTATATTATTTCTCATTTATTTCCTAGATGTTTATTTTATTTTTTGTCCTTATTTATCATTTTTTATTCTTTATTTGTTTATTATTTTTCTCATTTGTTTAATTTTTTTAGTTTTAGTTTTTGGCCTCCTTCACTAATATATTAGTTGCTCATTAATAATGATACTGCATTCTATTATATTTCCCCTGTTGTCACAACTCACCTAACAAAAAAATATTCAACCTCTCTCGCTCTTCCGGTATCTTCCCCTCCTCATTTTAAGCATGCCATCATACATCCATTACTTAAAAAGCCATCCCTTGACCAAAACTGTGCTGCTAACTATAGACCTGTCTCTAATCTTCTCTTCATCTCTAAACTCCTGGACTGCCTGGTCCACTCCCATCTTATCCACTATCTCTCAGATAACTCTCTTCTCGACCCTCTACAATCTGGTTTCCGCTCTTTACGCTCTACTGAAACTGCCCTTATTAAGTCTCTAATGACCTACTAACAGCTAAATCTAATGGTCACTACTCCATGCTAATTCTCTTGGATCGTTCTGCAGCATTCAACACTGTGGATCATCAGCTCCTCCTCACTATGCGCCGTTCCATCAGCCTTAAGGACACCGTTCTCTCCTGGTTCTCCTCCTATCTCTCTGACCGCTCCTTCACTGTATCTTTTGCTGGCTCCTCTCTGAAAATTAAAATATAACAGATACAGCTGGAATTAGTTATAATTACTGCTCATATGAAAAAAACAAATGCCTCTAAAAATGTCCTTTATTATTCAATCTTTAAAAAGGGAAAAATTAATCCCCATACTACACAGTGTGAGAAAAAACAAATGAAAACTATAAAGATATTGCTATGAGGTATAACAGCATAGGCGATGGTTATACCTGTGTAACCCTAATTAGCCCTAGCTGGATTCTTCCTGACAGTGGAGGTTGGCACCCTCTTGAACGCAAATGGCTCCCCACTCAACTGTGGCTCGCCCTGTGCTTCCAAAAGCACCTAAAGTAGTACAACCACAACTATATATACACTAATAACACAATCCAATATAAAAAAAAGAAAAAAAAAATCCAATATACCTGACTTATTTGTGGAATACTAGGATACACAAAACAAACCCTTAGATGTAAAGCCAGGGGGTTCTAAGAAATATTCCTGAAGCAATGCCACAGTTATACAGTCAAACAAAAATATCAAACAAAATCTCTAGTCAATATTTACGTGGAAGATGGGGGTGGAACCTACACAGTCCCTATTTCCCATGTTCCTTCCTGACTGCGGAGGTTGGCACCTTACCACAGCACGCAAATGGCGCCCCCGCTCAACGAAGGCTCACCCTCAGTTTCCCTATAATTTACCCCTTATTTGTTGTAAACAGATAAAAAGCAGAATAAAAGGGGGGAAGAAAGGGATCAATATACAATGGGAGGCCTTAATGAGCTATCAACCAGAGCCTCCCTACGCCCTATATGACCACTATGGGCATGGTTTGTGCTGCCAATAAGTTGCGCCAAACATTTGGCAGTCCTTACTAGTGGGAAACGAATTATTTTGTTGGTGACAAAAAAAAAAGGATTTTGTCACTAATTTTTGCTATGGCAGTCTAAGTAAATTGTAGCTCTATTGCACTATACCCAAACAAAACATTTTTGTCACTGCTTTTTACTATAGCAGTCTAGGTTGATTGTTGCTCTTTTGCACTGTGCCCAAACAAATCAGCAATAAATCAAATAGATGAGTTCAAGATACCATTTGTCCTTAATATGCTAGATTGGTATTGCCTCAGCCAAAACAGCATTATTTTTTATAGTGCAAAACAAATATATACAGTGTTGAAAACATCAGAGCTTTTAGACAGAATATATGAATTATGAGGTATTAATATGCCAATCAAAAAACCTATCCTTGTTTATAGCCCATATAAATTACCACTCTATTGCACTATGCCTAAATAATAATAAACAATCTGGCAGCCGTAAAATATACTTAGCTCAAACATGCTTGATCAGCTTTGCCTCTGCTCAATCAGCGTCAGCCTCAACGCGTTTCCCTCCCATGATGTGAGTTCTTCAGGAGGCATATGGAATTTTAGTGTTCACTCAGAACATCACAGATATAAGATGACGCCTGGTTGCCTCTTGCCCTTACAGTGGGGGTTCCTCAAGGATCGGTTCTAGGCCCCCTCTTCTTCTCTTTGCATACTGCCCCTATTGGACAAACAATTAGTAGATTTGGTTTCCAGTACCATCTCTATGCTGATGACACCCAATTATACACTTCTTCTCCTGACATCACGCCTGCCATTTTAGAAAACACCAGAGATTGTCTTACCGCTGTCTCTAACATCATGTCCTCCCTCTATCTGAAACTGAACCTGTCATAAACTGAACTCCTCGTGTTCTCTCCCTCTACTAACCTACCTATGCCCGATATTGCTATTTCCATGTGTGGTTCTACCATTACTCCCCAGCAACCTGCCCGCTGTCTTGGGGTCATACTTGATTCCGAGCCTTCATTCACCCCCATCTGATCACTGACTCGCTCTTGTCATCTGCACCTCAAAAACATTTCTAGAATTTGACCTTTTCTTACTTTTGACTCTGCAAAAACTTTTACTGCTTCTCTTATTCATTCTCGTCTGGACTATTGTAACTCTCTACTAATCGGTCTCCCTCTTACCAAACTGTCCCCTCTCCAATCTGTCTTGAATGCTGCAGCCAGGATCATATTCCTCACCAGTCGTTACACCGATGCCTCTACCTTGTGCCAGTCATTACACTGGTTACCCATCCACCCCAGAATCCTGTACAAACTTATTACCCTCACCCACAAAGCACTCCATGGCTCAGCACCACCCTATATCTCTTCCCTCATCTCAGCCTACCACTCTACCCATGCCCTCTGTTCTGCCAATGACCTGAGGTTAGCATCCTCAATAATCAGAACCTCCCATTCCTGCCTCCAAAACTTTTTACGTGCTGCGCCAATTCTTTGGAATGCACTTCGCAGGTTAATATGATTAATCCCCAATCCACACAGTTTTAAGTGTGCCCTAAAAACGCATTTGTTTGGCCTACCACCTCAACACATTAACCTAACTATCCCTGTGTTGCCCATTCAAAATTTTTACCATAGCCAGGTTCCTCGTATCATGTTCTCACATGCTTTATGTATTTAATAGCCCTCTGTGTCTGTACTATTACATACTTAGGCTGATAACTGGTTCATGCAGCATTAAATGAACACCCTATTCTTACACTATGGCTGGTCCGAACAATGAAAGCAATTGTTACCATCCACCTTTCGTGTCTCCCCTTTCTTCTCATACATTATAAGCTTGTGAGCAGGGCCCTCATTGCTCTTGGTATCTGTTTTGATCTATGTGTTTATTGTTATGCTGCAATGTCTATTGTCTGTACAAGTCTCCTCTAAAATGTAAAGTGCTGCGGAATATGTTGGCGCTACAGAAAAAAAATTATTATTATTATTATTATATGGACCAACAATTATAAGTATAGTTGATCTCTAATCGCATTTTGCACATTTTTTTCTCTGCACTTACTGTGGCACTTTCTACCACTAGTTGTCACTATTATATTTTGTGATGATACTATACAGAGTAGCCACTTCCTATGGACTTCATGAAAATGGTGCCTGCATGAGCACTAAACCCAGTGTCCTCGCATTTGTAAAGGCCTCTTTAAATTACCAACATCACTGACGGAGTTACTTCCTCTGGTAATGCAATGGAAGTGAGTCCCGGAACAAGATGCACCTAGGAATAGTATTGCATGCACCGTCTGATTGACTCATATGTGAGTATTAGTAGATATATAAGCGATGTAGGAGAGATTAACAGACACATTTCTCCTGAAAAAGCAGCTGTGCAAAACGCGCGTCGAGGCAGTTTTGGTGGTCCATATACTATAATGTGGGTAAGGAGTGATATTTTATTATGTTGACATGTATCGCTGTGCCTGTTCTACTTGAGTCATTACTGTGTGCATGAGATTTCTGAAATCTCAGAGCTTTAGCTGGTACTGTAAAACCTGCAAACACGTCATGGGTGAATATTGTCTAATCAGGGCTGGAACAACAGGTAGGCAATGGTAGGCACTATCTCTTACCTCTCTACAGGGGAAATTTGTAAAAAAAAAATTATAATAATGATGACTGGGGCACAGGCACACTGGTGAGTAGTGTCAGTGACCATCCACGGGGCAGCACGGTGGCGCAGTGGTTAGCACTGCAGCCTTGCAGTGCTGGGGTCCTGGGTTCTAATCCCACCCAGGACAACATCTGCAAAGAGTTTGTATGTTCTCTCCGTGTTTGCGTGGGTTTCCTCCGGGCACTCCGGTTTCCTCCCACATTCCAAAGACATACTGATAGGGATTCTAGATTGTGAGCCCCATCGGGGACAGTGATGATAATGTGTGCAAAAACTGTAAAGCGCTGCGGAATATGTTAGCGCTATATAAAAATAAAGATTATTATTATTATTATTATTATCCACCACTCACGCTGCCTGCACCCCATCTGGCATTCCCTTCTAGCATTCAATTTTTCTTTTGGCACAAAGACAATGGAAGATGTAACACCAAGACAAGATCAAAGGAGCTGTAATCAATTCCCTGCTTTGCTGAGAACTCTAGCAGGATGCAGGCTTATTCCGGCCTGCTTGACTGTTGGGGGCCGGCTTGACGCAGGGGATATCACTGCATGTCCAGACCACCTGAAAGGGAACAGGATTAGGTGACAATAAGCTTTTTTTTATTTTTATGAAATTATTTTGCCTAGTAGTTAGATAGTGGGGGTCATACAGCCATACTGTATGGGTTGGCTATGTAGGACATCATAATATAATAGTGATGGTGGGTCACACAATACTGTATGAAGGCTGGGAGGGACATTATACTTTATACAGGAAGCTCTGAGGGACCATCAACTTTATGGGGAGCTGTGCTGACCATCATATGAGAGGATAATGAGGACATTATAAAATGCGTAAGAGGCTGTGAGGACATCATAGTGTATGGAGGATTGTGATAATCACCATATTGTATGGGAGGCTATCAAACTATGTTTCAAGGGGTGTCGGGCCATCATATTGTATGAGGGACTGTGGTGACATCATACTGCATGGGGTGCTGTAGGGGACATTATACTGTATGGAGGGTTATGGTGAACATACTGCATTGGGGTCTGTGTGGGACATTATATTGTGTATATGGAGCTTTAGAGAATATACTGTATGGAGTTCTCTGGCGACCCTACTATATGAGGGCTGCGAGGGACATTATACTGTATTTGGGCAGTTGTAAGGGACACAATACTGTATAAGGACTGTGTGGACATCATACTGTAAATAGCAAGGCTATGAGTATATAGGTTACTATGGTGGACATTATGCTGTGCTGTGGTGGACATCATGATGCATAGTGGATGTGGTGACCGTACAGTATGGAGAGCTGTGGTGATTATCATACTGTGTCAGGGGAAAGTGAAGATGAAGCACAATTTGGACAGGGCAATAAGGTGGGTAGTATGAGGGCATAGTGTGAAGAGAGGGTGAGGTATTGATATGGAGAGTGGGCAGCGTGAAATAGCAGTTTGCATGGCAGCGGAACAGTGTGGTAATATAGAGAGCATAATGGGAAACAATGGAGAAGGCATAGCTGTGGTAAAGGCCATGGTTGATAAGAGCAGGCAATGTGGTGGTTATACCTAATAAGGGTGTACAATTTGGATGTTTTAGCTCATAACAGGTTGGACAGTCTAGCAGTAGTGATGAGCGAATATACTCGTTACGCGAGACTTCTCAAGCTTGCTCGGGGGTCCTCCGAGTATGTTTTAGTGCTCGAAGATTTAGTTTTTCTTGCCGCAGCAGAATGATTTACATCTGTTAGCCAGCATAAGTACATGTGGGGGTTCCCTAGCAACCAGGCAACCCCCACATGTACTTATGCTGGCTAACAGATGTAAATCATTCAGCTGCGGCAAGAAAAACGAAATCTTCAAGCACTAAAAAAATACTCGGAGGACACCCGAGCGTGCTCGAGAAATCTCGAGTAACGAGTATATTCGCTCATCACTATCTAGCAGTTATAGCTGTTAGCACCTATAAGGGTGGACCATGTCGTGATTATAGCTCATCTTGTAGATTGTGAGCCCTCGCAGGCAGGGTCCTCTCTCCTAATGTACCAGTCATGACTTGTATTGTGTAAGATTATTGTACTTGTCTTTATTATGTATACCCCTCCTCACATGTAAAGCGCCATGGAATAAATGACGCTATAATAATATATAATAATAATAAGGGCAGAGAGTGTGGAGGCTATATTCCATAAGAGTCTCAGCATGCTGTCATATTTTGCGCATGGAGCACAATGAGGGGAAATTTATTCAGAGGCACAGACAGCAAAAGGCTTATTTAGGGCGCAGTATTGACAGATACTTTTATGCAAAAGTCATTATAATAACACTCTTATTTTACTGAGTCGGGATGTGCTGTAGAGGACAAGACATGAAAGGAATGAGAACGACTCCAATCAAAGAAGATATCACCTATATGGTTACCTAAATGTAAATGTTTATTTGTGATTCAGATTGCATCTAATCAGAATTGTGCTTTTCTGCATGGTCCAAAGTGTAATGATAGCTGATAACAACTCCCAGCATCTCATTACCATTCTTAAGAACATAGTGGGACTTGTCAGTTCAGGAGATACAAATACAGTGGGGCAAAAAAGTATTTAGTCAGTCAGCAATAGTGCAAGTTCCACCACTTAAAAAGATGAGAGGCGTCTGTAATTTACATCATAGGTAGACCTCAACTATGGGAGACAAACTGAGAAAAAAAAATCCAGAAAATCACATTGTCTGTTTTTTTATCATTTTTTTTGCATATTATGGTGGAAAATAAGTATTTGGTCAGAAACAAACAATCAAGATTTCTGGCTCTCACAGACCTGTAACTTCTTCTTTAAGAGTCTCCTCTTTCCTCCACTCATTACCTGTAGTAATGGCACCTGTTTAAACTTGTTATCAGTATAAAAAGACACCTGTGCACACCTTCAAACAGTCTGACTCCAAACTCCACTATGGTGAAGACCAAAGAGCTGTCAAAGGACACCAGAAACAAAATTGTAGCCCTGCACCAGGCTGGGAAGACTGAATCTGCAATAGCCAACCAGCTTGGAGTTAAGAAATCAACAGTGGGAGCAATAATTAGAAAATGGAAGACATACAAGACCACTGATAATCTCCCTCGATCTGGGGCTCCACGCAAAATCCCACCCCGTGGGGTCAGAATGATCACAAGAACGGTGAGCAAAAATCCCAGAACCACGCGGGGGGACCTAGTGAATGAACTGCAGAGAGCTGGGACCAATGTAACAAGGCCTACCATAAGTAACACACTACGCCACCATGGACTCAGATCCTGCAGTGCCAGACGTGTCCCACTGCTTAAGCCAGTACATGTCCGGGCCCGTCTGAAGTTTGCTAGAGAGCATTTGGATGATCCAGAGGAGTTTTGGGAGAATGTCCTATGGTCTGATGAAACCAAACTGGAACTGTTTGGTAGAAACACAACTTGTCGTGTTTGGAGGAAAAAGAATACTGAATTGCATGCATCAAACACCATACCTACTGTAGAGCATGGTGGTGGAAACATCATGCTTTGGGGCTGTTTCTCTGCAAAGGGGCCAGGACGACTGATCCGGGTACATGAAAGAATGAATGGGGCCATGTATCATGAGATTTTGAGTGCAAACCTCCTTCCATCAGCAAGGGCATTGAAGATGAAACGTGGATGCGTCTTTCAACATGACAATGATCCAAAGCACACCGCCAGGGCAACGAAGGAGTGGCTTCGTAAGAAGCATTTCAAGGTCCTGGAGTGGCCTAGCCAGTCTCCAGAGCTCAACCCTATAGAAAACCTTTGGAGGGAGTTGAAAGTCCGTGTTGCCAAGCGAAAAGCCAAAAACATCACTGCTCTAGAGGAGATCTGCATGGAGGAATGGGCCAACATACCAACAACAGTGTGTGGCAACCTTGTGAAGACTTACAGAAAACGTTTGACCTCTGTCATTGCCAACAAAGGATATATTACAAAGTGTTGAGATGAAATTTTGTTTCTGACCAAATACTTATTTTCCACCATAATATGCAAATAAAATGTTAAAAAAACAGACAATGTGATTTTCTGGATTTTTTTTTCTCAGTTTGTCTCCCATAGTTGAGGTCTACCTATGATGTAAATTACAGACGCCTCTCATCTTTTTAAGTGGTGGAACTTGCACTATTGCTGACTGACTAAATACTTTTTTGCCCCACTGTATATATATCGGAGGTTGACCTGTCACTGCAATTGGTTGTTGTACTAAGTTTTGTTCTTTTAATCAAATACTGATGGTGGTTCTAATATTCCTATACTCATGATAATTCTTGTGATGTATACTGATATGATATACTGTTGATGGTTCTAGTGATGTATTAACCATCATGCACTGACAGTGGTTCTGGTGCAATATTCATGTACCGACGATGGTGCTGGTAATATGCGATGATGATTTGGGTGATATATTCATGTAATTATGGTGTTATAGAGACATTCATGTATGAGTGATGGTTCTGGTAATGTATTTATCACCAGAACCATCATCAGTACATGAATATGTCTCCAGAACTGCCATCAGTATACGAATACAACACCAAAATCATCATCAGTACATAAATAGTAATATTTTATAAAAGAGTAGTACACCAAGAGTAGGCACAAAAATGAGTGTGTTTTTTTATGCTTTATTTTACTACCCTCATAGCCAAAAAATAGTTATTATACCACAAAGTGATTAATGTTTGGGGGTAATGTGCCCTTCAACAGGCTGAGAGTACAATAAGTGTGGGATGTCCCTCTTGAATGAAAAAAAAATTAAAAAACCACTTGTACCAATATATGAAGGGATGGAATCACTGGGCTGTGTAGGGATCCAGAGAAAGTGTCGAAATTACTGTACTATTGCCCAAAGGGACCCAGTGGTAAAACAAGCAGTAGATGTAGTCACACTACATTCCTTTACAGCCACTGCTTTTTATACTCTTGCATGAAGAAGGGTACATTACCCAAAAAGCTGCTATGCTTCAATCTGCAGTGTAATAACTTTTTTTATTTGAGGGTAGAAAATTAAAAGCATTCAAAACAACGTTCTTTTTGTGCCTATTTTAGTATGCTATTCATTTATACAATATTATTTTTTTGATAAAGTAAGGGGTAATGTGTTCTGTTCCATGCAAATAATAGAGAATCCATCCAATTTCTTCTTCGCAACATAAATTGAAGGTTGATCAACCCACCTTTTATCTACTACTTGAATACGTCACCAGCACTACCATCAGTATATGAATATGGGACCAGAACCACCATTGATGCATGAATACAGCACCAGGATCACAGTCAATACATGAACACTGCACAAGAACCACCATCAGTTTTGTTGAAAGCTGCATTTGTTCCTTGATGGACTCAAACACCATTAGACATATGCATTTAACTATGATGGGATCTGTTTGGTTTCCATTAGTGTATCCATCAAATGTTGGAAATAAAACCAAACAGCTCCCCTTATAGCTGAGCTACACTTGTTTCCATGGCTATACTTGGGTTTGACATTTAAAATATAAGATGTCAGAGATGAATATCGCTAGTTGTCATTGGTATCCTGTAAACTGTGCTCAAACATTGAGTGGTTCTCAGGTTATGACTGGCCTAGCGGAGTATCGGTGGATCTCCCTGTGGGACCTGCTCTCCAACCTGTACAGGAGCTGCGCCTATTAGTTGTAGCAGTAATCGGGGTTGAAGACTCTCCCAGATCACTGCATCTTGCTTTTTACCAGGGTGCTGAGGGCCTTAGCAACAAAACGGCCTGTCCGAGCCCCCTTCTTTCATGATGGACAGGGCAGGGCAACAACAGCTGTGGTTGATGCCAGGAGGAGAACAACCAATCAGGAGAGGGGGTTGAACCTGTTCAGCACAGCAAAGGGAAAAAGAAGCATGAGCAAAAAGAATACAGTGCAGTGAGCGGGTGAAGATGTGGAGAGGAAGGAAGAGAGCAAACAAGGAACTGAGAGCAGAGCAAAAAGAAGGAAAAAGCAAAAAGGAAGGAGCAGGGAGCAGAAAAAATCCCATGAATAATTAACAGGGCAGAGCAAACAAATGGAAGAAGCAGAGTGGAAGGAAAAAAGCAAACAAGTAGAGTAAACTGGCCAATGGTCTCAAATAAAAAAATAATAAATATAGACTTAACTACTGACTCTTGCTGTTCAGTGGGATCGTACCCCATGTCTCCCACTGGTCTCCTCATCTCTTCGGGATTGAATTTTCATATGACCAGGGTTCTAATGAGCCTCGTCTGAAAAGAGCACATACAGGGATTGGGGAGTTAACACATATCCCAGAGATAAAGGATAACTTCTAGACTTAGCACAACCCCTTTAAGTGAAAATGCACTTTGATGTAGTGCAGCTGATACTACTGTGCTTTTTTGCCCACTGCATTGTCTGTCAATATTCTTACATAAATAGGGCTTAAATATGAACATGAATAGTAGAAGTAGGTTGGGCCCCTGGAGTAAATTCCACCCGTGGGCCTTAGTCACCCCAGTCCGACCCTGGCAGTTCCTATATCTAACAGTGAAGTTGCACCTCCTGTTAAGCCATACCTGTAAGGCCCACTTACTTTTGCTGTTTTTTTCCCTTTAAAAATGGAGGTGTATGTTAGGGGTCCTGCTACCTCATTCACTGTACTAGTCCTTTGCTGGGGGAAACAATTGGTCTCATCTGCTTAGAGAACCTAAATACATTTTCCCTGCACTGGTATAAAATATGTATATTCATTTATATTTTATACAAGGCAAAGAGGTTTTATGTCCACACAGTGGCGTAGGAAGGGGGGTGCGGGGGGGGCGGGCCGCCCCGGGCGGCACACTGCGGGGGGCGGGTCGGCCGGCGCTGCAGAAGGAGGAGAAAAAAAAAAAAACGTGGGCCCTTTAAGTCTTCGGGCGCCCGCCCCCTTCCCCCGGTGCCAGCGCTAATAATACTCACCTCTCCTGGTTCCTGCGGCTGCGCGGTAGCTGCAGCCAGCGTCTTCAGCGCCCTCTGACTCTGCGACGTCTCAGGGCAGAGGGTGCGATTGTATCATCACTGCGCGCTCAGCCTCTCTGTCCTGATCGTCGCAGAGCCGGAGAGACGCTGACTGCACCGGACCTGCACTGGGAACGGGAGAGGTGAGGATTTTACTTTTTTTTTTTTTTCTTTATGTCTGTCTGGGGGCAATGCTGGAGACCCTGGGGCAGATTTCTGGACACACTGGGCAATGCTGGACACTGGGGCAGATTTCTGGACAGACTGGGGCAGATTTATGGACACACTGGGCAATGCTGGACACTGGGGCAGATTTCTGGACAGACTGGGGCAGATTTATGGACACACTGGGCAATGCTGGACACTGGGGCAGATTTCTGGACAGACTGGGGCAGATTTCTGGACACACTGGGCAATGCTGGACACTGGGGCAGATTTCTGGACAGACTGGGGCAGATTTCTGGACACACTGGGCAATGCTGGACACTGGGGCAGATTTCTGGACAGACTGGGGCAGATTTATGGACACACTGGGCAATGCTGGACACTGGGGCAGATTTCTGGACAGACTGGGGCAGATTTCTGGACACACTGGGCAATGCTGGACACTGGGGCAGATTGCTGGACACACTGGCGGCAATGCTGGACACACTGGGACAATGCTGGACACACTGGGGCAGATTGCTGGACACACTGGGGCAGATTGCTGGACACACTGGGGCAGATTGCTGGACACACTGGGGCAGATTGCTGGACAACATGGGGGTAATATGCTGGACACACTGGGGGCAGGACTTGAGGCATGGGCAGAATGTAGATACGGGGCATGATTGGAGACACGGGGCAGAATGAAAGACATGGGGCAGGATGGATACGATGGAGACTGATGGGGCAGGATGGGGAGATCATATGGGGTAGAATGGATACTCATGAGGGCAGGATGGGAGAACATATGGCTGGAGCCAGGAATGAGATAAACGGGGCCAGGATGGGGGATATTACCATAGGGGCTAATTAAGGGATATTATTACTGCAGTGATGTATTTATTTTATTTTTTGAGTATACTGTTTTAAATGGGGGGCGGTCCTGTTACTGTGCAGAGTGACACTATATCGCCTTTTTTTCTTCGTGGTGTAATGTAGAAGTTGTTAAAAATTAAGTAATGTGTTCTACAAGCGGAGCTCGAGATAACTGTGTTATTTCCTGCAGAAACGAGTCCTGGCTAGAAGAAATGATGGCGGTCTGTGCTGGATAAAAGATGAAGGACTTCATCTAGAGACGTCACTGGTGAGTCAGTGTTACCTATACACTGACACTATATACTGTATACTATATACAAAGGTCCTGTGTACAATGTCACCAGTGATCACTGTACCTATACATTATATGCAGAGCTCCTGTGTATAATATCACCAGTGATCTCAGTATTACCTCTACACAGACACTGCATACTAAGTACAGATCTCCTGTGTATAATGGCACTTATGGTGATAGTATGGTGCTTTTTTTTTATTACTGATCAGTATTGTAGTATTCAGTCACTATGTGGTGGTAATATGTGGTCTGGAAATGGTGTTGTGGTATTTGTCCCTTGTATGTACTATTTGGTCACCAAGTGGTGGTAATATGTGATCTGGTCATGGTGAGGCGGTATTTGTCCCTTGTATATAGTATTATTTGGTCCCTATGTGGTCTGGTCATGGTGTGGTGGTGTTTCTTCCTGTATGTGATATTATTGGTCTTGGTATAGTGGATTCTGTTGTGTATGGCGGTCATTTGTTCTCTCTGATTTTAATTATTTAAAAGTCACAGGTTTGGCATGTGGGGGTGACACCATTAGGCCCAGTTTAAGTTCTACAAAACAGGAAAACTATTTTTGGTACCTTTGTGTGTATTGAGCAGGGGGGGGAGGGGGGGGGGGGGCGCCAAACTCGGGAGCAGCCCCGGGCGGCAAAAGCTCTAGCTACGCCTCTGTGTCCACACTATACAGTTGTACAATTATTGATTAACTAGCAGAAACATCCATTGTGCTGATTTGACTTTGATAAAACAAAACTTCTATGTGTCAGCTATGGATTTGGCAGTGTATTATGCATAAAATACATCACACAACATATGCTGCGACTGAGAAATGCAGATATCACATTTTCACTATTTTCAAAATGCTGATATAGTGCAAACACAAAATATGCTTCTGTCCTTTGTACCAGGGAACATGTAGCTTTTTAACCAAATGCTGCATCAGGACCAGAATATCGTTTGGTCACATTGTCTTATTCTATAAGTTCATGCTTATTTTTAGAATTTATGTCCTGTAATACAGAACAGCACAGAAAGCAGTTAGAAAAGGATATGTAGGTGTTAATATATGTGCTCTGTTTTTTGCATCATGAGTACAAAAGATCATAGCATGGAGCCCAGAAGAAATGTGTGTTTCAATAAACAAAAGATTACTTTACATTTGTAGATGGCGTTTATATGCTCGAGTGAAATGTTTAGTTTCATATCATATAGCAATGCATTTCTAATATCTGTAGGAAAGAAGACCAGAGAGATTGATGTGACCACTGCAGCCATACAGCAATGTCACGGAGTCACCAGAATCCAAGGGCTAAAGTTTGTCCTTGCAGAGACTGACATGTCAAGCCTGACATACCAAGGTGAGGAGACTTTAAAGCCTTGCAATGCTCATCTGGAAAGTATGCAAGTGACAGCAGGGAGATTGTGGAAGTAAGGCTAAGTTCACATTTGCGTTTGGCAGCCCTTTGTAGTGCTGCATACTTTTTCCCTTCATATCCGCACAGCTGCGCATGCGTCCTGCGTACATTGGGTGCGCAGGGACATGCGTTTGTCTGCGGATGTGTCCACGTGCGTCATTTTGATGTGCCGCCGAACTCCATGCGGTCCGGTGAAACATCAAAACGATGCACGCAGACGCATCCGCAGACAAACGCATGTCCCTGCATACTCAATGTTAAAGATAGATACACAGGATGCATGCGCAGCTGTGCCAGCAGTGGAGCTGATGACACGCTGAGATGCTCTTCAGAAGCCAGCAAAGCAGGGAAATGAGGAGGAGAGGTAAGTATTGTGTGTGTGTGCGGACTGCACTATAGTGTGTTATGTATGTGTCTGCTGCACTATACTGTGTGTGGAGGGGGTGCACTATACTGTGTGTGTGGGGGAACTGCACTATACTGTGTGTGGGGGGACTGTACTATACTGTGTGTGGGGGGACTGCACTATACTATACTCCCTTTTGTTTCCATGACAACTACTCTCTCCACCCACACCCTCAACATAGTGTTCCCCTTCCAGCCTGAGATGGGGCCCTCCCTCAATAGGGTCCGCCCAGAAACCCCTGGCCTAGAGTGGTATGGTGGTGGTGGATGCTAGTATGGGTCTCAGGTATTGCCCCCTCCTCACCCGAAAGAGCGGAGTACCACACCTCTGGCTCAGGTGCAGTACCTCTGTGGT
Organism: Ranitomeya imitator; assembly: GCF_032444005.1. Classification (NCBI taxonomy): domain Eukaryota; kingdom Metazoa; phylum Chordata; class Amphibia; order Anura; family Dendrobatidae; genus Ranitomeya; species Ranitomeya imitator. The sequence continues at coordinate 129,841,852 of NC_091286.1, forward strand.
GACTGGACCCTCACTGGCAACCCCCCCCCCTCCCTGTTAAGCACAGCACGTCCGTCGGCTGGAACAGAGTAAAATAAAGTATTAAAAACATGCAAATATTTTTCTGAATTGCAATTCAACAAGTAAAACAGTGTAACTATTTATTCTCTTTATGGGAGGTATTGTACACTTAAATGTTGCATATAAGTTAGAGAGCATAAAACATAGCGTTATTATTAATTAACTTTTCTCAATCTAGTTCAACAGGTTACAGTGAGATCCCGAGCTGGGTATTCTTCTCACTGTCCTTAGTGCAATATCCCATAGAATGTAAGTCCGCAAGGACAGGGTCCTCTCCCCTCTGTACCAGTCTGTCATTGTAAATTGGTTTACTGTAAACAATATCTATAACTCTGTACGTAGCCCCTTTCTCATTTACAGCACCATGGAATTAATGGTGCTATATAAATGTATAATAATAATAATAAATAATAATATGGGGGAACCCGTCTCAAACTCCCAACGTAGGCTCTGGGTGTGGCTACAGGGCATGACTGGTCACCTCATTTGACCACTTTTCGGCCACGCCAGAAGGTTTTTGTTCTTTGGTCTTCTATTAAAGGTAGAGTGTCCCACTCGCACTCGAATGGTTTACTGTAAAACCAACAAGGAGCACATTAAGTGGAAACTTTGTTTTGGCTACTCACCGTCCATAACCACATTGTCTTTAAATTGAACAAACACTAAGTTTAACTTAACATTTAGTTTAACTTTCTTAGTAGACACTCTCTACTTTTGCTTCCAAGGTAGCACTTGGTGCCTGCATCCCTCTGACTGACAAAGTTCCTTGTCAGGCATCACAACAGGTGATTCAAATGGAGCAAGTCCTGCAGCCGGGGTCTGTGTAGCCTGTGTCCGTCATGCTTGCTGGAGCTGCAGAGACTGGTGCTGCGTCCGGGTTAGAAGCTGACAGTTGCTTTTCTGGCGTTGCACATGTTGATCTGGGAACAACACATCCACCTGTGAACTTTTTTTACATTGAGGGCGTACCACCCCCTTTTGCTCCCATGTCGGGTGTAGGTCACTAGGTCCCCCGGGTGTAAGTCACGATAAGGGTGGCCCTCTAACAGGGTGACTCCACATCCATGCTGGTCACAAATAGTTCTGAGACCATCCCGGGCTCTTTGTTGAATCCCCAGCCCTTTTTCAAGTCAAAAGACACTACTGTGCCCTGTCTCCGTGGACCCCGGTCAGCATGTCTAGCTTTGCGGGCTTTGGAATTGGCCCACATGTTCCGTTCCTCCATTACTTTCCATTGGGACTTGCGCTCCTGCTTCTCTGCCTCCCTTCTGTGCACCTGCTGCCGGCAGTAGTCCTCCCAACTGAGGGTCTCCACTCGATTTTTTCCTGCTTGGGCCTCCCCTGGGAACCCCATCAAATCCGTCCCCTGGTGCTCCCAATGGATAACCACTCTCTCACTATACACCTCCCGGGACATGAGTTCGGCTGCAGTGGAGCCGCCATTTTATCTTTGATGTCTGCTGTCCGGTCCCAGGCTATGTTTTTAAATGCCTGGCCGGGTTTTAGGGCTGGCAGGGTTTTTAAGGGCCCAACTAAGGTCTCCTTGGCCACCGGGGCAACGTTGGTACCTGTTTCCTCTCCAGTGCCAGTCTCCTCCTCCATCTCCACTGCCAGTCGCTAGGCCACCCTCTGTTCAGACACTTTTTTCAGCAGGGCCTCTTTCTGCTTTGCGACTGCAGTAAGCTGCATCTCCAGGAGCTGGCAACCTAACTCCTGCACCTCTGCTCCAAGGAACTCTGGGTCCACCGCGGACATCTGGTCCGAGTCCTCCTGTCAGTTGGGGGAGTCCACCTCTTCCATCTCATGCTCCGGAGCTCTCCATCCACCGCTCGCCATGTTGCTCACCAGGTAAGTCGTTGCCTCTCCTGCAGCACACTTTCCCACACATCCACACTTGCTCCTTCCATTCTCCACCCTTCGTGGGTGGATCCTCCTTCTTTTCCTGCCAGCGATGCCAGCAGGCGGATCCCTCTCCCTCTCCGAGTCATTTCTCATTCAAGTCAGTATAGTGGGCGGGTACGGTTTTCGTGCCATTCGGTAACCAGGCCCACTATAGGTGCATGAGACCCTGGTTTACCGGGTCATTCCATCCTGTTCGTGACACCAAAATGGAGCATCCGCCAGGGCTGTGGAGTACTCGGGCCAGGTCGGGCGGTTCTTCGGGGGGGGATGTCACGGCAACAGTGACCCGGTCCGTGGCCCTCGGCGACCAATAAAAGTAAAATGAAAGGGGGAATAAAGTTTATATGGGGTTTGTTCGTGACGCCACCCGTGGTGTTCGGCATCAGGGGAAAAGGCCGATGCTGCGGTTCATGTCCACGGGGGCAGTTACTGACACAGCAGAGATGTTGCAGCTCTCCACAGGAAGAGCTAGGCCCCTGGGCAGTTAAAAAGTTAAAGTCAATGCTTGTGAATGTTGTAGTGCAGGGCAAGCGATTCAGGGTGTAGTTTCCACTCTTCACTCACAGATCTTAGATGCAGTTCCCAGCCGGGTGCTGTGTCCTCCGGGTCTGTGGTCCAGCCAGCTCTCAGGTAATTTGGGGTTCATTCTCCCGAGACTCCCTCTCTTATGCTCCATCCATGGCCGTCTCTCTGCGCTGGCTTCGCCCTCCTGTCCTGCACCTCACACACAGTGTCTTAAGCCAGCAGCCCCGGATCCTGTCTGGCGACGTCCTCTGGGTCTCCTTGATCCTGCATGGCTGCCTTTTCGGTGAATGTGTGTGGTTGTGACTGTGTCACATACAGATACCACAGCCCCCGGTTTGCTAGCTGAGCCTTGTAGTTCCTCCACTATTCTGGACCCTCAGGGGCACACCAGTTAAACTATACTGTGTGTTTGTGGGGGTCTGCATTATACTGTGTGTGTGGGTCTGCTTTATACTCTGGGGGCTGCATTATACTGTGTGTGTGTGGGGGTGCTGCATTATATTCTTAGGCTGCTGCATTATGCTCTTAGAGGACTGCCTTATATTCTGAAGGGGGTGCATTATACTCTGTGGGAGGCTGCATTATGCTGTGTAAGAGAGGGCTGCACTATATTGCATGTGTTTGTGGGGGGGCTGAATTATACTGTGTGTGTAGGGGCTGCATTGTACTCTGAGGGAGCTGCATTATACTCTGAGGGGGTTGCTTTATACTGTGTGCTGGGGGCTGCTTTATACTCTGAGGGGGACTGCATTATGCTCTGAGGGGGGCCGCATTATACTCTATCAAGGACCATAGTTAGTGTATTCTACTATATGTACTATATGGGACCTGCATTATAATGTATCGAGTACTATCTGTCCCCATCATTCTTCTTCAGCCAGAGTAAGGGTAGGTGCACACGGTCAGTAAACAATGCGGGTTGGACGCTGCATACTTGCGCAGCGTCAGATGTTACACCATAGTGGATGGTATTTCAAGAAATCCCATGACCTCTATGCATGCACAAATTCCTGCAGTTCACCCACGGAGACGGATATTCAGTGCGTCTTTCCAGACCGCAGCATGTCTATTAATCCTGTGGGGACGCGAGCCTACGCAAGATAAATCTCACCCATACAGTGTATTGGACAAGGTGAATCCACATGGTTCAATGAACATGGACATGTGCTGCTTCCAAAGCGCTGCCAATTACTGAAAGTGTGCTCCTACCTAACCAGGCCGGGAAACAAGCGTCGAACGACTTCAATATTGTCGATTGTGCTCATTTAGCGGCATGAACTTAGTGCTTTTAAATACAGTACAACAGAAATAAATGTTTCTGTGTGATGGTGCAGTATGTGAGCATTTGATGCCCCACTTTAAACTTTTGCTCAGGGCCCCACTTTGTCTAAAACCGGCCCTGTGCTGGAGCAGTATCAGTCTAGGAAGTTTGCATGCACTTTTTCATTTTAAGCAGAAAACATTATCTACTGAGAATGGGTTGTCTTGAAGAGTCAGTATTATAGTCTATAGTTTTCCGTAAAGGACCCGTTGAAGCGCAAGAGGTGCGAAACAGCCATCGTCTGGGGTGTACCACATGATACCTTCCTGTTTGCATGCATGAACTTTTTAATGGGACAGTAAGTGCCATGTTTTTTCTTGTTCATGAGGTTTTCCTTAGAATTTTCTTAAAAAGGCTATAAAGTTTCTTAAAAAGAGCAATGATATTGCAACTGGAAGGACCACTGCACCTGCTTTTCATCTTAATGCACCACTCCAGTATTTTTTTATTTCACACCAAAAGTGGTATCACTTATGTGTGTTGCCTGCCTGAAGTAAATTGCCAGGTGCCATTTTCTGTTCTTCCTGTTCTTCCCGGTTCCACTCTTGTGTCACTCTGCCATCTTGTGACCGCAGCTTCTGACTAACCGTAAGTCAAAGCTAATGGTCACTAGCTCTCAATGTAAGTCTATTAGAGTCTCGTTCTGTTCTTGTTCTGGCTCTCATAGACTGACATTGAGTTGTGTCTTCTGGCCAGGCTTGGACTGGCCCATAGGGTAACAGGGGAATCCCCCGGTGGGCCCCTGTGCAGATCTGGGCTCCCAATCCCATTGTATGTGCAGTATTGGCATAATTCACTTGATGTAATCTGTACAGAAAAAAACAGCATCTCATCATCATTAACCAAAGTACCCGGTTTATTATTATATAGGTAAATGTGAGATCGAGGGTAGTGTAATATTTGAATGCAGGTGAAAAGTGCCCCCCCCCAAAGTCAATGTTACTAGTGGGCCCTTGGCACCACAGTCCAACACTGCTTCCAGCTCACAACCTGCGGAAGACCAACCAGAGTGGGGCCGAGAAAGGCAGAAGACGGCGGCTTGTACGTATAATGCTACAGGCAGGTAACACGCTGTAGTGATACTATTCCAGAGATAAACTAAAAAAAAAATAACAACGTAGTAACATAGTTATTAAGGTTCAAGGAAGACTAAGTCCATCTAGTTCAACCCAAAGCCTAACCTTACATTTATAACCTGTATCATTATACTTTTCAAGAAAGGCATCCAGTCACCAGTGTGGTCGAACAAGTGACTTGTATAGAGGTAAAATTATGTTCTCCTCATGAGCATCTATGCCTCTTTTAATGCATCCCATTATTTTATTGGCCTTTGTAGCAGCTGCCTGACACTGGCCACTAAATGTGAGTTTGTCATCCACCCATACTCCCAAGTCTTTTTCATTGATGGTTTTGCCGAGTTTTAGAATAAGGCCGGGATCACACACAGCGAGATACGGTCTTGCTGGTTAAAACCAAGCTCTGACACCGGCACTCCGGAGCGGAGCGTGCGGTTGCATAGCAACACATGGAGCCGCTCGCTCCGCTCTGGAGTGCCGGCGCCAGAGCTTGGTTTGAACATGCGAGACACGGACATGTTTCTCGCAAATGGAAACGAGCCCTTAAGCACATAGTTATACATCTTATTACTTCTACCCAAATGCATGACCTTACATTTATCCCCATTAAAGGGACACTGTCACCTGAATTTGGAGGGAACAATCTTCAGCCATGGAGGCGGGGTTTTTGGGTGTTGGATTCACCCTTTCCTTACCCGCTGGCTGCATGCTGGCTGCAATATTGGATTGAAGTTAATTCTCTGTCCTCCATAGTACACGCCTGCGCAAGGCAAGATTGCACTGCGCAGGCGTGTACTACGGAGGACAGAGAATGAACTTCAATCCAATATTGCAGCCAGCATGCAGCCAGCGGGTAAGGAAAGGGTGAATCAAACACTGGAAAACCCCGCCTCCATGGCTGAAGATTGTTCCCTCCAAATTCAGGTGACAGTGTCCCTTTAAAGCTCATTTGCCATTTATCAGCCCAAGCTTCTAGTTTACATTAATCATCCTGTAATATAAAATTGTCCTCCTCAGTATTGATTACTGCAGAGTTTAGTATCATCTGCAAATATTGAAATTCTACTCTGTATGCCCCTACAAGATCGTTAAAAAGCAGAGGGCCCAATACTGACCCCTGTGGTACCCCACGGCTAACCGCCACCCAGTCTGAGTGTGCTCCATTAATAACTACCCTTTGTTTCCTATCACTGAGCCAGCTCTTAACCCACTTACACATATTTTCCCCTATCCCCATTATTCTCATTTTATGTATCAATCTTTTGTATGGCACCGGAGTGGGGCTTTAATGACCTGCAAATTTGATGTTGATGTCCTCCTGCATTTGGTTACACATAACTCAGTTTTTTCTGTTGGCAAGGTGTACATTATTTATACATTATTTTCATGGGAAAGTGTGTCATTTTATTTAATCTATGTGAAAAATGCATAAAATCTAAAGAATAATGATTCTTTATCACTCACTGATTATCATGCATAATTATTTTTATTGAATTTGTTACAGAACTTTACAGAGACTAGCTACTGCATTTTACTAGTTGCTTTTCCTCCATTGAGGCCGGGGTCACACTTGCGAATGTGATGCGAGAAACTCACACGAGTCTTATCAATACCCGGCACTTTTGCCGGCACTCGGAACTGGAGTGTGCGGCTGCATGTTTTTCTATACAGCTGAACGCTTCATTCCCGAGTGCTGGTGGCAGTGTTGGGTATTGATGCGAGAGACTCATGTGAGTTTCTCGCATTACACTCGCAAGTGTGTCCCCGGCCTTACACTGCTTCCCAAGATGTGATGAGGCAAAACCACATTATTTTCTCCACCTCCACAGTCCAGAATAGTCAGTACCTGGGATAAAGAGCCACTCAGGACAAGATTGATAGAACTTAAAGGGAATCTTTCCATAGGATCAACCCCCCTGAGCCGAGCATTCCTTTATAGGGAATCTGCAAGGAGGATTTTTGCCTCAAACAAATGTCATGTATGTGCATGTACTTTCCTGCTGATTAAATACATACCTTGTATAGTCGTAGATCCAGATACAGCTAACCGCACCACCAGGATGTCAGAGCCGACACACCGGACCCAGCAAGCATAGATATCAGCCGAACAGCAAGACTTCAGGTGCTCACACCAAGAAGATATAACAATGCGATGATCCAGATAGGAGAAAAAGTGGCAGCACTCACCAGTCTTGACAGCAGGTAATCCTTTATTGACACATACTCTTCACTGCTCGGGGGTGCATATTTACAGATGAGTGTACAGGTAAAACATACTTATCGTTCTCGCTGGTTGTTAGCTCCATGAAAAACCATTGCAGGCATCGTTGCTTTTGCTGTTAAACATGACGAATCACACCGACCTGACGACCAAATAAAGTTCTGGACTTCTAGCTACGACCAGCGATGTCACAGCGGGATCCAGATCGCTGCTGCATGTCAAACACAACGAGATCACTATCCAGGACACTGCAACGTCACGGATCGCTGTCGTTCTCGTTGGAAAGTTGCTCAGTGTGAAGGTACCTTAAGTATGAGTGTGTGTACTTTTAAATTACTATGTTGCTCTGCCCAGCTTACACTCTGCCCAGTTTCACACCCTTCATCACTTTGTGTCTAATGTTTACCTTTTCTTCCCTTGTAGACTGTGCGGTGCTGCTGTCCCCGTGTTGTGCTGCTGTTTTGGTGCTGTGCTGCTGTCCTGGTGCTGTGCTGCTGTCACGCTTCTGTGCTGCTTGCTGTGCTATCGGACTACTGCTTATAATGTAAGTATTGGCCTTCAAATTTCTTAATTTTTTTTGGACTTTGGCTACATTGTGTTTGGCTCTTTTAAACAATTTTTCTTATCTGTTCTTTTGTGTAGTGTTTCACTTGACTGCTGCCTACTCTTCAAACATGTCCTCCAGTGAAGAACTGACTGCTTCCTAGGGTGGACATGACACTGATTATGTAATCACATTTGATATACTGATTGGTATGTATTGACTGGCAATACTACACATGTGGTAAATCATATATTTTCTTTACAGAAACCTTCCAGTGCAGAAGAGGAGGAGCAGTCAAGTGGAAATTAATCTTCCCAGGGTCGTCGGTTCCAAATTCCTGAGGTGGAAAGACGGGGTGTAAGTATACTTTTCGTTATCAGACTTGTAATTGGATTTTTTTCTCAGTTTTGTATCTTTAAAACTGTATGACTTATTAACTTTTTTTCTTATTTTATTTGATCTATAGGTTCGACAACATGAGGAAGGTCAACATGTCTTCACATTAAAGAGAGTAAAAGTTTGTTGGCGTTCGATGAAGGATCGCTTCAATAAGGACATCAGACAGGAGATTCTGCTTAAAAGTGGTGCTGCTCCAAAGCTCTCGAAATATAAATACAACCATATGCTTTCTTTTCTGAGGCCTGCGGTTGCTCAGCGAACGTGAGTATCTTTTCTGTTGTCTACTATATAAACTATAAAAAAAATTTTAGTAATATTTTTCTTTTATTTTCCACACAGAACCTGGAGCAGCACTATACAACCTGGATCGTCCCCTGTTGGAGCGGCCCCTCATGCACCAGCCAACGAACTGTCTCAATCATCCTCCAGCGATGTAGCAAGAGGCAGGCTTCACAGGCTGGGAAACAGGCAGCCGGTCCATCAGGTTTTCTACTCTCCCAGCCCTCTGCCACTGCTTTTGTTGGGACTTCTCGTCAGTGGCAGAGGGCCTGGGAGAGGTCTGTCATGCCCGAGTTTATTCACTTAAGCTCAGTCTTCCAGGATGGGATGAAGGTGATTGGAGATAGACTGGACAGTGGGTTCACTCAGGTGAATACACTTTTCCAGGATGTCCACAGAAGCCTTGACCACCTGGAAGCCAACCTTCAGAGACTGGCGAGACTTTTTTTTCAGCAATAGAGCGGGGTGTGTCAGAAAACCTTACGCCTGAACTCCAGCTGAACGTCATGCATGCCTGCCAGGCTGCTTACAGCCAGGCATTACAGCAGCAGTCCCGAAGCTATCATCCGCAGGCTGGATTTTACCAGCATCACCAAGCACAGCATCAGTGGCCTGTTCCCTCAGTTCACAGATATACCACGTTCCTGAGTAGAGCACTCCTGCAGCAAGCAGCATTCACCACGATCCAGAGTGCAGCACCCCTGCAGCAAGCAGCATCCACCATGCTCCAGAGTGCAGCACCCCTGCAGCAAGCAGCATCCACCACGCTCCAGAGTGCAACCTGGAGCAAGCAGGATCGACCACGCTTCCCAGTCCAGCATCCCTGCAGTATGCAGCATCCACCATGCTGCACAGTCCAGCACCACACCAGCACACTGCTACAGAGGCCAAAACTCCCACTCATCCAACAAAGAAATGCAGAAAGACTAGTGACTAGTGACTTGGCGCCGCACCGTAAAATGAAGACCCGGAGCAAGAAATGTCAGCCAAAAATGGTCCTACCACCTCCACCCTCACCTCCCAATGTGTCTTTGTTGTCTTATATGTCACCACCTTCCCTTGTTTCTCTCCCTTCCAATTTGTCTATCCCTTCCCACATTTTAACTCCTAATGTGTTGTCTACTCCAAATGTGTCCGGTCCCATCCAGGAGCCAATCCCTCAATTTATTGCCCCTTCCCCTGTAACCCCTTCATCATCAAATGTTACCAAATCATCACAACTCCATACCCCCAAGGTCCACAATATCTCACTGTCATACAGACCCCGAACATAAACCCAGTTGTTGTTTAATGCAAAATAAAAAGATGGTTATGGTTGTTGTTAAATAAAAATGTTATTTTGTTTGCACTACCCCTGTTTTCTTTGTCTCTTTATGTGAAATTACACATGTGTGTTGTGTTGTTGAGTCAAGTTGTAACGGGTGTTTAACTGGAGGTGTTTTATTAGTAGTAAAGTCAGCAAACATATAACATTTACTTAAAATATATTAAACCATATTGTCTTGCCATGCAAGATGTCCATCATCAGAAACAAAGTAAGCAGCAAACGTATCCCTCATCTGGGCAACTTCCACTGTAATCCTCAGAGGGTGATCACGGTAATCCTGCAAAGTGCTAGCAACAGGTATGTCAAGTTCTAATTGATGTCACTCTTTTGCCAGGATGTAATTGTGCATAGCAACACATGCCTTGACCATATCATCAATTGTCTCAGTTTTTTTCCCAAAATGCACCATTTAGATGCCAGCAAACCAAAGACACACTCCACAGTTCTTCGTGCCCTTGTCAGTCGCTAGTTGAAAATCCTTTGCTGTGATTCAAATCCCGACTCAAGTATGGTTTTATGAGGTTGGCTCACATATGAAACGCCTCATCCCCAACCACAACAAACGGCACTGACAGTTTTTCAGTGTTCGGATGCGGTTGTGGCGGTGGAAAATGTAAATTATTACCATACAAATGTTGGCCCATGTCAGAGTTTTTGAAAGTCTGTGAGTCATTTCCTCGTCCAAATGGGCCAACGTCAATGGCGACAAATCGACACTCAGCATCTGCAACTGCCATGAGAACAATCGACAAGTATTTTTTTTAAATTGAAATACTCGGATCCACTTCCAGCAGGTTTCAGAATCCAAATGTGTTTACCGTCTACAGCACCCAGTTTGGAAAATTACAAATTTCATGGAATTTTGCTGCATTTTTCAGCCAGAGTTCAGTTGTGGGTTGGGCGAGGAATTCTGCATGCAGAACATCACATAAAGCATGGCGGGTGTTTCCAACAATCCCAGGAAGGGTTGACACTCCAATCCAGAATTGAAAATGTATGATAAGTAGTGATGAGCGAGTGTACTCGTTGCTCGGGTTTTCCTGAGCACGCTCGGGTGGTCTCCGAGTGTTTGTAAGTGCTCGGAGATTTAGTTTTCATTGCCTCAGCTGCATGATTTACAGCTGATAGACAGCTTGATTACATGTGGGGATTCCCTAGCAACCAGGCAACCGCCACATGTACTCAGGCTGGCTATCAGCCATAAATCATGCAGCAGCGTCAACAAAAACTAAATCTTTGAGCAGTTGCAAATACTCGGAGACCACCCGAGTGTGCTCAGGAAAACCTAAACAACGAGTACACTTGCTCATCACTAATGGTAAGGTCTCAAAAGATGAGGATTTCATCTATGTAGGGTCTATATATACAGAATCCCCATGAGACACGCTCATTGGGTGTGCCTTTTGTCAAGGAAATTCTCCTGGAACAGCATTTGCCGGATAACAAAATTCATTGGAATTTTTAACGCATGCGCAGAAACAACGCAAATACATGCACAAACGCACGCACACGCAGCTTTTTTTGGTGTCATGCTTAAGCTGATGCAGATAAAAAACGCAGCGTAAGCATGCATTTGAATGTGTTTTGACATACGTTTGCGCATGCAAATGATACGCTGTGGCCAGATACGCTAATGTGAACTTAGCCCAACTGAGCCACAAAAGTTTTGAGTGGTAAATTGAAATCGCAGCTCCTCTACCCTATTTCACTATTCTGATCCCGCCATCTTCCTTCTATTATTGACTGACCGGTCATGCTTGTTAGTGACCTGCCTCCTCTGATCAGTCAGTAAGAGATAAATAAAATAAGTCTTGCCAAATCAGACAAGGTGATTTTCTGGATTTGTTTTCTCAATTTTGACTCTCATAGTTGTGGTCTACCTATGATGTCAATTACAGGCCTCGCTCATCTTTTTAAGTGGGAGAACTTGCACAATTGGTGGCTGACTAAATATTTTTTCCCCCACTGTATATATTGGGTACATTTACTAATTTAGTGTATGATCATATATTAATGCCAATTCTAATATTGATAATGTAACACAATCACAAAAAATGTAGCATTCTTTCTTCAATTCTGCCTAGTACCAATAACTATACATTTCACAGATAATTTTGTGTATTTCATATATTACAGCTAATCCGTATTTTATCTACTACACAAGAAGTTTTGCCGCAGTTCAGTGGTGGGGATTCTTAGCAGAAGATAATAATACTGTCTTCTCCTTTCAGTAGTATTTGAGACTCTGTATGGAGATTATAATTATTTAGAAGAAAATCCATATGCTTATTCCCTGCATGAGAAGAGAAATAGGTCACCATTATATTACCCTTATCTGCAGAAGCAGGTGTAGTGTAGTATGAGGCAAAGTGCTGCCATAAGAAACAGCGAGGTGCAGCTCTTTAAATAAAAGAATATTTAATAAATCACATATCCAGGGTGTAAAATATACTTTAGTTCCCTTTTCTGAATTTTACTGGAGCATAGCTTTTCCAAATTGCTTCCTATTATAAGTGACTGCACAATAATGAGATTAGATGCAATTACCAAAACTGCATAGTTAAGAAGTAACTATCAAAAGGAAGGGAGAGGAAAGGATATAACGCTATGGATCTCGTATCAGATGTACACATCATCCAGGAATCTGGAAGAAGAATAGTAGAAGAAGAAGAAGAGTAGAGATGCATCGTTTAATAAAGAACATTTGTGTAACTTATGGAATATGTGTGCTTCGGCCATGCAGAGAAGACGATGACATCATACTTTATTGGTTTGTACTTGCGTCATAAAGTAGTATAACCTCAGGAAAGCAACACTGCTAAGGTCCAGAAAAATTAGCAGGTTCAGCAATTGTATCTTGAAAACAGGAGGATATGAAAGTGAGTGAGGAAGGAGGTATATAGCAGGGGAAGGAAAAAGAGGAGAGCCCACTAAATGGGGATTAATATTATTATTTATTATGTATTAGATTTTAACAATGTCTGCATTGGAAAGTTACAATATCTATGTGCAGACGCCGCCAAAAAGAAAATAAAAGGGTCCCTCAAAAATGGGCTACAGATTTGAAAGCATGCTGAAAATTGTCTACTCTGGATTTTAATGCAATGTAAAGGTAAATGTAAAGCCAATGACAAAATATGCCGTAACTTACTCTTAAAGGGTTTTTCTGGGACTTTAACACTGATAGCCTATCCTTTGGATAGGTCATCAATGTGTGATCAGTTGGTGTGGGGAACTGCTCACTTATGCACAGCTCTGTCTACGGAATAGTGTTCGAAACCCGCTATTGATGTGAATAGGGGATGGATGTTCAGTGCCCCGTCGCCATCATTATTACATCGTTGGAGCTGTGCTAAGCAACTCCATATCCAAGAAGTCCAGGACAAGCCCCTTTAGAAATCCTTTGTTATTCCGTGGAACGGTGCACTATGTTACATAGCTTGATAGCTACTGTACAATGGCAAATGGGTGGCCACGCTATGCAATTAGAATAAGCATGTTCATTAGCAGGATGGGTGTACATTATAAAAGACATGACTTAAAGATGCTTGCAAAAGTATTCACCCCCTTGGCTTTTTAGCTATTTGCTACATTACAACCTGTGCTTAATATTTTTGTAATCTGGTTTGTGTGATCAGGGCTGCCACTAGAAATTTCGGGGCCCCATACTGGCAAAATTTTCGGGGCCCCCTTGAAACTCCGCCCAGGCTCCACCCCAGCCCCGCCTCCAGGCTCCACCCCACGATCTGTCCACAGTCCCACCACTCTCTCTTGGAAAATCTCCACTTCTCACCTATCACACATTAACAGTTCCCATCACCAGATCACACATATAGCCGGCAGCTTTTGTTTTGGCCAAAAGATTTTTTAAGCCGCCACCACAACAAGGTAGACACTTTTGGCCGGGCCCTACTCTACTGTAACCTACTAAATATTTGTTAAAATATGCAATACAATTTAGGTATATTTTTATTTATTTTTCAATTTTTAAAATGACCTATAATACTACATACAAGGAACAAATACCACAACACTATGACCAGATGACATATTACCACCACAGTGATCGAATAATATAAAATACAAGGAACAAATACCGCTACACCATGACCAGACCACATATTACCTCCACATCATGACCAGACCACATATTACCAACAATGACTGAATACTACAATACTGATCAGTAATACAAAAAAACCCACAATACTATCACCATCAGTGCCATTATGCACAGGAGATCTGTAATTAGTAAGCAGTGTCTGTGTACAGGTAATACAGTGATCACTGGTGACATTACACACAGGAGCTCTGTATATAATGTATAGATAATACAGTGATCACTGGTGACACTGTACACAGGACCTCTGTATATAGTATACAGTGTATAGTGTAAGTGTATAGGTAACACTGACTCACCAGTGAGTCTCTAGGTGAAGTCCTTCATCTTTCATCCAGCACAGACCGCCATCACTTTATCCAGCCAGGACTCGTCTCTGCAGGAAATAAAACAGTTATCTCAAGTTCCGCTTGTAGAACACATTACTTAATTTTCCCAACTTCTACATTACACCACATGAAGAAGGCAACATAGTATCACTCTACACAGTAACAGGACCGCCCCCCCATTTAAAACAGTATACTCAAAAAATAAAATAAATACATCACTGCAATAATAATATCCCTTAATTAGCCCCTATGGTAATATTCGCCATCCTGGCCACCGTGTGTCTCATTCCAGGCTCCAGCCATATGTTCTCCCATCCTGCCCTCATGAGTATCCATTCTACCCCATATGATCTCCCCATCCTGCCCCATCTGTCTCCATCGTATCCATCCTGCCCCATCTGTTTCCAATCCTGCCCCATCTCTGTCCAGCACTCTGCCCCATCTCTGTCCAGCACTCTGCCCCATCTCTGTCCAGCACTCTGCCCCATCTCTGTCCAGCACTCTGCCCCATCTCTGTCCAGCACTCTGCCCCATCTCTGTCCAGCACTCTGCCCCATCTCTGTCCAGCACTCTGCCCCATCTGTCCAGCACTCTGCCCAGCACTCTGCCCCATCTCTGTCCAGCACTCTGCCCCATCTCTGTCCAGCACTCTGCCCCATCTCTGTCCAGCACTCTGCCCAGCACTCTGCCCCATCTCTGCCCAGCACTCTGCCCCATCTCTGTCCAGCACTCTGCCCCATCTCTGTCCAGCACTCTGCCCCATCTCTGTCCAGCACTCTGCCCCATCTCTGTCCAGCACTCTGCCCCATCTCTGTCCAGCACTCTGCCCCGTGTCTAGCTTTCTGCCCCCCATGTGTCCAGCTTTCTGCCCCCCATGTGTCCAGCTTTCTGCCCCCCATGTGTCCAGCTTTCTGCCCCCCCCATGTCCAGCTTTCTGCCCCGCCCCCCCCTGTCCAGCTTTCTGCCCCCCCCGTGTCCAGCTTTCTGCCCCCCCCCGTGTCCAGCTTTACTGCCCCCTCTGTGTCCAGCTTTACTGCCCCCTCTGTGTCCAGCGGCCTTCTGCCACCCTGTGTCCAGAGGCCTTCTGCCCCCGTGTCCAGCGGCCTTCTGCCCCCGTGTCCAGCTGCCTTCTGCCCCCTCTGTGTCCAGCTGCCTTCTGCCCCCTCTGTGTCCAGCTGCCTTCTGCCCCCCTGTGTCCAGCGGCCTTCTGCCCCCTGTGTCCAGCTGCCTTCTGCCCCCTGTGTCCAGCTGCCTTCTGCCCCCTCTGTGTCCAGCTTTACTGCCCCCCTGTGTCCAGCTGCCTTCTGCCCCCTGTGTCCAGCTGCCTTCTGCCCCCCTGTGTCCAGCTGCCTTCTGCCCCCCTGTGTCCAGCTGCCTTCTGCCCCCTGTGTCCAGCTGCCTTCTGCCCCCTCTGTGTCCAGCTTTACTGCCCCCCTGTGTCCAGCTGCCTTCTGCCCCCTCTGTGTCCAGCCTTCTGCCCAAACCTCCCCCCAATCGCCGCTCTCCGCTCTCCGCTCTTAATAGAAAAAAAAAAAGTTCTACATACCTGCCACGCTCCTGATCTCTCCACGCAGCTGCACTGTGCACTCGCCGGCGACTGACAATGACGTCAGACGCCGGCGACCTGCACGCTGCGGCTGGCGGCTGTTAACTATTGACGTGCGGGCGCGGGCCCGCATGTCAATAGCGTACAGCTGCAGCGCCGGCCGCCGCTAAGGGCCCGGTTCAGCCTGCGGCTGCCGGTAGGGGCCCGGTGAGCAGGTAAGAGGGGGCCCGATGCGGGCCCCCTCTGCTCACCGGGCCCCTTACGCCAGTCACGGCTGTAATGCCCTGATGGCGGCCCTGTGTGTGATGCATCAGCACCAAGTAGTCTAGGTTGGTGAAGTGAGAAAAAAATAGGCATAAACTAAAATTATGGAATTAAAAAAAAAATTGGCATGTGTATGTGTATTTAACCCTTTTGCACTGAAGCCCCTAAAAGTTTCTGGTGCAAGTAATTACCGTACCTCTATAAGTCACATGTTTAGTGACAGGAAGTCCACCTGTGTGCAATCTAAGTGTCACATGGTCTGTCAGTATATACACACCTTTTCTGGAAGGCCACAGAGGCTGCAATACCATCCGGGGTGAAGGCAAACTGCCAAAACATACGTCAGGTCTTAAGGTGCGTGCTGTATCCTACACTACAGGTATTGCTTCATGTGTAATACATTTGTATACTGCAGTTGAAGTGGAATGGGTCCTTTTGTTTTACATTAGGTGTGGGTTTATCAGAGTGGCAAGTAATGTTTGGCTATGTAGGGTCCTTGGTTAACATCTAACTACTAATAGGTACTTACTCCCTTATTCATATGCACATCCCCACCATAAGTATCTGTTTAATTGTCCTATTTTCACTCACAACTTAACAATGACTCTGTAAGCTTTGTGTGTGGTTTTTTTTAGTATTTTTGCACCACCTTGTGGTTTCCCACTTTTTAATATGCTTAGTCTATATATGTAAAATATATTTTCAGTATTTAATACAAACTAATGACTTTATGGGGGGTGAATAGTTATTCACACTGAAGTTTTCAGTAATTTTGTCCTATTTGTTTGTTTGCTTCACAATAAAAAAAGAAAAATAAATGTTCACAGTTGGAGGCATGTTCTTTACTTGAACTGATGCAAACCCTTAAAATAATCCAAACAAAGAAAAAATAGAAGTGCACTCACCGGTCCTGAAATTAACAATCCTTTAATCAGAACATGTGCAGGTAACTAAAGGGAGAACGTGGAACAGAAGGACCATCAGGACCCGTAGAAGTGCAGTTGCGCGAAACGGCCGTCGTCCTTCTGTTCCACGTTCTCCCTTTAGTTACCTGCACATGTTCTGATTAAAGGATTGTTAATTTCAGGACCGGTGAGTGCACTTCTATTTTTTCTTTGTTTGGATTATCATAGACTTTCTGATATCTCGCTGAGGATCTGTTTATACCAAGGAAGGTGAGGGGCACAAGGGGGCATTCTTTGCGTCTGGAGGAGAGAAGGTTTTTCCACCAACATAGAAGAGGATTCTTTACTGTTAGGGCAGTGAGAATCTGGAATTGCTTGCCTGAGGAGGTGGTGATGGCGAACTCAGTCGAGGGGTTCACGAGAGGCCTGGATGTCTTCCTGGAGCAGAACAATATTGTATCATACAATTATTAGGTTCTGTAGAAGGACGTAGATCTGGGGATTTATTATGATGGAATATAGGCTGAACTCGATGGACAAATGTCTTTTTTCGGCCTTACTAACTATGTTACTATGTTACTATGTTACTATATTGTGCACCCAAGTGTCCATTTCAAGGCTTATATGGCATAGCAGCAATAATATACACGTGGTGGCATTGGGTAGAAACTAGTAGCAGTGCCGTGTATCTTTTTCTACATTTATACAAACCCTTAAAATAAACAGTGAAATTCCAGGTTGTGAGGTAAAAAAACACTAAAACTGTCATGGAGGGGTGAATATTTTTGCAAGCCATTGTAAATCCAACTTTAAAATGTATAGCACTACATTAAAAACATTTTAAGTAAAGATAATGGCTTGTTTCCTCCAGAAATAAAAAAAATAAAAAGCACATTCGTATAGGTTATTGACATGTCTGTTGCTGAGACATTGAAAACAGATACTATGGAGTCAGGTGAGAAGTTCAATAAAGTGCTTAACTGGGTTTTCCAACTTGGTCATTTATGGTGTGTCCCTGGTATATGCCATAAATGTCTGATATGTGAGGATTGCACACCATTGTAACATGGTGGGGGGCAGTAGCCATGGGCGAAGCACTTGTCTTCAGCGCCCCGCCACGTTACATGAAAGTGTGGGTCCTGGCTGGGTGTGTGAACTTGTGCTGTGAGGGTCTTATGTCCTTGCAAGCTACATGTAGCTGGTGTTGTGGGCTTTCCAGGACCAGATGTTTCACAGTTCAATGAGGGAGACTACCATTCCAAAATAAACTCTTTACCGAAAGCTAACTCAATAAGGGTTATACAGTATACAAGGAATAACATGTACAAAGTCTGAAGCATTTTTCCACACAGTATCCTTCCTCTGTAGGCACACTGACATTCTCCCTACTTTCCCACAACCCAGTTTTAACGCTACAGTCCTGATTCACCAGCCTTCTTTACTTGCTCAGAGGTTCCGCATCCTAGTTCTTCCACTACTGGTGACCTGGTTCTCCCGCTTGGGAGCATTTACTAGTCCCAGTTTCTCAGTCCTACTAAGGCACGCTACGTTCTGCGTTAAAAACTCAAGATCTCATATCTAGACGTCCTCTCCTAGGACCCAACTCCGGGAGGCCACTCTGTCTGCTTTGTTACTTTTTCCCAGGATCACTCTATCCCACCTTCTTCCGCCTCCTATCACACAGGATCACCCTCCGATGAAGCACTGCCCTCTAAAACCTATCTCCATTCCAAGCAGGAAGCTGTCACTCTCCCTAACACTAACCCCTCCCACTCTGGGTTAGTTTCAACCATTAACTCTGTCTTACCCTGTCATTAACTACCTACATATCTATTACATCAGTTATCATATAACACTATACCTTACACCAGACCTGGACAAAATACAACCCCAGGCCACATCTAGCCCTCAGGCTGTTCCAGTCCGGCACACGAAAGCCGAAAGGCTGAAACAATGGACCAGGGTGGCACTGTGCCCTCCCCTACCCGCCTTCGGTCCTCCGCCTCTGCCTGCTGTCACCACTATCTGCATCCTAAGAATGCAGGCATCAGTGAGTACATTGGTGGAGAACGGGGCTGCAGGCTCATTCTTCCACTAATTAGAATATGAGATAGCAGACGTCATTTTATCGCGTCAGCTTTGCACTGTGGAGTGTCAGTGCGTCATAGAGAGCAGAGCGATGGGGGAATGAGAGCAAGGTACATGTTGTTTTTTTCATGTCTATTGGATGTTTGTATGTACATAAGAGGCTTTGTAGGGGCTCATTTTGTATATATGGAGGCAATCTGGGTCTCACACTGTATATATGGTGCCTTTGTGGGGCTCACACTGCATATATGGAGGCTATGTGGGTTCTCACACTGCATATTTGGTGGCTATGTGGTGGGCTTATACGGAATTAATGGAGGCTCTGTGAAGATAATAATAATAATCTTTATTTTTATATAGTGCTAACATATTCCGCAGCGCATTACAGTTTGCAGACATTATCATCGCTGTCCCAAATGGGGCTCACAATCTAAATTCCCTATCAGTATGTCTTTGGAATGTGGGAGGAAACTGGAGGAAACCCACGTAAACACGGAGAGAACATACAAACTCTTTGCAGATGTTGTCCAGGGTGGGGCTTGAACCCAGGACTCCAGCGCTGCAAGGCTGCTGTGCTAACCACTGAGCCACCGTGCTGCCCTAGAGACTCATACTGTACATTGTAGGCAATCTGGGGGGGGGGGGGGGGGGGCTCACTGTTTATACTGAAGCTCTGTGGGCACATGTTGTATGTAAGAGGCTATGTGGGCACATGCTGTATATATGAGGTTATATAGGGGCTCGTACTGTATATAATGAGGCTACATGGGGGCTCGTACTGTATATAATGAGGTTATGTGGCGGGTCATACAGTAAATAGGAGGCTATGTGGGAGCTCATACTGAATGTGGGAGGCTATGTGAGGGCTCATACTGATTGTAGGTGGCTATGTGGGGGCTCGCTCATACTGAATGTAAGAGGATATGTGGGGGTTCATACTGAATGTAGGAGGCTATATGAGGACTCATCCTGCATATGGGGGTTGTGTGTGAATTCTTATATGGAATATAATATATAGTATATAGGGGATGTCAGCATACTTAACTTTGCTCAATATTAAGTTATACAATTAATATTAATATTGAGCAGAATAAATTTCAGCCTATTCGTTCAGCCCACCACAACAGTCTCTCATGTGGCCCCTCGGAAAAATTACTTACCCACCACTGCCTTACACAGTACATATTATACTTGACATTACTATATTACATTACTATGCATTACACTGGAACATATTACATGACGACATTCACAAGGACTCAGGACACTGTTCACAAAACACAACATTGATGAGATTCGTGTCTTCAGGTGTAGGAATGCGACAGTCATTGTCCACCAACCTTACACCATCTTCACTCTTTTCATAATTCTCATAATGGAAATAGAAAGAGCTCACAAGCACTGAGCAACCACATCTTAATTCAATTGCTGCTTGGATATTGTGCCTTGGTGGAATTGGGAATGATGAGGCATTAAATGTGGACCGGATTAGGATATGTTCCCATGGCCAGTAAACGATGCGGGTTGGACGCTGTGTGCATCTGCAGCATCCAACCCAAAACCCACAGCGGCCAGATGTTACAGCATAGTGGATGGGATTTCATGAAATCCCATCTCCACTATGTGTGCAAGGACACCAGGGGCTTCCCTGCATAAATGGACATGCAGCATGTCTTTCCAGACCGCCGCATATCAATTTATATTGCGGAGACACTCTGTCTCTTCAAGATAAATAGCACAGTCCTATGTATAGGATGCGGTGATTCCGCACGGTTCAATGAACACATGCGGAATCACCTACGTTCAAAAGCCGGCAGCGCTTTGGATGGAGCGAACATGTGCTGCGTCCAAAGCGCTGCCATATCCTGAAAATGGGAACATACCCTTAGAAACCTTATGACTATGTAATATGGGTCTACAAGGAAAGAGCTGAACCACAGGCAGCATAAATTCAAGTCCGGCTCCATTATTGCAGATGTTTTTCTTTGTTCAAAAATTACAAGATATTTCTAAGAAAACATACTTCTGAAAGCCATCTGGGAACGATGCGACCAAGATGATTAGTCCAAGTCCTGGGCTGCCCCACTCACCATGACTGATGAGTCTCTCCCTATGTATGCTTATAGGGAGAGATCTGTTGGTTGTGGACAATGGTGCAGGAGCAGAAGCCACAGGGGACTGGCCTCTTGGGCCATTCATTTGAGTCTGAATCTGAGCCCGCTTGACTTTTAAAAGTATGTTTTCTCTAAAAGAAATCAGAATAAAACAGAGTTCAGCAATAATGGACACAGTCTCTGATTCATTCTGTCAGTGGTTCTGGCAGCATAAATCATCAGTTAGTTTCCTTTTAAGCAATCAGCAATATTGTATGTAATACAATAAATTGCAGTTATTTTATTAGTGCTACAAGTTTTAAAATAAACACTAGTGATGTTTTATGGCTCTTGTAAGTGTTGTGGCATTGTTAGAAAGTGCCTTTCACAAAAATGAAGTTTTTTCTGTCATGAGAGCAATCACTATAGAATTATATCATAATATATATTGTGCACAATGATTTTTTTTCAAAAAGATATTCAGAATGTATCTACAATGTGTGTATATTTTGTGTACTGTATATTTTATATTAACAAAATGGCAGCTGAAGAATATTCCTTATGGGCTATGATTTAGTACATCCCTCTGGCATATACTGCACCTGATTATTCTCTGCAGCTCCAGCCGGGACCTCACTGCTCACAAGAACAGGTGAGTCCCATGTTTCCCATTTGACTAGAGCGGTGCATGCCATTGGCCATCTCTGTCAGTCCTAGAGGAAATAAATGAAGCAGAAGAGCAGATACATACAGCTCTGGCAAAAATTAAGAGACCACCACATCAAAACCCTGTCATGGGCAGCCCAATCTCCAGACCTGAATCCAATTAAAAACCTCTGGAATGTAATCATGAGGATGATGGATATTCACAAGCCATCAAAGAAAGAAGAACTGCTTACATTTTTGTGTCGGAAGCAGTGTGAAAGGCTGGTGAAAAGCATGCCAAGACGCATGAAAGCTGTGATTAAAAATCATGGTTATTCCACAAAATATTGATTTCTGATCGCTTACTGAGTTAAAACATTAGTATTGTTGTTTCTAAATGATTATGAACTTGTTTTCTTTGCATTATTTGAGTTCTGAAAGCACTGTTTGCTTGTTTGTTTTTTTATTTTGTGTAAATCAGTTTTATTAAGTTGCAAATGAGAACATAGTTGAAATCAAGTAATCAAGTACAATTTTAAGCACATACTAGAATGTAGAACTAACACAACATATGGAAAAGTTTTTATAATAAAATACTTTATCACTCTCATAATAACCAACGAGTCAGTATGATTGCATCTTTGAGAGCCAATTGCCTCTAACTAGGTCAGAGGTCTATTAAATTTAATAATGTTCGATTATGGAGTGTGTATCAAAAACTCCCACTATTCAACGGACAGATGGCTTGAAGCAGGGCAGGGTGGAAGGTCAAGAAAAGACTTAGACCATGTAGAAAGAAGAGAAAAGTAGAAAAGAGGGGTAAAGAAAGTAAGAGAGAAAAAAGAAGAGGAATGAAGGGGGGAAGGGGGAGAAGGGAGGGGAGGGGATCTGGTCTTCTGCTGTAAAGGTACCGTCACACTAGACGATATCGCTAGCGATCCGTGACGTTGCAGCGTCCTCGCTAGCGATATCATCCAGTGTGACAGGCAGCAGCGATCAGGCCCCTGCTGTGCTGTCGCTGGTCGGGGAAGAAAGTCCAGAACTTTATTTGGTCGCTGGACTCCCCGTAGACATCGCTGAATCGGTGTGTGTGACACCGATTCAGCGATGTCTTCACTGGTAACCAGGGTAAACATCGGGTAACTAAGCGCAGGGCCGCGCTTAGTAACCCGATGTTTACCCTGGTTACCATCCTAAAAGTAAAAAAAAACAAACACTACATACTTACCTACAGCCGTCTGTCCTCCAGCGCTGTGCTCTGCACTCCTCCTGTACTGGCTGTGAGCGCCGGGCAGCCGGAAAGCAGAGCGGTGACGTCACCGCTCTGCTATCCGGCCGCTGTGCTCACAGCCAGACCAGAGAAGCAGAGCGCCGGGGACAGACAGCGGTAGGTAAGTATGTAGCGTTTGTTTTTTTTTACTTTAACGATGGTAACCAGGGTAAACATCGGGTTACTAAGCGCGGCCCTGCGCTTAGTTACCCGATGTTTACCCTGGTTACCGGGGACCTCGGGATCGTTGGTCGCTGGAGAGCTGTCTGTGTGACAGCTATCCAGCGATCAAACAGCGACGCTGCAGCGATCCGGATCGTTGTCGGTATCGCTGCAGCGTCGCTATGTGTGACGGGGCCTTTACTGATTTCAATCTGTGGTTCTTTGTGTTGGGGTGTGAATGTTATAGTAATGTTCACTTTCTGTATGAGTGAAGGGTATGGGCCCCAAGTGGTCTAATTGGGTCAACCGTGCAACCAGGTGTTCAGCTCCACAGTCTCTCTGAAAGCGATCCAAGGAGTTCAAGTATTAAATACTTTGTCTGAAGTTCCAGTATCCTGGCCAATCAACTGCTCCATTCTGTATATGTGATTTAGTTCCATAACAAAATCAACACGTGAGGGGGATACTGATTGCTTCCAGAGGCGGGGGATCAGGTTGCGCGCTGCTGTTAGAAAATGTCGTAGCAGGCTTTTCTTATATTTGGTGATGGAGAGGTCACATATGGACAACAGGGCCAGTTCCATGGTGGGTTGGACTTTTTGAAGAGATAATTTGTTGTATAGTGCAAAGATGCTCACCCAGAAATCGTGTAGGGGCGGGCAGGACCACCAGATGTGAGGATATGTACCCTTTTCCCCCCAGCACCTCCAACATGTATCGGGGGTGGTAGGGAACATGAGATGGACACTGGATGGACATCTGTACCATCTAGTCAGAAGTTTATAGCTTCGTTCCTGGTAGGCCGAACAAAGTAAAGATCTGAAGGTGAATAGGAGGCTTCTGAGACGGTCCTCCGGGGTTAATTGTTTGTTCAGTTCGTTCTCCCATTTTGAGAAAAACATAGGAGGACCAAGTGAGCTCGTTTGGTGTCCCTGGAGCATTTTATATAGCAGTGATATCATGTGAGTTAAAGGTCCCCCACCCAGGCACGTGGACTCAAAGGGGGTAAGCTGCCTAAAGATGTTAGCCCGTCTAGACAACTCCACAAGATAGCTCTTTATTTGTTCATAAAAAAAAACATGAACCCAGCGGCGGCTCTGTTTCGGGGAAGATAGTCCGCAAGGACTTTATTGAGGTTTGATCTACATAGTCATGGACCACTGGGCAGCTATCTCTATGTTTATGTAGGAAAGTGACCCAATCTTGGCCTGCTGGGAAATCTGGATTATCGGAAATTGGAGTCATGGGACCTGGTATGGAGGAGAAATTTAGTTTTTGAGTACCATATTTAACAAACTGGATTAGGTGTCTGGTGACAAAAGGCAAGTCATCTCCTCGAGCCCTCCCCAAGCCCTCCCTCCAAAGGTGCGCCACCGAGCTAAGTCTCAAGAGCCCCATCTCCAGGTCAACCCATCTCTTGCTCAACCTATGATGAAATAAATCAAGAACGCATGTTCCAAGGGAGGCATAGCTATAGAGCAAGAAATCTGGGAGGCCCAGTCCCCCGGATTGTTTACTTCTGCTCAGGAGATGGTATGCCAAACGAGGGCGTCTACCAGACCACACAAATCTCGTTATTGCTGTCTTGAGCCTGAAGAAGGAGGCCGGGAGATACCAGGGTATGGTCTGAAAGAAATAAAGAAGACGTGGCAAAAGGTCCATTTTGATTGCATTAATTCTCCCCAGCCAAGATAAATGTAGTTTGTTCCACTTCTCTAGGTCAAGCTCTGCCTTATTTAGGGCTATTTTATAATTGGCATCATATAATTGAGAGGACTTGGCGGTTAGATTTATACCTAAGTAGGCAAGGGAGTCTGATCGCCATCTAAATGGGAACGAGGAGCACAGCTGTGCAACTAGTTTGTTTTTTATTTTGATCATTTTTACTTTTCAGAAAAAAAAACAAAATTTATTGCTTGGAAATTTAGAGACATGTTGTCAGAAGTTTGTAGACGAAAAGAACAATTTACATTTTACTCGAAAATATATGGTACCTATAAAGAGAACAATCAGACAAACTGAACATTTGAAAGTGGTCTCTTAATTTTTGCCAGAGCTGGTATATGACCACCATTATATTGAAATGGGACAATCAATCCTTGTTCTCAGGATCAGCAACATTCCCAAATGTAAAATTATTATTGATTTATGGGATTTATTTTAGTGATAAAATCTGAACATAGTATTTCCATGAAAAGAAACACTTTGGCCCCTATTCATCATTTGAGTGATTCTTTTTTTTAGCCTATTTTCTTTTTTTCTTGCCTTGTGGTATTTGTTGCTGTTTTTAGCGGCAAATTCTTCAAAATGGCTCTGGAAGTTAAAAGTTTTTTTTATTTGTCTTTAATGTTTTTTGTACAAACAGTTGCAAAATTCGCGCAAAAAAATTATGGTATACAGTGGGGCAAAAAAGTATTTAGTCAGTCAGCAATAGTGCAAGTTCCACCACTTAAAAAGATGAGATGCGTCTGTAATTTACATCATAGGTAGACCTCAACTATGGGAGACAAACTGAGAAAAAAAAATCCAGAAAATCACATTGTCTGTTTTTATAACATTTTATTTGCATATTATGGTGGAAAATAAGTATTTGGTCAGAAACAAAATTTCATCTCAATACTTTGTAATATATCCTTTGTTGGCAATGACAGAGGTCAAACGTTTTCTGTAAGTCTTCACAAGGTTGCCACACACTGTTGTTGGTATGTTGGCCCATTCCTCCATGCAGATCTCCTCTAGAGCAGTGATGTTTTTGGCTTTTCGCTTGGCAACACGGACTTTCAACTCCCTCCAAAGGTTTTCTATAGGGTTGAGATCTGGAGACTGGCTAGGCCACTCCAGGACCTTGAAATGCTTCTTACGAAGCCACTCCTTCGTTGCCCTGGCGGTGTGCTTTGGATCATTGTCATGTTGAAAGACCCAGCCACGTTTCATCTTCAATGCCCTTGCTGATGGAAGGAGGTTTGCACTCAAAATCTGACGATACATGGCCCCATTCATTCTTTCATGCACCCGAATCAGTCGTCCTGGCCCCTTTGCAGAGAAACAGCCCCAAAGCATCATGTTTCCACCACCATGCTTTACAGTAGGTATGGTGTTTGATGGATGCAACTCAGTATTCTTTTTCCTCCAAACACGACAAGTTGTGTTTCTACCAAACAGTTCCAGTTTGGTTTCATCAGACCATAGGACATTCTCCCAAAACTCCTCTGGATCATCCAAATGCTCTCTAGCAAACTTCAGACGGGCCCGGACATGTACTGGCTTAAGCAGTGGGACACGTCTGGCACTGCAGGATCTGAGTCCATGGTGGTGTAGTGTGTTACTTATGGTAGGCCTTGTTACATTGGTCCCAGCTCTCTGCAGTTCATTCACTAGGTCCCCCCGCGTGGTTCTGGGATTTTTGCTCACCGTTCTTGTGATCATTCTGACTCCACGGGGTGGGATTTTGCGTGGAGCCCCAGATCGAGGGAGATTATCAGTGGTCTTGTATGTTTTCCATTTTCTAATTATTGCTCCCACTGTTGATTTCTTCACTCCAAGCTGGTTGGCTATTGCAGATTCAGTCTTCCCAGCCTGGTGCAGGGCTACAATTTTGTTTCTGGTGTCCTTTGACAGCTCTTTGGTCTTCACCATAGTGGAGTTTGGAGTCAGACTGTTTGAGGGTGTGCACAGGTGTCTTTTTATACTGATAACAAGTTTAAACAGGTGCCATTACTACAGGTAATGAGTGGAGGAAAGAGGAGACTCTTAAAGAAGAAGTTACAGGTCTGTGAGAGCCAGAAATCTTGATTGTTTGTTTCTGACCAAATACTTATTTTCCACCATAATATGCAAAAAAAATGATAAAAAAAACAGACAATGTGATTTTCTGGATTTTTTTTCTCAGTTTGTCTCCCATAGTTGAGGTCTACCTATGATGTAAATTACAGACGCCTCTCATCTTTTTAAGTGGTGGAACTTGCACTATTGCTGACTGACTAAATACTTTTTTGCCCCACTGTACATGTAGATAAAAATGTAGCAATTTTTTTCTGCTTTTCATGTATACATGTAAAACATGTGGAAAAGCTACATTAATGTAAAACTCAGAAAATCAACTAAACAACAAAAAACAAGGTGGAAATCCTTTGATGATTTTGTTTCAAATCAAAAAGTTACTAATTAAGAATTATTCATGCCAAGAACGTTGCAAAAATACAGTGATGAATTGGCCTCTTTATGCTTTTATGTGTCGAAATGACACACATAATATCTGTCACTGTAGAAATAACATCTGCATGACCAGCCAGCCATAGGCAAAGAACACTTTGTTGAGGCTCGGCAAACGTCTGCAAGACAAAAACCAAAGTAAGAATTCATATTAACACTGTGGTACGTACAGTCAGACCTGAACCGATATATGTAAGTGCAGTCCTGGCAGAGGGTATTTCACCGATTTTTCCTTCCTGTTGTCATTATGTCGCACTCTGTGGTCTGAGGTCTACAAACAAAATGTATTCTAGTGCAAAGACAACCTGCATAAGCACTAAATACAGTTTTAGCATCCTGCAAGAGGATTTGTTCTCTAAACTTTAGCAACCAAATACATCTGCTAACTACAGCTCTGCCAAAAACTAAGAGACCACTTTCAAGTGTTCAGTTTGTCTGATTTTTCCTCTTTATAGGTATATTTTTGAGTAAAATGTAAATTGTTCTTTTAGTCTACAAACTTCTGACATGTCTCCAAATTTCTAAGCAATAATTTTTTTTTTCTCAAAAGGAGAAATGGTCAAAATAAAAAAAAACCCCAGTGCTTTCAGACCTCAAATAATGCAAAGAAAACAAGTTCATAATCATTTAGAAACAACATGACCCTGGTATTGTCGAAGGTGTAGTACTGTATATCCGACGGTAAAAATACCCCACCCAATCATTTTTCAATACCCCGTGGCCCGCCAACTATAACATATATTCCCCCCAATAAGCACACTACTAAGTTATTTCTTTGGAATAATATAGGCCACAGTAGCCTTTATTTAACATATAACAAATACAATGATACAAATACAATAACTTTTTAAGGCTAGAAGGAGTCCTTGAAGCCCCAAGAATCTGGTGATTGACAACACATACTGTGATCATAACATAACACCAATTTACTCCCAGCCATTCTAACCCTTGCTCGGAAGCACCAAAAACCCAACGAGGGTTCACTGTTCACGGTAAAATTCAGGAGATCCGATGACCCCTGCCGGAACTCCCCAACCACCATTCACCATATGCCAAAATGGATCTCCCAAACCAATTTCCACCAACTTCCAGGACCCCCCCAGCTGCCACAATGAGAGGCCATTGAACCCCTCAAAGGCCCGAGACCGCACCACACCGAAAACCTATGGCCCGTTCAATGCCTTCCTGAATGCCAAGCATCCAAAAATCCATCCCGACCGCATTCAAATGAACTCCGTCGGCCAGCCAAAAAGCCCCTTCCCCTCTTTCCAACTCAAAATGTCTCAGCGCTCCCCAATGGACATACGAATGGCCGAAAATCCAGACCAATAAAGGCAGGGGACCTGAAAAAACACAAAACAAAGACTCAAAATGTAAAAATCAGCTGATATGACAAAACTACTGTCCCCCACCTCCTAGAACACTCCCGGCCGCACTTTGCGCACGCACATAGCTGCGATATCTATCTGACTGCCACCTACCAATACGCCGAATGGCCGCGGCCCCAAGTTCCCCCAGCGACGCGTCCGTTGCCGCTCCAATCCTAAACGAGTGAAGAGCAAAACAAGAATCGTCCAAACCCAGCAACGCAATAGCCTTCTTGAAAACCGCTGTAAATTGATAACAAGATAAAGACGAACCATCCTCGTGGCATAACAATGAATGATCCCGGCTGGGCCGAAGCCCCCCAAAATATTCCAGACAGGCAAATGGACACATAACCAACCCACCGACCGACCCCAAAACAATTCTACTCCCCCTACCTTCCTGACCGGACTTCGATCGCCGCAACCACAACTCGACACGACCAGCTAACCAAAACACATCTCGAGCCAACAGCCCCCCTATCACTTTTTTGTTAGATGAAACCAACTCGCCCACTCGCAATGCCCTAAAAAAGGCTAAAGAAAAAGCCAAACGAAATAAACACAATTCAAAGACCGACAAACATAAAGAAGGCAAAACCCCACCTAACTTTTCTAACAGACTAGAAGTAACGAGGCGTCTAGCATCCACCCGTCTCGGCCGCCGACGAACACTTTTACTGCCTGTTTCACCAGAAAGATCTTGGTTAAATCAGGTTGACCACGCAATTTAAAACCAAACACCAAGGCCGAAATGACACGTGACAATTTAGCGGAAGACCAACCCGCCGAGGCTCCCCGACTCAACCAAGAAAACAATATACCAGCCTGCTCTTGCACACTCGACCCACGCGGCTCCGCCGACAACAGCTCCTCCCAATCAAGCCAAATTGCCAGATAATCCTCCCATGTTCTAGGAGCCAACGACGACCTGATCAACGCCTCAGCGTCCCGGACACCACAAGCCAGAGTTCTGCAGGGCACTCCAACCCGACGAACTCCGCATCCGAAGCCAGTGACCGAAAACGCTCGAACTGTAAACGAGAAAGAGAATCAGCGATGGAATTATGAACACCAGGAACATGTGTTGCAGTAACTTGTGCATTCAAATTCAAGCATAATGAAACCAACTGTCTCAGCACTTGCACCACCGGAGGCGACGATGCGGACAAACTGTTGATCGCGCAAACCACCCCCATGTTGTCACAGTTAAATCGAACCCACCTGTTTCGAAAAACCTGCTGCCACAGATGCACCGCCACCAAAATGGGAAAAATTTCCAAGAGTGCGATATTCCGAACCAGGCCAGAGGAAATCCAAGACGGCGGCCACTTTGCCGCGCATCATTGTCCCCAAAAATACGCTCCGAAACCCGACCCTCCTGCGGCATCTGTAAACAAATCCAATGACCCGTTATCAACCACTCCCTCAAGGAACAGAGACCGACCGTTCTAGTTCTGTAAGAACCCACTCCAAACCGCCAAATCCTCCTTGTGTTCCGCTGACAACCGTACGAAGTGATGAGGAGCCCGAACTCCCGCCGTAGCACTGACCAACCTTCTGGAAAAAACTCTACCCATGGGCATAACCCGACAGGCAAAATTAAGTTTTCCTAAAAGCGATTGCAAGTCCCGCAAAGACAATTTTTTCAAACGACGAGCCCGCAAGACATGCTCCCGCAACCCAACCACTTTCTCCACGGGCAACCTAAACTCCCACTGAATGGTATCAATGACGATGCCTAAAAAAACATAAGTACATTCTCAGACCCTCAGTTTTGCCAGGAGCCAAAGGAACTCCAAAGCAATACGCCACCCACTCAATTGCTCTCAAAATCCTTTGACAACGCTCTGACCCAGCCGGGCCGATGCAAAAAAAGTCATCAAGATAGTGAAAAAACGGAATCGCAACCAGAAACATCACGCACGACCCACTCCAAAAAGAACTAAAAGCCTCAAACAAAGCACTAGATAGAGAACACTCCATGGGCAAACACCTATCCACAAAGAAGCGATCCTCCCAAAAACAACCCAGAAGCCTAACACTATTCGGATGAACTGGCAACAAACGAAAAGCCGATTCTATATCCGTCTTAGCTAGAAGAGCCCACTTTCCACATTTTTGGACCCAGTCCACCGCTACGTCAAAAGACGCATCTGCGGGGGGCGTGGCTTTGTAGTGGAGCAGGAAAGACGTGCCTGGCTGGAGCTCTGATTACCCTGAACCATAACCCGCAGCTATATTACCCAGAGAGTTCTGGTACCGGTATCGCTGGGCTCCCCTGGGCACCTGGAGGCATCCGGCTTCTGAGGAGGTCGGTATCACGGCCGCAGCTGGATTTAATTCAGAGATACCTTGGTGGAGAGCAGTGTCTGCATGAGGCGGCAGCCATTTTCTAACAGTGCACCTGGAAGGAGAGGGACTCGGAGTGCTGGTACTTGGCTCTGGACGGACTAGCTGGAAATCCTGGAGGTATGAGAGGGGGAATGTGCAGTGTGTGCCCTGAGTGCCCTGAGAGACGGGGACCCTTGCTCCCTCATTAACTACATAAACACTGGCCGGCTCCCAGCGTCTGCATTAGTCTGCATTATTGTCTGTGCTCCTCCCCTCTGCTCCCTCAGCCTGCACTGAAGATAAACCTGCTAGAGATCCAACTTATCTTTCACCCTGCTGAGTTTCTGTTGTCTCCTATCGCTGGGGCTACTGTTATCTCTCATTACGCTGCAGAGAGGAAGGGAGTGCATTGAACAGAGATACTGTATACTGTATGCTGGACTCTTTTGGTTCTCAGCCTTGCTTCCCTGACCCTCCTCTCCCCTGGGGTCATAATTGCAACAATTTACTGACTTTACAGTGCACTGTTTTGCTGAGCCTGCAGGCTCCATAGCTACATTGAGCTATACAAGTATACTCTGGCACGCTAGGCTAATTCTGTCTGCATTCCACTAAAGTGTCATATACAGTGGGATAAAGAGGGTGCCCTAGAAGAAAGACGTTTGGTGACACCTAGTGCTCAATCTAAGAACTGGTGATACATTCTATAATACACAAAAAAGACTCAGCTGGTCACCAACCGTCTTCACTGATACAATAGCGACACCTAGTGTCCATGTTGAGCTCTAATTCCGTGCACATTATGAGGATTACTTTAAAAATCATCCTCTCGGCTATATACCATCATACCAACCCTCCCATCGCAGTCTCCACCCCAAATAAGCCCAGCTTATAATACACCTTAAGACTTTTGTAATGCCTTAAAGTGCCCCCCCTATATCCGCTAGGGGTCGCTCTGCAATATGCCCTCCTACTGACCCTCTTTCCTTGAACGGGATAAGCACCACGGAGGCCCTTTCCTACTCAACTCGCCCTCATGCCTAAAGCACGCAGAGCCAGCTCAAAACAACCCAGCAACAGATTTGCCGCTTTAACAGATCTGGACGGCGATATGTCTTCTGGCCCCTTCTCCCAGTCAGAATCCTCTAACTCGTCTATACCTGAGGGTGCGGACTCTGAAATGATTCCAGCTTTAACAACCAAGACCCCTAATACCTCAACCTCAGATCAATCTGCCTTACTATCACAGTTTCAATCAATTTTACACTCAGAATTACTCAAAATGTCAGAAAAATTGACCAAGGATTTAACCAAGGAGATCAGAGAACTCGGTTCCCGTACCTCTGACCTGGAGGACAAAATGGACGCTACCCACACAACCGTTGCTACTCACGAGAAAGACATCGAGATGCTACACGACGAAATTCACACCCTCAACAACAGACTGGAGGATTTCGAAAATCGAGCCCGCAGGTGCAACATCAGAATCAGGGGCATACCCGAAACAATCACCGATCTCCAGTCCACGGCGACGGCTCTCTTTCAAGAACTAATACCAGGAATCCCTATAGAGCGCCTAGAAATGGACCGAATTCATAGAGCCCTGAGCAAACGCAAACCGGAAGGTCCACCAAGGGATATCATCCTTAAATTACATCATTACAAAACCAAGGAACAGCTCTTACAGGCAGCAAGAAATTCGTCACCGCTGGTATTCCAAGGCCACTCATATGAACTGTTCTCCGACTTGGCCCCTACTACCATCGCCAAAAGACGTGCTATGAAACCATACCTGGAGGTCCTACGCTCCAACAACATCAAGTACCGCTGGGGCTTCCCATTTAAACTGATCTTCTCTCATCTCGATATGGTCCATACAGTTCTCTCCCCTGAAGGAGCGAGCCGTTGCTTGTCTAAACTACAACTCATGGACCTCCCATCATCCCCCCCACCTTCTTCCTCGAGGCCCCAACCTGCGACCCTCCGTCCCAGACCACGTGATCCTCCGGCTCCCCCATGACGTGCTGGATATCCACTAACTTTAGTTCGTGCCTATACTACTCCATAGGCTTCTCTTCAGGACAACCTCATAGCGTAGTCCCGGATACAACACGCTAGCCTATACTTTATAATGTTCAATGGAACAAATAGTTCATATGTGTTCTTTTTCAGTTTATTGTTACAGGCGTTCTTGGAGCGTACAGCTCCACTACCTACCCTACAGAAGCCGTTACAGCTTTCGCTTCAACCGAACTTCCAGACTGACAACGCCATTTGACTTGCTCTTCACTTCAGACAAGTGACTATGTTTATTACACGAGTTTTCATAGTGTTTTTTTTTTTTTCTCTTTTCTCCTCTTTATACCGTGTTAAGTTGTAGAATTCTGTCAGGCCTTTTAAATGGGCAGCCAGGTTTCAACTATTTCACTAGACCATATTAAGGCGTTAATTAACTATGTTTAATATAATGGTTATTTTCAGGTCTCGCACTACGCCCTCTATCCCTAATTCCCCCGGCACTATGAAAAGCCCACTCCTAGCCTGTGAAATTGAATTTCCAGTTTAACTTAACCCACTATCTCGTTCTCACTCCCGTTCTTCACGACATTTAAATATGTTTCATTGTGCCCCCTAGCGGACCCTCATGACCCCACAGTGTCCTTGTACACTGATGCTTCGCACTATGTGCTTAGCCAACAACAGTCCCACCCCCCCCTTCCCAACGAGTTCTTCCTACCCTTTCCTAATCATAGTTATTGTTCAACCTGCCCTCCCTTCCATCCCTACTACTCGCCCGAGTACACTCTACCAATTTGGTCCACCTAACAATAATTTCTCTAACTCCGCCAACGACCCAAAACTTACTGCCAACATAAGCAAATTCAACAACCATCTATCATGCCATTAACGATCCTATCACACAATGTGAGGGGCCTAAATTCCCCTCACAAACGCACTAAGGCCTTTCGTTATTATAGATCCCAACAGGCAGATGTGGTTTGCCTCCAAGAGACGCACTTCTCAACCAGCTCCTACCCCAAATTTATGTCCACTTCGTATCCACTTTTCTACATGGCGAACGCCCCAAATAAAACCAAAGGAGTCGCGGTCTGTTTTAAAAAATCTGTCCCCTTCGTTTTTAAGTCGTCAGTGGCTGATAAGGAAGGACGCTATATCATGGTGACAGGTTTGATATCAGATGAACTGGTCACTTTAGTCTCCTATTATGCTCCCAACTCCCACCAAGCTGCCTTCTTTTCCCAGTTATTGGAATTAGTCTCCGAACATGCCCAAGGCACCACAATACTATGTGGAGACTCCAATTGCATACTGAAAGCTAGCCTCGATAAATCCTCAAGTCCCCATTCCTCTAATCCACCGCAGCCTTACCCTTCTGCGGATTCAACCGCTCTTAATAAGATTCTCGCCCAACACCACTGGGTGGACTTATGGAGGGAGATCCACCCCTCCAATAGAGACTACACGTACTTCTCCGCACGCCACTTAGTGCACACTAGAATCGACCACATATTCGCTAACCCATCCTTCCTCCCAAACATCTCTAATATATCCATTCTTTCTACACCCTGGTCGGATCACTCCCCAAATCTCCTCACATGCTCGACGCTCCACCCACGGCCCCGTTCATTCAACTGGGCTCTGAATGACTCACTGCTCTCTTATCCCGATATTTCTCAAAGGCTGAAAAATCACATTGATGATTATTTCTCCTTGAATCAACATTCAGCTACATCGCCAATCTCCCTTTGGGAAGCACATAAAGCAGTGCTTAGAGGTCTCTGCATTCAAGAGGCCTCCCGCAAGAAAAAAGACAGGAACGCGAGGATAGCTGAACTGGAGGGCAGGGTGTCAGCCTTAGAGTCTCAGATGAAAAGCACTCCTTCACCAACTACGTATCGCGACCTTCTCCATGCTCGCACTGAATTAGATCTTAGTCTCACTGAGATCGCAGACCGGGCCATACGATGGTCACAGCAACGCTTCTACGCTCTCAATAATAAAAATAACTCTAATTTAGCTCGACGCTTAAAATGCCTACCCTTACCCAGGCCCCCTATTCGAATACGCACACCTGCTGGTATCACATCTAATCCACAACAAATTTCCCACTTTTTCCAACAAAAACTTAGGCAGCTGTACAAGGCCCCAATTACCTCGAATTCAGAAACGATAGAGACATTTTTAGACTCTATTCCCCTTCCAGCTCTTAGCTCCGATTTGATTGAACTCCTCAACCAAGCCGTAACGCCAAGTGAAATCGAACTAGCCATTCAACACTTGAAAACCAATAAAAAACCAGGCCCCGATGGTTTTACGGCCCTCTACTATAAGAAATATGCTCCAATTCTGATCCCCCACCTCACTAATTACTTTAACTCTTTGAGAGAAGGCAATAAGCCAGGTGCAGCCTCTCTAATTGCTGCAATATCTATGATACCTAAACCCAACACAGACCACCTACTCTGGTCTAATTATAGACCAATATCCCTTATCAACATAGATCTCAAAATTTTAGCCAAAATATTATCCCAAAGACTGAACTCTGGCCTGGGTACCCTAATCCACAAAGATCAAGTGGGTTTTGTCCCTCGGAGACAAGCTTCAGACAATATACGGAGGGTCTCCCATCTGTTGCACCTCTGCAAACACCGTGACATACCAAGTATGCTACTGTCATTAGACTTCAAGAAAGCCTTTGACTCTATCTCATGGCCATATTTGTTTGCGGTGCTGCGGAGATGGAAGTTTCCCGACCACTTTCTCTCTTGGATTTACGCTCTCTATAGCTCCCCTTCGGCCTACGTACGTTATAATGGCTTTTCCTCCACGTATTTCCCTATTAGTAGGGGAACCAGGCAGGGATGTCCCCTTTCACCCCTGTTGTTTCTTTTGGCGCTTGAACCTTTAGCTATTCATATGCGCCTTAATTCTGAAGTTCAGGGAGTGGAAGTGGCGTCAGTTTCTCATAAACTTCTTTTATTTGCTGACGACATGCTTTTGCTTTAGTCGTCCCCTAAGACTTCCTTGCCGGCCCTCTTACATACCCTAGAAAGCTTCGAAACTATATCCGGCCTCCACTTAAACACCAGCAAATCCTACGCTATGAACATATCCCTTTCGCGACCTACTGTTTCACTACTTCAGCACAACTTTCCGTTCCAATGGGCCACTGACCATTTGGACTATTTGGGGATTAAACTAACAGCTAACCTAGACTCCCTTTATGCGGCTAATTATCCTCCTATGCTCCGGAAACTTCGCCTTCTGCTCCAATCATGGGAGAAACTACATCTCTCTTGGTTGGGCCGAGTACGTGCGCTAAAAATGACAATCCTCCCTAAATTGCTCTATCTATTTCGCGTTCTGCCTATACCTATCCCCTCACACTTCCTTAAAATGGCCCAAAGGTCTATAGACACCTTCGTATGGAGAGGAGGCATCCCGAGAGTTAACAAGGCTACTTTATACCGCCATCGCCTAAAAGGGGGTTTGGGAGTCCCCAACCTCTTGAAATATTACCGCGCAGCTCAATTAGGCCAACTGACTTTATACCATGCTTATAACGAACCCCCATTATGGCTATCCCTGGAAGCATTCGAAATGCAACCCAGTACTCTAGACACAGTACTATGGATCCTCCCAACTCAACGCAAACATATCTCGAACCCCATTATAAAGCATTCTCTTACAATCTGGGACACTTTAAAATATTCCTCACAACTGATCTCACCCTTTTTACCCCTCGCTCCCATTTGGGGTAATACCCTATTCCCCCCAGGCGTGGGATCTATCAAAAGTTTTTATAGATGGGTCGAAGCCGGCATAACCAGGGTTCACCAGCTGTTCAATATTGATGGGATAATCCCATTCGCGGCTCTACAGGAAAAGTACCACTTCCCCTCCGGAGAAATCTTTCGATACTTACAATTAAAAAACTTTGCCAACTCCTTATTAAAAAATTCTACCCCTCCTTACTCCATGACCCCTTTTGAACAAAAGTGTCGTCAAAACCCACATGCCTCGGGGATTATTTCTCTCCTCTACTCATACATTAATGCCCCTTCCCATAGGCATTGTTTGAAATATACCGTTCGTTGGGAGTCGGACATCGGATCTACCCTGACAGACTCGGAATGGTCCCAAATTTGGTCCTCATCTACTGGAGGAATGTTAAACACACTTATGTTAGAAACCAACTACAAAGTGTTAACCCGATGGTATCTGACCCCCGCTAGAGTAGCTAAAGCTGTGGCTAACCACTCCCCAAATTGCTTCAGAGGTTGCAATTCAACAGGAGACATGTTCCATATATGGTGGCTTTGCCCGATTGTCAGAAGGTTCTGGATTAGGATATACCATTTGGTTTTTTCCATAGCGAACATTAACCTTAAAAAAAACCCATGGGAGGCACTACTTAACAAGCGCATCCCCAACATCCCTAATCATACCCGATCCCTTATCTCATTTATATTTTTAGCAGCGAAACAAATCATTGCTTTGGCATGGAAAAAACCAAACTTAGACTTTTCCGCAGTCAAAACACGCCTCACCTGGTACATGATCAATGAGAAATTGTCGGCTATACTAATGGACAAAGTTGGAAAATTCGAGAAAATATGGCTCCCCTGGGCGGAATACACCAACCATACCCCTTTTGCCACACCGGTACTATACCCAACTAACTACATTCAGTCGGATTCAGAATAACCTACCAAACCCTTTAGACGTTATACACCTCTTTACTCGGGCTCCCCTCCCCCACTCCCCCTTTCCCTTACTTT
The DNA here is from genome assembly GCF_032444005.1 of Ranitomeya imitator. NCBI lineage: Eukaryota > Metazoa > Chordata > Amphibia > Anura > Dendrobatidae > Ranitomeya > Ranitomeya imitator. Next base: position 129,879,641 of record NC_091286.1, read on the forward strand.
GGTTAGGTTGTATGATTGCATGTCAGTTAACCACATGCACTATTGTTCAGATTGTATGTAAAGACTTATCCTGATTTTTTTTTTGATTATCTTGATTATCACGTAAATGTAAACCGAAAACTTTCAATAAAAATTTATTGTTTAAAAAAAAAAAAAAAGACGCATCTGCCATCCGACCCAATGCCACTTCCTTGCGCACCTTCTCCGAAACCACATCGGCGTGCAACAACGCCGACCGCAGATTTTGTCTAACACAAGGAACAGCAAAAGAAGGAGCCGGAATAACAAAACCCTCCTGAAAACCGGACAACAGCAACACAGCCTTTTCCCTATCCGGATATCTATTTAGATAAGGGACCATCCTTTCCCACTTCACCGGTCTCCCCCATGGGTATTACCGCTTCCTGATTTCGCTTTACCCTTTTTGAAGCATTTTGCAGCCCCGTGAGAGGACCCGCTGCAGTGGGAGCACAAATGTTTAAACTTGCAGTTAACTCCGAATTTACACTGTCCTTCGTTAAACTGCCAACAAGCCCCCAACTTTTGCCCCCTGCCTGACCAGCGGGACTAGAGGACCCTGCCGAACCGGACTGAAAACCCTGGCCGGAACCTACGGCCATGAAAGGAATGGCCGAACTTGTACTGCGCCATTACCCGTAACCAGAGTTCAATGTCCTTCTGATCCCACCTAATAGCCGGCCGGACCTTTTTCCTCTGCCTGAACTGCTCATCATACCTGAGCCATGCCTGACCGCCATACACCCTGTGAGCCTCGCTAATGGAATCCATATAACAAAACAACCCCAAGCAGTCCTCAGGCGCCTTTTCCTCAATCACGCTGGCCAAGATGGCAAAAGCCTGCAGCCAGTTAGCAAACGTCTGAGGAATCAAGCGCCAACGCCGCTTTTCCTCATCCTCCTTTTTGCTATCCTCCTTCTTCCTTTTATCAAGATTAAATTTTCCAACGGGAGCAACGAAAAAATCTCGACATATTCGTCCTTTGCAATCTTTTCCCTAACTTCCTTTTTAAGATGAGCCCCTAATGGACCCTCAAAACACACATAAACATTGCCATGCACCCTATCGTCCAAATGGACCATACACTCCTTCTCCTCATCGGTTTGCACCGAGACTGATACTGGCTCCGCAGCCACCCCTGGTGCCACTACTGAAGCAACGGGTCCCAGCTGCGGGCCCAACCAAGCACCCAAATGTCTCTGAGCGACCATACCCTGCTCTAGCCTGGACAACAAATCCTGCACGTTACCTAAAATCTCGCGGACCCCCACTGATCCTACATCACCCGCAGCCCTTGAGCCAATAAAAACCCCCTGACTACCACTAAGAGCAGGTGATGACAAATCTGGAAGACATGGACTTGACATGGACATATACTCACCGGGCTGCAAGGGATCTGTGGTCCCTCCAGCCGGAGTGCTGGCATCCAGATGTCCCCGAGTTGCGGTGTCCACGACCGACCTGTCCATCCCTGGCCGTTGGCGAAACCCCAGAAGATCAGCTTGTGTGCCCTGAACCACCACAGGCACGGAGAACAGGGGGCCCGAACTCTAGACCCTGGAGAAAACTGTGCCTGCGTGGATGAGCCTGCAGCACACCAGGTCCCATCAGCCACAGCTCCGGATGCCACAGGAGTCCCTCTGCCAAATATTCCTGGCGCAGGAAAGCTCCCTGCTGCAGGAGAAGAGGCCAGCCCAGCTCCATCCAGCCTCGGACAGCCCGCCCCGCCATCGTCCGACGCTCCTCCAGCACTCCCAAATGTGGCCGAGGCAGGCCGTGTGATAGGAGCCTCACCACTGCGGCCTCCCGCTCTCACAGGCCCCAGTCGCTGTCCGGCGTTCTTTGGCTCTGCCCCCACCGCACAGCGAGGTGGAGGCCTGGTAACCACCGCTGAGCCCCGCCTGGCAGTCGGATTCCACCCAGGCCGGGGCCTTCTGGCCGTTGATCTTACCGGCGCCCAGCCTGGAGGGTCCCAGTAGGGGCTCATGCACCTGCGGGGGGCTCGAGGACCAGATTTCGGGGATTAGCGCTCGGGGGCCGTGTCCGCAGAGACCACCGCTCCAACGGTGCCGCAACGGCTGATGACCCCGCTCCACCATCCATGATGTGTGCCACCTGCGCTTCAAGCCAGCCCTGAGGGTACAGTGCTGCTGCCGCCCTAAGGCCCTCGAGGATCGCATCCACGCCAGACATTGCAGGTACGTCTGCTCATGATCCCAAAAGAGTGGGAACTGACGAGATCCCGCCCCCACTCCCCCACCCCTGTACCTAATGTGAAAACCCTACCCCTTAGAATTAGCCTACTCCTCCCCCTCTCCAACCCATTGTCATGTAGGCCTCCGCCTACGTCGTGGGGGAGGGTACGGCTAGCTCCGGCCTTTTCTAAACTAATGTTTTTACTCAGGAAGTGTTCAGAAATCAATATTTTGTGGAATAACCATGATTTTTAATCACAGCTTTCATGCGTCTTGGCATGCTTTCCACCAGTCTTTTACACTGTTTCTGGTGCAAAAATGTAAGCAGTTCTTCTTTGTTTAATGGCTTGTGACTATCCATTATCCTCTTGATTACATTCCAGAGTTTTTAATTTGCTTCAGGTATGGAGATTGGGCTGCCAATAACAGGGTTATGATGTGGTGGTCTCTTAATTTTTGCCAGAGCTGTATAGATGACTCTTTCATATTAACATGAAGGAAATTCAGACCATTTTTCTTTGCAAAATTGCCTTAAAGTGGTTATCTCACGAACAACATTAGAATAGGAGATAAATGTATTATTGGTCAGGGTGTAAATGCTGGAATCCCCATTTATTCATTCCAAAGATGTTTGATGTGGTTGAAGTCATGGCTTTGTGCAGGCTTGTCACATTTCATCCCACTAAACTCCCCCAACGACGCCTTTATGGATCTTGCTTTGTGCACTGGCTGGAGCACAGTCAAGCTGGAACAATTGTTCCCACAAAGTTGGAAGCCCACAATTGTACAAAATGTTTCAGTATGCTAAAGCATTAAGATTTCTTTCACTTGAACTACTGTAGAAGACCTAGGTCAATCTCTGGAAAAGCAACCCAATTGCATTATCCCTCTTACACCAGACATTACTGTTGGCACAATACAGTCTAGATAACATTCTCCTGGTACTCCCCAAGCTCCAACTCATCCCACAGAATCCACTGGCAGTGTACTTTATACCACTCCATACAATGGTTTGCATTGTGCATGGTAATATAAGGCTTGTATGCAGCTCATCTGTCATGGAAACCCATGCAGTGCAGTTCCCAACAGTTTTGTACTGATGATAATGCCAGAGCAGGTTTGGAACTGTGCAGTTATTGAGCAGAGGGTTGGACACTTCTATGTACTATGCACCTCAGCACTCGGCGACCCCATTCTGTAACTTTGTGTGGTTTCCACTTAGTGGCTACCAGATCCTCCCACATTTGAATACCACTCACAATTAATCTTGGAATATTTAGGAAGGAAGAAATTTCATGAGCTGACTTGTGGCAATGATAACATTGAGTGAGCTATTTAGAATGACCCATATTTCACAAATTATGTAATGGCAGGATACTTAGCTAGGGCTAGACTTCATATACACGTAGTAATGGGACTGAATAAAAATCAGAATTCAATAATTAATTGCTAGGTCCCAATACTTTTGTCCATATAGTGTATGTTAGTGGCACCAGTTCAATCATACATTTTATCTACTAATCTTCTACATCACTAAGATTCCCAGACAAAGACTACAAAGCTTTATATATTTGAATATAAGAAATTGAATATGCTAAATCTTTAGGCAGACATGGACAAAGTAAGAATCCTTTCAAAATTAGAAATCAATATTTTGTGTGGCCGCCCTTTGCCTTCAAAACAGCACCAAATCATCAATTCTTCTAGGTACACTTGCACACAGTATTTGAGAGAACTCGTCAGGGAGGCTGTTCCTGAGCCACGGATCTTCATTGGATGTAGGCTTGCGTGCTGCAGATTAGCGCTATGGAGATAAAATTATTATTACTACCCTTCTGCCTCTTCATGTAATCCCAGACAAACTCAATGATGTTGAGATTAGGGCTCTGTTGGGGCAATATAAACTCTTGCAGAACTCCTTGTTCTTCTTTCATATAGCATTCAGTCATTGTAGGAAGACTGAGGATGGCATCAGCAAGGTCTTTCCCAGGCACAGCTTTCAAAGCTCGTTTCATCTTTGAGGACCATAGACGCTGTCGTTGGACAATTAAATTTAGGGCAGCTGAAGAAAAATAATTCATGCTTTATTACCTTCAGAAGATGTCTAGCAGTGCCATCAGCTTTGAACAAGCAGCAAACAATTGGACCCAGCTACACCCATCAACTGTTAAGAGAAGTCTGGCCAGAAGTGGTCTTCATGGAAGAATTGTGGCCAAAAAGCCATACCTTCGACATGAAAAAGTGAAAACTACTCAACTATGCATGGAAACATAGGAACAAAAGGCTTCTTGCAAGTTTTGGGCTGCATATCACCAAATGGAATTGAGGATTTCACTGACTGATATTGGCCCTCATCATGTGTCAGTCATTTGCCCATGGGGTTAACATGAGTTTGAAACTTGTCTGGATGTAGCTTAGATCAGAATAGGAATGATAGGTTTTGGAATAAATATATTTATTCAAATACAAAAGGATAATATTTCATCCTTTGAAGAAAGTCTCATCAATGTTTTTATCTTCTTAACATATTGAAATCATCATTGTATTCCACCCAGGTTACTTTTCTCTTTTCTCTGCTCTACATAGAAACAGGAAGTCTCTTGTCCCGGCATGATTAATTTTCCTCAACACCTGACCCAGCTACTCTAATCCTCCCCCCTGCCTGACTCATGACTTGTGCAGAGAAAATTGACCTCCTGTTTCTACATATAGCTTATACGGATTCAGCTAGTCAGTTTGTAACCACATGATGTCATAGACCTAATGGGAAAAAAAAGAATTATTTGGGTAGAAGAGCAAAATGAGCAGGTGTAAGTGCACTGTGCTGTATAATTTGATGACTGCAATGTATAAGATACAAAACTAATAATAATAAGAGAATAAAAACTTTGATGGGAGTGCTTCTTAAGAACATGTTCACAGTTCTAAAACAGCAAGCACATCATTAGCAGTTGTTAAATGTTAAAATTTCAATATATTCCACATTATACACACAAAAAGTCTTTTCCTGCTGTCTAGGCTACACATTTAATATATTGCAAAAAAAGTAATTTATTAATAGCTTTGTTGTCCTAGATACATAAACGATTTACATCCCATGTCACCTGTCTTAATGAAAGGCAAGCAGGCTCAGGAACAGTGAGCTTCCCATAGGGGATACACTCTGAACAGGTATTCTTCTAACTCATGAAAATAGCTTAGCACATGGATAATATGTGCACATAAATCTCCCTATACATTCATAAATGGGCCAACATCGCTTTTCAATTTTCTATGGGCCAATTCATGAGTGATTTTTTTGTGTGTGTGATTTTTCTTGTTTGTTTTTTTTTGCAGGTTTTGCCTAATTCGGTATATGCTTTGAGCCACTTTGTGAATATTGTGGGCATGGTTAGCCAATTCCAAATGTTAACAATTAATTCATTATAAGCAACTTCTTAAAAAAGTTACACGATTTGTGTAAGTGTAATTCACTATCTTTTGGTATATTTTTCTAGGAATTTTTTGGGCGCAGCTAAAGACTAATATGTAACGTTTTAAAACATTTTAAAGGATTGTGCAACTTTTAAAAAGGCAAAACAAGGAAAGCATCTTTGAATTTGAGTAAATGTCGTCAAACATGCGGCATGTTGATGAATTTGGCACAAAATCGGCATTGGTAATATTTCCTACGCAATAGCAATTTTGATTAGCTTTGAAACTACCGTAACTATATTGCAAACAGTGAAAATCCACAGCATTCCTGCACCAGAATGAGCATGATGTAGAATTGAAAATCCACTCCATCCACATTTTTTTATTCAGATTCTTCCACGATATGAGGATGGCAACTGAAAAACTCATTCATTTTTATTGTATTGTAAAGGCTCCTTCGTTCATTTTTTTCACATACAAGAAAAGCATTCATAGTTTCATCAGTCATGTGGTTGAAAGTGTCATCAGCGTGTCATTCAAGTGTGGTCTGAGTTTCATCAGTCTTTATCGGATGAGAAAAAAAAGTTTCTCTACTTTCTTCTATCTAGTAGAATACAAAATACAAGACATAACAGTAAAACAGAAAAATTGAGCTGGACCATACGCCGGTATACATGCAAATTGTAATAGCACGTTCACAATTTGGCCATTTCATACACAAAAACCAAGAAAAAAACAAAATTGTTTTGTCTTTGAAATGGCCACAGTGTGAATGTGCTCCTACACTTTTTATATATAGTCCAGCTCAGTTTTTTGTTTTTGCTGATATCTCTTTTCTTTACATACACAGGGGGCGAGGCTCCTCTTTCTGAGCCAAGTATTCCATCTGTGTAGCCTCCCATGGATGGGTGTCTCAGTCAGACCCTGTCCTGCCCTGCCCTAGTTCACAATGACAATACTAGAGACAGGTTAGGACCACCCCGATAGGTACACCTTGACGTGCATGGATGGCTTTTATGCTTTTAGATCAAAATAATATTAACTAAGTACGCTATGTTATTTACATGTCCTATTACCATTTACCAATTTACTTGCTGTAGTGTATATGCTCATTTGTTTTTTTTTCTTGTTTTTTTTTCTGCATGTACATTGTCTATTGACAGTGCGCTGCTTATCACAGGAGGGGTGTGGTCATTCTTGCTGGACGCAACATCATTACTACAGAGAAAGTAGAGACTAAGAGTAGCAGAATTGGGTGAATATTGGGTAATGAGAAATAATGATTACAAGTCATTTTTTTTATTTTAAACACATTTACCGTATATACTCGAGTATAAGCCGACTCGAGTATAAGCCGACCCCCCTAATTTTGCCACAAAAAACTGGGAAAACTTAATGACTTTAGTATAAGCCTAGGGTGGAAATGCAGCATTTACCGGTGAATTTCAAAAATAAAAATAGATCATTATTTCCCCATAGCTGTGCCATATAGTGCTCTGCAACATTCATGATTGTTCCATAGCTGTGCCCCATATAGTGCTCTGCACCGTTCATGATTGTCCCATAGCTGTGCCCCATACAGTGCTCTGCACCGTTCATTATTTCCCTATAGCTGTGCCCCATATAGTGCTCTGCACCGTTCATTATTTCCCTATAGCTGTGCCCCATATAGTGCTCTGCACCGTTCATTATTTCCCTATAGCTGTGCCCCATACAGTGCTCTGCACCGTTCATAGTTCCCTATAGTTGTGCCCCATATAGTGCTCTGCACCATTCATTATTTCCCTATAGCTGTGCCCCATACAGTGCTCTGCACCGTTCATAGTTCCCTATAGCTGTGCCCCATATAGTGCTCTGCACCGTTCATTATTTCCCTTAAGCTGTGCCCCATACAGTGCTCTGCACCGTTCATTATTGCCCTATAGCTGTGCCCCATACAGTGCTCTGCACCGTTCATTATTTCCCTATAGCTGTGCCCCATATAGTGCTCTGCGCCGTTCATTATTTCCCTATAGCTGTGCCCCATATAGTGCTCTGCACCGTTCATTATTTCCCTATAGCTGTGCCCCATACAGTGCTCTGCACCGTTCATAGTTCCCTATAGTTGTGCCCCATATAGTGCTCTGCACCATTCATTATTTCCCTATAGCTGTGCCCCATACAGTGCTCTGCACCGTTCATAGTTCCCTATAGCTGTGCCCCATATAGTGCTCTGCACCGTTCATTATTTCCCTTAAGCTGTGCCCCATACAGTGCTCTGCACCGTTCATTATTGCCCTATAGCTGTGCCCCATACAGTGCTCTGCACCGTTCATTATTGCCCTATAGCTGTGCCCCATATAGTGCTCTGCACCGTTCATTATTTCCCTTAAGCTGTGCCCCATACAGTGCTCTGCACCGTTCATTATTTCCCTATAGCTGTGCCCCATACAGTGCTCCGCACCGTTCATGATTACACCGCTGATTAGAGAAATGAATAGGTGGCTCCACCCCTATGGGAGGTGGAGCCGCTTATTCATTTCTGTAATGAGCGGTCCCACGTGACCGCTGAAGAGGGGAAGAAGCTGCAGCACCGAAGACCGTGGGACGGCAGGGACAGCGCCAGGATCGCTGGGACTAGGTAAGTATGCCTCAGCGCCCTCACCCCCTCACCCGCCGACCCTGCCACCCACCTTGACTCGAGTATAAGCCGAGAGGGGCACTTTCAGCCCAAAAATTTGGGCTGAAAATCTCGGCTTATACTCGAGTATATACAGTACTTTCTTTAGGTTCTTGAAAAAATCCTGGACAACCCATTTTGGATTAAAAAGGCTGATAATCTGCCACTAATGAGCTCATATTGATTATATAAAAAGTCGATCAATGCTTGTTTAAACTTATTCGTGCTGGCATTGTCTTACAAACGATCGTTCGTTGGCAGCACATCTCTGTTCACCCAGGAGGATGTGCTGCCAAAAACAAGCAACTTAATGTCTGCATAAAGAGTAACATAATCACCAAATAATCGTTTTGTCTTTTGTTTGTTGCTGAACAGTAATTGAGGTGATCATGAGCCTTTTGCACAGCTAATCGGAAAGTTTTGCTTATGTCTGCTGTTACATTATCTTAATGGTGAGTAATTCCTGCAGATTTGCACATATTCCTATAACCAAAGCATATTTGTGCTGCATAAGACAGATGGAGCTAACATAGAAATCAGTATTTTAGCTCACATTGTCTTTAATGGTGGAAATACAGATATTAGGAAGTTTGATGATTGATGAACTAGTAGATATGAATTGAATTCAATCATTCCATTAATATTATTAATATACACAAAAAGGTAAAGTTGATCAATTTCAATGCAGAATACAAATTTTGCTCTTCCAAGCATTACACTGATAAAAGCAGCCACTCGCTGACCTACCAAATTATGGAGGTGATGGCTGCATAGTAGAAAAAATGCAAACAAATGAGGCTTGTGTAGAACGCCAGTCACACAGGTATGTGTGATGCACAGTGTCCGTCTTACAGCCAATTAATGATGCCCATAATATTATGTCAGGCGGGCTGCCAAGCACTATATGAGTGCACCCCACAAGGACCGACACCCCAGTACAACCAACCAACAAAAAGGGCCTGGCTGCATCCTGCAAAAAAAAAATGGTAAAAAGTGCAATAAAAAATGAAAAAAATAATGCATATGATAATAACATTAAATGAGGTCTTGGTTGATATTTTGGCCAAAATAGATAAGCTCACAACCCAAGGTCAAGGGTTCTCATACTTGCGAGTCCTAACGCTAATTTCAAAAGCAGCAACATAGAAACAATTCAGAATAACCCTAACCCTAACCCTAACCCTAACCCTAGCCCTAACCCAATTCAGAAAAAAATATACCAGAAGGAAACAGCCTTACCAACACCAGTTAGATAAAAAATGCACAGACTGCCCAGAATTATATGTTTGCACCCCATGAGTCTTTGTGGGGTGCACTCTTATAGTGCTGGGAGACCACCTGACATAATATTATGGGCGTCATTAATTGACTGTAAGCCAGACACTGTGCATCACACGTACCTGTGTGACTGACATTCTACACAAGCCTCATTTGTGTGCATTTTTTCTACCAGGCAGCCACCCCTTCTTAATTTGGGAGGTCTGTGAGTGGCTGCTTTTATCAGTAGTTTGCACCTGTGCTGTCCCTGCCTTTATAATGGGGGTCCGCTGCATCCTGCCTGTGCATTTGTGATCTGACTGGTGTTGGTAAGGCTGTTTCCTACTGGTATATAAGGTAAACCTTACAAATCACAACTTTCAAAGTTGAAAATTCTGAGAATAATAAAGAAAAATATGATTACTTTGCCATTGATCACCTTTGCTTCATTGGCTTGACAGTCACATTTGGTCTATAAACAGATCTTGCGACAAATGGAGATACCAAAACTGTCCAGTTTTTTATTCTTTTAGTAGTGAGAAAAAAATTCAGAATTCTGCAAAAAAAAACAACTTGGAGTTGACATTATTATACACCAGTGACATTTTCATTTTTTGCTCAGTGGGATTATGTGATGGCTTGATTTTTGTGGGGAGAACAGATGTTTTTACTGATACCATTTTGGGATTGATATGAAGTTTTAATCACTTATTTCCTTTTTGTGGCATTGTGGTGATCCAAAAAAAATGTGATTTTGGAGTTTTGCATTTTTTTCTGTTTATGATGTTTCTTGGTTGGGATAATTCATTTTATATTTTGATCAATCAGAATGTTATAAATGCAATCATACCAAAGATGTGTATTTTTCATAACTTTTATTTTAATATTTGGATCATCATTTGCCCTGACTAATGTCCTATTTATTCTTTTGTCTTGCCCTTCCTGCCCAGCCCTTATATTACTGATTGCTCCAATGCTCATTTTTCCAATCCTGTCCAAGTTTGTCTCCTCTCTGTTTCCATCTGTTGCAGATTCTGATATTGTGCAAATCTGAATGCTGTGATGTTCTAGTAATGTAAAGGTACAGAATTTGCGGCAATTTCTTCTAAATTGTAATGATTCCTCAGGTGATATATAATCTACCAAATATTACTATTTAAGAAATGGTGTTAAGAGTTAATAATGTGAAGTTACTATTCTATTCATATTTATGCATTGTGGGTAATAGGAGATTGATGGACTATTTTATTTCATTGTTTTATTAAAATAATGTAATTCTGCATCAACAATTAGCCAAAAGTATTAAGAACACGCTGATACATAACTTTCATTTGTAGCCACGTCTGTGTTTGGCTTAAGGAACTGCAATCTTAAATGGTAGCTGTCATGTCGGCATAAATCAGTAGTGCAAGAGAATGTGAGAAACTTTTTATTATATCTTATCAGAGAAAAATGCATCTTTTTCGGTTTAGGAGCCAATTGTTCACTCTGCTGAACTGATCATTGAATTTGAAATACAGGTAAATCTTTGTAGCTCAACTCAAGAAAGACTGTTAGGTTAAAGGGAACCTGTCACCTGAATTTGGCGGGACTGGTTTTGGGTCATATGGGCGGAGTTTTCGGGTGTTTGATTCACCCTTTCCTTACCCGCTTGCTGCATGCTGGCCAAAATATTGGATTGAAGTTCATTCTCTGTCCTCCATAGTACACGCCTGCGCAAGGCAAGATTGGAGGGTAAGGGGAACCTGACAGGTTCCCTTTAAACTGCAACCTTCACCTCTCCCCCACCCTCGCCCCCGCAAAACCTGGCATGTACCTTGCTCATGGGACAACCCTTTTAAGTGAGTTTCCATAGGAAAAGCTTCTTCGTTATATTTGACGAGAAGGAAAAACTTCCTCAAATGTAGACTTTTTTTAATAAGTATCAAGGTTGGCCATTGACTTTGTCCAAGTTTTTAATTTTAGCCCTCTATGTATTTGAGTTTGACATCTCTGATGTAGAGAAAAGAGGGGTAGAGTAGAGGAGAAGAGTGAGAAAAGAGAGGCTAAGAGACACACACAGATAATGCTACTGCTTTCCAATGTTTTATCTTACCCTATGGATGGATTCACAGTTACATTACTCAGTACTGTTGTATAATGTTCACGTTGCTGCTTCTGAAGATGAGCTACACAGACACAGGACAGCATGAGTCCAGCATGTCTCTTTTGTACTGTATAGGAAAGACATCCAAGCAGCTAGTCTTCACTCAGGTAACAGCTGAATATTTGAGATAGAGTTTGCAGAGGGGAGAACTAGTGAAAAATGTGAAAACAAGTTAAAAAGGGACCAGAAAGAGTGAATATATATATACTGTATATCTATATATAGATTTATTTATAGATATAGATATATATACACACACACAGACACTTGACATTTCATTTTGAACAGTTATGTAAAATAGCAGATATGCTTTAATGTGTGAATTCAGCCCTACACAACAAAATGCCTTTTTTCCGAAAATGCAGTCTGAAAATTTGTCTGCACTTCTAATGTCAGGCAAAATCTAAGTTGACACATTCTCCAATTATCTGGTCTCTTCACGAATATTATCCCTCCTGAGTTTCTGATTATGTGGTCATGCATTATCACTGATTAAGTCTCCGAGCAGATGTGCATGTTCTCATATATGCTGAGAGAAATAACCATGGCATCATCTTGTTATTCCCATGGTCAAAGCAGTATTCTGATGAACAAATGATGTGAAAATATGTGAAATGCAAATAATTTCTGTTAATTCATATCTCTAAATTACAGAAATAACATTTTAATAAATGAAATGATCCAGAGATTGTGGATCTATGTGGCTTGAAATGATGTGGTTTGTTCACACCACGTGACATTTGGCTTAGTCCATATAAATATATATAGTGATAAAATACACAGGTATGCAATATTTAGGTTTATTAAAATTGTTTCAAATCCGATGACTGATTCTTATGTTTTCTTATGCCCTGATTTTAAAAAATACTTATTTTTTTAACCATCACATATGGATTTTGTACAAAACGAGCGTGAAATTTACATACAAGTGAGATGAACAAGAAAAAATGTTATTGTTGCCAAAAAATGTACACATCAGCAACAGGCACAGTCCGGCCACAAATTGGCCTCTCCCTACATCCGTCCAGTCAGTGCCCTCTCCATACTCCCCTCCAGTCAATGCCCACATAGCATTTTAGGACTGCTTTACACCGTGGCATAACGCAGTGTAACGCAGTCCGTTAACACTGCCATTAACCGTGTAAGTGTGCCCAACTTTTTACTATTGATGCTGCCTATGCAGCCCCTAGGTGAGCATAATCTAACTTGTTTTTCTTATCTTTCAGGATACATCGGTCTTATCTACAGCATTACAGCAATGTAAGGGGGCTATTAACTGGCAGTCCAGTAAGAGATACTGTATTTTTCGCTTTGTAAGATGCTCCGGATTATAAGACGCACCCCAAATTTTGAGGAGAAAAATAGGAAAAAAACGTTTAAATAAATTGATGGTGCTTCTTATAATCCATGCATCTTATTGCTTACCGGGGGTTGTGGCTGCAGTGGATCAGGGTCGCTGCTGGAGACAGGAGTGAAGTGATGCTGCAGACTGAGATAAGGGGGTGTGCAGGTGCCCTGTGCTGCAGGGGAACTCCGGTGCTGCAGGGGTGTCTCTGGTGCTGCAAGGGTGCCTCCGGTGCTGCGGGGGGCTCTGTCGACATTTTGTGAAAGGCCGGAGCCCCCCAGCAGTTCATCCATGCTTTCTTGTGCGGTGGACTTCGGGAAAATGGCCGCCGGGAGGCAGCGCATGCGCAGATGGAGATCTTGGGACCAAGATCTCGAGAGATGAGATCTCAGCGCTGAAATCTCATCTCCCGAGATTCCGGCGGCCATTTTCCCGAAGTCTGTCGCACAGGAAAGCCTAGACCAACTGCCAGGGGGCTCTGGCCTTTCACAAAATGTCACCAGAGCCCCACCAGAGCACCGGAGACTCCAGCATCATCCTGGGCGGCAGCAGACAACCGTGGCAGACAACCACAGCAGCGGTGGCGGACACCCCCTCATCCCAGCCTGTAACCGTAAGCGGTATATCCGCTTTGTAAGACGCACTCCCATTTCCCCCCAAATTTGGGGGAAATAAAGTGCGTCATTCAAAGCGAAAAATACGGTATATTCCTGGGTACATTTACTTGAACCCATATCTCCCCTCTCCCTTATCCCCATATTTGTGGAGCATATAAACCACTAGACAATTCAAAATACTAAATAGAATATATAACTTTAATAGCATAATATATCAAAAAAGACAATCAGTACATCACATATAAAAAAAACAGAGCTATTTGAGTTCGGCCAAAGGTGCACCAGTAAAACAATGGTGTTACATCATAGGCATAAGACATGGAGAAAGGTAAATCATATATTGAGGCACATATTCCAATTACCCCTAACAAAGCATTAGGGCATATAAAATGGCAGTGCAAAATTTTGTGTAACATACATGGGAATGGCACATCCCTAATGCTAATGTGGCACCCCTAGAGGTATTTGCCACAAATATAGTTACTGACACTGAATACAAATACTAAAATAGCAAGACTGCACTACCTCTTCCGGCCAGAAGGGGGAGCTCCAGAGACTCCCCTTGATCCATTCTGGTCTGAGAGAAGAACTGGCAGTTGGGCAGTTGGGCTAAGGAGCTGAAAGTGAGAGGTCATACAGCTGAATTTCTAACAGCCCTATGACGGTTTCCAGGCCCAAATCACCGGCCTGAGTAGAAGAGGGATAGAGAAAAAGGACATTGTGAGAACCGGGTAGCATTAATCACTACCCAGAACAGGCGCAAAGACGGATACCGGATCCGTGGCTGTATTCATTACATATAATACAGCAACCGGAAAAACGTGAGGTGATATCAGCTTCACTAGGGTCGGACGCAGCAACAGACACAGAGTTCAGCGGTACTCCCGGAGGGGGTAAGCCGATAAAAGGACTCGGGTTGCCCGTCGAACCAGGACCCGGAGGGGACAGATTGGGCCAGCAGCCAGTTCACATATAGCAGCAGGGCCACACAGATATTGCGTACAATAAGAGGCGAAGACCCCGGCAGGGTCAAAGTAACTCAGAGTTCCCATACAGACTCCGGTGACAGGACTGGTTGTAAATCCTTTTTTGTTAAAGTAAACTGGTTAAACGTTTCAGTGCCTCAGTCTTTCATTTGGACAATAGCCATCTATCCAGGATTGGGATCATCACCGCTGGGAGAACCTGCTGCTGATCAAGTAAGTGCCTGTTCCCTCACGATACCCTTTACACTGTGCATTGCCTGAGGCCACAGCACCGGGTCAAGCCACCCGTGACATCCCCCTCAAGAGACAGACCCCATTGGTCCGGTGCTGGGTACCCCGGTCTCTCGGGCGTCACAATTGGCGTCACGAACAGGATAGAGCCAGCCCATATACCGGGTATTGTGTGCCGTGATTGGAGCCCAAAACTTTGAAAACTTGGATGAAAAATCGTGAAAATTGACTTTATTAAAGAAAATTCCATTACCCATTAAAAACTATTGAAAGTGACTTTTCCCCATTGGTTATAATGGAGTAAAGATGGCCGCCATCCCCTGAGGTAATCACCTCATAACCGTTAGGCGCGAGACTGTTAATTGAGCTACGCCATTACCTGAGCCCCAGTCTAACTGAAAAACTTCAGAATCCGCCATTACAGAGCGCGCGGCGGGCGGGAGCAGCAGGGGGCGTGTCATTGTGGGCGGCACCAAGCTGAGCGCTCTGACGTCAGAGCAAAGGGAAAACCAATCCTGCTGCACAGCAGAACAAATCTACACTATCCCGACGGAAGCGGAGGACCGGAAGGGTCCGGATTAACTAAGGGGGCACAGTATGTCGCAGCACGGAGACGCCGCAGCACCCGGCGGCGCTAATGCAGCTGAAAGACAGAGTGTCGATAGAGCGTCTGGTAGCGCAGCGGTGCAAGGAGTGGCGCCCATCATGCCGGTGCTGATGCCATATACCCCAGGTGGCCCGTGGCTTCCAATGTATGAAGGTGAGCCTAATACCCTTGACGATTTCAGAGAAAAGATGCTGGCCCATTTTAACATGTTCCCCGTGGGTGACGTTCAGCGTGTTAGTCTCCTGATGATGCAGTTAAGTGGCCATGCTAAGCGAGAAGTCACAGCATGGGCAGCTGATCTAAAAGGCACTGTTGAACGCATATTTGCTGGATTAAAAGCTACATTTGAAACCACTGCCAGCAGCAAAGCTAAAATACGATTCTTTAATTGCAAACAAAAAGCTAATGAGGGCGTGAGAGACTTTGCCTTAAACCTGCAGGAAGCCCTTAAATCACTTACACTGGCTGAACCCATTTTTAACACCGGAGCGGATAAACTGCTAAGAGATCAATTTATGGAGGGACTCTACACCCCTTCTCACCGGGGGCATGTGAGCATGCTTGTTTTTAAGAACCCTGAATTGACATTTGCCCAATTAAAGGAGAGCGCTATACGTCTCCAGCTGGCAGAGGCACCTCGGGATCAGGATCCTGCGCAACCTATGGCAGAGGCACCTCAACAACAGGGAGTGCCAGTGACATCAGCTGTGTCCGGGGCCATTGCTAAGCCCCTGGGGCCCAGTACTAATGAGGCTCTTCAACAAAAGCTTGACTCTTTAACTGATGTTTTGCTTCAATGGCTAAAACCATGCAGGAGATGAGAGGACCCAAGATAGAGTTCGCAAACCGTAGAGAGGATGTTCCATGGATGAGACCCCGGAGATACCCGACATGGAGAGGACGACCCCGTGACCGCTACCAACCGGATGGACAGCCCATTTGCCGCCGTTGCCAGCAGCCAGGCCACTTTGCACGAGATTGTGATTTAAACGGGAATCCCCTGTGAATGCGGGCCGCTTCGCAGGAATGAACTTTCAAGGCCCAACACCCTGGCACGACAGGTACATCGGAGGACGACCCATTATCCCTATCGTGCTGGACGGAATTCCCCTCAACGCTTTGCTGGACACAGGTTCCCAGATTTCATCTATACCGTATATCCTTTATAAGAGGTACTGGGCTGATGCAGATATTGATAAAGGGCCCTCTGATGTTGAACTAGATATATGGGCCAGTAATGGTAAGTTGGTACCGAAACTAGGATTCAGGGAGATGACCATAAAGATTGGTAAAGTAGAATTGAAGAAACAGGGTATAATTGTTGTTGATGTTGACCGGCGGAACTGTGAACCAACTGTATTGATAGGAATGAATGTGTTAGAGAACTGCTTTTCCGAAGTTATTTCTGTCTTACAGCAAATTGCTGAAACTGCCCAATCCTGCCAGCAGAGAGTTCTCCAAAGGGAAATAAAAGTATTGATGTTAAGGCAACAGGTAGAAGTTGCAGGTGGAGAAATCGGCAGTGTGAGGGTAAGTGATCCAACATCTATTGTAATCCCACCAAAAACAGAAATGCTGGTATGGTGTAGAGCAGCCATTGGTACTAAGGGACGAGATTATCAAGCCTTAATAGAACCAGTGTACACCGACAGCAGGCCCACTATACTCACAGCACGAGGGGTAGTAGAGGTACACCGGGGACGAGTGCCGGTACGACTTTTGAACTGTGGAGAGGAAGAGGTCACTTTGCCAAGGTATGCTACAGTGGCAAAGCTATATACTGTTGACAACAATGCCATCACAACCATTGAGCCCTTAGAACCAACCTGTCAGGTGGAAGGCAACGGCTCAGACGGAGAATTGGAGGATTGGTGTCAACAGCTACACGTGGGCATAAATTCAACACCTACCCATCAAAAACAAGGGGTGTATAGGCTAGTGACGGAATATGAACAAGTCTTCAGTAAACACCCATTGGACTTCGGACGGATAGAAGGGGTAGAACACACAATCCCCACCAGTGACCATCCCCCAATAAAAGAAAGATATAGACCCATACCGCCCGCTCACTATCAATGTGCAAAAGATATGCTGAGGGAGATGAAACAGGCCGGGGTAATAAGAGACAGCTGTAGCTCCTGGGCGGCCCCTCTAGTGCTTGTCAAAAAAAAGGACGGAACCATGAGAATGTGCGTAGACTACCGGCGGATTAATAACATCACCCATAAAGACGCCTACCCCTTGCCTAGGATAGAAGCATCCTTGACTGCTTTGAAATCTGCTAATTATTTTTCCACCTTAGACTTAACAAGTGGGTATTGGCAAGTCCCTGTGGCTGAGAGAGATAAGGAAAAGACGGCATTCACCACACCAATGGGTCTATGTGAATTTAATCGCATGCCATTCGGACTCTGCAACGCATCCGGTACCTTCCAGCGGCTGATGGAATGCTGCCTCGGACACAAGAACTTCGAGACCGTCCTCCTGTACCTAGATGATGTGATCGTCTACTCAAAGACTTACGAACAACACTAAAATAGACCTGGCAGAAGTGTTCGAAGCCTTATCCAGGTATGGCATGAAAATCAAGCCATCCAAATGTCACCTTCTCAAGCCAAAGGTACAGTACCTGGGACACATCGTGAGTTCGGAGGGAGTAGCACCGGATCCCGAGAAAATAAGCGCCATAAGGGATTGGCCAAGACCTACCAACGCAAAAGAAGTGAGGCAATTCCTGGGATTGGTGGGTTACTATCGCAGATTTATAAAAGGATTTACCAAATTGGCAGCACCCTTGCAAGACGCCTTGGTAGGGCAGACGAAGAAACCTTCAAACCGAAACCCTCCTTTTCAGTGGAACGATGAAAGGGAAGACTCCTTTGAACAACTAAAGAAGGCACTAACCGGAGAAGAGGTTCTGGCATATCCAGATTACCATCAACCTTTCATCCTCTACACCGATGCCAGTAATGTGGGACTAGGAGCGGTGCTGTCACAAAAGCAAGAAGGTTGGGAGAAAGTCATCGCCTTTGCAAGTAGAAAGCTCCGGCCTACTGAAAGAAATCCAGAAAATTATAGCTCCTTCAAATTGGAACTACTGGCAGTAGTTTGGGCTGTGACTGAACGTTTCAAACACTATCTGGCTGCTGCAGAATTTATTGTCTATACTGACAACAATCCTTTGACCCACCTGGACACAGCCAAATTAGGTGCGTTAGAACAGCGATGGATAGCCCGGTTATCTAATTACAACTTCAAGATCAAGTATCGAGCAGGTCGCAAGAATGGAAATGCCGATGCCCTATCCCGGATGCCACACTTGAGAGATGTAGAAGAAGAAACGGGGGAGCTTGAAGAAATTGAACTACCAGCCTTCCATCATCCCAAGGCAAAACATCATCAGTCAAGTACCTATCAGAAACAACAAGAGGTGAATTTTAATCCGTTAGCACACCATAGATGGGCTGACACCCAAGACAACAATCCGGCTGTGAAGTTGGTGAAGGAACTGTTAACTGAGCAAAGTGCATATCCCGATGAGGATGCCCCAGAAGAGACGCATCAACTCTGGAAAGAGAGAGGCAAAATGTTCCTGTATCAAGGGAAGCTCTGTAGAAGGTACACCAATCCGAAAACACATGAATTGGTTTGGCAGATTATCGTGCCTAAACAAGATGTCAAGATGGTCCTCGAAGCTTACCATAATGGTGCTGGTCACTTCGGTTGGAAAAAGTTAGAAGTACTTCTAAGAGAAAGATTTTATTAGGTCGGGATGAGAAAATCAATCGAACAGTGGTGCAGAAATTGTGGCCCGTGCAACCTCAGAAGAAACGATCAAAAGAACCAAAGAGCACCACTGCAGCCCATAATCACCAAACAACCACTTGAACTTGTAGCCATGGACCACGTGAAGTTGACACCAAGCCGGTCCGGCTATGTCTATGCCTTGACCATCGTGGGCCATTATTCACGCTTCTTGGTAGTAGTACCCGTAAAAGATCTGACAGCAAAAACAGCAGCCAAAGCGTTCCAAACATACTTTTGTAGACCCCATGGATATCCGGAACAGGTTCTCACCGACCAAGGTACAGCCTTTGAATCAGAGATCTTCAGAGAATTCTGTAATATGTATGGTTGCAAAAAGATCCGGAAGGCGGCCTATCATCCACAAACAAACGGCTTATGCGAGAAGATGAACCATATTGTAATAGAACTACTAAAGACTTTACCTGAGGCAGAAAGGAATCAATGGCCAGAGAAATTGCCTGACTTGATGGATCTGTATAATCATGTCCCGGTGAGTTCCACCAATTGCACCCCAGCTTACCTTATGCGTGCAAGACCCGGCCAATTACCAATCGATCTAGAAATGGGAATTCTGAAATCAGACGCAGAAGTCCAAGACTCCAATTGGGATATCATACGGCAAAAGCAGTATCGCCAAGTGCAAGAGAGTGTGGAAAGAAGCCTTCAGCAAACTAGAGAAAGACAAGAGCGAACTTTCAACCAGAATGCTCTAGCGACCCCATTAAGACCGGGTGACCAAGTGCTCAAGAGAAATCGTCGAACCAATAAACTAGACAATCAGTGGGAAGCCGTACCCTACATAGTTTTACCAACAAGAATGGATAATCCTAAAATGTGTCTCATTAGCAAAAACGGGGGCTTATCATCTGTACTAGTGTCAAGAGACAATCTTAAATTATGTCCGGAAGCATTGAAAGAGCCAGATGTTGTCCAGCCAGAACCAGAAGTTATTCAACCCATACAGGTTCAACCAGTAAAGGAAAAAGAAGAGGAAGTGTATCACACCTGTATAGCAGACTTTCCCAAAACCCTACTAACATACCATGGTGCAGTAGTGGTTCCCATGGTGGCCTTTTACCCAACACCGAACCCAATACCAGAAGTCCCAAGACAGGAAGAGGCTGACCCCGTACTACAGGAGGTTCCAGGCCAGGCCTGGTCAGAGTAATCCCATTCACGGTGGACTTGCCAACTCCATAGTCGTGGAATTATCTTTAGCAGAGCGGGCAGATACTACATCCGCAGTAGACAGTAGTACACCACATGAAGAGACACCGCTATTACGTAGATCACAGCGTAGTACCCAGGGTCAATTACCGGCCAGGTATGCAGATTACCAACTATAAAGCTCATAATGTGAATTGTATATATGTTATGCCGTATATAGTTAAACAGAAAATGTAGTATAGTCATTGTTATCAGTCTGCAACGTTTAAGCCCAGTACCTACAGAGACTTGTCTGTATGAACTTCTTGCATATTCTTGAACTTTTTATCAGCCCGGAGGCACTAAATCAAAGCTCCGGAAAGACTGCTTTTTGAACTTTGCTTTTTGCTCTTTTTGAACTTTCTTTAGACGTTATATTGATAACTCCGTTGGAAAAATGGAACTAAATTCTTGGACACAAAGTGCAGTGCCTTTCCTAGTACCTTCAAGGATAGAACTGTATTAATGGACGCTATTTGAAGTGACTTTTTACAGAACTCTATTTTTGTTTCCTTGAGTGGTTTTTGTAACTTTTCATTTTTAAGACTCTGTACATATTAATTGTTATTTCAAAATGTTATCGTCCCACAGTCCCGGAGTACTGTTCTTAACTAAGGGGGCATGTTGCACCCCTAGAGGTATTTGCCACAAATATAGTTACTGACACTGAATACAAATACTAAAATAGCAAGACTGCACTACCTCCTCCGGCCAGAAGGGGGAGCTCCAGAGACTCCCCTTGATCCATTCTGGTCTGAGAGAAGAACTGGCAGTTGGGCAGTTGGGCTAAGGAGCTGAAAGTGAGAGGTCATACAGCTGAATTTCTAACAGCCCTATGACGGTTTCCAGGCCCAAATCACCGGCCTGAGGAGAAGAGGGATAGAGAAAAAGGACATTGTGAGAACTGGGTAGCATTAATCACTACCCAGAACAGGCGCAAAGACGGATACCGGATCCGTGGCTGTATTCATTACATATAATACAGCAACCGGAAAAACGTGAGGTGATATCAGCTTCACTAGGGTCGGACGCAGCAACAGACACAGAGTTCAGCGGTACTCCCGGAGGGGGTAAGCCGATAAAAGGACTCGGGTTGCCCGTCGAACCAGGACCCGGAGGGGACAGATTGGGCCGGCAGCCAGTTCACATATAGCAGCAGGGCCACACAGATATTGCGTACAATAAGAGGCGAAGACCCCGGCAGGGTCAAAGTAACTCAGAGTTCCCATACAGACTCCGGTGACAGGACTGGTTGTAAATCCTTTTTTGTTAAAGTAAACTGGTTAAACGTTTCAGTGCCTCAGTCTTTCATTTGGACAATAGCCATCTATCCAGGATTGGGATCATCACCGCTGGGAGAACCTGCTGCTGATCAAGTAAGTGCCTGTTCCCTCATGATACCCTTTACACTGTGCATTGCCTGAGGCCACAGCACCGGGTCAAGCCACCCGTGACATCCCCCTCAAGAGACAGACCCCATTGGTCCGGTGCTGGGTACCCCGGTCTCTCGGGCGTCACACTATATATAGTTTATACTCAACTTTCATCAAGATTTATCTGGTCAGTGACCACTAATGAGCAAAAAATCCATATAGCAAAGGGGCTATTACTATCCTTTAGTGATTCTTACTATTGTCAATGTCCATGAGTAAAAACATGCGCCCCTGAGCGTGCTTCGCTTCCGCTTCCTCGGGGGGCCAGAATGGTGTTTTCTTCTTACCACACAGAAGGTGCAGTAATAGGGACATATACGGCAACAGCGACTCAGCCTTGGGGTATCAGTAAGATGAGGAGTTTGTGCAGGTTGGGCATAGATGGGGCCGTTCTGGAAATGTGAGTAGTCAAATGTGAATTTATTGTGATCTCTGCAGCTGAGTCCTAGTTGGAAGAAATTATAGTGGTCTTTCTCAAGGACATCTGTAAAGGTACTTGCCAGATATGTAGAGTTGGTGGGCAGTAATATGGGCAAAGTAGTTACATTCCAGGCTGAGGAGCAGGTCACCTCATTCCAGCCAGTTAATTTCTTCATGACTATTGCCCACCTCCCTTACCTGTCAGCTCCTGATCCAGAGCTTCTGTTGTCAGTCTTGCAAAATCGCAAGCCTCTTTTCCCCTACCTGTTGCTGTGTTCTTGAAACGGAGTCCAGGGGGGTAGTTGTGGCTGAGGGTGGCAGTACTGGCACACCCTGGCCCTCCGTCATATTAATACATTGCAGTCCACTCCCTAGCAAGTCAGGGTCCACTCCACACTGCCAGGGTTCCTTTTCTTTCAACACCACGCAATGACAGTCAGAGTCCTGTGTCATCTTCAACAAAACTATTTTACTCAGCTCGTCCAGTTTAGTCACAGAAACAGCTCAAGATTCTTCTCAGAATATCACCATTACGTTCCCTGTACTGTCCCTCACTATTCCAGGAATATCCACTGGATCCACTGATGCCGCAGCTTCCAGACTGGTCGTACTAACCCACTTCAGGAGTTTCCCACCCGCTTCCATCTCCAAAGGTGAAGTCGAAGAATAGCTCTTCCATTCCATACTAGGCCGTAGGTCTCGGACGTTAAGGGGTGTTCCCAAGAAGTTAGCTGCTACCATCTTTATGCTGCCCTGATATTCCTCCGCTACCTTGTGACTGTCAGCTCTTAGGCTCTTCTGCTTGAATGTTTCCCTGGACACAACTGTCCTGCGCCTGTTCCCGGCTCACACTCGCTAACTCCAGGAAGCTCCCCAACCACTCTTTTCCTAGCCCCTCCTAACTAGACAAAATCATATTGGTCTAACTAATCCCTATTCTATTCTACTGTGCTCCCCCTACTGCTCTAAGTCCTACACTATCCTAATATCTTTACAACACATGAACATAAGTACAATTCAATATACAATATATAAACATTACATGACATATGACATGGAAGGAGTGCAGGGCATTAAACTGCCCCCCCACACACCCCACACCCCTTACATTCTCACTTTCCGCAGCCATGTGCTTATACTAAAGGTACCTTCACACTGAGTGACGCTGCAGCGATACCGACAACGATGTCGATCGCTGCAGCGTCGCTGTTTGGTCGCTGCAGAGCTGTCACACAGACAGCTCTCCAGCGACCAACGATGCCGGTAACCAGGGTAAACATCGGGTTACTAAGCGCAGGGCCGCCCTTAGTAACCCGATGTTTACCCTGGTTACCAGCGTAAAAGTTAAAAAAACAAACACCACATACTTACCTTCCGCTGTCTGTCCCCCGGCGTTCTGCTTCTCTGCGCTGTGTAAGCACAGCGGCCGGAAAGCACAGCGGTGACGTCACCGCTGTGCTTTCCGGCTGGCCGGCGCTCACAACCAGTGCAGGAAAGCACAGCGCCAGGGACAGACAGCGGAAGGTAAGTATGTAGTGTTTGTTTTTTTAACTTTTACGCTGGTAACCAGGGTAAACATCTGGTTACTAAGCGCGGCCCTGTGCTTAGTAACCCGATGTTTACCCTGGTTACCGGTGAAGACATCGCTGAATCGGCGTCACACACGCCGATTCAGCGATGTCTGCAGGGAGTCCAGCGACGAAATAAAGTTCTGGACTTTCTGCAGCGACCAACGACATCACAGCAGGATCCTGATCGCTGCTGCGTGTCAAACTGAACGATATCGCTAGCCAGGATGCTGCAACGTCACGGATCGCTAGCGATATCATTCAGTGTGAAGGTACCTTTAGATCCTGTTATCTCTATGTGTAAATATAGTGATAAGAGTGGAGACTTCATAATGAGCCTCTTTCAGACCTGAAAGTGTCACAGTAACATGATAAGCTCATTAGAAGGACATGTTATTAAACTAGTACTGTCAATCAAGGAGGAGCACCCTTCACGCCAGCAACAAGGAAAGGAAAAGGCTGTAGAGCTGTCAATCATCAGGACTGGGGAGTGGAGACTCTGACTAGGCATCACATCGGACTAGTCAAGTCTCTCACTAGAGTCCTTGGCCAGCTTTTCAAACTATGTTTTCTTTGAATCAATGTAACATATCAGAGTAAAATATGCCTGCACTTGAGCAAACAGGCTCTGATTCATCCTGCCCATGATTCAAGGAGCATGAACCTAGTTACAGGTTCCCTGTAAGATGATAAAACTGAAAGACAAGATGATTATCTAAGGCAAGGTGTTTCAAACTTTTTCCACTGGGACCTCATCAGACATACCAGGATATTTCTCAGGTCTCCCCAGACAAACCACGATGACACCTGTGCCTCAGCATCTGTAGTGAAAGTCCATAATAAAATTTTAAATATTTCTCAATTTTGCTTTCATTCCATCGCCTAAATTTTGTATGGAATTATTATAAGTGTAAAATGAGTAGATATGTTTATTTGGAATTACTGCTGTCTCCCCCGCTGAGCCTCATCAATAACTAGCTGGTGCCTTAGCAGTGAGGTATAGTTTAGGATGTCCACTGCTTCTAGGTCCAGTGGCCAGAGGTTCTACATCAGTCAAGTTTTTGTTTTAGAGTTTCACAAATGGTTAGCATCATATTTTCATATATTATAATATGGAGGTCATTTAGATATGCTGCTCCATCCTAGATCATCATTAGGTGTTTACAATCAACTAAACTACTGTCCTTATGAATTTACCTTTCAACCTTACAAGAAAGGGAAACATAGACTTGATAATCAGTTATTACTGACAACAAGGTCACAAAATGTATATATTTTACTTCAAAGAACTAAAACATTATGAACCAAGGAGCAGAGTCCCATCCATCAAGCTTTACTCAGATGAAGGCTGAAGTTATGGAATGCGTGGTCAAATAAGTAACAAAAGAAACTCAAAAACTGAAAATGTCTTAGTGGGAGGAATGACAATATACAGATTAATGTTGGGAAAGTGCTAACATTTCATCTCAATAAATACTGGGTGTGAACATATTTGCAGCTCATAAATGAAGGGGTTGTCCAGCTAGAAAAAAAACACTAGATGTGTTCAAACTAGAAAGATATATGACTAAAGTGACCAATGTAGTGTGGAAAGAAGGCCGAGTGGCTGATTGAAATAGCTATAATAGACATGCCCCTTCCTTTGCCATGGCTGAAGCACAGACAGAAAAGAGGGCTAGTTTAGCTTCTAAAATGAGCCACTTAATCTTTTACACACACCCATGGTCACATTCCTACACAGAATCTATCTTTGTTAAATTCAAGTCTGGAGTGGAGCCAATGGCACTAGATAATCAGTACTAGTATTATGAGATTGTGGCACTATTTTTAAACAGGTTACCCAGGCTTGAGGTTCAAGTCTGCAGCCACTCTCTGTGACTGCAGACTTATGAATCCACACAGCACTCAAAGTACGCAGAGAACTTACATACTTTTGACCATATTCCAACTAGACATGTCCAGACTCACTCAATACACTTATTTAGAGTGAGGCTGCGCTTGGCTAGCTGGCTCATGATCACATTTATGTAAATTGCATAATTGTGCTCACGTGCCCGCCTGCTCCCAGCGTCGGAGAATCCTTTCAGCGCACACTGTACAAGCTGTGAGAATTCACAAGTCTGCAGTCACAGAGAGTGATTGCAGACTAGAACCTCAAGCCTAGACAACCCCTTTAATTTCAATACATTAGTACGTTGTATATATTTCTATTGCAAACACACATTTCTACAGCTGATTTAGGTGCAGTGTGTCTGTCACGAATTGCATGTATCACATTCAGATTTTGATAAAAATCAGAACACACTGAACCAAAGCAATCCATATATATCATCTTACAAAGGTATGACATTGGTGATAATGATATCTACGTGCATGGAAGAGAATGGCAGATCATTCAGGTTATGTGCAATAGGACCAAAAGAGAAAAATCGGAATATATGGTCAAGACTGATAATACCAAGGCTTACATGGAAAAATAAAACACCTTTATTAGGACAAAGTGGTGAGAAGGTGGCACTACTACCAGGAACAGTGCCTGAACATACACACAGCAATTATAGAAAGAGTAATAAAATCTATTTAAAAAATTGAGAAACAAAGTTGAGACAAGGACGAGGTCCGAAACGCGCGTCGGGGCACATGCCGCACACATACTACTCACCACTCAGGTAATACATGCCTTCCCTTCTCTACTTCAGGCACACTGATCATTACTTGTACTCTGATTATGTTTAGACCACATTTTACATGTGATTCCATGTTTATGCATTGACTCTTCAGTGTGCTCTGCTTTATACTTAATGTTGGTTTATATACTGTATGATTCCACTATTACATACACACCTACCGCTGTGTCTCAGCATATTGATCACCCTATACTACTGGTACACACCTGTGACTTCTGATCCTTACTACTGTATATTATGTTATATCCTACCTATTCTTCATTCAGACATCTGATATGTCATGCCCTTTATGGATGCTCATATGCTCATCACAATGTTTGTTATTCAATCACTTGCTTTGACCTTGGAATGTAGTTAGAGTGCTTCGTATTCACCTTGTCTCTCAATTTTTTAAATGTATTTTATTAATCTGTCTATAATTGCTGTATGTATGTGCAGGCACTGTTCCTGGTAGTATTGCCACCTTCTCACCACTTTGTCCTAATAAAGGTGTTTTTTTTCCATCAAAGCATTGGTATTATTACTCTTGGATTTTTTCTCTTTTGGTCCTACTCAGATTTTGATGCAGATTTGCCATGGACATGCTGTAACGAAATCCACAAGCAACATGCAGACTTTGCAGCAGATTTGCTATGGCCAAATCTGTGCAAGAAAAAACACGTGAATGCATCCTTATTTAAAGGTCCTATAGAACACGTGGATTATGGAACTATCAGCAAGGAATGATTATATTCTGCCGGACATCATGAGGCTTTTTATGGCAAGGTGCTTTATGTTTATGTCTCTTTATGCAGACATAAGGCCCATGGGAGAATCGGGTTAACCTGACAATCTGTTTAAAGTCATTAAGTGTAAGTGAGCCAAGGGAGAATGCCAAGCTGCCCTGTGCTTTATTTCATTGTTATGTAAAAGGTTTGCATTTTGCACTTGTTACTGTTTAATTTGTATGGTGTTTTTTATGTGCTTAGGGTAAAGAGGTTGTTCACTACTTTTATACCGATGACCTATGTGGAGACACAGCATTGTATCTTAATTAACCAGACGCAAGCCAGAAAGAATAGACTGTTATCTATATGTTGACTTTTGAATTTAAGTGTTTCTTCTGGTTGGTCAAGAAAACAGACTTTTGTCTGTGTAAGCCTGTAATATTGACTTGTAAGTTGACATTTGATATAACATATTGTGCTGTTATCCTTGATGACTTGCGATGTCTACTGATATGCTAATTATGCATTGTCTAGGCCAGATAGTTTGCTGACTTGTTAGAGGAGGAAAATCTATGCAAATAGATCTCCATTCTTCCCCTTCTATTTGTGAATACTGGACGAAGGATACTTTTTAATTATAAAACAAATTTACATGCCTCTGGAGAGGGACAGAGACAGCCAGTGATTAGCCAAAACATCCAGAGAGTCTCTGCAGGACTGCAGCCAAGACTTTATGGCTACATCAAGAGGGATACAAATTTAATATTCTACAGGATGTCAACTTAGGGGACTTCGGCCCCGGCTCGATGAACATAGATCTGCTCCATTGACCATCGCTGAACCATGGACATGTTTGTGAAACCCAAGTTGGGATCATGTGGTCACCTGGAACTTTTGGATACATTTGTGAAACCCAGGTTGGGACCATCCAGTCATCTGGAACCTTTGGATACACTTGTGAAACCCAGGTTGGGACCATCCGGTCTTATGGCACCTATGGAAATGTTTGGAGAAACCCAGGTTTGGACCATCCAATCACCTGACACCTATGGATACTTTTGGAGAAAGCCAGTATTGGTACCTGCCGGCTGCCTAGCTCCGTGGAGATGTTCAGAGAAGTCAGGTTGTGCCCCCCTGTCAACTGGCCTTGTACCTCAATGGACTATCATCTTCCAAAGCTTGTCATTACCTCCTCTGTGTGCATGCCACAAGTGGGGTAATCGACCCTGGAAGATGGAGCCAGGTTGACCCTCTGGTCAACTGGTCTTGTAAGTGAATGAACTGTCATCTTCCTATGCTTGTTGTTACCTCATCTCTTTGTTCGTGCCATAGGTGAGATAATCGACCCTGGAAGCTCTGAAGTCACAGCTGACATTATTCCAGTGAGTCAGCGGAAGATTGAGACTCTGTAATGTGCACCATCTTTTGGTACAGTGCTGGGACTGTTCTATGTGTTATCTGCCTGTTTTGTGGTTCAATAAATCATTGCCACATTGTTTTACCCTCACCCTGTGTTGTTTGAGCACCGCTATACCCACGTTAAAAGGAGAGCGGGTGTTTGGTGGGATGATCCATGGTTCACGTGTTTTTCGGCTAGCGCACCGGGACACCTGCTAACCCCCCGTGTCTCCACAACCTATCATTGGGATAAAAAAATCCACCAAAAAGAAACACGCAAGCAGGGCAGCACAGTCTTTTATAGAGAGGTTATCTCCAGACTGCTACCTCATATCTGGGTGCTCGGCAGCGGTTTATACAGCCATAGAATTTTCGACTATAGGTGCTCCTCAGAAAAAAAGATGACCATCTGTACAATCCATATATAAGAAAGGATGAGGGCACTCACCAGTCTTCACGAAATTCAAACTTTTATTGGCAACATTTCCAGATAAAATTCATGGCCGGGAACGACAGAGCCGAAGCTCGTGTGAGCAGGGGAGAACAGGGACGACGGCCGTTTCGCGCTGTGCTTGCGCTTCTACGGGTCAGTTAGTGCAAGGGCAAGACAGCGGAAATATAGTGCCGGCCATGACACCTCCCTTCACCACCAAATCCCTCCCACAAAACCTAAAATACACTTACTCGGCGTGGTATTACTACATAGGGAAGACTATACGACCTATGTACGTCCGTTTTCGTGAGCATTGCAGGTCGGTGGTAACAGGTAAGGGGTACCACGCCTGATTACCCACGTAAGAGAAAGACATGAGGGCGGCGCAGAGTGTCTTACCTTTGCGGGGATCGAGAAGGCCAGTTTGCCAGCCAGAGGGGGTGATCTGGATAATTTGCTCCTTAGAGCCGAGGCGAGATGGATCATGCGCAGTAATGCGATGGGGCCCTTGGGTTTTAATGATAGGGTAGACCTTTCGATATTTCTCTAGCTGAGGTGGCAATGAAATTAGATGATAGTCTTCCGTATATATAAAGAGATGCCGTTTGTGACATAAGCGATTCAGGGAACGCTATATCGCTCTTATATACATATACATGCACTGTTTGTACGAGATTATTAATCTGGTTTATATTGACAGCCATTATTCGTAATTTGTAGGAAAATGCATATTGCGTGCTGTTGTTTTAAATTGTGCTTTTTATAGTAAGTGTATTTTAGATTTTGTGGGAGGGATTTGGTGGTGGAGGGAGGTGTCATGGCCGGCACTATATTTCTGCTGTCTTGCCCTTGCACTAACTGACCCGTAGAAGCGCAAGCACAGCGCGAAACGGCCGTCGTCCCTGTTCTCCCCTGCTCACACGAACTTCGGCTCCGTCGTTCCCTGCCATGAATTTTATCTGGAAATGTTGCCAATAAAAGTTTGAATTTCGTGAAGACTGGTGAGTGCCCTCATCCTTTCTTATATGTGGATTGTACAGACTATCATTGGGATAGTCATCAATATATCAGTGGGGCCTCACAGTCGACACTCTCACCAATGAGCTGTCATCAACTTGGGTGGCACTTGTAAGTAAACACTGAAGATCAGCTCTTTTTTAAGACTGTAGACTTCTATCCTGAAGTTGGACAATTTCTTTGAAGCCCCTTTGTTGCCCATGAAGAGAACATTGGACATGATGCTCTCGCAGTTCATAGGAATCAAAGACACATGTGACTTCCATTATAAGAATTCTTGAGGATGTAGGGACCGCCCCTTCGTATTTTTACAGTCCTATGCAATAGCAGCAGATGGTTTAAAATGAAGATCAAAAGTAAATTAAGAGCTCTCATGTGAGCTTCTGACACATCAACATGCTTTTTACGGGATTATGAAGCCATAGCATGCACTGTATCAGGTACCAAAGTTCAGCTGCATTGCAAATATTCTCATTGTAAATGAGGCTGAACTGCAAAACCAAAAGTATTAGCACTATCTTTAGCTTTTTCATCCATGACATTTATTTCCTTTTCACTATTTCAAGTGCACACCAGATACTTGAGCAGACAGTAACTCTATAACAAGAATTCAGAAGAGTTAAGTGAAATAATCACTTTGTAACGTGTTCATTAAATGTGCTATGGCACTAAAATAGACCTTTCACCTCTAAATAGTAATGTACGTTGCAGACTTAAGTTACAGGAAAACTAAGGTCACTGAGCTCAAAATAAATGATATTTGCTGGTTTTCAAGTGGTAAGTACTGAGGATGTTATTTATTTTGCTCAATTTTGATAGATCTCACGTCTTTTTAGCATAGGGAGGTTGTGGGGAATGTGCCAGTGGTACAGCGGTGGCAGGGGGTGGATGCTGGTTGAATTAATTGAATAGGTGCCAAAGATGAGTGTCAAGACCTTAGACATAGAATGCAAATGGGATAGTGGAATTAACTGTTAGTGATGAGCAGACGTGCTCAGATAAGGTGTTATTTGAGCATGCTCGGGTGCTAACAGAGTATCTTTGGCGTGCTTGAAAAATATGTTTGAGTCCTCATGGCTGTTTGACAGCCGCAACACATGCCCAGATGGCCATTTTTAGGCAATCCCTGCATGTGTTGCGGCTTTCGTACAGCCGGGAGGACTCAAACATATTTTTCAAGCACACCAAAGATACTCTGTCAGCAAACGAGCATGCTTGGATAACACTTTATTTGAGCATGTTCGCTCATCGCTATTAGCTGTTTGTCTTACATTATGACACATACATTTCAATTACACAGGCCTTATAGGATTTTTCGTATTGTCAGTCATATTGTATATGCCTATTGCAATACTTTACAGTCACACATGCCCTTTGATGTTTGTTTTGTTACTGTCCAACTATTTCTCTTTAAGTCTACATATTTTAGAACAATAAAGAGATTATGTCAAAGAAACACCAGCCATACTTCCAAGAAATCAATACAGTCATCAAGGTGTGGTCACTTCTTTCAATGCTGATCTGTAGATCTGGAAATGAAAAAGGTAAGTGCTGCCTTGTTCCGTAAGTTGTTCTTGTTGCTAGGGAGGCCATAATAACATGGCACACCCCTTTATTTATTGACGGACAGTGGCACTTTGCTGCCCTGGTAGATGTGACCCATTGTGTTAGTTTTTACCATCAGTGTTTCATAATTGATTTTCTAATATGAAAAAATAGATAAATGAATGGCGAAGCTTCTCCTATTCATTGCAAGGAGAGCACAGCGGTGACGTCACCGCTGTGCTCTGCTTTCCGGCCGGCGCTTACACAGTGCAGAGAAGCACAGCGCCGGGGGACAGACACCGGAATGTAAGTATGTAGTGTTTGTTTTTTTTTACGTTTACGCTGGTAACCAGGGTAAACATCGGGTTACTAAGCGCGGCCCTGCGCTTAGTAACCCGATGTTTACCCTGGTTACCAGTGAAGACATCGCTGAATCGGCGTCACACACGCCGATTCAGCGATGTCTGCGGGAGTCCAGCGACAAAATAAAGTTCTGGACTTTCTGCTCCGACCAACGATGGCACAGCAGGATCCAGATCGCTGCTGCCTGTCAAACTCAACGATATCGCTAGCCAGGACGCTGCAACGTCACGGATCGCTAGCGATATCGTTCAGTGTGACGGTACCTTAACTGCCATTCTCTGTGAGGGAGGACATACATTATCAGTCCATGAGTGCCAATTTAGAGTACCAACTGCTGCTGACTGTCCTCATAATCTGCTCCAGCTATCTCTATACTCATTAGCCTCACTAGCACCATTTCAGAGTGCAAACCATCTGCTGTCTGCAAATTTCTGCTCATACCGTACGCCATTTTATCGGTGCCTGGCATATCAGCCTACTCACACACGTGGTCAAAATTGTTGATACCCCTCGATTAATGACAAAAAAAACACAACGGTCACAGAAATAACTTGAATTTGACAAAAGTAATAATAAATAAAAATCTATGAAAATGAACAAATGAAAGTCAGACATTGCTTTTCAACCATGCTTCCACAGAATTAAAAAATAAAATAAAACTCATGAAATAGGCCTGGACAGAAATGATGGTACCCTTAACTTAATATATTGTTGCACAACCTTTTGAGGCAATAACTGCAATCAATTCCTGTAACTGTCAATGAGACTTCTGCACCTCTCGACAGGTATTTTGGCCCACTCCTCAAGAGCAAACTGTTCCAGTTGTCTCGTGTTTGAAGGTTGCCTTTTCCAGAAGGTGTGTTTCAGCTCTTTCCAAAGATGCTCAATAGGATTTAACCCCTTAGTGACAGAGCCAATTTGGTACTTAATGACCGAGCCAATTTTTACAATTCTGACCACTGTCACTTTATGAGGTTATAACTCTGGAATGCTTTAACGGATCCCGCTGATTCTGAGAATGTTTTTTCGGGACATATTGTACATCATGTTAGTGTTAACATTTCTTCGATATTACTTGCGATTATTTATGAAAAAAACGGAAATATGGCGAAAATTTTTAAAATTTAGCAATTTTCAAACTTTGTATTTTTATGCCCTTAAATCAGAGAGATATGTCACAAAAAATAGTAAATAAATAACATTTCCCACATGTCTACTTTATATCAGCACAATATTGGAAACTACATTTTTTTTTGTTAGGGAGTTATAAGGGTTAAAAATTGACCAGCAATTTCTTATTTTTACAACACCATTTTTTTTTAGGGACCACATCACTTTTGAAGTCATTTTGAGGGGTCTATATGATAGAAAATAACCAAGTGTGACACCATTCTAAAAACCACACCCCTCAAGGTGCTCAAAACCACATTCAAGAAGTTTATTAACCCTTTACATGCTTCACAGGAACTGAAACAATGTGGAAGGAAAGAATGAACATTTAACTTTTTTTTGCAAACATTTTAATTCAGAACCATTTTTTTTTATTTTCACATGTGTAAAAACAGAAATGTAACCATAAATTTTGTTATGCAATTTCTCCTGAACACGCAGATACCCCATATTTGGGGGTAAACCACTTTTTGGGTGCACCGCAGAGCTTGGAAGTGAAGGAGCGCCGTTTGACTTTTTCAATGCAGAATTAGCTGGAATTGAGATTGGATGCCATG
Organism: Ranitomeya imitator; assembly: GCF_032444005.1. Lineage (NCBI taxonomy): Eukaryota > Metazoa > Chordata > Amphibia > Anura > Dendrobatidae > Ranitomeya > Ranitomeya imitator. Next base: position 129,913,427 of record NC_091286.1, read on the forward strand.
TCACGTTTAGAGAGCCCCTGATGTGCCTAAACAGTGGAAACTCCCCACAAGTGACACCATTTTGGAAACTAGACCCCTTAAGGAACTTATCTAGATGTGTGGTGAGCACTTTGAACCCCCAAGTGCTTCACAGAAGTTTATAACGTAGAGCCGTGAAAATAAAAAATCGCATTTGTTTACACAAAAATGATCTTTTCGCCCACAAATTCTTATTTTCACAAGGGTAACAGGAGAAATTAGACCACAAAAGTTGTTGTACAATTTCTCCTGAATACGTCGATAACCCATATCTGGGGGTAAACCACTGTTTGGGCGCACCGCAGAGCTTGGAAGAGAAGGAGTGCCGTTTTATTTTTCAATGTAGAATTGGCTGGAATTGAGATTGGACGCCATATCGCGTTTGGAGAGCCCCTGATGTGCCTAAACAGTGGAAACCCCCCACAATTGACACCATTTTGCAAACTAGACCCCTTAAGTAACTTATCTAGATGTGTGGTGAGCACTTTGAACCCCCAAGTGCTTCACAGAAGTTTATAATGTAGAGCTGTGAAAATAAAAAATTGAATTTTTTCTACAAAATGATCTTTTTGCCCCCAAATTTTTATTTTCACAAGGGTAACATGAGAAATTAGACCACAAAAGTTGTTGCGCAATTTCTCCTGAGTACGTCGATATCCCATATGTGGGGGTAAACCACTGTTTGGGCACACGGCAGAGATCGGAAGGGAAGGAGCGCCGTTTTGGAGTGCAGACTTTGATAGCATGGTCTGTGGGCGTTATGTTGTGATTGCAGAGCCCCTGATGTACCTAAACAGTAGTAACCCCCCACAAGTGACCCCATTTTGGAAACTTGACCCCCCAAGGAACTTATCTAGATGTGTGGTGAGAACTTTGAATGCCCAAGTGCTTCACAGAAGTTTAGAATGCAGAGTCGTGAAAATAAAAAATATTTTTTTTCCACAAAAATGATTTTGTAGCCCCCAAGTTTTTATTTTCACAAGGGTAACAGGAGAAATTGGACCACTAAAGTTGTTGTCCAATTTATCCCGAGTACGCTAATGCCCCATATGTAGGGGTAAACCACTGTTTGGGCGCACGGCAGAGCTCGGAAGGGAAGGAGCGCCGTTTTGGAATGCAGACTTTGATAGCATGGTCTGTGGGCGTTATGTTGCGTTTGCAGAGCCCCTGATGTACCTAAACAGTAGTAATCCCCCACAAGTGACCCCATTTTGGAAACTAGACCCCACAAGGAACTTATCTAGTTGTGTGGTGAGAACTTTGCATTATAAACTTCTGTGAAGCACTTGGGCATTCAGAGTCGTGAAAATAAAAAATATTTTTTTTTTCCACAAAAAAGATTTTGTAGCCCCCAAGTTTTTATTTTCACAAGGGTATCAGGAGAAATTGGACCCCAAAAGTTGTTGTCCAATTTATCCCGAGTACTCTGATGCCCCATATGTGGGGGTATCCCACTGTTTGGGCGCACGGCAGAGCTCAGAAGGGAGGGAGCACCATTTGACAGCAAAATTGGCTGTCGTGTTTGGAGACCCCCTGATGTACCTAAACAGTGGAAACCCCGCAATTCTAACTCCAACCCTAACCCCAACACATCCCTAACACTAATCCCAACCCAATCCATAATCCTAATCACAACCCTAACGATAATCACAACCCTAACCCCAAAACAACCCTAATGTCAACCCTAACCATAACCCTAATCAAAACCCTAAATCCAACACACCCCTAATCCTAATCTCAACCCTAACCTCAAACCTAACCCTAATCCCAATACACCCCTAATCCCAACCCTAGCCTTAACCCTAATCCCAAACCTAACCCTAATCCCAAGCGTAACCCTAATGCCAACCCTAACCCTAATACCAACCCTAATCCAAACCCTAACCCTAATCCCAAATCTAACCCTAACTTTAGCCGCAACCCTAGCTCTAACTTTAGCCCCAACCCTAGCCCTAACCCTAAATTTAGCCCTAACCCTAACTTTAGCTCCAACCCTAACCCTAGCCCTAACTTTAGCCCCAACCTTAACCCTAGCCCTAAGGCTACTTTCACACTTGCGTCGTTTGGCATCCGTCGCAATCCGTCGTTTTGGACAAAAAACGGATCCTGCAAATGTGCCCGCAGGATGCGTTTTTTGCCCATAGACTTGTATTGCCGACGGATCGCGACGGATGGCCACACAACGCGTCCGTCGTGCAGTGGATCAGTTGTGTTTTGGTGGACTGTCGGCACAAAAAAAACGTTCAATGTAACTTTTTTTGTACGTCGCGTCCGCCATTTCCGACCGCGCATGCGTGGCCATAACTCCGGCCCCTCCTCCCTAGGACATAGATTGGGCAGCGGATGCGTTGAAAAACTGCATCCGCGGCCCACGTTGTGCACAATTTTCACAACGTGTGTCGGTATGTCGGGCCGACGCATTGCGACGGCCCTGTACCGACGCAAGTGTGAAAGAAGCCTAACCCTATATTTAGCCCCAACCCTAACACCAAATTTAGCCCCAACCCTAACCCTAAATTTAGCCCCAACTCTAACCCAAAATTTAGCCCCAACCCTAACCCTAAATTTAGCCCCAACCCTAACTCTAACCCTAAATTTAGCCCCAACCCTAACCCTAACCCTAATTTTAGCCCCAACTGCTTTCTCCTGCCAGCCGGCAGATGGCGACAGATGGCGGGCGCACTGCGCATGCGCCCACCATTTTGTTTCCAAAAGAAGACGCCGGCGGGCAGGAGAGGACGCAGGAGGACCCAGGGTCAACGGTGAGTATAATAGGGTCCCCGAATCCCCCTATTTCTCTGTCCTCTGATGTGCGATCACATCAGAGGACAGAGAATTATACATTGCTTTTTTTTTGTGACCGCCGGTAAACAGTTAATTACCAGCGATCGCAAAACAGGGGTCGGTAAAACCGACCCCGATCATGTTCTTTGGGGTCTCGGCTACCCCCGGCAGCCGAGACCCCAAAGATCCTCCCGGTACCGGGCAGCGGGTGCACTGCGCATGCGCACGCCATTTTTTCGCCAGAAAAAGATGGCAGCGCCCATCGGGATCCACGAGGAGCACCGGGGGAGACAGGTGAGTATCGGAGGGCTATCAGGGACCCCATTTCTCTCTCCTCTGATGTGCGATCACATCGGAGGACAGAGAAATTAAAAGGGAAATCGTGATTTGCTTTTTTTGCGATCGCCGGTAAACGGTTAATTACCGGCGATCGCAAAAGCGGAGTCGGTAAAAACCGACCCGTATCCTGTTCTCTGGGGTCTCGGCAACCCCCCTGCAGCCGAGACCTCGGAGAAAATTGGACTATGGGGGGCGTTATTTACTTTTTCCACAGCGCCGTTAATTAACGGCACTGTGGTTTAAGTACCCTTAACTGCCGCAGTTAAAAGGCGTATCGGCGGTCGTTAAGGGGTTAAATCAGGGCTCATAGAAGGCCACTTCAGAATAGTCCAATGTTTTCCTCTTAGCCTTTCTTGGATGTTTTTAACTGTGTGTTTTGGGTCATTATCCTGTTGCAAGACCCATGACCTGTGACTGAGACTGTCGGGGTCGTCACGACAATACCCTTCATTCACCAGTCATCCCAAATTAGACTATGTGCATTGGTACCGGGTAAGAATGAGTCAGACAAAGAGCTGGTTCAATCTCAGTGCATGCTCGTGCTTCTACAAGTATTAGCAACGGTCACAGCAACTGAACTTTATTTCCTGATACACAGCATTATGTAGTGTATTAGGGGAAGGCGTGCAATAGGCGGGGTTAGGCAGGGTTTAAGCAATATATGTCTAGTATCCGGTCTTTCTGGTTAGTCCTGACGTCATCTGGTGGATCCTCCTCTCTCAACGTATCTCAGGTTTCGACTTCAGCAGAAACGATACTTAGCTTCTCAGAAACTAGGGCATAGGTGAATACTGGCAGCCATTTTAAATACAGTTACATTTGCATCAGCAAGTAAAGGGGAAAACTTATTGTTTCACAGCATAAGAATATAAAAGTACAAAAAGTGTATAAAGATATATCTTTTCACCCTGACAATCCACCCTAAACACTAAGTTTTTCCCTAAAAAGAAAGATCTCTCGAGACTGTCCATGTGATGGGGAAAGGGGAGGTGGATTTCTTCATCCAGACACCTCAGAAGCTCTCCCCTTGTGAGAGGTCTCCAGGCAGCTGAACCCTTCACTAGCCTCACATAGAGTTCTCCCGCTGTCCCTAGAGTAAGTCTCTTAGCTTCATCTGAGAGTAGGGGGTATTGTCTAATTTCTTGAGGGGGACATACTTAGGGATCTCCCCTGGATCAGTGCCATCATACTCTAGTGGGTCCAATAACCTGACACATACCACCCTGTGCTGCTGTTAAGTAGTCCAGTACTACAGTGTATTGATTAGTGACTATGATAAGTTAGTTTTGGACAGCAACAGTAGTATTAAATATATCCAATATATCCCAAATTTGATCATCTGGATAATCTGTGGCCCTAAGCAATTTATCCCACATTTGTTTAATCATAGGGGAAATGAAAATAGAACTGACAATTTTATTGGCTATACCCATCTGTACTACTAGTCTTTCATGATATTGTACAAACTTATTATTCAAGGATGTTGGAGAATTTAGGCTGTCCCATGCGGTAACCAATATTATTAAATGGAAATACTAAAACATTATGTTCCCTTATTTGCTACTAGTCTGTTTGACCAGCTTGCAGTGCGATACGTTGATCCACGTCGGCCTTCCTTCCAGCTTTACTGACATAGGAGTAATGAGGAGGACTTGGTAGGGACCGTCATACAAGGGTTCTAGTCCGTGTTTTCTGACATAGCTTTTCACGACCATAAAACCACCAGGCTTCAAATTGTGACAAGTGTCGGTTTCTGCTGAATCTGGAAGGGAAGAAGAAACTAAAACATGGGTGTTAGCAACATTTTTACTAAGCTGAATAACATATTGAACAGCACGGTCAGTTTCTTCTGATAACTACTGAGACTGGAAATTTGCAACTGAGGGCCTAGCACCAAACAATATCTCATATGGGGACAGGCCATGTTTTGCAATAGGGGCAGTACAAATGTGGTACAGTACAATAGGTAGGAGCTCTGGCCATGGAGCCGTAGTCTCCTGCATCATTTTGGTCAATTGTCCCTTCAGTGTGCCGTTCAGCCTCTTAACTTTCCCACTAGATTGTGGATGGTACGGAGTATGGAGGGCTACAGTGGATCCAAGCATTGTCAGAACCTCCTGATACACATGAGAAGAAAAGGCCGGGCCTTGGTCACTTTCATGAACTTCTGGAACACCATATCTGCATATAACTTCCATCACCAGTTTCTTTGCTGTGGTTTTTGCAGTCATGTTGGTAACGGGGAATGCTTCTGGCCAACTGGAGAACATGTCGACAACCACCAGACAATATTCATACCTTCCAGACTTAGGCAACGTGATATGGTCCACCTGGAGCCTTTGGAAAGGATAGTCGGGCTTATGTGTGGGCCCATGTACCCACGTGGTGATAGCAGGGTACATCCGCTTAGGGAGACACACAAGTTGGTCCTTTTTCCAGAGACCATTGTCCATACGTGCTCCATCAGCCTTCTACCGCTTCACTTCTTCCTTTGGGGACATTCTCTGCATCGTCATTAAGCGGTCTCACGGGGTCCGGCAGAAAACCTCAGTCTGGCATAGATCATCAGGTTCCTGTAGAGTCAGTGTTTCTTGTAACTGTTTACGCTGAGAGCGTGTGGTCACCATAGTTGGTATGGTTAGTTCAACAGGCAGAAGAGCAGCGGCTTTTGCTTGCATATCCACAAAGGCGTTACCATCAGTCTGTGGACTCTTCCATAGTACCGTGCTCCTTAACTTTGATAATGGCCACCTGAGTAGGTAATTTGATTGAGTCCATGAGGGTTTTAACAGCTTCAGCATTCTCCACTGGAGTCCCGGCAGTAGTAATAAACCCTCGATTGGCCCATAGGGCTCCAAAATCATGAGCAATACCAAATGCATACTGTGCGTCCATGTATATATTAGCCTGCCTGTCTTTGGCCAGAACACATGCAGTAGACAGAGCCTGAAGTTCTACTTCTTGTGCTGACAGTGAGGGAGGGAGTGCAGCTCCGTGCACTACAGTGTCTTCCGTAGTAACAGTATATCCGGTGTGGAATCTGCCAAAATCATCAGCATATCTTGAACCGTCTTTCAGGGCATTGTAGAGAGGTTGCATTATGCGGGATGCGTCCGGTATTCACTGACGACAATAAGTACATGGTCCAAGAAAACGCTGGAGTTCAGTCTCATCTTTTGGGAAAGTAAGGGAGCTGACGGCTTTTTTTTTTTTTCTTCTGTGAGGTGTCTAGCACCCTGAAGGAGACAGTGACCCAAAAATATCACTTGACCAAGGCAGAACTGAAGTCTCGAGGCCGAAACCCGACAGTTCAGATCTGCCAGATACTTAAGGAGGCTAACAGTGGCAACAATGGCTTCCTGCTCTGTCCGTGTACACAACAAAAGATCAGCCACATACTGAAGCAGCGTGACATAGGGGTGATTTAACTGGCAGGGTAAAAGACAATGGCCCATATTTTTTGCAAACTGATTGGGACTGTTTTGGGCCCCTTGTGGCATAACTGTCCACGTCAATTGTCGTCCCTGATAAATGAATGCAAACAGAAACTGTCAATCTGGGTGTAATGGAATGCTGAAGAAGACATTGGTGAGGTCGATGAGTGTGACCAAGCAGCATCCTGAGATATCTAGGACAAGAGAGTATGTGGATTAGGCACCGGAGTTTCCAGAACAGTAGCTGCATTAACTGCCCGTAGGTCTTGTACCAGCCGGTACACAGGGGGTTGGACGGGTGGGGTCTTTTTCTTAACGGGAAACAAGGGCGTGTTACATGGAGAAACACAGGTTACCAGGGCACCATTATCGAGTAATGTTTGTATTTGCCCCTTGAGGCCCTGCTCCTGATCATATTTCAAAGGGTACTGATGGACTTTGGGAAAAGGGGCACCAGGTTTGAGAAACACTTTTACTGGTTCTACAGGCATTATTGGGGGTGAATCTGGGCCTATCAGGGCCATCATAACCGTGAAAAGGGCGTGTAAGATACACATCTCATTATGTTCATCTGCATAGGGGTTATATAACGTAAGTACCATCTGACCATCATCTTGGAATTATATTCTGGAGCGGAACTGTGATAATAAATCTGCCCTCAGTAAATTTACTGGACATGAGGGAAAGATTACGAACTGAGCAGTAACTTCAGGGAAAGGTCCCACAGGGATGGGTTTTGTGAGAGTATATTTATTGGGTCTGCCATCTACTCTAATTAAAACAAACTCTTGATCTGAGAATTGACATGGCTGGGCTTGGAGATTCCCAGACATAGGGTTAAAATGGATATTGGAGTATGGGACTGGATTTGTGTAAGGTTGGAGGGCAGGAGCTAAAGTCTGTTGCTTGGGCCACTGATAAGGAACGGAGCTGTGTCCTTGAAGCTGCGGTTCCTGCTCCTTGAAGCTGCGGTGGGGGCTAGAGAGTGAGCAAAAATCGCTGCAGCTGCTGATTTAACCTCTAATTTCCCTGCTGATGCAGAATGGGTTAAGTTCTTCTGAAAACTTTGTACTACTTTTTTAATGCATCGTCCGGAATGGATATCTCAATATCGGGTCTGACTGACATTATTGCCTTTTTCAATTCAGATTTAAGGCTGGACATTAAAGCTGCCACAAAAAGGTGTAAATGGGCTTTATTATACAGTGAAAACCCCAGATCTTTAAATACTACCATAAGACGCCCATAGAACTTCTTGGCAGTCCAGGATATATTGGTGCCTTGGGGTTAAGGGGCATAGGGCTTACAGTCGGGAGAAGAGGCTTAATTTCCTGGGGAGGGACCATATTATCTAGCAGGGAGCACCCCTCTCCCAAATTTTTAATTGTTTGCTTTCCCAACACATTAATCTCAGTCACTTTCTCAGTTCCTTCCAGCACCACAAATCATTCAGCCACTTTCTCATAGTAATAGACAACTTTCCTTTTACAACGTAACAAAAAACAAATCAGAATTCACTTCCTCTGTTAATCCTTAATTTGCTATATATCAACCACTCAACTTGAAGCAGGTGTATCTTTTACCAATCTTTCAATTACACTGATAACCAAACTATCGCTTACAAGTTTCCTTCTAAAACAAGACACCATATTTTACTTTAAACTTACAATATTTCTTTCTAATTCAATACAATATTGTTGTTTTAAACAAAACACAGATCTCCCAGCGCGTTCTACACCAAGGACATAAAATTCCGAGAGAACACAGCGACTTGCCCCCTCCATACCAGAGACACAGAACAGATAAGAACATCACAGCATTCCTCATCTAACTTGTGGGGCACGGACTTCTGCTTTTAGAGACGCAACATGACTCACAGAAAACTACGCCCTGCTGCAGCTCAGGCCGCTGACAACGACAATCAACACTGTGTCCTAAAGCACGGAACCTCGCGTTCAACGTACTATGAATATAGAGCCTCGTGCTCGATATTTCCTGTCCCTAACCTGAACAACAGTGATTACAGACTGTCCTGTCACGATATTCCAAACCGTTGGGAGGCGGTCTCCTAATGAGAGCCCTCCACTGAAATACAGGTGGTCCCCTCTCGGGACGTCTTGGTTACCTATCTATACAATATCACAGAGGCTGCGTCTCCTATCCCTTTCTCTAAGCCGCACCCCAATCTACAACTTTCTCAATCTTTCACTCTATTTCACTACTAGACAATAGTCACGGGTAGGGTGGTTGAATGGAGTACGATGACCGGTGGAGGAGGTATGGTGTACTCGAGGACGCGCAGAATGCGATGTCTCTCAGTTGCTGGTTTGAAGCGTGGCACGGGATCGCACTCGGTCTCACCACTCGACCGGTCACCCCTCGGACCCAAGGAGACCACAGACAAACCAATAACGGCTGAAACACTAGCAAGTGTGACACATACAGAGTATATGATCTCCACTTACCGTGTTTGGAGGGTGATCAGTCCTCGAGGTCAGCCACTACAGGTGTCGTCCACGGACGTCCAGGGATGGGTCCAGGGGTCTCGGATCGCTGGCCACGCCCCACGTTGTTTGCGCCAAATTGTCAGGGTCGTCACGACAATACCCTTCATTCACCAGTCATCCCAAATTAGACTATGAGCATTGGTACCAGGTAAGAATGAGTCAGACAAAGAGCTGGTTCAATCTCAGTGCATGCTTGTGCTTCTACAAGTATTAGCAACGGTCACAGCAACTGAACTTTATTTCCTGATACACAGCATTATGTAGTGTATTAGGGGAAGGCGTGCAATAGGCGGGGTTAGGCGGAGTTTTAGCAATATATGTCTAATATCCGGTCTTTCTGGTTAGTCCTGACGTCATCTGGTGGATCCTCCTCTCTCCACGTATCTCAGGTTTCGACTTCAGCAGAAACGATACTTAGCTTCTCAGAAACTAGGGCATAGGTGAATACTGGCAGCCATTTTAAATACAGTTACATTTGCATCAGCAAGCAAAGGGGAAAACTTATTGTTTCACAGCATAAGAATATAAAAGTACAAAAAGTGTATAAAGATATATCTTTTCACCCTGACAAGACCAAGCTTTCTGACACTGGGAAGCACGTTTCTCTCTAAAATCCCTTGATAGTCTTGAGATTTTATTGTACCCTACACACATTCTAGACACCTTGTGCCAGCCCCAGAACATAACAAAGCTTCCTCCATGTTTCACAGTAGGGACAGTGTTCTTTTCATGATATGCTTCATTTTTCCATCTGTGAACATAGAGCTGATGTGCCTTGCCAAAAAGTTCCATTGTTGTCTTATCTGTGCATAGGAAATTCTCCCAGAAGCTTTGTGGCTTGTCAACATGTTGTTTGTCAATTCCAGTCTGGCTTTTTTATGATTTTTTTTCAATAATGGTGTCCTCCTTGATTGTTTCCTATGAAGTCCACTTTGGCTCATACAATGATGGATGGTGCGATCTGACACTGATGTTCCTTGAGCTTGAAGTTCACCTTTAATCTGTTTAGAAGTTTTTCTGGGCTCTTTTGCTACCATTCGTTTTATCCATCTCTTTGATTTGTCATCAATTTTCCTCCTACGGCCATGTCCAGGGAGGTTGGCTACAGTCCCATGGATCTTAAATTTCTGAATAATATGTAATATGCAACTGTAGTCACAGGAACATCAAGCTGCTTGGAGATGGTCTTATAACTTTTACCTTTAACATGTTTGTCTATAACATTCTTTCGAATCTCCTGAGATATCTCTTTCCTTCGCTTCCTCTGGTCCATGTTTAGTGTGATACACACCATGTCACCAAACAGCACAGTGAGCATCTGTAGCCCTGTATACAGGCCCACTCACTGATTCCAAGATTGTAGACACCTGTGATGCTAGTTAGTGGACACACCTTGATTTAACATGTCCCTATTGTCACATTATTTTCAGGGGTACCATAATTTCTGTCCAGGCCTATTTCATGAGGTTTTTGTTTTTTTGTTTTTTAAATCTGTGGAAGCATGGTTGGAAAGCAATATCTGTCTTTCATTTTTTCATTTTCTCAATTTCATAGATCTTTTATTTATTATTACTTTTGTTATTTCTGTGACCATTGTGAGTTTTTCTGTCATTAATCGAGGGGTACCAACAATTTTGACCATGTGTGTATATCGTGTGTCATCTGCTAGGGAGATTACATAGTCTCACAAGACTAACTTGGAGAAACTCCTCCAAATATTTGTATTTTGTAAGGTAAATGACAGTAACCATCCTATCTTTATGATGGAAACCAAGTCCAGCAGCAGGTCTCCAGACATGAAGTCAGCAGTCACATATACAGCTCTGGCAAAAATTACCGTATATACTCGAGTATAAGTCGAGATTTTCAGCCCAAAAAATGGGCTGAAAGTGCCCCTCTCGGCTTATACTCGAGTCATGGTCGGCGGGTGAGGGGAGTGACGACTGTCAAATACTCACCTGCTCCCGGCGCTCCTGATGCGGTCCCTGCATGTCCCACGGTCTCCGGGCGCGGCAGCTTCTTCCCCTGTTTAGCGGTCACTGGTACCGCTCATTAACGTAATGAATATGGACTCCACTCCCATAGGGGTGGAGCCGCATATTCATTACTGTAATGAGCGGTACCATGTGACCGCTCACTACAGGAAGAAGCTGATGCACCCTGAGACCGTGGGACATACAGGGACTGCGTCAGGAGCGCCCGGAGCAGGTGAGTATTTCATATTCACTTTTCCGCATTCCACCGATGCTCTGTCTTTCGCGTCCTCTGCACTGACTGTTCAGGTCAGAGGGCGCGATGACGTATTAGTGTGCGCGCCGCCCTCTGCCTGAACAATCACTGCGGAGAGATGGGACGCTGAGGAGCAGCGGGCAGCGACAAGAGGTGAGTATGTCTTTTTTTTTGTTAGTGCAGCAGCGTTACATGTAGCACAATGTTATATGGAGCATCTATGGGGCCATAAAGAACTGCATGGAGCATTATATGGGGCATCTATGGGGCCATAACTGCATAGAGCATTATATGGGGCATCTATGGGGCCATAACTGCACGGAGCATTATATGGAGCATCTATGGGGCCATGATTAACTGCATGGAGCATTATATGGGGCATCTATGGGGCCATAAAGAACTGCATGGAGCATTATATGGGGCATCTATGGGGCCATAATGAACTGCATGGAGCATTATATGGGGCATCTTATGGGGCCATAAAGAACTGCATGGAGCATTTTATGGGGCATATTTGTATATGGAGCATCTTATGGGGCCATAAAGAACTGTATGGAGCATTATATGTGGCATATTTTAATATGGAGCATCTTATGGGGCCATAATGAACTGCATGGAGCATTATATGGGGCATATTTGTATATGGAGCATCTTATGGGGCCATAAAGAACTGTATGGAGCATTATATAGGGCATATTTGTATATGGAACATCTTATGGGGCCATAAAGAACTGCATGGAGCATTATATGGGGCTCCAGATTCAATATGGATATTCAAAAACACTTAACCTACTGATGTCTCAATTAATTTTACTTTTATTGGTATCTATTTTTATATTTGATGTTTACTGGTAGCTCCTGCATTTTCCACCCTAGGCTTATATACTCGAGTCAATAAGTTTTCCCAGTTTTTTGTTGCAAAATTAGGGGGGTCGGCTTATACTCGGGTCGGCTTATACTTGAGTAAATACGGTAAGAGACCACCACATCAAAACCCTGTCATGGGCAGCCCAATCTCCAGACCTGAACTCCATTGAAAACATCTGGAATGTAATCAAGAGGATGATGGATAGTCATAAGCCATCAAGCAAAGAAGAACTGCTTAAATTTTTGCGCCAGAAGCTGTTGAAAGACTGGTGGAAAGCATGCCAAGACACATGAAAGCTGTGATTAAAAATCATGGTTATTCCACAAAATATTGATTTCTGAACTCTTCCTCAGTTAAAACATTAGTATTGTTGTTTCTAAATGATTATGAGCTTGTTTTCTTTGCATTATTTGAGGTCTGAAAGCACTGTTTTTTGTTTTTTAATTTTGACCATTTCTCCCTTTGAGAAAAAAAATGTATTGCTTGGAAATTCGGAGACATGTTGTCAGAAGTTTATAGAATAAATGAATAATTAGCATTTTACTCAAAAATATACCTATAAAGAGAAAAATCAGACAAACTGAACATTTTGCAATGGTCTTTTAATTTTTGCCAGGATGTTGAGTTCATATCAAGAGACTCGAGGCCATTCCTAACATTACGGTTCATGCTTGGACATTTAATGTCGGAAATGTGAAACCAGCTATAGGTCTGCACAGTTAAGAGTAAAGGGAGAAACAGGAATTAAAGGGGTTAACGAGGACCTTTTTCTTCTATGGTGCTAAACACTTATCAGTAGGCAGTTGGCCACTATCTGCAAGTCCTGCCATTCACTGATTTCTCCCAATTTACACTGCATGAGCTGGACCATGAGCAGTGCAAAGAGCTATGCAAGTGACTGATTTCCAGTGCATATGCTGGGTATCAGCATATGTATCTATCAGATTTATTTCATTACAGTGCTGATGATATGTAAATCACACTGACTCAGGTCGCTTGTGCTGATTTAAGCAGCGGGAAGGCAGTCATTAATTAACGCCTATCAATCAGTGGGTCAGCGCAGCGCAAAACAAGCAGGTATTTAGCAACTACTTAACAATAAGTGCTTAGCCATATGGGAAAAAAGTCCCAGATAACCTCTTTAATAAAATGATTAGATCTTCCGCTCTTCTACCTATTCACCCACTTTAGTGCATCAAGCACTACAATACCAGGGTACGGTCCACTCCTATCCTCTTGAACCTATGTGCCAAGGAAAACAAAATCTACAGTATCTATATTTAGAAAGATTATTGTTGGAAAGCTCAGAGCCAGGCAGCTTAGCTGGAGGTGATGAGAAATCGGCCTCTCAAGACTCCCTGAGGTCACCGGACAGAATCAACGACTTGCCTCTAGGCTAAAAGGAAAATACAGTTCTAGAATATTGTTACTCCAGGGATTTCTACAATATGAAAATCTATCGAAAAAATTAATAAAAGCTAAACTCTTGTATTTTAGTCACAATAAAAAACATGTTAGTGTGCTTTATTACAGATTCTATACTAAATTCAACTATATTTGTGTTAAAAGATGCAAAAAGCATTGTGTGAGTTGGAAAATGAAAGATTTTACTTCATTATAGGAAGTAGTTAAAGCAATTGTTGGCTTGGTGTACGCCATTGAGGTCACCTTGAAAACTGGGCCGTATATTAGAAAAGTCTCTTTCAAATAATTTTTATTAACATTTTTTAAACATTTAAAAAAAAGGGTAAGGTGGAAGGGGATTTGGGTAGGAGGGGAGAGAAGGGAACAAGTTAAAGGAGAACTCAATAACTCGATAAGGCTACGTTTATATTTGCGTTCTGCCGGGCTGCGTCGGGCGCAGCCGCGGCGACGCATGCGCCATGCGCCCCTATATTTAACATGGGGGCGCATGGACATGCGTTTGCATGCATTTTGCGATGCATGCGATTTTTTTGCCGCAAGCGTTGGGGCGCAGAGGACGCAGCAAGATGCATTTTTTTTGCGTCCAAAATTTGGCAAAAAAGAACGCATGCGTTGCAAAACTATGCGTTTTAGCATGCGCTTTGTGCGTTTTTGTTTGCGTTGTGCGTTGCGTCGCCAACACAACATCGCACAACGCAAATGTGAACGTAGCCTTAGAGTATAGTACTGTAGAACGTCAATATATATATAAAGGAACACAGTATTTTGAAATACAGGTAGAGTAACAAGGTTATTGAAATTGAATAGCACAGTTGCGTACCCACTAATTACAGGTTAAATAGTAGCGGACAGGTTCATGAGCGACAATTCAGGGAAAAGTTTTTAGGCCATTAGAAAAGTCCCAAGTTAAATGAAAGCCTTTTGCTGATAACTCATCATTTACAGTAATGGTAGAAGCAAATGTGTCTAGTATGGTGATACAGCAAAACCAATGAAATGAGCCAGAGCATAAGTTGGTATATGTGCAATGTGGAAGAGCATGTTCACACTGTGGCCATTTCACAGACAAAACCCAAGAAAAGAAAAACAAAATGATCAAAAAAGTGTAAAAACCATCCCATTGCAAAAAGGTGTACGCAATCGGGCTTTTACGCTTTTTTGATCTAATAATAATAAATAATAATCTTTATTTTTATATAGCGCTAACATATTCCGCAGCGCTTTACAGTTTGCACACATTATCATCACTGTCCCCGATGGGGCTCACAATCTAGAATCCCTATCAGTATGTCTTTGGAATGTGGGAGGAAACCGGAGTGCCCGGAGGAAACACACGCAAACACGGAGAGAACATACAAACTCTTTGCAGATGTTGTCCTAGGTGGGATTAGAACCCAGGACCCCAGCGCTGCAAGGCTGCTGTGCTAACCACTGCGCCACCGTGCTGCCCTAAACACTTAACTATGTTATTCACATATACTATTACTATTTCCTTACTACAGGTTATATGCCCATTTTGTTTTTTTCTTGCTTTTTTATGGTGATATAGTTTAAAGCATACCTATATTTTTAAGTAAGTTTTTAGAATAAGTTGTTATGTGTGTGCGTAAGGAACTAATTGTGGCCATTATATGACTTATATCCTGCCTTTTTAACAAGTTTTCCCCTCTTCAGGTTATATGTCTAATTTGCAATTTTCTCTGAGTTAGTGGGGGTAGAACAAAGAGAAATGAGTTATTCCTGGTCTATTTTTTTTTTTATTGCCACACACAGAAACAGCAGCATTCGGGACGTTATACAGCAGAACTGAGCAGTGTAGATATGAATCCAGCTCTGGGGTGAAACGAATTACTTGCTAGAGAAAGTTCATCATGAGTCTCTTTAACTACCTTAATCAAAGGCACTCCCTTCTGCTTCAAAGTCTTCCATATGCTGTGTAACCTGATGCAAAACTGCTGACAGTCCGTCTTGTATTGAGCGAGACAGATTAGCTGCTTTTTTTCAAAGTGAATGATGTTTGTTTAAAGTATAAATTCCATTTGCCATGGATGTAAATCATAATGATCATTGTGATCATGCAAGCACAGGAGCTTGTGATCAGTCACCCATGTGCTTTCCTTTTTTCACTTACTGTTTGATAGCAGAAGCTTGAGAAACCTTCAATGTTTTTTTTATTTGAGAAACATTGATAAAACTCTGACCAAACTCGGATAGTAAAAAATGGCACACTGACTAAACTTTGATGACACTTCGATCAACGCCATTGATGAAACTTGGACTGCTTTTTGCATATGAGCATAATCACAGATGTGTGAAGAAGCCCTTAGGCTACGTTCACATTTGCGTTGTGCGATGTTGCGTCGGAGACGCAACGCACAACACAAACAAAAATGCAACAAAACGCACGCTAAAACGCAGCGTTTTGCGACGCATGCGCCCTTTTTTGCCGAAATTTGGAAGCAAAAAAAATGCAACTTGCTGCGTCCTCTGCGCCCCACGCTTGCGACAAAAAAAACGCATGCGTCGCAAAACACAGCACAACGCATGTCCATGCGCCCCCCATGTTAAATATAGGGGCGCATGACGCATGCGTCGCCGCGGCTGCGCACGACGCAGCCCGGCAGAACGCAAATGTGAACATAGCCTTATATTGACAAATGTAATACTCTGCACTGCGTAAGCACTAGTTGTCAGATTATAAAATCTTCAAATCCTGTATAAGTACTAAGTGAAAAAGTAGAACAAATCAAGAATAAAATGTGTGTGTACATGCAGTCAGTAGCGTAGCTACTGGGTGGGGCAGAGGGGGCCATTGCCCCGGGCCCCACGCTCTGAGGGGACCCACCCGGAGCTACGCTACTGTATCTGTATCGGCGTGTGCATACTATATGGAGGCGATCTAGTGGCCATCATACAGTGTGGAGATTACAGTAAGGGGGTCATCATACAGTGCTGGAGCCATCAAACAGTTTGGGGGCTACTAAGGGGCCAGTCTACTGTGTGGTACTATACAGTGAGGGGGCATTATACTGTGTGGTACTATACAGTGAGGGGGCATTGTACTGTGTATAAGAGAGCATCATACTGTGTATAGGGGAGCTGTACAGAGGGGAGACTCGGGACATTATTAAATGTAAAGTGGGCACTTATTGTTATAGGGGAACTCACTTTACTGTGACTGTCAATAGGACATCAACCGCCAATACCATTACTCACCCCTGAATTGGAGACTTCCCCTTTCTTCTCCTCACCCCCCATACTTCTTTTTCTACTTTTCTTTATCTGTCTAACTGTATTAATGTTTTTTTCATATTTGCTGTATAGGTATGAAAGCATTGGATTAGTATCCTGCATGTTAAAGTGGTAGGAAAAATGAGGACAAACTGCTTTGGAATGAGCAATTGTGACTCCTAATTTGAAGAAATCCACTATGTAATTTGCTATGTAATTTATTGAAGGATACTGCTATAATATTTGCATTGTATTAATGTTCATACCATGTTATGTTAATGTTCTAATTCCTTCAAAATTCTAATAAAAAGATATTTTAAAAGAAAAGAAAATACAAGGATGTGTTTTGCCTTTCTTAAAATTATATAGAAATATGCCCAATAACTTGATTGATTTGATTCTAACGAAAGGCTCGTCTAGGGATCAGCGGGTCATTGTAAATTAAAAATTCCAGTCCCGTCAGTGATGAAAATTTTAATTCCTGTCCAAGAGGAAGGAATAAGTGCAGCAATACCCAGTATCCATTAAGTAGAGTGGGAGCGCCTTTACATAGGGGCTTTTCAGTATTGCACTGAAGGGTCCCTAGTGGTGGACCACTCTCTGTGATGTTCATTTACCTTACTGAGGCACGTAGACATGGCTGCTTTCATGAAACTACTTTCTTTACCCATGCAACTAAGAAATAGGCATTTACAAATATACATGTGCAATAGGACATAGTGTACATAATGAACGATAAGCTACAACACAATACAGCATTTACTCAGTGTGTCCAGTCATGGTGAGAATTTAATAATGTCTATCTGTGTAGGGCGTAATATATTTAATCACTAAATGTTAATTTCTCTATATCACGCAATGCAGCTGCTTTTCCACTAGTTAATTATTTTGCTGTAGGACATATTTCTTTACTAAATCCACTCCTATCTGATGAAAACTATATTACATCATTAAAATGCCCCTTGTTTGTTTACTGCTCTGTATACAAAATGTACATCCATAGCACAGCGCAAGATAGCAAGGTGATGTCACATAATGATCAACAGATAGGAGCAATCCATTACCAAGCTGTCAGGCTTCATCTACACAATTACCTCCTTGTACATTACATGCTGTCTATCATACGTAATGGTTCCATAATGCTTATCAGTCATCCATCTTTAATGGACGGATTAAGTAACCTTCCAAAAAGTGTAAATGATAGAAACTGCTGTTATCACTTGGGGATTCTAAATTACAACTGTCAATGCATCAGCGTAATAATTACACCTTATTAGCAATTTATTTAAAATATGTTTGTAAGAAACTTATTTTAAAATCAATATTCTAATCTATGTGTGCATCAGATTTGAAAATCCCTTAGGCTACATAGATTACCAGTGAAGAAAATAATGTGGTGGTGGCTAGAAAAAAATAGATTATTTTTTAAAGGGAATCTGTTAGCAGATATTTGCTATGTAATCTGAGAGCAGGACGAGTAGGGGCTGAGAGCCTGATGCTAGTGATGTGTCACTTACTGAGCTGTGTGTTGCTGCTTCAATTAAATCAGTGTTTTATTAGCAGTTGATTATCACTATAGGACCAGCTGCCTCATGGCTCCTAGTCAGCTGTTCTGTGTAACCACGCCTCCACTACTGATTAGCAGCTTTCTGTCAATGTGCAGTGTACACAGAAAGCTGCCAGTCAGTGGTGTGGGCGGGGTTATACAGAGCTTAGTATTCTGAGCACCGCTAGATCTGTACCACAAAAAAACAGTGATGGCATCAAAATGACAGCAAGCAGCCCAGCAAATTACACATGGCTCTAGTAAGGGTCTCACACCCTACATTACTTCCTGGCATTTTGTTTTATTGCTATAGTCATGTATGGATTACATGTGTTTTTGATGAGTTTCCACTGTGGAAATTCACTAAAAATACACAAGCATTTTTTACCTGTGGCGTGTCAGGATATAAAGCAAGGGGAAAAATATGCACATAAAATTCTGCATACCCACAAGAGAAATTGACATATCGTGGATTTGAAAAACGCACCGCAGGTCAGTTTACGCAGAGTTAAAAAAAATAACCAACACAGTGGGGGCATGAGATCTTTATAAATCCCGTCCACTTTGATGGAACTGTAGAAGCTGAGTTTTTGACGCAGCGTCAAAACCTCCTTGTTTGCACACAGCTTAAACTTAACTAACCAGATGGTAAAAAGGTAAAAAATAAAATGCCAGAATTACCCTTTTTCGGTTGCCATAATTCTCATTATCTACCAATGTCCTTTTTTTGGGACGCCTAATCTTTAGCTTCTAGGAATTAAGATTTTATAATTTTTATAATTAGGTCCAATTTTTTGTGTTGTGTTTGTAAAATTAATGTTTTCAAAATTGTCATTGTCATTTTTAATTGAATATTGGGAAGCCCTTTTCTGAAAAATCCGTACATGTAAAAAATTTAATTTGGCAAGTAATGGGTTAAAAAAATTCCATAAAAAGCAATCAAGCACTGTGTGGCATTTTTGTATGTGACACACAGAAAAACAAGCCTTCACCCAGCTCTGGAAAAATAAAAAAAAACAACTATGGTTCTCATTCAAAAAATGGTGACAAAAATTAAAGTTTTGAATTATAATAAGCCACTGAAATAATAGCAAAAAATACAAGTTTGGTATCACCATATTCATACTGACTTGAGGAATCATATTATCACATCATTTTTATCATACAATGACCATAAGAACTGTAAAAACAAAACCACAAAACGATAGAACTGCATTTTTTGCATCAATTCATCCCATTTGGATTTTTTCCCCAGTTTTCAGTACAATATGTGATAAAATAAATAAATGAGTCCTCGTACGCCTTAAGGTACTGTCACACTAGACGATATCGCTAGCGATCCGTGACGTTGCAGCGTCCTCGCTAGCGATATCGTCCAGTGTGACAGGCAGCAGCGATCAGGCCCCTGCTGGGAGATCGCTGGTCGGGGAAGAAAGTCCAGAACTTTATTTCGTCGCTGGACTCCCCGTAGACATCGCTGAATTGGCGTGTGTGACACCGATTCAGCGATGTCTTCGCTGGTAACCAGGGTAAACATCGGGTAACTAAGCGCAGGGCCGCGCTTAGTAACCCGATGTTTACCCTGGTTACCATCCTAAAAGTAAAAAAACAAACACTACATACCTACCTACAGCCGTCTGTCCTCCAGCGCTGTGCTCTGCTCTCCTCCTGCTCTGGCTGTGAGCGTCGGTCAGCCGGAAAGCAGAGCGGTGACGTCACCGCTCTGCTTTCTGGCTGCCCGGCGCTCACAGCCAGACCAGAGAAGCAGAGCGCCGAGGACAGACAGCGGAAGGTAAGTATGTAGCGTTTGTTTTTTTACTTTTTAGGATGGTAACCAGGGTAAACATCGGGTTACTAAGCGCGGCCCTGCGCTTAGTTACCCGATGTTTACCCTGGTTACCGGGGACCTCGGGATCGTTGGTCGCTGGAGAGCTGTCTGTGTGACAGCTCTCCAGCGACCAAACAGCGACGCTGCAGCGATCCGGATCGTTGTCGGTATCGCTGCAGCGTCGCTATGTGTGACGGTACCTTAATGCAATGGAAAACAAAAGGTTATGTCATGGAAAAAACGGAAGACAAAACAAAAGCACAAAAATTGCCCGATCCTTAAAGAAGCAGTCCTCCCATCAAATTTGTTTCCTCTTAATGAATTGCAATCATCATATTATATGGCACTGTGTTCTTATAATTGCTCATTATGCCTTTCTACCCAGCTAATTTTTCTCTTTCTCTGCTCTATGTAGAAACTGCATTTTTCATTCCCCTCTTCAACTCTTGACTCAGTTATGTTGCTCATTCCCCAGCCAGAGACTTTTGCAGCGACTCATGACTCATACAGAGAACACTGACCTCATGTTTCTACATAGAGCTTAGAAGGATTCAGCTAGTCAGTTTTTAATCATGTGATGTCATAGACCTGAAAAAAAACTGAAAAATTTACTGGGTAGAAAAGCAAAATGAGCAATTGCAAATAGACAGCGCGAAATATGATGCTTACAATATATTAAGAGGATAAAAACTGATGGGCGTGCTTCTTTAACCCCTTAGTGACAGAGCCAATTTGGTACTTAATGACCGAGCCAATTTTTGCAATTCTGACCACTGTCACTTTATGAGGTTATAACTCTGGAACGCTTCAACGGATCCCGCTGATTCTGAGACTGTTTTTTCATGACATATTGTCCTTCATGATAGTGGTAACATTTCTTCGATATTACTCGCGATTATTTATGAAAAAACGGAAATATGGAGAAAATTTTAAAAATTTTGCAATTTTCAAACTTTGTATTTTTATGCCCTTAAATCAGAGAGATATGTCACAAAAAATAGTTAATAAATAACATTTCCCACATGTCTACTTTACATCAGCACAATTTTGGAACCAAAATTTTTTTTTGTTAGGGAGTTATAAGGGTTAAAAGTTGACCAGCAATTTCTCATTTTTACAACACCTTTTTTTTTTTAGGGACCACATCACATTTGAAGTCATTTTGAGGGGTCTATATGAGAGAAAATAACGAAGTGTGACACCATTCTAAAAACTACACCCCTCAAGGTTCTCAAAACCACATTCAAGAATTTTACTAACCCTTTACATGCGTCACAGGAACTGAAACAATGTGGAAGGAAAAAATGAACATTTAAGGTTTTTTTGCAAACATTTTAATTCAGAACCATTATTTTTATTTTCACAAGTGTAAAAACAGAAATGTAACCATAAATTTTGTTACGCAATTTCTCCTGAATACGCCAATACCCCATATGTGGGGGTAAACCACTGTTTGGGCGCACCGCAGAACTTGGAAGTGAAGGAGCGCCGTTTTACTTTTTCAATGTAGAATTGTCTGGAATTGAGATCGGACGCCATGTCGCGTTTAGAGAGCCCCCGATGTGCCTAAACAGTGAAAACCCCCCCACAAGTGACACCATTTTGGAAACTAGAACCCTTAAGGAACTTATCTAGATGTGTGGTGAGCAGTTTGAACCCCCATGTGCTTCACAGAAGTTTAGAATGCAGAGTCGTGAAAATAAAAAATTTTTTTTTTTCCACAAAAAAGATATTGTAGCCCCCAAGTTTTTATTTTCACAAGGATAACAGGAGAAATTGGACCACAATACTTGTTCTCCAATTTATCCCGAGTACACTGATGTGCCATATGTGGGGGTAATCCACTGTTTGGGCGCACGGCAGAGCTCGGAAGGGAAGGAGCGCTGTTTTGGAATGCAGACTTAGATAGAATGGTCTGTGGGCATTATGTTGCGTTTGCAGGGCCCCTGATGTACCTAAACAGTAGTAACCCCCCACAAGTGATCCCATTTTGGAAACTAGACCCCCCAGGGAACTTATCTAGATGTGTGGTGAGAACTTTGAATGCCCAAGTGCTTCACAGAAGTTTAGAATGCTGAGTCGTGAAAATAAAAAAATATTTTTTTTCCACAAAAAAGATTTTGTAGCCCCCAAATTTTTATTTTCACAAGGGTAACAGGAGAAATTGGACCCCAAAAGTTGTCCAATTTATCCCGAGTATGCTGATGCCCCATATGTGGTGGTAAACCACTGTTTGGGCGCACGGCAGAGCTCAGAAGGGAGGGAGCACCATTTGACTTTTTGAGCGCAAAATTGGCTGTCGTGTTTGGAGACCCCCTGATGTACCTAAACAGTGGAAACCCCCCAATTCTAGCTCCAACCCAACTCCAACACACCCCTAACCCTAATCCCAACCCGATCCATAATCCTAATCACTAACCCTAACGATAATCACAACCCTTTCCCCAAAACAACCCTAATGTCAACCCTAACCATAACCCTAATCAAAACCCTAAATCCAACACAACCCTAATCCTAATCTCAACCCTAACCTCAAACCTAACCCTAATCCCAATAAACCCCTAATCACAACCCTAACCTTAACCTGATCCCAAACCTAACCCTAATCCCAAGCGTAACCCTAATGCCAACCCTAACCCTAATACCAACTCTAATCCAAACCCTAACCCAAAATCTAACCCTAACTTTAGCCCCAACCCTAGCCCTAACTTTAGCCCCAACCCTAGCCCTAAGGCTACTTTCACACTTGCGTCGTTTGGCATCCATCGCAATCCGTCGTTTTGGACAAAAAAAGGATCCTCCAAATGTGCCCGCAGGATGCGTTTTTTTGCCCATAGACTTGTATTGCCGACGGATCATGACGGATGGCCACACGTCGCGTCCGTCGTGCACTGGATCAGTTGTGTTTTGGCGGACCGTCGGCACAAAAAACGTTCAATGTAACGTTTTTTTGTACGTCGCGTCCGCCATTTCTGACCACGCATGCGTGGCCGTAACTCCGCCCCCTCCTCCCCAGGACATAGATTGGGCAGTGGATGCATTGAAAAACTACATCCACTGCCCACGTTGTGCACAATTTTCACAACGTGCGTCGGTATGTCGGGCCGACGCATTGCGACGGCCCCGTACCGACGTAAGTGTGAAAGAACCCTAACCCTGAATTTAGCCCCAACCCTAACCCTAAATTTAGCCCCAACCCTAACCCTGGCCCTAACTCTAACCCTAACCCTAGCTCTAACCCTAGCCCTAACCCTAACCCTAACCCTAACTCTAGCCCTAACCCTAACCCTAGCCCTAACCCTAACCCTAACCCTAATTTTAGCCCCAAGTGCTCTTCTCCTGTCGGCCGGCAGATGGCGATAGATGGCGGGTGCACTGCGCATGCGCCCGCCATTTTCTTTTCCCCGGCAGCCAGGAGGAGCAGCAGGAGGATCCAGGGACACCGGTGAGTATGATAGGGTCCCCGAATCCCCCTATTTCTCTGTCCTCTGATGTGCAATCACATCAGAGGACAGAGAATTACACTTTGATTTTTTTTTTTTGCGGTCGCCGGTAAACAGTTAATTACCGGCGATCGCAAAACAGGGGTCGGTAAAACCGACCCCGATCATGTTCTTTGGGGTCTCGGCTACGCCCGGCAGCTGAGACCCCAAAGATTCTCCCGGCGCTGGCCGGCGGGCGCACTGCGCATGCGCCCGCCATTTTGAAGATGGCGGCTCCCACCGGGAGCCACGAGGAGCACCGGGGGAGATAGGTGAGTATCGGGGGGCTATCTGGGACCCCTTTTCTCTGTCCTCTGATGTGCGATCACATCGGAGGACAGAGAAATTAAAAAGAGATCGCGTTTTTTTTTTTTTGCGATCGCCGGTAAACGGTTAATTACCGGCGATCGCAAATGCGGGGTCGGTAAAAAACCCCCCGAATCATGTTCTCTGGGGTCTCGGCTACCCCCGGCAGCCGAGACCCCAGAGAAAATCAGACTCTGGGGGGCGCTATTTACTTTTTCCACAGCGCCGTTAATTAACGGCGCTGTGGTTTAAGTACCCTTAGCGGCCGCCGTTAAAAGGCGTATCGGCGGTCGCTAAGGGGTTAAAGTGCGTGTCTCGTCACATCAGAATAGAATGCTGTATTATTTCCTTCTTCTGTGGAGCAATAAAAACAGCATAAGCTGACCACAAGCTACTGCGCCGTTATAGTTGGGCACAAATACACAGGATGCAACAGTTTATTTAACAAGTCCAATTGTGAAAATACCTAATTTTATATTATTTATTTATTAAAGAGCACTTTTGTTCATGGGATATCGCTTTATAGGACTAAATCTATTCTCTTTGCAGATACTTCTTTAACTAAAGATTTAACTCCTTAGGGCTCATACTCATTTGCGAGAAAAATGAACGACAGCAATCTGAGAAAAAAAATCGGATTTCACTCTGACCAATGTTATTCAATGAATTACTTCTCATCTCCAATTTTTTTCCCAGCTGAAATCGGACTGAGAAAAAAATTGCAGCATGCTGTATTTGCTCGGACGAGACTTGCCAATGCAAGTGAGAAAAAAATCACACAGCACTCGGACTATGCGAGTGCTATCCGATTTTTAAACAACGGTGTCCTTTGAAAAGCCAGAAATTCACGTACGATGAACAGTAAAGTCACACTGTCAGGTTAGAATAGAATAGATAGAATAGATATATACACATAGAATAAATAGATATATAGATGTCAGTGACACACACATATATATGTACTTATATTACATAGATACAGTAGATACCGTAGATAGACAGAAGAAAAGACGGTAATTCATCGGCCATGTTCTGTAAAATCACAGCAGGAGCCGACAGGATAGAAGAGATGGATTACATACAGTAAATACACATAGAATAGGTAGATATATATATCAGTGACAAATACAATTAGTACAGTGTGTGCAGCTTACTGTACATGTTTTTAATTAATAAAAGATTATTTTTGGAAAATAATGGCGTGGGCTCCAGCGCAATTTTTATAGCCTGGGAAGGGGGTAATACCCATGGAGTTTCCCAGGATATTAATATCAGCTCACAGCTGTATAATTAGCCTATACTGACTATTAAAATGGGGGACCCTAAAAAAAATGACGCAGGGTCCTCCTATAATTAATAACCAGCAAAGGCTATGCAGACAGCTGTGGGATGATATTAAAAGCCTAGGAAGGGGCCATGGATATTGCCCCCCCCCCCAGGCTAAAAACAACAGCTTCCAGCCGCCCCATTACTAACCCCATAGTCATATTGTAAGAAAACATAGACAACCAGAAAGAAGTCCTTCAATTGAAAGAATAACACAGGCTCCTTTAATATTCTTAATTAAACCATACTTACAAACTCGTCCGTTCCCCTGATGCCCTCGTCATCTGCAAAAGAGGTAAAAAAAACAAACAACAGTATTCCTCACCGTTCCGCAGAGATGCTTTTAATTAATTTGTCCCAAGACGGGTCCAGCTCTGCTACATCTCGATGGCAAGCTGCATGATGCATCCATACAGCCTGTCATCCAGTTGACACTGAGCACCGTGTGCTCAGTGTCTCCCTGTGAACTGCTGTTCCCTGTCTGAGGGCACCGCAAGCTTGAGAAAGTTCTCCTGCTCGCTGTGCCGTCAGACAGGTGTATATATATTCATACACTAGATGGTAGCCCAATTCTAATGCATCGGGTATTTTAGAATATGTATGAAGTTTATTTATGAAGATTTTAGAATAATACATTGAATACACAGGATTCGGCCGGCCGCGACCAATTAGCGAAGCATGATTCAAATCCCGCGCCAATTGTTCGCATTCGGCCACGTAGTATATAGCACAGCCACGTAGTATATAACAGCCCACATAGTAAATAGCACAGCCACATAGTATATAGCACAGCCCACGGAGTATATAGCACAGCCCGCAGAGAATATAGCACAGCCACGTAGTATATAGCACAGCCCACGGAGTGTATAACAGCCCACAGAGCATATAACACAGCCACGTAGTTTATAACAGCCCACGTAGCATATAACACAACTCACATAGTATATAACAGCCCACATACGCAGTGTATAACACAGGCCACGTAGTGTATAACACGGGCCACGTAGTGTATAACACAGGCCATGTAGTGTATAACACAGGCCATGTAGTGTATAACACAGCTCACATAGTATATAGCACAGCCCACATAGTACACATCACAGCCCACATAGTATATTGCACAGCCACATAGTATCTTGCACAGCCCACGTAGTATCTTGCACAGCCCACGTAGTATATAGCACAGCCCATGCCGTATATTGCACAGCCCATGCGGTATATTGCACAGCCCACGTAGTATATTGCACAGCCCACGTAGTATATTGCACAGCCCACGTAGTATATTGCACAGCCCACGTAGTATATAGCAATGTGGGCATCATATCCCTGTTAAAAAAATAATTAAAATAAAAAATACTTATATAGTCACCTTCCGTTGGCCCCCGGATCCAGGCGAAGCGTTTACCGTGCTCCTCGCGCGCTCCGGTCTCAAGAGTGCATTGCGGTGTCGCGAGATGATGACGTAGCGGTCTCGGAGCGTCACGCGGAGCGCAAAAAGCCTGCTCTGGATCCGAGGGGCCGACGGACGGTGAGTATATAACTATTTTTTTTTTTTAATTATTATATTTAACATTAGATCTTTTTACTATTGACGCTGCATAGGCAGCATCAATGGTAAAAAGTTGGTCACACAGGTTTAATAGCAGCGTTAACAGAGCGCGTTACACCGCGGCATAATGCGGTCCTTTAACGCTGCCATGAACCCTGTGTGAGCGCTGACTGGAGGGGAGTATGGAGCGAGCACTGACTGCGGGGAGTAAGGAGCGGCCATTTTGCCGCCAGACTGTGCATGTCGCTGATTGGTCCTAGCTGTTTTGCCTCGACCAATTAGCGACTTGGGTTTTCTGTTACAGACAGACAAAGACAGACAGAAAGACGGAAGTGACCCGTAGACAATTATATAGTAGACTAGATGGTGGCCCAATTCTAACGCATCGGGTATTCTAGAATATGCATGTCCGCGTTGTATATTGCACAGCCCATGTAGTATATTGCCCAACCACGTAGTATATTGCCCAGCCACTTAGTATATTGCCCAGTCACGTACTATATTGCCCAGCCACATAGTATATTGCTCAGTCACGTAGTATATTGACCAATCACGTAGTATATTGCCCAGTCACATAGTATATTGCCCAGTGACGTAATATATTTCCCAGCCACGTAGTATATTGTCCAGCCACATAGTATATTGCACAGCGACGTAGTATACAGCACAGTGCCACGTAGTATACAGCACAGACACGTAGTATACTGCCCAGTTACGTAGTATGTTACCCAGCCACATAGTATATTGCCCAGCCACGTATGTAGCAGGTTAAAAAAGACTTAAAATAAAAAATAAACATATACTCACCTTCCGAGGGCCTCTTGTAGTCCTGGCGCCTGTGTGTGGTGCACGCGGCAGCTTCCGGTCCCAGGGTTGGTATGAGCGCAGGACCTGCGATGACGTCGCAGTCACATGACCGTGACATCATGGAAGGTCCTTCTCGCATAGCATCCTTAGCACCGGAACATGCCGCTTGCAATGCCAAGAACAGTGCCACGTCGGAGGGTGAGAATAACATTTTTTTATTATTATTATTATTAGTAACATTAGATCTTTTTACTATTGATGCTGCATACGCAGCATCAATAGTAAAAAGTTGGTCACACAGGGTTAATAGCTGTGTTAATGGAGTGCGTTACACCGCGGTCCATTAACGCTGGCATTAACCCTGTGTGAGGGCTGACTGGAGGGGAGTATGGAGCGGGCACTGACTGCGGGGAGGAAGGAGCGGCCAGTTTGCCGGCGGACTGTGTCCGTCGCTGATTGGTCGTGGCAATGGTCGTGGGCGTTTTACCATGACCAATCAGCGACTTGGACTTCCATGACAGAGGCCGCGACCAATTAATATCCGCGACAGACAGAAAGAAAGACGGAAGTGACCCTTAGACAATTAGATAGTAGATACAGTACAGACCAAAAGTTTGAACACACCTTCTCAATTAAAGATTTTTCTGTATTTTCATGACTATGAAAATTGTACATTCACACTGAAGGCATCAAAACTAGGAATTAACACATGTGGAATTGTATACTTAACAAAAAAGTGTGAAACAACTGAAAATATGTTTTATATTCTAGGTTCTTCAAAGTAGCCACCTTTTGCTTTGATGACTGCATTGCACACTCTCAGATACAGTCGTATATGTTTCAACCCAATGGATAGGGATGAACACCTTGGTCGTGTCAGAAAGACCTTTTTGAATCAGGGCTACCATCGAAGAACAATTGAAAACCAGATTACAAGAGCCACCAGAATATCAAGGAATCACCTGCTACATTACAAAGCTAAAGAAGAAAATAACCGGGTGCCTCTAGTAGTTACCTACAATCCAAATCTGGAGGTGCTAAGGGGAGCTACATGGAAATTACAACCTTTACTACAAAAAGATGCCCGCTTACAATCCATTTTTCCAGACCCCCCCACTACTGTGTTTTAGGCAGCCCCCAAATCTAAGAAGCATCATTGTCAATAGCTCCCTGTCCTCTCCAACAGCTGCAGGTACCTTTCCTTGCAATGAGAAAAAATGTAAAACCTGTCCATTTATAATGACCACGGACAAGATAAAGATCCCCAATTCACATCAGGACTACAAGAGACCAAGTACTTTCAGCTGCGTTACTTTTAATGTGGTGTACCTAATTATTTGTACTAAATGTCCAACTGGGGTCTGTATGTGGGGGAGACAGGGCAAAAGCTTAGAACAAGAATGAAATCTCACCGCCACACAATAAGAGAAAAAAGAATGGATCTACCTGTGGCAATACATTTCTGTCTCCCAAATCATAACATTATGGACATGAAATTACTTGTGTTAAATGGTATCTTTATGTCTTTTTACATCAACTAAGGAACTTGCCCCTCAGACTATGAGGGGTCATCACAACAGAACCAGACCCCAATCAGAGGACAATAAAACAATCCTTATCTAAGAACTGGCCCAATATTTATGGACATAGCTGTTTATCACTCATGGTAATTCTGCTTCATGTCTCCTGGCTTATCCATGGTTTTTCCTTTTCTTTCAGTGCTATGTTGTGCATAAATATGTGATTCTTCAGAATTTCTTTTAGTCTTTGCCTGATGAAGAGACCTGTGTAGTCTCGAAAGCTTGCAATTTGAAACCATCTTTTCAGTTAGCCATTAAAAGGTATCAACCACTGAGGACTCTCAATTCTAAATTTTTTTCTATCTACTGGCTAACACGGTACCAAGATATGTATCTTTCCCGTTGCACACTCTTGGCATTCTCTTGATGAGTTTCAAGAGGTAGTCACTGGGAATGGTTTTCACTTCACAGATGTGCCTTGTCAGGTTTAATAAGTGGATTTTTTTGCCTTATAAATGAGGTTGGGACCATCAGTTGTGTTGTGCAGAAGTCTGGTGGATACACAGCTGATAGTCCTACTGAATAGACTGTAAGAATTTGTATTATGGCAAGAAAAAAGCAGCTAAGTAAAGAAAAACGAGTGGCCATCATTACTTTAAGAAATAAAGGTCAGTCAGTTCGAAAAATTGGGCAAACTTTGAAAGTGTCCCCAAGTGCAGTGGCAAAAACCATCAGGCGCTACAAAGAAACTGGCTCACATGAGGACTGCCCAGGAAAGGAAGACCAAGAGTCACCTCTGCTTATGATAAGTTTATCCGAGTCACCAGCCTCAGAAAACGCAGGTTAACAGCAGCTCAGATTAGAGACCAGGTCAATGCCACACAGAGTTCTAGCAGCAGACACATCTCTACAACAACTGTTAAGAGGAGACTTTGTGCAGCAGGCCTTCATGGTAAATTATCTTCTAGGAAACCAATGCTAACGAGAGGCAACAAGCAGTAGAAACTTGTTTGGGGTAAAGAACACAAGGAATGGACATTAGACCAGTGGAAATCTGTGCTTTGGTCTGATGAGTCCAAATTTGAGACCTTTGATTCCAACCACCGTGTCTTTGTGCGACACAGAAAAGGTGAATGGATGGACTCTACATGCCTGGTTCCCACCGTGAAGCATGGAGGAGGAGGTGTGATGTGTGGGGGTACTTTGCTGGTGACACAGTTGGGCATTCATTCAAAATTGAAGGCATACTGAACCAGCATGGCTACCACAGTATCTTGCAGCGGCATGCTATTCCATCTGGTTTGCGTTTAGTTGGACCATCATTTATATTTCAACAGGACAATGACCCCAAACACACATCCAGGCTGTGTAAGGGCTATTTGACCAAGAAGGAGAGTGATTGGGTGCTACGCCAGATGACCTGGCCTCCACAGTCACCAGACCTGAACCCAATTGGAATGGTTCGGGATGAGTTGGACCGCAGAGCCAACAAGTGCTAAGCATCTCTGGGAACACCAAGATTGTTGGAAGACCATTCCCGGTGACTATCTTTTGAAGCTCATCAAGAGAATTGCAAGAGTGTGCAAAGCAGTCATCAAAGCAAAAGGTGGCTACTTTGAAGAACCTAGAATATAAGACATATTTTCAGTTGTTTCACACTTTTTTTGTTAAGTATTAGTGATGAGCGAATATACTCGTTACTCGAGATTTCTCGAGCATGCTCAGGGGTCCTCCGAGTATTTTTTTAGTGCTCGGAGATTTAGTTTTTTTGCCGCAGCTGAATGATTTACATCTGTTAGCCAGCATAAGTAAATGTGGGGATTCCCTAGCAACCAGGCAACCCCCACATGTACTTATGCTGACTAACAGATGTAAATCATTCAGCTGTGGCAAGAAAAAGAAATCTCCGAGCTCTAAAAAATACTCTGAGGACCCCCGAGCATGCTTGAGAAATTTTGAGTAACGAGTATATTCGCTCATCACTATTAAGTATATAATGCCACATGTGTTAATTCCTAGTTTTGATGCCTTCAGTGTGAATGTACAATTTTCATAGTCATGAAAATGCAGAAAAATCTTTAAATGAGAAGGTGTGTCCAAACTTACAGACCAAAAGTTTGCACACACCTTCTCATTTAAAGATTTTTCTGTATTTTCATGACTATGAAAATTGTGCATTCACACTGAAGGCATCAAAATTATGAATTAACACATGTGGAATTATATACTTAACAAAAAATTGTGAAGCAGCTGAAATTATGTCTTATATTCTAGGTTCTTCAAAGTAGCCACCTTTTGCTTTGACGACTGCTTTGCACACTCTTGGCATTCTCTTGATGAGCTTCAAGAGGTAGTCACTGGAAATGGTCTTCCAACAATCTTGAAGGAGTTCCCAGAGATGCTTAGCACTTGTTGGCCCTTTTGCCTTCACTCTGCGGTCCAGCTCACTCCAAACCACCTTGATTGGGTTCAAGTCTGGTGACTGTGGATGCCAGGTCATCTGGCGTAGCACCACATCACTCTCTTTCTTGGTCAAATAGCCCTTACACAGCCTGAAGGTGTCAACTAAACACAAACCGGATGGAATAGTATGCAGCTGCAAGACAAGATGCTATGGTAGCCATACTGATTCAGTATGCCTTCAATTTTGAATAAATCAGATAAAACAGTGTCACTAGCAAAGCACCCCCACACCATTACACCTCCTCCATACTGCATGTAGAGTCCATCCGTTCATCTTTTCTGGGTCGCACAAAGACAGGGTGGTAGGAACCAAAGATCTCAAATTTGGACTCATCAGACCAAAGCACAGATTTCCATTGGTCTAATGTCCATTCCTTGTCTTCTTTAGCCCAAACAAGTCTCTTCTGCTTGTTGCCTGTCCTTAGCAGTGGTTTCCTAGCAGCTATTTTACCATGAAGGCCTGCTGCACAAAGTCTCCTCTTAACAGTTGTTGTAGAGATGTGTCTGCTGCTAGAACTTTGAGTGTCATTGACCTGGTCTCTAATCTGAGCTGCTGTTAACCTGCGATTTCTGAGGCTGGTGACTTGGATAAACTTATCCTCAGAAGCAGAGGTGACTCTTGGTCTTCCTTTCCTGGGGCGGTCCTCATATGAGCCAGTTTCTTTGTAGCGCTTGATGGTTTTTTCCACTGCACTTGCGGACACTTTCAAAGTTTGCCCAATTATTCGGACTGACTGACCCTAATTTCTTAAAGTAAAGATGGCCACTCGTTTTCTTTACTTAGCTGCTTTTTTCTTGCCATAATACAAATTCTAACAGTCTATTCAGTAGGACAGCTGTGTATCCACCAGACTTCTGTACAACACAACTGATGGTCCCAACCTCATTTTTAAGGCAAGAAATCCCACTTATTTAACCTGACAGGGCACACCTGTGAAGTGAAAATCCATTCCCGGTGACTACCTCTTGAAGCTCATCAAGAGAATGCCAAGAGTGTGCAAAGCATTCATCAAAGCAAAAGGTGGCTACTTTGAAGAACCTAGAATATAAGACCTATTTTCAGTTGTGTCATACTTTTTTGTTAAGTATATAATTCCACATGTGTTAATTCATAGCTTTGATGCCTTCAGTGTGAATTTACAATTTTCATACAGAAAAATCTTTAAATGAGAAGGTGTGTCCAAACTTTTGGTCTGTACTGTATATATATATATATATATATATATATATATATATATGTACAGTTAGGGCCAGAAATATTTGGACAGTGACACAATTTTCGCGATTTGGGCTCTGCATGCCACCACATTGGATTTGAAATGAAACCTCTACAACAGAATTCAAGTGCAGATTGTAACGTTTAATTTGAAGGGTTGAACAAAAATATCTGATAGAAAATGTAGGAATTGTACACATTTCTTTACAAACACTCCACATTTTAGGAGGTCAAAAGTAATTGGACAAATAAACATAACCCAAACAAAATATTTTTATTTTCAATATTTTGTTGCAAATCCTTTGGAGGCAATCACTGCCTTAAGTCTGGAACCCATGGACATCACCAAACGCTGGGTTTCCTCCTTCTTAATGCTTTGCCAGGCCTTTACAGCCGCAGCCTTCAGGTCTTGCTTGTTTGTGGGTCTTTCCGTCTTAAGTCTGGATTTGAGCAAGTGAAATGCATGCTCAATTGGGTTTAGATCTGGAGATTGACTTGGCCATTGCAGAATGTTCCACTTTTTGGCACTCATGAACTCCTGGGTAGCTTTGGCTGTATGCTTGGGGTCATTGTCCATCTGTACTATGAAGCGCCGTCCAATCAACTTTGCAGCATTTGGCTGAATCTGGGCTGAAAGTATATCCCGGTACACTTCAGAATTCATCCGGCTACTCTTGTCTGCTCTTATGTCATCAATAAACACAAGTGACCCAGTGCCATTGAAAGCCATGCATGCCCATGCCATCACGTTGCCTCCACCATGTTTTACAGAGGATGTGGTGTGCCTTGGATCATGTGCCGTTCCCTTTCTTCTCCAAACTTTTTTCTTCCCATCATTCTGGTACAGGTTGATCTTTGTCTCATCTGTCCATAGAATACTTTTCCAGAACTGAGCTGGCTTCTTGAGGTGTTTTTCTGCAAATTTAACTCTGGCCTGTCTATTTTTGGTATTGATGAATGGTTTGCATCTAGATGTGAACCCTTTGTATTTACTGTCATGGAGTCTTCTCTTTACTGTTGACTTAGAGACAGATACACCTACTTCACTGAGAGTGTTCTGGACTTCAGTTGATGTTGTGAACGGGTTCTTCTTCACCAAATTAAGTATGCGGCGATCATCCACCACTGTTGTCATCCGTGGACGCCCAGGCCTTTTTGAGTTCCCAAGCTCACCAGTCAATTCCTTTTTTCTCAGAATGTACCCAACTGTTGATTTTGCTACTCCAAGCATGTCTGCTATCTCTCTGATGGATTTTTTTTTTCAGCCTCAGGATGTTCTGCTTCACCTCAATTGAGAGTTCCTTTGACCGCATGTTGTCTGCTCACAGCAACAGCTTCCAAATGCAAAACCACACACCTGGAATCCACCCCTGACCTTTTAACTACTTCATTGATTACAGGTTAACGAGGGAGACGCCTTCAGAGTTAATTGCAGCCCTTAGAGTCCATTGTCCAATTACTTTTGGTCCCTTGAAAAAGAGGACGCTATGCATTACAGAGCTATGATTCCTAAACCCTTTCTCCGATTTGGATGTGGAAACTATCATATTGCAGCTGGGAGTGTGCACTTTCAGCCCATATTATATATATAATTGTATTTCTGAACATGTTTTTGTAAACAGCTAAAATAACAAAACTTGTGTCACTGTCCAAATATTTCTGGCCCTAACTGTATATGTATATATAAATATATATAAATATATATATATATATATATATATATATATATATAGTCTGTGTGTTTTGAAGAATATTTGTTTTGAAAACGAAGTGTAAGTGACAGAGAATTGATGTATGTGAAAGCTCATGTTAAAATCGCACTGCATTCAGATGTAAATTGGATGCTTGGTGTGAAAATCACATTGTACTCACATGACACTTGTGCGTTTTTTCGATCCCGATATCGGAACTTTTTTTTCACATATATGGGTATGAGCCCTAAGACAGAAAAAGTGACAAAAGCATAAACCAGTATATTGTTCCATATGCTAATGATCAGGGTTGTCCACCTAAGGTTTGTAGGTGGAGGAGACCTAAAGATCAACGCTGCTGCTTCCTTAGGTACCAAAAATAAGATCCACCAAAATGTTCTCTTACTAACAATTTTTATGTTAATACTCCTTTAATTTTTTTCCCTCTAATCTTATACCCTCCCACAACAGATATGATTCTGGCAGACATTACACAGACTTCATTCCAATTAAACAATCACACTTGTTGACTACATGTCCTCATTCTTTGCTGTAGGCTCTTTCCATACAGTTTTAAAGCAATGGCATTTCTTAATAAATTGAATTAACAAGCATATCCTTTCCACTTTATCAAGCAAACAAGGCCTGCTTTCATAGCTATTTGGCACACACACATAGAGAGGAATAAAAGAAACAGAAAAGATCACAATTTACTACATAGATCTACAACATCTCATATTCGTCTGACACATCTTTATGAGCCTGTCGCAGCTTGATTAATGATGCGTAAATAGGCTCTCGCCACTTAAGGAAGTATTTGATCCTTTCAACACTGGGTTTTAAGGGGAAAAAAATCAACCTATGATGCAAACTATACATTTTATGCTCAGGGCATGTATAAAGAAAGAAAACCTCCTTCTGACTAGCAGCTTTGCCACTTCAGGGATTTCTTTTCATAAATGATTGTCGCCCTGGTACACTGTTGGCATAGAAACAAGCCAAAAGCTTCATCTTCTTCTTTGAAAGTAAAAATCCCTGAATCTGAAATCCGCTTGTAAACTGTCAAGCAAATTACAGGTATGACTCTTACGGGGAGAGCCGATTATTGTATTGTTTGTACTGAAATATTTTAAACACAAAACATTATTAGTAATTGCAGAGTTCCTGACAGATGGAACTGTGCTCAACAAAAAAAAATGGATTCTGAATTCCCCCAACACTCAAACCAGCTTAGACATGTTCCCCATATATTGTCAGTAAGGAAGACAAGGGTGGAAGAGGAACTTTGCTGATTCCAGAGGTCTCCATAACCGGAAGAACATTTGTTCGGCTACCAGTGGACTCCCGACTCGCTCATACACGAGTACTCGGCTCAGTGTTCCTGTGTTCTCTATGTCAGACTCCTCTCACAGCAACCTACAGTTAAGTTCATATATATTTGGACAGAGACAACATTTTTCTAATTTTTGTTATAGACATTACCACAATGAATTTTAAACAAAACAATTCAGATGCAGTTGAAGTTCAGACATTAAAATTGGATGAAGGGTTTAGGAGTTTCAGCTCCTTAACATGTGCCACCCTGCTTTTAAAGGGACCAAAAGTAATTGGACAAATTAAATATTTTTAAATAAAATGTTCATTTCTAGTTCTTGTTTGAAAACCCTTTGTTGGGAATGACTGATTTTAATTGGGTTATACAGTATTGTAGGTGACTTAGCTATATAGCAACCATAATAGCACTGTACCTGTTACTGGTACAGTGCATGAAAAAATAACTTAATATGCAATTGAGGAGGATTCGGTGCACCCTTAGCGTTGCGATCAGTTTGGAGCACTGTTACACATCCTCATTTGCATATTAGGGCCCTGCCTCTGCTTCTGATTGACAGTGCAAGCACTGTCTGAAAGCTGTCAGCTTGTGTGCAGCCAGGAATGTTTTCATCCCTGCCTCCTTTCTCTGGACGCCACTCACTGTGCTTCTGGGCATTTAGTATATCCTCTTCTCTCTTATGTACAGCTCACATGCTCTTTTCACAGTCTTACTTTAAACCACACAGATCCATTCACTTTTACCGTACAACACAAGAGACACCCTCATAAATCACTGATCTATCTGCTCACTCTCTCTACTCTCCTCCTAGTCACAGGAGATATCGCCCCTGACCCAGGCCCTCCTTGTAATAGTAAGTTTAATTCCTTCACTTCTACACAAAGAAAGCCTGATAATCTCCTTAATATTCTTTGCATGCCTTCTTCTGTCACCTTTAACTGTGCCCACTAGAAATCATGGACAATATGTAACAAACTCCCTTACATCCGTGACTTTTTTCCTTTCAAATTTTCTTAACATCTTAGCCCTTACTGAAAACTGTATCTAGCAGTCAGACACTACCTCTCCTGCTGCTTTCTCACAGAGCGGCCTACATTTTTCACATAAACTCAGACCTGAGAACAGAAAAAGTGGAGCTGTTGGTCTGCTTGTTTCAACAAAATGATTTTTTTCAAGACATCAACCTGTACCCTCACTTAGTTTCCAAACGTTTCTGGCCCTTCCCACTGTGAGTGATGGTTGTGTACCTACCACCCTCTAGACCAATCCCCCCAGTTCCTGGATCACTTTGTCACATGGTTGAAACATTCCCTATCCAGTGATATTCCCACTCTTATCATGGTTGACTTTAAAATCCCTATTAATAATCCACTCTCCCCATCTGCCACTCATATTTTATCTCTAACTTCCTCTCTCGGCCTTTCACAGCTAATATTCTTACACATGAAGAGGAGAATGCACTTGACCTGGTCTTATCCAGGCTCTGCTCAGTGCATGAGCTAACTAACTCCTCTCTCCCGCTCTCTGACCACAACCTTTACACCCTTCTTTCATTCTCTGTGACCGTTAAGTACTGTCATCCTATTCAGGACACTCCTACTTACCACACTGCCATGTACCATCTAATTCTATACCCAGCAACTTATGAAGAATAGCAGTCATCATTGGTCCCAAATTTCCTCTCTGTCATGTCTTGAAGTATCGTTGAAACATTATAACAAAACACTTGAAATGTGCCCTTGATCAAGCTGCACCACTTACACATAGAACACTCCAGCACAGACAGCAGCAACCCTGTGTGGAGAAAATCGCTTTTGGCCAAAGATTTCATCATAGGTTGAAAAAAAAGACCTAGGTCCATCAAATTCAATCTTTCTCCACCAATTAAACAATTTTTGTCACTAAATTATCTATAACACACAATGTTAAGTGTACCGAGGAAATCTATTTTCCACTCTATTTTAAAAGCTGGTATAGTGTCTGTCATTACTACCCCTTGTGGTCGGCATTCTACAGTCTGACAGCTCTAGCAGTAAAGATAGAACCCTTTGCTATTTAGTTGCTGGTATCGCCATTCTTCCACCCGCAGTGAGTTCCCTTTGGTACATAGAATGGTCTTTGGAAGCAATAAGTCATGTGCATGTCCTTTGCATTGATCACACATGTATTTATACATATAAATGAAACCTCCTCT
Organism: Ranitomeya imitator; assembly: GCF_032444005.1. Classification (NCBI taxonomy): domain Eukaryota; kingdom Metazoa; phylum Chordata; class Amphibia; order Anura; family Dendrobatidae; genus Ranitomeya; species Ranitomeya imitator. The sequence continues at coordinate 129,951,523 of NC_091286.1, forward strand.
GAAATATTTATTTCCCATGCTAAACATGCCCAACTTTTTCAACTTCTCATTGTAGGAAATGCCTTCTATCAATTGTAATAATCTATTTGTTTTCCTTTGAACTGACTCTAACTTCTAAATATCCTTTTTAAAATGTGGGACCAAAAACTGGATCCCATATTCTAGATGTGGCCTTACAAGTGATTTATAGAGGGGTAACAATACATTAAGATTACAGGATATTATCTCTCTTTTTATACATCCTAAAATCTTGTTTGCTTTTGTGCTGCTGCTTGACATTGAGTACTGCTGCTCAGCTTCATTGTAACCAGAATACCCAAGTCCTTCTCATGTTCTGTAGTGCAATGTATATTTCCATTTAATGTATATGGAAAAAAAATATATTGATAAGACGCAGGGCTGCAATAACTTTGCACCAGTGAAATAGATAGACCCCCCAAAATAATCTTTATATTTAAAGCACAAAAAACTGTCACAAAAAAGACACACTCTAAAAATGATATTATAGAGGTGTGACTTGTAAAAAGTAGATTACCCAGCATTGACCAAAAGTGTAAATATATTATTACTAGATCGTGGCCCGATTCTAATGCATCGGGTATTCTAGAATATGCATGTCCCCGTAGTATATGGACAATGATGATTCCAGAATTCGCGGCAGACTGTGCCCGTCGCTGATTGGTCGAGGCAACCTTTATGACATTATCGTCGCCATGGCAACCATTATGACATCTACGTCGATACTGTGCCCATCGCTGAATCAGAAACGTGAGATGTCTACGTCCTTTATGACGTCCAATCAGAGACGCGGGATTTCTACGTCGATGCTGTGCCGGTCTCTGATTGGTCGAGGCCTGGCGGCCTCGACCAATCAGAGACGCGGGATTTCCAGGACAGACAGACAGACAGACAGACGGAAAAACCCTTAGACAATTATATATATAGATAGGGTACCTGGAGGGCAATTAATTAACTAGTATTCCCTACTAGTTACTGTCACGCCGATAACGGTGATAAGGGCAGGACAGCGTACTGGGACCAGCATCTGTCCCTGCCACTATAATGGGGCCCTTGCTTTCCCTTATCTCAGGGGTACCTCCGGAACCTCAGGACCAGGTTTCTCAGGATGAGCTGTGTGAAATGCCCGAACCAACCTAACCGCATGGACATCGGCAGCAGGTACCCACGTCCTCTCCTCAGGACCGTGCCCTCTCCAGTGTACCAGATATTGTAGGGACCGACGAACTAAACGAGAATCCATAACCCTGGAAATCTGGAACTCGAGATTTCCATCAACAAGGACCGGAGATGGAGGTGAAGAGGACGAATTGGATGACGCCACAACCTTCTTGAGTAAGGAGCAATGAAAAACATTATGGATCTTAAATGACTGAGGCAAAGCCAGCCGAAAAGCAACTGAATTCATGACGGCCACAATCCTATAAGGGCCAATGAACCTAGAGCCCAATTTCCACGAGGGAACTCTCAGCTTAATATTTTTCGAGGACAACCAAACCCAATCACCCACACACAGGTCCGGACCTTCCACACATCTCCGATCAGCCACATTCTTATACCTGGAACCCATCCTCTTTAATTTATCAAGAACCCCTTGCCAAACGGACGTGATGGATGAAGAAAACCTCTCCTCTTCAGGCACCCCTGAGGAATCGTTCCTATTAAAAGAACTGAATTGAGGATGAAAACCATATGCCCCGAAAAACGGGGACTTACCAGTGGACTCATGAGTACGGTTGTTAATAGCAAACTCTGCCAATGGTAAGTATTTAACCCAGTCCTCCTGATTTTCATAAATGAAACACCTGAGATAAGTTTCAAGATTTTGATTTACACGTTCTGTTTGACCATTAGATTGAGGATGAAAAGCTGAAGAAAATGACAAATGAATCCCCAACCGGCTGCAAAAAGCCCTCCAAAACTTAGAAATAAACTGCACCCCATGGTCTGATACAATATCTGAAGGAACACCATGCAATCTCACAACCTACTTGAAAAAGACCTGTGCCAGAGTCTTGACATTAGGTAACGCGGAAAGAGCAATAAAATGTGACATTTTGCTACATCTGTCAACTACGACTAAAATAACTGTATTACCCTCAGAAATCGGTAAGTCAGTGATGAAGTTTATTGACAAATGGGTCCAAGGTCTATTGGGAATCTCCAGGGGTTGGAGAGACCCAGACGGGCGAGTACGAGGCATCTTGGAACGCACACACACACTGCAGGCAGCAACATATTCCTGTACATCATGATTTACCCCAGACCACCAAAAACGCCAAGTCAGAAGGTCCGAGGTAACTTTACTTCCAGGGTGTCCAGCCAGAACCGAATCATGATGTTCATTGATGACCCTAAGACGAAGATTAGCAGGAACGTACAGTTTACCTAAAGGACAGGCTGCTGGGGCGTCCCCCTGCGCCTCTACCACTTCTCTCTCAAGATCCGAATTAATTGCGGTATAGGACCTGGCTCACAGTTATCCCCACCCCCTGGAAAATAACGGGATAACGCATCAGCCTTGACATTCTTGCTTCCCGGCCTATACGTAATGTAGAAATTGAACCTGGCGAAGAACAGAGACCACCTAGCTTGCCTAGGTGTGAGACGCTTCGCAGATTCTAAATACAACAGATTTTTGTGATCTGTGATCACCATGACTGGGAAAAGTGCTCCCTCTAAAAAATGGCGCCATTCTTCAAATGCCCATTTAAGTGCCAACAGCTCCCTGTTACCAATATCATAATTCCCCTCAGTAGGAGAAAAATGCACATGGACGCCACTTACTCGGAGAAATCCCCTGTGACAATACAGCTCCCACCCCCACCTCAGAGGCATCCACCTCTACCACAAATGGCTGCATGATGTCAGGCTGTATTAGTATGGGTGCAGTGGAAAAACACTTCTTCAAAGTCTCAAAAGCCTGGCAGTCCGCACTGGACCAGGCAGAGAAGTCTGTGCCTCTCTTGGTCATATCTCTTAAAAGGTTTGGCTACTACTGAAAATCCTTTAATAAATTTGCGATAGTAGTTTGCAAAACCTAAAAACCTCTGTAAGGCCTTATAGTCCTCAAGACGCTCCCACTCCAGGACCGCCTTGACCATAGCCGGATCCATATGAAATCCTGTGAAGGATAAGAAATAACCCAAGAACGGAATCTCTTTGACCGCGAACATGCATTTCTCAAGTTTAGCAAATAGTTTATTGTCCCTGAGTACCTGAAGGACCTGCCTTACATGAACCTGATGGGACTCGAGGTCAGGGGAATAAATTAAGATGTCATCGAGATATACCACCACAAATCTACTTATCAGATGACTAAGTATATCATTGACAAAGCGTTGGAACACCGCAGGAGCACCACACAACCCAAAAGGCATGACCAGGTTCTCGTAATGTCCCTCTGGAGTATTAAACGCCGTTTTCCATTCATCCCCCTCCTTCATCCGAATGAGATTATATGCCCCCCTGAGGTCTGATTTGGAGAACCACTTAGCCCCCACAATTTGATTAAAGAGGTCCGGAATAAGAGGGAGCGGGAAAGAATCCCAGACCGTAATTTGATTCAATTCACGGAAGTCTAAGCTTGGGCGTAAACCCCCATCCTTCTTCTTTACAATGAAGAGCCCAGCAGCAATGGGTGATGACGAGGGTCTGATATGACCCTTGGCCAGACTCTCCGTGATATAGTCCTTCATGGCCTGTCTCTCTGGGGCAGAGATGTTGTATAGCCTACTCTTAGGCAGTTTAGCACCAGGAATGAGACGTATGGCGCAATCATAAGGGCGGTGTGGAGGTAGCTCCTGACTCCCCTCCTCAGAGAATACATCCTCAAAATCAGAGAAGAACTCTGGCAGAATCTGAGAACTCAACCTGGCCAACCGAGTGCCCAGGCAATGTTCCTGGCAAAACTCACTCCACCTAGTAATCTCCCGAGTCTGCCAGTCTAACACTGGGTTGTGTAACGTGAGCCATGGTAAACAGAGTACTACAGGCGACGGCAATCCCCCCAACACATAACAATCTATTGACTCGGAGTGCAACGCCTCTATTTGTAGGCTCACCCCACGGACGATCTGAGTGAAAGTCCCCTGGCTCAAAGGTGCAGAATCAATAGCAATTACAGGTATGGGTCTAGACAACTCTTGAGTCTTAAGCCCGTGTGTCTGAACAAACCCAGCATCAATTAAATTAAACCCTGCCCCAGAGTCCAGAAAGGCAGAGATATTGAGCCTACTATCACCAAGACGAATCTCGGCTGGTAAGAAAAATTGTGGCTTACCTCAGGAGGAAACAAGGACACCCGAGTTGCCAACCTCCCCGCAACCCGACGGTTGTCTTCTAGATGGACACACATTCGCATAATGACCCTTCTTTCTGCCACAAAAAAAATGCACCTCCCTTACGCCGTACCACCGCAGCCCCCTTAGAATTAGAAGCACCACCCAACTGCATAGGTTCTCCTAGAGACTCAGATTCTGGTGAGTCCAAATCTGAATTACCCTTGAAAAGCGGCGATTTATTAAGTCTCTGGCGCAGGTGGCGGTCCACACGGATCGCAAGAGACATAATTGCCTTCAGTGTGGTTGGTGTCTCCTGTAAGGCGAAGGCATCTTTTATTTTATCAGATAGGCCCTGATAAAATTGACTGCGGAGTGCAGGGTCATTCCACTTTGTGTCATTAGCCCATCTCCGAAACTCAGAGCAGTACTCCTCTACTGGCCGGTCTCCCTGTGTAAGATGGCGTATTGTGGACTCAGTGAGGGACACGGGGTCAGGATCATCATACACTTGACCTAGGGCTCAAAAAAACTCCTCCACAATCCGTAACAGCAAAGCGTCAGCGGGAAGTGAAAATGCCCAGGTCTGGGGATCACCCTGTAAAAGTGACACTATAATTCCAACCCTCTGCTTCGCTAAACCTGAAGTGTGAGGACGTAACCTAAAGTATAATTTACACGCTTCCCTGAATGTAACAAACTTGTCGCGCCCCCCAGAGAGCCTGTCAGGTAATGCAATCTTAGGCTCCAGAGTAGTGTATAATCGGGTGGTTTCGTCAAACTCAATCTGACAGGTGCCCCGCCCCTATCAAAGTGTATCAAAGTGTGTAACCCCTCCCCTCCTCCTGTCAGCCAGATGTCTCTGAGGCTGGCTGATTTCCCCTTTTGATATCGTTTGATATACTTTAATTTGTTGCAGTTTGATATTATTCACGTATTTGTTTTATATTTTTATACGTAGCTCGAGTTTTATTCTGTAAGCTGTGTGATTCTGCAAGCTGTGTTTTATTCAGTGTATTCATATAGTGCAGAACTTATAACACACCAAGCTGTTTATTTGTGGTCCTACAGAACATTAACTAAATGGTAGGGTTATTTGCGGGTCAGAGGTTTATAAAGCCTAGGTCAATTGCTGTTGTAATCGCTTTACCAATAAATGTTTATTTACACAAACAGAAAAGTTATTGTGTCCTGTAGCTGTCTATTTGTTTTTTGTATTCGCTTCCTTAGAAAACTTATTTGTAATTCTACTGAACATTAACAGTAAATTGTAAGCTGTGTTTATTCACAGTGTAGCAGATTTTCTCCTACAGAAAAGTTATTGTGTCCTGTAGCTGTCTATTTGTTTTTTGTATTCGCTTCCTTAGAAAACTTATTTGTAATTCTACTGAACATTAACAGTAAATTGTAAGCTGTGTTTATTCACAGTGTAGCAGATTTTCTCCTACAGAAAAGTTATTGTGTCCTGTAGCTGTCTATTTGTTTTTGTATTCGCTTCCTTAGAAAACTTATTTGTGTTTCGACGGATCATTAACAGTAAATTGTAAGCTGTGTTTATTCACAGTGTAGCAGATTTTCTCCTTGTGGCTGCCTTATATACACAAACAGAAAAGTTACTGGACAACTTATTTTATATATATATATATATATATATATATATATAATATGCACCAATGTTACAACACAAGCTATAATATGACCCAATGTTACAACACAAGTAAGAAGCGGCGTGTTTTATACGAATATAAACCAAAGACACGATATTGTAAAAAATTTAAAAAGATTTATTTCTCACAATAAAACAACAGCTCAAAGACATTTCAATACTATAAAATTCCAGGAAGCACATTTTAAGTTAGCTAACAGCATGATGCTGACAAATGCATCTTTGCGGAATCTGATAACGACACGATGAACAAAGGACTGCGCCTGAAAATCTTGATGTCACAAAACCTGATACGGTTCGATCATTATTCTGCAAGTCAGACGTGAAATTTTGTAAAACCTTCTTAAATGGAAAGCCTCGAGCTAAATGGTATAATACATATATGCAATAATGACCGCATACACGGCTATACAAATCTTGAATTTGTGCGCTCTGATAACAATAAGAATAACAATTCTTGTTCAGGAATGTCACAAAAGCGCGTGGAAAGATAATATTATCCGCACGGAAGCCGTAACTGTCAAAAAATATGCCCGTCTTATCGTCGCAGAGTACGATTAATATCCAGTGGCGACCAGCTTGATTCGCCGGGTCTGTATTCACAATATATGCCGCGGGTCTCTGAGTCACTCTTTCTTCCGGAAGCAAATCACACGGAAACACACCGGCGAATATGCGGTCTGTATAATTATCGGACCGCGCTACAACTGTAAGCTGCAGACTGTCCATCGTTGCTTAATTAAAATCGTACAAGATCTCTCGCCTGTTATTAATTTCCAGAATGGTGTGGTTGACTGCAAAGACAATCATATTTATCGTGTGGGGTGTCGCTATCGCAAAGCGGACTTCAGCACGCAGATTACCTGTTTTAATGAGCGAGAAATGGCCTCCAGGCTCTTGATCAGGCGATAAATCAAAAGCAAATAGCGTGAAGCCAGCCATAAATTCTTCACGATCTATCGCCATGGCACAATCAGCCTTTTGCTTGCCCGATATATGGGCAAGCGCCATATATTCTCTGATGGCTAAATCAGCATTAAAATTAGGATTATAAGGCCTCGCGGGTATCTGCTGACCATCCAGATATAATGCCGCGTGGCTGACATGGTAGTGGTGAAAGTCCAGTGGGTTTTTTGTATAAGAACCGCTGAAGCCCTCATTATCTACAAACCCCAATATAACAGTTTTTGGTATCTGTCCTAGGAAGAGGTTCTCGTGGTTCGTGATCCGTGTCCCTGCGGCGATGCTGTACACTTTCAGGCATGTTCGGTCAACAGCGTACTTGGCTGTTGCGGCTAGGAGGGCCTGGCTGTGGCCGATTCGGACAGCCGGTGATACCTGCACTCTTTTCACATAGAGAGCCGCCTGCGAGATTTGTACCTTCAGCGGCTCGGCTTCTGCGGACATGAGGCAGAAAGTATCCTTATTTCTTGACAGCTTAACCTTAAGGTCAAGACCGTTCAATATTAACTTTGGCTGGTTAAATATATCCCCAAAAATGGGCCCCAAAAGATCGATGGGTTTTGGTCGAGAAGCGGCACTGGCTCTTTTGATAAATCCCGCATTTGCGCCATCCAGGCGCCTGTCATTATGATGCCCCGCAGTGTCTTTATAGAACAAACCGGCTGTAAATTGTGATGCCAGCGTCTGTGAACTGTAATTTAAAAGGGTCTCTATGTACGCTCTATAGCTGTAGAGATTGTCCGATTGTGAGATAAGTCGGTCTCCCAGAGTAATATCCACCTGGTTAAAAAGAGTGGCTAGAGGGTAGTTTATGAGCGCCACACGCGCACCATCGGCGATGGCCGTATTATCCTGCTTCACGATGCGACAGCTTATGTACAGAAGCGTGTTGTTCAGATCATAATAATAATCACCGCTACCAGATATGTAAAACTCCAACGGTCCATTGTCTGACAGAGCAGCAACCGGCTGTACTTCTACAAATAGAGATTTCTCGATACTTGTTTGAGTCGGTGGTACGGCAAAAATATCCAGTTCAGATTTTGCGCACTCTACAGAAGCGTCATGCAGGAAAGCCATGGTAACTGATTAGAAGATGTCGTCCGCAGAGCGTCTTACTCGTTTCTGACGGGGACGTCTCTTGGATGTAGTTTTATTCATTAGTATCGGCGGTAAAGGAGGGCAAACGCGCCGCTTTCTTTTTTGGGCTTTTTTAGCGACATAGATTATCCCAGAGCCGTCTTGCTGGGTTGGTGTATTTATCCTTTTCATAAGGGCCGTCGATGCTGATGTCACGGCATCTGCAGCGATGTTCCGGGCAGCCGTCCGAACGTGTGGTTTTACTAATTCTAAGCCTTTTCTGAAAAGCGGTACGGCGCGACGAAATAAGCCTTTAAATAGCCCTGCCAGGCCAGAGCCATACATGTACTCGCTCCCGCGGAATCCCTCTAGCTCGTGCCCCGACTGGGCAGTATAGTAGCGGGCATAAACAGCTGGATCTCCATACACCCTTTGAGACAGCATTTTATCGTGTCAATGCTGACGAGGTCTAAAATGTAATCGCACTATACACTTTCCGTATCTGAATTTAACCGGCGTGCCCTGGTCCGACATGACTGTAATGTTTATGGAGTCAAAGTGTTGCTTGCACAGCGGTATGTAATCGGGCCGTGAGTAGCGCACCGTGACAATATCATTATCATCGCCGCTAACTTCTACGGTTCGTAGCAGTTGAACGTAACTGTCACCTACAAGTTGATGTTGAATTATATCAGTGTATACAAAAAGCGAATAAAAACCAGCCTTTGAATCGGGGTAAAAGCGGCGATTCCACGGCATTAAAGCAACGGGGGAGTCATCGATGGTCTGCAGTCCGAAAATAAATTTTAGCTTAGTACCCAGAGCAAATTGTATAGGGGATGGGTCGGGCAGGATCACCTCGCGGCGTAGCTCATCATACCGTATTCTGTAGGCAGGCGTAGATAAATACAGCGCTTCTATTCGGGCATTGACCGCGCCAACTAGCTTAGGAATGGATGAGTAAAATCCTGATTTTATGTGATACTGTACTAACGGTTCGCCGTGTTTAGCCGCGTAGAAGCTCCCTTCAAAAGCATCAAACGTGTTCCACGTATGGGGGTACTGTATTTCCGTTAACGCCACCTCATAATCTGCCGAAAGATGAACGGCCCGCGCTAACTTGGTATTGTACTCCGATATTGTGTTTTCAGGGTAGATTTTAATTGACGAATTACTGGGTAATGTCACGAAAAATGAGCCCGCTTCCATGGTTATATATCTGTCAACTCCGAGGCCGGGATCCAACTATTGAATTTTTCAGGGTAGCCCAGCCATTTGACAAAGCAGTGACTCACACCCCTGACACGTTTTTTTCTCAAAATTTTTTCTACTCTGTAGACACGATCCTCATCCATAGGTATTTTTTGCAGCTCTTCCTTATAAAATGACCCCTCTACAGGCTCCCCGGCTAAATCACTGATTTTATAAAGGGGTTTATGAAATTTATTGGAGACGCCGGTGATTAAAAAAATCTCATCGCTGTACGTCTTCTCATAGCGCTTACAGAAGGTCGACTTATAGCGAGATATTCTCACATGAGAGCCAACCGTTAAAGACGGTTTAATCGGTTTATTAGTAATAGTAGAACTGTAAATATTGCGTCAGATTTGCATCACGTTTCTCTCTGACACAGACGCGGGACTACAGCGGATCGTTGAGTGGTACGTATGGTTGTAGCTATGCAGCAAATCCGGTAAAATATCAATATATCTAAAGGTATTATGATGCGTAAGATAGCGCCACATACGGGTTTTTAATGTGCGATTAAAACGCTCGACCATAGCGGCTTTTACATCATTGTTTGTAAAAAAGTGATGAATATTGTGCGTATTACATAGTTGCCTGAGTGATGAATTTATAAATTCTTTGCCGCGATCCGTCTGCAGTTTCTTCGGTATGCGCTTATCATTTTGAAATATTAATTCGAACGATCTGGCGACACTAGCGCCTGTCTTGTTTGTCAAGGCCACCATGCGTATCTCGATAGAACATCAATCACCGTCAGGATGTATTTGACATTATCATTTTCCCTTGAATAGTCAATTAAACTTACGAGATCCGCCTGCCACTGCGCATCAATGGCCGAGACGTAAATTTTATTTGTCAAAAAGCGTTTTCTAGCAGGCTTGTGTAGCGTGTAGGTGTCTTGCTTATTCAACCAAGCAATCACATCAGATTTCTTTATTCCGCGCGCTCTTGCAGATCTAAATAATTTGTCAATACCCGAGAATGATCCGGGTGCCTGGCTTGTAAAATATTGTTTTTCTAATATGGCATCATACGATTTAGACGTCATGATTGATTAAAATGATTGTGGCTCGTTAATCAAAAGCCTGCTTCTTTCAGAAATTCAGCTGTATAAAAATTCCTGTTTTAATCCGGATATATCATGCGTGAGTTAATGCATGCATTAATTGCATGTATGGTTGTGTTCTGGGTGTTAACAGAAGGCGTGTGATGGGGCGTAACTGGGTGTGTTTCTGGGTGTTAACAGGTGAGCTGATTTCTGACACTCAGGATAAATACAGCTGGCTGGCCCACTAAGTACATCAGACATTCACCAGAAGTCCGACTAGACTAAAAAGCAGAGCTATTCTAAATGTAAGTATATAAGACAGTTGTCTTATTATTCGCAAATGCTTAATTATATTTAACTATGCATCTCTAAAACCATAATTAAGGGTGTTATTTGTTTAATAAGTTAGTGTTATACTGGAGGCTAGCTGCATATTTAGTATCGTTGTATAATATAGTTTTACTGCATAAACCATAGTCTGTGGTCCATAATTAATATAGAAAGACTTAGCCGCGGACAGCTATTATAACATAATTTATGTAATACAGTAGTTAATAACTGCTAATGCGCCCTAACTAGCGCATGCAGCGCTTACTTACTACCTGTGTTTTGTTTAACATAGACATTAGAGTTGAGCGACCTTGACCTTTTTAGAGTCGAGCCGGGTTTTGCGAAACCCGACTATGTCCAAAGTCGGGTCGAGTGAAATCGGCCGATTATGACGTAAAGTCGGGATCGACCGAAACACGAAACCCAATGCAAGTCAATGGGGCAGCATAGTCGGCAGTGAGTGGGGGCCAGGAAAACACCTAGAGTGGCCATTTTAATGTCAAAACCATCCATTCTTCTTAATGAAGCTTGTCAAGCGTAATTTACCTTATAATAATTGGAAGGCATTTGAAATTGGGGGTCATTTGGCTAAAGTTGTGGGGGGTAGGGCTGGTTCAAGTAATTAGTGGGCCCAGGAAATCTGGACCACGTCACGGCAGTGGAGCAGGGAGAGGTAAGTATTTCAACTTTGCAAGTGCTGTGAACCTGAGCAAGCAGGGGGGGCCCACTCGTTGGCATTGGCACTGGCACAGGGCCCCTCAAAGTACAGCGGTGTGTTTGCACGGCGGGGGCGCCTCCCACCGGCAGCAACACTTTTGCGTACTATGAGAGGCCCTGTGCCAGTGACGTCGCCAACTAGTATTCCTCCCCCCACCTGATGAAGGAACCTGCACTTTCATCTGCACCTTCCTCTTTGTCCCCGTGTAAGGTGGTATGGTATGCGGGAAGAGCAACCTGACTTTCAGCAGGGTCACAATGTTGTTGTGTAGCGTGCACGGGGAATGTTGCGTTATGGGTCAATGTACCAGCAGACTCATCTATCACTGGCTGGGCAATGGGCACGATGAAGTGGAAACACAGATATAGGCCCAAAGAAGAAAGTGGGCTAAATGCAGTTCAAAATTGGTAACACAGGAATAACCAGGGGGCATTGCAGTGGAGGACAACTGGAATGAGAGGCTGACACAGAGAGTAGGGCCAAATCAGTAAGTAGTCGAAATGCAGTTCAAAATTGGCAACCGTAGTAAACAGGCGGCACAGCTTTGTTCAGTGGAGGAGAACAGCAAGGAGTGGCAGACACCGATAGTAGGCCCCAAACCAACTAGTACGCCAAATGCAGTTGTTCCATTTAACCACAATTTAATGAGAGCCTGAAGATAGAAGCTCAGGAAAGGCAACCTGGGGAACACCTTGGAGTGTAACACACCATCTCTCTCCACCCCATACCCATTTTGTATGGCCTAATGCAGTGTACTTTTCTACAACTACTAAACGAGAGTCGGAAGACCGAAGCAATGGCAAGGAAACCTGGGGAACACCTTAGAGTGTAACACACCCTCTCTCTACACCCCATACCCAATTTGAAGGCCTAATGCAGTGTAGTTTCCAAGAACTACTAAACGAGAGCCGGAAGATCGAAGCTCAGGAAAGGCAACCTGGGGAACACCTTGGAGTGTAACACACCCTCTCGCTACACCCCATACCCAATTTGAAGGCCTAATGCAGCGTAGTTTCCAACAACTACTAAACGAGAGCCGGAAGATCGAAGCTCAGGAAAGGCAACCTGGGGAACACCTTGGAGTGTAACACACCCTCTCGCTACACCCCATACCCAATTTGAAGGCCTAATGCAGCGTAGTTTCCAACAACTACTAAACGAGAGCCGGAAGATCGAAGCTCAGGAAAGGCAACCTGGGGAACACCTTGGAGTGTAACAAACCCTCTCTCTACACCCCATACCCAATTTGTAGGCCTAATGCAGCGTAGTTTCCGACAACTACTAAACGAGAGCATGAAGATCGAAGCTCAGGAAAGGCAACCTGGGGAACACCTTGGAGTGTAACACACCCTCTCTCTACACCCCATACCCAATTTGTAGGCCTAATGCAGCGTAGTTTCCGACAACTACTAAACGAGAGCCGGAATATCGAAGCTCAGGAAAGGCAACCTGGGGAACACCTTGGAGTGTAACACACCCTCTCTCTACGCCCCATACCCAATTTGTAGGCCTAATGCAGCGTAGTTTCCGACAACTACTAAACGAGAGCCGGAATATCGAAGCTCAGGAAAGGCAACCTGGGGAACACCTTGGAGTGTAACACACCCTCTCTCTACACCCCATACCCAATTTGAAGGCCTAATGCAGTGTAGTTTCCAAGAACTACTAAACGAGAGCCGGAAGATCGAAGCTCAGGAAAGGCAACCTGGGGAACACCTTGGAGTGTAACACACCCTCTCGCTACACCCCATACCCAATTTGAAGGCCTAATGCAGCGTAGTTTCCAACAACTACTAAACGAGAGCCGGAAGATCGAAGCTCAGGAAAGGCAACCTGGGGAACACCTTGGAGTGGAACACACCATCTCTCTACACCCCATACCCAATTTGAAGGCCTAATGCAGAGTAGTTTCCAAGAACTACTAAACGAGAGCCGGAAGATCGAAGCTCAGGAAAGGCAACCTGGGGAACACCTTGGAGTGTAACACAACGTCTCTCTACACGACGGAAGGGCTGATTCTTAGGAAGGAAGGCTGTTGGAAATAAGCATTGCGCGTCCGAGGGTGATTATATTCTTATTAGGTATATACTCACCCTCGGACGCGCCCTGCTTCTTTATTTGGAATGAATGTTTATTTGCAATGTGGTGTTGACTTTCTCTATTATTTTGGTAATTAATGATTTTATTATTTTCATTATTTTGCATCTTCTCGGCAATAATATAAAGAAGACGCGACAGGACAACACTCGGTGGATGCCATATGTGTGTTTTCAATTTAAAAAAACTTTCAGTTAACTACTTGCAGGAGAAAGTAATTGTAGCTGGTGGCCATTTTTAGTACTGTACCAGATTAGAGTTGTGTGTTTGTTTTTAATGTTAAAATGTCTGCATTTGATATCTCACCAGTATTTTCTTTTTTATAAGCAAAATACTTATTTTTATATTTTCTGATGTTGGTTCCAGGGGTACACGGCCAGCAGTGCCCTGGTCAGTGTAGTAGTAGTTGAAAGAATGGACCGCAGACAGGCATCGAAGGCCTAAAATAATAACACATGGCTGTAGGCAATTTTAAATTGGTTCCAGGGGTACACGGACAGCAGTGGTGTGGTCAGTGGAGGCCTAGTGGAAGGAGTGACCGCAGACAGGCATCGAAGGCCTAAAATAATAACACATGGCTGTAGGCAATTTTAAATTGGTTCCAGGGGTACACGGGCAGCAGTGACCTGGTCAGTGTAGTAGTAGTTGAAAGAATGGACCGCAGACAGGCATCGAAGGCCTAAAATAAAAAAATTGGGCTGGCTGTAGGCAATTTTAAATTGGTTCCAGGGGTACACGGGCAGCAGTGGTGTGGTCAGTGGAGGCCTAGTGGAAGGAGTGACCGCAGACAGGCATCGAAGGCCTAAAATAATAACACATGGCTGTAGGCAATTTTAAATTGGTTCCAGGGGTACACGGGCAGCAGTGACCTGGTCAGTGTAGTAGTAGTTGAAAAAATGGACCGCAGACAGGCATCGAATGCCTAAAATAATAACACATGGCTGTAGGCAATTTTAAATTGGTTACAGGGGTACACGGACAGCAGTGACCTGGTCAGTGTAGTAGTAGTTGAAAGAATGGACCGCAGACAGGCATCGAAGGCCTAAAATAAAAAAATTGGGCTGGCTGTAGGCAATTTTAAATTGGTTCCAGGGGTACACGGACAGCAGTGGTGTGGTCAGTGGAGGCCTAGTGGAAGGAGTGACCGCAGACAGGCATCGAAGGCCTAAAATAATAACACATGGCTGTAGGCAATTTTAAATTGGTTCCAGGGGTACACGGACAGCAGTGGTGTGGTCAGTGGAGGCCTAGTGGAAGGAGTGACCGCAGACAGGCATCGAAGGCCTAAAATAATAACACATGGCTGTAGGCAATTTTAAATTGGTTCCAGGGGTACACGGACAGCAGTGACCTGGTCAGTGTAGTAGTAGTTGAAAGAATGGACCGCAGACAGGCATCGAAGGCCTAAAATAAAAAAATTGGGCTGGCTGTAGGCAATTTTAAATTGGTTCCAGGGGTACACGGGCAGCAGTGGTGTGGTCAGTGGAGGCCTAGTGGAAGGAGTGACCGCAGACAGGCATCGAAGGCCTAAAATAATAACACATGGCTGTAGGCAATTTTAAATTGGTTCCAGGGGTACACGGACAGCAGTGACCTGGTCAGTGTAGTAGTAGTTGAAAGAATGGACCGCAGACAGGCATCGAAGGCCTAAAATAAAAAAATTGGGCTGGCTGTAGGCAATTTTAAATTGGTTCCAGGGGTACACGGGCAGCAGTGGTGTGGTCAGTGGAGGCCTAGTGGAAGGAGTGACCGCAGACAGGCATCGAAGGCCTAAAATAATAACACATGGCTGTAGGCAATTTTAAATTGGTTCCAGGGGTACACGGGCAGCAGTGACCTGGTCAGTGTAGTAGTAGTTGAAAGAATGGACCGCAGACAGGCATCGAAGGCCTAAAATAAAAAAATTGGGCTGGCTGTAGGCAATTTTAAATTGGTTCCAGGGGTACACGGGCAGCAGTGGTGTGGTCAGTGGAGGCCTAGTGGAAGGAGTGACCGCAGACAGGCATCGAAGGCCTAACATAACAAACTTGGGCTGGCTGTAGGCACTTTTAAATTGGTTCCAGGGGTACACGGGCAGCAGTGGTCTGGTCAGTGGAAGTCTAGTGGAAGGAGTGACCGCAGACAGGCATCGAAGGCCTAAAATAATAACACATGGCTGTAGGCAATTTTAAATTGGTTCCAGGGGTACACGGACAGCAGTGACCTGGTCAGTGTAGTAGTAGTTGAAAGAATGGACCGCAGACAGGCATCGAAGGCCTAAAATAAAAAAATTGGGCTGGCTGTAGGCACTTTTAAATTGGTTCCAGGGGTACACGGGCAGCAGTGGTCTGGTCAGTGGAAGTCTAGTGGAAGGAGTGACCGCAGACAGGCTTCGAAGGCCTAACATAACAAAATTGGGCTGGCTGTAGGCACTTTAAATTGGTTCCAGGGGTACATGGGCAGCAGTGTATGGTCAGTGGAAGTCTAGTGGAAGGAGTGACGGCAGACAGTCTTCGAAGGCCTAACATAACAAAATTGGGCTGACTGTAGGCACTTTTAAATTGGTTCCAGGGTAACACGGCCAGCAGTGGCCTGGTCAGTGTAGTAGTTGTAGAAAGAAGGGACCGCAGACAGGCTTCGAAGGCCTAACATAACAAAAATGTCAAAACAATGGTATTGTCAGTGCCAGGCATTGAAGGATGTCAGCGGCTAGACTACACATTGGTGAAGCTGTGAGAGATAATTTTGCTAGTGGTAGAGCACTGTTTGAGCTGGGGGGGGGAACTGTCTTGTGGCCGGCGGTACAGGCACAGGGCCCCTCATATTACAACGGTGTGTCTGACGTTGGGTGCGCACCACCACCGCCAGAGACACTTTATTGTACTATGAGGGACCCAGTGGCAGTGCCGTCGACCAAAAGCGGCCACACCCACCTCTTCAGACAAACAGCACTCTCAAGGGTCCAAGCGCAAAGTGGCGATAGCACGGCCCCGTGTGGGGAGTTTGGCCATTTCGTGAGGTGGAAACATGTCGTATGCTGGACAATCAGGTGAAGAAAATTACGAGATTGGAAAAGTCATTCAGAATAGTCCACAGGCAAGACCTTTTCATAGGAAAGCTAGGTGTCAGCCGGGCAGGGTGGGGCAAAAGATTTTGAAATCCAGTTGTGGTTCATTTTAATGAAGGTTAGATCATCTACATTTTGGGTAGCCAGACGAGTCCTTTTTTCTGTTAGTATTGAACCTGCAGCACTGAATACTCTTTCTGATAGGACACTAGCTGCCGGGCAAGCAAGCTCCTGCAATGCATATTCTGCCAATTCTGGCCAGGTGTCTAATTTGGATGCCCAGTAATCAAATGGGAATGACGGTTGAGGGAGAACGTCGATAAGGGATGAAAAATAGTTTGTAACCATACTGGACAAATGTTGTCTCCTGTCACTTTGAATTGATGCTGCAGTACCTGTCCTGTCTGCGGTCATAGAAAAATCACTCCACAACCTGGTCAGAAAACCCCTCTGTCCAACGCCACTTCTGATTTCTGCCCCTCTAACACCTCTGGTCTGCTGGCCCCTGGAGCTCGTGTGAGAACGATCACGGGCGCTGTGTGCAGGGAATGCCAGAAGCAAACGGTCAACAAGAGTTGATTGTTTTGTTGCTAATATTAGTTCCAAGTTCTCATGTGGCATAATATTTTGCAATTTGCCTTTATAGCGAGGATCAAGGAGGCAGGCCAACCAGTAATCGTCATCGTTCATCATTTTTGTAATGCGTGTGTCCCTTTTGAGGATACGCAAGGCATAATCCGCCATGTGGGCCAAAGTTCCCGTTGTCAAATCTGCGGTTGTGCTTGGTTGAGGGGCAGTTGCAGGCAAATCTACGTCACTTGTGTCCCTCAAAAAACCAGAACCCGGCCTTGCCACGCCACCAATTTCCCGTGCCCCCGGGAAAGCTTCCTCATTAAAAATATACTCATCCCCATCATCCTCCTCATCCTCCACCTCCTCTTCGCCCGGTACCTCGTCATGTACACTGCCCTGACCAGACAATCGCTGACTGTCATCAAGGCTTTCCTCTTCCTCTGGTGCAGACGCCTGATCCTTTATGTGCGTCAAACTTTGCATCAGCAGACGCATTAGGGGGATGCTCATGCTTATTATGGCGTTGTCTGCACTAACCAGCCGTGTGCATTCCTCAAAACACTGAAGGACTTGACACATGTCTTGAATCTTCGACCACTGCACACCTGACAACTCCATGTCTGCCATCCTACTGCCTGCCCGTGTATGTGTATCCTCCCACAAAAACATAACAGCCCGCCTCTGTTCGCACAGTCTCTGAAGCATGTGCAGTGTTGAGTTCCACCTTGTTGCAACGTCTATGATTAGGCGATGCTGGGGAAGGTTCAAAGAACGCTGATAGGTCTGCATACGGCTGGAGTGTACAGGCGAACGGCGGATATGTGCGCAAAGTCCACGCACTTTGAGGAGCAGGTCGGATAACCCCGGATAACTTTTCAGGAAGCACTGCACCACCAGGTTTAAGGTGTGAGCCAGGCAAGGAATGTGTTTCAGTTGGGAAAGGGAGATGGCAGCCATGAAATTCCTTCCGTTATCACTCACTACCTTGCCTGCCTCAAGATCTACAGTGCCCAGCCACGACTGCGTTTCTTGCTGCAAGAACTCGGACAGAACTTCCGCGGTGTGTCTATTGTCGCCCAAACACTTCATAGCCAATACAGCCTGCTGACGTATGCCAGTAGCTGCCCCATAATGGGAGACCTGGTGTGCAACAGTGGCAGGTGCGGATGGAGTGTTTGTGCGACTGCGGTCTGTGGACGAGCTCTTGCTTCTGCAGGAGGACGAGGAGGAGGAGGAGGAGGGGGTGCGAACGGCTACAGACAACTGTTTACTAGACCGTGGGCTAGGCAGAACTGTCCCAAACTTGCTGTCCCCTGTGGACCCTGAATCCACCACATTTACCCAGTGTGCCGTGATGGACACGTAACGTCCCTGGCCATGCCTACTGGTCCATGCATCTGTTGTCAGGTGCACCTTTGTGCTCACAGATTGCCTGAGTGCATGGACGATGCGCTCTTTAACATGCTGGTGGAGGGCTGGGATGGCTTTTCTGGAAAAAAAGTGTCGACTGGGTAGCTCGTAGCGTGGTACAGCGTAGTCCATCAGGTCTTTGAAAGCTTCGCTTTCAACTAACCGGTAGGGCATCATCTCTAACGAGATTAGTCTAGCTATGTGGGCGTTCAAACCCTGTGTACGCGGATGCGAGGCTAAGTATTTCCTTTTTCTAACCATAGTCTCATGTAGGGTGAGCTGGACTGGAGAGCTGGAGATCGTGGAACTAGCGGGGGTGCCGGTGGACATGGCAGACTGAGAGACGGTGGGAGATGGTATTGTTGCCGCCGGTGCCCTAGATGCAGTGTTTCCTACTACGAAACTGGTGATTCCCTGACCCTGACTGCTTTGGCCTGGCAAAGATACCTGCACAGATACAGCAGGTGGTGCGCTAAATGGTGGTCCTACACTGCCGGAAGGGATGTTGCGTTGATGACTAGCTTCATTGGCCGAGGGTGCAACAACCTTAAGGGACGTTTGGTAGTTAGTCCAAGCTTTCAAATGCATGGTGGTTAAATGTCTATGCATGCAACTAGTATTGAGACTTTTCAGATTCTGACCTCTGCTTAAGGAAGTAGAACATTTTTGACAGATGACTTTGCGCTGATCAATTGGATGTTGTTTAAAAAAATGCCAGACTGCACTCTTTCTAGCATCGGATACCTTTTCAGGCATTGCAGACTGAGCTTTAACCGGATGGCCACGCTGTCCTCCACCAGGTTTTGGCTTTGCCACGCGTTTTGGGCAAGATACGGGCCCGGCAGATGGAACCTGTGGCGATGTTGATGCCTGCTGCGGCCCCTCCTCCTCCTCTGCTTCAGAACTGCTGCCGCCTGCACCCTGTTCCCCCAATGGCTGCCAATCGGGGTCAAGAACTGGGTCATCTAATAACTCTTCTTGTACCTCCTGCGCAACTTCGTCTGTGTCACCGTGTCGTTCGGTGGTATAGCGTTCGTGATGGGGCAACATAGTCTCATCAGGGTCTGATTCTTGATCAGCACCCTGCGAGGGCAATGTTGTGGTCTGAGTCAAAGGACCAGCATAGTAGTCTGGCTGTGGCTGTGCGTCAGTGCACTCCATGTCAGATTCAATTTGTAATGGGCATGGACTGTTAACTGCTTCACTTTCTAAGCCAGGGACGGTATGTGTAAAGAGCTCCATGGAGTAACCCGTTGTGTCGCCTGCTGCATTCTTCTCTGTTGTTGTTTTTGCTGAAGAGGACAAGGAAGTGACTTGTCCCTGACCGTGAACATCCACTAACGACGCGCTGCTTTTACTTTTACCAGTTTCACGAGATGAGGCAAAAGAGCTAGAGGCTGAGTCAGCAAGATAAGCCAAAACTTGCTCTTGCTGCTCCGGCTTTAAAAGCGGTTTTCCTAATCCCAGAAAAGGGAGCGTTCGAGGCCTTGTGTAGCCGGACGACGAACCTGGCTCCACAGCTCCAGACTTAGGTGCAATATTTTTTCCCCCACGACCACCTGATGCTCCACCACTACCACTACCCTCATTACCAGCTGACAATGAACGCCCCCGGCCACGACCTCTTCCACTAGACTTCCTCATTGTTTTAAAAACGTAACCAAACTAACGTTATTTGTTGCAGTCACACAACTTACACGGTGAGCTATAACTTCAGTATGATTTAGCTACCCCTTTACAGGTTGGTGAGACCACAGCGAAAATCAGGCCCAATGTTACACACTCTTTTTTTGGTGGCTGCAAATTAGAGAGATGCCCCACACGCAGGACTGTCACTGAAGCACAAATGTTAATATTAATGTCACACTATTATTTTTTTTTTATTTTTATTTTTTTCAGGAACACTTTAGAAACCCCCCCAAAAAAAAAAAATAGATTTTTGCAGGGAGAATTTAGAAAACAAATGTAACAAACTATATGCTTTCTATGGGCCACTGAGTGAGAGATGACGCACACAGGAATCAGGAGTGGCACACAAGCCCAGAGGCCAATATTTTTCTACCAATGATTGATGGAGTTATTTTCTCTGGTAGATTTTGGAACCCAAATCAAGGAAAAAAAATGTAGGCTTTCTATGGACCACAATTGGAGAGAGAGAGAGAGAGAGATGGCACACCCAGGAGTCAAGACTGGCACACAAGCAGAAAGGCCAATATTAATCTCCCACTGTTTTTTTTGGTTGTTTTTTTTTTTTTTTTTTTCAGGGAGACTTTAGAAAAAAAAATAATAAAAAAAATATGATTTTATCAGGAAGAATTTAGAAACCAAATAAAATAAAATGATTTTTTCAGGGAGAATTTATAAAACAAATAAAACCAAAAATAGGCGTTCTATGGCCCACTGACTGAGAGATGACGCACCCAGGAGTCAAGACTGGCACACAAGCAGAAAGGCCAATATTAATCTCCCACTGTTTTTTTTGGTTGTTTTTTTTTTTTTTTTTTCAGGGAGACTTTAGAAAAAAAAATAATAAAAAAAATATGATTTTATCAGGAAGAATTTAGAAACCAAATAAAATAAAATGATTTTTTCAGGGAGAATTTATAAAACAAATAAAACCAAAAATAGGCGTTCTATGGCCCACTGACTGAGAGATGACGCACCCAGGAGTCAAGACTGGCACACAAGCAGAAAGGCCAATATTAATCTCCCACTGTTTTTTTTTTTTTTTTTCAGGGAGACTTTAGAAAAAAAAATAATAAAAAAAATATGATTTTATCAGGAAGAATTTAGAAACCAAATAAAATAAAATAATTTTTTCAGGGAGAATTTAGAAAACAAATAAAACCAAAAATAGGCGTTCTATGGCCCACTGACTGAGAGATGACGCACACAGGAGTCAGGAGTGGCACACAAACCCAGAGGCCAATATTTTTCTACCAATGATTGATGTAGTTATTTTCTCTGGTAGATTTTAGAACCCAAATCAAGGAAAAAAAATATAGGCTTTCTATGGACCACAATTGGAGAGAGAGAGAGAGAGAGAGAGAGAGAGAGAGAGAGATGGCACACCCAGGAGTCAAGACTGGCACACAAGCAGAAAGGCCAATATTAATCTCCCACTGTTTTTTTGGTTGTTTTTTTTTTTTTTTTTTCAGGGAGACTTTAGAAATAAAAATAATAAAAAAAATATGATTTTATCAGGAAGAATTTAGAAACCAAATAAAATAAAATGATTTTTTCAGGGAGAATTTAGAAAACAAATAAAACCAAAAATATGCGTTCTATGGCCCACTGACTGAGAGAGAGAGAGAGATGGAACGCTTAGTACTGGCACACAAGCCCAAAGGGCAATATTAATCTCCCTTTTTTTTTCCAGGGAGAATTTCTGAAACCCAAAAAAAAAATAAAATAGGCTTTCTATGGCCCACTATTTGTGAGAGAGATGGGACGCTCAGGACTGGCACAGATGGCACGCTCAGGACTGGCACAGAAGCCCAGAGGCCAATATTAATCTCCCTTTTTTCTGGGAGAATTTATAAAACCAAAAAAATATTTAAATAGGCTTTCTATGGCCCACTATTTGTGAGAGAGATGGCACGCTCAGGACTGGCACAGATGGCACGCTCACAACTGGCACACAAGCCCAGAGGCCAATATTAATCTCCCTTTTTTCAGGGAGAATTTCTAAAACCCAAAAAAAAAATAAAATAGGCTTTCTATGGCCCACTATTTGTGAGAGAGATGGGACGCTCAGGACTGGCACAGATGGCACGCTCAGGACTGGCACAGAAGCCCAGAGGCCAATATTAATCTCCCTTTTTTTCTGGGAGAATTTATAAAACCAAAAAAATATTTAAATAGGCTTTCTATGGCCCACTATTTGTGAGAGAGATGGCACGCTCAGGACTGGCACAGATGGCACGCTCACAACTGGCACACAAGCCCAGAGGCCAATATTAATCTCCCTTTTTTCAGGGAAAATTTATAAAACAAAAAAAAAAATTAAATAGGCTTTCTATGGCCCACTATTTGTGAGAGAGATGGCACGCTCAGGGCTGGCTGGCACAGATGGCACGCTCAGGACTGGCACACAAGCCCAGAGGCCAATATTAATCTCCCTTTTTTTCTGGGAGAATTTATAAAACCAAAAAAATATTTAAATAGGCTTTCTATGGCCCACTATTTGTGAGAGAGATGGCACGCTCAGGACTGGCACAGATGGCACGCTCACAACTGGCACACAAGCCCAGAGGCCAATATTAATCTCCCTTTTTTCAGGGAAAATTTATAAAACAAAAAAAAAAATTAAATAGGCTTTCTATGGCCCACTATTTGTGAGAGAGATGGCACGCTCAGGGCTGGCACAGATGGCACGCTCAGGACTGGCACACAAGCCCAGAGGCCAATATTAATCTCCCTTTTTTTCAGGGAGAATTTATAAAACCAAAAAAAAAAATAAATAGGCTTTCTATGGCCCACTATTTGTGAGAGAGATGGCACACTCAGGACTGGCACACAAGCCCAAAGGCCAATATTAATCTCCCACTGTATTTTTATCAGGGAGAATTTATACACCCCACAAAAAAAAATACAGAAAAATGAAAAGGCTTTCTATGGCCCACTATGTGAGAGAGATGGCACACACAGGGATGGCACTCTAGCAGAAATGCCAAATTGCCAATCTTAATCTCCCACCAAAAAAAAAAAAAAAAAAAAAACAGGGAATGTCCTACAATTACTATCTCCCTGCCTGCAGTAATCTCAGCCAGGTATGGCAGGCAGCTACTATCTCCCTGCCTGCAGTAATCTCAGCCAGGTATGGCAGGCAGCAATAAGGAGTGGACTGATGCACAAATGAAATAAAAAGTGTGGACAAACAAAAAAGATAGCTGTGCAGAAAGGAAGGAACAAGAGGATTTGTGCTTTGAAAAAAGCAGTTGGTTTGCACAGCGGCGTACACACAGCAATGCAGCTATCAGGGAGCCTTCTAGGGCAGCCCAATGAGCTACAGCGCTGAGGGGAAAAAAAAAAAAAAAAAAAATTCCACTGTCCCTGCACACCGAGGGTGGTGTTGGACAGTGCAAATCGCTGCAGCACAAGCGGTTTTGTGGTTAATGGACCCTGCCTAACGCTATCCCTGCTTCTGACAAAGCGGCAGCAACCTCTCCCTAAGCTCAGATCAGCAGCAGTAAGATGGCGGTCGGCGGGAACGCCTCTTTATAGCCCCTGTGACGTCGCAGACAGCAAGCCAATCACTGCAATGCCCTTCTCTAAGATGGTGGGGACCAGGACCTATGTCATCACGCTGCCCACACTCTGCGTTTACCTTCATTGGCTGAGAAATGGCGCTTTTCGCGTCATTGAAACGCGACTTTGGCGCGAAAGTCGCGTACCGCATGGCCGACCCCGCACAGGGGTCGGATCGGGTTTCATGAAACCCCGACTTAGCCAAAAGTCGGCGACTTTTGAAAATGTTCGACCCGTTTCGCTCAACCCTAATAGACATATTTATAGTCATATTTATACAGTAGCGGTATATTTAGTGGGGCTGTATAATATAGTTTTACCGCATAAACCATATTTAGTGACGCTGTATAATATAGAAAGACTTAGCCGTATTACCCATGATTTGCTTAGTATAAGAATATTTATACACGGGCCGCAGTTTTATTTGTTGGGGTATATAAATGAGTTTGACGAGTGGTGGTGTGTGGTTAATATAGATTGCACAAAAAATTTACACAGATAATTTATTTTAGATGGAATCCCAAAATTTTTCGGCTTTTTCCAGCCAAGCTGAGGATTCTGTAATAGGTATGTTTCAAGATTTATATACATGTATCTGTTAGCGGCCCATTCTAAGTAAGGATTGTTTTATATATTATCTTTATATTGTTTATTCTTTCTTGTTTAAGATGAATTAATCAGGGCCCTCCCCGATAATCTAGATGAATTTACCAGGAACACCCCCGATGCTGTAGATGAATTTACCAGGAACACCCCCGATGCTGTAGATGACTTTATCAGGAGCATTCCTGATGAGTTTTTCAACGGCTTCAGCGTGCCTACTCTGGAGTGTGATACACCTGGAGCTGAGTATAGTAACACTAATGCAGGTGCCGCTGCTGTGTGGGATTTGACTCAGGACATCATAGGTGCGTTGTGTGTCTGCGTGTATGTATGTGTGTGTGTATATAGCTTTTAAGTATTTAGACGTGTAAATATATATATTAATTCTTTACAGATGTCGACATGTTTCCAGAACCAACCACCACGGAACACAATCAGCGGCCTGTTGAGGAACTGATGTACCAGAACCCCACGCCGAGAAACAGCCCTGTTTCTAGAGCCCCTAAAAAACAGCTCGGACCGGGGTGCCGGAAAGGAAAAGGTAATCGTATGAAAAGTTTTTGCACAACCGCTCTGAGAAAATCCACCACGCCTCTACTAAGGCCTATATCTTTATTTATAGCTTGTAAACTGAAGCCTAGAAGAATTTTCACAAAAGAGAATATACCGGAGCTAATGGAGAGCCTCGCAGAAGCTACAGAAGATGCCACGGCAATCATTCACCACACATCGCTATCCCGTAAGTGTATATTTTGGTATACATGCACAGTCTCTGTACAATCAATGATACACGTGCTTCACCATTGAGATCCATGGCACACACATATCTGACACATGTATAATCTTTCCTGCAGCTAAGCGCAGCGGCCTGCGACGGTCTCGCACATATCTGACACATGTATAATCTTTCCTACAGCTAAGCGCAAAGTCATGAGAAAAACACCACCAGCACCTCTACAGCCGCTACAGATCACCGAGAATGGCGCAGCACCAGCGTGGTCGGCAAAACAGATGGCTAATGGAGCTGTTAGAGCATATCCGCTATCACCGATCTGCGTGGTGCAGGACGCAGGAAACCCTGTACCGTCGGACCATCGTGAAATACTCCATTCAAGCACCGGACAGCCATCGACAATCCGTGTGAATGACCCCGCGCTACTATATCCAGAAGTGGTCGAGGCACCCCGAAAACATAAGCGAAAAACAAAACATGTTACAGAGCCACCAACCACATCCTGCGCCGTGGGTGCAACAGCCACGATGACTCGTGAAGAGTATGATCGCGAGATTGATCAGCTCGCTGATGGTAAGCAACCATCCGTAGAACCGCTCATTATACGTATGTCCCACACTATGCAACCGTCAGCGCCATGTGTAACGGGGCCTGCTAATGCCTCTGGGGTCGGACCCTCAGGACCCTCTAATTTGGGTGACATATCTCATGTCTGTGTATCTAACTCTGTTAATGTTAAGAAACGGTCAAAGAGGTCGCGGCCGGCTGATGTTAAGGTGTGTAAAGAGCTTAAGGTGTGTAAAAAGCCACGGATTCATGCGCCAGCTATAGATCTGCAGCATGAATCCCGCAGCTGGGGCCCCGTTGAAATGCTTGTGTTTCAGGAACACTTCGTCCGCTACTTACGCTACAAACGCTGGGTCCCCAAAATAATGTTTTTTTGCGATACTTTTGAAAAATTATTATCAACACAAAGCCCAACACAGGCTAATAAGTCCGAACTATACGCACTTCGGAGCCTGCTGCTGGATGGCGAGATAACAACTACAGCGACCCCATTATGACTAGATATGGTCGGCTATGGCATGCATAAACCACCTAAACTAACACTACCCAGGTATAATAGGGCTAGAGTTATAAAGAGGGCTCTAAAATTGTTGGTCAGCGCTAGACGGGCGCTATGCTCTAGGAGGCGTCGTGGTGGCATGTGTCCTGCAATGCCTCTACAGCCACCACAGACGTCGTCACAAGAGTCAGAACAGCACTCACATAGTCCAGGCAGCTCTGCAGATGCCGCACATGCATCTACACAAAATTCACAAGCCACAGACGCTGATGCTGCTGGTAATGTGCGGCGCCCCGATCATACAGTATTTTTGCAACACATCCATCATCATGAAAGAGCCCTCCGCAATTTCAATGGCCATATACATACAGATCATTTTAGATTTGTAAATTTGGAGCGTGTACGATCATTTGAAGAGGGCTTGAATATTGTTCATGAAGGCATTCAGGCATTACTGGATAGAATCATCAGGGACATTGAACCTGGCGACTTTGTACAGTTAAGGTTTGATGCTGGCGATACTTTAGACCCTATTTTCACTACAAAACAAACCCGTGAAGATTTTAATTCCGAATCTTTTTTAAATGCTGTTGCCCGCGCACTTCAAAGTAACAGTGAATGCATAGCATCCAATTCGCTAAAGCTAGTCGTCACCATCATTAAAAACCGACGCGGTGGTGTAAAACAAAAAAGGCGCTTGAAATCTATAGCGAGCAGTCAGATCATTAAACAAAAGAGACAATGGCTGTATGATTTTAACAATTACACTACAAATCTGTGTTTGGCTGCTAGTGTGTGCGCCCTGATGGACGACACGGATGTCACTGATGGTGTTTTACTGAGCTGCTCTAAAAACATACACGCAGCACTGGGCATCCCTGATGATCAATTAGTGAGTTTTAGCGACATCCCTGCATTTGAAAAATATTTG
Organism: Ranitomeya imitator; assembly: GCF_032444005.1. Classification (NCBI taxonomy): domain Eukaryota; kingdom Metazoa; phylum Chordata; class Amphibia; order Anura; family Dendrobatidae; genus Ranitomeya; species Ranitomeya imitator. Next base: position 129,978,583 of record NC_091286.1, read on the forward strand.
GGGGTCACCATTAAAGTACTGTACTATAGTCAGGGCGATTGGCGTTACTTTCAGAGCGGTAATACACCTAATGGCAAACAGTATTCATATTGTTCCATGATAATCACTACTACGGGATCAAAAATATGAAGGGTTTTATCGGTGCTGATTACTTTTGTGAGCTATGCAATTCAGTGTTTCACCACAAAAACAAACACTCCTGCCAGTATTTTTGTAAAGCCTGTCAGAGAGAGAATTGCGTAGAAAGTGGTGCCGACCAGCAGCCCAGATGTCCTGTTTGCAGAGTTTATTGCCGCTCGAGCGTGTGCTTAGATTATCACAAACAATTGGGATTAGGCGACCCGGCTTTCTGCAGACTTAAAACATTTTGTGATAAATGCAACCTTTTTGTCCTCAGAAATAGCGAAACAGAGCATAAATGTAATGGTTTGCGCTGTCCTGTATGTCGCAGACATATAAATAAATTCGATGCCCATCTTTGTTACATGCGGAAGTATGTCGCACAGGATGAGTCAGATTGTTATATCTTTTATGATTTTGAATGTATGCAGGAGACAGGCACACACGTCCCGAATTACATTTATGCTACAACGCTGTATGGCCACCCCTCCTGGGAGTTTGAGGGTGATACCTGTACACATGACTTTGTACAGTTCTTTACAAGCGGTAAATTTTCAGATCATACATTTATTGCCCACAATGGTGGAAGATACGACGCATACTTTATTGTTAAGGAACTGATTTCTGAAAAACTACAAGTACAGTTGATAACCCAAGGTGGTCGTCTCTTGTGTGTGTCGCTACCCGATTTGTCTATAAGGTTCATAGACTCTCTAAATTTTATCCCCATGAAGCTCAGTAAATTACCACAGGCCATGGGCTTTTCAGGCGGTAAGGCTACGTTCACATTGGCGTTCCGCCAATGTGCGTCGCTGTTGCGCCGGCGACGCAGCGGCGACGCAGCGGCGACGCAGCGGCGACGCGCCCCTATGTTTAACATAGGGGACGCGTGCGTCGTTTTGGTGGCGTTTTTCGCCACGTGCGTAGTTTCCGACGCTAGCGTCGGACGCAAGAAAACGCTACATGTAGCATTTTCTGTGCGTCCGATTTTCGTCGGAAAACGACGCACGCGTCGCAAAACGCGCGCGTTTTTGCGCGCGTTTGCGCGCGTTTTAGCGTGCGTCGCGCGTTGCGTCGCCGACGCACGGCGGCGCAACGCTAATGTGAACATAGCCTAAAGGACATTTTCCACACTTTTTCAATACCCGAGAAAACCAAAATTATGTAGGTCCCATACCGGATGTAAAATATTATGGGGTGGAGTACATGTCACCTGGTGAGAAGGTAGAGTTCCTGGAGTGGTATGAGACACAGGTAAATACAACTTTTGACTTCAAGGCCGAGCTAAAATCTTATTGCAAACAAGATGTTGAAATTTTGAGACACGCCTGCGAGATCTATAGAGAGCGTATTATGCAGATGACGCAGAAAAATGTTAAAAAATACTGTAAGCGTCAAAAGCAAAGGATTGTAGTGAGCAGATGTGTTGATCCTTTTCAGCTCATCACCCTGGCCTCAGTGTGTATGACAATGTACCGGTTTAAATTTCTTCCAAAAAAGACAATCGCCATTTTACCTGGTGATAATTATCACAAGGCAAAAAAGCGCTACTCGACACCCGCTATACAGTGGCTCATGTATGTAGCCCACTCCGAGAACATCGACATACAGCACGCTTTGAGAGGCGGTGAAAAACAGGTTGGAAAGTATTTTCTAGATGGTTATGCCTATGTTAGCGGCCAGCACATAGCCTTCGAATTTCAGGGGTGTTTTTACCACGGATGTCCCGTGTGCTATAATGAAAATGACACGAATAAGGTCACGAGTACGTCCTACGGCCAGTTATATTACACCTTTTTAGCTAAAAAGCGTTACTTACAGTGTTGCGGGTACACAGTAAGACTGATGTGGGAACATGAGTGGAATGAAATGGTTGAAAATGATTCTAACCTTCAAACATTTCTTCGCTAGATGGAATTCCCCGTTCCTTTAGACCCCCGTGATGCGCTTTATGGCGGGCGAACTAACGCCATTAAGCTCTATCATCATCTGGAAGAAGGGGAGACTTTACACTACTACGATTTCACCAGTCTGTACCCCTTTGTAAACAAAACTAAAACATACCCTGTAGGCCATCCAGACATCATCTATGACAATTTTGGATTCATTAAAAAATACTTTGGCATTGCTAGAGTCAAGGTCTACCCGCCGAGAGATTTATTTTTTCCAGTTCTACCGGTAAAACTCAACAAAAAATTAATGTTTCCCCTTTGCTACACATGCGCTGCAAATTCCCAGGCAGATATTTGTGCCCACAGTGATGAAGAACGGGCGCTGACAGGCACCTGGTGCACTATAGAGCTCGAGATGGCGATAGAAAAAGGGTATCGGATCGCTCACATCTATGAAATATGGCATTTTCCTAAAACCACTGATGATCTGTTTGCGCCTTACATTAAATTACATCTTAGGGATAAGCAGGAAGCCTCTGGTTATCCTAGCTGGTGCACTGATGACGCCAAGAAACGGCAGTACATTGACTCTTTTCTTGAAAAAGAAGGAGTCCAATTACGGCCTGAAAATATAGCTGTCAATCCTGCTAAGCGACAGATCTCCAAGCTTTTCTTAAATTCTTTATGGGGAAAGTTTGCTCAGAGATCTAATCTATCATGTACCAGCATTGTTAGGGATCCAGATGAGCTTTTTAAGTATTTGTTCCTGCCTTACTATGACATTTCGATGTTACATTTCCTTGATAATGACACCGCAACCATTAACTGGAAATATGCAAAAGGCCACCACACACTCAACAAAAACACAAACATTTTTATAGCGTGTTTTACAACAGCGTATGCTCGGTTAGAGCTCTATTCGCTGCTGGACCGGCTGCAGGAGAGGTGCCTTTATCACGACACAGACTCAGTTATTTTTGTACAGAGAGATGGTGAGTGGCAACCGCCTTTAGGCGATTACCTGGGGGAGCTGACCAGTGAAATACCCGATGGTACACACATCACAGAATTTGTATCCGCGGGCCCCAAAACTTACGGCTACAAACTCAACACCGGTAAAACTGTCTTAAAAGTTAAGGGGATAACACTAAATGTTGGTAACTCTCAATCTATTAATTTCAACAGTCTGAAAGATCTAGTTCTGGACTACCCGCGCAATTCTGCCGCAGAAACTCAGAAACGTTTTGTCGTACAGCAGGCGTCCATTATGAGAAATAAAAAGTACTGGGATATTGAAACAAGGCCATTACGCAAAACACAAAAGTGCGTTTATACAAAGCGGCGACTATTAGACGATTTCACAACATTACCTTTTGGGTATTAGTCAAGTATTGTGATGGATACGCGTCTGCAACACCCGTTCTCGTGCATTCTAGCAGGCCCGTCTAATTCTGGAAAGAGCTATTTTGTAAAACAGCTGCTATATAATATTGAAGCTAATTTTTCTCAGAAACCTGATAATATTGTATGGTTTTATTCGTGTTGGCAAAAACTATATGATGAAATCTCTCTCTCTTTTCCCCACGCCAGATTTGTGGAGGGTCTGCCGAATACATTCGTAGATGACGAATTATTCCCACCGGAGAAGGTGAATTTGGCGATTGTTGATGATCTCATGGAGAGTGCTAGTGAGAATTGTGAGATAGAAAAAGCCTTTACCAAGTATGTGCACCACAGAAATCTCAGCATTTTCTACCTGGTGCAAAACATATTTTGTCAGGGTAAGAAAAGCCGTACGATAAATTTAAACACAAAGTACATGGTGCTTTTTAATAACCCCCGAGATAAATTACAAATTTTAACTCTAGCTCGTCAGATGTATCCCGGAAAAACACGTTTTTTCCTAGAAGCTTTTGAGGATGCCACGCGGGAGCCTTACGGGTATTTGCTTGTAGATTTGAGAGCTAATACTCCTGAGGATCTGCGTTTAAGGACTGGGTTGTTTCCACCCGCGTTGCCCGCTGTCTATGTTCAGAAGAAAAACACTTCTAAAAAGTGAATTTTACCCGGTATCAGACATTCTACGCTGTGGGCGTTGTGATGTAAAGATGTCTGAGAGGCTCCGGCGTAACTGGGCTCTCTTAAAAACCCTAGTGAAAGCAACCCCCGCTGTCAGAAAGTCTATTTTGCGCGATGCAAGCAATGATTTAATTACAGCCATAGGCGAGATTGCTTTAAATATCTTAAAAGGCAGGATTCCGCTGAAAGAGCGCCAAAAAGGTATATTAAAGAAGTGGCGTAAAGCTATAAGAACACTGAGCGACAGATCTCAGCCCATAAAGAAAAAGAAGCGACTACTAAAACAGGCTGGCGGGTTTATCGGACCTCTTTTAGCTTTTGCAATTCCAATAATAACAAGCCTGATCGCCGGAAGATAATGGAGCATGCAGCGAAAATGTATCTAGTCCCCAAACAGGAGCTAGACAAACTAAGACCCGGTACTACAGATAACATAAGCGACAGTGTTATTCGCCGCCTTGATGGTGAAATTAGCGACATTTTACAGCGTCGTGACATTCCCGATGATGTGAAAATTAAAATGTATAGCTCTGTGCTGCAACGCTACTTGGTACATACGCGACACAGCTCAAAAGAAGTAACGGCTTTAAATCTCGTTAGCCCTCCTGATCCTGGTCAGCAGCAATTGCCAAATACCGACTCTGATAAAAATCATGAGATCGCTGAAATTGTCAGCCATATAAACCAAAGATATAAAAAGAATGCTGAATTTTTACTAAACAGGCTGCTGCAGAATAAAAATGTCACAGCATGGAATAATAAAACTGAATTTGTTTTCAAAGGATCCGTAATACCTGGGTCTAACTTACTGGATTTGGTACGTAGTACAACGCAGAGTCATGCTCTGAACAGTAGAAATTTACCGCCGGGTTGGGATTCATTTATGCAGGCTATGGCCGAGCTAAATATGCCGTCTACAGTTGTGGGTAACCCCGCTACTAGGAAGCTTTTAGATGAATTAAAAATTACCAACAGTGAGACACGCTCTGTATCTACACCGCTGAAGTTAGCGGCGGCACCCCGTACAATTCAATCTTTACATTCCCCGTCATTAGGTACCACACGTGGAACTTTGCTACCTAAAAAAAGGTCTCTACCGATGCTACAAACCATGTGGCTCACGATGTAAAGAATGTACTAGATAAATGCTGTACTCGTCTTGTAACGCTATATTAATTATTTTGTGAGAAGTGTAATTGTTCATTGTACTATTTAATGTTTTTACTTTTTATATTCTGTAAGAATTTTTATAGTATTGAAATGTCTTTGAGATGTTGTTTTATTGTGAGAAATAAATCTTTTTAAATTTTTTACAATATCGTGTCTTTGGTTTATATTCGTATAAAACACGCCGCTTCTTACTTGTGTTGTAACATTGGGTCATATTATAGCTTGTGTTGTAACATTGGTGCATATTATATATATATATATATATATATATATATATATATATATATATATATAAAATAAGTCGTCCAGTAACTTTTCTGTTTGTGTATATAAGGCAGCCACAAGGAGAAAATCTGCTACACTGTGAATAAACACAGCTTACAATTTACTGTTAATGATCCGTCGAAACACAAATAAGTTTTCTAAGGAAGCGAATACAAAAACAAATAGACAGCTACAGGACACAATAACTTTTCTGTAGGAGAAAATCTGCTACACTGTGAATAAACACAGCTTACAATTTACTGTTAATGTTCAGTAGAATTACAAATAAGTTTTCTAAGGAAGCGAATACAAAAAACAAATAGACAGCTACAGGACACAATAACTTTTCTGTTTGTGCAAATAAACATTTATTGGTAAAGCGATTACAACAGCAATTGAGCTAGGCTTTATAAACCTCTGACCCGCAAATAACCCTACCATTTAGTTAATGTTCTGTAGGACCACAAATAAACAGCTTGGTGTGTTATAAGTTCTGCACTATATGAATACACTGAATAAAACACAGCTTGCAGAATCACACAGCTTACAGAATAAAACTCGAGCTACGTATAAAAATATAAAACAAATACGTGAATAATATCAAACGGCAACAAATTAAAGTATATCAAACGATATCAAAAGGGGAAATCAGCCAGCCTCAGGGACATCTGGCTGACAGGAGGAGGGGAGGGGTTACACACTTTGATACACTTTGATAGGGGCGGGGCACCTGTCAGATTGAGTTTGACGAAACCACCCGATTATACACTACTCTCCAGAGAAGCTTGTGGTGGTGTAGCAACCCCTGCAGTGACCACTGGAGTGCGCTGTACAACCACCGAGCGGAGGTCAGCCACCTCTAGACTAAGCTGCTGTAATTGTCCAGCTAAAGCAGCAATGGGGTCCATGTTGGACCAAGAAAATTTTCTAGGTCCGTGATACTGTCACGCCGATAACGGCGATAAGGGCAGGACAGCGTACTGGGACCCGTACCTGTCCCTGCCACTATAATGGGGCCCTGGCTTTCCCTTATCTCAGGGGTACCTATGATGGTTAGGAGGCCTGAGCCACCAGCGCAACCCTGTCTCCTGTGCAGGCCCTATCAGTGGCCCCCTCTCCCCCCCAGGGAGGTGGACTGCACCAGTGTATAAATACAACAATAAACAGGGTATACAGACAAAGTAACTAAAAGTCTCAAACTCACCAAATGCTCACACAACCACAGAGGAAACACAGAGATGGGAAGAGAAGGAAAAAACTAGGAAGGAAAACAGGTTTAACATGTAACCAAAACAGCAGACACCAATCTCTGTAAATAAACCTCCAAGCTCCAACACTACGCTCCTTCAACCTCCAAGCCAGGCAGCAGAACTGATCACTTACAATAGCTGTAGTCAAGGCTGGGTCTATATAGAGGAGGAGATTACAAAATCCACTTCAGCTGAGAGACCCAGCTCACAGCAACTCAGCAACAAGGTTAACTCCTGCACTGCTGGCACAAGGCAGCCAGGTCAGAATACAGGAGAAGAGCTTCTGTTCACTGTGTGTGGACGAGGCCCAGAGCGCTGCGGTTCTCTGGAACCTCTCTGTCGCGGTAGCCCTGTGACAGTTACCTTACCTTGCCGCAAAGGATGGCACCCTGATTTTAACTATATGGTGCCTCTGCTCAGTAATGGTATTGCTGAATAACCTATTACACACATAAGCTATAATCAGAATGTAGCAGGACAGTGAAGCAATATTCATGAATGACATACAATGGGGAGAATAAGTATTTGATACAGTGTCAATATTTCAAGTTTTTCCACTTACAAAGAATGCAGAGGTCTGTAATTTTTATAGTAGGAACACTTCAACTGTGACAGAATCTAAAAATAAAAGCCAGAAAATCACATTGTATGATTGTTAAATAACTAAATTGCATTTTATTGAATGAAATAAGTATTTGATCACCTATCAACCAGAAAGAATTCTGTTAATCACAGACCTGTTAGTTTTTGTTTAAGAAGCCCTCCTACTTGTCAATTATTGCCTGTATTAATTGCACCTGTTTGAACTAATTACCTGTGTAACAGAAAACCTGTCTACACAGACAATCACACTCCAACCTCTCCACCATGGCCAACACCACACAGCTGTCTAAGGACACCAAGGACAAAATTGTAGACCTGCACAGGCTGGGATGGGCTACAAGACAATAGGCAAGCAGCTTGGCGATAATGCAACAACTGTTGGCACTATTATTAGAAAATGGAAGAAACACAAGATGACTGTCAATCTTCCTCAGTCTGGGGCTCCATGCAAGATATTCCCTTGTGGGATAAGGATGATTCTGAGAAAGGTCAGGAGTCTGCCCAGAACTACATGAGAGGACCTGATCCAATGGCCTGATGAGAGCTGGGACCATAGTCTCAAACATTACAGTAAGTAACACACTATGCTGTCATGAATTAAAATTCTGCAGGGCATGCAAGGTCACCTTGCTCATGCCAGCACATGTCCAGACCTGTTTGAAGTTCACCAATGAACATCTGATTGATCCAGAGGAGGCATGGGAGAAGGTCATGTGGCCAGATGAGACCATAATAGAACTTTTTGGTATCAAACCCACTCGCCGTGTACAACGCAAGAACACCATCCCAACCATAAAGCATGGTGGGGGAAACATACTTTTGGGGTGCTTTTCTGCAAAAGGGGACAGGACAGCTGCACTGTATTGAAGGGAGGATGGATGTGGTCATGTATTGCAAGATTTTGGTCAACAACCTCCTTCCCTCAGTAAGAGCATTGAAGATGGGTCGTTGTGGGTCTTCCAGCATAACAATGACCTGAAACACACAGCCAGAACAACTAAGGAGTGGCTACGTAAGAAGCATTTGAAGGTCCTTGAGTGGCCTAGCTAGTCTCCAGACCTGAACCCAATAGATATTCTTTGGAGGGAGCCGAAACTCAGTGTTGCCCAGCGACAACCCCGAAACTTGAAAGATCAGGAGCAGATCTGTATGAAGGAGTGGGCCAAAAACTCTGCTGCAATGTGCCCAAAATTGGTCAAGAACAACAGGAAACACCTGACTTCTGTAATTGCAGACAAAGTATACTGTACTAAATATTAAGTTCTATTTTTCTATTGTATCAAATACTTATTTCATGCAGTAAAATGCTAATTAATTATGTAAAAATCATACAATGTGATTTTCTGAATTTTTCTTTAAGATTCTGTCACTCACAGTTGAAGTGTACCTACGATGGAAATTACAGACCTCTCCATTCTTTGTAGGTGGGAAAATTTACAAAATCGTCAATGTATCAAATACTTATTTTCCCCACTGTATATGTGTATATAAAAAAAAATATAGAAACATGTATGTCTACCAATAGTATAATATATCAAAATGAGGTATCCAGACAAATGCATAGATGAAACAATAAATTTAGCCACTAATCAAAGTATGCAGAAAGCAGTATCAATCAATAAGAAACAATACATAAGATTCAGTATACATATAAATATGTATTGTTCATCACATATTCTTTAAGCTCTGAAATAATGTCTCAAAAATGCATCAGACTTTTCAGATATGCAATTGTACACAGTCTTTTATGCTTAGACATGTAATCAAACATTATTAGAAAAAATTATTAACGTGATACTTAGAACCGATTGCAGTATATGGGTACTTGTCCCAATGCGTTTCCCCCGAAATTCATCAGTGGTTCAGTTGAGAGGTATCAGTGGTTTTCCATTTGGCCACAAAGATGTGCATCACCATAGAAATGTGCACCAATTTTGATTGATTCCCATATCAATGGCTATGCTTGTGCATGCTCCTGACTATGGGATATGCAGATTGACAAGTATCATGAATTTTGTCTTTTGATTATGCGAAAAAGCATACAAAACTGTGTATACAATTGCATATCTGAAAAGTCTAGTGCGTATTTGGGACATTATTTCAGATTGTGCGACGAGCACTACATGTTTATATGTATACTGAATCTTGTGTATTGTTTCATATTGATGGATACTGCTTCCTGCATACTTTGAATAGTGGATAAATTTACTGTTCCATCTATTCATTTGTCTGGATACCTCAATTTGATATATTATACTATTGATAGACATACATATGTTTCTATATTTTTTTATATACATTACCGTTCAAAAGTTTAGTGTCACTTAGAAATTTCCTTATATTTGAAAGGAAAGCACAGTTTTTTTCCAATGAAGTTAACATTAAATGATTCAGAAATACACTCTATACATTGTTAATGTGGTAAATGACTATCCTAGCTGCAAACCTCTGGTTTGTAATGCAATATCTTCATAGGTGTATAGAGGCCCATTTCCAAAAACCATCACTCTAGTGTTCTTATGGTACTTTGTGTTTGCTAACTGTGTAAGAAGGCTAATGGATGGTTAAAATACCTTTGAAAACCCTTCTGAAAGTATGTTAGCACAGCTGAAAACAGTTTGGCTGATTAGAGTACCTATAAACCTGACCTTCCTTTGAGCTAGATGAGAATCTGGAGCATTACATTTGTTGGTTTCATTAAACTCTGAAAATGGCCAGAAAAAAAGAACTTTCATATGAAACTCGACAGTCTATTCTTGTTCTTAGAAATGAAGGCTATTCCATGTGAGAAATTGCCAAGAAACTGAAGATTTCCTACAATGGTGTGTACTACTCCCTTCAGAGGAGAGCACAAACAGGCTCTAACCAGAGTAGAAAGAGAAGTGGGAGGACCCGCTGCACAACTGAGCAACAAGACAAGTACATTAGAGTCTGTAGTTTGAGAAATCGACGCCTCACAGGTCTTCAACTTTCAGCTTCACTAAATAGTACGAGGAAAAACGCCAGTGTCAACGTGTACAGTGAAGAGGCGACTCCGGGATGCTGGCCTTCAGGGCAGAGTAGTGTTGTGAATTCAGCTTTTGGGCTCCCTCCGGTAGTTGTAGAAGGTAATGCAGTTGTGCCTGGACTGCAGGATTGGACAGGTGTATCTACTAATTGCAAAACTGACTGGGGTATATAGCTTTGCAGGACTCTTTAGTCCCTGCCAGTTGTCCATCGTTTTTGGAGGATTCACATCCCTTCTGGTCTCTCCTGTTCGCTGTGCTTTTCTTCTTCTCCTGGCTTTGTTTTTGCTGTCCACCTGCTGTGGACCTTATAGTTCTGTGCATTTTCATGTTTTTTCTTGTCCAGCTTTGTCTGTGAAGTATTTTTTGCAGCCTTGCTGTGTCTCTGGAGATGCAGATATACCCTCCATGTCTTTAGTCAGATGTGGTGTTTTGTATTTTCTGTGGTGGATATTTTCTAGTGTTTTAATATGGACCGCATAGAACTCTGTTCTATTCTTTCTATTTAGCTAGTATGGCCTCCTATGCTAAATCCTGATTTCATGTCTGCGTATGTTTTTTCCCTCTCCTCTCACAGTCAATATATGTGGGGGGGTGTCTGTCCTTTGGGGATTTTCTCTGAGGCAAGATAGGTTTCCTGTTTCTGTCTTTAGGGGTAGTTAGTTTCTTAGGCTGTGTCGAGGGGTCTAGGGAGTGTTAGGTACCCCCCACGGCTACTTCTAGTTGCGCTGCTAGGTTCAGGATTTGCAGTCAGTACAGGGGCCACCTTCTCCAGAGTACATCTCATGCTGCTCCAAGGCCACCAGATCATAACAGTACAACTGGCCAACAATGAGTTAATTGCATCTCAGAAGAAGGGAGGGAAGGTTTTGAGCCATTTTTTTTTTCCTTAGCCTGTTCCTCCCTCTTAATCTCTGGGTGGCTGTGGAACCTAGTAATAACATGAGTGTTCAGGAGTTAGTTTCTCGTGTGGATCAGCTTTCTGCTAGGGTACATGGTATTTCAGATTATATTGTTCAGACTCCTGCCTTAGAACCTAAGATTCCCACTCCTGATTTATTCTTTGGTGGCAGATCCAAATTTTTGAGTTTCAAAAATAGCTGTAAACTGTTTTTTGCATTGAGACCCCGGTCTTCTGGTGATCCCATTCAGCAGGTTAAAATTATCATATCCCTGCTGCGTGGTGACCCACAGGATTGGGCATTTTCCCTGGAAACTTGCAATCCTGCTTTGCTTAATGTTGATTCTTTCTTTCAAGCATTGGGGTTATTGTATGATGAGCCTAATTCTGTGGATCAAGCTGAGAAGATCTTGTTGGCCCTGTGTCAGGGTCAAGAAGCGGCAGAATCGTATTGCCAGAAATTTAGAAAATGGTCTGTACTGACTAAATGGAATGAGGATGCCTTGGCAGCAATTTTCAGAAAGGGTCTTTCTGAATCCGTTAAAGATGTTATGGTGGGGTTCCCCACGCCTGCTGGTCTGAGTGATTCTATGTCTCTGGCCATTCAGATTGATCGGCGCTTGCGCGAGTGCAGAGTTGTGCACACTGTGGCGTTATCCGCCGAGCGGAGTCCGGAGCCTATGCAGTGTGATAGGATTTTGTCTAGAGCTAAACGTCTAAGATTCAGGCGCCAGAATAGGTTGTGTTTTTACTGCGGCGATTCTTCTCATATTATTTCTGTTTGCCCTAAGCGTACAAAGAGAATCGCTAGTTCTGTTACTATCAGTACTGCGCAACCTAAATTTCTGCTATCTGTGACCTTGATCTGCTCATTATCATCATTTTCTGTCATGGCATTTGTGGATTCAGGCGCCGCTCTGAACTTAATGGACTTAAAATTTGCCAGACGTTGTGGTTTCCCCTTGCAGCCTTTGCAGAACCCTATTCCTTTAAGGGGCATTGATGCTACACCGTTGGCTAAAAATAAACCTCAGTTTTGGACACAGCTGACCATGCGCATGGCGCCAGCCCATCAGGAAGATTGTCGTTTTCTGGTGTTGCATAATTTGCATGATGATATTGTGCTGGGTTTCCCATGGTTACAGGAACATAATCCAGTGTTAGATTGGAGATTTATGTCTGTGACTAGTTGGGGTTGTCAGGAGGTTCATGGTCACGTTCCTTTGATGTCAATTTCCTCTTCCCCCTCTTCTGAAATTCCTGAGTTTTTGTCAGATTTCCAGGATGTATTCGATGAGCCCAAGTCCAGTTCCCTTCCACCGCATAGGGACTTTGATTGTGCTGTTGACTTGATTCCAGGTTGTAAGTTCCCTAAGGGTCGACTTTTCAACCTGTTTGTGCCAGAACATGCCGCCATGCGGAGCTATATTAAGGAGTCTTTGGAGAAGGGGCATATTTGGCCATCTTCTTCACCATTGGGAGCAGGTTTTTTTTTTTGTTGCCAAGAAGGATGGCTCCTTGAGACCCTGTATTGATTATCGCCTCTTGAATAAGATCACGGTCAAATTTCAATACCCTTTGCCTTTGCCCTACTGATTTGTTTGCTAGGATTAAGGGGGCTAGCTGGTTTACCAAGATAGACCTTCGAGGGGCATATAATCTTATTCGTATTAAGCAGGGTGACGAATGCAAAACTGCATTTAATACGCCGGAAGGCCATTTTGAATACCTTGTGATGCCATTCGGACTCTCTAATGCCCCATCTGTGTCCCAATCCTTCATGCATGATATCTTTCGGAGTTATCTTGATAAATTCATGGTTGTATATTTGGATGATATTTTGATTTTTTACGATGATTGGGAGTCTCATGTGAAACAGGTCAGGATGGTATTTCAGATCCTCCGTAGTAATGCTTTATTTGTGAAGGGGTCGAAGTGCCTCTTTGGAGTGCAGAAGGTTTCTTTTTTGGGCTTCATTTTTTCTCCCTCATCTATAGAAATGGATCCGGTTAAGGTTCAGGCCATTCATGATTGGATTCAGCCCACATCTGTGAAGAGCCATCAGAAATTCTTGGGCTTTGCTAATTTTTATCGTCGTTTCATTGCCAACTTCTCCAGTGTGGTTAAACCTCTGACCGATTTGACAAAGAAAGGCGCTGATGTGACGAATTGGTCCTCCGCGGCTGTTTCTGCCTTTCAGGAGCTTAAACACCGATTTACTTCTGACCCTGTGTTGCGTCAGCCAGATGTTTCTCTTCCATTTCAGGTTGAGGTTGACGCGTCTGAGATTGGGGCAGGGGCCGTTTTGTTTCAGAGGAATTCTGATGGGTCCTTGATGAAACCGTGTGCCTTCTTTTCTCGGACGTTTTCGCCTGCGGAACGCAATTATGATGTCGGCAATCGGGAGTTGTTGGCTATGAAGTGGGCATTTGAGGAGTGGCGACATTGGCTTGAGGGGGCCAAGCACCGTATTGTGGTCCTGACCGATCATAAGAATCTGATTTACCTCGAGTCTGCCAAACGGCTGAATCCTAGACAGGCTCGATGGTCCCTGTTTTTCTCCCGTTTTGATTTTGTGGTCTCGTACATTCCTGGTACTAAGAATATTAAGGCGGATGCCCTCTCTAGGAGTTTTTTTCCTGATTCCCCTGGGGTTCTTGAGCCGGTCGGCATTCTGAAGGAAGGGGGGTGGTCCTTTCTGCCATCTCCCCTGATTTACGATGGATTCTTCAGGAATTTCAGGCTGATAAACCTGACCGCTGTCCAGTGGGGAAACTGTTTGTTCCTGATAGATGGACTAGTAAAGTGATTTCTGAGGTTCATTGTTCTGTGTTGGCTGGCCATCCTGGGATTTTTGGTACCAGAGATTTGGTTGGTAGGTCCTTTTGGTGGCCTTCTTTGTCGCAGGATATGCGTACTTTTGTGCAGTCCTGTGGGATTTGTGCGCGGGCTAAGCCTTGCTGTTCCCGTGCTAGCGGGTTGCTTTTGCCATTACCGGTCCCCGAGAGGCCCTGGACACATATTTCTATGGATTTTATTTCCGATCTTCCTGTTTCCCAAAGGATGTCGGTTATCTGGGTTGTCTGTGACCGATTTTCTAAGATAGTTCATTTGGTGCCTTTGCCTAAATTACCTTCTTCTTCTGATTTGGTTCCGTTGTTTTTTCAGCATGTGGTTTGTTTGCATGGTATTCCGGAGAATAGTGTCCGACAGAGGTTCCCAGTTTATTTCTAGGTTTTGGCGGGCCTTTTGTGCCAAGCTGGGCACTGATTTGTCTTTTTCTTCTGCATTTCATCCTCAGACAAATGGCCAGACTGAGCGAACTAATCAGACCTTGGAGACCTATTTTAGATGCTTTGTGTCTGCTGATCCGTATGATTCCGTGGCTTTTTTGCCATTGGCCGAGTTTGCCCTTAATAATCGGGCTAGTTCGGCTACTTTGGTTTCGCCTTTTTTTTGTAATTTTGGTTTTCATCCTCGTTTTTCTTCTGGGCAGGTTGAGCCTTCTGATCTTCCTGGTGTGGATTCTGTGGTCGACAGGTTGCAGCAGATTTGGGCTCATGTGGTGGACAATTTGGTGCTGTCTCAGGACATGGCTCAACGTTTTGCTAACCGTCGTCGGTGTGTTGGTTCCCGGCTTCGGGTTGGGGATCTGGTTTGGTTATCTTCCCGTCATGTTCCTATGAAGGTTTCTTCCCCTAAGTTTAAGCCTCGATTTATTGGTCCTTATAGGATTTCTGAGATTATTAATCCGGTGTCCTTTCGCCTTCCGGCCTCTTTTGCTATTCATAATGTCTTCCATAGATCTTTGTTGCGGAAATATGTGGAGCCCGTTGTTCCCTCTGTTGATCCTCCGGCCCCTGTGTTGGTCGATGGGGAGTTGGAATATGTTGTTGAGAAGATTTTGGATTCTCGTTTTTCGAGGCGGAAGCTGCAGTACCTTGTCAAATGGAAGGGTTATGGCCAGGAGGATAATTCTTGGGTTTCTGCCTCTGATGTCCATGCCGCTGATTTGGTTCGTACCTTTCATCGGACTCATCCTGATCAGCCTGGGGGCTCTGGTGAGGGTTCGGTGACCCCTCCTCAAGGGGGGGTACTGTTGTGAATTCAGCTTTTGGGCTCCCTCCGGTAGTTGTAGAGGGTAATGCAGTTGTGCCTGGACTGCAGGATTGGACAGGTGTATCTACTAATTGCAAAACTGACTGGGGTATATAGCTTTGCAGGACTCTTTAGTCCCTGCCAGTTGTCCATTGTTTTTGGAGGATTCACATTCCTTCTGGTCTCTCCTGTTCGCTGTGCTGTTCTTCAAAGATAAGTCCTGGCTTTGTTTTTGCTGTCCACCTGCTGTGGACCTTATAGTTCTGTGCATTTTCATGTTTTTTCTTGTCCAGCTTTGTCTGTGAAGTATTTTTTGCAGCCTTGCTGTGTCTCTGGAGATGCAGATATACCCTCCATGCCTTTAGTCAGATGTGGTGTTTTGTATTTTCTGTGGAGGATATTTTCTAGTGTTTTAATACTGACCGCATAGTACTCTGTTCTATTCTTTCTATTTAGCTAGTATGGCCTCCTATGCTAAATCCTGATTTCATGTCTGCGTATGTTTTTTCCCTCTCCTCTCACAGTCAATATATGTGGGGGGCTGTCTGTCCTTTGGGGATTTTCTCTGCGGCAAGATAGGTTTCCTGTTTCTGTCTTTAGGGGGTAGTTAGTTTCTTAGGCTGTGTCGAGGGGTCTAGGGAGTGTTAGGTACCCCCCCACGGCTACTTCTAGTTGCACTGCTAGGTTCAGGGTTTGCGGTCAGTACAGGGGCCACCTTCTCCAGAGTACGTCTCATGCTGCTCCAAGGCCACCAGATCATAACAGAGTGGCAAAGAAAAAGCCATATCTGAGACTGGCTAATAACAGGAAAAAATTAATATGGGCAAAAGAACACAGACATTGGACAGATGAAGATTGGAAAAAAGTGTTATGGACAGACAAATCCAAGTTTGAGGTGTTTGGATCACACAAAAGAACTTTGCCGAAATGCAGAACAACTGAAAAGATGCTGGAAGAGTGCCTAACGCCATTTGTCAAGCATGGTGGAGGTGATGTGATGGTCTGGCGTTGCTTTGGTGCTGGTAAAGTGGGAGATGTGTACAAGGTAAAAGGGATTTTGAATAAGGAATGCTATCACTCCATTTTGCAATTCCATGCCATACCCTTTGGACAGCACTTGATTGGAGCCAATTTCATCCGACAACAGGACAATGACCCAAAGCCCACCTCTAAATTATGCAAGAAATATTTAGGGAAGAAGCAGGCAGCTGGTATTCTATCTGTAATGGAGTGGCCAGCGCAGTCACCAGATGTCAACCCCATTGAGCTGTTGTGGGAGCAGCTTGACCATATAGTACGCAAAAAGTGCCCATCAAGCCAAGCCAACTTGTGGGAGGGGCCTCTGGAAGCATGGGGTGAAATTTCTCCAGATTGCTTCAGCAAATTAACTGCTAGAATGCCAAAGGTCTGCAATGCTGTAATTGCTGTAAAGGGAGCATTCTTTGACGAAAACAAAGTTTGAAGGAGAAAATTATTATTTCAAATAAAAATCCCTTTTATGAACCTTGTCAATGCCTGGACTAGATTTTCAATTCATTTGGCAACTTATTTGATTAATAAAAATATGAGTTTTCATGGAAAACACAAAATTGTCTGGGTGACCCTAAACTTTTGAACGGTAGTGTACACATATATGCTATTCATGAATATTGTTTCACGATCTGTACTACATTCTGCTGATTATAGCCTAGATGTGTAATACGGTATTCAAGGATACCAACATTGAGCGGAGGAGCCATATTGCTAACATTGATGTGCCAACCTCCGTGGCAAGGTAAGGTAACTAGTAGGGAGTACTAGGGAATTAATAGCAATCGATAAATCCTATCATAATATATTTGTACTTTTCGTCAACCCTGGATACTCTACTTTTCACACCTTAATAATATCATTTTTAACCCCTTTCTGCCATTAGACGTACTATTGCGTCCATGTGGGGTGGGCTTTACTTCCCAAGGACGCAATAGTACGTCATATGCGATCGGCAGCGCTCACGGGGGGAGCGCCGCCGATCGCGGCCGGGTGTCAGCTGTTTATCGCAGCTGACATCCGGCACTATGTGCCAGGAGCGGTCACGGACCGCCCCCGGCACATTAACCCCCGGCACACCGCGATCAAAGATGATCGCGATGTGCCGGCGGTACAGGGAAGCACCGCGCAGGGAGGGGGCTCCCTGCGGGCTTCCCTGAGCCCCCCGCAGCAACGCGATGTGATCGCGTTGCTGCGAGGGTCTCACCTCCCTCCCTGCTCCCTCCAGCCCCGGATCCAAGATGGCCGCGGATCCGGGTCCTGCAGGGAGGGAGGTGGCTTCACAGAGCCTGCTCAGAGCAGGCACTGTGAAGCAGCCTGCACTCCTATCAGATCAGTGATCTGACAGAGTGCTGTGCAAACTGTCAGATCACTGATCTGTGATGTCCCCCCCTGGGACAAAGTAAAAAAGTAAAAAAAAAAAATTTCAAATGTGTAAAAAAAATAAAAAAAAATATTCCAAAATAATGAAAAAAAAAAAAAATATATTATTTCCATAAATACATTTCTTTATCTAAATAATAAAAAAAAAAACAATAAAAGTACACATATTTAGTATCGCCGCGTCCGTAACGGCCCGACCTATAAAACTGGCCCACTAGTTAACCCCTTCAGTAAACACCGTAAGAAAAAAAAAAAAAAAACGAGGCAAAAAACAACGCTTTATTATCATACCGCCGAACAAAAAGTGGAATAACACGCGATCAAAAAGACAGATATAACTAGCCATGGTACCGCTGAAAGCGTCATCTTGTCCCGCAAAAAACGAGCCGCCATACAGCATCATCAGCAAAAAAATAAAAAAGTTATAGTCCTGAGAATAAAGTGATGCAAAAATAATTATTTTTTCTATAAAATAGTTTTTATCGTATAAAAGCGCCAAAACATAAAAAAAATGATATAAATGAGGTATCGCTGTAATCGTACTGACCCGAAGAATAAAACTGCTTCATCAATTTTACCAAACGCGGAACGGTATAAACGCCTCCCCCAAAAGAAATTCATGAATAGCTGGTTTTTGGTCATTCTGCCTCACAAAAATCGGAATAAAAAGCGATCAAAAAATGTCACGTGCCCGAAAATGTTACCAATAAAAACATCAACTCGTCCCGCAAAAAACAAGATCTCACATGACTCTGTGGACCAAAATATAGAAAAATTATAGCTCTCAAAATGTGGTAACGCAAAAAATATTTTTTGCAATAAAAAGCGTCTTTCAGTGTGTGACGGCTGCCAATCATAAAAATCCGCTAAAAAACCCGCTATAAAAGTAAATCAAACCCCCCTTCATCACCCCCTTAATTAGGGAAAAATTTAAAAAATGTATTTATTTCCATTTTCCCATTAGGGCTAGGGTTAGAGTTAGGGCTAGGGTTAGGGCTAGGGCTAGGGCTAGGGTTAGGGCTAGGGTTAGGGCTAGGGTTAGGGTTAGGTTTAGGGCTAGGGCTAGGGTTAGGGCTAGGGTTAGGGTTAGGGTTAGGGTTAGGGCTAGGGTTAGGGTTAGGGTTAGGGCTAGGGTTAGGGCTAGGGTTAGGGCTAGGGTTAGGGTTAGGGCTAGGGTTAGGGCTAGGGCTACAGTTTGGGTTGGGGCTAAAGTTACAGTTAGGGTTTAGATTACATTTACGGTTGGGAATAGGGTTGGGATTAGGGTTAGGGGTGTGTCAGGGTTAGAGGTGTGGTTAGGGTTACTGTTGGGATTAGGGTTAGGGATGTGTTTGGATTAGGGTTTCAGTTATAATTGGGGGGTTTCCACTGTTTAGGCACATCAGGGGCTCTCCAAACGCGACATGGCGTCCGATCTCAATTCCAGCCAATTCTGCGTTGAAAAAGTAAAACAGTGCTTCTTCCCTTCCGAGCTCTTCCGTGTGCCCAAACAGGGGTTTACCCCAACATATGGGGTATCAGCGTACTCAGGACAAATAGGACAACAACTTTTGGGGTCCAATTTCTCCTGTTACCCTTGGGAAAATACAAAACTCGGGGGTAAAACATATTTTTTGTGGGAAAAAAAAAGATTTTTTATTTTCACGGCTCTGCGTTATAAACTGTAGTGAAACACTTGGGGGTTCAAAGTTCTCACAACACATCTAGATTAGTTCCCTGGGGGGTCTAGTTTCCAATATGGGGTCACTTGTGGGGGGTTTCTACTGTTTAGGTACATTAGGGGTTCTGCAAATGCAATGTGACGTCTGCAGACCATTCCATCTAAGTCTGCATTCCAAATGGCGCTCCTTCCCTTCCGAGCTCTGCCATGCGCTCAAACGGTGGTTTCCCCCAACATACGGGGTATCAGCGTACTCAGGACAAATTGGACAACAACTTTTGGGGTCGAATTTCTCCTCTTACCCTCGGGAAAATACAAAACTGGGGGCTAAAAAATAATTTTGGGGGGAAAGATTTTTTTTTTTAATTTTCACGGCTCTGCGTTACAAACTGTAGTGAAACACTTGGGGGTTCAAAGCTATCACAACACATCTAGATGAGTTCCTTAGGGGGTCTAGTTTCCAAAATGGTGTCACTTGTGGGAGGTTTCTACTGTTTAGGTACATTAGGGGCTCTGCAAATGCAATGTGACACCTGCAGACCATTCCATCTAAGTCCTCATTCCAAATGGAGCTCCTTCCCTTCCGAGCCCTCCCATGCGCCCAAACAGTGGTTCCCACCCACATATGGGGTATCAGCGCACTCAGGACAAATTGGACAACAAATTGTGGCGTCGAATTTCTCCTGTTACCCTCGGGAAAATACAAAACTGGGGGCTAAAAAATAATTTTTGTGGGAAAAAATTTTTGTTTTATTTTTACGGCTCTCCATTATAAACTTCTGTGAAGCCCTTGGTGGGTCAAAGCGCTCAGCACACATCTAGATAAGTTCCTAAGGGGGTCTACTTTCCAAAATGGTGTCACTTGTGGGGGGTTTCTACTGTTTAGGTACATTAGGGGCTCTGCAAACGCAATGTGACACCTGCAGACCATTCCATCTAAGTCTGCATTCAAATGGCACTCCTTCCCTTCTGAGCCCTCCCATGTGCCCAAACAGTGGTTCCCCCCACATATGGTGTATCATCGCACTCAGGACAAATTGGGCAACAAATTTTGGGGTCCAATTTCTCCTGTTACCCTCAGGAAAATACAAAACTGGGGGCTAAAAAAATAATTTTTGTGGGAAAAAAATTTTGTTTTATTTTTACGGCTCTGCATTATAAACTTCTGTGAAGCACTTGGTGGGTCAAAGTGCTCACCACACCTCTAGATAAGTTCCTTAGGGGGTCTACTTTCCAAAATGGTGTCATTTGTGGGGGGTTTCAATGTTTAGGCACATCAGTGGCTCTTCAAACGCAACATGGCGTCCCATCTCAATTCCTGTCAATTTTGCTTTGAAAAGTCAAACGGCGCTCCTTCCCTTCCGAGCTCTCCCATCCACCCAAACAGTGGTTTACCCCCACATATGGGGTATCAGCGTACTCAGGACAAATTGTACAACAACTTTTGGGGTCCAATTTCTTCTCTTACCCTTGGGAAAATAAAAAATTGGGGGCAAAAAGATAATTTTTGTGAAAAAATATGATTTTTTATTTTTACGGTTCTACATTATAAACTTCTGTGAAGCACTTGTTGGGTCAAAGTGCTCAGCACACATCTAGATAAGTTCCTAAGGGGGTCTACTTTCCAAAATGGTGTCACTTGTGGGGGGTTTCAATGTTTAGCCACATCAGGGGCTCGCCAAACGAAACATGGCGTCCCATCTCAATTCCAGTCAATTTTGCATTGAAAGTCAAATGGCACTCCTTCGCTTCCGAGCTCTGCCATGCGCCCAAACAGTGGTTTACCCCCACATGTGGGGTATTGGCATACTCAGGACAAATTGTACAACAATGTTTGGGGTCCATTTTCTCCTGTTACCCTTGGTAAAATAAAACAAATTGGAGCTGAATTAAATTTTTTGTGAAAAAAAGTTAAATGTTCATTTTTATTTAAACATTCAAAAAATTCCTGTGAAGCACCAGAAGGGTTAATAAACTTCTTGAATATGGTTTTGAGCACCTTGAGGGGTGTAGTTTTTAGAATGGTGTCACACTTGGGTATTTTCTATCATATAGACCCCTCAAAATGACTTCAAATGAGATGTGGTCCCTAAAATAAAATGGTGTTGTAGAAATGAGAAATTGCTGGTCAACTTTTAACCCTTATAACTCCCTAACAAAAAAAAATTTTGTTTCCAAAATTGTGCTGATGTAAAGTAGACATGTGGGAAATGTTATTTATTAAGTATTTTGTGTGACATATCTCTGTGATTTAATTGCATAAAAATTCAAAGTTGGAAAATTGCGAAATTTTCATAATTTTCGCCAAATTTCCGTTTTTTTCACAAATAAACGCAGGTACTATCAAATAATTTTTACCATTGTCATGAAGTACAATATGTCACGAGAAAACAGTGTCAGAATCACCAGGATCCATTGAAGCGTTCCAGAGTTATAACCTCATAAAGGGACAGTGGTCAGAATTGTAAAAATTGGCCCGGTCATTAACGTGCAAACCACCCTTGGGGGTAAAGGGGTTAAAGTGTGTCTTTTTTGTGAGAGTTTTTTGTGCTTTTAATATAAATAATAAAGGTTATTTTTAGGAGTCTATCTTTTTTACTGGTGCAACATTTAATGTTCAGGTGCTTCTCACAAGATTAGATTATCATAAAAAAGTAAATTTATTTCAGTTCTTCAATACAAAATATACATATATTATATAGAGTCATTACAAATAGAGTGATCTATTTCAAGTGTTTATTTCTGTTTATATTGGTAATTATGGCTTACAGCCAATGAAAACCCAAAAGTTATTATCTCAGTAAATTAGAATAATTAACAAAAACACCTGCAAAGGCTTTTTTTTTTTAAGAGTTTAAAAAGGTCCCTTAGTCTGTTTTAGTAGGCTCTACAATCATGGGGAAGACAACTGACTTGACAGATGTCCAGAAGGCAGTCATTGACACTCCACAAGGTGGGTAAGCTACAATAGGTCATTGCTAAAGAAGCTGGCTGTTCAGAGAGTGCTGTGTCCAAGCATATTAATGGAAAGTTGAGTGGAAGGAAAAAGTGCGGTAGAAAAAGGTGCACAAGCAACCGGGATTACCGCAGCCTTGAAAGGATTGTTAAGAAAAGGACCTTGAAAAATTTGGGGGCGATTCACAAGGAGTGGACTGCTGATGGAGTAATTGCTTCAAGAGCCACTACACACAGACGTATCCAGGACATGGGCTACAAGTGTCGCATTCCTTGTGTCAAGGCACTCATGACCAAAAAACAACGCCAGAAGCATCTTACCTCGGCCAAGAAGAAAAAGAACTGGACCGTTGTTCAGTGGTCAAAGGTGTTGTTTTCAGATGAAAGTAAATTTTGCATTTCATTTGGAAATCAAGGTCCCAGAGCCTGGAGGAAGAGTAGAGAGTCACAATATTCAAGCTGATTGAGGTCTAGTGTGAAGTTTCCACAATCAGTGATGGTTTGGGGAGCCATGTCATCTGCTGGTATAGGTCTACTGTGTTTTATCAAGACCAAAGGCAGCACTGACGTCTACCAGGAAATATTAGAGCACTTCATGCTTCCCTCTGCCAACAAGCTTTTTGGAGATGGAAATTTCATTCTCCAGCAGGACTTGGCATCTGTCCACACTGCCAAAGGTACCAATATCTAGTTTAAAAACAAGTGTCACTGTGCTTGACTGGCCAGCAAAGTCGCCTAACCTTAACCTCATAGAAAATCTATTCGGTATTGTCAAGAGGAAGATGAGAGACACCAGACCCAACAATGCAGACAAGCTAAAGGCTGCTATCAAAGCAACCAGGGCTTCCATAGCACCTCAACAGTTCCACAGGCTGATCGCCTCTCTGTCACATCACATTGATGCAGTAATTGATGCAAAAGGAACCCCGACCATGTATTGAGTGCATTTACTGAACATACATTTCAGTAGGTCAACATTTTGGATTTTAAAATCAGTATTCAAGCTGGTGTTATAAAGTTTTCTAATTTACTGAGATAATGACTTTTGGGTTTTCATTGGGTGTAAGCCATAATCATCAACATTAACAGAAATAAACACTTGAAATAGATCATTCTGTTTGTAAGGACTCTATATAATATATGCGTTTCACTTTTTGCATTGAAGAACTGAAACAAATTAACTTTTTGATGATATTCTAATTTTGTGAGAAGCACCTGTATATGCAATAATAGGATTACTCCATCCTATGTGCATTATTCTACATTTATCTATATTAAATCACATTTGCCAAATGTTTGCCCATTCAGACATCTTATCCAGATCATTTGGTAATATTGTGCTATCAAGGTCAGTTTTTAATATCCTACTTACACTGCTCAAAAAAATAAAGGGACATTTAACCCTTTTCTGATATCTGACATACTATCCTGTCGAGGTGACCTGCGCCAATATGACCATCAACAGGATAGCACATCATATGCCATCAGCTGTGCTCATGAGGGGGAGCGCAGCCAGGTGTCAGCTGATTATCACAGCTGACACTCGGCACTATGTGCCAGAAGCAGTCATGGACCGCTCCCGGCAATTTAACCGCTGGAACACTGCGATCAAACAAGATCGCAGCATTCCGGTGGTATAGGGAAGCATCGCGCAGGGAGGGGGCTCCCTGCGTGTTTCCCTGAGACCCTCAGAACAACGTGTTGTTCTGGGGGTCTCCTCCCTGCATGCCCCTGAATCTAAGATTGCCACGGGGTCCTTCAGGGTCCTGTTGGGAGGTGACTTGTCTGTGCTTGCTGAGAGCAGGCGCCGAGAAGCCTACTACACTGCCTGTCAGATCGCTGATCTGACACTGTGCTGTGCAAAGTGTCAGATCAGCGATCTGACTTTATACTGTGATGTCCACCCAGGGACAATGTAAAAAAGTAAAAAAATACCAACATGTGTAAAAATATATTTATTTAAATTCTTAAATAAAGAAAAAAAAACATTTTTCCAAAAAATACATTTGTTTATGTAAATAAAAAAACAATAAAAGTACACATATTTAGTATCACCACGTCCGTAACGACCCGATCTATAAAACTGTCCCACTAGTTAACCCCTTCAGTGAACACCGTAAAAAAAATTAAAAACGAGGCGAAAAACAATGCTTTATCATCATACCACCGAACAAAAAGTGGAATAACACCTGATCAAAAAGACGGATATAAATAAATATGGTACTGCTGGAAACGTCATCTTGTCCCGCAAAAAACGAGTCACCATACAGCATGATCAACAAAAGACTAAAGAAATTATAGCCCTCAGAATAAAGCGATGCAAAAATAATTATTTTTTATATAAAATAGTTTTTATTGTATAATAGCGCCAAAACATAAAAAAATATATAAATGAGGTATCGCTGTAATCATATCGACCAGAAAAAACCCCACCGAAAAGAAATCCATGAATTGCTGGTTTTTGTTCATTCTGCCTCCCAAAAATCGTAATAAAAAGCGACGAAAATAGTTACGTGTCTGAAAATGGTACCAATAAAAACGTCAACTTGTCTCACAAAAAACAAGACCTCAAATGACTCTGTGGGGCAAAATATGGAAAAATTATAGCTCTCAAAATGTGATGCAAAACTATTGTTTGCAATAAAAAGCGTCTTTTAGTGTGTGACAGCTGCCAAACAAAAACCTCCTATAAAAACCGGCTATAAATAGTAAATCAAACCCCCCTTCATCACCCCCTTAGCTAGGGAAAAATAATAAAATAAAAAAAATTTATTTCCATTTTCCCATTAGGGTTAGGGCTAAAGTTAGGGTTTGGATTATGTTTACGGTTGGGATTAGGGTTAGGGGTGTTTCAAGGTTAGGGGTGTGGTTAGGGTTATGATTGGGATTGGGGTTAGGGTTGTGTTCGGGTTAGGGGTGTGGTTAGGGTTATGGTTAAGGTTGGGATTAGGGTTAGGGGTGTGTTAGGGTTGGAGTTAGAATTGGGGGGTTTCCACTGTTTAGGTTCATTAAGGGCTCTCCAAATGCAACATGGCATCCAATCTCAAAGTAAAGCAGTACTCATTCCCTTCAGAGCTCTGCCGTGCACCCAAACAGTGGTTTACCCCCACATATCGGGAATCAGCGTACTGCGAACAAATTGCAGAACAACTTTTGCGGTTCAATTTCTCCTTTTACACTTGGAAACATAACATTTTGGGGGCTAAAAAATAATTTTTGTGGGAAAAAAATATTTTTTTATTTTCACGGCTCTGCGTTATATACTTTAGTGAAACACTTGGGGGTTCAAAGTGGCTCTGCAAATGCAACATGACGCCCGCAGACCATTCCATCAAAGTTTGCATTCCAAAACACCACTACTTCCCTTCCAAGCCCCGACGTGTGCTCAAACAGTAGTTTTCTCCCACATATGGGGTATCAGCGTACTCACGACAAATTGGACAAGTTTTGGGGTCCAATTTCTCCTATTACCCTTGGGAAAATACAAAACTGGGGGCTACAAAAATTATTTTTGTGGAAAAAAAATGATTTTTTATTTTCACAGCTCTGTGTTATAAACTTTAGTGAAACACTTGGGGGTTCAAAGTTCTCACAACACATCTAGATAAGTTCCTTGGGGGGTCTAGTTTCCAATATGGGGTCACTTGTGTGGGGTTTCTACTGTTTAGGTACATCAGTGGGTCTACAAACGCAACGTGACGCCCGCAGACCATTCCATCTAAGTCTGCATTCCAAAACGGCGCTCCTTCCCTTCCGAGCTCTGCCATGCACCCAAACAGTGGTTTACCCCCACATATGACATATCAGCGTACTTCGGACAAATTGCTGCACAACAACGTTTGGAGTTCAATTTCTCCTGTTACCCTTGGGAAAATAAAAAAAAATGGGGGCGAAAAATAATTTTTGTGAAAAAAATCTGATATTTTACTTTTACGGCTCTACATTATAAACTTCTGCGAAGCACTTGGGGGTTCAAAGTGTTCACCACACATCTAAATAAGTTCTTTAGGGGGTCTACTTTCCAAAATGGTGTCACTTGTGGGGGTTTCCACTGTTTAGGCACATCAGGGGCTCTCCAAACGCGACATGGCATCCTATCTCAATTCCAGCCAATTTTCCATTGAAAAGTCAAACAGCACTCCTACCCTTCGTAGCTCTGCCATGCGCCCAAACAGTGGATTACCCCCACATATGGGCTATCAGCATACTCAGGACAAATTACAAAACAACTTTTGGGGTCCAATTTCTCCTTTTACCCTTGGGAAAATAAAACAAATTGGATGTGAGGTACATTTTTGGTGAAAAAAAGTAAAATGTTTTTTTTTTTAAACATTCCAAAAATTCCTGCGAAGCACCTGAAGGGTTAATAAACTTCTTGAATGTGGTTTTGAGCACCTTGAGGGATGTAATTTTTAGAATGGTGTCACTTTTGGGTATTTTCTATCATATAGACCCCTCAAAGTGACTTCATATGTGATGTGGTTCCTAAAAAAAAATGGAGTTGTAAAAATTAAAAATTGCTGGTCAACTTTTAACCCTAATAACTTCCTAACAAAAAAAAATGTTGTTCCAAAATTGTGCTGATTTAAAGAACTTATGTGGGAAATGTTGCTTATTAAGTATTTTGTGTGACATACAGTGGTGGCCAAAAGTATTGACACCCCCGCAATTCTGTCAGATAATACTCAGTTTCTGCTGGAAAATGATTGCAATCACAAATTCTTTGGTATTATTATCTTCATTTAATTTGTCTTAATTTGCTTAGAATGAAGCAAAAAGCAAAACATTGATGATTTCACACAAAACTCCAAAAATGGGCCAGACAAAAGTATTGGCACCCTCAGCCTAATACTTGGTTGCACAACCTTTAGCCAAAATAACTGCGACCAACCGCTTCCAGTAACCATCAATGAGTTTCTTACAATGTTCTGCTAGAATTTTAGACCATTCTTCTTTGGCAAACTGCTCCAGGTCCCTGATATTTGAAGGGTGCCTTCTCCAAACTGCCATTTTTAGATCTCTCCACAGGTGTTCTATGGGATTAAGGTCTGGACTCATTGCTGGCCACCTTAGAAGTCTCCAGTGCTTTCTCTCAAACCATTTTCTAGTGCTTTTTGAAGTGGGTTTTGGGTCATTGTCCTGCTGGAAGACCCATGACCTCTGAGGGAGACCCAGCTTTCTCACACTGGGCCATACATTATGCTGCAAAATTTGTTGGTAGTCTTCAGACTTCATAATGCCATGCACACGGTCAAGCAGTCCAGTGCCAGAGGCAGCAAAGCAACCCCAAAACATCAGGGAACCTCCGCCATGTTTGACTGTAGGGACCGTGTTCTTTTCTTTGAATGCCTCTTTTTTTTTCTCCTGTAAACTCTATGTTGATGCCTTTGCCCAAAAAGCTCTACTTTTGTCTCATCTGACCAGAGAACATTCTTCTAAAATGTTTTAGGCTTTTTCAGGTAAGTTTTGGCAAACTCCAGCCTGGCTTTTTTATGTCTCGGGGTAAGAAGTGGGGTCTTCCTGGATCTCCTACCATACAGTCCCTTTTTATTCAGACGCCGACAGATAGTACGGGTTGACACTGTTGTACCCTCAGACTGCAGGGCAGCTTGAACTTGTTTGGATGTTAGTCGAGGTTCTTTATCCAACATCCGCACAATCTTGCTTTGAAATCTCTTGTCAATTTTTCTTTTCCGTCCACATCTAGGGAGGTTAGCCACAGTGCCATGGGCTTTAAACTTCTTGATGACACTGCGCACGGTAGACACAAGAACATTCAGGTCTTTGGAGATGGACTTGTAGCCTTGAGATTGCTCATGCTTCCTCACAATTTGGTTTCTCAAGTCCTCAGACAGTTCTTTGGTCTTCTTTCTTTTCTCCATGCTCAATGTGGTACACACAAGGACACAGGACAGCGGTTGAGTCAACTTTAATCCATGTCAACTGGCTGCAAGTGTGATTTAGTTATTGCCAACACCTGTTAGGTGCCACAGGTAAGTTACAGGTGCTGTTAATGACACAAATTACAGAAGCATCACATGATTTTTCGAACAGTGCCAATACTTTTGTGCACCCCCTTTTTTATGTTTGGTGTAGAATTATCTCCAATTTGGCATTAGGACAATTCTTTTTGTGTTTTTTTCATTTAAGACAAATTAAATGAAGATAATAATAACAAAAAATTTGTGTTTGCAATCATTTTCAGGAAGAAAATGAGTATTATCTGACAAAATTTCAGGGGTGTCAATACTTTTGGCCACAACTGTATCTCTGTTGGAAAACATTAATATCAAGTTGGAAAATTGCAAAATTTCAGTTTTTTTGACAAATAAACGCAAGATAAACCCAAGTCATATCAAATAAATTTTACAACTATCATGAAGTACAATATGTCATGAGTAAACAGAATCACTGGGATTCATGCAAGCGTTCCAGAGTTATTACCTCATACGGCTATGTGCACACGTTGTGGATTTTGCTGCGGATCCGCAGTGGATCCTCAGTGGATCCTCAGCTGCAGGTCCGCAGCAGTTTTCCATGAGTTTACAGTACCTTGTAAACCTATGGAAAACAGAAACCGCTGTGCCCATGCTGCGGAAAAAAATGTGCAGAAACGCTGCGGTTTACATTCCGCAGCATGTCAATTCTTTGTGTGGATTCCGCAGCGGTTTACACCTGCTCCTCTATAGGAATCTGCAGTAAATCCGTAGTAAATAAGCAGGTAAAACGTAGTGCCTTTTACCTACCGATTTCTGAAATCGCTGCAGAAAAATCCGCAGACCTCAAGAATATGTGTGCACATAGCCTAAAGGGACAGTGGTCAGAATTGTAAAAATTGGCCCTGTCATTAACATGCAAACCACCCTTGGGGGTTAAACAACACAATGTAACTCCAAGTCAGTCACACTTCTGTGAAATCAACCTTTCCAGTTATGAAGTGACACTGACTGTGAATCAATTTCTCCTGCTGTTGTGCAAATGGAAGACAACAGGCAGAACAGGCAATTAGCAAGACAACCCCTATAAAGAAGTTATTCTGGAGGGGGTGACCACAGACCATTTCACTTTTCTCATCCTTTTTGGCTGTTTTAGTCACCTTTGCTTTAGATATTGCTCTCACCTATTAGGTATTGTACAGTACCATGAGGCAGTGTCTACAACCCACAGAAGTTGCTCAGGTAGTGCAGCTCATCCAAGATAGCAAATCATTGTGATCTGTGGCAAGAAGAGTTGCTGAGTCTGTCAGCATAGTGTCCAGAGCATGGAACAGATACCAGGAGACATGCCAGTATACCTGGAGACATGGAAGGGGCTGTAGGAGGGGAACAACCCAGCAGCAGGACCACTACCTCCTCCTTTGTGCAAGGAAGAACAGGGCCAGAGTCCTGAAAAATGACCTCTAGCAAGCCACTAACATCCATGTGTCTGTTCAAAGCATCATAAACAGACTTCATAATGGTGGTTTGAGGACCCGACATCCACAAATGGGTGTTGTGCTTGCAGCTCAACACAGTGCAGGGTGATTAGTATTTGCCAGAGACCACCAACATTGGCAGATTCAGTATTGGCACCCTGTGCTCTTCACAGATGTGAGCAGGTTCACACTGTGCACATGTGACAGAGTTTGGAGACGCCGCAGAGAATGTTCTACTGCCTGCTACATCCTCCAGCATGACCAGTTTGGCAGTGGGTCAGTAATGGTGTGGGGAGGCTGGAGGGCCGCACAGCCCTCCGTGTGCTATCCAGAGGTAACCTAACTGCCATTAGGTACCAGGATGAGATCCATATGGGCTATGGGTTTCTTCTGATGCATGAAATTGCTAAGCCTCATATGGCTGATGTGTATCAGCAGTTCCTGCACGACGAAGGCATTGATGCTATGTATTGGCCTGCCCATTCCCCAGACCTGAATTCAATCGAGTACATCATGTCTTCTTCCATCCACTAATGCCACAATGCACCACAGACTGTCCAGGAGTTGACTGATGCTTTAATCCAGGTCTGGGAGAGATCACACGGGAACATCTCCCACCTCATCAGGAGCATGCCCAGGCATTGTAGAGAGGTCATACAGGCACGTGGAGGCCACACACACTGCTGAGCATCAGTTCTTTGTTTTGAGGTATTTTGACTGAAGTTGGAGCAGCCTCTAATTTAATTTTCCACTTTGATTTTGAGTATTATTCCAAATCCAGACCTTCATGGGATATTAACGTGGATTTACATTGATCATTATTATGTTTTATTGTTCGCAACGCACTCCACTATGTAAATGAGTAAACATTTTCAACTTAAATATTTCACTCAGTGATATCTAGGATGTGGTATTTTAGTGTTCCTTTTATTTTTTTTGAGCAGGGGGGCACTGCTAGACGTAATATTAACCAACAGGCCAGGCCGCATATCAAATATAAGGGTTGGGGGTCACTTGGGGAATAGTGATCACAAAATAATAAGTTTTCATGTATCCTTTAATAAGATCGAAAGCATCACCAAACCAGGGATTCAAGCTTCAGGAGGCTAATTTGCATATTCCAGGTGCCTTCTGGGAGAAGCGAAGTCTCCCTAAGCTAGAAGATCGTTGGGTATAGCCGGGACCAGCTGCTTCGAAAGCATCACCAAACCAGGGATTCAAGCTTCAGGAGGCTAATTTGCATATTCCAGGTGCCTTCTGGGAGAAGCGAAGTCTCCCTAAGCTAGAAGATCGTTGGGTATAGCCGGGACCAGCTGCTTCGAAAGCATCACCAAACCAGGGATTCAAGCTTCAGGAGGCTAATTTGCATATTCCAGGTGCCTTCTGGGAGAAGCGAAGTCTCCCTAAGCTAGAAGATCGTTGGGTATAGCCGGGACCAGCTGCTTCGAAAGCATCACCAAACCGCGCGCCTTACGGCACGCGAATTTTTGCCTGTAGGACATTATTGCAAGAGAGCTTGGCTGAGTAGATTACACAAGAAGGAAAACACACAGCAAGTCAGCAGGATCTAGGAGCAACATGGCAGATGTGACAACCTACATGGTGAGCTGCAGCATGTGCTACATGTTCACAGATCGACCAGAAGAAGAATTAAATTTCACCTGTCAGAAGTGTAGACTAGTGGCCCTTTTAGAAGAAAAGGTGCGGGGTCTGGAAGAAAGAATAGCAACTTTGAAACTCATCAAAGAGAATGAAGACTTTCTAGACAGAACAGAAGCATCTCTACTGGTCACAGAAGGTGCAAAAAGTGTCAGAGAACCTCCAAAAGCAGATGAGTGGAAGCATGTGACCAAAAGAAGCAAGAAGACCATGGAGAAATCACCAACCACACAACTGAAGAACCGATATCAAATCTTTGTAGAGGATGAAGATGGCACACCTAAGAATGAAGCAATACCAGCAAGCAAAAAAGAAAAGGGCACACAGCAACAAGTGACAGCAAAAAGTACAGCCAAGAAGCAACGAAGAGTGGTGGTGGTGGGAGACTCACTATTGAGAGGCACCGAAGCAGCCATCTGCAGACCGGACATAACTGCAAGAGAAGTATGCTGCCTTCCAGGTGCGATGATCAAGGATGTGACCGATAGGATACCAAAGCTCTTCAGCTCCAAGGACGTCCACCCATTTCTTCTGATACATGTTGGCACCAATGACACGGCAAGGAAGGACCTACCGACAATCTGCAAGGACTTTGAAGAGTTGGGGAAGAAAGTAAAGGAACTGGATGCACAGGTAGTTTTTTCTTCTATCCTTCCAGTAGACGGGCATGGCACCAGGAGATGGAACAGGATCCTTGATGCAAACAACTGGCTAAGACGATGGTGCAGACAACAAGGATTTGGATTCCTGGACCACGGTGTGAATTACTGGTATGATGGACTCCTCGCCAGAGACGGACTACACCTCAACAAACCTGGGAAACACACATTCGCCAGAAGACTCGCTACACTCATCAGGAGGGCGTTAAACTAGAAGAAGAGGGGACGGGAAGAAAAACATTAGACTCGAACAAAGACGACCCAGGAAAACATACTCAGAAGGGAGGTAAGAACATTTCTAAAACAATCCACAGTGAGGAGATTGGAACAAAACAAAATCCTCTAAACTGCATGCTCGCAAACGCCAGAAGCCTGACAAACAAGATGGAAGAACTAGAAGCAGAAATATCTACAGGTAACTTTGACATAGTGGGAATAACCGAGACATGGTTAGATGAAAGCTATGACTGGGCAGTTAACTTACAGGGTTACAGTCTGTTTAGAAAGGATCGTAAAAATCGGAGAGGAGGAGGGGTTTGTCTCTATGTAAAGTCTTGTCTAAAGTCCACTTTAAGGGAGGATATTAGTGAAGGGAATGAGGATGTCGAGTCCATATGGGTTGAAATTCATGGAGGGAAAAATGGTAACAAAATTCTCATTGGGGTCTGTTACAAACCCCCAAATATAACAGAAAGCATGGAAAGTCTACTTCTAAAGCAGATAGATGAAGCTGCAACCCATAATGAGGTCCTGGTTATGGGGGACTTTAACTACCCGGATATTAACTGGGAAACAGAAACCTGTGAAACCCATAAAGGCAACAGGTTTCTGCTAATAACCAAGAAAAATTATCTTTCACAATTGGTGCAGAATCCAACCAGAGGAGCAGCACTTTTAGACCTAATACTATCTAATAGACCTGACAGAATAACAAATCTGCAGGTGGTTGGGCATTTAGGAAATAGCGACCACAATATTGTGCAGTTTCACCTGTCTTTCACTAGGGGGACTTGTCAGGGAGTCACAAAAACATTGAACTTTAGGAAGGCAAAGTTTGAACAGCTTAGAGATGCCCTTAATCTGGTAGACTGGGACAATATCCTCAGAAATGAGAATACAGATAATAAATGGGAAATGTTTAAGAACATCCTAAATAGGCAGTGTAAGCGGTTTATACCTTGTGGGAATAAAAGGACTAGAAATAGGAAAAACCCAATGTGGCTAAACAAAGAAGTAAGACAGGCAATTAACAGTAAAAAGAAAGCATTTGCACTATTAAAGCAGGATGGCACCATTGAAGCTCTAAAAAACTATAGGGAGAAAAATACTTTATCTAAAAAACTAATTAAAGCTGCCAAAAAGGAAACAGAGAAGCACATTGCTAAGGAGAGTAAAACTAATCCCAAACTGTTCTTCAACTATATCAATAGTAAAAGAATAAAAACTGAAAATGTAGGCCCCTTAAAAAATAGTGAGGAAAGAATGGTTGTAGATGACGAGGAAAAAGCTAACATATTAAACACCTTCTTCTCCACGGTATTCACGGTGGAAAATGAAATGCTAGGTGAAATCCCAAGAAACAATGAAAACCCTATATTAAGGGTCACCAATCTAACCCAAGAAGAGGTGCGAAACCGGCTAAATAAGATTAAAATAGATAAATCTCCGGGTCCGGATGGCATACACCCACGAGTACTAAGAGAACTAAGTAATGTAATAGATAAACCATTATTTCTTATTTTTAGGGACTCTATAGAGACAGGGTCTGTTCCGCAGGATTGGCGCATAGCAAATGTGGTGCCAATATTCAAAAAGGGCTCTAAAAGTGAACCTGGAAATTATAGGCCAGTAAGTCTAACCTCTATTGTTGGTAAAATATTTGAAGGGTTTCTGAGGGATGTTATTCTGGATTATCTCAATGAGAATAACTGTTTAACTCCATATCAGCATGGGTTTATGAGAAATCGCTCCTGTCAAACCAATCTAATCAGTTTTTATGAAGAGGTAAGCTATAGACTGGACCACGGTGAGTCATTGGACGTGGTATATCTCGATTTTTCCAAAGCGTTTGATACCGTGCCGCACAAGAGGTTGGTACACAAAATGAGAATGCTTGGTCTGGGGGAAAATGTGTGTAAATGGGTTAGTAACTGGCTTAGTGATAGAAAGCAGAGGGTGGTTATAAATGGTATAGTCTCTAACTGGGTCGCTGTGACCAGTGGGGTACCGCAGGGGTCAGTATTGGGACCTGTTCTCTTCAACATATTCATTAATGATCTGGTAGAAGGTTTACACAGTAAAATATCGATATTTGCAGATGATACAAAACTATGTAAAGCAGTTAATACAAGAGAAGATAGTATTCTGCTACAGATGGATCTGGATAAGTTGGAAACTTGGGCTGAAAGGTGGCAGATGAGGTTTAACAATGATAAATGTAAGGTTATACACATGGGAAGAGGGAATCAATATCACCATTACACACTGAACGGGAAACCACTGGGTAAATCTGACAGGGAGAAGGACTTGGGGATCCTAGTTAATGATAAACTTACCTGGAGCAGCCAGTGCCAGGCAGCAGCTGCCAAGGCAAACAGGATCATGGGGTGCATTAAAAGAGGTCTGGATACACATGATGAGAGCATTATACTGCCTCTGTACAAATCCCTAGTGAGACCGCACATGGAGTACTGTGTCCAGTTTTGGGCACCGGTGCTCAGGAAGGATATAATGGAACTAGAGAGAGTACAAAGGAGGGCAACAAAATTAATAAAGGGGATGGGAGAACTACAATACCCAGATAGATTAGCGAAATTGGGATTATTTAGTCTAGAAAAAAGACGACTGAGGGGCGATCTAATAACCATGTATAAGTATATAAGGGGACAATACAAATATCTCGCTGAGGATCTGTTTATACCAAGGAAGGTGACGGGCACAAGGGGGCATTCTTTGCGTCTGGAGGAGAGAAGGTTTTTCCACCAACATAGAAGAGGATTCTTTACTGTTAGGGCAGTGAGAATCTGGAATTGCTTGCCTGAGGAGGTGGTGATGGCGAACTCAGTCAAGAGAGGCCTGGATGTCTTCCTGGAGCAGAACAATATTGTATCATACAATTATTAGGTTCTGTAGAAGGACGTAGATCTGGGTATTTATTTATTATGATGGAATATAGGCTGAACTGGATGGACAAATGTCTTTTTTCGGCCTTACTAACTATGTTACTATGTTACTATGTTACTATGTAAGATGTGTAGTAGAGGGGTTTCAAGGACACTAAACTTCAGGAGGGCAAATTTCCAACGGATGAGAGGTGATCTTAGTGTAATTAACTGGGACGATATCCTGAGACATAAAAATACACAAAGAAAATGGGAGACGTTTATTAGCATCCTGGATAGGACCTGTGCACAGTATATACCGTATGGGAATAAACATACTAGAAAGAGGAGGAAACCAATATGGCTAAATAGAGCTGTAAGGGGCGCAATAAGTGACAAAAAGAAAGCATTTAGAGAATTAAAGGAAGTAGGTAGTGATGAGGCATTAAATAAATACAGAAAATTAAATAAATTCTGTAAAAAGCAATTCAAGGCAGCAAAGATTGAGACAGAGAGACTCATTGCCAGAGAGAGTACAAATAATCTCAAAATATTCTTTACGTAAATAGTAAGAAACTAATAAATGATAGTGTTGGCCCCCTTAAAAATAGTCTGGGTGAAATGGTGGATGAGGATGAGGAAAAAGCCAATATGCTAAATGACTTTTTTTCATCAGTATTTACACAAGAAAATTCCATGGCAGACAATATGATCAGTGATAACAAAAATTCCCCATTAAGTGTCACCTGCTTAACCCAGCAGGAAGTACGTCGGCGTCTAAAAATCACTAAAATTGACAAATCTCCGGGCCCAGATGGGATACACCCCTTAGTACTGCAGGAATTAAGTACAGTCATTGATAGACCATTATTTTTAATCTTTAAAGAGTCCATATTAACAGGGTCTATACCACAGGGCTGGCGTATAGCAAATGTGGTGCTAATATTCAAAAAGGGGACAAAAACTGAACTCGGAAATTATAGGCCAGTAAGCTTAACCTCTACTGTGGGTAAAATCCTGGAGGGCATTCTAAGGGATGCTATACTGGAGTATCTGAAGAGGAATAACCTCATGACCCAGTATCAGCACGGGTTTACTAGGGACCGTTCCTGTCAGACTAATCTCATCAATTTCTATGAAGAGGTAAGTTATTGACTGGACCAAGGGAACCCAGTGGACGTAGTGTAAATGGACTTTTCAAAAGCTTTTGATATGGTGCCACACAAAAGGTTGATACATAAAATGAGAATAATGGGGATAGGGGAAAATATGTGCAAGTGGGTTAAGAGCTGGCTCAGGGATAGGAAAAAAAGGGTGGTTATTAATGGAGCACACTCGGACTGGGTCGCGGTTAGCAGTGGGGTACCACAGGGGTCAGTATTGGGCACTCTTCTTTTTAACATTTATTAATGGCCTTGAAGGGGGCATACAGAGTGGAATTTCAATATTTGCAGATGACACTAAACTCTGCAGGGTAATCAATACAGAGGAGTACAATTTTATATTACAGGATGATTTATGTAAACTAGAAGCTTGGGCTGATAAATGGCAAATGAGCTTTAATGGGGATAAATGTAAGGTCATGCACTTGGGTAGAAGTAATAAGATGTATAACTATGTGCTTAATTCTAAAACTCTGGGCAAAACCGTCAATGAAAAAGACCTGGGTGTATGGGTGGATGACAAACTCATATTCAGCGGCCAGTGTCAGGCAGCTGCTACAAAGGCAAATAAAATAATGGGATGCATTAAAAGAGGCATAGATGCTCATGAGGAGAACATAATTTTACCTCTATACAAGTCACTAGTTCGACCACACTTAGAATACTGTGCACAGTTCTGGTCTCTGGTGTATAAGAAAGACATAGCTGAACTAGAGCGGGTGCAGAGAAGAGCGACCAAGGTTATTAGAGGACTAGGGGGTCTGCAATACCAAGATAGGTTATTACACTTGGGGCTATTTAGTTTGGAAAAATGAAGGCTAAGGGGTGATTTTATGTTAATGTATAATCATATGAGGGGACAGTACAAAGACCTTTCTGATGATCTTTTTAATCATAGACTTGAGACAGAGACAAGGGGGCATCCTCTACGTCTGGAGGAAAGAAGGTATAAGCATAATAACAGACGCAGATTCTTTACTGTAAGAGCAGTGAGACTATGGAACTCTCTGCCGTATGATGTTGTAATGATTGATTCATTACTTAAATTTAAGAGGGGACTGGATACCATTCTTGAAAAGTATAATGTTACAGGTTATATATATTAGATTCCTTGATAGGGCGTTGATCCAGAGAACCAGTCTGATTGCCGTATGTGGAGTCGGGAAGGAATTTTTTCCCCAATGTGAAGCTTACTCTTTGCCACATGGGTTTTTTTTGCCTTCCTCTGGATCAACATGTTAGGGCATGTTAGGTTAGGCTATGGGTTGAACTAGATGGACTTAAAGTTTTCCTTCAACAATAAAAACTATGTTACTGTGTAGTGTAGTTTCCGGTCATCAGCAAAGACACTTTACTCTCAATCCCATCCACAAGGTCATTAATAAAGAGATTAAAAAGAATCAGTCCTAGCTCAGATCCGTGCAGTACACCATTGTTGACTATATCCCATATAGAGAATGTACCATTTACAACAACTCTGTTTCAATGATAAGATTATGCTTAAGACATATAACTCTGCCTTTCACCTCTTGAAACAACAACATTTCCTTGACCTCATCACCTCACTATCCAACAATCCTAAACAACTTCCTTCACTGTGTCATTTGCCGGCTTTTCTTCCCTGCTTCTTTTCCTTATGTCAGGGTTTCTCAAGATTCAGTCCTAGGTCCCCCCTCTCTTTTCTGCATACACTGCCCCAATTGGACAAACCATCAGATTTAGTTTTCAGTACGGTCTCTATGTTGTTGGCACCCAATTATACACATATTCTCCTGACATCACCACTACATTACTACAAAACACCAGTGATTAGCTGTCTGCTGTCTCCATTACGTCTTCCCTCTATCTAAAGGTGAATTTGTCAAAAACTGAACTTCTTGTACTTCCTCCCTCTGCTAACTGATCTACCCCTAATACCGTATATACTCGAGTATAAGCCGAGATTTTCAGCCCAAATTTTTGGGCTGAAAGTGCCCCTCTCGGCTTATACTCGAGTCACGGTAGCGGTGGGGTCGGCAGGTGAGGGGGTGAGGGCGCTGAGGTATACTTACCTAGTCCCAGCGATCCTCGCGCTGTCCCTGCCTTCCTCCCCGTCTTCTGTGCTGCAGCTTCTTCCCCTCTTCAGCGGTCACGTGGGACCGCTCATTACAGAAATGAATAGGCGGCTCCACCTCCCATAGGGGTGGAGCCGCCTATTCATTTCTCTAATCAGCGGTGCCGGTGACCGCTGACAGGAAGAGGCTGCAGTACAGAAGACGGGGAGGAAGGCAGGGATAGCGCGAGGATCGCTGGGACTAGGTGAGTATGTTATATTTACCTGTCCACGTTCCAGCCGCCGGGCGCCGCTCCATCTTCCCGGCGCCTCCATCTTCTCGGCGTCTGCGTTCTGACTGTTCAGGCAGAGGGCGCGATGATGCATATAGTGTGCGCGGCGCCATCTGCCTGATCAGTCAGAGCAGAGACGCCGGGAAGATGGAGGCGCCGGGACCGGACGCTGGGAGCTGCAATCAAGAGAGGTGAGTATGTGTTTTTTTTTTTTTTTATTGCAGCAGCAGCAGCAGCGGCCATGGCACAGATATATGTGCAGCATCTATGGGGCAGTATGAACGGCACACAGCACTATATGGGGCATCTGTGCAGCATCTATGGGGCAGTATGAACGGCACACAGCACTATATGGGGCATCTGTGCAGCATCTATGGGGCAGTATGAACGGCACACAGCACTA
The DNA here is from genome assembly GCF_032444005.1 of Ranitomeya imitator. Taxonomy (NCBI): domain Eukaryota; kingdom Metazoa; phylum Chordata; class Amphibia; order Anura; family Dendrobatidae; genus Ranitomeya; species Ranitomeya imitator. The sequence goes on from NC_091286.1 coordinate 130,017,716, forward strand.
TATGGGGCATCTGTGCAGCATCTATGGGGCAGTATGAATGGCACACAGCACTATATGGGGCATCTGTGCAGCATCTATGGGGCAGTATGAACGGCACACAGCACTATATGGGGCATCTGTGCAGCATCTATGGGGCAATATGAACGGCACACAGCACTATATGGGGCATCTGTGCAGCATCTATGGGGCAATATGAACGGTGCAGAGCACTATATGGCACAGCTATGGGGAAATAATGATCTATTTTTATTTTTGAAATTCACCGGTAAATGCTGCATTTCCACCCTAGGCTTATACTCGAGTCAATAAGTTTTCCCAGTTTTTTGTGGCAAAATTAGGGGGGTCGGCTTATACTCGGGTCGGCTTATACTCGAGTATATACGGTATTTCCATTTGTGTGTGTGGTTCTACCATAACTCCCAAGCACTATTCATGCTGTTTTGGGCTTATAGTGAACACAGATCTTTCCTTCACTACTCATATCCGATGACTTGCTCGGTCAGTAAACTCTTACTGTTGCTTTTATTCACTCTTGTCTGGACTATTGCTATGCTCTACTAATCAGTTTCCCTCTTTCTAAACTCTCCCCTCTTAATCCATCCTGAATGCAGAAGCTAGGATCATATTGCTCTCCAACCACTACATGAATACCGTCACCTTGTGCCTGTCACTGCAATGGTTGTCCATCCATTACAGAGTAAAATATAAACTTATCACTCTCACTCATAAATCTCTCCACAGTTCTACACCACCCTACATCTCCTCCCTCATCTACCCATGCATTATTTCACTAATGATTAACACCCTCTATAATCCAGACATTCCACGACCAAGAATCCTCTCATGTTGCACCTGTTCTTTGGAATGCACCACCCCAGACAATTCTACGAATTCCCATTATCCACAGTTCTAAGTGTGCCCTAAAAAACATTTCTTTAGACTGGCCTATCACCTCTCTAATTTAACTATTCTCTTTTTACCCTTCCTAAATTTTCCTAAGAATCTGGTCCCTCGTATCATCTGTTTATACACCCTCCATCAGGGGCAGACATATCATTGGTGCAACCTGTGCTGTTATGATTAGGTAATTCAGAACCACAATGGACCTTGAAGTTCAGAGCACACAAAGTGACCTGACAATAACCAAAAGACATAGGACAAGCTCTGAGACGTGGGAACTCTGCTGACCGCAATCCCTAATCCTATCCAACCACACTAGAGGCAGCCGTGGATTGCGCCTAACGCTCCCTATGCAACTCGGCACAGCCTGAGAAACTAGCTAGGCCTAAGATAGAAAAATAAGCCTACCTTGCCTCAGAGAAATCCCCCAAAGGAAAAGGCAGCCCCCCACATATAATGACTGTGAGTAGAGATGAAAATACAAACGCAGAGATGAAATAGATTTAGCAAAGTGAGGCCCAACTTACTGAACAGACCGAAGATAGGAAAGATAACTTTGCGGTCAACACAAAACCCTACAAACAACCACGCAGAGGGGGCAAAAAGACCCTCCGCACTGACTAACGGTACGGAGGTGCTCCCTCTGCGTCCCAGAGCTTCCAGCAAGCCAGAAAAAACAATTAAGCAAGCTGGACAGAAAAAATAGCAAACAAAAATAACACAAGCAAAACTTAGCTTATGCAGAGCAGACAGGCCACAGGAACGATCCAGAAGGAAGCAAGACCAATACTAGAACATTGACTGGAGGCCAGGAGCAAAGCACTAGGTGGAGTTAAATAGAGCAGCACCTAACGACTTCACCACATCACCTGAGGAAGGAAACTCAGAAGCCGCAGTACCACTCACCTCCACCAACAGAAGCTCATAGACAGAATCAGCCGAAGTACCACTTGTGACCACAGGAGGGAGCTCTGCCACAGAATTCACAACAGTACCCCCCCTTGAGGAGGGGTCACCGAACCCTCACCAGAGCCCCCAGGCTGACCAGGATGAGCCATATGAAAGGCCCGAACAAGATCGGCAGCATGGACATCAGAGGCAAAGACCCAGGAATTATCTTCCTGACCATAACCTTCCACTTAACCAGATACTGGAGTTTCCGTCTCGAAACACGAGAATCCAAAATCTTCTCCACAATATACTCCAACTCCCCCTCCACCAAAACCGGGGCAGGAGGATCAACAGATGGAACCATAGGTGCCACGTATCTCCGCAACAATGACCTATGGAATACATTATGGATGGAAAAAGAATCTGGAAGGGTCAAACGAAAAGACACAGGATTAAGAACCTCAGAAATCCTATACGGACCAATGAAACAAGGCTTAAACTTAGGAGAGGAAACCTTCATAGGAATATGACGAGATGACAACCAAACCAAATCCCCAACACGAAGTCGGGGACCCACACAGCGTCTGCGATTAGCGAAACGTTGAGCCTTCTCCTGGGACAAGGTCAAATTGTCCACTACATGAGTCCAAATCTGCTGTAACCTGTCCACCACCGTATCCACACCAGGACAGTCCGAAGACTCAACCTGCCCTGAAGAGAAACGAGGATGGAACCCAGAGTTGCAGAAAAACGGTGAAACCAAGGTAGCCGAGCTGGCCCGATTATTAAGGGCGAACTCAGCCAAAGGCAAGAAGGACACCCAATTATCCTGATCAGCAGAAACAAAGCATCTCAGATATGTTTCCAAGGTCTGATTGGTTCGTTTGGTCTGGCCATTAGTCTGAGGATGGAAAGCCGAGGAAAAAGACAAATCAATGCCCATCCTAGCACAAAAAGCTTGCCAAAACCTCGAAACAAACTGGGAACCTCTGTCAGAAACGATGTTCTCTGGAATGCCATGTAAACGAACCACATGCTGGAAGAACAATGGCACCAAATCAGAGGAGGAAGGTAATTTAGACAAGGGTACCAAATGGATCATCTTAGAGAAGCGATCACAAACCACCCAAATGACCGACATTTTTTGAGAGACTGGGAGATCCGAAATAAAATCCATAGAGATATGTGTCCAAGGCCTCTTCGGGACCGGCAAGGGCAAAAGCAACCCACTGGCACGAGAACAGCAGGGCTTAGCCCGAGCACAAATCCCACAGGACTGCACAAAAGAACGCACATCCCGCGACAGAGACGGCCACCAAAAGGATCTAGCCACTAAATCTCTGGTACCAAAGATTCCAGGATGACCAGCCAACACCGAACAATGAACCTCAGAGATAACTTTATTCGTCCACCTATCAGGGACAAACAGTTTCTCCGCTGGGCAACGATCAGGTTTATTAGCCTGAAATTTTTGCAGCACCGGCCGCAAATCAGGGGAGATGGCAGACAAAATTACTCCCTCTTTGAGAATACCCGCCGGCTCAGACAAACCCGGAGAGTCGGGAACAAAACTCCTAGACAGGGCATCCGCCTTCACATTTTTAGAGCCCGGAAGGTACGAAACCACAAAGTCAAAACGGGAGAAAAACAGTGACCAACGAGCCTGTCTAGGATTCAACCGTTTGGCAGACTCGAGATAAGTCAAGTTCTTGTGATCAGTCAAGACCACCACGCGATGCTTAGCTCCTTCAAGCCAATGACGCCATTCCTCGAATGCCCACTTCATGGCCAGCAACTCTCGATTGCCAACTCCATAATTTCGCTCAGCAGGCGAAAACTTCCTGGAAAAGAAGGCGTATGGTTTCATCACCGAGCAATCAGAACTTCTCTGCGACAAAACAGCCCCCGCTCCAATTTCAGAAGCATCAACCTCGACCTGGAACGGAAGCGAAACATCTGGTTGACACAACACAGGGGCAGAAGAAAAACGACGCTTTAACTCTTGAAAAGCTTCCACAGCAGCAGAAGACCAATTGACCACATCAGCACCCTTCTTGGTCAAATCGGTCAATGGTTTAGCAATACTAGAAAAATTACAGATGAAGCGACGATAAAAATTAGCAAAGCCCAGGAACTTTTGCAGACTCTTCAGAGATGTCGGCTGAGTCCAATCATAGATGGCCTGGACCTTAACAGGGTCCATCTCGATAGTAGAAGGGGAAAAAAATGAACCCCAAAAATGAAACCTTCTGAACACCAAAGAGACACTTTGATCCCTTCACAAACAAAGAATTAGCACGCAGGACCTGGAACACCATTCTGACCTGCTTCACATGAGACTCCCAATCATCCGAGAAGACCAAAATATCATCCAAGTATACAATCAGGAATTTATCCAGGTACTCTCGGAAGATGTCATGCAAAAAGGACTGAAACACCGATGGAGCATTGGCAAGTCCGAAAGGCATAACTAGGTACTCAAAATGGCCCTCGGGCGTATTAAATGCAGTTTTCCATTCATCGCCCCGCTTAATACGCACAAGATTATACGCACCACGAAGATCTATCTTGGTGAACCAACTAGCCCCCTTGATCCGAGCAAACAAATCAGATAGCAGCGGCAAGGGGTACTGAAATTTGACCGTGATTTTATTTAGAAGGCGGTAATCTATACAAGGTCTCAGCGAACCATCCTTCTTGGCCACAAAAAAGAACCCCGCTCCCAATGGCGACGATGACGGGCGAATATGACCTTTCTCCAAGGACTCCTTCACGTAACTCCGCATAGCGGCGTGCTCACGCACAGACAAATTAAACAGTCGACCTTTAGGAAACTTACTACCAGGAATCAAATCGAGAGCACAATCACAATCCCTATGCGGAGGTAGGGCATTGGACTTGGGCTCATCAAATACATCCCGGTAATCAGACAAGAACTCTGGGACCTCAGAAGGGGTGGATGACGAAATAGACAGACATGGAACATCACCATGTACCCCCTGACAACCCCAGCTGGACACAGACATTGATTTCCAATCTAATACTGGGTTATGGACTTGTAGCCATGGCAACCCCAACACGACCACATCATGCAGATTATGCAACACCAGAGAGCGAATATCCTCCTGATGTGCAGGAGCCATGCACATGGTCAGCTGGGTCCAGTACTGAGGCTTATTCTTGGCCAAAGGCGTAGCATCAATTCCTCTCAATGGAATAGGACACTGCAAGGGCTCCAAGAAAAACCCCCAACGCCTAGCATACTCCAAGTCCATCAAATTCAGGGCAGCGCCTGAATCCACAAATGCCATGACAGAATAAGATGACAAAGAGCAGATCAAAGTAACGGACAAAAGAAATTTTGACTGTACCGTACCAATGGTGGCAGACCTAGCGAACCGCTTAGTGCGCTTAGGACAATCGGAGATAGCATGAGTGGAATCACCACAGTAGTAACACAGCCCATTCTGACGTCTGTGTTTTTGCCGTTCAACTCTGGTCAAAGTCCTATCGCACTGCATAGGCTCAGGTTTATGCTCGGATAATACCGCCAAATGGTGCACAGATTTACGCTCACGCAAGCGTCGACCGATCTGAATGGCCAAAGACAGACTCATTCAGACCAGCAGGCATGGGAAATCCCACCATGACATCCTTAAGGGCTTCAGAGAGACCCTTTCTGAAAATAGCTGCCAGCGCACCTTCATTCCATTGAGTGAGCACGGACCACTTTCTAAATTTCTGACAATAAATCTCTATCTCATCCTGACCCTGACACAGAGCCAGCAAATTTTTCTCTACCTGATCCACCGAATTAGGTTCATCGTACAGCAATCCGAGCACCAGGAAAAACGCATCAATATTACATAATGCAGGATCTCCTGGCGCAAGGGAAAATGCCCAGTCTTGAGGGTCGCCACGTAATAAAGAAATAATGATCCTAACTTGTTGAACTGGGTCACCAGAGGAGCGAGGTTTCAAAGCCAGAAACAGTTTACAATTATTTTTGAAACTCAGAAATTTAGCTCTATCTCCAGAAAACAAATCAGGAATAGGAATTCTTGGTTCTAACATAGAATTCTGAACCACAAAGTCTTGAATATTTTGTACTCTTGCAGTGAGATGATCCACACATGAAGACAGACCTTTAATGTCCATCACTACACCTGTGTCCTGAACCACCCAAATGTCTAGGGGAAAAAAAAAGGCAAAACACAGTGCAAAGAAAAAAAAAATGGTCTCAGAACTTCTTTTTTCCCTCTATTGAGAAGCATTAGTACTTTGGGCCTCCAGTACTGTTATGATTAGGTAATTCAGAACCACAATGGACCTTGAAGTTCAGAGCACACAAAGTGACCTGACAATAACCAAAAGACATAGGACGAGCTCTGAGACGTGGGAACTCTGCTGACCGCAATCCCTAATCCTATCCAACCACACTAGAGGCAGCCATAGATTGCGCCTAACGCTCCCTATGCAACTCGGCACAGCCTGAGAAACTAGCTAGGCCTAAGATAGAAAAATAAGCCTACCTTGCCTCAGAGAAATCCCCCAAAGGAAAAGGCAGCCCCCCACATATAATGACTGTGAGTAGAGATGAAAATACAAACGCAGAGATGAAATAGATTTAGCAAAGTGAGGCCCAACTTACTGAACAGACCGAAGATAGGAAAGATAACTTTGCGGTCAACACAAAACCCTACAAACAACCACGCAGAGGGGGCAAAAAGACCCTTCGCACCGACTAACGGTACGGAGGTGCTCCCTCTGCGTCCCAGAGCTTCCAGCAAGCCAGAAAAACCAATTAAGCAAGCTGGACAGAAAAAATAGCAAACAAAAATAACACAAGCAAAACTTAGCTTATGCAGAGCAGACAGGCCACAAGAACGATCCAGAAGGAAGCAAGACCAATACTAGAACGTTGACTGGAGGCCAGGAGCAAAGCACTAGGTGGAGTTAAATAGAGCAGCACCTAACGACTTCACCACATCACCTGAGGAAGGAAACTCAGAAGCCGCAGTACCACTCACCTCCACCAACAGAAGCTCATAGACAGAATCAGCCGAAGTACCACTTGTGACCACAGGAGGGAGCTCTGCCACAGAATTCACAACACTGTGCATCCCGCCCAGGGGCCCGGGAGGTCAAGGGGCCACTAGTGCCTCCAGAACAGGTGGAATTGCTGCTGGTTAGAAGGAGCTATTGGACTGACGGGGCCCATATATTGTTCTTGCCAGCATCTCTCTTCCTGTGCCGAGCGGTCACGTGGTACCGCTCATCAAAGTATTGGATATGCGCTCCACGCCTATCGGAGTGGAGACGCATGCATATTCATTACTTTAATGAGCGGTACCACGTGACGGCTCAGCACAGGAAGGAAGACAGGAAGAGATGCCTACGCCCGATGAAGGGACTGATATGCAGCGATGACACCAGGAGGGTGAGTATGATGTCTTTCTCCCCCCCATTCAGGATGGTCCTAACCTCTAATATTAAAACCCTACTAATTATGAAAAGATGTGCATGCGGATAAGGACTGAGACCCTGCTAGTGGACACGCAGCCATGGGGAACAACATGAATGTACTGCACTCTTTCCTGAGCTGGACATAGGGTCACAGTAATGTGGTGACATGGATTTTATCTTTTTTTTTTTTTTTTTTTAATCAAAATTATGATAACCAAGCATTCTATATTATTTTCATGCACTATTGCGGTTTATTTATTTACTACAGGGTATTATGTTTTTATCGTGGGTTTTGTCTGGTTAGTGGCCAGTGTGAACATGCACTTACACACAGCATGTACACCAACTTATATTCCAGTTCATCTCTTTATTCAACTAACACAGTGCAGTGGAACTGAACTTTATCTTGTTGAAAACCCATTTGCTACAGCTCTCACTGCTCTGCTGGATTGCATCATTATTACAACACTAGATGGTGGCCCGATTCTAACGCATCGGGTATTCTAGAAAATGCATATCCACGTAGTATATTGTCCAGTTACATAGTAAATTGCCCAGTCACGTAGTATAATGCCCAGCCACATAGTATATTGCCCAGCCACGTAGCATATTGCCCAGCCACGTAGTATATTGCCCAGCCACGTAGTATATTGCCCAGCCACGTAGTATATTTCCCAGCCATGTAGTATATTGCCCAGCCACGTAGTATATTTCCCAATCACGTAGTATATTGCACAGCCCACGTAGTATATTGCCCAGCCACGTAGTATATTGCCCAGCTATGTAGTATATTGCCCAGTCACGTAGTATATTGCACAGCCACGTAGTATATTGCAAAGCCACGTAGTATATTGCACAGCCACGTAGTATATTGCCCAGCCACGTAGTATATTGCACAGCGACGTAGTATACAGCACAGAGCCACGTAGTATATTGCCCAGCCACGTAGTACAGTGCCTACAAGTAGTATTCAACCCCCTGCAGGTTTAGCAGGTTTAGTAAGATGCAAATAAGTTAGAGCCTTCAAACTTCAAACAAGAGCAGGATTTATTAACAGATGCATAAATCTTACAAACCAAAAAGTTTTGTTGCTCAGTTAAATTTTTATAAATTTTAAACATAAAAGTGTGGGTCAATTATTATTCAACCCCTAGGTTTAATATTTTGTGGAATAACCTTTGTTTGCAATTACAGCTAATAATCGTCTTTTATAAGACCTGATCAGGCCGGCACAGGTCTCTGGAGTTATCTTGGCCCTCTCCTCCATGCAGATCTTCTCCAAGTTATCTAGGTTCTTTGGGTGTCTCATGTGGACTTTAATCTTGAGCTCCTTCCACAAGTTTTCAATTGGGTTAAGGTCAGGAGACTGACTAGGCCACTGCAACACCTTGATTTTTTGCCTCTTGAACCAGGCCTTGGTTTTCTTGGCTGTGTGCTTTGGGTCGTTGTCTTGTTGGAAGATGAAATGACGACCCATCTTAAGATCCTTGATGGAGGAGCGGAGGTTCTTGGCCAAAATCTCCAGTTAGGCCGTGCTATCCATCTTCCCATGGATGCGGACCAGATGGCCAGGTGTTATGAAAGATAATTCAGAACCACAATGGACATAGAGGTCAGCGCACATACAGTGACCTGACAATAACCCAAAAAACAAGAACGAGCTCGGAGACGTGGGAACTCTGTTGACCGCAAATCCCTGATCCTAACCAACAACACTAGAGGCAGCCGTGGATTGCGCCTAACGCTGCCTATGCAACTCGGCACGGCCTGAGAAACTAGCTAGCCTGAAGATAGAAAATAAGCCTACCTTGCCTCAGAGAGATACCCCAAAGGAAAAGGCAGCCCCCACATATAATGACTGTGAGTAAAGATGAAAAGACAAACGTAGAGATGAAATAGATTTAGCAAAGTGAGGCCCAACTTTCTGAACAGAGCGAGGATAGGAAAGGTAACTTTGCAGTCAACACAAAACCCTTCAAAAACCACGCAAAGGGGGCAAAAAGACCCTCCGTACCGAACTAACGGCACGGAGGTACACCCTCTGCGTCCCAGAGCTTCCAGCAAGCAGAAAAAACAAATTGACAAGCTGGACAGAAAAAAACAGCAAACAAATAGCAAAGAGGAACTTAGCTATGCAGAGCAGCAAGCCACAGGAACGATCCAGGAGGAAAACGGGTCCAACACTAGAACATTGACTGAAGGCCAGGATCAAAGCACTAGGTGGAGTTAAATAGGGAAGCACCTAACGACCTCACCACATCACCTGAGGAAGGAAACTCAGAAGCCGCAGTACCACTTTCCTCCACCAACGGAAGCTCACAGAGAGAACCAGCCGAAGTACCACTTGTGACCACAGGAGGGAGCTCTGCCACAGAATTCACAACAGTACCCCCCCTTGAGGAGGGGTCACCGAACCCTCACCAGAGCTCCCAGGACGACCAGGATGAGCCATATGAAAGGCACGAACAAGATCGGGAGCATGGACATCAGAGGCAAAGACCCAGGAATTATCTTCCTGAGCATAACCCTTCCACTTAACCAGATACTGGAGTTTCCGTCTTGAAACACGAGAATCCAAAATCTTCTCCACAATATACTCCAACTCCCCCTCCACCAAAACCGGGGCAGGAGGATCAACAGATGGAACCATAGGTGCCACGTATCTCCGCAACAATGACCTATGGAATACGTTATGGATGGAAAATGAATCTGGAAGGGTCAGACGAAAAGACACAGGATTAAGAACCTCAGAAATCCTATACGGACCAATAAAATGAGGTTTAAACTTAGGAGAGGAAACCTTCATAGGAATATGACGAGAAGATAACCAAACCAAGTCCCCAACCCGAAGTCGGGGACCCACACAGCGTCTGCGATTAGCGAAACGTTGAGCCTTCTCCTGGGACAAAGTCAAATTGTCCACTACATGAGTCCAAATCTGCTGCAACCTGTCCACCACAGTATCCACACCAGGACAGTCCAAAGACTCAACCTGCCCTGAAGAGAAACGAGGATGGAACCCAGAGTTGCAGAAAAACGGTGAAACTAAGGTAGCCGAGCTGGCCCGATTATTAAGGGCGAACTCAGCCAAAAGGCAAAAAGGACACCCAGTCATCCTGATCAGCAGAAACAAAGCATCTCATATATGTTTCCAAGGTCTGATTGGTTCGTTCGGTCTGGCCATTAGTCTGAGGATGGAAAGCCGAGGAAAAAGACAAGTCAATGCCCATCCTACCACAAAAGGCTCGCCAAAACCTCGAAACAAACTGGGAACCTCTGTCAGAAACGATATTCTCTGGAATGCCATGTAAACGAACCACATGCTGGAAAAACAATGGCAGCAAATCAGAGGAGGAAGGCAATTTAGACAAGGGTACCAAATGGACCATCTTAGAGAAGCGATCACAGACCACCCAAATGACTGACATCTTTTGAGAGACGGGAAGATCTGAAATAAAATCCATAGAGATATGTGTCCAAGGCCTCTTCGGGACCGGCAAGGGCAAAAGCAACCCACTGGCACGAGAACAGCAGGGCTTAGCCCGAGCACAAATCCCACAGGACTGCACAAAAGTATGCACATCCCGCGACAGAGATGGCCAACAGAAGGATCTAGCCACTAACTCTCTGGTACCAAAGATTCCAGGATGACCAGCCAACACCGAACAATGAACCTCAGAGATAACTTTATTCGTCCACCTATCAGGGACAAACAGTTTCTTCGCTGGGCAACGATCAGGTTTATTAGCCTGAAATTTTTGCAGCACCCGCCGCAAATCAGGGGAGATGGCAGACAAAATTACTCCCTCTTTGAGGATACCCGCCGACTCAGATACACCCGGAGAGTCGGGCACAAAACTCCTAGACAGAGCATCAGCCTTCACATTTTTAGAGCCCGGAAGGTATGAAATCACAAAGTCAAAACGGGCAAAAAACAACGACCAACGAGCTTGTCTAGGGTTCAAACGCTTGGCGGACTCAAAATAAGTCAAGTTCTTATGATCAGTCAAGACCACCATGCGATGCTTAGCTCCTTCAAGCCAATGACGCCATTCCTCGAATGCCCACTTCATGGCCAGCAACTCTCGATTACCCACATCATAATTACGCTCAGCAGGCGAAAACTTCCTGGAAAAGAAGGCGCATGGTTTCATCACCGAGCAATCAGAACTTCTCTGCGACAAAACAGCCCCTGCTCCAATCTCAGAAGCATCAACCTCGACCTGGAACGGAAGCGAAACATCTGGTTGACACAACACAGGGGCAGAAGAAAAACGACGCTTCAGCTCTTGAAAAGCTTCCACAGCAGCAGAAGACCAATTGACCAAATCAGCACCCTTCTTGGTCAAATCGGTCAATGGTTTAGCAATACTAGAAAAATTGCAGATGAAGCGACGATAAAAATTAGCAAAGCCCAGGAACTTTTGCAGACTCTTCAGAGATGTCGGCTGAGTCCAATCATAGATGGCCTGGACCTTAACAGGGTCCATCTCGATAGTAGAAGGGGAAAAAAATGAACCCCAAAAATGAAACCTTCTGAACACCAAAGAGACACTTTGATCCCTTCACAAACAAAGAATTAGCACGCAGGACCTGAAACACCGTTCTGACCTGCTTCACATGAGACTCCCAATAATCCGAGAAGATCAAAATGTCATCTAAGTACACAATCAGGAATTTATCCAGGTACTCTCGGAAGATGTCATGCATAAAGGACTGAAACACTGATGGAGCATTGGCTAGTCCGAATGGCATTACTAGATACTCAAAATGGCCCTCGGGCGTATTAAATGCAGTTTTCCACTCATCGCCTCGCTTAATACGCACAAGATTATACGCACCACGAAGATCTATCTTAGTGAACCAGCTAGCCCCCTTAATGCGAGCAAACAAATCAGATAACAATGGCAAGGGGTACTGAAATTTAACCGTGATCTTACTTAAAAGGCGGTAATCTATACAAGGTCTCAGTGAACCATCCTTCTTGGCTACAAAAAAGAACCCTGCTCCCAATGGCGACGATGACGGGCGAATATGCCCCTTCTCCAAAGACTCCTTCACATAACTCCGCATAGCGGCGTGCTCTGGCACAGATAAATTAAACAGTCGACCCTTAGGGAATTTACTACCAGGAATCAAATCGATAGCACAATCACAATCCCTATGCGGAGGTAGGGCATCGGACTTGGGCTCATCAAATACATCCCGGTAATCAGACAAGAACTCAGGAACCTCAGAAGGGGTGGATGACGAAATAGTCAGAAATGGGACATCACCATGTACCCCCAGCTGGACACAGACATGGATTTCCAATCTAAAACTGGATTATGGACTTGTAGCCATGGCAACCCCAACACGACCACATCATGCAGATTATGCAACACCAGAAAGCGAATGACCTCCTGATGTGCAGGAGCCATGCACATGGTCAGCTGGGTCCAGTACTGAGGCTTATTCTTGGCCAAAGGCGTAGCATCAATTCCTCTCAATGGAATAGGACACTGCAAGGGCTCCAAGAAAAACCCACATCGCCTAGCATACTCCAAGTCCATTAAATTCAGGGCAGCGCCTGAATCCACAAATGCCATGACAGAATACCATGACAAAGAGCAGATCAAGGTAACAGACAGAAGAAATTTTGACTGTACCATACCAATGGTGGCAGACCTAGCGAACCGCTTAGTGCGCTTAGGACAATCAGAGATAGCATGAGTGGAATCACCACAGTAGAAACACAGCCCATTCAGACGTCTGTGTTCTTGCCGTTCAACTCTGGTCAAAGTCCTATCGCACTGCATATGCTCAGGTTTAAGCTCAGGTAATACCGCCAAATGGTGCACAGATTTACGCTCGCGCAAGCGTCGACCAATCTGAATGGCCAAAAACATAGACTCATTCAGACCAGCAGGCATAGGAAATCCCACCATAACATCCTTAAGGGCTTCAGAGAGACCTTTTCTGAAAATAGCTGCGAGCGCACCTTCATTCCACTGAGTGAGTACGGACCACTTTCTAAATTTCTGACAATATACCTCTATTTCATCCTGACCCTGACACAGAGCCAGCAAATTCTTCTCTGCCTGATCCACAGAATTAGGCTCATCGTACAGCAATCCGAGCGCCAGGAAAAATGCATCGATATTACTTAATGCAGGATCCCCTGGCGCAAGGGAAAATGCCCAGTCCTGAGGATCGCCACGCAAAAAAGAAATAACGATCCTAACTTGTTGAACTGGGTCACCAGAGGAGCGAGGTTTCAAAGCCAGAAATAGTTTACAATTATTTTTGAAACTCAGAAATTTAGTTCTATCTCCAAAAAACAAATCAGGAATAGGGATTCTCGGTTCTAACATAGAATTCTGAACCACAAAGTCTAGAATACTTTGTACTCTTGCCGTGAGCTGATCCACACATGAAGACAGACCTTTAATGTCCATTGCTACACCTGTGTCCTGAACCACCCAAATGTCTAGGGGAAAAAAAAAGGCAAAACACAGTGCAAAGAAAAAAAAATGGTCTCAGAACTTCTTTTTTCCCTCTATTGAGAATCATTAGTACACGGCCTTCAGTACTGTTATGAAAGATAATTCAGAACCACAATGGACATAGAGGTCAGCGCACATACAGTGACCTGACAATAACCCAAAAAACAAGAACGAGCTCTGAGATGTGGGAACTCTGTTGACCGCAATCCCTGATCCTAACCAACAACACTAGAGGCAGCCGTGGATTGCGCCTAACGCTGCCTATGCAACTCGGCACGGCCTGAGAAACTAGCTAGCCTGAAGATAGAAAATAAGCCTACCTTGCCTCAGAGAGATACCCCAAAGGAAAAGGCAGCCCCCACATATAATGACTGTGAGTAAAGATGAAAAGACAAACGTAGAGATGAAATAGATTTAGCAAAGTGAGGCCCAACTTTCTGAACAGAGCGAGGATAGGAAAGGTAACTTTGCGGTCAACACAAAACCCTTCAAAAACCACGCAAAGGGGGCAAAAAGACCCTCCGTACCGAACTAACGGCACGGAGGTACACCCTCTGCGTCCCAGAGCTTCCAGCAAGCAGAAAAAACAAATTGACAAGCTGGACAGAAAAAAACAGCAAACAAATAGCAAAGAGGAACTTAGCTATGCAGAGCAGCAAGCCACAGGAACGATCCAGGAGGAAAACGGGTCCAACACTAGAACATTGACTGAAGGCCAGGATCAAAGCACTAGGTGGAGTTAAATAGGGAAGCACCTAACGACCTCACCACATCACCTGAGGAAGGAAACTCAGAAGCCGCAGTACCACTTTCCTCCACCAACGGAAGCTCACAGAGAGAACCAGCTGAAGTACCACTTGTGACCACAGGAGGGAGCTCTGCCACAGAATTCACAACAGCCAGGCCCCTTGGCTGAGAAACAGCCCCACAGCATGATGCTGCCACCACCATGCTTGACTGTAGGGATGGTATTCTTGGGGTCGTATGCAGTGCCATCCAGTCTCCAAACGTTCATGTGTGGTTGGCACCAAAGATCTCGATCTTGGTCTCATCAGACCAGAGAACCTTGAACCAGTCAGTCTCAGAGTCCTCCAAGTGATCATGAGCAAACTGTAGACGAGCCTTGACATGACGCTTTGAAAGTAAAGGTACCTTACGGGCTCGTCTGGAACGGAGACCATTGCGGTGGAGTACATTTCTTATGGTATTGACTGAAACCAATGTCCCCACTGCCATGAGATCTTCCCGGAGCTCCTTCCTTGTTGTCCTTGGGTTAGCCTTGACTCTTCGGACAAGCCTGGCCTCGGCACGGGAGGAAACTTTCAAAGGCTGTCCAGGCCGTGGAAGGCTAACAGTAGTTCCATAAGCCCTCCACTTCCGGATGATTCTCCCAACAGTGGAGACAGGTAGGCCCAACTCCTTGGAAAGGGTTTTGTACCCCTTGCCAGCCTTGTGACCCTCCACGATCTTGTGTCTGATGGCCTTGGAATGCTCCTTTGTCTTTCCCATGTTGAACATGTATGAGTGCTGTTCACAAGTTTGGGGAGGGTCTTAAATAATTAGAAAAGGCTGGAAAAAGAGATAATTAATCCAAACATGTGAAGCTCATTGTTCTTTGTGCCTGAACTACTTCTTAATACTTTAGGGGAACCAAACAGAATTCTGGTGGGTTGAGAGGTTGAATAATAAATGACCCTCTGAAAAGACTTTTCACAATTTAAAAAAAAAAAAAAAAGGAAATAACATTCTTTTTAGCTGCAGTGCATCTCACACTTCCAGGCTGATCTACAGTCCAAATGTCACAATGCCAAGTTAATTCTAAATGTGTAAACCTGCTAAATCTGCAGGGGGTTGAATACTACTTGTAGGCACTGTATATTGCACAGCGACGTAGTATACAGCACAGAGTCACGTAGTATACAGCACAGAGCCACGTAGTATATTGCCCAGTCACGTAGTATATAACACTGCCCACGCAGTATATACAGTGGCCACGTAATATATAGCACAGCCCACAGAGTATATCACACAGCCCACGGAGTATATAACACTGCCTATGTAGTATATAGCAGTCACGCGGTATCCAACACTGCCCACGTAGTATACAGCAGTGTGGGCACCATATCCCTGTTAAAAAAATAATTAAAATAAAAAATAGTTGTATACTCACCTCCTGGGACCTACCGAAGCTCCGGCGATATGCGCGCGGCTGCTGCCATCTTCCGTTCCCAGGATGCATTGCGAAATTACCCAGATGACTTAGCGGTCTCACGAGACTGCTAAGTCTTCTGGGTAATTTTGCAATGCATCGCTGGGAATGGAAGATGGTGGCCGGCGCGAGCAGCTCAGCGGACAACGGAGGGTGAGTATAGCAGTTTTTTTTTTTTAATTATTTTTAACATTACATTTTTTACTATTGATGCCGCATAAGCAGCATCAATAGTAAAAAGTTGGGGACACACAGGGTTAATAGCAGCGGTAATGGAGTGCGTTACCTGCGGCATAACACGGTCTGTTACCGCCAGCATTAACCCTGTGTGAGCAGTGACCAGGAGGGGAGTACGGTGCAGGCACTGACTGCGGGGAGTAAGGAGCGGCCATTTTCTACTGGACTGTGCCCGTCGCTGATTGGTCGTGGCAATGGTCATGGGCATTTTGCCACGACCAATCAGCGACTTGGATTCCATGACAGAGGCCGCGACCAATGAATATCCGTGACAGACAGAAGGACAGACAGATGGAAGTGACCCTTAGACAAGTATATAGTAGATTGGCTGCCTGGAAGAAGGAAGCTGAAGCTAAGAGGAAACTGCAGATGTGTTGGCCATTACACAGCACACTGATAATACCCCTTTCATCTATATATATATAATTGTCTAAGGGGTACTTCCGTCTGTCTGTTGGCAACTTCCTTCACGGAAATCCCGCGTCGCTGATTGGTCTCGACCAGCTTCCTGTCATGGCTGCCGCGACCAATCAGCGACGGGCACAGTCCGATTAGTCCCTCCCTACTCCCCTGCAGTCAGTGCCCGGCGCTCACATACTCCCCTCCACTTACCGCTCACTCAGGGTTAATGCCAGCGGTAACGGGCCGTGGGTACCGCACTCCGTAACCGCTGCTATTAACCCTGTGTGACCAAGTTTTTACTATTGATGCTGCCTATGCAGCATCAATAGTAAAAAGATCTAATGTTAAAATTTTTTTTAAAAAACCCAAAAAACTTGCTATGCTCACCTTCCGTAGTCCGACGATGCGCTCGCGGCTGCCGCCAGCTTCCGTTCCCAGAGATGCTTTGCGAAATTACCCAGAAGACTTAGCGGTCTTGCTAGTAGGTCTACCCATGCCATATAGTCCCATAGATCCCCCCTGTGAAAAATTGGCTTTTGATGAGTATAGGATAACATAGAAATCATGTAGGATATTCAATATTTTATCAGTTTGGGTACATATTTCCCCAGCAGTGTATTTTAAGTGGTAAAAATATTCATTTTCCATCAGCATCCTTGCCAAATTAGCTAGAAAGTGCCCAGGCATCGCACCTTCCACATAGAACCGCTGCTTTAGGAACACGTGCTTATTTTCAACCTGCTCTAGTGGAAAAAGCCTTAGTTGCTTTAGAGCCCTCTTCCACTGTGCCGCATTCCCTGGGCCATTATTTTGTGTATACAGTCGCTCAGCCTCCCGCACTCTTTCTTCCAGATCAAGCCCCTTTTTTGGGAATTGTCCTTAATCAATTTCTCTCATAAGGACCCCCCTCAGAAATGCCTTCATTGAGTTAAATACCACATTAATAGGTGCCAAGCCCAGATTAGTTTCAAAGAAATCTGTCAGTTTCCCCTTAACACTATCATAATCAACCTCTTTTGGCTAAAACTTGTTAAGTTTCCAAACAAAAGGGTGCCTAATTCTATTATTGTCCAATTGAATCCGAAAGATTAAAGGAGAATGATCTGATAAAGATCTAGGAGCATACTCTACATCTAACAGAAACTGGACCATAGATGGGTTACACCAGATCATATCTATTCTTGACAATTTATGATACCGTATGTCGCCTAGGCGCAAGAGAAAACCTACTCAAGTAGTTGGAAAAGATAGAATGTACATCATATGTGCCATCGTGCATCACGGATGTCTCTTGTAGGCCAACAATCGTGGCCTTGGATTTGGTAATGTAGTCAAAGATCGCGGGCCTCTTTGATAAATCTCTTAATCTGCAGATATTCCATGAAAGACACTTTGCGACTAAACCCCATTTATAAAAAGGTGGGGAAAAAATACCAGAACAGATTAAAAATTCCATTTCATACACCAGCAAAGCCAAACCAAAGATTGAACCAAAACAATATTTCTCATTTTTGCACCACCAGAGGAAACCCGCCCTCCACACTAATTGTGATAACCTAACCCTTACCAATAAGGGTTGGATCTCTATGAAACACCAAGCCATCTACTCCGCTCCCATGTTGTGTGATCACAAATAGAATGTCCTCAACAAAATACTCCATCAATCAACTACTGATGTTATTTGCTTTTTATGTCGTAAGAAAAGTATGTACATTGCCAACTGAACAGTTGCTATCTTGTTTTCTAAGTTTTTTTGTCTGTCAACAAAAGTTTTGATTAAAGAAAATAATTATAGCAGTTGTGCTTTGGGCAAAAAAAAAAAAAAAAATTACCGTGTGAACATGACCTAAGGCATTGCTCACATAAGCACTATATCTTCCATTCTTAATGACACATCTGAGATTTGGTTTGAAATTGTTCCAAGCTAATTCTGATGAATACCGAAGATTTAGAACTGGTTCATCAGGTTTCCTTTTCATTTTTGTCATATCTATAATTAATATTAATCTTGCTGGCAAAAAGCAATAGTTGGCTAGCACTTCCAAGTCTCCATGTACCGTATGTCATGTATTGCCGTGTACATGGAGCATGTATGGTGCAAAAGCTCCCTTACTTACATGCCATACAAGTCCATAGAGATTCAGTATTCAGAAGTGTGCCCTTTGTCCTTTTAGCCTCCAATTGCCTAAGGGTATGTGTCCACGTTCAGGATTGCATCAGGATTTGGTCAGGATTTTTCATCAGTATTTGTAAGCCAAAACCAGGAGTGGAACAATTAGCGGAAAAGTATGATAGAAACATATGCACCACTTCTGTATTTATTATCCACTCCTGGTTTTGGCTTACAAAAACTGATGGAAAATCCTGACCAAATCCTGATGCAATCCTGAACGTGGACACATACCCTATTACATCAGTGAACAGCCCAAACAAATTCCCATACAGTATCCAGTGAAACAAATATGTGACAAATGACATATGGCCATTTCAACTGCACTGGGTGCTACTGTGGTAGGGATAATCCTTCACAATTTTCTAAAGAAAACAACATCACTCCAAAATGGCAAATAAAATAAAGTTTTTTGCTCTATTGAGTCATCAAGCATGTTGCTCCACAAGTGGCCATCATTACAGTCCATATTAGACGTTAATCACAGCGCAACAAGAGCACAGATAGCACTGATGTAAAACTTTTACATCTGCTCTATACATGCTTCTGCTCCTTTTCTACTTGGGTATGACCAAAGTCCAATGTGAACCACATACAGTAGTGGCTAAAAGTTATTTACGACATACAAATGTATTTTACAATGTTTGCTGCCTCAATGTTTATAGACATTTTAGCAGAGGTTTCTATGGTTGCTGAAGTTCAATTATAAGCATTTTGTGAGTTTTTCAATTTTTATTTTATTGACAAATGCATCAAGTTTATGCAAAGATTGAATGTGTGTTTACAGTATCAGCCCTAATTTTCGAAGACTTCAACAATTCACAGTGGCAGCTAGATATCAGCTTTTGGGCCAAATCCTGATTGATGACAACATTCTTATCTATTCAGTGCTTGTTTAGTTTATTGCAATTTCTGTATTTTTGTTTGTCTGCCCGCTTTTTTTTTTTTTTAGTTTCTCATTGAGATACGTATATGTAGTTTCCTGGCAATGGACCCAAAAATTTCAATGTTTTGTTCACCAAGACATTTCATTATTACTTTTGTCTTGTGACATGCTCTCTGTCATGCTGGAAAAACCATTGTTCATCACCAAATTGATCCTGGATCATTTGGAAAAATTTATCTTGAAGAATGGGATCTCCATTCTTTATTCATGGCAGTGTTCTTAGTCAAAATTGTGAATTAGCTCTTTTCCATGGATAAAAAGCAACCCTGCAAACAAATGGTACCATGATGCTTTTGCTGTTGGTATGACACAGGACTCATGTGTTGACACTTTCTTCTCTGGACAATTATTCTTCCAGATATCCCCAAAAGGCTTAAATGGCCGGATCCCAAAACATAACTTTGTGGGAAGTAGATGGATTGTACTGAACAGGACTGGTATAAAGTTTTTGTTTCTGATGAAGCCCCCTTCAGACGGTTTGGGACATAGGGAAGTAGAATTGTCCAGAAAAGAAAAACAGAACTATCATAAGGCCTGTGTCATGCCAACAGTATGTCATCCTGAGACCATTCATGTGCAGGGTTGCTTTTCATTCAAGGGAGTGGACTTGCGCACAATTTTGCTCAACACTGCCATGAGAAAAAAAAAAGTCTTAGTTACTTACCGGTAATGGTATTTTTCAGAGCCCATGAAAGCACCACAAGAGAGGATTCGACAGGAAACCTACAGACAAAAGGGCGGCACCTCTCCCATGCATCAGTTGGATTACAGAGCCCGAGAGGACCTCCATGATTAACCCCTTCATGACCCAGCCTATTTTGACCTTAATGAACTGGCCGTTTTTTGCAATTCTGACCAGTGTCCTTTTATGAGGTAATAACTCAGGAACGCTTCAATGTATCCTAGCGGTTTATGAGATTGTTTTATCGTGACATATTGGGCTTCATGTTGGTGGTAAATTTAGGTCGATAATTTTTGCATTTATTTTTGAAAAAAATGGAAATTTGGCAAAAATTTTGAAAATTTCAAATTTTGAATTTTTATTCTGTTAAACGAGAGATTTATGTGACACAAAACAGTTAATAAATAACATTACCCACATGTCTACTTTACATCAACACAATTTTGGAAACAACATTTTTTTTACTAGGTAGTTATAAGGGTTAAAATTTGACCAGCGATTTCTCATTTTTACAACGAAATTTACAAAACCATTTTTTTTTTAGGGACAACCTCACATGTGAAGTCAGTTTGAGGGGTCTATATGGCTGAAAATACCCAAAAGTGACACCATTCTAAAAACTGTACCCCTCAAGGTGCTCAAAACCACATTCAAGAAGTTTATTAACCCTTCAGGTGCTTCACAGCAGCAGAAGAAAAATGAAAGAAAAAAAATGAACATTTAGCTTTTTAGTCACAAAAATTACCTTTTAGCAACAATTTTTATTTTCCCAAGGGTAAAAGAAGAAACTGGACCCAAAAAGTTATTGTACAATTTGTACTGAGTATGCCGATACTCCATATGTGGGGGGAAACCACTGTTTGGGCGCACGACAGGGCTCGGAAGGGAAGGAGCGCCATTTGACTTTTTCAATGAAAAGTTGGCTCCAATCTTTAGCGGACACCATGTCGCGTTTGGAGAGCCCCTGTGTGCCTAAAGATTAGAGCTCCCCCACAAGTGACCCCATTTTGGAATCTAGACCCCCCAAGGAGCTTATCTAGATGCATAGTGAGTACTTTGAACCCCCAGGTGCTTCACAAATTGATCTGTAAAAATGAAAAAGTACTTTTTTTTTTTCCACAAAAATTTTTTTTTAGCCTCAATTTTTCATTTTCACATGGGCAATAGGATAAAATGGATCCTAAAATGTGTTGGGCAATTTCTCCTGAGTACTCCGATACCTCACTTGTGGTCACAAACCACTGTTTGAGCACACGGCAAGGCTCAGAAGGGAAGGAGCGCCATTTGGTTTTTGAATGAAAAATTAGCTCCAATCATTAGCGGACACAATGTTGGGTTTGGAGAGCCCCTGTGCTGTGTGCCTGAACAATAGAGATCCCCCACAAGTGACCAAATTTTAGAAACTAGACCCCCCCAAGGAACTTATCTAGATGCATAGTGAGCACTTTGAACCCCCAGGTGCTTCACAAATTGATCCATAAAAATGAAAAAGTACTTTTTTTCCACAAAAAATGTCTTTTAGCCTCAATTTTTTCATTTCCACATGGGCAACAGGATAAAATGGATCCTAAAATTTATTGGGCAGTTTCTCCTGAGTACACTGATACCTCACATGTGGGGGTAAACCACTGTTTGGGCACACGGCAGGGCTCGGAAGGGAAGGAGCGCCATTTGACTTTTTGAATGAAAAATTAGCTCCAATCGTTAGCGGACACCATGTCGCGTTTGGAGAGCCCCTGTGTGCCTAAACATTGACCCCACAAATGACCCCATTTTTGAAACTAGACCTCCCATGGAACTAATCTAGATGCGTGGTGAGCACTTTAAACCCCCAAGTGCTTCTCAGAAGTTTATAACGCAGAGCTGTGAAAATAAAAAAATAATTTTTCTTTCCTCAAAAATTATATTTTAGGAAGCAATTTTTTATTTTCACAAGGTTAACAGGAGAAATTGGACCCCGATATTAGTTGCCCAGTTTGTCCCGAGTAAGTTGATACCCCATATGTGGGGGTAAACCACTGTTTGGGCACACGTCAGGGCTTAGAAGGGAAGTAGTGACGTTTTGAAATGCAGACTTTGATGGAATGGCCTGCGGGCGTCACGTTGCGTTTGCAGAGCCCCTGATGTGCCTAAACAGTAGAAACTCCCCCACAAGTGACCCCATTTTGGAAACTAGACCCCCCAAGGAACTTATCTAGATATGTGGTGAGCACTTTGAACCCCCAAGTGCTTCACAGAAGTTTACAACGCAGAGCCGTGAAAATAAAAAATAATTTTTCATTGCTCAAAAATTATGTTTTAGCAAGCAATTTATTTTCGCAAAGGCAACAGGAGAAATTGGACCCCAATAGTTGTTGCCCAGTTTCTCCTGAGTATGCTGGTACCCCATATGTGGGGGTAAACCACTGTTTAAGCGCATGTAGGGGCTCGGAAGGGAGGGAGCACCATTTGACTTTTTGAACGCAAGATTGGCTGGAATCAATGGTGGCACCATGTTGCGTTTGGAGACCCCTGATGTGCCTAAACAGTGGAAACCCCTCAATTCTATCTCCAACACTAACCCCAGCACACCCCTAACCCTAATCCCAACTCTAGCCATAACCCTAATCACAACCCTAACCCCAACACACCACTAACCACAACCCTAACCCCAACACACCTCTAACCCTAATCCCAACCCTAATCCTAACCCCAATCCTAATCCCAACCCACCCCTAACCATAACCCTAACCACAAGCCTAATGTTAACCCTATTTTCAACCCTAGCCCTAATTCCAACTCTAACTCTAATTCCAACCCTAACCCTAAGGCTATGTGCCCACCTTGCAGATTTGTGTGAGATTTTTCGGCACCATTTTTGAAGTGTTTTCTTGTGCAGATTTCACCTGCGGGTTCCTATTGAGGAACAGGTATAAAACGCTGCAGAAGCCGCACAAAGAATTGACATGCTGCGGAAAATACAACACAGCGTTTCCGTGCGGTATTTTCCGCACCATGGGCACAGCGGATTTGGTTTTCCATTGGTTTACATGGTACTGTAAACCTGATGGAAAACTGCTACGAATCCGCTGTGGATCCGCAGCCAAATCCGCACCTTGTGCACATAGCCTAATTCTAACCCTAACCCTAGCCCTAACCCTAGTGGAAAAATAAAAGTAAATATATTTTTATTATTTTATTATTGTCCCTACTTATGGGGGTGATAAAGGGGGGGGTTCATTTACTATTTTTTTTTATTTTGATCACTGTGATAAAACCTGTAACGAATCTGCCGGATGGCAGATTTGTTACAGGTACATTTTGATCACTGTGATAAAACCTGTAACGAATCTGCCGACCGGCCGATTCGGCGGGTGCACTGCACATGCACATTTTGGAAGATGGTGGCGCCCATGGACAAGACGGATGGACACCGGGAGGCTCGGTAAGTGTGAGGGGGTGGGATCGGAGCATGGGGGGTGGATCGGAGCACCGGGGAGCAGACAGGACGGGGGAGCGGACAGGACGGGGGAGCGGACAGGAGGACGGAGGGGAGCAGAGCACAGTACGGGACAGGATGGAGGACTGGGGAGGAGGTCTATGGTGGTGGCAAATCAGGGTTTCCAGCCATGGCTGATGATATTGCATTATCGGCCATAGCTGGATTGCAATATTTCACCACTTTTCTAGGTGAAATATTACAAATTGCTCTGATTGGCTGTTGAAAGTGAAACAGCCAATCAGAGCGATTGTAGCCACGGGGGATGAAGCCACCCCCCCTGGGCTGAAGTACCACTCCCCCTGTCCCTGTAGGTCGGGTGAAATTGGAGTTAACCCTTTCACCCGACCTGCAGGGATGCGATCATTCCATGACACAGCATATGCGTAGCAGGTCGGATCGGCACCGGCTTTCATGATGCATACGCTGTGTCGCAGGTCGGGAAGGGGTTAATGGCAGAAGTATATACAATACTCTAACCCAATAATTTCACACACATGAAAACTTACAAGAGAAAGAGGAAATCTAAGGGTCCTGTCATGGGCTCTGAAAAATACCATTACCAGTAAGTAACTAAGATTTGATTTGGTCTCCCTTGACAGCACTACGAGAGAATTACAGAGAGGTAAGAATTTCCTTAGGGAGGGACCCCAGTGTTATGACCTGGTGGTCAGGACAATAATGGACCTGGTGGTTAAGAGCACACGGAATGACCTGATAGTTACTGATAATAAAGGACGAGCTCTGGGACGTGGGAACTCTGCTGACCGCAATCCCTAATCCTATCAAACACACTAGAAATAGCCGTGGATTGCGCCTAACGCTCCCTATGCAACTCGGCACAGCCTAAGGAACTAGCTAGCCCTGAAGATAGAAAAATAAAGCCTACCTTGCCTCAGAGAAATTCCCCAAAGGAAAAGGCAGCCCCCCACATATAATGACTGTGAGTAAAGATGAAAATACAAACACAGAGATGAAATAGATTTAGCAAAGTGAGGCCCGACTTACTGAACAGACTGAGGATAGGAAAGGTAGCTTTGCGGTCAGCACAAAAACCTACAAAAAGACCACGCAGAGGGCGCAAAAAGACCCTCTGCACCGACTCACGGTGCGGAGGCGCTCCCTCTGCGTCCCAGAGCTTCCAGCAAGCAAGACAACAATAAAAATAGCAAGCTGGACAGAAAAATAGCAAACCAAAGAAAATACAAGCAGGAACTTAGCTTCTGCTGGGAAGACAGGTCACAAGAACGATCCAGGAGTGAACAAGACCAATACTAGAACATTGACAGGTGGCATGGAGCAAAGATCTAAGTGGAGTTAAATAGAGCAGCCAGCTAACGAATTAACCTCGTCACCTGTGGAAGGAAACTCAGAAACACCCACCAGAGGAAGTCCATGGACAGAACCAGCCGAAGTACCATTCATGACCACAGGAGGGAGCCCGATAACAGAATTCACAACACCCCAGCCTGCAGCACCCTTATACCAAAGGTGAGATCTGAGGAAGCACCCATATCCAACCTATGTTTCTAAAAGGTGGAAGGAGAAGACCATGTAGCTGTCTTACATATCTGGTCTATTGAGACCTTTGACCTCTCTGCCCATGAGGTCGCCATGGCTCGAGTGGAATGCGCACTCAGACCCTCCAGTGCCGGCATGCCACTCAATATATATGCTAATGAAAAAGCCTCCCTAATCCACCTAGTCAAATTACTTTTTTCCAGGCCCCCTGGAAGGACACAAACAAGGAATTATCCCTCTTCCAAGGATTAGTGACCGATATACACTGTAACAGGCGCCTCAACATCTAGAGTATGAAGCTTTATTTCTTTCTAGTTAGCTGGATTGGTGAAGGGAGAACTATTTCCTGTGACCTGTGGAATTTGGAGGCTACTTTGGGCAAGTAAGCTGGATCTGGCCTAAGTACCACCCTGTCCTCCAGGAACTAGGTATATGCAGGGAGTCTAGAAAAAGCCTGGATATCACTCACCCTCCGAGCCGATGTTAATGCGACCAAGAAGGCTACCTTAAGGGAGAGCACCTTTATCGAAGCCGAGTCAATGGGCTCAAATGGAATCTGTCATAGCCATGAGAATTAAGTTCAAGTCCCACAGCATAATTCTTTCCTTAAGAATCAGCTTAGATCTACTTGATGCTTTAATAAATCTTGCCACCCAGTAATTACCAGCTATATCACAGCTAAATAAGGCCCCCTAGGCTGAAACTTGGACTTTAAGGGTACTTGTGGAGACCCATTTTCAGACCTTTTTGAAGGAACTCCAGAATTTGACCTATTGGGACCTCCTCCCCGCCTCTAAATTCTGAGGTAGCTAGAAACTTCCTCTAGGTCCTGGCATAGATCTTGGTTGTAACTACCTTTCTACTCTTTAGGAGAGTGGCTATCAAATTGGGGGAAAACCCCTTATCCCTCAGTAATGACCGCTCAAATTCCATGCCATCAGGTGAAGCCCTGCCACACGTGGATGGTAGACTGGCCCCTGGGAGAGGAGATCTGAATGCTCCGGCAGTACCCACAGATCGGAGTCAGACATTGTCCTTAGCAACAAGAACCATGCCGTCCTGGGACAAAAAGGGGCAATCACTAATTCTTGCCATGTGCTCTCTGATCTCCCTCACCACTAGAGATAAAAGGACTAAGGGGGAAGGCATAATTCAGGTTGAAGTCCCACTCTATTATAAAGGCAACTACCACCAGTGGCTTCTCTCTGGGGTTGAGAGAACAGAACCGCCTTACTTTTCTGTTCTTCCTGGTGGCAAATTGGTCTATGTCTGGCTGACCAAACATCCGCACAATCTGGTTGAAGATGGCACTTTTCAGCGTCCATTGTCCCTGCCTTAGTAGGTTGCGGCTTAAAAATTCTGCCCTGATGTTGTCCTTTCCTCTTATGTGCAGAGCAGTCAGAAACTGAAAATGTTCCTCTGCTACTTGGAATAGTTGCTCTGCCACTTCCATTAGGGGTCTGTACAGAGATCCACCATGGTGGTTGATGTAGGCTACTACAACCTGTTTGTCAGAGAGGATCCTGACATGATGACCATGTAGAGATATAGTAACATAGTAACATAGTTAGTAAGGCCGAAAAAAGACATTTGTCCATCCAGTTCAGCCTATATTCCATCATAATAAATCCCCAGATCTACGTCCTTCTACAGAACCTAATAATTGTATGATACAATATTGTTCTGCTCCAGGAAGACATCCAGGCCTCTCTTGAACCCCTCGACTGAGTTCGCCATCACCACCTCCTCAGGCAAGCAATTCCAGATTCTCACTGCCCTAACAGTAAAGAATCCTCTTCTATGTTGGTGGAAAAACCTTCTCTCCTCCAGACGCAAAGAATGCCCCCTTGTGCCCGTCACCTTCCTTGGTATAAACAGATCCTCAGCGAGATATTTGTATTGTCCCCTTATATACTTATACATGGTTATTAGATCGCCCCTCAGTCGTCTTTTTTCTAGACTAAATAATCCTAATTTCGCTAATCTATCTGGGTATTGTAGTTCTCCCATTCCCTTTATTAATTTTGTTGCCCTCCTTTGTACTCTCTCTAGTTCCATTATATCCTTCCTGAGCACCGGTGCCCAGAACTGGACACAGTACTCCAGTGCGGTCTAACTAGGGATTTGTACAGAGGCAGTATAATGCTCTCATCATGTGTATCCAGACCTCTTTTAATGCACCCCATGATCCTGTTTGCCTTGGCAGCTGCTGCCTGGCACTGGCTGCTCCAGGTAAGTTTATCATTAACTAGGATCCCCAAGTCCTTCTCCCTGTCAGGAGCCTCTTAACTGCCAGCTCCACTGCCGTGAGCTCCTTTAGGTTAGAAGAACTAACTGTTGTCCCCAAAGTCCCTTTACTACAACCTCCCCCATATGAGCCCCTCAACCTGTAGGGCTAGCATCTGTGGTGATCACCCAAGTTATGTGATTTTCCCAGGGAACCCCCCTGGATAGGTTCTCGGTCTAACCACCACCTTAGGTAATGTATAGAAGAATGGGACAAGGTCACCCGTCCCTGCAGGTACCCCCTAAGGGCTCGATCATTAACCAACAAGTTCCACTGTAAGGTTCTTGTATGAAACTGCGCCCACTAGACCACTGGAATGCAGGATGTTAGAGACCCCAACAAGGACATAGCCTTCCTAAGAGACATAGTGAGATTGTTTGGTTCACTTTCAGCATCAAGTAATGAGAGCATCAAATTATCAGGCGGCAGACAACATTCCTGCCTCTCTAAGTCTAGAATGAGCCCCAGAAACTGCTGCACCTTTAAGGGTTGTAGCCGAGATTTTTTTAACGTTCACTAGCCACCCCAAGTGTTCCACAGTGGACATTATCCTCTTTACCTAAGCAATGATCCGCTGAACTGCCTACGATAAGAAACTCTTCCAGGTAGGGAATAATCATGACTTGTTTTCATGCAGGTGGGCCATGACCTCAGCAACTACTTTTGTAAAAACGCAAGTGGCCACGGCAAGTCCAAACGGGAGAGCCCTAAATTGAAAATGAGTAACTGAGTCCCCTATGACTACCGCCACCCTGAGGAACGCTGATGATCTGCGTGAATAGGCACATGATAGTACATGTCTTTTAGATCCAACAACACCATAAAACAATTTTTTAAAGATTAGTTTATTGCTGATCCAATAGATTCCATTTTGAAGGGGCGTACTACCAAGAACTCATTTAGAGCCCCAACATTAATGATTGCCCTGAAGGAGCCATCCGGTTTCCAAATCAGAAAGAGGGGGGAATAAATCCCCTCACCCCTCTCAGGCCCAGGAACCTCAACCAGAACTGCTATACGCCATAGCTCCAGGACCTCAGCCTCCAGGGCGCATTATTCTGAGGGAGATGACTGGGAAGGGATTAGCATGAACCTGTCCAGTGGGATAGAAGAAAATTCCAATTTCAGCCCTGATATCAGGCTATGCACCCAGTCACTACTGGCAATTTCTGACCAGGCCAGGTAGAAGGCCGACAGCCTACCCCCTACTGGGACCGGCAGTCGTTGGGGTGGTTTCTTATGCTCTCATGAGGGGCCCTCAAGCATGAACCCCGTACCTCTTCTCTTCCTCTCCCACTTTGCTCGGTCCCTGGAAGGCTTCCTACGATTAAACCTTCTACTGAAGGGACGCCTGTAGGAAGGGATCAACAGACTGAGGAATTTTTTGTCATCATCCCCTGCCTTCTCCAGAAGCTCATCCAGGACCGGTCCAAAGAGCTAATCCCCCTCACAGGGAATGGAACACAGTCCAGATCTGGTCTGAATATCCCCAGGCCAGCACTTCAGCCATAATGCTCTCCGAGCAACATTTGAAAGGCCCGCTGCTCTAGCTGCCAGCCTGACAGAGTCTGCAGAGGCATCAGACAAAAACGTTGCGGCACCTTGAATCATTGGTAAGGTGCTTAGAATAATCTCCTGCGAGGCCCCCTTTTAACTGAGTCTCTTGCTGATTTAAGGCCTCTTTCACACTTCCATCTTTCTGCTTACGTCGCAATCCGTCGATTTTTGAAAATGCAGGATCCTGTAAAAAAAAAATTCCCCATAGACTTGTATTGCCGACAAATCGCGACATATGGCCACACATCGCGTCCGTCGTGCACTGGATGCGTCAGATTTTGGCGGCCTGTCGTCTCAGAAAAACATTCAAGGGAATGTTTTTCTGTACCTCGCATCCAGTGTTTCAGACTGCGCATGCCCAGCAGGAAATATCGCTCTCACGATCTTTCCTGCTGGGCAATGCAGACGGAAGTATGAAAGCAAAACACTTCCGACGGTACGTCACGGCGACGCTTCGTGACGGCCCCGTACCGATGAAGTGTGAAAGAAGCCTTAGCCATATCATCATTGACCTGGCCGTACAGGCCACCGCTGGCCTCCCGGCTCTTGCCGACATTTCCAATGCCCCCCTTAAGAAACATGTCCACCTTCTTATCTAAAGTATCTTTTAGGGTCCCTAAGTCCTCAAAAGGTCAATGAGGATTTCTTCGATGCCTTGGGATAAAGCCCCAAAACTTGATGCAGCAGTGGCCAAGTGTTTGCTACAGGATGCTCAAAGGGGTATCTCCTCTTAAAACGCTGAAGGAAGGGAGCCCCTCTTCTCTGGCCTCTACCACTCCCGATGTACCAGAGACTATTTTTTTTTTTTTCATTTAAGGGGGATGGACCTGCGCTTCCTTTATTCTAGCCCCACAACATGACATCCTGAACAGAACGTTCCAGCCTAGATTACACTATCCCCATAGTGCTCCTGTCCGCTTTCACTAATTTATCCACACGGTCTATGAGGAAACAAAAGCGGCAAGTCGTCTTCCGAAGAAGAGGAAGCTGAAGGAGATGATCTGGAAGAGTCCTCATTTCCCATATAATCTATAGAGGAGTCTGACTATAGGAACTTTGTTTCACATCCTTTCCCCTTAGGATACTCTCCCAGGGATAGGGACATCATGGACATCCTCACTTCTCTTCTAATTTCTTTCAGGCTTGTGGCGAAGTTAGGGGTCGCCTCCGCTACAGACTGCTGAGCACAGGACTTAATCTTTTCGGACAGGAGTATGGCAAGGGGGAGGATCAGGAGAAATAAGGGGAAGAATGTATTACAGTGAACATTCACGAGGAGCACTTACCAGTGATGCAACGAGTAGGCACTGGATTACGGGGGGGGGGCACATCTCAGCAGACGCTGCTGACTCGTCCACTCTGGAGGAGCTCCTGCAGCTGGACTGACTTTCGCTTGCCTGGTCATCAACCATGTTGTCACAGGTCTTTTGCTGGGCTGCACGGGGCTTCTGAACAAGTTGCACATTCTGCTGTGCAGGGTGTACCTGCTCCTGCTGCTAACTTGATTCCATTCTCAGAAATGGGCTAAGAAGCACTGAAGCCTGTGTTAGTGCCCCATTTAACCCCTGCCCGACCTATGACGCATCGCAGTGTATGCGTCATGGCGGAATCGCGTTCCTGCAGGCCAGGTGAAAGGGTTAACTGAAATTTCACCCGACCCGCAGGGACAGAACTTATACTTTAGCCCAGTGGGGGGTGGCTTAGCCCCCACTTGGCTACGATCGCCCTGGTGACCACTTTGTCACCACCCCCCAGATCTGATTGGAGCCAGCATCCATGTGACATAGTAACATAGTTAGTAAGGCCGAAAAAAGACATTTGTCCATCCAGTTCAGCCTATATTCCATCATAATAAATCCCCAGATCTACGTCCTTCTACAGAACCTAATAATTGTATGATACAATATTGTTCTGCTCCAGGAAGACTTCCAGCCCTCTCTTGAACCCCTCGACTGAGTTTACCATCACCACCTCCTCAGGCAAGCAATTCCAGATTCTCACTGCCCTAACAGTAAAGAATCCTCTTCTATGTTGGTGGAAAAACCTTCTCTCCTCCAGACGCAAAGAATGCCCCCTTGTGCTCATCACCTTCCTTGGTATAAACAGATCCTCAGCGAGATATTTGTATTGTCCCCTTATATACTTATAAGGAAGTGACGCTAGCTCTCCATTCAGATGTGGGGGGGGGCGGAGAAAATCATGGCTGCCTCGCTGTCTAGCTTCATGCCTTCCATGGAAGCTGAACAGCGAGGTGCCTGTATACTGCCCTGCCACATACAGCGATCGCCGCCGCTGCAGTGACCGCCACCGCCAGGTGCTCCCCTCTGCTTCCGACCTTCTCCTGCTCATGCCCCCGACCTTCGCTCCCTCCCCCGGAGATCACCCCCTGCTGCTGCCGGCTCCATTTCCTCCTTCTGCTGCATCACATCGGACAGCCCCCGCCCCAGTGATCCCCCTGATCTCCCCCCTGCCCTGTGGATCACCCCCTGCCTCGCTGATGTCCTCCCCTGCCCCATTGATGTCCTCCCCTGCCCCGCAGATCTCCCCCCTGCCCCGCTGATGTCCTCCCCTGCCCCGCTGATCACCCCCAGCCCCAGTTTATCCCATTAGGGTTAGGGTTGGGGCTAAAATTAGGGTTGGGATTAGGGGTAGCGTTAGGATTGGGATTAGGGTTAGGATTAGGGTTGGAATTAGGGGTAGGGTTAGGATTAGGGTTGGGATTAGGGGTAGGGGTGTGTTGGGGTTAGGGTTGGAGATAGAATTGGGGGCTTCCACTGTTTAGGCACATCAGGGTCTCTCCAAACGTGACATGGCGTCCGATCTCAATTCCAGCCAATTCTGTATTGAAAAAGTAAAACAGTGCTCCTTCCCTTCCGAGCTCTCCCGTGCGCCTAAACAGGGGTTTACCCCAACATATGGGGCATCAGCATACTCAGGACAAATTGGACAACGTTTTTTGTCCAACTTCTCGTTACCCTTGGCAAAATTAAAATTTTGGGGGCTAAAAAACCCTTTTTGTAGGAAAAAAAATGATTTTTTGTTTTCACGGCTCCGCGTTATAAACTGTAGTGAAACACTTAGGGGTTCAAAGTTCTATCAACACATCTAGATAAGTTCCTTGGGGATCTAGTTTCCAATATGGGTCACTTGTGGGGGGCTTCTACTGTTTAGGTACATTAGGGGCTCTGCAAACGCAATGTGACGCCTGCAGTGCAGACCATTCCATCTAACTCTGCATTCCAAATGGCGCTCCTTCTCTTCCGAGCTCTGCCATGCGCCCAAACGGTGGTTCCCCCTCACACATAGGGTATCAGCGTACTCAGGACAAATTGGACAACAACTTTTGGAAACCAATTTCTCCTGTTACCCTTGTGAAAGTAAAAAATTGCGGGCTAAAAATCATTTTTGAAGAAAAAAAAGATTTTTTAATTTTCACGGCTCTGCGTTATAAACTTCTGTGAAGCATTTGGGGGTAAAAAGTGCTCACCACACATCTAGATAAGTTCCTTGGGGGGTCTAGTGTCCAAAATGTGGTCATTTGAGGGGGGTTTCTATTGTTTAGGCACATCAGGGGCTCTGCAAATGCAATGTGACGCCCGCAGACCATTCCATCAAGGTCTGCAAATGGCGCTCCTTCCCTTCCGAGCCCCGATGTGTGCCCAAACAGTGGTTTACCCTCACATATGGAGTATCAGCGTACTCAGGACAAACTGGGCAACAAACATTGGGGTCCAATTTCTCCTGTTACCCTTGTGAAAATAAAAAAATGCTTGCTAAAATATAATTTTTGAGGAAAGAAAAATTATTTTTTATTTTCACAGGTCTGCGTTGTAAATTTCTGTGAAGCACTTGGGGGTTTAAAGTGCTCACCACACATCTAGATTAGTTCCATGGGAGGTCTAGTTTCAAAAATGGGGTCACTTGTGGGGGAGCTCCAATGTTTAGGCACACAGGGGCTCTCCTAACGCGACATGGTGTCTGCTAACAATTGGAGCTAATTTTTAATTCAAAAAGTCAAATGGCGCTCCTTCTCTTCCGAGTCCTGCCGTATGCCCAAACAGTGGTTTACCCCCACATGTGAGGTATTGGTGTACTCAGGAGAAATTTCCCAACACATTTTAGGATCCATTTTATCCTGTTGCGCATGTAAAAATGAAAAGATTGAGGCTAAAAAAATTTTTTGTGAAAAAAAAAAGTACTTTTTCATTTTTACAGATCAATTTGTGAAGCACCTGGGGGTTCAAAGTGCTCACTATGCATCTAGATCAGTTCCTTGGGGGGTCTAGTTTCCAAAATGGGGTCACTTGTGGGGGAGCTTCAATGTTTAGGCACATGGGGGCACTCCAAACGCGACATGGTGTCCGCTAACGATTGGAGCTAATTTTTCATTGAAAAAGTCAAATGGTGCTCCTTCCCTTCCGAGCCCTGTCGTGCGTCCAAACAGTGGTTCCCCCCCACATATAGGGTATCTGCGTACTCAGTACAAATTGTACAATAGCTTTTGGGGTCCAGTTTCTCCTTTTACCCTTGGGAAAATAAAAAAATTGTTGCTAAAAGATCATTTTTGTGACTAAAGTTAAATGTTCATTTTTTCCTTCCATTTTTCTTCTGCTACTGTGAAGCACCTGAAGGGTTAATAAACTTCTTGAATGTGGTTTTGAACACCTTGAGGGGTGCATTTTTAGAATGGTGTCACTTTTGGGTATTTTCAGTCATATAGACCCATCAAACTGACTTCAAATGTGAGGTGGTCCCTAAAAAAAATGGTTTTGTAAATTTCGTTGTAAAAATGAGAAATCGCTGGTCAAATTTTAACCCTTATAACTTCCTAGAAAACAAAAATGTTTCCAAAATTGTGCTGATGTAAAGTAGGCATGTGGGTAATGTTATTTATTAAATATTTTGTGTCACATATCTCTCTCGTTTAACCCTTATCCGGCTGAATAGGTACAATTGTAACTATTCCGTTTTAAAATTGCAATAACTTTTTTTTGAAAAGACGTAGAGGGCTGAAATTTCGTGACATCTCTACATTTTTGGTCCAGAATATATTGGCCAAATTTCAATAAAATATCTCCACCCGCTTCCGAGATAAGGGGTCGAGATCTTTTTGCATCCATAACAAGCTGCATAGGTACAAATGTACCTCATATATTTTGAATGAAGATAATGCAAGGGAAAAAGCATAAATTTTTTTTTAACAGTATAAAAATTCAAAATTTGAAAATTGTGAAATTTTCTAAATTTTCGCCAAATTTCCATTAAAAAAAAAAACCACAAAAATTATCGACCTAAATTTACCACTAACATGAAGCCCAATATGTCATGAAAAACAATCTCAGAACCGCTAGGATCCGTTCCTGAGTTATTACCTCATAAAGGGACACTGGTCAGAATTGCAAAAAACGGCCAGGTCTTTAAGGTCAAAATAGGCTGGTTCATGAAGGGGTTAAGCCCTGGGCATGGCTTCCCCCCAGATATCTGGGTCAGCAGGGCCTAGTCCAGGCACCTCTTCCTCCCCCAGAACTGCCACAGCACCCAGTCTCCTGCATACCTCTGACCGAGCCACTGGTCATGGCATGCACAGGACCTGGATGCCCCCCACTCATCCAGGCTCTGCCCCTGACGAGTTGCCAAAGCGACCCCGGCCACATCATCGGGACGCTGACCACATCACAGTTCCCGCCCAGGATGTGTCACCAGCAGAGACCCTGGCCGGCCTTGTCACACAGCTGCCCCCGGAGCTCCAGAACACACCTCAGCCCCACACAAGAGACCATGCAGAATCTACAGGGGTATACTTACCTTCTTCCGGCGCTGGTAATCTTCCAGACACCACTCCACCTGTCTGCTCACCGTTGTGCAGCCCACCCTGGATCCACCGTGGGGCTTCCAGGGACCCCACACCAACCAAGGCAAGTCATGCTGACTGAACCGACAGGCCAGGCCTGGGATCTGTCAATTCTTTTCAACCTTCACAGGTATGTCTAAGGGAAGAGTTTCCGTCAGGGACAGGAAACCAACTGATGAGTGGGAGAGGTGCCGCCCTTTTAGGTTTTCTGTCCCTGAAGGGCGGATCCCCTCTCTTGTGGTGCTGTCATGGGAGACTGAGTAAGTTTATATCCTATTTATTCAAAGAGCAACTTTTCCCTATGATCCCAAAGCAATTTGGTGATGTACAATGCTTTTTCCAGCTTGATAGAGCATTGTGTTACAAGGCAAAAGTGTTATCTAAATGGTTCTGTAAACAAACATTAACCCCTTTCTGACATGTGACGTACTATCCCGTTGAGGTGGGGTGGGCCCGTATGACCACCGATGGGATAGTATGTCATACACGGGGGAGCGCGGCCAGGTGTCAGCTGACTATCGCAGCTGACATCCGGAACTATGTGCCAGGAGCAGTCACGGACCGCCCCCGTCACATTGCGATCAAACATGATCGCGGTGTGCCGGCGGTATAGGGAAGCATCGCGCAAGGAGGGGGCTCCCTGAGACCCCTGGAGCAACGCGATGTGATCGCGTTGCTGCGAGGGTCTCTTACCTCCTCCTCCTCCTTGCAGGCCCAGATCCAAGATGGCCGCTGCATCCGGGTCCTGTAGGGAGGTGGCTTCACTGCGCCTGCTCAGAGCAGGCGCCGGGAAGCCAGGATAAATGCACGTCAGATCGCTGATTTGACACCGTGCACAGCAAAGTGTCAGATCAGCGATCTTACATTATAACATGATGCCCCCCCCTACCTGGGGCAATGTTATAGTGTAGGAAAAAAAAAATATTCACATGTGTAAAAAAAATTTTTTTTAAAGATTCCCCCCCCAAAAAATATTCTTCATATAAATACATAAAAAATAAAAAAAATAATAAAAGTACACATATTTAGTATCGCCGCGTCCGTAACGACCCCACCTATAAAACTATATCACTAGTTAACCCCTTCAGTGAACACCGTTAAAAAAAAAACCGAGGCAAAAAATCACGCTTTATTCTCATACTGCCAAACAAAAAGTGGAATAACACGCGATCAAAAAGACTGATATAAATAACCATGGTACCGCTGAAAACATCATCTTGTCCCGCAAAAAACGAGCCGCCACACAGCTTCATCAGTGAAAAAATAAAAAAGTTATAGTCCTCAGAATAAAGCAATGCAAAAAGAATTATTTTTTCTATAAAATAGTTTTTATCGTATAAAAGCGTCAAGACATAAAAAAATTATATGAGATATCGCTGTAAATGTACTGACCCGAAGAATAAAACTGCATTATCAATTTTACCAAACGCGGAACGGTATAAACGCCTCCCCTAAAAGAAATTCATGAATAGCTGGTTTTTGGTCATTCTGCCTCACAAAAATCGGAATAAAAAAGCGATCAAAAATGTCACGTGCCCGAAAATGTTATCAATAACAACGTCGACTCGTCCCGCAAAAAACAAGACCTCACATGACTCTGTGGACCCAAATGTATAAAATTATAGCTCTCAAAATGTGGTAAAGCAAAAAATATTTTTTGCAATAAAAAGCATCTTTTAGTGTGTGACGGCTGCCAATCATAGAAATCCGCTAAAAAACCCGCTATAAATAGTAAATCAAACCCCCCTTCATCACCCCCTTAGTTAGGGAAAAATTAAAAAAAATGTATTTATTTCCATTTTCCCATTAGGGTTAGGGCTAGGGTTGGGGATAGGTGTTATGAAAGGTAATTCAGTACCACAATGGACATAGAGGTCAGCGCACATATAGTGACCTGGCAATAACCCAAAAAACAAGAACGAGCTCTGAGACGTGGGAACTCTGTTGACCGCAATCCCTAATCCTCTCCAACCACACTAAAGGCAGCCGTGGATTGCGCCTAACGCTCCCTATGCAACTCGGCACGGCCTGAGAAACTAGCTAGCCTGAAGAAAATAAGCCTACCTTGCCTCAGAGAAATACCCCAAAGGAAAAGGCAGCCCCCACATATAATGACTGAGTTAAGATGAAAAGACAAACGTAGAGATGAAATAGATTTAGCAAAGTGAGGCCCAACTTTCTGAACAGAGCGAGGATAGGAAAGGTAACTTTGCGGTCAACACAAAACCCTACAAAAACCACGCAAAGGGGGCAAAAAGACCCTCCGTACCGAACTAACGGCACGGAGGTACACCCTCTGCGTCCCAGAGCTTCCAGCAAGCAGGAAAAAACAAATTGACAAGCTGGACAGAAAAAAACATAAAACAAATAGCAAAGAGGAACTTAGCTATGCAGAGCAGCAGGCCACAGGAACGATCCAGGCGGAAACAGGTCCAATACTAGAACATTGACTGGAGGCCAGGATCAAAGCACTAGGTGGAGTTAAATAGAGCAGCACCTAACAACTTCACCACATCACCTGAGGAAGGAAACTCAGAAGCCGCAGTACCACTTTCCTCCACCAACGGAAGCTCACAGAGAGAATCAGCCGAAGTACCACTTGTGACCACAGGAGGGAGCTCTGCCACCGAATTCACAACAGATAGGGTTAAGGCTACCGTTAGGGTTGGGGCTTAAGTTTGGGGCTAAAGTTATGGTTGGGGCTACATTTACGGTTGGGATTAGGGTTAGGGGTGTGTCAGGGTTAGAGGTGTGGTTAGGGTTACGTTGGGATTAGGGGTGTGTTTGGATTAGGGTTTCAGTTATAATTGGGGGGTTTCCACGGTTTAGGCACATCAGGGGCTCTCCAAACACGACATGGCGTTGATCTCAATTCCAGCCAATTCTGCGTTGAAAAACAGTGCTCCTTCCCTTCCGAGCTCTCCCGTGTGCCCAAACAGGGGTTTACCCCAACATATGGAGTATCAGCGTACTCAGCACAAATTGGACAACAACTTTTGGGGTCCAATTTCTCCTGTTACCCTTGGGAAAATACAAAACCGGGGGCTAAAAAATAATTTTTGTGGGAAAATTTTTTTATTTTTATTTTTACGGCTCTGCATTATAAACTTCTGTGAAGCCCTAGGTGGGTCAAAGTGCTCACCACACATCTAGATAAGTTCCTTAGGAGGTCTACTTTCCAAAATGGTGTCACTTGTGGGGGGTTTCAATGTTTAGGCACATCAGTGGTTCTCCAAACGCAACATGGCGTCCCATCTCAATTCCTGTGAAATTTGCATTGAAAAGTCAGGCGGCGCTCCTTCGCTCTGCCATGCGCCCAAACAGTGGTTTACCCCCACATATGGGGTATCGGTGTACTCGGGACAAATTGTACAACTTTTGGGGTCCACTTTCTCCTGTTACCCTTGGTAAAATAAAAAATTGGAGCTGAAGTAAAAATATTTGTGAAAAAAAGTTAAATGTTCATTTTTATTTAAACATTCCAAAAATTCCTGTGAAACACCTGAAGGGTTAATAAACTTCTTGAATGTGGTTTTGAGCACCTTGAGGGGTGCAGTTTTTAGAATGGTGTCACACTTGGGTATTTTCTATCATATAGACCCCTCAAAATGACTTCAAATGAGATGTGGTCCCTAAAAAACAAAAACAAATTTGTGTTGTAAAAATGAGAAATTTGTGGTCAACTTTTAACCCTTATAACTCCCTAAAAAAAAAAATGGTTCCAAAATTGTGCTGATGTAAAGTAAACATGTGGGAAATGTTACTTATTAAGTATTTTGTATGACATATCTCTGATTTTATTGCATAAACATTCAAAGTTGGAAAATTGCAAAATTTTCGGCAAATTTCCATTTTTTTCACAAATAAACACAGGTAATACCAAATAAGTGTAACCACTAGCATGAAGTACAATATGCCACGAGAAAACAATGTCAGAATCGCCAAGATCCGTTGAAGCGTTCCAGAGTTATAACCTCATAAAGGGACAGTGGTCA
This sequence comes from Ranitomeya imitator, assembly GCF_032444005.1. Classification (NCBI taxonomy): domain Eukaryota; kingdom Metazoa; phylum Chordata; class Amphibia; order Anura; family Dendrobatidae; genus Ranitomeya; species Ranitomeya imitator. The sequence continues at coordinate 130,056,793 of NC_091286.1, forward strand.
GAATTGTAAAAAATGGCCTGGTCATTAACGTGCAAACCACCCTTGGGGGTAAAGGGGTTAAAGTTTTAGTTCTGTGGTCGGGGAAACTCCCCTGGTCTGAATCCCTTTGGTCAATCCTCCAACAAAAGCACTGGAATTGTGATAAATGCCAAGCACTGATTAGACCTGAATGGGTAGCCATCCATCAAGATTTGTACAAGCAGTGGATATTCAGAATACCAGGGCAAATTGCAGAGGTTTTGAAAAATAAGGAAAAGGTCATGTTTTCAGGGTTTCTTTAGCATTACACAGTATAAACTATAATACTAAGAAAATACTGAAAACAATCTGTTAGTGAACTTTAAGGACTGGACTTAGGAACACTGATGAAGCTGCAAAATATAGTACCATGTGTAACAGTAGGTAAACTTTCACAATTTTCTTAATGATAATGATTGTCTGCAAAACATATGAATAATCAACATGTAAAACTTACTATAATACAGTAAATATTTTACAGGTTAGCCTAATGTCTGAATGCCTACTCTGCATCAGAAACGCAACCTCCCTTTACAATGAGATTAGCATTTCCCTCCCTTCTCAGAAATGCCAATAATGTATCTCCTTTTGTGTCCAACCATCTAGTGAACTCACAGCTGTCAACATAAATGCCCAGGTTTTCATCACACCTAGCAAGAAAAGTGAATAGTGTGATTGTAAATATGGCTAAAGGCTTCAGGCATTACTAAACAAGGAGTTTCTCAAACAAAAATGTCGTCATCTACAGTATTGTATATCAATTCAGACCTATTAGTAGAATGCCTGAGAAAATAGGTAATACACCTGCTACACTACTTGTACGATATTTATTCCTAGGCATGCATGAGGTTCAATGCGATAGCACAGCTAATGTTTTGTAAGTTCATGTGTATGCATCGGTCTTAATATATACAACTGCATTTGACTCCAAAACTATTGGTAACGATATTTTACAAACATTTTCAGTTTTAGTCATTTTATTTTTCTTGTCTTTCTGCTTTGCTTAAATTTGGTGAAAAATTCAAATGGCGCAAAATGATGAATTTGGTGCAAATTTAAACACGCTTTTTTTTTCCTTTGCTTGTCGTAGAGGAAAATTAAAAATACATACCGACAGCTCCAGAAAGAGGACATATCACCCTCACGTTGAACATATGGGCTTAGATATAACTGGGGAAGTGAGAAAGAGCTGACACTTGAATCTCAATTGAAGTAGGAACTCACATTCAACATGAGATTCATTATAACTGGGGAAGTGAAAAACGAATAACTGGGGAACTGAAAGTTGACACTTTAACATCTATTGAAGTGGGGACCTCCTGTAGTGGCCAATTACAACAGGAGAATTGCTTGGAGAGACAGCCACTAAGCTTGGAATTTGTTTATTCAGTGGTGGAGAATTACGCTTTCAAGGCATGAGCTTTCATTCATCAAAGCACGGGTCCCAGACTTTTCGGAGCCAGTGATGAATATTGGGGTTTGCATCAATCCGATTTTTATGGGAGATATATACACTGCTAAAAAAAAAAGGGGAACACAAGTCCAACATCCTAGATCTCACTGAATGAAATATTCCAGTTGTAAATCTTTATTCACTACATAGTAATGTGTTGAGAACAATAAAACCTAAAAATTATCAACGTAAATCACAACTATTATCCCACGGAGGTCTGGAGTTGGAATGATGCTCAAAATTAAAGTGGAAAATGAAGTTACAGGCTGATCCAACTTCAGTGGAAATGCCTCGAGAAAAGGAAATGATGCTCAGTAGTGTGTGTGGCCTCCACATGCAGGTATGACCTCCCATCCTCTCCTGGGCATGCTCCTGATGAGGTGGTGGATGGCCTCCTGAGGGATATCCTCCCAGACCTGGACTAAAGCATACGCCAACTCCTGGACAGTCTGTGGTGCAACATGACGTTGGTGGATGGTGCGAGACATGATGTCCCAGATGTGTTCAATTGGATTCAGGTCTGGGGAACAGGCGAGCCAGTCCATAGCTTCAATGCCTTCATCTTGCAGGAACTGCTGACACACTCCAGCCACATGAGGTCTGGCATTGTCCTGCATTAGGAGGAAACCAGGGACAACTGCACTAGCATATGGTCTCACAAGGGTTCTGAGGATCTCATCTCGGTACCTAATAGCAGTCAGGCTACCTCTGACCACATGGAGAGCTGTGAGGCACTCCGAAGAAATGCCACCCCACACCATTACTGACCCACTGCCAAACCGGTCATGCTGAAGGATGTTGCAGGCAGCAGATCGCTCTCCGCGGCATCTCCAGACTGTCCGTGCTCAGTGTGAACCTGCTTTCATCTGTGAAGAGCACAGGGTGCCAGTGGCAAATTTGCCAATGCTGGTGTTCTGTGGCAAATGCCAAGCGTCCTACACAGTGTTGGGCTGTGAACAAAACCTCCATCTATGGACGTCAGGCACTCAGGCCATCCTCATGGAGTCGGTTTCTAACCGTTTGCAGGGCTCTGGCAGTGCTCCTCCTGTTCCTCCTAGCACAAAGGCTGAGGTAGCGGTCCTGCTGCTGGGTGGTTGCCCTCCTATGGCTCCCTCTATGTCTCCTGGTGTACTGGCATGTCTCCTGGTAGCACCTCCAGCTTCTGGACACTATGTTGACAGACAGCAAACCTTCTTGCCACAGCTCGCATTGATGTGCCATCCTGGATGAGCTACACTACCTGAGCCACTTGTGTGGGTTGTGGAGTCTGTCTCATGCTACAAGTGTGAAAGCACAACCAATATTCAAAAGTGACCAAAACATCAGCCAGAAAGCATTGGTACGGAGATGTGGTCTGTGGTCCCCACCTGCAGAACCACTCCTTTATTGAGTGTGTCTTGATAATTGCCAATAATTTCCATCTGTTGTCTATTCTAATAGCACCACATCATATGAAATTGATTGTCAAAAAAACAGTGTTGCTTCCTAAGTGGACAGTTTGATTTCACAGAAGTTTGAGTTACTTGGAGTTATATTCTTTTTAAGTGTTCCCTTAATTTTTTGGAGCAGTGTATTTCAGAGTCATGGACGTATTGGTTTTGATGGATGATGATATCCACACCATGTTTCAGCTCTAAAGAAAGACAAGATCGCAATAGGAAACATACCATCTACCACCTGGGGCCTCCAGTGGCTTAGATATTCTCTAAGTTGGGGATCTCATATGCTACAAGACCTAGAACAACCCACAACCAGCATAAGCAATAGAACGTGGGTGTAACCCTGATTTAATAAAAATGAGAGTTTGGGTATTGATCCTTGTTGATTCTGGAAGACATACTATAGTTTGCTGTGAGAGTATTCCATTTTCCTAATGTGAGCGCTTCCCTCCGTAAAGATGAGAGCCATTCCTGCAACATCATGTTCAGTTCTTCTTTCGTTATTCCTTAATATCTTATGTAACTGCATATACCACATCGTAAATGTAAATATATTACATATTCATGGAATGAATTGTGTAAAAAAAAATATATATATATATTTTATAATATAATTTTTTTTTATTTATTTATTTTATTAACACTGCCTACTTTTACGGACTAAATATATATAAATGCACTGCTATGTATAGAGAAAGTCGGTCTCCTATGAATGACAGTTTAACTCTGCTTGTTATGACCAGTCTCCTGTATTTGTCAGACTAGTGTGTCATTGCAACCTATCGGCAACCCCGCAATCTTAGTCACAGGCACAAAGAATGAAGCGCCACTCTGCCAGTGCTTGCTAAATGCCGCCAAGAGTCTGGCACAGGCATTTAACATATTAAAATAAATGTATATCATGTCGAGGTTAATTTTGGTCAAAGTTTGCCTTATTATCCCACATTGCTGATTAAATCAATACTAATAAAATAAAAAGCAGACAAATTACAATTTGACACAGTCAGTGTTTTATTTCAGCAAATATCTTGTAAATAAAATGATCAACAATACAAAATAAAACTAAATAAAATTTGTCAGTAAGGAACACTGGAAATGTATCCATTTGAAAAAAAAAACATTCTAAAGAGCACCGTTTACATATAATGCTTTATTGGCATTGGCTTCTGTGCGATATTCCTATGCGAGGAAAAAAATTAAAGTTATACTACCATATCACACACACACAAAAAGTTGCACTATGGGTCAACCTTGCAAATATTGCTATAAAATCATTTAACTTTGGCAGAACCATAGAAGCATTACAGAACAAGCCTATTTTTATCGCAGTGCTTTAAAGCTGTTAAAGAGGGTGTATCAGCAATTCTGAGACCTGTGTCTAGAAAAGTATTCAGGTCGTTATTTCCCACAAAAAAATAAAATTATAATAATATGATTGCCATCATCTTCACCTCAATCTCATGGAATTTGTGATACATCCTCTTTAACATCATTTCAAATATCTTCAATAAAGTGCTGGTAATAACCTTACCCCATGTTAACGATGAAATGAATTGTAAACCTGAAAGGTCCTTATGATTGTGGATAAAAAAGGTACCCCCTTTGGCAACATAATGTAAAAATTGATTTTTTTTTCTAAAGGAAACATCCACACGTACAACCACTAATTTCTATGTTCTGAAAGACACTTGTATCTGTAACAAAAGAAATGAAAATATTCAGAGGTATTGGAGTAAACCCATTACAGTGTTTGCCCTTATTCGCATCTCCATGAAAGAAAGATAAAGTAGTTAAAAAAAAAGCCAATCTGACACAGATAGAGGGCCAGAATGGCAAAAATCCACTACAGAGATTTAGTTGTATGGGCATTAAAAAAAAATAATATTTTTAAGAATGCTGCAAGTATTCAGACTGCAAAAGGAAAGCCTGTGTTGGTTAGATTTACTATCGTATTTTGCATAGAATTTAAAGTTGTGTAAATCCAAATGCAATAATTTTTTTATTTTGTGTTTATTTGGGAACTGCAGTCTGGTTTGCAATTTTTAGGTTATGCCAATACAACATACCGTAAGTTTCCATGTCAGAAGAACGTACCGTATATTAAATATAAAATACAATTGCCAGGCTTACAGCAAACAGCCTTCTTTGGTGGCTGCTGCAAAATAAAGTTACATGGTAGCCATTGAGAAGAAAGACCGTGCACCTGAAGAATACAGCTACTCAAGTCCACCATGACGATAACTACTCCTATGAAGAGACTAGGCTATAGAGGAGAACCAAATACTGGAGTACTAGCTATAATTCTGGCGTGTTTATGCCTAGACTACTGTAGCCTTCCACATTAAACATCAGAATCAGGCTGATGGGATAAGTCCATGTGAACAGATCCGAATAGAGTAAATCTTGCAACTCTGGATCGAAGATTGGATCCACAAAAGGTGAGAAATACTTCACTGCTGCATTTCTTACATAAACATCCCCAATGCTTTAAAACAGTTGAATTATATTTTTAAAGGGCAGTTCCAAACATAATTGACAATTCCCCCTCCCCCCAAAAAAATTGTAATCAATAAATTTTTAATAAACTACCACAAAAACAAGTATTCTGTTAAGAACTACATCTTGGTATATCCCACCCACCATAAAACAGCAATATGTAGAGTTCTTAAGAAAGTTGACTTGAAAAAGCTTGTGGTCTTGTTTCTTTTGCAACAGAAGTGGTCATGACCAACTTATATATCTTTTTTTTGAGGTGGACTCAGTTTCCGCATGCCTTGTATCCTGGACAAAAGTTGGTTGATAAAATCCTATAGGGTGAAGAAAAAAAAAAAAAAGACGAAAAAACAAAATTAACATTAACCACATGTCGAAGTTTGGATATATGTTACAGTACATCAGATAAATCAGAGGGGCTTTTTAGGCCTAAACTAAATTACAGTTAAGAAAATGTAAACTCGTAATTTTTCATATGCACTTTTTTTTACCCACATTTCAGTTCTAACGAATGCTCAACCTTCCACTCTTGTCACTGCTGCTGGAATAAGTAATGCTACTTTCTCAAACTGTGCCATACATATGAGAAAATGAGGCCAAACAATTCTTGCAAGTCTGGAAGACTACGTGCTGACCAACACAAAGGTGTGAGGCATGTTGAATTTCAATGCCGGATCCTCTTGTTTTCCTGCATGATTAGCCACCATTAGGGGTGCCTAGCAGCGCTCCTCCAATTAAACTCATGTGTATGTGAGGGGGGTGGGGGGTGTCGAGGGGAAATCTGTTGAGTCATCTCAAGAATTATGGGTGCAATGCAATTAAGTGTATCAGAAGTCTATTGAATAGGGAAATCTATGCTGGAAACCATACAAAAATTACTTTATCGAAGCAAGTTATATGCCCTGTTTCGGATAAAGTATAAATTGAGGCCAAGACAATGATTTTATGTAAATACCCAAAATCTAGAAATGCTACGATAGAAGTTAGATAACATATCTAATACCCATTTTCTACATCAATGCACTAGATTAGACTTGGGCAAAGTGTGGTCTGCACGGGAACAGCCCAAGGGCTTTGTGGGCAGCACGGTGGCGCAGTGGTTAGCACTGCAGCCTTGCAGCGCTCGAGTCATGGGTTCTAATCCCACCCAGGACAACATCTGCAAAGAGTTTGTATGTTCTCTCCGTGTTTGCGTGGGTTTCCTCCGGGCACTCCGGTTTCCTCCCACATTCCAAAGACATACTGATAGGGATTATAGATTGTGAGCCCCATTGGGGACAGTGATGATAATGTGTGCGCTGCGGAATATGTTAGCGCTATATAAAAATAAAGATTATTATTATTATAAGCAGTCGCTGGTCGCCGGCGTCTCTCCTTCACCGATATCTGCTTCTTTGGAATGCAGATACCAGGGAATATAATAAGACAGGCCATGCTCCATCATTGAGCCACTGCATTTGAGAGAGCAGCAGGCGTGATGGCATCACTACATCGTGCCTCAGTACACGGAGCTGCAGGGGGACATGCAAAAGGGAATAGCTTTTTTTATTTTTACACATCATTCTGCAGGAGGTGTTGGGGGAGGGGTGTTGACAATATTGTGTAAGGGGCTATATTCAGACATCTTTCTAAGTGAGTGGATGTGTGGGTACATCATTCTGCATGAGGCAGAATACTGTATTAGTCTATGTTTCCACATTCCGCAAAGGCAGCGCTTTGGACGCAGCACATACCGGCTCCGTCCAAAGCGCTGTCGGCTTTTGTGCGCAAAGCGATTCCATATGTGTTCATTGAACACATGCAAAGTCACCGCATCCTATACATAGGATGCTACTTATCTTGCGGAGACTGAGCCACATGTGTGTATACGCCGGTCTGCCACCTGCATCTTTGCGCATAGTGGAGATGGGATTTCATAAAATGTACACAGCGCCCAATCCGCAGCAAATACTAAATGTGGAAACATACCCTAAAATAGCTACGTGTGGATATTCTTGGGGGGCTGTGGGGACATAATACTGTAGTGAGGCAGTGTGGGAACTGCGGGGCATAATTGTATTAAGGGTAGTGATGAGTGAGTACTCATTGCTCGGGTTTTCCCGAGCACGCTTGGGTGACCTACGAGTATTTATGACTGCTCGGAGATTTCGTTTTCATCATGGCAGCTGAATAATTTACAGCTAGTAGCCAGGCTGAGTACATGTGGGGGTTGCCTGGTTGCTAGGGAATCCCCACATGTAATCAAGCTGGCTAATAGCTGTAAATCATTCAGCTGTGGAGATGAAGACAATCTCTGAGCAGTCAAATACTCGGATGTCACCTGAGCGTGCTCGGGAAAACCCAAGTAATGAGTACACTCGCTCATCACCAATTAAGAGCCGTTGTTCAAAATAAGTGATCCTCTGTAATTAGCTGCTACAGATAATACATGTCACAGTGCGGTCTGTTTTAATATGTATTAGCAGCAATTAATAAGCAGAATTAAGTCTGACTAGTTTAGTTTTACATTGATTTGTATCCCTTAATATTGAGAATTAAGTTCAGCCCTCCACAACAGTCACAGTAGCTCATGTGGCCGCTTTGGAAAAATCCCCACCTCTCTGCTATAGAAATTCTACAAGAACTTAAAAATTAAAATGACTGTTACTCTTTATTTCATAAATCAATAGTACACCTGAAAATAAGAAACTTTGTAACATCTGTGAAATCTGCTGCCTTCTCTGCCAGAATTGGTCATTATCAAAATTCTCAATTCTGATGTATAATCAGTTTTCAGTGAAGACGGAATCTCATCAGTAGCCGCTATCTCCTATCTCAGGAATGGGAGAGTGTCTTCACTGAATACAGATTATACATCACAATTGAGAATTTTGATAATGACTGAACAATTCTGGTAGAGAAAAAAAAACAGATTTCAAAGATATATACCGTATAACAATAGTACACTTGAAAATTAAGAAACTTTGTATTTTCATGTGCTTAAAGAGTAATCTGTTTTAATTTGTTTTTGCAGTGTTGTCTTACTTCATGTATGAATTCTAAGTCTAAATACATGGAGTGCTTGATTTTTTATTTTAGTCTGCACATTTTGCAACAGGGAAAAAGTGCAAAACGCAACAAAAACCTAGAAATCAATGAATATAAGATTGTATGGGAGCAAGTTTTTTTTTTATTATGTACTCTATAAATTTGGATGACAACTTAGTATTCCATCTGCTTTGTTTTGTTGAATTTCACTTTATTACAGGTCCTTCTCAAAAAATTAGCATATAGTGTTAAATTTCATTATTTACCATAATGTAATGATTACAATTAAACTTTCATATATTATAGATTCATTATCCACCAACTGAAATTTGTCAGGTCTTTTATTGTTTTAATACTGATGATTTTGGCATACAACTCCTGATAACCCAAAAAACCTGTCTCAATAAATTAGCATATCAAGAAAAGGTTCTCTAAACGACCTATTACCCTAATCTTCTGAATCAACTAATTAACTCTAAACACATGCAAAAGATACCTGAGGCTTTTATAAACTCCCTGCCTGGTTCATTACTCAAAACCCCCATCATGGGTAAGACTAGCGACCTGACAGATGTCAAGAAGGCCATCATTGACACCCTCAAGCAAGAGGGTAAGACCCAGAAAGAAATTTCTCAACAAATAGGCTGTTCCCAGAGTGCTGTATCAAGGCACCTCAATGGTAAGTCTGTTGGAAGGAAACAATGTGGCAGAAAACGCTGTACAACGAGAAGAGGAGACCGGACCCTGAGGAAGATTGTGGAGAAGGACCGATTCCAGACCTTGGGGAACCTGAGGAAGCAGTGGACTGAGTCTGGTGTGGAAACATCCAGAGCCACCGTGCACAGGCGTGTGCAGGAAATGGGCTACAGGTGGCGCATTCCCCAGGTAAAGCCACTTTTGAGCTACAGAGAAGCAGCACTGGACTGTTGCTAAGTGGTCCCAAGTACTTTTTTCTGATGAAAGCAAATTTTTTCGGAAATCAAGGTGCCAGAGTCTGGAGGAAGACTGGGGAGAAGGAAATGCCAAAATGCCTGAAGTCCAGTGTCAAGTACCCACAGTCAGTGATGGTGTGGGGTGCCATGTCAGCTGCTGGTGTTGGTCCACTGTGTTTCATCAAGGGCAGGGTCAATGCAGCTAGCTATCAGGAGATTTTGGAGCACTTCATGCTTCCATCGGCTGAAATGCTTTATGGAGATGAAGATTTCATTTTTCAGCACGACCTGGCACCTGCTCACAGTGCCAAAACCACTGGTAAATGGTTTACTGACCATGGTATTACTGTGCTCAATTGGCCTGCCAACTCTCCTGACCTGAACCCCATAGAGAATCTGTGGGATATTGTGAAGAGAAAGTTGAGAGACGCAAGACCCAACACTCTGGATGAGCTTAAGGCCGCTATTGAAGCATCCTGGGCCTCCATAACATCTCAGCAGTGTCACAGGCTGATTGCCTCCATGCCACGCCGCATTGAAGCAGTCATTTCTGCCAAAGGATTCCCGACCAAGTATTGAGTGCATAACTGAACATTATTATTTGTTGGTTTTTTTTTGTTTGTTATTAAAAAACACTTTTATTTGATTGGATGGGTGAAATATGCTAATTTATTGAGACAGGTTTTTTGGGTTATCAGGAGTTGTATGCCAAAATCATCAGTATTAAAACAATAAAAGACCTGACAAATTTCAGTTGGTGGATAATGAATCTATAATATATGAAAGTTTAATTGTAATCATTACATTATGGTAAATAATGAAATTTAACACTATATGCTAATTTTTTGAGAAGGACCTGTATTTTCTTCTCCCATCTTTATAGCTACACTGCACCATTAATTCAAATCTTATGCATATAAGGTCAAATACTAAATTATTCAGCTATAGTCATTAAACCATGCATTTTTCTGCCTTTAACTAAACACTCATTCTTGTATTTCTATTTAGTTAAGGGAAGACATACAAATATTTTTTTTATAACAATACTATTACAACTGGAAAGAATTTTAATGACAGATGGAAATCTGCAATGTACAGAAGCTTGGAACAAAAATAACCCAGTTGTCACATCTCCAAACTGATAGCATGGTTTTAGAAGCAGAATCCCAAATCAGACTCATGAACCGCAAAAGCTAGGAACTCCGCAGCCTGCATTGCTTTCAGCGCTCAGATTTTGTTATCACAGTTGGGCTCATCAGAACCCAATAAAGTATGAGTAATTTACACACTGGTGAATGAAACCGTGTATACAAAGTAACAGTGTCATTTAAACCTGTACGTGCTCTTCAATAAAAAAAAATAAAAATAACGCCCATATGTGTAAAGCAGATTCATGCTGCCTGATTCATGGGTTGCATATATCGGGCTCTGCTGTATGATTTCAGCCAGGTACTTGTGACTAAGGGTAAGTTCACACAGGGCGTTTTTGCTGCTTTTTTTTCTGCAGCAAAACCTGATCTTCTGACAGGAAAGAAGCTGTGTCAAAACACAGGTTTAGGTGCGTTTTTTTGTTGTGTATTTGGTGAGGTTTTTTTTGGGTATGTTTTTTTTCCCCCTCTTTGTTCTTGCTAATGTCCTTGGAATTTCAGCAGCAAAAACGCAGCACATAATGATACCTGCATTTCTGCGGCGTTTTTTTCTTCAACACCCATTCAAGTCAATGGGTGAAAAAAGGCAGCAAAAACACTGAAAGAAGTGACATGCTCCATGCCCAAAAACACAGGAAAGCACAAAATACTGATCACACAAAAAAATAATGTGTGTGCATGAGATTTCTGAAATATCATAGGCTTTGCTGGTATTGTAAAAAGCAGCTGAAAATTAGCATAAAAAATGCAGCAAAAACGTCCTGTGTGAACTTACCCTAACACACTGCAGTGTTTGAGAAAAAAAAAACAAAAGAAACCAAAAACACTTTGAAAGCCACCATGGACCAAAGCACAGGATAATAATAGGAGAGGCTGGTCTCAAGTGTCTTCTCCGACCCCCCACCCCCTTGTTTGATGGGTTTTCGGCCTGCATGTGTAGAGACCTGCCAAGCCTTGGCCATGGGTGGGAGAAGCTTTTTTTTCTCCTAGTTGCCCATATGCTTGGTTGCTTGCAGCTTCTAATGTATATTTTTCTCTGAAACGCCACAGTGTTTCACAGTCAAATATACCTACTTTAACCCCTTAATCCCATATGACGTACTATCCCGTCCAGGTGACCTGGGACTTAATTCCCATGGACGGGATAGTACGTCATATGCGATCGGCCGCGCTCACGGGGGGAGCGCGGCCGATCGCGGCCGGGTGTCAGCTGCCTATCGCAGCTGACATCCGGCACTATGTGCCAGGAGCGGTCACGGACCGCTCCCGGCACATTAACCCCCGGCACACCGCGATCAAAGATGATCGCGGTGTGCCGGCGGTGCAGGGAAGCATCGCGCAGGGAGGGGGCTCCCTGCGGGCTTCCCTGAGACGATCGGTACACGGTGATGTGCTCACCGTGTACCGAGCGTCTTCTCCCTGCAGTCCCCGGATCCAAAATGGCCGCCGGGCTGCATCCGGGTCCTGCAGGGAGCACTTCCGGGTCAGGATCAGGCTGCAGCTGCAGCTCTAATCCTGCCCGGCTGTATGTCAGATCACCGATCTGATAGAGTGCTGTGCACACTGTCAGATCGGTGATCTGTGATGTCCCCCCCTGGGACAAAGTGAAAAAGTAAAAAAAAAAATTTCCACACTTGTAAAAAAAGAAAATAAAAAAAAAATTCCTAAATAAAGCAGAAAAAAAAAAAATATTATTCCCATAAATACATTTCTTTACATAAAAAAAAAACAAAAAAACAATAAAAGTACACATATTTAGTATCGCCGCGTCCGTAACGACCCGACCTATAAAACTGGCCCACTAGTTAACCCCTTCAGTGAACACCGTAAGAAAAAAAAAAAAAAAACGAGCCAAAAAACAACGCTTTATTATCATAACGCTGAACAAAGAGTGGAATAACACGCGATCAAAAAGACGGATATAAATAACCATGTTACCTCTGAAAACGTCATCTTGTCCCGCAAAAAACGAGCCGCCATATAGCATCATAACCAAAAAAATAAAAAAGTTATAGTCCTCTGAATAAAGCGATGCCAAAATAATTACTTTTTCTATAAAATAGCTTTTATCGTATAAAAGCGCCAAAACATAAAAAAAATGATATAAATGAGGTGTCGCTGTAATCGTACTGACCCGAAGAATAAAACTGCTTCATCAATTTTACCAAACGCGGAACGGTATAAACGCCTCCCCCAAAAGAAATTCATGAATAGCTGGTTTTTGGTCATTCTGCCTCACAAAAAAATCGGAATAAAAAGCGATCAAAAACTGTCACGTGTCCGAAAATGTAACCGATAAAAACGTCAACTCGTCCCGCAAAAAACAAGACCTCACATGACTCTGTGGACCAAAATATGGAAAAATTATAGGTCTCAAAATGTGGAGACGCAAAAACTTTTTTGCTATAAAAAGCGTCTTTTAGTGTGTGACGGCTGCCAATCATAAAAATCCGCTAAAAAACTCGCTATAAAAGTAAATCAAACCCCCCTTCATCACCCCCTTAGTTAGGCTAGGTTCACATTGCGTTAATGGGTTAACGCTAACGGACAGCGTTGCACGGCGAAAATGTCACAATTAACGCCGTGCAACGGGTCCGTTAGCACAACCATTGACAGCAATGTGATTTTCAGGTGTAGCGCATCGCTAGAGCGTGCCATTTTCGGCTCGCGCTAGCAAGGTGCCATTCTTTTGTGGCGCGCCTCAGACGCTGCTTGCAGCGTCCGCGGCGCGCCCGAGGTCCGATCCCCGATCTTCCAGAGCGGGGACGTTAACGCGACCACTAAACACGACACCTAAAAAGACATTGTGTTAGCGCAATCCGCTAGTGCTAAACGGATTTCCCTAACGCAATGTGAACCTAGCCTTAGGGAAAAATAATAAAATTAAAAAAAATGTATTTATTTCCATTTTCCGGTTAGGGTTAGGGCTAGGGTTGGGGCTAGGGTTAGGGTTTGGATTACATTTACGGTTGGGATTAGGGTTGGGATTAGAATTAGGGGTGTGTCTGGGTTAGGTGTGTGGTTAGGGTTACAGTTGGGATTAGGGTTAGTGGTGCGTTTGGATTAGGGTTTCATTTATAATTGGGGGGTTTCCACTGTTTAGACACATCAGGGGCTCTCCAAACGCGACATGGCGTCCGATCTCAATTCCAGCCAATTCTGCATTGAAAAAGTAAAACAGTGCTCCTTCACTTCCGAGCTCTCCCGTGCGCCCAAACAGGGGTTTACCCCAACATATGGGGTATCAGCGTACTCGAGACAAATTGGACAACAACTTTTTGGGTCCAAGTTCTCTTGTTATCCTTGGGAAAATAAAAATTTGGGGGGCTAAAAATCATTTTTGTGGGAAAAAAAAAGGATTTTTATTTTCACGGCTCTGCGTTGTAAACTGTAGTGAAACACTTGGGGGTTCAAAGTTTTCACAACACATCTAGATAAGTTCCATGGGAGGTCTAGTTTCCAATATGGGGTCACTTGTGGGTGGTTTCTACTGTTTGGGTACATCAGGGGCTCTGCAAATGCAACGTGACGCCTGCAGACCAATCCATCTAAGTCTGCATTCCAAATGGCGCTCCTTCCCTTCCGAGCTCTGCCATGAGCCCAAACAGTGGTTCCCCCCCACATATGGGGTATCAGCGTACTCAGGACAAATTGAACAACAACTTTTGGGGTCCAATTTATTCTGTTACCCTTGTAAAAATACAAAGCTGGGGGCTAAAAAATCATTTTTGTGAAAAAAAAAAGAATTTTTATTTTCACGGGTCTGCGTTATAAACTGTAGTGAAACACTTAGGGGTTCAAAGTTCTCACAACACATCTAGATAAGTTCCATGGGAGGTCTAGTTTCTAATATGGGGTCACTTGTGGGGGGTTTGTACTGTTTGGGTACATCAGGGGCTCTGCAAATGCAACGTGACTCCTGCAGACCAATCCATCTAAGTCTGCATTCCAAATGGCGCTCCTTCCCTTCCGAGCTCTGCCATGCGCCCAAACAGTGGTTCCCCCCCACATATGGGGTATCAGCGTACTCAGGACAAATTGGACAACAACTTTTGGGGTCCAATTTATTATGTTACCCTTGTGAAAATACAAAACTGGGGGCTAAAAAATTTTTGCGAAAAAAAAATAAATTTATTTTAACGGCTCTGCGTTATAAACTGTAGTGAAACACTTGGGGGTTCAAAGCTCTCAAAACACATCTAGATAAGTTCCTTAGAGGGTCTAGTTTCCAAAATGGTGTCACTTGTGAGGGGTTCCAATGTTTAGGCACATCAGGGGCTCTCCAAACGCAACATGGCGTCCCATCTCAATTCCAGTCAATTTTGCATTGAAAAGTCAAATGGCGCTCCTTTCCTTCCGAGCTCTGCCATGCGCCCAAACAGTGGTTTACCCCCACATATGGGGTATCGTCGCACTCAGGACAAATTGCACAACAACTTTTGTGGTCTAATTTCTTCTCTTACCCTTGGGAAAATAAAAAATTGGTGGCGAAAAGATTATTTTTGTGAAAAAATATGATTTTTTATTTTTACGGCTCTGCATTATAAACTTCTGTGAAGCACTTGTTGGGTCAAAGTGCTCACCACACCTCTAGATAAGTTCCTTAAGGGGTCTACTTTCCAAAATGGTGTCACTTGTGGGGATTTCAATGTTTAGGCACATCAGGGGCTCTCCAAACGCAACATGGCATCCCATCTCAATTCCAGTCAATTTTGCATTGAAAAGTAAAATGGCGCTCCTTCCCTTCCGAGCTCTGCCATAAGCCCAAACAATGGTTTACACCCATATACGGGGTATCAGCGTACTCAGGACAAATTGGCCAACAATTTTTGAGGTTCAATTTCTTCTCTTACTCTTGGGAAAATAAAAAATTGGGGGCGAAAAGATCATTTTTGTGAAAAAATATGATTTTTTATTTTTACGGCTCTGCATTATAAACTTCTGTGAAGCAATTGGTGGGTCAAAGTGGTCACCACACATCTAGATAAGTTCCTTAGGGTGTCTACTTTCCAAAATGGTGTCACTTGTGGGGGGTTTCAATGTTTAGGCACATCAGTGGCTCTCCAAACGCAACATGGTGTCCCATCTCAATTCCTGTCAATTTTGCATTTAAAAGTCAAATGGCGCTCCTTCCCTTCCGAGCTCTGCCATGCGCCCAAACAGTGGTTTACCCCCACATATGGGGTATCAGCGTACTCAGTACAGATTGTACAACAATGTTTGGCATCCATTTTATCCTGTTACCCTTGGTAAAATAAAACAAATTGGAGCTGAAATAAATTTTGTGTGAAAAAAAGTTAAATATTCATTTTTATTTAAACATTCCAAAAATTCCTGTGAAACCCCTGAAGGGTTAATAAACTTCTTGAATGTGGTTTTGAGCACCTTGAGGGGTGCAGTTTTTAGAATGGTGTCACACTTGGGTATTTTCTATCATATAGACCCCTCAAAATGACATCAAATGAGATGTGGTCCCTAAAAAAAAATGGTGTTGTAAAAATGAGAAATTGCTGGTCAACATTGAACCCTTATAACTCCCTAACAAAAAAAAATTTTGGTTCCAAAATTGTGCTGATGTAAAGGAGACATGTGGGAAATGTTACTTATTAAGTATTTTGCGTGACATATCTCTGTGATTTAAGGGCATAAAAATTTAAAGTTGGAAAATTGCGAAATTTTCAAAATTTTCGCCAAATTTCCGTTTTTTTCACAAATAAACGCAAGTTATATCGAATAAATGTTACTACTAAAATGAAGTACAATATGTCACGAGAAAACAATGTCAGAATCGCCAAGATCCGTTGAAGCGTTCCAGAGTTATAACCTCATAAAGGGACAGTGGTCAGAATTGTAAAAATTGGCCCGGTCATTAACGTGCAAACCACCCTCGGGGCTTAAGGGGTTAAACCCTACATCCAGACTGATGCATGCTACCCGTAAAACAAGCAGCATATAGCAGTTGTCAGTGCCTCTTTAAAAAAGAAAAAAAGTTAAATATTCCTTTAAAATGCAGGCACTGATAGCTGCAAGTATTGTACATAACATTTTAGAAAAGTTATAAATGGTGTCTATATGTTGGAGATGAATTATGGCACATCAGCTCTCCGTTCAGCTAGCTTAACATTTCAGTACATAAATAGAGGTGAGAAAGTGATAATACAAGTGGATTACGTGTGTTCTACAATGTGTAATGCATGACCTTAGAGGAATAGCGCCTTCAAGTGATTTGACCAAGGTCATACTTTAGACTATGGACCTGTATTACTGTCCTATTCTCCTCACTATAGGACACCTGGTTCTAAGAGCTACCACCATTTTACTTGGGAACATCCCTACACAAAAATGCATCATTTTAAGCAAACTGAACCTCAAGTTTTACCAAATTTGTTTGACTTTCCTATATATGAACTAGTATTATTCGTAGCTAGGTACAAGGTCAACTAAATTGGTTTTACATTTTGGTTTATATTAAAGGGCATAATTTTTCAATTAGCTCACTTGTGCTAGAGCAAGGCATTTTATAAAACACAAATTAGAAGAATATTTAAAAAATACATAATCAATAATTACCTCTGTTGGTTTGTAGCAATCTACTAACGATTCCTAAAAGAGAAAATACAATGAATGAAGACAAAACAAACTACAGGTGTCCAATATTAAAATGGAAGTAATCAGAAAATGTTCCCTACATTTGGGCAGTGAATTTTTGTCTTCACATCACAATCTTCATTAAAAACATAGTTCATACTCTTGCAGTTTTTACACGGACCATTGGCATTTTCTCTTCAACTCCTAATACCTGTCCTGTAGTTCTCTTATCAGTAGAAGCAGCCTTAAAATGAGGCATAACACCCCTATACACTGCTGATAACACAGTATCCATCATAGTATACCATGTCAGAGGTGAACCTCCCCCACCACTCCCTTCAGAGACCTTTAGGCTGGAGTCACACTTTCCTTGTGCAAGGGACTAGGGCCAATTATGCAAATGACACTCAGCTCAAACTTTGTCAGACTGAGTCCTGTCGGTGCACTGTGCTTAAATTCTCTCACATGAGCGAATCGCAGTACAGATACAGAGGAGTTGGAGAAAGTAGTTTCTCCATCCCCTCCATTGCCACAATCCACGGTAATTGGACATCCAAATGTAGTCTAGTGTTTCTCATGCACCCAAAAACTTGTATGGGTGCGTGTGGTCCGATCATGGGATGCATTCACAGCATGCTGCGACTGTTTTCTGATGCTGAATAGGCATGCAAAAATAATCACAGATCTGAGCTGCTCCATAGTATAACATTGCGCCGAGTGCTATGTGATAAAATACAGCAAAGTACTCGGTCATTTTATATGTTAGTGTGAGCGAGGGAGGCCTCAAACGAACTCATTAGATTCATCAATATAAAAGATATTGAAATTGACAGTTGTGACAATGTATACAGGTTTCCTGAAAAAAAACAAAAACAAAAAAAAAGTCTTGAAAAGCCTTAGTAGTATAGTAGTCAATGCAAGTTTTTTTTTTATTATTAAAAAATTAAAAGAACTAACAATTTGAAAAAAAAAAAAAAAAACCCACCCCAATTTAATGAACAGGTCATTTTCTGACGATATCTTCCCTACAGATTGGATAACCATGGGCACGGTGGCTCAGTGGTTAGCACTGCAGCCTTGCAGCACGGGAGTCCTGGGCTCAAATCCCAGCAAGGACAACATCTGCAAGGAGTTTGTATGTTCTCCCCGTGTTTCTGTGGGTTTCCTCTGGGTTCTGCGGTTTCCTCCCACATTACAAACACATACGGATAGGAAATTTAGATTGTGAGCCCCATCTGGGACAGTGACGATAATGTGTGCAAACTGTAAAGTGCTGCAGAATATATGTTAGTGCTATATAAAAATAAAGATTATGATTACCAAACAAACTTCATGAAAGCGGATTAAACTGGATGGATACACTGGGGCTTAAAAGGGCATATCTGGAACTATATGGAGAAGAAAAAAAAAAAAAATGTACCCAAGCACTAACAGGCAGGTAATTGTAGCTTACCTGCTGGTTGAGCATGGCGCCGTTATTCCCTGACACAGAGCGGTTACATGCTCCTGCCGGGAATTCCTATGCCTCCGACGCGATAGGGTAGGACTTCTGATTGACAGCCAGCTCCCCTAGTTAGGCAGCGGGGATCCGGCAACTAGAATGACACTGGAAGTCCCGCCCCCATTGACAGAGCAGACAAGAAAAAAAGACTTCTCCGCTTTGTAGACGTGAAGTCAGCAGAGGTTTCTGAATCTTCGGCAGGAGACCGCTCTGTGCTGGGGAAGAACGGCAATTACCTGACTGTTAATGCTGAGGCACATTTTTTTGTTTGTCCATAAAAGTCCTGGATATCCCCTTTAAAAAGGACAAGGAAAAACAGATGTATGAACGAGTGCTATTAAAAAAAAAAAAAAGGGGGCGACAAATTAAACCAGGGCTTTTGGTATTACCAGTCTATATATAGTTTACCAAGCACAAGTGATCAGAACCATTGATAAAACTGTGTGTTGGCCCCTAAACAGCATTTCCCTTTTCAATGTTGTGCTAAATGATTTATCATGGCCAACAACAATGAAACAATAATAAAAAAAATAATAATAATAGTAGTGTCAGACATCAAACCAGTAAGGGGGTTTCATTACAGGATGTGGTATGCCATGGTTTCCAGCGGTATAAGCATACACTGACAAGAACGCTGCCATCAGGTGACACTTTTTTGTAGGATGCTTCTGTATATTATTTAGTCAATGACACTATTCCCATATACGGTACTTGGGGGGGGGGGGGGGGGGGGGGGGTTGATTTCTACATACACTATATAGTGAAAAAAGTATGAATGCGGTACCTGTAATTTGACAACCCGTTCTTCTTCATTAGCCGCATCTAGAAGATCGTCTATATCTATTTCTACTTCTGGCATTTCTTCTTCCTGAAAGGAAACAAGGATACAATGATTTTGAACAAAAAATGTGCACAATATGCTAATCGTACGATAGAAAAGCCAGCAGTTGTGTATAATTCACGATTTATTATAATTATTAAATAGGGGGAGCCTTCCATGAAGCCAACAATTGAACTGCTGCAGCAGCGTGCAGAAATCCAGCCAGCGTCAGCAGTGCTTGTATGCTGTATAGCACATAGGAAACCGGCAACAAGCAGGAAAGTAGCAAATTAAAATGCTCAGTTCTTCAGAGTGCACAATGTTAGGAAGGAAATTGCAAAACTGACGTTTTCTTGCAAGCATTTTGCAATAATTTATACACTAATGATTAAAATGGGAATCACTCTAGGATACCAAGAAAAGTCAATAATTATATTAACTTATTCAAAAAGGAAACCAAGTCATTTTTAGACCCTGAATTACCCCTGCATTAGGTTGCTTCCCAGTATCTCAAACACTAACGTCAACTTGTAGTTTGGCAAAACAACAACTTTTATTAATAGTTCTTCAATAAAGTGCTGCTCCACAGAACTAGAAAAAGCTATTACACCGCCTGAGCGACTACATTAAAATAAATTCCAAGCAGCGGGATTGGTGTGGCATTAAACAGTTGAGCGAATATGTTTGGAATCAGGCGCCAAATCTGAATTTGCCATATTGGTACTCTATTCATGTCGAATTTATGTTTGATGATAGTTTCTGAACATATTCGTTCATTTCTACTACCCATTAACTCCAATGACGTTCAGCGAATATTGCAAAAAATAATATTAGACGATCATAATCAGAACCAAATTTTGAAAAATTCGCTTAACTCTAATCATACGCACACAGACACACATGGGATACTGGAAAATAGCCCACTACAGGGCTGGAGTCAGTCAAAATAATGTGACCGATTCCCTTTAAGAGTTTTTTTCCCCATACCATTTATGGTTCAGCATAATTTAAAATAAGCCAGGATCTCTCTGTTTTCCTTTTGTGCTGTACAGTAATGTGACTAGCACAGCACTTAAGAACAATCGCATGTCTATGCACAACAGATTCATTCTCTGAAATACACAGGAACCAGCGTGGTTGGGGAGGCTGAAGAGAACCAAATTCTCAAGCATGCCTACGTCAAAATAGATCAGATATACAAGAACTGCAGGGCAAATCTTATTCAACATCCAATGGGCAAAAGTGAAGCCGGAAACATGCACAAAGAAAGCATTCACTAAATATGAGTAGGTGCTGTTACTTATTAAAATCAAGATTTCATGAAAATGCTTTTCACAGCAAAAAAAAAAAAAAAATAAAAACAGACACTTTGTAAGCAATGAAATATGTAGGTGCCATCAGCAGGAATTTCCATTGCTAGAAACGAGATGCGACCTAAGCTGGAGACCATCCAAATGCTGAACATGTAGGATAATAATAGGCACCATCTGACGCCATAGCAGAAAACACTGTTTCACATAGCTCTGTATTGTGCTGAAAATTACAAGCGAGCAGACTGCACACAGCATGTGCAAGTAGAAGCATTTAGTTCCCCGAGAGAAGATTATAAATAGCAGAATGCAGAGGGAGAATTCACGACAAACTGTTGTGAGCTTCCCATCAGCGCAGCACCAGTGTGTGCACAGCCAGTGTCAAGCCAAGTGGCCTCTGGTTTGCTTCGGCTCTACACTGGGCCATCAAGGGTAAGTTGTAGGGACACTTCATTGTCAGTTCTGGAAATGGATAGTCATCATAAACAGAATGTACCTGGTCTAGAACATATGGGAAGCAAGACTAATACAGCAAGAAACGAGAAATTGTAAGGCAACATTCCTTTGCTGAACTCCTGACACCTCACAAGTTATCAAGAAGTCCATAAAAAATAAAAAATTTACACACCACATCTAACAGCTAAATCTAATGATCGCTACTTCCTGCAGATTCCCCTGGATCTCTACGCAGCATTCAACATGGTGGTTCACCAGCTCTTCCTCACCATGTGCTGCTCCATCAGCCTAAGGGCTCCTTTCCACTTGCGAGGAAAACGGACGAGTGCAATCCGATAAAAAAAACAAAAAAAATCGGATTGCACTCGGACCAATGTTAGTCAATAGGTGTCTTCATTTGCAATTTTTTTCTCAGCCGAAATCGGAGAAAAAAAAAATAAAAAAAATCGCAGCATGCTGCGTATTGCTGCAATTCTCGGACGAGACTCGCCAATGCGAGTCAATGGGTTCGACAAAAAAAAAAAAACGCACAGCACTCGCACCATGCGAGTGCTGTCCAATTTTTACGCACCGGTGTCCTTTGAAAAGCCAGCAATTCAGCGCGGTGTACAGTAAAATCACACTGACAGGTTAGATTAGAGTAGATATATACACACAGAATGGGTATATATACACATATATATGTCAGGGACATACATACATACATACATACATACATACATACCAGCGCTAGATAGCAGAAAAGCCAGTAATTCAATTGCCGGCTTTTGCCATCTCCTTCACAAACCCGACATGATATGAGACGTGGTTTACATACAGCATATCATCTCATATCCTTTTTTGTGCATATTCCACACTACTACTGTTAGTAGTGTGTATGTGCAAAATTTGGGCGCTCTAGCTATTAAATTTAAGGCTTAAATCGCGGAAAAAAAAAATCGGGCAGATATTAATAGCCTGGAGAGGGTCCATGGTTATTGCCCCCCTTCCCCCGGCTAAAAAAACATCTGCCCCCAGCCACCCCAGAAAAGGCACATCTGGAAGAACTTTTCAGAATTATTTTCCCAGGCTCGAATTCATATGAGGACATCCAGCAGAGGGCACATCACCGCAACTCGAGGTAACTACAGGTCATTCACCTACATTCCATTCATTCACTGGGGTTTTACAGGCAGGGGTGGCTGCATTAGCTTACAAGCAGAAGCTTACAGGCTTCTGCTTGTAAAATTAGTTAACCCCTTCAGATGGATTTACATCGTGGGATAAGACTGAACGACGGAAGGTATATGTTGTGATAGGCAATTCAGTATCACAATGGACATAGCGGTCAGAGCACATACAGTGATCTGACAATAACCCAAAACAATAGAACGAGCTCTGAGACGTGGGAACTCCGCAGACCGCAATCCCTAATCCTCTCCAAACAACACTAGAGGCAGCCGTGGATTGCGCCTAACTCCGCCTATGCAACTCGGCACAGCCTGAGAAACTAACTAGCCTGAAGATAGAAAATAAGCATACCTTGCCTCAGAGAAATACCCCAGAGGAAAAGGCAGCCCCCCACATATAATGACTGAGTTAAGATGAAAAGACAAACGTAGGGATGAAATAGATTCAGCAAAGTGAGGCCCGACTTTCTTAACAGAGCGAGGATAGGAAAGATAACTTTGCGGTCTACACAAAACCCTAAAGAAAACCACGCAAAGGGGGCAAAAAGACCCTCCGTACCGAACTAACGGCACGGAGGTACACCCTTTGCGTCCCAGAGCTTCCAGCAATACAATTAGACAAGCTGGACAGAAAAAATAGCAAACAAATAGCAAAGAAGAACTTAGCTATGCAGAGCAGCAGGCCACAGGAATGATCCAGGGAAAAACAAGTCCAACACTGGAACATTGACAGGAAGCATGGATCAAAGCATTAGGTGGAGTTAAGTAGAGAAGCACCTAACGACCTCACCAGATCACCTGAGGGAGGAAACTCAGAAGCCGCAGTACCACTTTCCTCCACAAACGGAAGCTCCCAGAGAGAATCAGCCGAAGTACCACTTGTGACCACAGGAGGGAGCTCTGCCACAGAATTCACAACAGGTATGGGATATTGTTGATTTTTTATTTTTCCATTTTTACAGAACGAGGGTCTTCAGGTGGATTAAGAGTCTAATAAAATATTACAACAACCTGTGTCTTTATTTCATTAAAATACTTTGTAATAATGTGTGTTTTATTAACCATTTCATACTATTGGATTACTAATGGATAGGTGTCAGAATTGACGCCTCTCCATTATTAATCTGGCTTAATGTCACCTTACAATAGCAAAGTGACATTAACCCTTCATTACCCCATATCCCACCGCTACACGGGAATGGGAAGAGAGTGGCCAAGTGCCAGAATAGGCGCATCTTCTAGATGTGCCTTTTCTGGGGTGGCAGGGGGCAGATGTTTTTAGCAAGGGGGGGGGGCAATAACCATGGACCCTCTCCAGGCTATTAATATCTGCCCTCAGTCACTGGCTTTACCACTCTGGCGGAGAAAATTGCGCGGGAGACCACGCCAATTTTTTTCCGCGATTTAACCCTTACATTTAATACCTAGAGCGCCCAAATTTTGCACATACACACTACTAACATTAGTAGTGTGGAATATGCAAAAAAATAGAATTATTCTTACCGTTAATTCGGTTTCTAGGAACCTTCCACGACAGCATACGGAGGTTGCCTCTTTGCCCTAATGGGGAACAGGAAATACGGAGAGGTTAAAAGGCCCTCCCACCTCCCCGTGACTTATAACTGAAAACCAAAGCACCTGTTTACCTTGAATCCCAGTTTAAATCTAGCGCCGTCGTGGAAGGTTCCTAGAAACCGAATTAACGGTAAGAATAATTCTATTTTCTCTAGTCACCTTCCACGACGGCATACGGAGGAATACCAACTAATTTGGCGCTAGGGAGGGACAACGGCCTGGAGTACTTTCCGGCCGAAGGCTAAATCCTTGTTGAGCATTATGTCCAATCTGTAATGTCTGGAGAAAGTATGCAACGAAGACCATGTAGCTGCCCTGCAGATTTGTTCTGCTGATGCACCTGCTCTTTCTGCCCAGGAGACTGAGGTTGATCTAGTCGAATGAGCCTTGATTCCCACTGGAGTTTTATTTTGAGCAAGATATGCTTCTGCTATCGCTTTCTTGATCCAGTTAGCAATAGTACTTTTTGCTACTTTCTTCCCTTTATTTTGTCCTGATGGATGGACAAATAGATTTTGATCAAGTCTGTAAGAGCTGGTTTGCACTAGGTAAAATAATACAATGTGTCCAGCGTATGAAATCTCTCTTTTGGATTTGTTGGATTTTGGCAAAAAGAAGGTAGAACAATTTCCTGGGAGCGGTGGAAATCTGATACGACCTTTGGAAGAAAGGAAGGGTCGAGGCGCAGTATTATAGAGTCATCTCTAATGGACAAATATGGTTCTCATTGAGAGGGCCTGTAACTCTCCCACCCTCCTTGCTGAGGAAATGGCCACTAGAAAAATTGTTTTATAGATAAGATTTTTCTGAGAGCAGGAGGATAATGGTTCAAAGGGTGGACCTGTAAGCCCTTGTAACACCAGATTAAGGTCCCATAATGGTACTGTTATCCGTTTTTTAGGGTTCATCCTAGAAGCTGATATCATGAACCTCTTAATCCTGCGATGATTTGCCAGATCCTGATCAAATATTGAACTGAGGGCGGAAACTTGGACTTTTAGGGTGCTAGGCCTGAGGCCTATTTCTAAGCCTTTTTGCAGAAAGTCTAGAATTTGTGATAAATTCGGATTGAAGGGATCTGGTATTTCAGGAAGACAAAATGATGAGAATTTCTTCCAGACTTTATTGTATATAGCATTGGTTACTGGTTTCCTTGATTTTTGGAGTGTGGAAACCACTGGTTCTGATAGTCCTTTGGCTCTCAACACCTGGGCCTCAGTAGCCATGCCGCCAGATTCCATTTGTGGGCATCTAGGAGATGGATTGGTCCTTGAGAAAGAAGGTATTCTTCTATCGGAAATTGGATCGGGCCATCCACCTGTAAATCCATTATCAGGTTGTACCAGCTCCTCTTTGGCCACAATGGGGCTACCAATATAGTTGGTGTCTGTTCTTCCGAACTTTCTGCAAGACTTACCAATATCGGAATTGGTGGAAACGCATAGGCCAGCTGAAAATTCCATTTCTGGGCCAGTGCATTCACTCCTCTGGAGCCGTCCCTGGGGTTTAGGGAGAAGAAGGCTTTGACTTTCGCGTTTTGGCGGGATGCAAAGAGGTCGATTTCTGGAAGACCCCATTTGTTCACAAGCATCTCGAAACTTCGGTTGCTCAAACACCATTCCCCCGGATGTATGTCCTGGCGACTCAGTCTTGCTTGAGTGTTGGATGAGCCCTTCAGGTGAACTGCAGTCAGGGATAATAGATGTCTTCCTGCCCAGGAACATAATCGGGTAGATATGTTCTTCAGGTTGTTGTCCTTTGAACTGCCCTGATGTCTGATGTGAGCCACCGCAGTCATTGTCCGAATATACTCGAACGTGATGTCCCTTGATAAGATGACCCCCTACTAGCAGAGCTTCCTCTACAGCCTTTAGTTCTCTGTAGTTGGATGACTTCCTGCTTGTTGTCTGGTCCCAGACCTTGGAAAGGGGTGTGATTTATCATGGCCCCCCAGCCTCTTTCGCTGGCATCTTTTGTAACTGTAGTCAATGGGACTTGTGTCCAACTGACTCCTTTTTGTGAGTTTTTTGGGGTTACCCACCATGCCAGGGAGGCTTTGACACGACCAGGTGTGTACAACCTCTTGTTCAAAGAACTGGGATGACCGTTCCAATTCTGCAGGATATGTGCCTGAAGACTTCTGGAATGGGCTTGGGCCCATGGTACCGATTGGATGCAGGCTGTCATGGATCCTAGAAGAAACATGCCTTCTCTGATTGTAGGGGATCTGGTGTCTCTGAACGTCTTGACCTTCGAAAGTAGGGTTAGACGATGGTCCAATGGAAGGAAGGACATTGGTCTTGCAGAGTCCAGAAGAACTCCCAGGAATTTCCTGCATTTGGAGGGTCGTAGCTGTGATTTTTCCAGATTCTGAACCCATCCAAGAGATGTCAGGATATTGAGAGTCTTTGACACATGAGACTCCAAGGTTTGTTTGGTAGGAGCCACTAACAAAAGGTCGTCTAGATACGGCACTATACAGACGCCTTGCCTCCGGATAAAGGAGACTACTTCCCCCATTATTTTGGAAAATACTCTTGGTGCAGAGGAGATCCCAAATGGAAGGACGTTGAACTGATAGAGCACTATCAGATGTCCCCTCTGTACTGCAAATTTGAGATACTATCGATGTGTCTGGTGAATGGGGATGTGAAAGTATGCATCTTTCAGATCGATAGTAGCCATGAAGGAGTGCGGGCTTATCA
Organism: Ranitomeya imitator; assembly: GCF_032444005.1. Classification (NCBI taxonomy): domain Eukaryota; kingdom Metazoa; phylum Chordata; class Amphibia; order Anura; family Dendrobatidae; genus Ranitomeya; species Ranitomeya imitator. Next base: position 130,083,427 of record NC_091286.1, read on the forward strand.
AGGGAATGGCATTTTTCACTGATTCCATCTTGAATCTTCGGTATTTTACATGCCGGTTGAGGCCTTTCAGATTTATAATAATACAGGACTCGCCCGAAGGTTTGGGTACCAGAAACAGACGGGAGTACAAATTTTGAGAGTCTCCCCCCACACTGGGTCGAAGTCACCGCTTCTCCTGCTGAGACCGCTGCTGCTGTTGAGGGATAAGGATATTTCTCCCCCCTCCCTTTGGGTAACCATCTCCCAGGCTTGCCTTTTCCTCTGAGAGGTTTGGGTCTGAAAGGGACGAAAAAGCCGGATTACGTACCGGTAATGCTCTTTTAATGAGTCCACGACAGCACCCCACATGAGAGAGAGGGATCCGCCCATAGGAACAGGAAACCTACAGAATAAAAGGAGGCGGTCCCCTCTCCTCCTCAGTTTAGTTTACAGAGTATAAAAAGGGAACCGCAAAAGTGTTAGTATTAATTCTTATTCAGTAACATAAAATTCTTAACTCTATACAACCATTACTTGTGAACTTAAAGGAAAGAGCTGTGCATAATTTAGGGAGGGTAATACATGGGTGCTGTTGTGGACTCATTAAAAGAGCATTACCGGTACGTAATCCGGCTTTTTACCCTTCGCCACGACAGCACCCCACATGAGAGATTTTCAGAGAGTCATTATTTGGGTGGGATTACTGTATTAAGAACAGCTCTACCAAAGGTCAGATCAGAAGATGTAGATAGATCAAGTCTATTATGGTTGTAAAAGGTAGAAGGTGTAGACCAAGTTGCAGCCTTACATATTAAATGGATCGGTACATCTGCTTGTTCCACCCAGGAGGAAGCCATGGCTCGTGTTGAGTGCGCTTTTATACCCACTGGAGGAATCTCGCCTTTTGACGTATAGGCCAAGCAGATAGCATCTCTGATCCACCGAGATATGGTAGCTCTCGTGACCCCATGTCCTTTCTTGTGGCCCTGAAAGGAGATAAACAGAGCCCTACTCTCCCTCCATGTCTGACACCTTTCTATATAAGTCAGGATGGATCTTCTGACATCTAAGGTGTGGAACTTATGTTGTTCTGGAGTTACAGGTGAATCAAAAAAGGAAGGGAGAAATATTTCTTGTGACCTGTGGTAGGTGGACGCTACCTTAGGGAGGTATGAGGGGTCTGGTTTCAGGACTATCCGATCATGAAATATCAGTAAGAAGGGTGGGTCTACTGATAGGGCCTGGATGTCGCTAACCCGTCTAGCTGAGGTTAGGGCTACTTTATATGTCAGGACTTTTAAAGGTATTGAATCTAGTGGCTCAAATGGGGAGCTGGTTAAGGCCTCTAATACTAGATTTAAATCCCACGGAGGTAGACGGGGAATATGGACCGGTTTACTACGTTCACAAGATTTTATGAATCTGGAGATCCACCTATTAGCTGCTATATTGCATCCATATAGGGCTCCTAATGCTGAGACCTGAACTCTTAAGGTATTTACAGATAACCCTAACTCTCAGCCTTTTTGCAAGAACTCTAGGATAGGTGTGACTGGAACTTGCTTAGTGAACGGTACCGTGTAAAAGTCTAAAAATTTATTCCATACCCTACTATATATTAGGGTGGTAGATTTTTTTTCTGCTCAATAAGAGGGTGTTTACTAGTTCTGCTGAGAACCCTCTTGAACTTAATAGTTGCCTCAAATTCCACGCCGTCAAGTGAAGACCTTTCACTTGCGAGTGGAAAAAGGGGCCTTGGAACAGCAGCTCCTTGTCTGATGGGAGAATCCATGGATCGCATAGGCACATGGTCTGGAGACAAGAGAACCATGGTCTTTTCGGCCAGAATGGTGCAATGAGGATTACTCTTGCTTGTTCCTCTAGTGATCAGAAAGATCAGGAGAGAATTAGTGACATTGGAGGAAAGGCGTAAGCCAGTCTGAACCTCCAAGGATGGTGGAGAGAGTCCAACATATTTGGGTAATCCATGGTGTTCAGGGAAGCGAACCTTTCTACTTGCCGGTTGTCTCTTGTGGCAAATAGGTCGATTTGTGGTATCCCCCATGATTCTGTTATTATTCTGAATATGGATTTGTTTAAGGTCCATTCCCCTTGACGTAACTCGTTCCGGCTGAGGTAGTCTGCCCTGATGTTTTCTACACCTCTGATGTGCAGGGCTGTTAGGGATGTTAGATGAGTCTCCGCCAGCTGAAAGATGTCTGCAGCTATGGTCATTAGACTTCCTGACCTTGTACCACCCCGACGATTCAAATATGCCACTGCGATGGAATTGTCCAAGTAAATTCTTACATTTCCTCCATGAATCTGCGGAAGAAAATGATTTAAGGCATATTCTATTGCTTTTAACTCCTTCCAGTTGGAGGAACACGTTAATTCTGCCTGGTCCCAAGTATTTTGGGCCAGATTGTCTTCCATATGAGCTCCCCACCCAATAGGGCTGGCGTCGGTGGTAATTATTTTAGACGGGTCTATTATCCATGGCACACCCCCCGATAGGTGGTCCATGTCTAGCCACCAGGATAGTGATTCTAAGACATCTTTGGAAAGAGCTATTTTACTTTCTAGATATCCGTCTTTTCCCTGAGCCGATAATACTTCGTACTGCAATTGACGAGTATGGAATTGCGCCCAAGGTACAGCAGGGATACATGATGATAATGACCCCAGTAAGGACATGGCTTTTCTTAGTGTCATGTAGGGGTTGCGTATTGCGTCTGATACCCTTGATTGTATAGTCAGTCTTTTTGACTGAGGAAGGAAGCATTTCTGACTTACGGAGTCTAGCTAGATTCCTAGAAATGTCTGAACGGTTTCTGGATTCAGCTGGGATTTTTCGAAGTTAACGATCCAACCTAACTCCTGTAGGGACGAGATCGTATTAGATAAACGAGTTTTACACTGAAGTATAGAGTTTCCTACTACTAGAAAGTCATCTAGGTAGGGTATTATCAAGGTATCTCGTTGGCGTAGATGAGCCATCACTTCTAGTATCACCTTAGTGAAGACGCGAGGAGCCATATAAAGCCCAAATGGCATTGCTACATACTGAAAGTGACGAACCTGTCCCTCCAGGGTGACTGCCACCCTTAGGTACCGCTGATGTTCGGCATGTATGGGAAGATGATAATAGGCATCTTTTAAGTCTATTCCGGCCATGACACACCTAGGAAATAAAAGTTTTATGGTAGAACTAATGGATTCCATTTTGAAGGTATGATTACGCAGGAAGGAATTTAATCTTTTAAGATTTATGATGGTTCTAAATGAACCATCTGGCTTATTGATCAAGAATAAAGGGGAATAGAACCCCTTCCCTTCTTGATCCTGGGGAACTTCTATCAGGACCTTTTTACATAGAAGAGATAGGATCTCTGATTCCAGAGCCCTTTGTTGGTCTTGACCCTTTGGTGATGTTACTATAAAGGAATCCCAAGGGATTCGGTTAAATTCCAATTTTAGGCCGTATTGCACAATGTCCAGAATCCACTGGCTGGATGTTATCCGTTCCCATTGGGGAAGGAAGAATTTTAATCTGCCGCCCACTCCCTGGTTAGCGGTATTTGCGCTTCGAATTATGGGACCCGCTAAAAAAGGCACCTTTTTGCTTCGGGTCCTTCGACTCCCATCGTTCCCTTTGTTCAAATGGCTTGTTCCTGGTAAAGGGGCGTCTTTTGAAGGCTCTCCTGTTGGATGGAAGGTACTGGTTAGGGAAGCCTTTTTTCCTTTCTCCCGCTTTATTCAGGAGTTCATCCAGAGTCTTTCCAAAAAGGAACTCACCCTGGCAGGGAATCGCGCAAAGTTTTGCTTTGGCCTGTGCGTCCTTTCCAGTTCTTTAGCCAGAGTGCACGCCGAGCTGTGTTCACTAGGCCGGCTGACCTGGCTGCAAGACGTAGCGAGTCCACCGAGGCATCAGCCAGGAATGCTACTGCTTCTTTAATTAGAGGAAATTTCGGCAGGATAGATTCCCTCGAAGTTGTACCTCTACTAGTATGGATGGAGCAATTGGAGGAACAGATTAGTGATCTTGCAGTGCAGGTACTAGATATGGCGGGCCTGAACGCCCCCGTATTGGCTTCCCACGACCTCTTTAGTAAAGCTTCTGCTTTACGATCCAGCGGGTCTGTCAGGACCCCTGAATCCTCCACTGGTAGGATTGACTGCTTGGTTGTGGAGGCTACAGCGGCATCCACCTTCGGCACTTTTGACCAGGTATTCAGCTCCTCATCGCCGAAGGGATAGCGTCTTTTAGAGGACGATGGTAGAAAACCTCTATTTTGCTTATCCCACTCCTTTTTAATGATTTCCTTAATGGTTTGTATGACGGGGAAGGACCTACGTTTCCTCTGTCCTAGCCCCGCGAACATTATGTCCTGAGCCGATTTCTTTTCCTTTTCATCTGGGCACCCCATCGTGCTCCTGACAGATTTTATTAAGTTGTTCACACTACTGTTGGGAAGACAAAGTCCCCCTTCAGTTTCGGATGAGCTCGACTGAGATCTCACTTCGCCTGAGGATATACATACATCCCCTGACTCCGAACTAACTGGAGATCGGGACCTGCTGAGCTGACGGGTACTGGCGCTACTTGTCTGCGCCAAACCCTGCATTTCTTCCCGGATAATAGCTCTGACATCTGACGGAGTCATAATATTTTCCTGCCGTAGAGTTTGCATGATACACTCCGAACATAGTTTTTTAGCATAATCATCCGGAAGGGGTTGCGTACATAAAGCGCATTCTTTGTGCTTAGATTTGTGTGTCCTTTTCTTAGTCTAGAGGAAGGATACAGGAGGAACATATATCAGCATATAGGAAGAGACTGTTTCAAAAACTCACCCAGTGAAGCTGACAGGTACCAGTTCTGGAGGCGGATTTTGTTTGGTGGTAGAACCTTTCTCTGGAGGTCGGCCACCACTCCTTGTGCTGCTCCTTGCACTTCTCTCCTTGCTGGGAGAGCGCTGTTGCACTGCGGGCAGGTGCGCTTCGTCGGCCGGTGAAGCCATCTTACACACACACACACACACACCGGCCCGACACTAGCGCTGCATTTTTAAAACTGCCACCCATTCTCCTGCCTCCCCCGGAAGTGCTCCAGCGACTTCCGGGTTAGACGCGCCGCTCTCACTCACCATGCAGCGGCCGGAGGTATTAAGCCGGCCGCTGCAGCGCGCGCGTCCTCACAGTGCCGGTCGGACCTACGGTGACCGGACCCAGACCGTGGATGTTTGGCCAGACGAGGGGGGAGGCTGCAAGCAGGGGCTCCCCCGCCGCTGCTTCTGGAACCGCAGCCCCTGCCGTTCCCACAGACACCGACGCAGGCGGGTGCATGGCCCAGGGATCCTCTTCATCTGTAGGTAAGCCGGGTCCCTGTAGGAACAGGAAACCTAAACTGAGGAGGAGAGGGGACCGCCTCCTTTTATTCTGTAGGTTTCCTGTTCCTATGGGAGGATCCCTCTCTCTCTCTCTCTCTCATGTGGGGTGCTGTCGTGGCGAAGGGTAAAAAATGTCTTTTTTGGAGTTTCTTGTTCTGGGAGGGCTTTATTCTTATCGGTTGCCTTTTCCAAGATGTCATCTAGGGAAGGCCCGAAGACATAGTTACCCTTAAACGGTATGGCGCACAATTTGGCCTTGGAGGTGATATCACCAGACCACATTTTTAGCCAAAGCGCCCTTCTAGCTGAATTAGTTTGCACTAATGATCTAGCAGCAATTCTGATAGTTTCCATAGAGGCATCCGCTAAGAAACCCATGGCTCTAAGAAGACTGGGTAGAGAGTAACAATTCAGCTCTAGAAGTGCCCTGGGATATGTGGGATTCCAGTTCTCCCAAAAGTGCTCTAGCCACACATGTTGATGCAATATTGGCTTTGAGGGCTACCATGGAGGTCTCCCACGATTTTCTCAACACACTTTCTATTTTTCTGTCCATTGGATCTTTTAATTGTGACGAGTCTTCGAACGGAAGGGCCGTTCTCTTAGCCACTCTTGCCACTTGTGAATCGACCTTGGGGACATCCCATTTGGCCGAATCCCCTTCTAAGGGGAATATATGCTTCATCTCGGATGGGGTACTGACGTTTTTCAGGTAGTTCCCACTCTTGATCAATCATATCAGATATATTAGAATGAATTGGGAAACCCACCCGTTTACCCTTCGTTATACCACCAAACATCTGGTCCTGTATGGACTGTGGTTCTGACTCTTCCTCCAGCCCCATAGTACTGCGCACGGCAGCTACTAAATCCTCAACCCATTCTGAAGAAAAAAGTTATTTCCTAGCTTCAGAGGTTATAGGGGGACGTAGGTTCCTCCCGTCGACCCGAGGATGAGGCATAGGAGAGGTCTGATTCAGATTCAGAATCCTCATCCTGGATTTTTCTTTTCTTAGCTGGAGAAAGTGGTGGTGGGGGTGGAGGGGTAAAGGCCGCTAGGGAAGATTGTACCTCTAGTTTGACTAGGGAGCGGATTTCTTCCAATAGAGAAGGTTGCTCTGCCCTGACAATTTTGTCAGTACAGGTTCTGCAGAGTTTTTTCTCCCATAATGGGGGCAGCTTTATGTTACAGATGGCACACTTCTTTTTACTAGTAGTTTTAGGGGTGGACTTTTCTCCCTGCAACGAGAGGGGAGAGAGAGTCATAACTAATAATATCCCCCTAAATCACTAGCTAAGGACCCCTGTCCCTGCAGCACTTACTGTGGCAGGGGCAGCGCTGGGCTCTGCAGGCGCAGGGCAGGTACTGCTCTCCATGACAGGACAGCCTTACCTGCGACGTTTTCCAGCAGGTTTTATGCACTGCAGCATGTCCCTGCCCCCAGCGGTTAATGAAATCCTCCTCCCCTCCATGGTCCCAGGTGGAGGAACGGCGTCCTGCACGAGGCACCGCCAGCGGAAGTGCCTCCAGAGAGCGCAGAAAAGACAGGAAGTGACGCGCGCGATCACTTCCGGGTCGCCAGCAGCGTGAAGAGGAGAGGAGACCGGAGAGCTCAGGGAGGACTCCGGTCAGGATCGCTGGCCTGCTTTGCCCTCACGGGAGCGCGGGAAGGCCAGGGAGCGGTCCCGAGGACACCGCAGCGCGGCGGGAGTAGCACAAGGGAGGAGGTAATATACGACCCCATGCTGCCCAGTTTTAAATAGGCAGAGCCTTAGTAGGTGCAGTAGTTACCGGCCACCACAGCACACGAAAGAAACCCCTCTGTCCCATGGGGAACAGGAAAGACACTGGTGAGGGGGAGGTGGGAGGGCCTTTTAACCTCTCCGTATTTCCTGTTCCCCATTAGGGCAAAGAGGCAACCTCCGTATGCCGTCGTGGAAGGTGACTAGAGTAAAAGGGGATATGAGATGGGTTACTGCATGTAAACCATGTCTCATATGTCGGGTTTGTGAAGGAGATGGCAGAAAAGCCGGTAATTCAATTGCCGGCTTTTGCTATCTAGCGCTGAGAAATATATATATATATATATATATATATATATATATATATATATATATATATATATATATATATATATATTTTTTTTTTTTCTCCCTGATATATGTATATTTACCTATTCTATGTGTATACATCTACTCTAATCTAACCTGACAGTGTGATTTTACTGTACACTGCGCTGAATTACCGGCTTTTCAAAGGACACTGGTGCGTAAAAATCGGACAGCAATACGGATGTTAAATCGGACCGTTTTTTTCCAGGCAAGTGGAAAGGAGCCCTAAAGGAAACTGCTCTTTTGGTTCTCCTCCTACCTGACTGCTCCTTCATTGCATCTTTTGCTTGTTGTTCTGAAAGGGAAGGGGTTGTCCGGTCTAAAATCTGCAGTCACTGAGTGACTGCAGACTTATGAATTCCCCAGCCCACACACTGTGTGCTGCGAGGATTCACCAGTTTCTGAGCTGGTAACATGCGATAGGCATACTCTCGGCTAGTGGGCATGGCCATGTTCCACACTACACATGCCCACTAGGCAGGCTCTCCATGAAGCATATACTGTATCTATACCATTCCTAACTCAGTCTCAGTGACTGTAGACTTTTCATATTAGACTGGACAACCCGTTTAATTTAACAGTCAATAGAAAGAAAAACCTTGGACCTGTAGAAGCGACAGTAGCGCAAAACTGTTGGAGTCCCCGCGTTATGTTTTAAACTGCTCTGAATAAAAGGATTGCATAAGGAACGGTGGGTGATGCCTTCTTTTTCTTGGACAACCCAATTAATCTCCTCCTCCATTTATTGTCGGGGTTCCTCAGGGCTCAGTTCCCTTCTCCACCTATATACTGCCTCTAATGAACAAACCATTAGATTCCAAATTATACACAGTCTCCTGACCGCTCCCCTCTATTACAAGATACCAGCGATTGTCTTTCAGCCATTTAACATGTCCTCCCTCTATCCAAAATTGAACCTGTCCAAAACAGAACTCCACCTGTTTCCTCCCTATACCAGCCTTCCCAAACCCAACACTGCCATTTCCATGTGTGGTTCTACCATTACTCCCCACCCAGCAGCACGCCAGCGGTCCAGAGGTTACAGTATATTTAACCCCTTTCTGCCATCGGACGGAATAGTACGTCCGATGGCAGTACCCCCACTTTGATGTGGGCTTAGGCGGTGAGCCTGCATCAAAGCCAGGACATGTCAGCTGTTTTGAACAGCTGGCATGTGCCCGCAACAGGCACGGGTGGAATGGCACCTATTAACTAGTTAAATGCCGCTATCAAACTGACAGCGGCATTTAACAAGCTCTTCCTGCCAGAAGATGCCAGATTGCTGTGAGCGCAACCCTGTGGTCAGCGCTCATAGCAATGCTGTAATTCAGCTACATAGAAGCGATCTATGCATCGCTCCTATGTATCAAAGATGATCAGGCTATGCCAGCTTTTAGCCTACCATGGAGGCTATTGAAGCATGGCAAAAGTATAAAAAAAAAAAAAAAAAAAAAAGTTTAAATTACCCCCCTTTCGCCCCGTTCAAAAATCAAAAGAAAAAAAAAAATAATAATCAAACCTACACATATTTGGCATCGCCGCGTTCAGAATCGCCCAATCAATAAAAAAAAAAAAAAAAAGATTAAACTGATCGCTAAACTGCGTAGTGAGAAAAAAAAAGTTAGAAACGCCAGGATTACTTTTTTTGGTCGCCGCGGCATTGCATTAAAATGCAATAACGGGCGATCAAAAGAATGTATCTGCACCAAAATGCCATCTTTAAAAATGTCAACTCGGCACACAAAAAAATAAGCCCTCACCCGACCCCAGATCAAGAAAAATGGAGACGCTACGGGTAACGGAAAATGGCGCAATTTTTTTTTTTTTTTTTAGCAAAGTTTGGAATTTTTTTTTTTACCACTTCGATAAAAGAGAACCTAGACATGTTTGGTGTCTATGAACTCGTAATGACCTGGAGAATCATAATGGCAGGTCCATTTTAGCATTTAGTGAAGCTAGTAAAAAAGCCCATCAAAAAACAGGTGTGGGATTGCACTTTTTGCAATTTCACCACACTTGGAATTTTTTTCCCCGTTTTCTAGTACACGACATGCTAAAACCAATGATGTCGTTCAAAAGTACAACTTGTTTCGCAAAAAATTAGCCATCACATGGCCATATTGACGGAAAAATAAAAAAGTTATGGCTCTGGGAAGAAGGGGAGCAAAAAACGAACACGGAAAAACGGAATATCCCAAGGTCATGAAGGGGTTAAAGTTCAAATCACCCTATTCAAAGTAAAACAAACAAAAATAAATAATTAAAAAAAAAAGCCTACACTATTGGTATCATCGCATTCAGAACCGCCCAATCAAAAAAAAAAAAAAATTATTATTAGCCTGATTGCTAAACGGCGTAGCGAGAAAAAAAAATTAATGCCAGAATTACGGGTTTTTTGGGCGCCGCAACACTGCATTAAAATGCAATAACGGGCGATCAAAAGAACGTATCTACACCAAAATGGCATCAATAAAAATGTCAGCTTGGCGCACAAAAAAAAAAAAAAAAAAAGCCCTTACTCAACCCAAGATCACGAAAAATGGAGACGCTACCGGTCTCGGAAAATTCTGCAGTTTTTTTTTTGTTTAGTAAAGTTTTTTTTTTTTTATCGAAGTTGTAAAAAAATTCCAAACAAAAAAAGAAAAAAAATCAAACTTTGAACTCGTAATGACGTGGAGAATCATAATGGCAGGTCAGTTTTAGCATTTACTGAACCTAGCAAAAAAGCCAAACAAAAAAAACCAGTGTGGGTTTGCACTTTTTTTTGCAATTTCACCGCACTTGGTATTTATTTTACTTCAAAAGTAAAATTCGTCCTGCAAAAAATAAACCCTCCCATGGCCATATTGACAGAAAAAAAAAAAGTTATGGCTCTGGGAAGCATGGGAGTGAAAAACAAACGCAAAACCTGAAAAAAAAAAAAAAAAAAAAAAAAAAAAATTGTGTTAAGGGGTTAAACAGATCTTTCCTTCACTAGCTACATTGGATAACTTGCTCATGTCATCTACAAATCAAAAACCTCTATAAAATTTTACCTTTTCTTTTTCTTTTTTAAACACTTGACTTTGCAAATACTGTTGCTTTCATTCTCGTCTGGACTATTGCAACCCTCTCCACCTTATTAAACTCTCCCCTATCCAATCCAACCTGAATGTGACAGTCAGGATTATACTCCTTGCCAGACGCTACACCAGTGCCTCCATCCTGTGCCAGTCATTGCACTGGTTGCCCATCTGCTACAGGGTTCAAAATCACTCACACCCACCAAGAGCTACATGGTTCAGCCCCACCCTACATCTGTGACCATCACCTTACTCGATCCCAAGTATCTAAAGAAAAACATTCACAATAATCCGAACCTTCCATTTTAGTCTCAAACTTCTGGGGCGAGGGTCAATTCTCTGGAATGTAGTACCCAGGACAAAGATTAATTCCCAGTTGTAAGTATGCCCAAAAAACACAAGTGAGGCGATAGGCCAGTCTAAAGAATTACACCTATTCCAATTTTGCCCTTCCAAGATTTTCTTCCAAATCTGGTCCCTTGTAGTATCTGTTAACACATCGTCCACACAATAGCACTACTGAATCTGTACATATAGATACTGGCTGGTGACTAGTTCATTAAGGCTTTTTTATGAAACCCCACTATACATGTTTGGTAACTGCCTACTAATTCCGATCTGGTGAATTATATTGCCAGGTCAGTTTTAGTGCATAGTGAAGACCCTATATAAGCCCCTAAAAAAACAATTGCGCTTGTTTTTACAATTTCAACGCATTTGGAATTTTTTTTGCCAGCTTTCCAATACGTCACATGGTAAAATGGCCACGGTTTTAATTGCCAATGTATATGGGTAAAGGATTCCTACTACATTCCTCTACTTGGGATGCGTTGCAGCTTGCCATCAGAGGTATACATGTGGAGAAGATATATGGTACATAAAACAGAGGCTCAAACTTAACAGGACTGCGGTATTTTTTTTTCTCTCTCTCTCTTTTTTTTTTTTTTTTAAGCCAAAGAGAAAAAAAAGGACAAATCCGATTTGTTAAAATAAATATTCCCAATTTTACATTTTATTAGTTTTGAACATCTTCTAAGATTTTGCCTTCTATGCAAGATTACAAATTATTTACAGCGTGAAAGGAGACCAATAAGTTTCCGTTACATCAGAACGAGGTCAGATGTGAAGTGTCAGGAGAGCTTTGTTTCTTGGAGAACAGGTTGTTTTATATAGAAAGTCAACAGAAGTCAAACCCTCCAGAGAGGTGCAACAGGCCTTTCACTCACTTTTAGGCCGGTTTCACACGTCAGTGGCTCCGGTACGTGAGGTGACAGTTTCCTCACGTACCGGAGCCACTGATACACGTAGACGCATTGAAATCAATGCATCTGTGCAGATGTCATTGATGTTTTGCGGACCGTGTCTCCGTGTGCCAAACACAGAGACATGTCAGTGTTCGTGGGAGCGCACGGATTACACGGACCCATTAAAGTCAATGGGTCCGTGTGCAGTCCGTGTGCCGTGCAGGAGACAGCGCTACAGTAAGCGCTGTCCCCCCACTGGTGCTGATTCATACGGTATCTTCTTTGCAGCAGCGTTTGCTGTAGAGAAGATATAAATATCTCTTTTTTTTTTGCTTCTCGTGTTTAAAATAAAGATCCATGTGCCCACCCCCCTCCCATCCCCTGTGCGCCCGCCTGCGGTTCTTAAAATACTCACCCGGCTTCCTGTCCTGGCCGCACCTTCTACTGTATGAGCGGTCACGTGAGGTCTTTATTTTAAACACGAGAAACAAACAAAAAAAATAATATTCATATCTTCTCTACAGCAAACGCTGCTACAAAGATGATATGAATGGCAGCTTCAGCACCAGATGCAGGGGACAGCGCTAAACTTTAGCGGTGTCTCCTGCACGGTGCGTGTGGTACATGGGCAGCACACGTGTGCCACACTGATGTGCCACAGAAACGCACGGGCACACGGACACATAATTCCGGTACCGATTTTTCCGGTTCCGGAATTATCTGGACGATGGGACTGCCCTTAATGTGTGTTTATACAGAAATAAAAAGGAAACCAAACTATTTGCCCAGGTGAAAGTAAAGGCTAAACACATTAAATTTTGCTATCAGCTGGTGCTCGTAAGAAAAAATAATTTAAAATATAGAAATCTAGTTCTGGTTTAAAGCAAGTATTTCTCAAAATATCTCTAAAGCAGCTTTATCTATAAAATGGAGAATAGTTGCAATAAAACTGAAGATCTTATGACTTTGCAAACTGTAAGCCTTGGTTCAAATACATTTACCGTATATTGTCAAACAGCCAAAATAGAAAATTCTCACATCCATAATGTAGCAATACATATGTTTTCATCTTTACGGAGAGGACAATACAAAAACCTGAGAAGACACATGATGAGGTCATGCCAATTACGGTAAATATCACAAGGTAAAAAAACAGCACCAAATGGAATGCAATCACTGCAGATGAGCGACATGCACAAACAACTAAGCAAATGTCACACAGACCGACAAAACAGCAAAGACAATGTTCTATAGACCAAAACAGCTGTCAGGTGGGTGTAAAGAAAAAAAAATATACAGAAAAAAAAAAAATAGAAGACCACAAGACACTCCAGCATTCTTTTGTGTAGGCAAAAAAAAAAAAAAAAAAAAAAAAGCAGGAGGCAGTCTTGTCAGATATCCCTCAATAAACCATGGGCTGGAGCTTTAGTCATATTGAGTAGCATTAATCTGCCTGTATTGTGCTCTGTGTTGACCAATTATTAGTTCTGCTTCATAAAAGAGCAAAATGGAGTTTTTTGCAATGTCTAAAAATTTAAAAGGGGATGTCCAGGACATACGGTACATCTGGAAGAGGAAGTCTGGCAACTGGAAGCAAATCGTGTACAAAGCTGGGAAACTACAGTGTGGCACATTGTGTTGTGGCTGTTCAATAGTAGCAAAGCTGCAGTGTAGAAGTGTGCCCATATGGAGCTATGGCGTTCCAATCTGGACAAGGTTTACCTCCAACTTCTGAGGCCGGTCTCACACGTCAGTGATTCCGGTACGTGAGGTGACAGTTTCCTCACGTACCGGATCCACTGACACACGTAGACACAGTGAAATCAATGCATCTGTGCAGATGTCATTGATTTTTTGCGGACCGTGTCTCCGTGTGCCAAACAGTGAGACATGTCATTGTTCGTGGGAGCGCACGGATTACACGGACCCATTAAAGTCAATGGGTCCGTGTAAAACGCGTACCGCACACGGACGTTGTCCGTGTGAAGTCCGTGTGCCGTGCAGGAGACAGCGCTACATTAAGCGCTGTCCCCCCCACTGGTGCTGAAGCCGCCATTGATATCGTCCCTGCAGCAGCGTTTGCTGTAGAGAAGATATGAATAATAGTGTTTAAAATAAAGATCCATGACCCCACCCCCTGTCCGCGCCTTCCCCCCCCCCCCCCCCCCCCCCGCTGTTATTAAAATACTCACCCGGCTCCCTCGCTGGCTGGCGCTGCTTCCTTTCCTGGCCGCACCTTCTACTGTATGAGCAGTCACGTGGGGCCGCCCATTACAATCATGAATATGCAGCTCCACCTCCCATAGGGGTGGAGCCGCATATTCATTACTGTAAATGAGCGGCCCCACGTGACCGCTCATACAGTAGAAGGTGCAGCCAGGACAGGAAGCAGCGCCAGCCAGCGAGGGAGCCGGGTGAGTATTTTAATAACCGCGGGGGGGCATGGATCTTTATTTTAAACACGATTATTCATATCTTCTCTACAGCAAACGCTGCTGCAGGGAAGATATGAATCGCGGCTTCAGCACCAGATGCAGGGGACAGCGCTAAACTTTAGCGCTGTCTCCTGCACGGTGCATGTGGTACCCAGTGGGCACACGGGCGGCACACGTGTGCCACACTGATGTGCCACAGAAACGCACCGGCACACGGACACGGATAATTCCGGTACAGATTTTTCCGGCACCGGAATTATCTGGACGTGTGAGACTGCCCTGAGAGAGATGCAAACAGCTGGTTGGTGGGCGTGCTGGGTTTTAGACCCCTTCCAATCTGATAATTTTAACAATTGGTTAATTTAAAGTCTGGGACAACCATTTTAAAAGGCAAAATGAAATCTACAATTTATGTTCATTGTAGAAAAACGCACACCTTTCTATATATACACAAAGCGCTCAGCATAGAGTACATTCCCTATGAAAAGTCAGACTGTTCTTGCATTCAGTTAGATTTTGAATAATTTTCAACACAGTTTCACAGAACATTATCTACCCCATAACATGAAAGTAAGGTTAATAATATAATTTTCAGTTTTAATCAAATAAGTTGATGCAAAAATGAATACTAACCACACACAAAAATTCTACTACATGTAGGATTTTGTTTGACCTCCATGATTAAGCAAACCAGTCACCAGGTTTGGCAGATATGAATTACAGCCACCACCTTTCAGGACTGATACAGCAATCTGTAATGCTGTATATAAGCCCTCAACCTGACTTGTCAAAACAAGGAAAAAGAACTTTTAGGGTATGTGCACACGATGCAGATTTTGCTGCGGATCCGCAGCAGTTTCCCATGCGTTTACAGTTCACTGTAAACCTATGGGAAACCAAAAACGCTGTGCACATGCTGCGGAAAAAAAAACGTGCGGAAACGCAGCGGTTTACATTCCGCAGCATGTCACTTCTTTCTGCGGATTCCGCAGTGGTTTTACAACTGCTCCAATAGAAATCCACAGTTGTAAAACCGCAGTGAAAACCGCAGAAAAACCAAGGTAAATCCGCAGCTGTTTTCCACTGCGGATTTATCAAATCTACTGAAATCTGCTGCAGAAAAATCCACAGTGGACCCAGAATACGTGTGCACATACCCTTATACTCGCCTGCTGGGCAGTCCAGTCCCGAGTCATCCACATAGTGTACTCGGTATCGCGCAGGTGCCGGGAAGGGTCAGAGCCCCGTTGCCTGCGAACTACAGTACTTTATTATTATTATTATTTACATAGCACCATTAATTCCATGGTGCTGTACATGAGAAAGGGGTTACATACAGAGTTATAGATATCGTTTACAGTATACAAGTTTACAGTGACAGACTGGTACAGAAGGGAGAGGACCCGGTCCTTGCGGACTTACATTCTATGTGTACTTTGCTCTGACATCAAAAGGGTTGAGAAGTACGCCTGCACAGATGTGCGATGATGGCATCGCAAGAAGAACGGAGGCGCCGGACAAAGAGCAGCAACACCCCTTGGACAGGACATTAAAGAATGCTGTACATCAGCCTTGAAAGGTGTTGGCTGTAACTCATATCGGCCCAACCTGGTGACAGGTTCCCTTTAACTTCCTTAATCCCATATGACGTACTATCCCGTCGAGGTGACCTGGGACTTAATTCCCAGTGACGGGATAGTATGTCATATGCGATCGGCCGCGTGTCAGCTGACTATCGCAGCTGACATCCGGCACTTTGTGCCAGGAGTGGTCACAGACCGCTCCCGACACATTAACCCCCGTCACACTGCGATCAAACATGATCGCAGTGTTCCGGCTGCAAAGGGAAGCATCGCGCAGGGAGGGGGCTCCCTGCGTGCTTCCCCGAGACCCTCGGAGCAACGCGATGTGATCGCTTTGCTCCGTGGGTCTCCTACCTCCTCCTCCCTGCAGGCCCTGGATCCAATATGGCCACGGGGCTGCTTCCGGGTCCTGCAGGGAGGTGGCTTGCAGGCGCCTGCTCAGAGCAAGCACTTGCGAGCGTCCCTGCACTGCCTGTCAGATCACTGATCTGACACAGTGCATTGCAAAGTGTCAGATCAGTGATCTGTCCCTATAACATCATGTTCCCCCCTGGGGCAATGTTATAAAGTAAAAAAAAAATAATCCTAAATCGCCGCGTCCGTAGCGACCCGACCTATAAAAAACCTGTCCCACTAGTTAACCCCTTCAAAAAACGCTTTATTATCATACCGCCGAACAAAAAGTGGAACATGCGATCAAAAATACGGATATAAATAACCATGGTACCACTGAAAACGTTATCTTGTCCTGCAAAAAAATGACTCACCATACATCAACGAAAAAATTTAAAAAAATAAAGCGATGCAAAATTTTTTTTCTATAAAATAGTTTTCATCGTATAAAAGCGCCAAAACATAAAAAAAAAATATAAATGATTTATCGCTGTAATCGTACTGACCCGAAGAATAAAACCGCTTTATCAATTTTACCAAACTCTGAACAGTATAAAGGCCCCCACTCCTCCCCCCCCCCCCAAAAAAAAAAAAAGAAAAGCATGAACAGCTGGTTTTTGGTCATTCTGCCTCACATAAATCGGAATAAAAAGCGATCAAAAAATGTCACATGCCCGAAAATGGTACTAATAAAAACGTCAACTCGTCCCGCAAAAAACAAGACCTCACATGACTCTGGACCAGAATATGGAAAAATTATAGCTCTCAAAGTGTGGTGATGCAAAAACTAAAGTGTCTTTTAGTGTGTGACAGCTGCCAATCACAAAAATCCACTATAAAGGGCAAATCAAACCCCCCTTCATCACCCCCTTAGTTAGGGAAAAATAATAAAATTAAAAAAAAAAAAAAAAAAGGTATTTATTTCCATTTCCCATTAGGGTTAGGGTTGGGGCTATGGTTGGGTTAGGGCTACAGTTAGCGTTTGGATTACATTTACAGTTGGGATTAGGGGCATGTGGGGTTAGTGGTGTGGTTAGGGTTTTGGGTAGATTTGAGATTAGGGGTGTGTTTGGATTAGGGTTTCAGTTAGAATTGGGGGCTTCCACTGTTTAGGCACATCAAGGGCTCTCCCAATGTGACATGGTGTCCGATCTCAATTCCAGCCAATTCTGCGTTGAAAAAGTAAAACAGTGCTCCTTCCCTTCCGAGCTCTCCCGTGTGCCCTAACAGGGGTTTACCCTAACATATGGTGTATCAGTATACTCAGGACAAATTGGACAACAACTTTTGGGGTCCAATTTCTATTGTTACCCTTAGGAAAATAAAAAATCCTTTTTTTCCCTCCACAAAAATGTTTTTTTTTTAGCCCCCCAAATTTTTTATTTCACAGCTCTGCATTATAAACTGTAGTGAAACACTTGGAAGTTCAAAGTTCTCACAACGCATCTAGATAAGTTCCTTGGGGGGTCTAGTTTCCAATATGGGGTAACTTGTGGGGGGTTTCTACTGTTTAGGTACATTAGGGGCTCTGCAAATGCAACGTGACGCCTGCAGACCATTCTAAGTCTGCATTCCAAACGGCGCTCCTTCCCTTCCGAGCTCTGACATGCGCCCAAACGGCTCTGCGTTATAAACTGTAGTGAAACACTTGGGGGGTTCAAAGCTCTCACAACACATCTAGATAAGATCCTTAGGGGGTCTACTTTCCAAAATATCGTCACTTGTGGGGGGTTTCAATGTTTAGGCACATCATGGGGCTTCTCTTACCCTTAGGAAAATAAAAAAATTGGGGGGTGAAGAGATCATTTTTGTTAAAAAATATGATTTTTTATTTTTACAGCTCTGCATTATAAACTTCTGTGAAGCACTTGGTGGGTCAAAGTGCTCACCACACATCTAGATAAGTTCCTTAGGAGTAAATGACATTCAATTGTGGAATACCACAAAAGAAAAAAAAAGAAGTGAAGAGAGAGGAGTAATGTTAAAAGGAAATAGATTTATTGAAAAAAAATTATTTAAAATGAATAATGCAAAAGAATACATTAACATGAGGGGAGGGGAAGAAAGGGGGTTTATTCACCAGACTATAATAGGGGAAGACGGATCTGCACTATACCATCAGGGTTAATGCTGTAAAGTAAACCCAATTCATATAAGGTGGTGATATGATGGTAAAAAAAGCGATCATAGGTACACAATACAGGTATGCAAATATACACAGGGGGTGAATCAGTATTCACAGATGCAAAAAAGTATCCCATTCATTGGATTATACTGAAGTAAAGGTGAGTACATGTATATCCAGCAGTACAACAAAAGAGTTGCTAATGGACTGGAGAGTAGACCCTCTATAAATGCCAGAGAAAGGAAGATACCAATTAGAGGGAAATCTCATACAAAGGGTTAATTACCCGTGGTACAAAGTAAATGAGGTGGTGCCTAGCGCTGGTGGTGAGGTGCAGATGCAGTTCCCCGGCACCCAACAAGCGTTGTGTACCCATGATCGCTTTTTTTACCATCATATCACCACTTATTTCCACCTTATATGAATTGGGTTTACTTTACAGCATTAACCCTGATGGTATAGTGCAGATCCGTCTTCCCCTATTATAGTCTGGTGGTCTAAACCCCCTTTCCTTCCCCTCCCCTCATGTTAATGTATTCTTTGGCATTATTCATTTTAAATATTTTTTTTTCAATAAATATATTACCTTTTAACATTACTCCTCTTTCCTTTTTTTCTTTTGTGGTATTTCACAATTGAATATGTAATTTATTGGTTTTTTGAAGTGACCGCAGCCTTTTTGATTAAGGACTATGGGAATAAGTTCCTTAGGAGGTCTACTATCCAAAATGGTGTCACTTGTGTGAGGTTTCAATGTTTAGGTACATTAGGGGCTCTCCAAATGCAATGTGATGCCTGCAGACCATTCCATCTAAGTCTGCAATCCAAACGGCGCTCCTTCCCTTCCAAGCTCTGCCATGCGCCCAAACAGTGGTTTACCCCCGCATATGGGATATCAGCGTACCTCAGGACAAATTGGACAACAACTTTTGGGGTCTTTTTTCTCTTGTTACCTTTGGTAAAATAAAAAATTGTAGCTGAAGTAATTCTTTTGTGAAAAAAAGTTACATTTTTTTATTTTTTTTTTTTTAAATATTCCCAAAATTCCTGTGAAACACCTGAAGGGTTAATAAGCTTGTTGAATGTGGTTTTGAGCACCTTGAGGGGTGCAGTTTTTAGAATGGTGTGACATTTGGGTATTTTCTAATCATATAGACCCCTCAAAGTGACTTCAAATGTGATGTGGTCCGAGGTGTTGCAAAAATGAGAAATTGCTGGTCAACTTTAAACCCTTATAACTCCCTAACAAAAAAAATTTTGGTTCTGAAATTGTCCTGATGTAAAGTAGACATGTGGGAAATGTTACCTATTAAGTATTTTGTGTGACATATCTCTGAGTTAAGGGCATAAAAATTCAAAGTTGGAAAATCACAAAATTTTCGCCAAATTTCCGGTTTTTTTTTTTTCCAGAAACACCAGTAATATCAAAGAAATTTTACCACTATCATGAAGTACAATATGTCACGAGAAAGCAATGTCAGAATCAGGATCCGTTGAAGCGTTCCAGAGTTATAACCTCATAAAAGGGACAGTGGTCAGAATTGTAAAAATTGGCCCGGTCATTAACGTGCAAACCACCCTTGGCGGTTAAGGGACTGCATCAAATTGAGAAGATGGAGAGTTGTAACAATAAACTTTCCATTCTTCAAAAGCAACCTCTTTTAGAGAATGGATGCTGGATGGAGAGTGATGCTCAATTTGTTTCTTCAGAATTCCCCTTAGGGCTACTTCATAAGTCAGTGTTTGCGTTACGTGTGGCGAGTTTTCACACACACACGTAGACCCATTCAAATGAATGGGTCTGCGCACATGTCAGTGCGTTTTCACAAACAGTTTTCCGTGGGCAAGACATACTGACGTTTGTTTTTGTTTTTTTTAATTAATTTTTTTTTAAATCAGCAGCACAGGCCTCAAAAGCTCTCGCACACGGACTATCAGTGTGACACTTATCAGGGCCTGTGAAAAAAAAGGTGGTACAGTTCGCACTATTCCCAGGGGCTGAAGACAGCTTGGATCATTGTCACCTGGTCTACCCGAGATTAGCATGACCCTGCGACAATGATGAGAGTTAATCAGAATCTGCCGATTAGATCATGTGTAAAAAATTAAAAAGACAAAAATTACGGTATATATATATTTGCGTGGGCTCCTGCGTAATTTTCATAACCAGCAGAGGGAAAGCCCACAGAAGGGGTAAGGCTCACAGCTGTTTGCTTTCCCCTTACTGGTTAGTTTATGTAGGAACACGGGGGTGGGGGGAGACGTAGGGTCCCCCCCTCCATTGATTTTAACCAGCATAGGCTAAACAAACAGATCTGAATCTGAGCATGCGCCGCCCCCAGCGGCCATTTTCCCGGAGGCCACCGCATCGCAGCAATGGAGCTGCCGGCGCCTCCGGGCTTTCAGGAGATGCCGGAGGAGCCCCGACTGACTCTGCGTGAAGATACGCCGCCGCTGCCGCCCCACAGCACAGAGCCCCGACGCTGCACGAAGAGGAGCCGCCGCCCCACAGCACCCACGCGGCACAAAGAGGAGCAGCCGCTGCCGCTCCCCAGCACCCCACGCTGACGCTGGCTGCAGCTACAATGTGAGGTAATGGAGTATACTCCACTCACACTTTCCTGTGAGACGCCCCCTCCATCATCGGGACCACTCCCCCCCCCAAAAAAAAGGCACATTAGTCACCGGCCCTATAAGACGACATACAGCGTATAAGACCACACCCGACTTTTAAGAAGATTTTATATTTTAACTGGAAAAGTTGGGGGGTCGTCTTATACGCCGGAAAATATGGTATTTTTACGTCGCGCCTCGTGCAGTATAAGCAATTAGATGACTTTATTCTTTGGGTTGGTGCGATTACAGATTTATATTGGGGTTTTTAGGTTTGGCTGCTGTCACACAAAAAAAGGCTTATTATTGAAAAGTTAGTTTTTGCATCACCATATTTTGAGAGCTATAATTTTTCCATATTTCAGTTCACAGTGTAATGTGAGGGTTTTTTGAACGACAAGTTGACGTATTTATTGGTACCACTTTGGGACACATTGATCGCTTTATATTCAAATTTTTGGGAGGCAGAATGAACAAAAACAAGCAATTCAGTAATTGAGGCTTTTTTTCTTTTCAATGTCGTTCCGCGGGTGGTAAAATTGGATAAGGCAGCTTCATTTTTTGGGTCAGTATGTTTACAGAGATACCGAATTTTACATTTTTTTTTAGTGTTTTGGTGCTTTTACACAAAGTATTTTATAGAAAAAATATTTTTGCATCGCTTTATTCTGACAACTGATTTTTTTCCACTGATGGAGCTGTAGGATTGCTGTTTTTTTGCGGGACAAGACTGTCTTCAGCAGTACCATGTTTATTTAGGTTTGTCTTTTTGTTCAGCGGTATGATAAAGCATTTTTTTATTTATATATGTATGGTGTTCACTAAAGGGGTTGAATAGTGAGACAATTTTATAGGTCGGGTCGTTCGACGCCGCTATACCAAGTTTGTGTACTTTTGCTTTTTTCCCCATAAAAACTTATTTATGGGTACAAAATATTTAGATTTTTGTGTATATATACATATACACACACACATTTTTTTCTTTCTACTTTGTCCCACTATGGGATCATCATTTTTTTTTCAGGCTGATTGCTTGTATAGCATGGGGATTGCAGCAGCATCCCTATGCTATGCAAACTGTCAGCGCTGCACAAAGTTGCTGATCATGATCACAAAACTTTGCTAGCTCTGGACAACCAGAAGTCATGGCGACTTCGGGTCACCATGGCAATGTTGCAGTGTCTCCGATCCAAGGGCAGAGGGGATGTCTTCCCTCTGTCAGCTCCCGAAATGCTGCGATCGAGTTTGACTGCAGCATTTAGGTGGTTAAAGTGAGGTGAGCAGTGCAGGACCACTCCTGGAACTGAGTGCCGGGTGTCAGCTAACACAAGGCAGCGGTCGGGCAAAGTCGCTGGGACGTATCCACAAGGCACAGGTCACAGGGACGTATGGATCCGTCTCGGGTGGGAAAGGGGTTAAAAAAAAAAAAATGGCTTAAGGCTACATTCCCTTGATCAGTATCCAATGAGATTATGACGCTGCAGGGGACGCAAACACTTGCGCTACTTAATGTATACCTGAGCACCCTAGAAAAAAGTAGAGTAACAAACAATGCGCTCATGCATATTGCATGCATTTTTTGGTGGTTTTCCACCACATAAAACACTAAAAAAAACTGCATATGTTTCAGAGAAGACTCAGCATACCAAATCTATGGGGAAAATCCGCAAAGAAGATTCCACGTATCAGCAAGAAAAATTAACATGCTGCGACTTGGAAAAATGCATCACAGGCAAATTTATGATGTGTAAAAAAGAAGCACAGCAGACATGAGATTTCTAGAAATCTCATCCACTTTGCTTGTAATACGAAACGTTACGTTTTAGGGTATGTGCACACGTTGCGGTTTTTGCTGCGGCTCCGCAGCGGTTTTGACGCTGCGGATCTGCAGCAGTTTTCCATGCGGTTTACAGTACAGTGTTAACCTATGGAAAACAAAAACCGCTGTGCACATGCTGCGGAAAAAACAGCGCGGAAACGCTGCGGTTTATTTTCCGCTGCATGTCAATTCTTTGCCACCTGCTCCATGTTAAAAATCCGCAGGTGTCTAAAACCGCAGTGGAAACCGCACAAAAAAACGCGATAAATCCGCAGTACTTTTAGCACTGCGGATTTAATCAAATCCGCTGCGGAAAATTCCGCAACGGAATCCGCAGCGTGTGCACATGGCCTTAAAGAAGTAAATACGCCATGTCAAAAACTTGAGTAAGACTCATGGTGGGCACATACCCGAGGAAGTCTTAATCATTTGGAAGGATATCCCTATTAATATGGATTATAAGATATCCATGTAGACTGACATAAGGTATTATGAATGCCTGTTCTAGATTTTTCTCCTTTCATTCGATATTGCTTTTAAAGTAATAGCTCCTGTTATTTTTGTCAAGTCCTTACCACATTATAATATATGTACATCACAATGGGACTTTGCCTGTATAATTAGATCACGTATTATACATCTCCCTCGTAAACACTGGATTAAATAAAAATCATGAAAATGAGAAGAGCTCATACCACCATGATACATTTGTGTTTATGTGCACTGTATTACAGATCCATACGACTGCTACTGGGTCATAAGGCACTATGACCCTGCTGCAAGAAAAACTATAGAAATGCTGACCTGTCAGAATAGCCTTCATCACAGGAACCCTGGGGACGGATGATCTCTGATCAGGGATTCCCCAGAGCACAAGACTTGTCACTTTACTATAGGGAAGGCAAACAGATTTCAGCCTGCTGAAAGATTAAATGCTAAGCAATAAAACATCTGAGGCATATCAGCCCAGCAGAAGAAGTAGACAATGATTTATCCATCCCTGCCCCAAGCTCTGAAGTAGGAAATAGCATTAAAGCAGTGAGACTGACTGTTAGGAAGGAAGATAGATAGATAGATAGATAGATAGATAGACTATATAATAGTCTAAGGGTAACCTCCGTCTCTGTCTGTCCTTCTGTCTATAACGGAGATCCCAAGTCGCTGATTGGTCGCGGCAAAAAGGCCACGACCAGTGACTGGCACAGTCCGGAGGCAAAATGGCCACTCCTTACTACGCAGTCAGTGCCCGCAGTCCATACTCCACCCCCCCCCCCAGTCAGCGCTCACACAGGGTTAATGGCAGCGTTAACGGACCGCGTTATGCCGCGGTGTAACGCAGTCCGTTAAAGCTGCTATTAACCCTGTGTGACCAACTTTTTACTATTGAAGCTGCCTATGCGGCATCAATAGTAAAAAGATATAAGGTTTCTTGAAAAAGGTTTCTGTTGGGACCGAAACGTCGCTCTCTGGGCTGATTAAATAAGCTCTTTTTTCACTACAAACGGTGATATATATATATATATATATATATATATATATATATATATATATATATATATATATATATATATATATATATAATTATTTTTTTCTGTCTAAGGGGTAATTCTGTCTGTCTCATGGAAATCCCGCTTCGCTGATTGGTGGCAGGCCGCGTCCAATCAGCGACGGGCACAGCCCGGCCGAGAACTAGTCCCTCCCTACTTCTGTCCAGTCAGTCCCCGGCGCCCACTCCATACTCCCCTCCAGTCAGCGCTGACACGGGGTTAATGGCAGCGTTAACGGACCGCGTTATGCCGCAGTACACAATCCGTTAACGCTGCTATTTACCCTCTGTGACCAACTTTACTATTGATGCTACCTATGCAGCATCAATAGTAAAAAGATCTAATGCTAAAAATAATTAAAAAAAACAAAAACCTGCTATTCTCACCTTCCGTTGTCCGCCGATGCACGCGCGGCTGCCGCCAGCTTCCGTTCCCAGAGATGCATTGCGAAATTACCCAGAAGACTTAGCGGTCTCGCGAGACCGCTAAGTCATCTGGATAATTTCGTAATGCATCGCTGGGAACGGAAGCTAGCAGCAGCATCGAGCGCATCGGGACAGCTTCGCTGGATGCTGGCGGGTGAGTATAACACTATTTTTTATTTTAATTATTTATTTTTTACAGGGATATAGTGCCCACACTGCTATATACTGCGTGGCCTGTGTTATAGACTGCGTGGCTGCTATATACTACATGGCTCCGATATACACTACATGGCCTGTGCTATATACTGTGAGGCTGCTATATACATACAAACATATGCTAGATTCGGGCCACCATCTAGTGTTTAATGACCCATTTGTGTCTTGAAATCAGTAATTTTTAAGCAACATTGTTTGTTGAGAAGCTGATCAAATAGCGTCACAGCCTTTAGATCACAAGCCTGTACATCTGTTGGAATTTTTATAAAAAATGATGGCTGCAGACTCTAGCATGACAAATGAGTATTTATTTATTTTTTTTTTTTTTTTTTTTTTTTAAACAGCACTGCCATCCATTACTCGGTCAGGACCAGCACACAGTAACCAAAAGATTTGCACTAGGCCAAACAATGCTCAATACAGAGGCCCCTCGAGAATGAATAAAATGTATAATTTTACACACAAAAATAAATAAATAAATCAACCCCCTACCCTTTACAAGGCTTGTTACAACTTCAGAAGTTCACCACTATCTGTTGCTGGAGTCTGGCCATTGGGACTACAACAGATTTAGAGAATAAGTCTTTGCAGAGCCTGAAACAGATGTTGCACATGAACAACTCTGCTCCATTCATTCTCTATGGGACGGGCAGATATCCAGCCACCATTTCTAGATATCCCATAGAGGAGGAATGTACTGTGTTTATTGTACAGGGCTAAAGTTAGGAATGGCAATTAAAAGCTTTATGTATTGTGAATAGAAGTTTAAAGGAAATCGGTCTGCGCCCCCAAGATGAGCGTGACAGCATGTGTTTCTATGCAGCCATCACTCAGGTCAGAAGAGCAGACGGCCAGACCGAGAACTGTAATGTAATCCTCCGGCATACAGCAGCATTGGGCTTCATGAAAATGACCTCAGTGCATGCAAGAGTCCCAGATCTACACATTGCGAGCAAGAAAAAGGCCACCGGAGGAGTTACATGTGCAGATTGCGATCTCTGTTAGTCATTGACCAGAGATCTAAACCTGCACATGCGATGCTGCCAGTGGCCATTTTCCTGAAGACCACCAGTAAGATCAGTGTACAGAGTGAGGACTCCGCTCCAGCCTCGCTGCCGACATTTCTTGAAGCCCAAGGCCCACAGCCTCGCACTGCTATATATAAATTATATTAATTCCATGGTGCTGTACATGTGAAAAGGGGTTACATACAGGGTTATAGATATCGTTAATAGTTAACAAGTTTACAGTGAGACTGGTACAGAGGGGAGAGGACCCTTTCCTTGCGGACATACATTCTTCAGGATAATGGGGAAGAGACAAGAGGTCGGTGTGCTGCAGCACTGGTGGTGGCGACGCGGAAGCTCAGGTGGTTGGTGGCGTGGCGGCAGCTAGGGTGGTTGGTGGCGTGGCGGCAGAATGGTTATTGCAGGCTGTAGGCTTTCCTGAAGAGATGGGTTTTCAGATTCCGTCTGAAAGATCCGAGGATGGTGGATAATCGGATGTGTTGAGGCGTGGAATTCCAGAGGATGGGGGATTTTCGGGAGAAGTCTTGGAGGCGGTTGTGTGAGGAACGAATAAGTGTGGAGGAGAGTAGGAGGTCTTGGGAGGATCGAAGCTTACATGAGGGAAGATAGTGGGAGATTAGTTCAGAGATACAGGGAGGGGACAGGTTGTGAATGGCTTTGTAGATCAGTGTTAGTAGTTTGAACTGGATTTGTTGGGGAATTGGGAGCCAGTGGAGGGGTTTGCAGATGGGAGAAGCAGGGGAGTAGCGAGGAGAGAGGTGGATTAGCCAGGCAGCATAGTTGAGGACAGACTGGAGTGGTGCAAGGGAGTTAGAGGGGAGGCCACAGAGGAGGGTGTTGCAGTAATCGAGGCGGGAGATGATGAGGGCATGCACAAGAGTTTTAGTAGATTGTGGGCTAAGAAAGGGACGGATTCTGGCAATATTTCTGAGTTGGAGGCGACAGGAGGTGGCAAGAGTTTGGACGTGTGGCTTGAAGGACAGGGCAGAATCGAGTTACCCCGAGGCAGCAGATTTCAGGTGCGGGAGAGAGCGTGATGCCGTTCACCATAATAGGTAGATCAGGTGGGGGGGGGGGGGTTATACGCGAGATGGGGGAAAGAGGAGTTCAGTTTTGTCTACATTGAGTTTTAGGAAGCAAGAGTTGAAGGAGGATATGTCTTACAGGCACTCTGGGATTCTGGACACAAGAGAGGCGACATCTGAGCCAGAGAGGTAGATCTGAGTGTCGTCCGCATATAGGTGGTGCTAGAAGCAATGGGACTTTGAGTTGTCCTAGGCCAAGGGTATAGATGGAAAAAAGTAAAGGCCCTAGGACAGAGCCTTGAGGGACTCCAACAGAGAGGGGCGGGGTGAGGAGATAGTGTGGGAGTGGGAAATGCTAAATGTGCGGTCGGAAAGGTATGAGGCAATCCAGGACAGGGCAAGGCCTTTGATATCAAGGGAAGAAAGAATCTGTAGCAGTAGGCAGTGGTCGACTGTGTCGAAAGCAGAGGACTGGTCGAGAAGGAGGATGGAGAACCGTCTGTTAGCTTTGGCTGTGAGTAAGTCATTAGTAATTTTGGTCAGAGCTGTTTCGGTGGAGTGGTGGGGGGCTGAAGCCAGATTGGAGGTTGTCAAGGAGAGAGTTAGATGAGAGGTGGTAGGAAAGTTGACCATGGTCATGCTGCTCAAGGAGTTTAGAAGCAAACGGGAGCAGTGATATGGGGCAATAAGCTGGGCATAGCAGTTGGGTCAAGGTTAGTTTTTGTGAGGATGGGTGTGATGGTGGCATGTTTGAAGGCAGAGTGGAAAGTACCAGAAGATAGCGATAGGTTGAAGAAATGGGTTAGGGCTGGAATGAGCATGTTAGTGAGGTTGGGGAGCAGGTGGGAAGGGATGGGGTCAAGTGCACAGGTGGTGAGGTGTGATTTGGAAAGGAGGAGAGTAAGTTCTCCTTCAGTGATGTTGGAGAGGTTAGTTCTTGGGGGAAGGGAAGAGGTCTGGTATATGGAGTGGTTGGGGTAGTGGAACAGTAAAGGTTTGCCTTGTTTGGTCGATCTTGTTTTTGAAGTAGGTGGTAAAGTCCTCAGAAGAGATGAGGGGAGTTGGAGGTGGCAGTGGGGGGGCAGAGCAGAGAAATGTGCTGAACAGTTGTTTTGAGTTGTAGGATAGTGAGGATACAAGGTTAGTGAAATAGGTCTGTTTAGCAGAAGTGAGGGCTAGTTTGAAGGCAAGTGTAGCTTGTTTGAAAGTTAAGTTGTCTGGCAGGCGTGTTTTTTTTCCAACGCCGCTCCACGACCCTGGATGTTTGTCGGAGTTTTTTGGTGAGGTTGTTATGCCAGGGTTGCCTATTGATTTGTCGCACTTTGCCATGCATGAGAGGGGCGACTGAGTTTATGGCTGATGTGAGGGTGGAGTTATAGAAAGCGGTGGCGCTATCCATGTAGTGGAGTGTAGATCATATTATACAGATATATATATATTTAGTGTCACTTAATATTGAACAGAATCAAGTATGCCAAAATCCACCCCATATAATATATAAGCACATACACTATATACCGCAAGAGCCCCACATAGCCTCCTATGTACATAGAGACATCCCGCGCACACGGAGAAGGAAGCACACACACGTTAGTTTTCCTGGCGCTCTGCTCCTGTCTCCTCTGCAATGACTCCTCCAATTTATTCATTGCCGTCTGCATCCACATACGGTGACAGATGGACAGCAGGCGGGGGAGGACACTCTGCGGCCCGCGATCCTCTGTTTCAGCCCTACCCAGTTCTGCATTAGGTGATCCCCAAGGATAGAAACTTTCTTTCAGGGCTTTACCTGTGGTAAAGCTGTTGGGCATCACTCCATATCTAAATGTTACTTTGCAGGGCACCAATATTTTACAATACCGTATTTAGATTGTTGCCTTAAATGTATTTTTTAAATTATTAACTACGCACCACTTAGGCCTTAGTGTATTTACATGTCACGTATACACAGACTAAGGTTGGTCACCATTACAGGCTAGGGGAGTCTGAAAGACGTTTGCTATGTAATCTGAGAGCACCATATTGTAGGACAAAAGGCCTGATTCCAACAATATGTCACTTACTGGGCTGTTTTGCAGCTTTAATTCAGTGTCTTATAAACAGGATATCACAACAGGACAACTGGCCTGGTGCAGCCTAGTCCAACCACCGATTAGAAGTTCTGTCACTATACAATGTACACAGACAACTGTAGGGTGGGCACAACACAGCACAACATCTGCTAGAATTGCAACAGAGAACACTTAAGATAGGGTTACATTGCGTTATGTGACCGCGTTTAACGGACTAAGTTACACCGCAGCATAATGCGGTGTAACGTAGTCCGTTAACGCCGCCATAGCCTGTAATGGCGAACGCATCGCTAGCGCACGCCCACATTGGGCGTGTGCTGGCGATGTGCAGTCATTTGAGGCATGGGGATCTGCGCTAGCGGGATCGGCTAACGCGATCCCTTTTGGGACATTGCGTTAGGGCAGTCCGTTTAGCGCATAGCGCTACGGACTGCGCTAACGCAATGTGACCCTAGCCTTAGGCTATGTGCACACGTCAGAAATCATTGCAGAAATTTCCTGACCCAAACCGGACTTTTTCCAGCAGGAAATCCACGTTTTTTGTGCCTTTTTATCGTGTTTTTTGCACTTTTTTCCCCAGAGCTTCCCCAATGCAATATATAGTGGTAAAAATGCAAAGAATCCGCAAAATTAATGAACATGCTGCATTTACCGCGATGCGTTTTTTCTCGCGGGAAAAAACGCAACTTGTGCACAAAAACTGCAGATTGCATTTTATTATTAGGATGCTTAATGGATGCGTTTTTTTCACGGTTTTATAGCGAAAAAAACGGAACGTGTGCACACAGCCTTAGGGTATGTTTCCATAGTCCGTAAAGGCTGTGGGTTTGATGCTGCGTACACAGCCACAGCGTGAAACCCGCAGCAGCCAGATGTTACAGCATAGTGGATGGGATTTTAAAAAATCCCATGTCCACTATGCGTGCACCGGCGCCCGCAGCTTCCTGCAGAGACTGACATGTGGCACATCTTTTCAGACCGCAGCATGTCCATTTATCTTGTGGAGACACTCAGTCTCAGCAAGATAAATAGCACCCGTACAATGTATAGGGCGTGGTGAATCCGCACGGTTCAATGAACACCTGCGTTAAAAAGCCAGCAGCTCTTTGGATGGCGCGGACATATGCTTCGCCCAAAGCGCTGCCAATTACGGACCGTGGGGACAGGGTAACAGCACATGTAGGTTAATTATGTTAATGCTCTTACATACGCTGGTAAGAGAGTGAGTGTCTTTAATGTTTTTTTTAATATGATATCCATTTAGCTTACAAATCCGCATCAAAAACAGGGAGTTTCAACTGCGTTTTCTGCCAAGAGATGCAGAAACCGCACAGAAATTTCCAGAAGCAAATCCACAACGTGCGCACACAGCCTTATTTTTTTTTTAATTATATAATATACTGTAGTTCTTGAACAGATTTAAAAAAAAATAAAAAAATAAAAAATGGGGGCATGTATACTTATGGAGCTGTGATGAACATGTAAGGGTATGTGCACACGTTAAGGGACTTGGCTGCGGATCGGCCGTGGCGGATTCGCAGCAGTTTTGCATGCTGTTTACAGTACCATGTAAACCTATGGAAAACCAAATCCGCAGTGCCCATGCTGCAGAACATACCAAGCGGAAACGCTGCGGTTTATTTTCCGCAGAATGTCAATTCTTTGTGCGGATTCCACAGCATTTTACACCTGCTCCTCAATAGGAATCCGCAGGTGTAAAAAAGCAGGTGAAATCCGCACACAAAAAAAAAAAAAAAAAAGGAAATCCGCAGGTAAAACGCAGTGCGCTTTACCTGCGGATTTCTCAAAAACTGAGCAGGAAAATCCACCCAGAAATCCGCAACGTGGGCACATAGGCTAAGAGAAGAACCCTTTCGTAATTCTGTAAACTATAGAAAGTCTTAAGGAAGCCAATTCTAACATCAGCAGAACCATGAAGAGAACTGCAGGTAGAGTGTTTCTTCTATATGTCTAAAAGTTAACAATAAGGAAAATTAATTAAGCTTTAACAGGCATGTCTAGCCATGCCATCAAAAGTTTAAATGTGTATTTAACCCCTTAGTGGCAGAGCCAATTTGGTACTTAACCCCTTTACCCCCAAGGGTGGTTTGCACGTTAATGACCGGGCCAATTTTTACAATTCTGACCACTGTCCCTTTATGAGGTTATAACTCGAACGCTTCAATGGAGCCCGGTGAGTGACACTGTTTTCTCGTGACATATTGTACTTCATGAGTGGTAAAATTTCTTTCATATAACCTGCGTTTATTAGTGAAAAAAACTGAAATGTGGCGAAAATGTAACAAATTTTGCAATTTTCCAACTTTGAATTTTTATGCAATTACCGTAAATCACATGTGAGATGTGTCACAAAATACTTAATAAGTAACATTTCCCATGTCTAATTTACATCAGCAGAATTTTGGAACCAAAATGTTTCTTTATTAGGGAGTTTATAAGGGTTAAAAGTTGACCAGCAATTTCTCATTTTTACAACACCATTTTTTTTTTTTTTTTTTTAAGGGACCACATCTCATTTGAAGTCATTTTGAGGGGTCTATATGATAGAAAATACCCAAGTGTGACACCATTCTAAAAACTGCACCCCTCAAGGTGCTCAAAACCACATTCAAAAAGTTTATTAACCTTCAGGTGTTTCACAGGAATTTTTGGAATGTTTAAATAAAAATGAATATTTAACTTTTTTCACAAAAAACTTACTTCAGCTCCAATTTCTTTTCTTTTACCAAGGGTAACAGGAGAAAATGGACCCCAAAAGTTGTTGTACAATTTGTCCTGAGTACGCTGGTACCCCATAAGTGGGAGTAAACCACTGTTTGGGCGCTTGGCAGAGCTCGGAAGAGAAGGAGCGGCATTTGACTTTTCAATGCAAAATTGACTGGAATGGAGATGGGACGCCATGTTGCGTTTGGAGAGACATGTGCCTAAACATTGAAACCCCCCTCAAGTGACATTATTTTGGAAAGTTGACCCCCTAAGGAACTTCTCTAGATGTGTTGTGAGAGCTTTGAACCCCCAAGTGTTTCACTACAGTTTATAACGCAGAGCCGTGAAAATAAAAATTCATTATTCCGACAAAAATTATTTTTTAGCCCCCAGTTTTGTATTTTCCCAAGGGTAACAGGAGAAATTGGACCCCAAAAGTTGTCCAATGTGTCCTTAGTACGCTGATACCCCATATGTTGGGGTAAACCCCTGTTTAGGTGCACGGGAGAGCTCGGAAGGGAAGGAGCACTGTTTTGCTTTTTCAACGCAGAATTGGCTGGAATTGAGATCGGACGCCATGTCGCGTTTTTAGGCACATCAGGGGCTCTCCACAGTGGAAACCCCCCAATTATAACAAACCCTAATCCAGACACACCCCTAACCCAAACCTCAACGGTAACCCTAACCACACCCCTAACCCTGACACACCCATAACCCTAATCCCAACCGTAAATGTAATCCAAACCCTAACCCTAGCCCTAACCCTAAACGGGAAAATGGAAATAAATACATTTTTTTAATTTTTCCCTAAGGGGGTGATGAAGGGGGGGTTTGATTTACTATTTATAGCGGGATTTCTAGCGGATTTTTATTATTGACAGCCGTCACACTAAGAGACAATTTATTGCAAAAAATTTTTTTTGCGTTACAACATTTTGAGAGCTATAATTTTTCCATATTCTGGTCCACAGAGTCATGTGAGGTCTTGTTTTTTGCGGGACGAGTTTAGGTTTTTATTGGCAACATTTTTCGGGCATGAGACATTTTTTGATCGCTTTTTATTCCAATTTTTGTGAGGTAAAATGACCAAATACCAACTATTCATGAATTTCTTTTTTTTTTTTGGAAGGGGGGGCGATTATGAAAAAAACAGAAATATGGTGAAAAAGTTTAAAATTTTGCAATTTTCAAACTTTGTATTTTTATGCCCTTAAATCAGAGAGATATGTCATGAAAAATAGTTAATAAACAACATTTCCCACACTACTACTACTATACATCAGCACAATTTTGGAAACCAATTTTTTTTGTTAGGGCGTTATAAGGTTTAAAAGTTGACCAGCAATTTCTCATTTTTACAACACCATTTTTTTTTTTTAGGGACCACATCACATTTTGAGGGGTCTATATGATAGAAAATAACCAAGTGTGACACCATTCTAAAAACTGCACCCCTCAAGGTCCTCAAAACCACATTCAAGAAGTTTATTAACCCTTTACGTGCTTCACAGGAACTGAAACAATGTGGAAGGAAAAAATGAACATTTAACTTTTTTTTGCAAACATTTTACTTCAGAACCATTTTTTATTTTTTATTTTCACAAGTGTAAAAACAGAAATTTAACCATGAATTTTGTTGTGCAATTTCTCCTGAATACGCCGACACCCTATATGTGGGGGTAAACCACTGTTTGGGCGCACCGCAGAGCTTGGAAGAGAAGGAGTGCCGTTTGACTTTTTCAATGCATAATTGGCTGGAATTGAGATCGGATGCCATATCACGTTTAGAGAGCCCCTGATGTGCCTAAACAGTGGAATTGCTCCACAAGTGACCCCATTTTGGAAACTAAACCCCTTAAGGAACTTCTCTAGATGTGTGGTGAGCACTTTAAACCCCCAAGTGCTTCGCAGAAATTTATAAAGTAGAGCCGTGAAAATGAAAAACACTTTTTTCCCTCAAAAATGATTTTTAGCCTGCAATTTTTTATTTTCTCAAGGGTAACAGGAGACATTGGACCCCAAAATCTGTTAACCAGTTTGTCCTGCATATTCTGATACCCCATATGTGGGGGGGGGGGCACGGTTTGGGCACCTATCGGAGCTCAGAAGAGAAGGAGCGCCGCTTGGAATGCAGACTTTGATGGGATGGTCTGCGGGCGTCATGTTGCATTTGCAGAGCCCCTGATGTACCTAAACAGTAGAAACCCCTCACAAGTGACCCCATTTGGGAAACTAGACCCCCCAAGGAACTTATCTAGATGTGTGGTGAGAACTTTGAATGCCCAAGTGCTTCACAGGAGTTTATAATGCAGAGTCGTGAAAATAAAAAATATTTTTTTTTCCCACAAAAAAGATTTTTTAGCCCCTAAGTTTTTAATTTTCACAAGGGTAACAAGAGAAATTGGACCCCAAAAGTTGTTCTCCAATTTGTCCTGAGTATGCTGGCACCCCATGTGTGTGTGTGGGGGGGGGAAACCACTGTTTGGGTGCACGGCAGAGCTCAGAAGGGAGAGGGCACCATTTGACTTTTTGAGCGCAAAATTGGCTGTCGTGTTTGGAGACCCCCTGATGTACCTAAACAGTGGAAACCCCCCAATTCTAGCTCCAACCCTAACCCCAACACACCCCTAACCCTAATCCCAACCCATAATCCTATTCACAACCCTAACGATAATCCCAACCCCAAAACAACCCTAATCAAAACCCTAAATCCAACACACCCCTAATCCTAATCTCAACCCTAACCTCAAACCTAACCCTAATCCCAACCCTAACCTTAACCCCAAGCGTAACCCTAATGCCAACCATAACCCTAATACCAACCCTAATCCAAACCCTAACCCTAACCCCAACTCTAACCCCAACTTTAGCCGCAACCCTAACCCTAAATTTAGCCCCAACCCTAACCCTAAATTTAGCCCCAACTCCTCCAGCTGCCGGCCGGCAGATCATGGCGGGCGCATGCGCAGGCCATTTTCTTACCGGATGAAGAAGCCGGCAGGCAGGAGGGGACGCAGGAGGACCTAGGGACACAAGTACAGCAGGGTCCCCGAATCCCCCTATTTCTCTGTCCTCTGATGTGCGATCACATCAGAGGACAATGAGATCTTTTTTTTTTGCGGCCGCCGGTAAAGTTAATTACCAGCGATCGCAAAACAGGGGTCTGTAAAAACCAACCCCGATCATGTTCTTTGGAGTCTCTGCTACCCCTGGCAGCTGAGACCCCAAAGATTTCCCGGGTGCCGGCCAGTGGGCGCACTGCGCATGCCATTTTTTGGCTGGAACAAGATGGTGGCGCCCATCGGGAGCCACGATGAGCACCGGGGGTGACAGGCGAGTATCGGGGGGCTATTGGGGACCCCATTTCTCTGTCCTCTGACGTGCAATTACATCCGAGGACAGAAATGAAATGGGAAATCGCGTTGTTTTTTTGGGAGAGGTGTTATGAAAGGTAATTCAGTACCACAATGGACATAGAGCTCGTTCTTGTTTTTTGGATTATTGCCAGGTCACTGTATGTGCGCTGACCTCTGAGACGTGGGAACTCTGTTGACCGCAATCCCTAATCCTCTCCAACCACACTAAAGGCAGCCGTGGATTGCGCCTAACGCTCCCTATGCAACTCGGCACGGCCTGAGAAACTAGCTAGCCTGAAGATAGAAAATAAGCCTACCTTGCCTCAGAGAAATACCCCAAAGGAAAAGGCAGCCCCCACATATAATGACTGTGAGTAAGATGAAAAGACAAACGTAGAGATGAAATAGATTTAGCAAAGTGAGGCCCAACTTTCTGAACAGAGCGAGGATAGGAAAGGTAACTTTGCGGTCAACACAAAACCCTACAAATACCACGCAAAGGGGGCAAAAAGACCCTCCGTACCGAACTAACGGCACGGAGGTACACCCTCTGCGTCCCAGAGCTTCCAGCAAGCAGAAAAAAACAAATTGACAAGCTGGACAGAAAAAAACAGCAAACAAATAGCAAAGAGGAACTTAGCTATGCAGAGCAGCAGGCCACAGGAACGATCCAGGAGGAAACAGGTCCAAAACTAGAACATTGACTGGAGGCCAGGATCAAAGCACTAGGTGGAGTTAAATAGAGCAGCACCTAACGACTTCACATCACCTGAGGAAGGAAACTCAGAAGCCGCAGTACCACTTTCCTCCACCAACGGAAGCTCACAGAGAACCAGCCGAAGTACCACTTGTGACCACAGGAGGGAGCTCTGCCACAGAATTCACAACAGAGAGGGTTGCGACCGCCGGTAAACGTTTAATTTAATGCGCTGTGGTTTAAGTACCATTAACTGCCGCCGTTAAAAGGCGCATCGGCAGTCGTTAAGGGGTTAAAGAAGACCCTTCACTAGTATCAGCATGCTGATCTGGCCACATCATGGAACAGTGGTGGCAGAGCCAGAGTCTTGTTTTTCTGTTTACTTTTGGCAATTATCACTATGATTAAGGGGACACTAGGACATATTAGCATTTGTAGTAATTTACTTCTTTGACAGCATGACACTATTCAAATCATAAGCAGGCAGCACTATGTAGAGTAAGAGCGAGAGGAGGATCGGGCATTAAAGGGGGGGGGGGGGGGTCCGAAACAGAGAAACAATTAACAAATACGCCAACACATACATATTCTAGAGAAGGTCATAGCTGGCTCTCATTACAACCACAACCAAGTCTATCCCTGGCACCAGGGTATAATGTCCTGATAGCTAGAGGAGGGGGAGGGAAGCCATCAGTGCTGTGAGATGAGAGCTACGCAAGTCACAAATTTCTGGATCTGTGCCAGAAATAAGGGCACTATTGACCAATGTCTGGGATAGAAGCAAAGAGGTGTTTTATTTAACTTGGACAATCCAATATGTAATATATCCACTGTAATATACTCCACGAGCTCATACAGTCACATCCCTTATAGATTGTTAGCTCAGGGTCCGCTTTCTTTCTATACCAGTTGGTGACTTTTTTGGTTTAAGATTATTGTACTCATTTTTTGCTATGTATACTCATTTTCACATGTAAAGCACCATGGAATAAAATCGCGCTAAAATAAATAATCGTAAGCTCTGCAGATGTTATATGGGATTTTAAGCTTTAAATGTATATTTCCATGGCGGACCTCTTGCAACGTTAAGTGAAATGCTGTGAATTTTTCAATTTTGCAGTGTTGGTCAGTTTACACTAATTTGTGCATGATATGTCTTTACCCTTTAGTGCAAAATGACACAGCTAAGTCAGCATTGGAGCGAGCTATCTCCACATCTGATAAACATCAAATTACATAGCTGGCATCTGTAACAGCAGCAGCCAGAGTTGAGCTCGGATTGCTGCTGTCAAAGGAAATCAGCTGACAAGTTTTGCTCTCCCATCTTAAAACATTATATGTAGTAGTAGAGACCTAGAGCTCCAAATCAGTGGCGTGATCAGGGTTATACAGAGCTGAGCATTCAAAGAAATGCCAGATCAACTAATTCCTTATTGCAATCAGGTTTGTTCATAGAGGCTTATCCATCAATAAAAACTTCTGGATTTTAGAAGTGAAAAATATTAACTTTAAAAATTAACGCATTTAAACCCTTTCTGACCTCAGAAGTATCCATAGGTCCTGGTCGCCTGGTACTTACCGACCTTGGACGAATGGATACGTCCAGGTGATTTTGCGCGTACAGACGTTGTGTGCTCACCGCCAGGTGATTGACTGCCAATATCTGGCACTCCGTGCCAAAAGCAGTCCTGCACCGATCCCAGCACGTTAACCCCCTAAACGATGTGATCCAACTTGATCGCAGCATTTTGGGAGCCTACAGAGGGGTCCCGATCGTTGCCATGGTGACCAGATGTAGTCATGACAACATTCGGCACACCACAGCTAGCAAAGTTGCTTGATCATGCTCAGAGCAAGCTGTCAGTGCAGCGCTGACAGCTTCCATAGCATACGGATGCTTCTGCATCCCCCTATGATATACAAGCTATCAGCCAGAAAAAAAGTGAAAGTACAGATATTTGGTATTGCGCGCACGGAACGACATCCTATAAAATGGTCTTGCTAGGTACCCCCTTTAACCCCAGCTTTTTACGGTTTTACGTTTTCGCTCTCTTCCTTCCCAGAGCGATAAGTTTTTTATTTTTCTGTCAATATGCCCATGTGAGGGCTTATTTTTTGCCGGACAAGTTGTACTTTTGAACAACATCATTGGTTTTTGCATTTCATATAATAGAAAACGGGAAAAAAAATTCCAATTACGGTGAAATTGCCAAAAAAGTGCAATCCCAAACTTGTTTGTTTGGCTTTTTTTGCTAGGTTCACAAAATGCTAAAACTGACCTGCTATTATGATTCTCCAGGTCATTACGAGTTCATAGATAAAAAAAAAATAACCTAGACATGTTTGGTGTCTAAGTGGGGTTGGGTGAGGGCTTATTTTTTGCGTGCCGAGCTGACATTTTTAATGATACTTTTTTGGTGCAGATACGATCTTTTGATCGCCTGTTATTGCATTTTAATGCAATGTTGCAGCAACCATAAAAAAAAAAAAACGTAATTCTGGCGTTTCAAATTTCTCGCTACGCCATTTAGCAATCAGGTTAATCCTTTTCTTATTGTATGCGTTATACAGTGCCATTTGTACGATGTACACAGCCAGTTTTATTATACCTCACCTTTGTCTTCTGCATGGCACTATAGGGCTGGAGGACTTGATCAGAAAGATCAACTCCCCCATGTATTTGTTGTACCCCAGGGCACAGTCTGGTTTGTGGACCTGTGCTGGGGTACTGCGAACGGTGGAGGCCGTGGTGCTGGGACCATTGATTGTTGTCAAGAAAAAGACATCTCTTGTCTTTGAACTTGACCACAAGCATTTTGCAGCTACATTGGGCTCGGCTCTCACCCTTGGGGAGAAACCCCTCTGGTTTCTGCGCACAGTAATGCAAGCGATGGTAGCTCTGGCAGAGAGGGATTGAAAGAGTGGGATGCTTGTATAAAAAGTTATTAACGTACAGATGTAACCTTTATCAAGCAGTGGGTGGACCAAATCCCACACTATTTTCCCACTCACCCCCAGAGCAGGTGGACATTCTGGGGGCTGGATCCTGGTGTCCTTTCCTTGATAAACTCTAAAGCTGAGAGTGTACCCCGAGTTACTCTCACACAGCTTATAGAGTTTTATCCTGTACCTCACCCTCTTGCTGGGCAGGTACTGACGGAACTGAAGCCTCCCTTTGAAGTGGATGAGGGATTCATCCACACAAATTTCCCATTGGGGGAATGTTCACTTCAGCAAACTTGTTGCTGAAGTGTTCGATGACCAGCCGAATTTCGAACAGTATCAAAATTCGGGTCATCACGGAGAAGGATGTCTGTAGTGTCCCTAAAGTAGAGAAATTTATGAATCGCCTCAAAAGTTTGTGTATCATAACCATGCCATATATTGGCGTTTGAGATAAAATATCAGTACTCAAGTATTGGCGAGTCTGGTTTCTTCACAATCCCCATGTGAAGGACCTGTCCCCAATATTTCAACATTTCTACAAAGTCAACGTGACTCCAAGCAGAAAATGATGAATTTGGGTTTCGTGCAAAAAATAAAAAAAATGCTGGACGTACAAGTTTGTTTGTTTCACCATGAGACTGATGAATGACTCCAAGAAATAGACTTTTGAAAAAGTCTATTTCCCTGAAGTTGGCAGTCTCAAACTGGATTCCTGATTGGGGACCGAAATCAGGAATCCGTGGAGCAAAATTTTCAGGGACGGGGCACTAGTTCTAGATTAGGCATGATTAGCAATAGGTTGGGGGTTACTTACACTTGGCTGTAGGTCTTCTCCCCTGGGCTCCGGACTATTTCTCGTCCTGCGACTCCTTGGTGGTGGCGAGTCCGTGACACTGGAGGAGGCAATAAAGGAATATGCCTCCTCAGCCGAGTACAGCCTTTGTGACTGGCATGACTGATGAGCAGGGCATTGTGTGTGGTGTGTGTGTGTGTGTGTAAAAAAAAAAAAAAAAAAATCTAAACTTTATTATAGTGTTGCATGTGTATGTGCAAGTGTTTGGTGAAACTTTCTATCGCAGCAGGAGGTTGTCAGGCGCAGGGGGCAGGAGGGGGCTGAGGAGATGCAGCAGCAGATGGAGCCGGCAGCAGCAGCAGGTGATCAGGGGGTGATTGTGGTGATCACTGGGAGGGGGGTGATCACCAGCGGAGGGGAGCAGAGTACCAACTACAGATAAGCCAGCAGCAGCAGGTGATCAGGGGGTGATCCCCCAGGGTCAAGTATAGGTCTCCCTGTAACTGCAGGTCGGGTGACCTTTCATTAACCCCGGTCACCATACCCGCAGGAATGCGATCATTCTGTGACAGCATCGGGAAGCGGTTAAAAACATCTTGGCATGCAAAAATCCCTCAACCCAACCCCACGAAAAATGGAAACGCTATGGGTATCAGAAACTGGGGCAGTTTATTTCTTTAAACAAAGTTTGGAAAATTTTTCACTAAGGATTAAAAAAAGAACCTGACATTTTTGGTTGTCTATGAACTCGTAATGACCTGGAGAATCATAATGGCAGGTCAGTTATAGCATTTAGTGAACCTAGTAAAAAAAAAAAAATTTTTTTTTTTTTAAAAGTGTGGAATTGCACTTTTTTTTGCAATTTCACCGCACTTGGAATTTCCCCCCCCCCTATTTTCTAGTACACAACATGGTAAAACCAATGGTGTCGTTCAAAAGTAAAACTCATCGCACAAAAAAAAAAGAAAAAAAAAAAAAACCAAGCCCTCAAATTGCCATTTTGACAAAAAAAAAAAAAAGTTAGGGCTCTGGGAAGAAGGGGAGCAAAAAACCCAAAATGCAAAACCAAAAATACCTCTGGTTGTTAAGGGTTTAAAATATGGTTCATTATTGGAGGGTGCTTAGCTGGTAGAGACTGCCTATACTGAAAACCAATGTAGCAGAAGAGGACCAATGTATAAAAGCAGCAACAGCAGCATAGCTACTGGGAACCAGAGGTAGCAGATAACTGAGCTGTGTAGTAAATAAAACCGGTTATATTTGCAATATAAGTAACACTAGTACACACGGCACTCAGGGCTTCTTGGCGGTGCTCAAGTTAGGTATCCAACCCGTCAAATGTAAGTAACAAATTACTTGGCACTCAGGAGATTGTGTTGCAAGATAAGAAATCAGTTTATTCAGTGCATCCAGTTCCAACTGTCCAACTTAAACGTTTTCGGTCTTAACAACAGACCTTCATCAGAAGTAGTTTTTATGGAATACTGTAACACATGTACATAAAACACAGGAGAATACTTTTAGAGGACACACATGATGCACAAAGCAAATACAGATGTAATACATTTTGCTTGAAGAAAAAACAACTAAATACATCACTGGTTGTATAGACAATCACAGCAGTGGCGGTCTAAAAGATCCGGACTGGTGTTCCGTGAGTCACGTTCAGGAGATGCAATAGACTGTGAGCGTGTATAGGAAAAAAGTGAGAGTAACGAGACCATCTCGGGTGACTGAGCGAGTAGGTAGCATGATGACCACCCCCAAAGGATACAGAGAGTGCGGTGACCCCCCAAGGCATGGGGTCACCAGGCTGAGGTGCAAGGTAAGGTGCCTAAAAATATAAAAAACACGTACATATGAGTACACACACTAATGCCAATGTATAAGTATCGTCTAGTGATACTGAGCAGAAAGGTCCGTTAGGCTAATAAACCAATCCTAATGTGTGACCACCTAGAGCCTAGGCCAGTCAGTACAGGGGATATCTGTCTGTACATACGTAGTGCCAAAAAGTGTGCCCCGAGTAGTATGAGTCCGAATGCCCCAATGTAATACCTGGAAGACGTAAACAATATATGGAGGCAATCAGAGGGGCCAGCGTCAGATAGGTACCGGGACCAGAAAGCGCCTAGAACAAAACAGTAGGAGGGAGGACTATGACATGTAGTCTAATATGAGCGTACTAGTATGAAGCAGGGACGCGCTCCTACTACAACCGCCATTACCTGAGAGTCTGGAGGAAGAGGAGAGGAGAAAGCGCTGTACGGGGCGAGATGCTCGCAGGGGCAGTAGCGCTGTAGGAGAGAAGGAGCAAGACGTAAATGACAGGGTCCAGGAGGGGTCGGGAGAGCCGAGCGCTGCTACAGGCGGACAAGACTGATACCTGGGTGCTCAGAGGACATCGGCGCCGATCTGCAGAGGTCGCAAGGTTCCCGGGACTGGTGGCAGGCAGCGGCACTTCCGGGTTTTAAGTGCGCGCTGCCCGCTGGTCACCTGACCCATCGCGTCACCAGAGACACGTGACCGGGTAGGTGGCGCGTGCGCAGTAAGAAGACCGGCCAGAGACGCACTGGAGAAGGATGTCATACCTACGGCGCCTGCGCGCAAGGGGGAGAGCCCTCCGGCTCTGTGTGTGAGCGTAGTAGCTGTGTGTAGGCAGGGCTGCAACGTAGGGCAAACGGGACAGTGAAGGGAACACCTAGTCAGAGCGATGAGGCTGCAGAGCAAGGTTAAGGATGAAGTGGGGAGGCACTTAGTACGAGAAATGAACTGACCATGACACAGAGAGAGGGGCCCTATATGGTGGTCACACAAAGGGGTGATAAAGAGACGTGGAAAACACTCTCTATCAAAAGATGGCATAGTGCAGAAATACTGTACCATATGGGATAAGACCGGTGCTCAGTGCGT
This sequence comes from Ranitomeya imitator, assembly GCF_032444005.1. Classification (NCBI taxonomy): domain Eukaryota; kingdom Metazoa; phylum Chordata; class Amphibia; order Anura; family Dendrobatidae; genus Ranitomeya; species Ranitomeya imitator. The sequence goes on from NC_091286.1 coordinate 130,125,930, forward strand.
GAGGTGTGATTAGCGATTCTGTAGAAAAAGGACAAGAAACAGTTAAAAAACATAGCACAACCAGTCAGAGGTCAACGCATCTAATAAATGTGCTAAACAACATACACAGTATATTACAAAAAAGCTGTAATATTCTGTCCACCCTGTGAAACTGTGATTTGGGTATGGAGTTCTTAATGGAGGGTGGGTGGCAGCTGGTAAAGTGCAAAAGACCATTGCGATCTGTCGGTTTTGTAAACAAATCAATAGCCAAGTGACCCTCCCTCTCCTTGTATACCAGGGTGTCCAGAAAGCTAATCCTATGCGTGTCCTGTTGTATATATCATCGATATATCTCCGCTAAACCCTACAGTGAGTGTTGTTGGGCAACAACAAGGCACAGCAATGGGCGCGAACGTAGCGCCCCCTTACGCTATTGCATACATGGCGGCCTTTGAAAGTGATTTTGTATATAATCATCCCCTATTCATAGCTCACTGTAGGGTTTGGCGGAGATATATCGATGATATATTTTGCGTATGGGATGGTCCTATTGAATCACTACTGTCGTTTGACCAACACATCAACAGTATCTGGCCTGAACTCAAATTCTCTATACAACAGGACACGCATAGGATTAGCTTTCTGGACACCCTGGTATACAAGGAGAGGGAGGGTCACTTGGCTATTGATTTGTTTACAAAACCGACAGATCTCAATGGTCTTTTGCACTTTACCAGCTGCCACCCACCCTCCATTAAGAACTCCATACCCAAATCACAGTTTCACAGGGTGGACAGAATTGTCTCCGATGAAAATATTAAAAAGACTAGGCTGACAGAGATGGAACATAAATTTACTGATAGGGGCTATCCCCATGGGGTACTGACAGATGCCAGACGGAATTTATCACACAGCAAACCCAAGGATAATCGAAAGAGAATCCCCTTTGTTTCCACTTTCCACCCTTTCTCTGGCCTGGTACAGTCTACCATTAGGAGACATTGGAACATCTTAACCAAAAGTTACCCTACAATTGCAGAGTTCCAAGTGCCTTTCCTCTCATGCTTCAAACGAGCTAGGAACCTTAAGGATAGGCTAGTTAAGGCAGATGTTGGCCCGGGCACGATGGTCCCCAAACAAACATTCCTACAAACCCAGAGACGTGGTACATTCCCTTGCTTAAAATGTCTCCAGTGCAGCAACGTACAAAAGGGGCCCTCGGTATTTCACCCACAGACTGGCAAAGCCATTCCCATAAGAGGCTTTTACACCTGTGAGTCCACTCTTGTAGTCTATCTTATTAAATGCCCTTGTGGTCTGGCCTATGTGGGCGAGACCACACAAACAGTGAGGGATAGGGTGGCCCAACATAAATCCACCATCCGATGCAACAAAACGCACCTCCCCCTCCCATACCATTTTTCCACAAAGAATCACAGCATCTCCCAACTCCGGTTCCAGGTTCTGGAACAGGTCGACATCCCAAGGAGGGGCCAAAACCGTACCAAGTTGCTCCAAAAGAGGGAAGCATATTGGATTTACACACTACAGACTTTAGAACCAAAGGGATTAAACAGGGATTACGATGTCTCAGCTTTTTTGTAATATACTGTGTATGTTGTTTAGCACATTTATTAGATGCGTTGACCTCTGTTGACTGGTTGTGCTATGTTTTTTAACTGTTTCTTGTCCTTTTTCTACAGAATCGCTAATCACACCTCACGCACTGAGCACCGGTCTTATCCCATACGGTACAGTATTTCTGCACTATGCCATCTTTTGATAGAGAGTGTTTTCCACGTCTCTTTATCACCCCTTTGTGTGACCACCATATAGGGCCCCTCTCTCTGTGTCATGGTCAGTTCATTTCTCGTACTAAGTGCCTCCCCACTTCATCCTTAACCTTGCTCTGCAGCCTCATCGCTCTGGCTAGATGTTCCCTTCACTGTCCCGTTTGCCCTACGTTGCAGCCCTGCCTACACACAGCTACTACGCTCACACACAGAGCCGGAGGGCTCTCCCCCTTGCGCGCAGGCGCCGTAGGTATGACATCCTTCTCCAGTGAGTCTCTGGCCGGTGTTCTTACTGCGCACGCGCAACCTACCCGGTCACGTGTCTCTGGTGACGCGATGGGTCAGGTGACCAGCGGGCAGCGCGCACTTAAAACCCGGAAGTGCCGCTGCCTGCCACCAGTCCCGGGAACCTTGCGACCTCTGCAGATCGGCGCCGATGTCCTCTGAGCACCCAGGTATCAGTCTTGTGCGCCTGTAGCAGCGCTCGGCTCTCCCGACCCCTCCTGGACCCTGTCATTTACGTCTTGCTCCTTCTCTCCTACAGCGCTACTGCCAGTGCGAGCATCTCGCCCCGTACAGCGCTTTCTCCTCTCCTCTTCCTCCAGACTCTCAGGTAATGGTGGTTGTAGTAGGAGCGCGTCCCTGCTTCATACTAGTACGCTCATATTAGACTACATGTCATAGTCCTCCCTCCTACTGTTTTGTTCTAGGCGCTTTCTGGTCCCGGTACCTATCTGACGCTGGCCCCTCTGATTGCCTCCATATATTGTTTACGTCTTCCAGGCATTACATTGAGGCATTCGGACTCATACTACTCGGGGCACACTTTTTGGCACTACGTATGTACAGACAGATATCCCCTGTACTGACTGGCCTAGGCTCTAGGTGGTCACACATTAGGATTGGTTTATTAGCCTAACGGACCTTTCTGCTCAGTATCACTAGACGATACTTATACATTGGCATTAGTGTGTGTACTCATATGTACGTGTTCTTTATATTTTTAGGCACCTTACCTTGCACCTCAGCCTGGTGACCCCATGCCTTGGGGGGTCACCGCACTCTCTGTATCCTTTGGGGGTGGTCATCATGCTACCTACTCGCTCAGTCACCCGAGATGGTCTCGTTACTCTCACTTTTTTCCTATACACGCTCACAGTCTATTGCATCTCCTGAACGTGACTCACGGAACACCAGTCCGGATCTTTTAGACCGCCACTGCTGAGATTGTCTATACAACCAGTGATGTATTTAGTGGTTTTTTCTTCGAGCAAAATGTATTACATCTGTATTTGCTTTGTGCATCATGTGTGTCCTCTAAAAGTATTCTCCTGTGTTTTATGTACATGTGTTACAGTATTCCATAAAAACTACTTCTGATGAAGGTCTGTTGTTAAGACCGAAAACGTTTAAGTTGGACAGTTGGAACTGGATGCACTGAATAAACTGATTTCTTATCTTGCAACACAATCTCCTGAGTGCCAAGTAATTTGTTACTTATATTTGCAATATAAGTTTGCACTTACACAGCAATTAAGTTGCCATCAAAATAAGTAATACATATCTAATTAAACATTATGCATTCATATACATTTTAATGTAGGTCAAAATTCCTGACTAGTGAATCAGTAAGCCAATACACAAGTAAACCATTAATGATATAATTTAGGAAGCTCGGAGTTAATCAAAACTCACATACTGTGATAGAAACTGTCACTCAGATTGATGACTAAAGGTTTCCATTTCTGCATATGTCATTCAACCATCCAAGGCAATGAAGTCTGACAAGAATAACTGATCATGTGGGAAGTTGAGTGTCACCGAGAAGAATTAGTGAAAATTATTAGTGATGAGCGAATATGCTCGTTACTCGAGATTTCGCGAGCATGCTCGGGGCTCCTCCGAGTTTTTATTAGTGCTCGGAGATTTAGTTTTTCTTGCCGCAGCTGAATGTTTTACATCTGTTAGCCAGCATAAGCACATGTGGGGGTTGCCTGGCTGCTAGGGAATCTCCACATGTAATCAAGCTGGCTAACAGATGTAAATCATTCAGCTGCGGCAAGAAAAACAATCTCCGAGCACTAAAAAAAAAAAAAAAAAAAAAAAAAAAAAAAATTTTTACACAAGGAGGAAACCTCCCCCCCCCGAGCATGCCCGAGAAATCTCGAGTAACGAGTATATTTGTTCATCACTAAAAATTATGAATGTTAGGAATTTTCAAAATGAAAAAAAAGAAACAAGAAGGTACCAGTTAAACTGTTAGACATTGGCCGATTGCTAAAATAAACCCTTTCATTAGAAGTACAATAATCTAGAACAAAACGAGTCACCGACTGGTATAAGTAGAGGACCTTGCCCGCGAGGGCTCACATTCTACAAGGGATGGGTGAGAATACAGTAGGGGAGGATAGGGCTGGTCATGCAGCGACAGATAGTGGAATGTAGGTTACTGCATGCTGTACACTTGTCAGAAGAGGTAGGTCTTCAGGTTCCTTTTGATGGTTTCTACAGTAGGCAAGAGTCTGATCTGTTGGGGTAGAGTTCCACAGTGCGAGGCAGAGAAGAAATCTTGTATGCGACTGTAGACAGTAAGGGAGGGGAGTAGAGAAAGATCTTGTGAGGATCGGAGATTGCATGCAGGCAAGTATTGGCAGACAAGATCAAAGATGTATGGCAGAGACCTGTTGTAGATGTTTTGTACGCCATGGTTAGGGTTTTGAACTGAAGTCTCTGGGTAATGGAGAACTAGTGAACGGCTTGACAGAGGAGAAGGTGGAATAACAGAGGGGATAGGTGGATTAGTCAAGCAATGGAGTTTAGGATAGATTGGAGGGGTGGAAGAGTGTTACAAGGGAGGCGATAAAAGCAGGAGGTTGCAGTAGTCGAGACTGGGAGATTATGGTGGCATGCACTATGGTTCTTGCAGATTCTTGGTAAAGGAATATGCAGATCTGGGAAGTTTTTGAGTGCCAATCGGCAGGAATTAGAAAGGGCTTGGATATCTGGTTTAAGGGCTCATACGCACAGGAGCGGAGCATGCGGCTGCATGTATTGCTACGCGGCCGCACGCTCCGCTCCCGAGTGCCGTGTATTGACGTGCGAGACTCATCCGAGTTTGTCGCATGTGAGTATGAGCCCTTAGAGTAAAGGTACCTTCACACTCAGCGACGCTGCAGCGATACCGACAACGATGTCGATCGCTGCAGCGTCGCTGTTTGGTCGCTGGAGAGCTGTCACACAGACCGCTCTCCAGCGACCAACGATGCCGGTAACCAGGGTAAACATCGGGTTACTAAGCGCAGGGCCGCGCTTAGTAACCCGATGTTTACCCTGGTTACCATCATAAAAGTAAAAAAAAAACACTACATACTTACCTTCCGCTGTCTGTCCCCGGCGCTGTGCTTTCCTGCACTGACTGTGCACGGCGGCCGGAAAGCAGAGCGGTGACGTCACCGCTGTGCTTTCCGGCTGGCCGGCGCTCACAGCCAGTGCAGAGAAGCAGAGCGCCGGGGACAGACACCGGAATGTAAGTATGTAGTGTTTGTTTTTTTAACTTTTACGCTGGTAACCAGGGTAAACATCGGGTTACTAAGCGCGGCCCTGCGCTTAGTAACCTGATGTTTACCCTGGTTACCAGTGAAGACATCGCTGAATCGGCGTCACACACGCCGATTCAGCGATGTGTGCAGGGAGTCCAGCGACGAAATAAAGTTCTGGACTTTCTGCAGCGACCAACGACATCACAGCAGGATCCTGATCGTTGCTGCGTGTCAAACTGAAAGATATCGCTAGCCAGGACGCTGCAACGTCACAGATCGCTAGCGATATCGTTCAGTGTGACGGTACCTTTAGATCAGAGTCAAGGGTTACCCCGAAGCAGCGAGCAGCCATAGACTTTGAAAGATAAGTTTGTTTGATTAGCAATGAAGTGATCAGGCCCAGATAGGTAAATCTGTGTGTCATCAACATAGAGGAAATATTGAAAGCCGTGGGACTGAGCTGTCCATGGCCAAAAAGGTGTAGACAAGAAAAGCAGGGGTCCTATAACTCAACCTTAGGGGACACCAACAAATAGAGGGAGAGATCAGGAGAATGTATGGGAGATGCTGAATGTCTGGTCTGTTAGGTATGAGGAAATCCAAGATAGGGCCAAGTTTGATGCCAAAAGATGAGAGAACCTGCAATAAGAGGGAATGGTCCACTGTGTCAAAGGCAGAGGACAGGTTCAGGAAGAGTAGGACAGTAGTGTCATTTGGATTTGGCGGTTAGTAGGTAATTGGCGACTTTAGCCAGGGCAGTTTCAGTGGAATAATGTGGTTGGCAGTGATCAATGAGAAAGTGGACAGGTTGTTCCAGTAGTTTTTAGGCATGGGGAGTGATGACAGAGGATGGGTCGAGGGACGGTTGAGAATGGGTGTGATTGAAGCATGAGGGGAAGATAAGTTGTTAGGGACAGGTTGAGGAGATGGAAAGATGGGTTACGGTTGAGATGAAGACTGGCAAGGTTTGGGATGAGGTGGGATGGGCTCCGGTCAAGTGCACAGGTGGCAAGATGTGACCTGTAGAGTAGAGACGAAAGCTGCTCTTCTGTAATGGCGGAGAAGATGGTTTTGGAGGAGGGCTGAGTAGTTCTGAGGAGAGGCTGTGGGGACTATAGGCAAAAAGCTTTGATTTTATTCTTCTGCTTGAAGAATGAGAAAGTCTTCAGCTGATATGAGAGGGAGGAGGTGCTGGGGGGAGAAAATTGAAAGTGTTGAATATCTGTTAAAGGTTGTGAGATAGGGAGGATACAGGAGCTGAGAAGTAGGTTTGTTCTGCTGCAGTGAGTGTGGACTTTAAAGTAGTGAGGGACTGTTTGAATGTGATGAAGTGCTCATTGGAATGGGATCTTTTCCATCTCCGCCCAGCCACCCTGGAAGGGTTCATTACTCACAGGATTCTCAGTGGTCATGTTTTTAGATTGCTCTGCATTTTTACTTTTAATCAAGGGGTCATTGAACACAGACCACAAAAAGTAGCATCAGCTGTCTCATCTCTGGAACAATATGAAAATTTGAAAACAGGGCTGTGGAGTTGAAGCCCTTTTGGTGGAGTCGGAATAAAATGAACCGACTAAAATATATAATAAATTGGGTACAGTAGTTCAATGCAGTTTGTCGGAAATATTTTTTTTTCCTTAAGAATTTGGGAAAGTTATGAAATGTCCTATAAATGTCTGTCCTATTCCTGATTTAAGGTCTAGACTTTTAGCTGAGATGAATCTGTGCTGCAGTTTATGTTCATGATAAGTAGTGAAGCTCCTCTACAGATAAGGGGAAAAAAGAAAAACACGGGGAAGGAAAGCCTACATTCATCTCAGAATTTCTGGAGTGAACAAGAAAGCAGGATTAAAGAAGGCAAGTACTTCATAAAGCATATCTAAACTTTCAATAACTGTGCATATATCAATAGTCCAGTATATGTTGTCTCTGTATGCTTGATGTTTTAGTTTGTTTTTCCTCTTAGCTCATGTTTGGAGAAATTAGCTGCTCTGATGACTTATGTACACTATACATAGAATATAAGGGAAAAAAATGGTTTCTAACATCTCAAATTGGGAAATACAGTAACAGGATCGAGGTGTGTGTGTGTGTGTGTGTGTGTGTGTGTGTGTGTGTGTGTGTGTGTGTGTTGGTTCAGCTCAAACATACTCCCTCTCTCCCTGCTCCCCTCTTCAGACTGAAGAAATATGATTTGGAGCATTTAGTGAGCTGTACCCTGAGACAAGCCTTGACATTGAGAGTTCAGAGTAGAGCCATTTACAACACATTTTACAAACTTTATGCTTATCTGTCCTATTTGTTCCGGTTTTATTTCAATCCCAAATTATACAGTGCACGATTCCCTATTCTTGCAAGAATTTCAATATATTTTAATTTATTTATTTTTTTAAACAGGACAAAATTTTGAGAGCAAATTTACATAATTACAAAAAGGCCAAAGAAGCATCTTATGAAGTCAGCTGTTATTTGAGCATTTCAGTGTGACTCAAGATAATAAACTTTGTGTGTGTGTGTGTCAGTGTATAAGAGACCCAAGAGCTTCCAATCTAAAAAGACATTTACAACACTGCCACCCAGAAGTTTGCAAAGCTGTGACTGAAAATGATCACAGCAGCACCAAGAAACCAGAGACCAACACTTCTCGCCAGGCAAAGGAGGAGGAAAGAGCGTCTCAAACATCAGTTACAAGATATTTTGTAAGTGACAAAGTTACTGTAACAATGACAGCAGATATGTTTAAAAGACAGCTCATCAAGCTTGTTGTGAAGGACTGTGTACCATTATCATTATTTGCATGACCAGTAGTGTTGAGCATTCCGATACCGCAAGTATCGGGTATCGGCTGATACTTGCGGTATCGGAAGTCCGATACCGAGATCCGATACTTTTGTGATATCGGGTATCGGTATTGGATCAATAGGGATGTGTAAAAGAATTAAAATAAAAAATATTGATATGCTCACCTCTCCGGCGGCCCCTGGACATCACGCTGGTAACCGGCCGGCTTCTTTGTTTAAAATGAGCGCCTTCAGGACCTGCAAATGACGTCGCGGGTTCTGATTGGTCGCGTGCCGCCCATGTGACCGGCACGCGACCAATCAGAAGCCGCGACGTCATTCTCATTCACAAAACTCCTAATTCTCGGAATTAAGGACCTGCGAATGACGTCGCGGCTTCTGATTGGTCGCGTGCCGGTCACATGGGCGGCACGCGACCAATCAGAACACGCGACGTCATTCGCAGGTCCTGAAGGCGCTCATTTTAAACAAAGAAGCCAGCCGGTTACCAGCGTGATGTCCAGGGGCCGCCGGAGAGGTGAGCATATCAATATTTTTTATTTTAATTCTTTATTTTACACATCCCTATGGATCCCAGGGCCTGAAGGAGAGTTTCCTCTCCTTCAGACCCTGGGAACCATGAGAATACCTTCCGATACTTGATGTCCCATTGACTTGTATTGGTATCGGATATCGGTATCGGCGATATCTGATATTTTTCGGGTATCGGCCGATACTATCCGATACCGATACTTTCAAGTATCGGACGGTATCGCTCAACACTAATGACCAGCTTTTACAGCTCTTAATGGAGAAATGGCTAGCAAACTTGGTGTTTCTCTGGAAAGAGAAAGTATTTGACAATCAGTGATTGAAGAAGCCCTTAACCAAAAGGAAGATCTTAAAGAGACTCAAGAGATGCTTTGTATTTCTTAAAATGGATGCCTGTACACTTCAGAGTGAACTATTTTGCAATCAACGTTGGATATGTTTGTGACAACAACAAAAAAAAAAAAAATTGTTACCAAGACACTGGCAGTAAAAGATACTAAATCTCATCACAGCAGCCAGTTTCTCCAGACTGTTGTGGAAAAAGTTTTACAAGATTATGCACTCCAAAAAGAACAGGTTCTTGCTATTGAAACTGATAATGCTTCAAACATAAGTACAATTAAACTGATGAATGAGAATAATGAAGGTGAACAGCAGCTAGAAGAACATTTCACATTCAGTATGTTGGAGGCCACAATCCTGTTCCCATAACGGAGGAACAAACATTGATAGAAAAGAAGAGTTGAGTGGGCACCACTACAAATACATGACCTAAATCAAAGGGAAGGTGCAACTAATGCGCCAAAAAGCATGCATGGAGAAAAGAGAAAGAAGCGCAAATAAAGTGCACACACAACCCATATAAAGTGAACACGGCTTTTGTTGAGACCAAAAAAGTGCTAACAAGACATAAAAACATTTAAAAACGCATGTAAAAAACATAGCCAAACAACAATAGCACCCCCTATATGTGAAGATGCAAATCAAGCAGAGTCAAGGGAATAAATAAGCCCAAAGAAGATCTCGAGTAGTAATAATCCATAAATAAGAGTAAAGATAAAATACACACCCACCAAATGCTCAAGTGGAGAAAACCCTTTAAGCCTAAAGGCTAAAGATATTCAATGGACAATATCGCCACATAGTGGCTTATGAAGAGGAATAATATTCTGGAGGATTTGCCTTACACTGGCTTCCTTTTGCCCTAAATCTACCCTTTTGTAAGTAATGGGTGACTCTGATCGGTTTCTTATTTTGGTTCTATTTTAAAGATTTGGTATCCTTGATTGTTGGTTCTGTTAGTTTGGTTCCTATGTCTACCTGGGTGGGGGGGGGGAGGGGGTTTTTAAATAGCTCTATTGTTTAACTATAGGCCATATGTGCGTTTTTAAATGTTTTTATGTCCTGTTCGCACTTATTTGGTCTCAACGAAAGCAGTGTTCACTTTATATGGGTTGTGTGTGCACTTTATTTGCGCTCCTTTCTCTCTTTTCTCCATGGAGGAACAAACATTACTACAGAAGAACAGCAAAAAATTCTTTACAATTGGATGATCTTGTTGAAGCGGCTTCACACTTCTTTCCTATTCATCACATGCGTTGTGTTGTGCAAACGCTGCAGCTGGCAATAAGAGATAGTCTGCAAAAGGGACATGCTGGAACTCTGATTAGCAAAGTGAGGAAATTGGCTATTGCTGCCAGAACCCCTAAAATTGATTCCATCTTGAAGAGACGTGCTGGTAAAAGGGGCAATTGTGGATCAAGACACTCGGTGGGGCAGCACCTATTTAATGATTGAGCAATTGCTTGAGCTGAAACCCTTCCTTGAAGATATGGCCAATCCTTAGGTAACACAACATGAAGATCAATGGACACAGGTGGCTGAATTGAAGGAATTGCTTCATCACCCATTTACAGTGATTAAAAAAAGTTACAAGTTGAGTATTTTACTCCTGGCATTTTAATAACTTGTTGCTTTGCCTGTCCCAAAGAGGAGATTTAATCGCAGATGGCATTGCTGCTTCAATGAAGCAGAGAGAGACACGGCTATTAGAAAACATAATTCTTCTGGCAGCTGTTTATGTGGACCAGAGTCATCATATATTGCTGGATGATTAACAGCTTACTAAAGGAAAAGAAGCTTTGATTGAGGGAGCAGTTAGGGTATGTGCACACGTCGAATGGTCCACTGCGGATTTTTCCACAGCGGATTTTTTGTGCGGATTCCACTGCGCTTTTACACCTGCGGTTCTCTATTATAGAGCAGGTGTAAAACCGCTGCGGATTCCGCACAAAAAATTGACATGCTGCGGAATGTAAACCAATGAGTTTCCGCGCAATTTTTTCCGCAGCATGTGCACTGCGGATTGCATTTCCCATAGGTTTACATTGAATTGTAAACGCATGGGAAACTGCTGCTGACCAGCAGCTGCGGAAACGCTGCAGCTCCACAGCAAAATCCGCAGCATGTGAACATAGCCTTAGGATGAGCGAGCTACAGGACAGCCAAGAGCAAGAGGACTCTGATCCTGGCAGTACTGCTGCTGCCGCCATTCCTTCATCCTCATCAGATGAGAAGTTTGATTTCGACAAGCATTTGAACGACATGGAGCAGACAAAGCGTTTCTGCAGAGAAAAAAAAAGATTTTACTCCCATAGAAAATAGATTGACCATATTTCAGCAAAATGTTTCACTTGCTCTCAAAGAAGGATAAGAGTTCAACCGTTCATCAAAACTGACTGTGCAAGAGGCAATTCCTTTATACCCTGAAATTGTTAGAGATTTTGCCCATGTGGTTACTGCTTTGCCACCAACCCAAGTAAGTGTAGAAAGGTTGTCCTCTAGCCTTAAAATAATTAGGTCAGATTTGAGGTCATCTATGAAGGAGCATCTGATGGAGGCGATACTATTTCTCAGGACAAATTCATAGACTGCACAAATGCTATTGAGGGAGTTTTGTTGAAAATTGTCCCCCCCCCCCCCCCCACACACACACACACACACACACACTGCAGAGTGAATAATACATTGTAAATATATAAAGTTTTTTTTTTTAGTTCTAAACTTGTATTCCAATAAATATATTTTACTATTGAGTATTCTAGTATCTATCTATCTATCTATCGCTGTGAGTGGGGGTTAAATTCCGCGCCAATATCGCTGATCGGCCAGCCGGGTGCGACCTTCAGCGAAGGGTGGTTTAAATCCCGCGTCAATTTGTGGCTGGACTGTCTGTCGCTGATTGGTTGCAGGATGTCGGGGTGCAGTATACAGCACAGCCCACGCGGTATACAGCAGTGTGGGCACCATATCTCTGTTAAAAAAAAAAAAAATTAAATAAATAGTTATATACTCACCCTCCGGCGTCAACCGAAGTTGTCCCGATGCATGCGAGGCTGCCACAAGCTTCCGTTCCCAGAGATGAATTGCAAAATTACCCAGATGACTTAGCGGTCTCGCGAGACCGCCAAGTCATCTGGCTAATTTGGCAATGCATCTCTGAAAACGGAAGCTGGCGGCAGCCTCGCCGCTTGCGCGCATCAGTGGACGGCGGAAGGTGAGAATAGCGCCAATTTTTATTTATTTTTTTAAATTTTTAACATTCTATCTTTTTACTATTGATGCTGCATAGGCAGCATCAATAGTAAAAAGTTCGTCACACAGGGTTAATAGCAGCGTTAACAGACTGTTACACGACTTGGGATTTCCGTGACAGACAGAAGTGCCCCTTAGAATGGGGAGAAAAAAAAATTATATATTTTTTTTTTGTCTATCTAAATGGCTTGATTATTGTATCATAATAAAGATCAATAGCCTGATGTTACCATTTTACTACAGTAAATTTATCACTTGAACATGAGCCATGTATGAGGGAGTCAGTCGTGGAGTCTGAGTTGGAATCGGGGTCATGGGCATTGAGGAGTCGGAGGTTTGGTTTACCGACTCCACAGCCCTCATAGAAAATAGACAAGAAAAAAAAAAAAAAACTGGACTTGACTTGGAGTATTTCCCTGCAAAACTAATCACATAATCCAACACCTGCAAACTTAGCCTTACATTACCATATTAACCAGATGGAACTGGTAGGCAGTCTAAGGCTGCTTTCACACTAGCGTCGGCACGGGGCCGTCGCTATGCGTCGGCCCGACGTGCGTTGTGAAAATAATGTCCGACGTGGGCAGCGGAAGCAGTCTTATGACGCTTCCGCTGCCCCATTGTAAGGTCTGGGGAGGAGGGGGCGGAGTTTCGGCCGCGCATGCGCGGTCGAAAATGGCGGACACGACGCGCAAAAAAAAAAAAAAAAAAAAAAAAAAGGTACATGTAACTTTCTGTGCCGACGGTGTGCCAAAACACGACGCAACCGTTGCATTGCGTCGCTAATGTTAGTCTATGGAGAAAAATCGCATCCTGCAGACAACTTGCAGGATGCGTTTTTTCTCCTAAACGACGCATTGCGACGTGCAGCCAACAACGCTAGTGTGAAAGTAGCCTAAAGCTATATGCACACGTTGCGGATTTGACTGGAATTTTCTGTATAGATTCTGCATTTCTTGGCAGAAAACGCAGGTCAGAATTTGAGCTGACTTTTTTTTGCTTTTTTTGAGCGGATTTCTTCCTTTTTTTACCCTTGCGGATTTGTATTATGAAATGGGTGCAGAAACGTAGCAGATCCGCAAAAAGAGATACTGTCCTTTTTTGAATCTGCTGCGTTTTCCGTGCAGATTTTTCTACACCATTAGCACAGCATTTTTTTTTGCCATTGATTTACATTGTACTGTAAATCACTTGCGGATCTGCAGCGTTTCTGCGCAGAAAAAAAAAAGTGCTTCGGATCCAAAGGAAATCTGCAACGTCTGCACATAGCCCAAGTCTGGATACATAGGACTTTACCCTACACACGATGCTGTCTATTGAGGCATGACATGTTTTATAATAGTCATATCCCGCAAGGTTTATTATGCTGGAAGCTTTGAGATCTGTATAGAAGCCATGATACTAGTATAAGCTTTATAGGAGACTAGCTGAAGAGCCCGGCGTTGCCTGGGCTTAGTAAATATCTGTGGTTAGTTATAGCACCTCACTTCTCTTATTTTCCCATCACACCTCATTTCCCCCCTCATATCTTTCATTTTCTCCCTCACACCTCGTTTTCCCCCTCTAACACTTGTCTTTTCGACCGCACATCTGTCATTTTCCGATCACTCCACTATTTTCCCTCACACCTCATTTTCCCCTCAGTATATACATGTTTGTCATCTCCCTTATATACTATATATAAGGGAGATGACACCTGTATGTCATCTCCTGTATTTAGTATTTACCTGTATGTCATCTCCCCTGTAAATAGTATATACCTGTTGCATATCATCTCCTCCTCTATATACCCATGTGTCATCTCCTCCTCTATATACCTACGTGTCATCTCCTGTATATAGTATATACGTGGGTCATCTCCTCCTGTATATAGTATATAACTGTATGTCATCTGCTCCTGTATATAGTATATACGTGGGTCATCTCCTCCTGTATATAGTATATACCTGTATGTCATCTGCTCCTGTATATAGTATATACCTGTGTGTCATCTCCTCCTGTATTAGACCTCGTTCTCATGTTATTTGGTCAGCATTTTTACCTCCGTATTTGTAAGCTAAATTGGCAGCCTGATAAATCCCCAGCCAACAGGAAGCCCTCCCCCTGGCAGTATATATTAGCTCACACATACACATAATAGACAGGTCATGTGACTGACAGCTGCCGTATTTCCAATATGGTACATTTGTTGCTCTTGTAGTTTGTCTGCTTATTAGGCTGGGATCACACACAGCGAGATACGGCCGAGTCTCACTGGTTAAAAACAAGCTCTGGCACCGACACTCCAGAGCGGAGCGTGCGGCCGCATAGCAATACATGGAGCTGCACGCTCCGTTCCGGAGTGCCAGTGCTTGCTTTTAACCAGCGAGACTCAGCCGTCTCGTTGTAGTGTGACTCCGGCCAAAATGAGATTTTTATTTTTGAAGGATAATACCAGACTTGTGTGTTTTAGAGCGAGTTTCATGTGTCAAGTTGTGTGTGTCCAGTTGCGTGCGGCGACATGCATGTAGCGACTTTTGTGAGATGAGTTTTGTGTGGCGACATGCGTGTAGAAACTTTGTGTGTCGAGTTGCATGTGACAGGTTAGTGTAGCAAGTTGTGTGCGAGTTTTATGTGTGGTGCCTTTTGAGTATGTGCAAGTTTTGTGTGAGGCAACTTTTGCATGTGTTGCAACTTTTGTGGATGTGGCAATTTTTCCACGTGTGGCTAGTTGTGTGTGGAGAGTTTTCCATGAGGCGAGTTTTGCACGTGTGGCGAGTTTTCCATGAGGTGAGTTTTGCACGTGTGGCTAGTTTTGCATGTGTAGAATTTTGCATGTGGCGAATTCTGCGCGTGGCGAGTTTTGAGTGGCGACTTGTGCTTCGACTTTCATGTGGCGCAGAGTGTGTGTGTGTGGCGTGTGTGTGTGTGTGTGTGTGTGTGTGTGTGTGTGTGTGTGTGTGTGTGTGTGTGTGTGTGTGTGTGTGTGTGTGTGTGTGTTCATATCCCCGTGTGTGGTGAGTATCCATGTCAGGGCCCCACCTTAGCAACTGTACGGTATATACTTTGGCGCCATCGTTCTCATTCTTAAAGTCCCCTTGTTCACATCCAGCAGCTGTCAATTTGCCTCTAACACTTTTCTTTTCACCTTTTCCCCCCCATTATGTAGATAAGGGCAAAATTGTTGGTGAATTTGAAAGCGCGGGGTTAAAATTTCGCCTCACAACATAGCCTATGATGCTCTCGGGGTCCAGACGTGTGACTGCAAAATTTTGTGGCTGTAGCTGCGACGGTGCAGATGCCAATCCTGGACACACACACACCTTTATATATTAGATAAGCCATAGTGGCTATGTAGGTTACTTTTCTGGTTTTATGGGGATCCACCCACAAATAGAAAAAAAAAAAAAAAAAAAAAACACAACAATCCCTATTGACTCCTCAGGCTTCCACGTGTAGAGAATGAAACATTGATGTGAGCGATTGGTTAGATTCTAATATAATGTATCATAGAGAAAAAAAAAAAAAAAATTTAAGTCTAACAAAGTGAATCAACAGAAACCAGAGTCTAGCTGTCAGCCTAATGCCAGATTTATGCAATTGCCGAGGGCAACAAATTAGGAAGGTGAAAAGTGATGAAGGCATTTGTGAAGCAACAACGTAATGCTCTTCCCTCCACTTAACGAGTTGAGTTTCGTGAGATCATCTAATGCTCAAAAAGCAGAAAAGGCGAGGCCCAATGGATTTCACATCAGTATGACATACTTGTATATGACCGAGCACATGTTAAATATACGTTAGACAGCACTGCACAAGCTGCCTGCAAGGATCGAGGCGGTCATTTCGCACGTTAGAGTACAGCACGGTCTTTTAAAATCAGGCCATGAAAGATCTTGGGTTTCCAACAGGAGCAGCAATGTTTCCAACCAAGGGGTTTCTTTACGTTTAATGACCCACTTGTGACTTGAAATCAGTCATTTTTAAGCAACATTGTTTGGTCGAGAAGCTGATCAAATAGCATCACAGCCTTTAGATCACAAGCCTGTACATCTGTTGGGATTTTTAATCAAAAAATGTTGGCTGCAGACTCTAGCATGACTACAGATGAGGTTTTTTTTTTTTTTCTAAACAGCACTGCCATCCATTACTTGGTCAGGACAAGCACACAGTAACCAAAAGATTTGCACTAGGCCAAACAATGTTCAACACAGAGGCCCCTCGAGAATGAATAAAATGTATAATTTTACACACAAAAATTAATAAATCAACCCCCCTACCCATTAAAGGGCTTGTTACAACTTCAGAAGTTCACCACTATCTGTTGCTGGAGTCTGGCCATTGGGACTGCAACAGATTTAGGGAATAAGTCTTTGCAGAGCCTGAAACAGATGTTGAACATGCAGGGCCGCCATCAGGGCATGACAGCCATGACTGGCGTATGGGGCCCGGTGGGCAGAGGGGGCCCGCATCGGACCCCGTCTCATCTGCTCACCGGGCCCCCCCCTGCAAGCGCTGCGGCACACTATTGACGTCAATAAACGTCGCCGCCAGCCAGTCGGAGGCTGGCAGCTGACTTGAGCGGCCGCAGTGCGCAGTCGCACCTCGCCGGCGTCTGACGTCATCGTCAGCCGCCGGCGAGTGCGTCCTTCACCTGCGTGGAGGAGCTTCGCCCGCCGCAGGAGCACACGGCCAGGTAAGAAGTATTTTTATTTTTTTTTGGTAGCGGCGATCCAGGGGATGGGGCCCGGGGCAGTATGCTGGACACGGGGGCAGAAAGCGGGGCAGAAAGCGGGGCAGAGGAGATGCTGGACACGCTGGGGCAGAGGAGATGCTGGACACGCTGGGGCAGAGGAGATGCTGGACACAGAGGTAGAACGCTGGACACGGGCAGAACGCTGGACACGGGCAGAACGCTGGACACGGGCAGAATGGAGATACAGGGTATGATGAAAGACATGGGGGCATGACTGGAGACAGATGTGGAAGGATTGGAGACAGATGGGGCAGAATGGAGACACGTGGCAGGATTGCAGACATGGGGGCATGATTGGAGACACTGGGGGCAGAATTGGAGACAGATCTTGCAGGATCATGGGGCAGGATGGATATGATGGAGACAAATGGGTCAGGATGGGGAGATCATATGGGGCAGAATGGATACTCATGAGGGCAGGATGGGAGAACATATGGCTGACGCCAGGAATGAGACACACATTGGCCAGGATGGGAAATATTTCCATAGGGACTAATTTAGGGATATTATTACTGCAGTGATGTATTTATTTTATTTTTTGAGGATACGGTTTTAAATGAGGGGGCGGTCCTGTTACTGTGTAGAGTGATACTATGTCGCCTGTTTTTCTTCATGTGGTGTAATGTAGAAGTTGGAAAAATTAAGTAATGTATTCTACAAGCAGAAACGAGTCCTGGCTGGATGAAGTGATGGCGGTCTGTGCTAGATGAAAGATGAAGGACTTCACCTAGAGACGTCACTGGTGAGTCAGTGTGTTACCTATACACTGACACTATACACTGTATACAGAGCTCCTGTGTATAATTTCACTAGTGATCACTGTATTATCTGTACACAGACACCGCATACTAAGTACAGATCTCCTGTGTATAATGGCACCTATGGTGATAGTATGGTGCTTTTTTTTTTTTTTTTTTTTTTTAATACTGATCAGAATTGTAGTATTCAGTCACTATATGGTGGTAATATGTGGTCTGGTCATGGTGTAGCGGTATTTATTCTTTGTATGTGATATTCGATCACTACGGTGGTAATATGTCATCCGGTCATAGTGCTGTGGTATTTGTTTTTTGTATGTGATATTATTGGTCATTTAAAAAAAATTGAAAAATAAATTAAAATATACCTAAATTGTATTGCATATTTTAACAAATATTTAATAGGTTACAGTAGAGTAGGGCCCGGCCAAAAGTGTCTACCGTGTTATGGTGGCGGCTTAAAAAATCTTTTGGCCAAAACAAAAGCTGCCGGTTATATGTGTGATCTGGTGATGGGAACTGTTAATGTGTGATAGGTGAGAAGTGGAGTTTTTCCAAGAGAGCGGTGAGACTGTGGACAGTTCGAGGGGTGGAGGCGGGGCTGGGGTGGAGCCTGGGTGGAGTCTCAAGGGGGCCCCAAAAATTTTGCCAGTATGGGGCCCCGAAATTTCTAGTGGCAGCCCTGCCTCCTGGTATCTGAAGCTCTTCCTTTGATTAGCCAGCTTGAGGAGACATTATTGCAACATGACGCGTGATGCTGCACTGAAGCAGCTAATAAAACAGAAGAGCCACAGGTGCCAGGAGGTAGCTCATCCGACAACCACAGATTCCTGACATGGCCTCTGGAGCAGGTCCTTCAAAAACCAATTTACTCAAGTGGTCAGTAATCTACAGCAGTAAAGCAAAACTATAGCATTTAAATCCCTCTATTCTTGAGCGGTAAATTGGAAAGTTGATTGTCATATGGTTAAAATTAAGGTCTTGTAAAAACAGTATAGCTAATCCTTGCACAAATTTGCAGCAGAGTTAGATGGGTCAACCTCTCATTTCTGCTTCAGAAAATACGTCACATTTTAGTCTGACGACATGTGAACATAGATTTGTCATATTTCACAATACAAACTGCATATATTAAATAAATCTTCTAAACATGAGATTGTACTTTGAAAATCCATGTCAAACTCAGCAGCACAGTGACTCAATGGTTAGCACTGTTGACGTCCCAAGTTCATGAATAATATGTTCATAGTATCTAAAGCCTCCCTGAGGGAGTACCTGGAAGAAATCCATGTTGCTTCTTCCAACCCTACAATAGACATTAATTGTCTATTAGTGATGAGCGAATATATTCCTTACTTGAGATTTCCCGAGCACGCTCGGGTGTCCGAGTATTTGTAAGTACTGGGAGAATTAGTTTTCAGTGCCGCAGCTGAATGATTTACAGCTACTACCGTAGCCACCATAAGTACATGTGGGGGTTGCCAGGGAAACCCCACATGTACTTATGTTGGCTAACAGATGTAAATCATTCAGCTGCAGCACTCAAAACTAATTCTCCGAATACTTAAATACTCGGAGGACACCCGAGCGTGCTCGGGAAATCTCGAGTACCGAGTATATTCGCTCATCACTAGTCTATAGGACAGTCAGTGCTCAACTTTCTCTTGCGGTCCTATAGACAACGAATTGAATAGAGGTTTGGCGTGGGCATCTCTGCTCTATTCAAGACAGGCACTATGGAGCTTGGTTCCCATAGCCTTGATATTCGATCACTGAGGGACCCAGCAGTTCGACCTCCATTGATCAGCAAGTTATCCATTATCCCCAGAATTGGACAGAAAACTAATATTTTAAAAGAGTAACCCTTAAAAGTGAGCTCTCCTATGAAAAGGTATTTTATATTAATACTATAAAGTGAAGAAAAAAAAATTATGACAGTGATTTTACTAATATCGTAATTGCTCCAGTGGCCCTCCTGAGGCTATTCGCCAATTTTAGCCTGCAAAGGAAAAACGATCAATTATCTTGTTTTTTTTTGGGTGCTGAATTTGTTTCCATAAAACATCTACTTTAGACATTAAACCATTTCTCCGGGACGGTCATCTTTCATGGCCCATCAGTATTTAGTGGAGGTCAAGATCTTAATTCCCATATAAAAACAACATTAGGTCAAATTTCTGCGCTGCAGATATTGAGGAAATTTCATCAAAATGGAAACCTAAAATTCATATTAATAGAACAGTTTCAGAATTCTTCCCAACACAATCTGCAGAAAATGCACAACGGTAGGGTATACTAGTACATTAAGGACATGTGCACGTGTCAAGTATTTGCTGCATCTCTCTGCAGTAAAAACACTGGGTGCAGATTTTCCTTCACTGATCGGTATGAGAAGTGTGCAGCAAAAATGCTGAATGAATGGATACAAGTCAAGACTTGGGGATGCTCAGTCACTTTGCTGGCACCAAGAAACCCTTCAGGTTTTGTGACAAATCTGCAATGTGTACACCGGCCCAAAGTTTAAATTCTGTTGGCAGGCTTACCAGAGTAGCAACTACAGGGTAAAAAAAAATAAAGCTATATATCCCTATAGCTTCTTGCATTCATTGTGGAAGTAAAGTCTTACAGAAAACATGGAGCCCAAGTCCAAAAATATGTATAACACCAAAAATGTGTTGGATACACAAAACAGGCTAACATGTATAACACCAATGTTAAAGGTAAACAAACGAGAATACAGGTGTTAAAGGGAACCTGTTACCCCGAAAATCGCGGGTGAGGTAAGCCCACCGGCATCAGGGGCTTATCTACAGCATTCTGTAATGCTGTAGATAAGCCCCCGATGTTACCTGAAAGAGGAGAAAAAGACGTT
Source organism: Ranitomeya imitator (assembly GCF_032444005.1). NCBI lineage: Eukaryota > Metazoa > Chordata > Amphibia > Anura > Dendrobatidae > Ranitomeya > Ranitomeya imitator. Next base: position 130,146,532 of record NC_091286.1, read on the forward strand.
AGATTATACTCACCCAGGGGCGGTCCCGCTGCTGGTCAGGTCAGATGGGCGTCTCTGGTCCGCTGCGGCGCCTCCCATCTTCTTTCCATGACGTCCTCTTCTGATCTTCAGCCACGGCTCTGGCGCAGGTGCCGGAAAGATCAGAGAGGCCCGGCGCCTGCACACTGCAGTACTTTGCTCTGCCCTCAACAGGGCAGACAAAATACGCCTGCGCCGGAGCCGTGGCTGAAGATCAGAAGAGGACGTCATGGAAAGAAGATGGGAGGCGCTGTACAGGACCCGAGACACCCATCCGTACTGACCAGCAGCGGGACCGCCCCTGGGTGAGTATAATCTAACGTGTTTTTCTCCTCTTTCAGGTAACATCGGGGGCTTATCTACAGCATTACAGAATGCTGTAGATAAGCCCCTGATGCCGGTGGGCTTACCTCACCTGCGATTTTCGGGGTGACAGGTTCCCTTTAAAGGCTCAGTCAATATATATGATGATGTAGAAAGAGGGTGTATACAAAATAAAGTGCTACTGCATAATCTCCACATTCATTTTCAATATAGAATAAAGTCTGATCTCATGGAATAGCAGTCCAGTCTTATTAATCCAGGATAACCAACCAGGCTAACATAGCCCACCTGGATATACAGTGGGGGAAACCGGTTTTTACGTACCGGTAATAGGATTTTACAGAGTCCACGACAGCACCCACAACGAGAGAGGGGATCCGCCCACCTTCCGGACAGGAACCTACAGGTTAAAAAGGGGGGGTCCCCCTCACCCTCCAGTTTGTGTTCCAGAGTACAAGGGATACCGCCAATGCATCAGTACATGACAATATTATCTTAAACACTACTAAATACCACCACCTCTATAGAGTGATCTCTAAGGCACACCTTCCAACAGAGTGCAGGAATAAGTAACTAAATACGGGGGGGAATGTATGGGTGCTGTCGTGGACTCTGTAAAATCCTATTACCGGTACGTAGAAACCGGTTTTCCTATCGCCACGACAGCACCCACAACGAGAGACTTTCAAAGACTATTTAACTGGGAGGGACCACAGCACTAAGTACTGAACGGCCAAACTGTAAGCTGGAATTAGCAGATAGATCAAGGCGATAGTGCTTATAAAAGGTGGAAGGTGATGACCAAGTTGCCGCCTTACATATCATTTCAATGGGGACATCTGCCTTCTCCGCCCAGGATGATGCCATGGCCCGAGTGGAGTGCGCCCTGATGCCTTCTGGTGGTGTTACTCCCCTGGCAGAGTAGGCAAGACATATCGCTTCTCTAATCCATCTAGCGATTGAGTTCTTCGTGACACCAGAACCCTTTTTCTGATTCTGGAAAGAAATAAACAGAGCCCTACTCTGTCTCCAGCTTTGTGTCCTATCCAGGTATTCTAATATCGCCCTCTTTACATCTAGGGTATGATATTTTTTCTCCTCTTCTGAACCTGGATTTTCATAGAAAGATGGTAAATAAATCTCCTGACTTCTATGAAATTTAGTTGCTACTTTTGGTAAATATGCAGGATCAGGCTTTAAGACAATCTTATCCTGGAGAATTATTAGATAGGGAGGATCTACTGATAACGCGTGTATATCACTGACCCTCCTGGCAGACGTTAATGCTAAAAGTAGAGCTGTCTTTAAAGTTAAATTTTTTATCGAAATAGAGTCTAATGGCTCAAAAGGAGGTTCGGTCAACGCCTCAAGCACCAAATTTAGATCCCAAGGGGGTATTCTTACAATATGGATTGGGTTAGAACGCTGACATGCCTTAATAAATCTAGCAACCCATCCATTACCAGCTATATCACTGTTATATAGAGCTCCCAAGGCTGAAACATGAACTCTTAGAGTGTTGACTGCTAAACCCAATTCCCAGCCTTTCTGAAGGAATTCTAAAATAGCTGAAATCGGAGCCTTATCTCCTAATGGTTGCTGATAAAACATAAGGAATTTTTTCCCAATTTTTGTGTAGATCTTTGTAGTGACCTCCTTCCTACTTTTCAATAAGGTAGCTATTAAAGCATTAGAGAACCCCCTCTCCTTCAGAAGCTCCCTCTCAAGTTCCAAGCCGTTAAGTGAAGAGTCTCCAAATTTGGATGATGAAATGGACCTTGAGAGAGGAGTTCCGGAACCACTGGCAATACCCAGGGATCGGACACAGACATTGTCCTGAGGAGAGAGAACCAAGGCCTCCTGGGCCAGAAGGGGGCGATTAAGATCACTCTGGCTCTTTCCTCCCGGATTTTCCTGAGAACTATCGGAATCAGACACATTGGGGGAAAGGCATATGCCAGCTGGAAGTCCCAACGGACACGCAGGGAATCCACTATAAATGGTTGGTCTGCTATCTGTAAAGATGCGAACCTTCTGACCTTCCTGTTCTTCCTCGTAGCAAACAGATCTATTGTCGGCAACCCCCACAGATTGACTATCTGATCGAATATCTGTTGGTTTAGGGACCACTCTCCCTGACGAAGGGAATGGCGACTGAGGTAGTCCACCTCTATATTGAGTTCCCTTTTATATGAACTGCCGACAGGGATTGTAAGTGTTTCTCGGCCAGAGACAATATCTGTGCTGTAGTGGTCATCAGGGATCGAGACCTTGTCCCCCCCTGATGATTGATGTAGGCTACCACAGTCATATTGTCTGTTTGTATCTGTACATGTGAATTCCTCAGGGATGGTAATAAGCAAAGAAGAGCTTGTTTGACTGCAGCAAGCTCTCTTAGATTTGAGGAATTCTGGGACTCTTGAATCGACCATCGCCCTTGGGTTAGAATGTCTCCCATATGGGCTCCCCAACCGAACGGACTGGCATCTGTTGTAATTATGTTGTCCGGAGTGATGGTCCAGAGAACTCCTTTTGACAAATGTGCCAGATTGAGCCACCATCTCAGATCGTGAAGAGTGGCGGGTGATAGACTGAACTTTCTGCTCAGAGCACCGTGAAGATCTTTTTCTGCTTGAAGAACCTCGTATTGAAGCATTCGGGTATGAGCCTGAGCCCATCTCACCGCCGAAATACACGCAAAGATCCCAGTAGAGACATTGCTTCTCTTAAACTTAAGTTTGGAACTTCTCTTACGGCCGTGATCCTTTGAATGATCTTCTGCTTCTTCTCTTCTGGTAGGAAGGATGACTGATCTTCTGAGTCTAGAAGAACTCCTAGGAACATCTGACGTCTTGTGGGTTCCAGTTTTGACTTTTCCCAATTGATAATCCATCCGAGTTCCTGTAGGGATGATATTATGGCATTTACCCTAGACGTACACTGAGCAATTGAATTTCCGATTATCAAAAAATCATCTAGATAAGGCACTACAAGGGTTTCCTTTTCCCTGATATGGGCCATTACTTCCGAAACAACCTTCGTAAAAACTCTAGGTGCCATGGACAGGCCAAAGGGCATTGCCAAAAATTGAAAATGTTTAATCTGATGGTTTACCCATACTGCCATCCTGAGGAATTGCTGGTGATTTCTGTGAACTGGAAGATGGTAGTACGCATCTTTTAGATCCAAGACCGACATGTAGCACCTAGGAAACAAAAGCTTAGTTGTTGATTTAATGGATTCCATCTTAAAAGCGTGGTACTGAAGATATTTATTCAATTTTCGTAAATTTATGATCGTCCTAAAGGACCCATCAGGTTTAGAGATTAAGAATAGCGGAGAATAAAAGCCCGTCTTCTCCTGATGTTTTGGTACTTCTTCAATAACTCGCTTTGTAAGCAATTGTTGAATCTCTAATTCTAACTCCTGTTTGACCAGCTCTTTAATGGTATCTACCACCGGGAAAGCTTTGCGACTTCTCTGGCTCAGCCCTGCGAACATGATTTCCTGGGTTGTTTTCGGTTCTTTACTCTCCGCCACACCCATAGTCGCACGGACTGCCTTAATTAAAGTTTCCATATTATCGGTGGCAAAGCAAGGCCTTCCCTCCTCATCTGAGGAGGATGGTGATGAACTCTCCGAGCACTCGCCCTCTTGCAACGAAGGGCTGGAATCGGATACGATTTCCATACTACTCTTCTCATGCCGCTTAGATTTAAGGGAAGATTTTATTTCTTCCCTAATTACTTCCCTCAAATCCGATACACGGAGGGGGGCCTCTTCCTCTAACGTACGGCATATACACGTCTGACAATTTCTTTATATAGGTGTCAGGTAGTGGCTCCGTGCATAACGCACACTGCTTATGTTTAGACTTTGAGACCTTCTTCCCCTATAACAAAGCATAGTATAGAAGACAGTTGTATCAGCCAATGGCTCAGATATAACACTCACCACCGCTGATGAAAATAGAGTACCGGTTTCTGAGGGGGTGAGGTGCGATGTGACGTCGGGTTGCCAGGGTCCTGCTGCCCGTGTGCCACATCTCCACTATGAGATCTGCTGCTGCTCTGCTAGCTGTCGGTGTTCGGCATCTCCTGTGGAAGACATGTTGCCGCACACCACTCACCAAGCGCTGCCTTCTTTTCAAAGGTCCCGCGCTCCTCCTCCGGAAGTCGTTGGTTCACTTCCGGGTCATAAGCGCCGACCTGCTCCCGCAGCGTCGCGCGCGTGTGGACGACCCAGGGCGGCGTGCCTTCCCCCGGGAACGCCACTTCTAACGCTCGGCCATGCCGCTCCTTGCCAGACGAGGGGGGAAGCTGACACAGGACTTCCCCCGACGCTGCTTCCGGGCCCCCGACTCTGCCGTTCTCCCTGGACACCGCACAGAGGCTTGGCGGACCCGGGTAGGTGAACGAGACCTGTAGGCTCCCGCCTTCCGGACAGGAACCCAAACTGGAGGGCGAGGGGGACCGCCCCTTTTTAACCTGTAGGTTCCTGTCCGGAAGGTGGGCGGATCCCCTCTCGTGGGTGCTGTCGTGGCGATAGGAAAATAAGAATTTGATGCCTTGCTGATTTTGTAAAAATTGCCCACTGACAAAGACATGAACATTCTATAATTTTAAGGGTAGGTTAATTTTAACATTGAGAGATGGGATATCAAACATAAAATCCAGAAAATCACAAGTATTTGATCCCTCCGGCAAACAAGACCTAATACTTAGTGGCAAAACCCTTGTTGGCAAGTATAGCAGTCTGACATTTTTGCAGTTGATGAGGTTTGCGCACATGTCAGGAGGAAGTTTGGTCCACTCCTTTTTGCAGATCATCTCTAAATCATTAAGATTTTGAGGCTGTCACTTGGCAATTCAGAGCTTCAACTCCGTCCATAATTTTTCTATGGGATTAACGTTTGGAAACTGGCTAGGTCACTCCATGACCTTAACGTGCTTCATTTTGAGCCACTCCTTTTTTGCCTTGGCTGCATGTTTTGGGTCATTGTCTTGCTGGAACACCCAGCCACAACCCATTTTTAATGTCCTGGCAGAGGGAAGGAGGTTGTCACTCAGGATTTTACTGTACATGGCTCCATCAATTCTCCCATGGATGCGGTGAAGTAGTCATGTGCACGTAGCAGAGAAACATCCCCCCAAAAATAATGTTTCCACCTCCATGCTTGACAGTGTTCTTTGGATCATAAGCAGCATTTCTCTTCCTCCAAATACAGCGAGTTGTGTTAATGCCAAAGACCTCAATTTTTGTCTCATCTGACCACAGCACCTTCTCCCAATCACTCACAGAATCATCCAGATGCGCAGGCCCATCTGAAGTTTGCCAACGAACATGTGCCTTCTTGAGCAGGGGGACCTTGCGGGCACTGCAGGATTTTAAACCTTTACGACGTAATGTGTGGTCAATGGTTTTCTTGGTGACTGTGGTCCCAGCTGCCTTGAGATCATTAACAAGTTCACGCCGTGTAGTTTTAGGTTGACCTCGTGGGGATATCCTTGATCATAGGAAGGAGAGAGATCAGATTTTGCATGGTGCCACAGATCGATGTCGACTGACAGTCATTTATTATTTCATCCATTTTCTTACTATTGCACCAACAGTTGTCTCCTTCTCACCCCAGTGTCTTACTTACTGCTTTGTAGCCAATTCCAGCTTTGTGCAGGTCTATGATCTTGTCCCTCAAACAAAAAGGCAGCACACTGTAGCGCCAACATTTGCAAACATGAAATATCAAAATTGAATTGCATTACTGCACTAGAAATATGATAAATTGAGAAAGTTTAGCGCATAAATTGGCCAATTCATGTGTACCTGGTAGCCACTATAAGGAATTTCTTGTTTACCGGGACCTAGCAATGCTTTTCCTTGCTTAGAATAAGTCTTCATCTGTATGGGAACATAAATCCACTGTAGACTAGGTCCTGGTAAACGAGAAATGCCTTATCGTGGCTACCAGGTACACATGAAATGGTCAATTTATGCGCTAAACTAAGACAGCTGTCATAAAATGCAGGTAACGAGTTGATTAGGAGCATCTAAGGCCGCCGTCACACTAGCAGTATTTGGTCAGTATTTTACATCAGTATTTGTAGCCAAAACCAGGAGTGGGTGATAGAAACATATGCACCACTTCTGCATTTATTATACTTTTCCTCTATTTGCTCCACTCCTGGTTTCGGCTACAAATACTGATTTAAAATACTGACCAAATACTGCTAGTGTGACGGCAGCCTAACTCTTAATGGTTGGTAGGGGATCAAATACATTTATATAAATTTATACAATGTGATTTTCTGGATTTTATTTTTGATATCCTATCTCTTAATGTTAAAATTAACCTACCCTTAAAATTATACTGTTCATGTCTGTCAGTGGGCAAACTTACAAAATCAGCAAGGGATCAAATACTTATTTAACCCCCGTAAGGCTGTGTTTTAACGTTGCGGATTTGCTTGCGGAAATTTCTGCATCTTTTAGCAGAAAATGCAGTGGAAATTTCACACTTTTCACGTGGATGTTATGCATTTTTGATGCGGATTTGTATGACATTTATTAAATAAAGATCTGGTATTTAAAAAAATAAAATTTGATGTCATTTACTTGTCCAACCTCCATTGTTGATGTGCTTCAACCAAGATGGGTACTACTCTATTCTCCGCCCATACACTCTTCCTCCTTCAGACATCATTTCCTTTTACAAATCTGCAGCGTTTTTGGCACCAAATCTGCAACCTTTTCACCCCTGCGCTTTTGATTTGAGTGACTCAATGGAAGTCAGTCAATGGGTGGAAAATGCTGAAGTTCTGCCAAAAGAGACATGCTGCAAAAAATAAGACACTGCATCATGTGCACAATTCAGGATTGTCATTTGTTAATCTTGATTAAGTTATCCTTTTGCGTTTTTGGTGCATTTCCGCGCAGGAAAAAAAAAAAAAAAAAAGCGCTGCGGAAACGCAACAAATCTGTATCGTGTGCACATAGCCTTAACCCCTTCACGACATGCGCCGTACTAGTGCACTGAAGACTAGTGGGCCCAAAAGGTTCCTTTGCTCAATATGTAAAGTACCTGTGATCGATCCGGGCCCTGTTGAGCATTTTGCATTGGGGCGCACAAGCTTCAGAGGTGTGTGTGTGTGTGTGTGTGTGTGTGTGTGTGTGTGTGTGTGTGTGTGTGTGTGTGTGTGTGTGTGTGTGTGTGTGTGTGTGTGTGTGTGTCTTTTTGGTCCTAACGCCGATCCGCAGCTTTTATGATGTCACACCCGAGCAGATACTAGTAGCCATTTTTTCAGCTGTATCCAGGGACGCCTTCAGCTGGGGCACCCTTGGTATCACAGCTGAGGTGCTCTCTGCCTCCTACCGCTAGCAAGAAGCAACTTAAATCCAACCCCCCACCTGTACATTACCACGCAGCCGGATGAGACACCGTGGATCGTGGGACACGGACGGCTATCCACCATATTTAGGGTAAGCGCTAAATGCCGCATATACCTGTGCTATTCACTGATTAGTAAGGGGTGGTTTTTATCAGTGGTCTCTCGTGCACACCAGGCATCAGTCCTTTTTTCATAAGAGTAATATCCAGCTGAATGATTCAAGCAGGGAATTAACTAATTAACCAGTCCCATTAGTTCATTCCTAACTGAGACTCCTTGGCCACACAATTTCCCCCCACCCCCCAAGACTATGAAAACGGAAAAAAAAAAAAAAAAAACAGGGTGTGTGCATGAGATTTCTGATATCTCAGACTTTGCTGGTACTGTAAAACAGCTGAACATTTGCATGAAAAAAAAAAAAAAAAAAAAACACCTAATGTGAACTTACCCTAGAGGTTGCAATAAACATCCACCGAGTCTGGTTGTTCTCATTTCTACCATCTCCTTATTCACCAGTATCAATATTCAATTTCTTCCTGGTGAGACTGCAGAATACATTTTGTTATCCGTCATCCAACTTTGTCCAAGAACATCAAGACATCCAAGAACAATATGCTAACATAAGCAAAACCCAAGAAAGGGTGGTTTGTAAGTGAAAATGTTCTGCTCTGATAAAACCATGACTGTGCGTCTAGATAAGATATATTGTATGTCACAACCATGCTGATGCGAGGATGGCCAACAGTTGCACGCCCTAACCATAATTGTTCAATATACGAGACTAACGAGAAGTAGCTGGAGCAAGCCTCACAGACTAAGGAAACGTTTCAAAAGAAAAGCACCACGATAAGCCTATTTGGGAACCGTGAAATATGATGGCACAAGTCCACTAGGAACAAAAAAAAAAAAAAAAAAAAAACCACCACAGCATGGGTGGGATAGCCAGTTCCTTAAAGCATACATTTTTTTTTCCCCCCTTACCAGCACCCGACCTCCAGATAAATGCTAAATATTAATGCAAATGCAGAGCAACTATTAGTAGATTTTAGGCTGAATATTTACCCAAATAAGGGAAGGTGTCCCCTTTAACCAAGCTGTAATAAAATTATTATTTGAGGATTTGTGTCCAATACCTATGATGTTTTGGACACTACAATATCAGGTGTACTAGATACTCATAAGATACTACATTTATCACAGCAAGAGAACTATCTTTAAATGTAGAGCAATAATTTGGGAGAATAAAGATGGCTTACATACACAATGCCCCCCCAAAAAAAAATAAACTGAATGCAAGGCGACGTTACTAACTCCGCTACATGCAAATGACCATAAAACACCAATGTTTACATAAATCATTCCCAAAATTAAGTAGATAAATACTGACATACCATACATAGCCATTTTTTGTTATCCAGTTTAAACAATATGAAACATTTGTTGGATACCATCTTAACTCCTTAGTGACAGAGCCAACTTGCAAATTAATGACCAAGCCATTTTTACAATTCTGACCACTGTCTCTTTATGTGGTTATAACTCTGGAATGCTTCAACACATCCCACCGATTCTGAGGCTTTTTTTTGTGACATTGTACTTCACGTTAGTGATAAAATTTATGCAATATGACTTGCGTTTATTTATGAAAAAAGCAAAAATATGGCAAAAATGTTGAAACTTTAGCAAGTTTCAAACTTTGAATTTTCATGCCCTTAAATCAGAGTGGTGTCACACAATATCGTAATAACAAAATTTGTTTGCCAGGAAGTTATAGGGGTTAAAAGTTGGACCAGCGAGGTCTCATTTTTACAACAAATTGTTGAAAAGACGGATCCTGTACAGATTGTAAAAAACGGGTGCACTGGGTCCGTATTTTTGACGGACCCATCGAGGCAGTTGTTGGCAGAATTGGCTGTGTTGTGTCTTCACCGCGAAAAACACACACACACACACACACACACACACACACACACCCCATGTTAAAAATATAAAAATCGTGATATTCTTACCTTCCGGCGTCCCCCGCCGGGAGCATCAGGAAGGCTGCGGGGGGACACCGTAAGGTAAGACTATCTCGATTTTTTATTATTTTTAATGGTCAGCGACGGATCCTGCATCCATAGGCTTTCACTATAGCCAACGACGGACAGCGCAGGATCCGTCGCTGGGCGATTTTCCGACGTACACAAAAAACGTTTCTATGTGCATTGTCTCCGCCTGACGGACAGCGATTTTACGATGGATCCAGTGCACGACAGATGAAACGGAAGGCCATCCTTCACCAATACAAGTCTATGAGAAAGGAAGGAATGAAAAAAAAAAAAAAAAGGATCCAGCAGAAACATTTCCTGGATTCATTTTTTTTTTAATTTTTTTATTCCCGACAAACTGACACATTGTGACGGAAAGAGACAGAAGTGTGAAAGAGACCAAAGCCAGTCATTCTGTACAAAAAAAAAAAAGTTAATGAACATCTCATGTCTTCTTTACATCAGCATCATTTTTTCAATTAACTTTATTTTCTTATGTTAAAAGAGGTTTAAAAGTTTAGCAACAATTTTCCAAGAAACTTACAAAACCTGTTTCTTTTGGGACCTATTCAATATATAGGCCTCACAAAGTCCATGTAAATCTGAAGTCTTCCAAAAAAAATACCATTTTGATAATTGCACCTCTCAAATACTTCAAAACTGCAGAAAGGAAATGCTTTTAAGCCTTCATGTGCTACACAGGAATACAAAGTTTTAGCTCCAATTTTTTCTTAATTACTAGGATGGGAAAATGGACCCCACAATTTGTTACCCAGTTTCTTCTCAGCATGCCGATACCCCACATGTGGCTAGAAACCTCTATTTGGACAAGACAGGTCTCAGAAGGGAAGGAACACAATTTGTCTGAAAAAGATTTCAGGCGCCATGTTGCATTTGCAGGGCCCCTGAACAGCAGAAATCCCAAACAAGCAACTGCATTTTGGAGACTACACCCTGGAAGGACTTTATCCAGGGGTACAGTAAGCATTTTGAACTCACAAATATGGCACTTTGATAACATTAGGTTGGCATATTGATTTACCCCCCTCCCACCCCCCCCCCATGAAAATGTTGCTTTACTAAGAGGTAAAGAGAAAAACTGGACCGCAACTGGACTGGCTACCAACGTTCTTCAGAGTGCGACGATACCGCAAAAGCTCCGTTTGGACACACAGGAGGACTCAGAAGGGAAGAAGCAACATTAGATATTTGGAATTTAATTTGTTTGGAACAGCTTGCAATGTCTGAGGTACCAAAAGCAAACCCCAAAAGTTACCCCATTTTGGAAACTAGACCCATCAAGGAATTCATCTACTCGTGTTGAACACATAGGTGCTTCCAGAACTATATAAAATGTGGATTTGAAAACAAAAAAAAAGTTAGTTTTTTTTCCTCCTGCTAAAATGTTGTTTTAGCCCCAAATTTGTCATTTTTATAATCGATATAAGAAAACTATATGTGATCATAACCTATATGTGGTCAAAAAACTGCTGTTTGGGCACATGGCAGAGCTCGGCAAGGAATGATTTAACCCTATTAAGACCAGCTCTCTGCTTTCCCTCAACTAATTAATAAGAACAAGGGGCGTCCCCACACCATTTTTTTTTTTTGTTATTAGCTAAATACATGTACAGTAAGTTTCACACACTGCTATATATATATACCCCAATCTTAAGTACAGAGATGGCTGATGGAAATGTCATTGAGAGTATATATATATATATATATATATATATATATATATATATATATATATATATATATATATATATATATATATATATATATATATATATATATAAAAATGGAACAGCACAATGCTCACCAATGGTGGGTGCCTAGCCCTCTGGATAAAAATGGTCCAACCATTAATCCAACATGTATACCAAATAGCAAAAAGAAGGCAGCACTCCAGACGTTTCAGATGAAAAAAAGTGAAGTTTTAATCGACCCACATCACTGCGCGACGTTTCGGCTCACTGAGCCTTTTTCAAGCAATGGGTGTTAACAATGATTGTGCTTTTATAGAAACAATTTGAATAAATTTGCATTTTTATCCAGAGGGCTAGGCACCCACCATTGGTGAGCATTGTGCTGTTCCATTTTTCCCTATATATCTATGTCCGGAAATTTTTGCACAATTTTTTCTCTTTCTTCTTTTTCTTTTTGTATCTATTTGCTTTACAAGCCATTTTTTTGTCTCATGGATGGAAGCACCATGGAACTAGGAGCCTTTAAATATACATCCGAGGAGGAGGAACAAAGGAGAAAGTGGGGAAGTGTGATATTTTATAAAGAACATAGCACAAAGCACTTTAATAAGCACGGATATTGCACTAAAGAGACACTATATGCACATTATATAAAATTGTACAACTGTATGTTTATTTATGTATTAATGGTAATTGTAACATGCAAATTTATTCAAATTGTTTCTATAAAAGCACAATATATATATATATATATATATATATATATATATATATATATATATCTCAATGACATTTCCATCAGCCATCTCTGTACTTAAGATTGGTGAGGGAGAGAGATACACACAAACACACACAGTACAGGCCAAAAGAGAATGCCAAGAGTATGCAAAGCAGTCATCAAAGCAAAAGGTGGCTACTTTGAAGAACCTAGAATATAAGACATAATTTCAGTTGTTTTACACTTCTTTGTTAAGTATATAATGCCACATGTGTTAATTCATAGTTTTGATGCCTTCTGTGTGAATTTACAATTTTCATAGTCATGAAAATACAGAAATATCTTTAAAAGAGAAGGGGTCTCCAAACTTTTGGTCTGTACTGTATATACACATACACTACTGTTCAAAAGTAGACACATTGACAAGGTTAAAAAAAAAAAATGGTTTTAATTTGAAATAATTTTCTCCTTCAAACTTTGCCTTCGTCAAAGAATGCTCCCTTTGCAGCAATTACAGCATTGCAGACCTTTGGCATTCTAGCAGTTAATTTGCTGAGGTAATCTGTAGAAATTTCACTCCATGCTTCCAGAAGCCCCTCACACAAGTTGGCTTGCTTGATGGGCACTTTTTACACACGGTTACGGTACGGTTAAGCTGCTCCCACAACAGCTCAATGGGGTTGAGATCTGGTGACTGCGATGGCCACTCCATTACAGATAGAATGCCAGCTGCCTGCTTCTTCCCTAAATAGTTCTTGTATAATTTGGAGGCGTGCTTTGGGTCATTGTCCTGTTGTATGATGAAATTGGCTCCAATCAAGCGCTGTCCACAGGGCATGGCATGGTGTTGCAAATGGAGTGGTAGCCTTCCTTAATCAAAATCCATTTTACCTTGTACAAATCTCCCACTTTACAAGCACCAAAGCAACCTCAGACCATCACATTACCTCCACCATGCTTAACAGATGGCGTCAGGCACTCTTCCAGCATCTTTTCAGTTGTTCTGCGTCTTAAAAAACGTAATTATATTTCCAGGAATCCATCCTGACAGCATACTGGAGGACGTCCTTCTTTTCCACCATGGGACAGGAAACACGAGAGGTTAAAAAGGACCGTCCCTCTACCACCCTTCAGTGCTTTTCAAAGTAACACATCTGGATGGATGCAAAAAACAAGGTTTATTCCAACAAAATAATCATTCATACAAATGTTACATCACATGAGTATAATGATCATATAATAGGGAGGGAACTAATAGTGATGTCAGGATGGATTCCTGGAAATACAATAACCGGTAGGTCTAATTACCGTTTTCCAGGTCACCACCTGACAGCACACTGGAGAAATAACAAAGGAGAATGGTATTCAGGGTGGGACCACTGCTTGAAGTACCTTTCTACCAAAAGCCAACTGAGGCGATACCACATCTAACTTATAATGTTTAGAAAAGGTACCAAGACTAGACCATGATGCAGCCCTGCAGATTTGATCTGCAGTAGCCCCCCCTTTCTCTGCCCATGACGTGGCCATGGCCCTAGATGAATGGGCTCTAAGGTCAACCGGGGAACTCTCCCCTTTAGCTTTATAGGCTAAATTGATTGTGGACTTAATCCACCGTGCAATAGTCGCTTTAGACGCTTTTTTCCCCTTATTTTGACCCCTGAACTGAACGAACAAGTGGTTATCCTGTCTCCAGGGCCTAGATTAATGAAGGTACTTGAGTACCGTCTCTCTCACGTCTAGATTATGGTAAAATCTTTCTTTTTGGTTTTTAGGGAACTGACAAGATGACGGCAAGACAAACTCCTGATTCATATTAGCATCTGATACGACTTTCGGGAGAAAAGCCGGATCAAGTCTTAGCACTAGTTTATCAAAGATTTGTATCGGTTCTGAACCGATGGGGGGAACCTGCAGGCTCTCCCCAACCTTTTTGCCGACGTGATCGCAACTAGAAACGTGGTTTAAAGGGAGAGTTTGTTAATCTCCATGTCTCCCGTTATGTCCCACAGCTGTTCACATAGAAAATTCAGGACCAGATCAAGATCCCACGGCGGGACCGATCTCCTGATTAAAGGTTTTAGTCTCTGGGCTCCTCTAGGGAACCGATTAATCCAGGGGTGGGTAGATAGAGGGAAGAGGAGGGGGGGGGGGGAGGATGAAAAAAAAAAACAAAAAACAAACACACACTCAGGGCCGCTGTTTGGACCCTCAATGTACTAGGTCTAAGGCCTTTTTGGAATCCTGACTGCAAGAAGTCAAGGGTCCTTGGAATATTTGGATGGTCAGTATCAACTGTCATCTCCCCACAAAATCCTTTCCATATTTTTGTATAGATAGCTGATGTCACTGGTTTTCTGCTGGCTTGTAGGGTAGAGAACGTTGTCTGAAAGGCCCTTTGCTTTTAAAGACCTGCCGTTCAGGATCCAGGCCGCCAAACGAAGAGCTCCTGGATTCTGGAGTAGAACTGGACCCTGCCGAAGAAGATCCTCTCTTTCTGGTAACAGGAGGGGTTCCTCTACTGACAGGCTTCTTAGCAAGGGAAACCCAACTCCGTTTCGGCCAGTGAGGAGCTATGAGAATGACCATGGTCTTGTCCTCGCAAATTTTCCTGAGTGTTCATGGGATCATTGCCAGAGGAGGAAAAGCATACAGAAGAACGTTGTTCCAGGGGTGTGATAAAGCATTGATCGCTGCTGGACTTTCCCAGAGATTCAGGGAGTAAAATGTTTTGACCTTTGCATTTCGTTTGGCTGCAAACAGATCCACATCCGGCTTCCCCCAACGGTGACAAAGATTTTTGAAGACCTCGCTGTTCAGTTCCCACTCTATAGGAGACAATTTTCCTGCTGAGGAAATCAGCGAACTGGTTCTTGGACCCTTCTAAATGCACCGACGAAACTGACAGTACCGACTTTTCCGCCCATCTGAAGATCTGTTCCGCCAGACCTTGCAATGCCATATGTCTTGAGTCCCCTTGATGTCGAAGGAAGGCTACAGTCGTCGAATTGTCCGAAAAGACTTTTATGTGTTTGTTTCTCAGTAGGTTCTGCGCGGCCGTTAGGACTTTCCAAACTGCGTGTAGATCCCTGTAGTTTGATGATTTCTTGCTGTCCTTCCTTTCCCAACGACTTTGGAAATATCTTCCTTGAACATGACCTCCCCAACCTTGTTGACTTGCGTCTGTTGTGACTGAGACACTCGGGGATTGAAGCCATGGTACCCCAACTTGAAGGTTCCTGGGAAGAGTCCACCATCTCAAAGATCTTTTGAGCTGAAGAGAGAGATTCAGCTTCTGATTTAGGGAGTTCAGTTTCCTGTTCCAGCTCGTCAGAACTCCTTGCTGAAGCTGCCGAGAATGAAAGTGGCTCCAGTTTACACAAGGGATGCAGGCTGTCATTAATCCTAAGATTTTCATTGCATCTCTGATAGAATTCTGGCCTTGGGAAAAGTGGAGAACTTTCTATTATGCCCTTTAGCCTGTCTTCTGGTAGGTAGGACATTCTTGTCTCCGAATCTAGCACGACTCCTAGGAACTTTATTCTGGACTTGGGTATCAGATCCGATTTCTTCCAATTTATGATCCACCCTAGACCCTCTAGTGTGGAAATGAGGGATTGACAGTTGATCCTGAGCTGGTTTACGGAGTCTGCTGCTATTAAAAAGTAGTCTATATAAGGAATTACCATTATATCCTGATTTCTCAGATAGGCGACCACCTGTACCATAAGTTTTGTAAAAACTCTGGGAGTTGATGCCAGGCAGAAGGAGAGACAGTGAAATTGAAAATGGTAGATTTTGCCTTCCATATTTACCGCAAACCTTAGCAACTTTTGGTGACTTAGATGAATAGGTACATGGTAATATGCACTCTTTAGATCTAGAGTACACATTACCATACCATTTCCTAACAGAGGGATGGTTGACCGAATTGAGTCCATTATGAATCTTTTGTATGTCACCCATTTGTTTAGGTGTTTTAGATTTATCATTGTTCTCGTCTCTCCAGACGGTTTTATTATTGAGAAGAGATTCAAGTAATGACCTCTACTCTTCCTGAGGGGGTACCGGAACAATTGCCGCCATTCCTAGGAGGTCCTTTATATCTGACCACATGGGGGATGCCGATTTTAGATGGGAGCTGGAAACTAGGAATCTTTCGGGGAGGGAGAGAAACTCTATTTTGTATCCCTGGGACACAACCTGTAAGGCCCAAGGACTTGCCATTACTTCCCGCCATCCTTCTAGGAATTCAGCTAGACTACCCCCCACTCTGATGGCATCATTTTCTCCGGTAGCTAGATCCCGAAACAGAGTAGCTCAATTTGCTTTTAAGCCTGCTTTTCCCCCACCTTTTTGATAACTCCATCTACCCAGTTTCCCTTTACCCCTGTAATCTGATTTCTGAATATAGCGGGGTCTACGAAAGGGCTGGAATTTTTTAGTCTTTTCTTCAGGGAACCCTTTCTTTACATCTGAGGCTTTCTCCAAGATATCATCGAGGACCGGTCTGAAGACCCTGCCCCAGGAAAAGGGTATCGAACGCAGCTTATTCTTGGAATGCATATCTCCCTACTAGTTTTTCAGCCAGATAGCTCTTCGGGCTGCATTAGATAGGGATTGACCCCTAGCTGCGAACGTAACAGATTCTGCGGATGAATCGGTCAAAAAGGTGGTTGCCAATTTTAACAGAAGTAGGGATTTCAGAATAGTTTCCCTAGGAGTCTTGGCTGTTAACTGATCCTGGAGATCTTTTAAACCATAGGTGCATGGGGTGAGCAACAGATGTCGCTGCTATATTTGCTCCAATAATTGCTGATGAACTGTCCCAGGCCCTTTTTAAAAGGCCGTCTGCCTTTCTATCCATGGGCTCTTTTAGGTTGGAAGAGTCCTCAAAAGGAATTGCAGTCCTTTTAGACACTTTAGCTAATGGAATGTCTATTTTAGGAATGTCCACCCATTCTTTAACCTCGTCTGGATCAAACGGCAAGCAGAGTCTGAAGTCCTTAGGGATAATCAGTCTTTTCTCCGCTTCCTCCCATTCCTCCAGAATCATGGATCGGATATGGGAGTTTACCGGAAAAACCTTAGAGGTCAGAGAGCGTAACCCTCCAAACAGCTCATCCTGAACCGAACGAGATGGCTCAGGCTCCTCAATCTGCATAGTATGTCGTATCGCCTCTAATAGTTCTCCCGTGCCTGCAGCGGGAAATAAATATCTTCTCCCTTTCTCCGGAGGCGCTCTACTTTCTTCCTTCTCGTCTAGATATGACACGGAAGGAGATAAGTCTCCCGAGGAACACTCTTCCCTTGGCCTTTTCCTAGATTTTTCTGGAAGCGAAGCCTGAGGGAGTACTAGGCCTGATACGGAGGCTTGAACCTCCTCTCTTATAATGGCCCTCATTTGTCATAAGAGAAGCCTGCTCCTCTCCTATGATCCTGCAGGTGCATGCTTCACACAGGGGTTTCTGCCAGGTATCCATCTTAGCCGGACAGATAGGGCACTTATTTCTGCTGGGCTTCTTTAAGGATTTTTCAGGTAAGGAGGTAGCCTATAAGAAATACATAGCACTTGCTAGTATGGTGGACATAATTATTTAGGTACCATATAATACAGGGCTCCCGCCTCACTCACTGGCGCTATGCTCTCCTGCCCCTCCGATCTGGCTGCGTCCTCCATTTTCTCTTGGAGATCGCCTAATGCTCACAGCACATACCTCTTATTCTGCTTGTCTGGTGCAGCGCTCTCGCGCCATCCGACCACTCCGGAACTTCCTGTAGCTGAAGAGATGCCGCCGCCCCACTCGGCCGCAAACCGGAAGTGACGTGTGGCCGGAAACTGAGCGTGGTGCAGCGTGGTTTGGCCTCCCCCAGCAGCTGCATGGAGATGCCGCCATCAGAGGCAGCCGCAGGGATCGCATGCACCAGGGGGCGCGACGGAAGGGTCGAGAGCCCCCGGCAGGGGGAAGCGACCCTCAAATAAGGAGCAGCGCTACACTGGTAGGCAGAGGGACCCTCGGGTGGGTGTCAGCCAGCGGGTAACTCATGGTGGGAAGGGTGAAGCAAAGCCCCCCTGATCCGCACCTCCTGCACAGAACGGTCAGACCTCTCGTCCGTTCCTATCCATAATGGGACAGGAAAGACACTGAAGGGTGGTAGGGGGAAGGTCCCTTTTAACCTCTCATGTTTCCTGTCCTATGATGGACGTCCTCCAGTGTACTGTCAGGTGGTGACCTGGAAATGTTCTTTTGTGTGATCCAAACACCTCAAACTTGGATTCGTCTGTCCATAACACTTTTTTTACAATCTTCCTCTGTCCAATGTCTGTTCTTTTGCCCTTATTAATCTTTTCCTTTTATTAGCCAGTCTCAGATATGGCTTTTTCTTTGCCACTCTGCCCTGATGGCCAGCATCCCGGAGTCGCTTCTTCACTGTAGACGTTGACACGGGCATTTACGTTTTGCATGTACTAATATTTAATGAAGCTGAAAGTTGAGGACCTGTGAGGCGTCGATTTCTCAAACTACAAACTCTAATCTACTTGTCTTGTTGCTCAGTTGTGAAGTTGGGCCTCCCACTTCTTTTTCTACTCTGGTTAGAGCCTGTTTGTGCTCTTCTCTGAAGTAGTAGTACACACCATTGTAGGAAATCTCCAGTTTCTTGGCAATTTCTCGCATGGAATAGCCTTCATTTCTAAAGAACAAGAAATGACTGTCAAATTTCACATGAAAGTTCTTTTTTTCTGGCCATTTTGAGAGTTTAAGGGGCCACTGTCACCCCCCTCCAGCCGTTATAGACTAAAAGAGCCACCTTGTGCAGCAGTAATGCTGCATTCTAACAAGGTGGCTCTTTTAGTTTTGTGTTCAGGTATTACTAAAATAAAGCGCTTTGAAACTTTGCAAAAATACCCCTCTTTGTCCACGGAGGCGGGTCCTCTATCCCTAGCTTGAACGGTACTGTGCTGTCACTCACATCTTCAGGGGCTTTCAGCGCCGCCCCCTCCACGCTGTTTTCTCTTCAAATCCGGCGCCTGCGCTGTGTAAATCTTTGTGGGGCAGGCGCAGTAAGCTCTGGCGGTCTGATGTCCCAGCCAGGCTTGGAGACTGCGCCTGTGCTGGCAGTGCGGCCACCCACCTCGGTAATCCCTGCCCCGCACTGTGTTATGCATTATGCACAGTGCGGGGCTAGGATTCCTGGGCATGCGCACTGCGTGTGTCAAACTGTCACCCAGGTCCCCCGCCTTACAGCCTCTGTCTATTCAGCTGATTGTCCCGGTGATTGCGATGAGGAGGAGGAGGAGGCACAATCAGCTGAATAGACAGAGGCTGTAAGGCGGGGGACCTGGGTGAGTGTGACACGCAGTGCGCATGCCCAGGAATCCTAGCCCCGCACTGTGCATAATGCATAACAGTGCGGGGCAGGGATTACCGAGGTGGGTGGCCGCACTGCCAGCACAGGCGCAGTCTCCAAGCCTGGCTGGGACGTCAGACCGCCAGAGCTTACTGCGCCTGCCCCACAAAGATTTACACAGCGCAGGCGCCGGATTTGAAGAGAAAACAGCGGAGGGGGCGGCGCCGAAAGCCCCTGAAGATGTGAGTGACAGCAGAGTACCGTTCAAGCTGGGTATTGAAGACCCGCCTCCGTGGACAAAGAGAGGTATTTTTGCAAAGTTTCATTTTAGTAATACCTGAACACAAAACTAAAAGAGCCACCTTGTTAGAATGCAGCATTACTGCTGCACAATGTGGTTCTTTTAGTTTATAACGGCTGGAGGGGGTGACAGTGGCCCTTTAATGGAACCAACAAATGTAATGCTCCAGATTCTCAACTACCTTAAAGGAAGGTCAGGTTTATAGGTTCTCTAATCAGCCAAACTGTTTGGAGCTGTGCTAACCTACTTCCACAAGGGTTTTCAAGGGTATTCTAACCATCCATTAGCCTTCTTACACAGTTAACAAAACACAAAGTACCATAAGAACACTGCAGTGATTGCTTGTTGGAAATGGGACTCTATACACCTATGAAGATATTGCATTACAAACCAGACGTTTGCAGCTAGAACAGTCATTTACCACATTAACAATGTATAGAGCGTACGTCTGAATCATTGAGGGTATGTGCACACGATGTAGAAAACGCTGCGGATCCGCAGCGTTTCCACAGCTGCGAGTCCGCAGCAGTTTCCCATGAGTTTACATTACAATGTAAACCTATGGGAAACGAAAAACGCTGTGCACATGCTGCGGAAAAAAAACGCGCGGAAACGCAGCGGTTTACATTCCGCAGCATGTCACTTCTTTCTGCGGATTCCGCAGTGGTTTTACAGCTGTTCCTATAGAAAACTGCAGTTGTAAAACCGCAGTGAAATCTGCAGCAAAAACGCAGTGTTTTTGCCCTGCAGATTTATCAAATCTGCAGTGGATATCAAATCTGCAGTGGACCATTCTACGTGTGCACATACCCGGCAGCGGTCATTGACCGCTACTGCCAGCAGTTTCTCTTCCTGTTGACAAGTCATGACTACTGGTGTCATGCTGACTGACAGCTGGCTCCACTACCCAATTGGGAGATTTTTTTTATTTTTTTTTGTAACACATGTAACTGATGAAAATCACTCATAAAACTAGGTCTGATTTTCTTGTACATGAAAAAACTGGTGATAAACAGAATCCCAAAATTATATCGACAGTCTGGGTAGAGGCACATAAAAATAATGGGCCCCCAGACAAATTATATCCGCTCCATAAATTGCATGTAGAAAAAGGAGAACAAGGAGCATGCAATAGAATTATATATAAACAATATCTTTATTAGTACAAACATTAAAAATAAATTATCAGTAATGCGTAGTTGTATTGCTATTCCAATAAATAACAGAAGGAAAACTACCACCCCAATTCCCCTCACTAGTAATAAATAGTAACCCAAGAGGGAAAGAGCAAAGCACAGTCCCTGCACAGTGTGTAATGGGTGAGGCAGCCCATGTAAAACCAATGCACTGGGTACCCAAGCAATATATGCCTAGCATAGAAGTAAAGTCATAAATAGTATATGGCATAACAGCGGTTATTAAAGATGGACTTACCACATGAGGGAGGAAGAGGGAGAGGTACAGCCGGAGAGGGACCCCCAACGTGCCCCGTATGGATTCAAGTGATCAGCACTCCTGCCATCTACAAATATGAACACTTAACTCTGGATAAGAACATGCTGTCTATAACTGATATCTGAGGCCTAAATGTTATACAGATTTGTTAAAGAATTATAGACATTACATGGAGGAATTTTAAGTAACCCCATACACAAGTTGCAGGAAGAAAATCTGCATGAAAATGAGAGCAAGGAGCCAATTTGGAAATCTGAACAAGAACGAGTATGCTGCAGATATCAAATTTTGTGTCATCATTTACATTAAAGGGAACCCGTCACACCCCCCCTCCCCTCAGACGTTTGTAACCAAAAAAACCTTCTGGTGCAAGCAGTAATGCTGTAATCTGACAAGGTAGCTCTTTTAGGCTGTGCGCACACGTTCAGGTTTTTTTTCGTGTTTTTTGCAATAAAACCGCTCTAAAAACTCATTAAAAACGCATACATTATGCATCCGATCATTTAGAATGCATTCTACATGTTTTGTGCACATGATGCGTTTTTTTTCCCGCGAAAAAACGCATCGCGGTAAAAAAAAAAAAGCAGCATGTTCATTAATTTTGCGGGTTTTCTGCGTTTTTCCTGCTATTCTATGCATTTGGTTAAAAAAAAAAACGCACAAAAAACGTGTCAAAAACGCATGAAAAGAAACACGAAAAAAAAAAACGCATGCGGATTTCTGGCACAAATGTCTTGTTTTTGTCCGGTGCGCACCGGACAAGCAGTGGATACTGCGTCCATCCCACGTCGTTCACATCTTCTGACCTGGTGTCACTACGACATTCCTGGCCTATATTTTTGGGTATTCTCCCATATATGACCCTGAGGCTTTAAATAATAGTAAGAGGTACATTGATGAAGGTCAAAAAATTGACCGAAACGTCTACTATTGTATGTACTGTTACCTCATTAAATTTCACCGCATTTACGTCCTGTGTGTGTCAAGTTTTTCTTTTCTTATGTGACAAGTAAACGCCATGAGTCCGAGTAATCATTTGACTTTGTCTTATGATCGTCACTGACTTTCAGCAAATCCATTAAAACTGTGCAAGTAGTTCATGAACGTTGTACAAGATACAAATTACTCATTTATTTAACTGGATTAGCAACTTTAGTGCAAAAAAAAAAAAGGAATAAAATTTCCACCGATGTTTCCAGTGTACATAAAACCACCCCAAGAACTGGGATGTGGACAGAGGGCATTGCCACCAAATTTTGTGACTTTCAAGTGATGAATCAGGCAAACACTAAAATTAATTTGCAAAAGCAAATAAAAAAAAAAAAAAAAATTAAAAAAGTAAATGGAATGGGGAATATGACGCAAACAGAAAAAGGTGCAAAGGACTAAGGCTATGTGCACACGTTGCGGATTAGGCATTTCTGGTGCGGATTCTGCCTCTACTGGCAGAAAACGCACCTGCGGATTTGTCGCGTTTTTTGTGCGGTTCTGCAGCGTTTTTGCTGCAGTTTTCTTGCGGATTTGCTGCGTTTTTTACCCCTGCGGTTTTCTATAATGGAATGGGTACAAAAACGCTGCAGATTCACAAAAGAGAAGTAACATGCTACTTCTTTTAAACCGCAGCGTTTCCGCAGCGTATTTTCCGCAAAGTGTGCACAGGATTTTTTTCTCATTGATTTACATTGTACTGTAGATCAATTGCGGATCTGCAGCATTTCTGCACTGCAAAAACCGCTTCGGATCCGCAGAGAATCTGCAAGGTATGCACATACTCCAAGAACAGAGGCAAATTGAATAATGAATCGGGCTGGCAGTACATACTTTGGGGGTTTCAGAATATGTTCTATGCAGGGTTTTTTGTATTGGTCTAACAAACCCAATGTGCTTGGTGTGCACACAATATTTTGTACGGTATTCTCCTGCCCGGTCTTTATTCCTCACTCAGACATCTGTTTGTTCATGCATGATGAAAAATAAATAAATAAAAACAGTTCTATAGACTAATCTGTGAAAATCATGGGTAGAATGTGGAAAAACAGACTTCTGAATGAGGCCTTGAGGTTGTTAATGCATTTTATTAAGGCTGCATCCTTTAGATCAGAGGTCCCCAACCTTTTTTGCACCAGGGACCGGCTTTAAGCAAGACCAGTTTTCCATGGCCCGGTGGGGTGGGGGTGGGGCTCTGGTCATATGAGGGTGGGGTTATGGAGGGGTGGAGCTTAGTGCATACTTATGTAATTATGACATTTATAATGAGAATGTGATTCACACACTCACACACACACACATTCTCACACACACACACACATTCTCACACACACATTCTCACACCCCTCTCACCTCTCCTCGCACTCTACCACAGCATCTCATTGCCTTCCTCTGACACAGCCGGCCGCTGAATGATGACGTCATCCAGCGGCGCGTCTGTGTGAGAGGAAACAGGAAGACAGATTGCTGGGCAGCGGAGCTGCGGGGATTTCTCCCTGCCCGTCGCAGCCACCCTGCAGGGGCTCCCCTCCACCTCTGCACACGTTGTGAGCCGGCGCTCTGCAGCTTCTCTGTGCCGGCTGTCAGCTTGCAGCCGCCGGGGGAGACACTGCGGACCGCCGAATGAGGCGGCCCGACTGCGCCCCTCCCTGCCGGCTGCCCCCCCCCCTAGATACGCCACTGGGCGTGTCAGTGAGGAGAACCTGCCGCCCCACCCCATCAGGAACACACCATGCTGCGCAGGAAAGCTGCGTCACTAAGACCCGCCTGACGCCCCGCCCCGTCCTGCATAATGTTCTCTGCCGGGAGCTGCGAGCTGTCACAGAGCGTGCTCTGACCAGGCGCAGGGCCGCGAAGCTAGCTGTCAGCGGCGCCGCGGACCGGCTGAAAAACCTCAATGGCCCGGTCCTGGTCCGCGGACCGGCGGTTGGGGACCTCTGCTTTAGATTATTGCACATTAGTCACACTGAAGGAAAGCATTATGGAGCTTGCCTGCACCAAATACCGTAGATATTATACAGTCCAACAGTGGAAATACAAAATTACCTAGAGAACCCCCACTATTAGCTCGTAGTGGTAGGGGAAATCGGCTAGGGGAACCTCATCGCCCCTGTAGATTAGTGAAGTATTACAGGCCCTCACTGAAATTTAAGGGTCAAGGACTTGATGTGAAGTGCTTCAGCGCGGTTCACCACTTCAACAGAAAAGGGGATCCATGAATTTCAGATGCTTTTGGGGACCAACAGATCTAGGTGGTGAAGGATTTAAAAACCATTTAAAAGGTCTAAACAGATTTACATCCGATCTGTATTCTCCAGAAATGGAAAAAAAAAACCCACCATGGATTCTGTGAGGCTGTAAAACCTTTCCTAAGAGACCACTGGTGATGAAGAACTTCAGTGGACAAGAAATTCAGACACCAGTGAAGAGAAAGGGCAATCAGTGTACCCGGCTCCTGGTATCTGTCCAGGAATAAGGGGGCCTACAAGCCATATTACCATGCCCGCTACATGTACTTGGCTCCTCATTGTCACTTCTTAATCAGTTTGGGAAATATTATACATTTAATAATAACAGTGTTACAGATGTGTCACATTACAGGAGTAAACCCTTCTGATCTGATGGAGGCTCAGAGAGCCAGACACAATAGCCGGATCCAGACAGTACATGTAATGGCATTAAGTGAAGGTGACCCAGGCACTGGGCATTCCTGGACCAGCCAAGGGCACTGCCCCATATACCGCACATACCCACACCAAGATAGAGTATATATATATATATATATATATATATATATATATATATATATATATATATATACATATACACACATATCGGATAAAGCAGTGAATCGTCTGCAAAGCTATACGCACTTAAGAGGGGCACTCCATAGTAGCCCCCATGTATCACCTGGCAGAGAGCTGCTGCTATCAGGCACCTCTGTATCCAGGTGTAGGTCTATAGGGACTGAGGCTGGCATGGGGCACACATCCTGCTGACCTCGCCTCCCTGCCCCCCACAACCAGTGCTGGCTGATACCAGGGAACCATAGCCTGCATTATAAGCAGTGACGTCACGAGCCGCTGTATATAGAATGTGAGGAGACAGTACCTCGCAGCCATAGAGCTCGCTGAGCTGCTCCACTATCCACTCCTCCAGCACCAGCCGCTTCCTCAGCTCCTTCCTGTCGTATTTCACAGTCACTTTGCCCTGCTGCTGCCTCCTTTGCTGCTGCTGCTTGTGCTGCTGAGCCGACATCTGCGGGGAGTCTTCCCGGGCTCCGGGTGCAGCCAGCGGGGTCTGAAAGAACACCCTGCCCGTGGCTGCAGCAGGGCTGGGCTCCGTGCCGCTCACTGCCGACATCTCCCTGAGTAGAGCCGGGCGCGCTAGATGCGAGGACCGCGCAGTGATCCCGAGACCCCGCAGGACGTGTGCGCTCTCCGGTGTGTGCTGAGCCCGCAGCGCCCTACTTCTTCATCACCACAGTCCGCGTATTATTCCGCCCGCTCTATATAAGCAGCAGCGGAGGCTTCACGTCCCCGATATGCCTGCTGTCATCTGCCGTCTGCTCACCTCGCACCTGCGCTCCCTCCTCCCGCACACTGCCCGCTTCTGGTTCGCTGCTCCTTCAGGGGGAGGGTCTCACTTTCCAAAAAATAGCAACAGGGGAGGAGACCCTGATCCGCCCGCCGCGCTCCTGTCAGGCGGTGAATGAAGGTGCGGAGTGACGGTGACGGGCGCTTCCCCATAGCCTTCACACTGTGCCACTATGATGGGAATGGCCGAGTCAGGATTATTGTTGCGACTGTCATATTATGGGTGTTTTATTTTTTGTCTGTATCTTTAGGCTACGTTCACATTTGCGTTGCTGGGCGCAGCGTCGTCGACGCATACTGGCGCATGCGTCGTGCGCCCCTATCTTTAACATGGGGGGCATGGACATGCGCCGGTATGCGTTGTACTGCGTTTTACGACGCATTGCGTCATATAGACGCACAAGACAGGGCGCAGAGGACGCCACTTGTAGCGTTTTCCCTGCGCCGAAATTCTTGATCTGTAGGGTCTTATGACAACGCATGCGTCACAAAACGCTGCATTGTGTATTTGCGTTGTTGTTGGTTCGTTGCGTCGCCGACGCTGCGCCCAACAACGCAAATGTGAACGTAGCCTTTACTCATCTTTCCATTTGCGTCTTTTCTAAAGTCACTTTTCATGTGTTTCCCTTTTATGTTTGTCCAGGCCTGAGGGTTTCTAGATGTTTTCGTCACCCTTTTTGTGACTTTTAAAAAAGTTGGAAACTTTGTCACAAATATTCTTCAGTCGATCTGAAAAAGTGAAAGTCGCAAAAATAGTAACATCAAAATTAAGGCTCTGATTCATCACTTGCAGTTTTTCGAGTCATTTTCGTTTTGTGACATTTCGTTTGCCAAATTCATCGAAAGGGAGCACACTGTTCAAGGACAAAAATGTTCTTTAGTTTTGTCTAAAATTTTCATGCAACGTTTTCGTGCAATCAGTTGCAGAAATGTCACAAAATTTTGGGGCCAAACACTAAGGCCAGGGTCACACTTGCGAGTGCAATGCGAGAAACGCACATCAATACCCGGCACTGACGCCGGCACTCGGGTCATGTATTTCTATGCAGCTGAACGCTCCACTCCCGTGTGCCAGCGGCAGTGGCGGATATTGAGGTGAGAGACTCGTGCGAGTTCTTCGCATTGCACCCACAAGTGTGACGCCGGCCTAAGGGGGAGTCTGGAGAAGAGTTGAGCAAAAGTTTTGAGACTCTTGGAAAAGTCGCAAATGCTGAATCAGGCAAAAACATCAAGAAACTTCAAATTCCACCCACAATAACAAAATAAAACAGGAGAATACGGCAAGTACTAACTTTAAAAAAAGGCAGAAATAAAATGATAAATATGGAAAAAAACAAAATAAACACAAAAAAGGCACAAAAGCAATGATGGATTGGGCACAATGAGTATTTTCATTACTTTGGAGTGTCTGCCGAGCAGTCTGCGCCTCAGTACTACGCAGAGATCTTATAGCAGTCTCTGGAGTAAGAATTCTGGGGTAAGGAACGCCACGACTCGTCATGAATTAGGCCGGCGTCACACTAGGCGTAAGTAAATACAGTCCTTTTTTTACGGCCGTAATACGCAGTAATTGTCCCAAAACACTTCCGTATTCAATGCGAGGATGCGATTTTTACACACAAATTTATCCGTGTGTCATCCGTATGGCTTTCGTACGGCGATTTTTTTTCTCACAGGCTTGCAAAATGGACATATCATGGATCCATCAGCTCAAATATACTAAAAAACATATATACCGTCTATATATATATATATATGTCAGTGAGACATATATATATATATATATATATATATATATATATGTATACGTACAGTTATGGTCAAAAGTATTGACACCCCTGCAATTCTGTCAGATAATACTCAGTTTCTTCCTGAAAATAATTGCAAACACAAATTATTTGTTATTATTATCTTCATTTAATTTGTCTTAAATGAAAAAACAAAAAAGAGAATGAAGCAAAAAGCAAAACATTGATCATTTCACACAAAACTCCAAAAATGGGCCAGACAAAAGTATTGGCACCCTCAGCCTAAGGCCGGCCTCACACTAGCGAGTTTTACGGATGTATGAGCGCATTAAATACGTCCGTAAAACACACATTACACACGGCCCAATTATTCTCTATGCCCCAGCTCCTATCTGCCGTATTTTACTGATCCGCATTATACGGCTTTCTACGGCCGTAGAAAATCGCAGCATGCTGCGTTTGTCACCGTATTGCGCAAAAAAAATCGCCAATGCAAGTCTATGGGGGCCCGAAAAATACGGATTACACACGGACCAGCAGTGTGACTTGCGAGAAATACGCAGCGGTGTTAGCGAGAAAAGCCAGCAATTCAGCGCGGTGTACAGTAAAATCACACTGACAGCTTACAATAGAATAGGTGGAATAAATGTGTACACATATATATATATATATATATACCTATTCTATGTCATTGAGACACATATATGTATATATATTAATATTTCATCCAGCGCGAGATAGCTTAAAAGCCGGTAATTCAATTACCGGCTTTTGCTTTCTCCTTTCTAAACCCGACATGATATGAGACATGGTTTACATGCAGTAAACCATCTCATATCCCCCTTTTTTTTGCATATTCCACACTACTAATGTTAGTAGTGTGTATGTGCAAAATTTGGCCGTTCTAGCTATTAAAATAAAGGGTTAAATGGCGGAAAAAATTGGCGTGGGCTCAGGCGCAATTTTCTCCGCCAGAGTAGTAAAGCCAGTGACTGAGGGCAGATATTAATAGCCTGGAGAGGGTCCATGGTTATTGGCCCCCCTGGCTAAAAACATCTGCCCCCAGCCACCCCAGAAAAGGCACATCTGGAAGAAATTGGTGTGGGCTCCCGCGCAATTTTCTCCGCCAGAGTGGGAAAGCCAGTGACAGTCAGGAGCACAGCTGCATTAGCAGAGCTCCTGGGTGTAAAATGATTTAACCCCTTCAGATTGATTTACAGCGTGGGACAAGACTGTAACGACAGACGGTATGGAATATTGTTTGGGTTTTTTTTACTTTGTTTCAGGTGACAAGGGTCTTCAGGTGGATTAAGAGTATAATAAAATATTAAAACACCATGTGTCTTTATTTCATTAAAATACTTTTTAATAATGTGTGTGTTTTATTAACCATTTCGTACTATTGGATTAATAATGGATAGGTGTCATAATTGACGCCTCTCCATTATTAACCTGGCTTAATGTCACCCTACAATAGCAAGGTGACATTAACCCTTCATTACCCCATATCCCACCGCTACAGGGGAGTGGGAAGAGAGAGGCTAAGTGCCAGAATAGGCACATCTTACAGATGTGCCTTTTCTGGGGTGGCTGGGGGCAGATGTTTTTAGCCAGGGGGGGGGCAATAACCATGGTCCCTCTCTAGGCTATTAATAGCTGCCCTCAGTCAGTGGCTTTCCCATTCTGGCGGAGAAAATTGTGCGGGAGCCCACACCAATTTTTTCCGGGATTTAACCCTTTGATTTAATAGCTAGAGACCCCAAATTTGACACAAAGACACTTCTTACATTACTAAAGAATTACCGGCTTTTCTGCTATCTAGCGCTGAATTAAATATATATATATATATGTGTGTGTGTGTCTCACTGACATATATATATCTATCTATATATATATATATATATATGTGTATATATATACCTATTCTATGTGTACACATTTATTCTACCTATTCTATTCTGTCAGTGTGATTTTACTGTACACCGCGCTGAATTGCCGGCTTTTCTATAGAACACCACTGCGCAAGTCACACGCATGGTCCGTGTGTAATCCATAATTTTCTCACCGCCATAGACTTTCATTGGCGTATTTTTTGCGCAAACGCAGCATGCTGCGATGTTCTACGCCCGTAACATACGGCAGATAGGAGCTGCCCTGTAGAGAATCATTGGTCCGTGTGCAATGCGTATTTTGTAGACGTATTTTCTGCGCTCATCCGTCCGTAAAACTCGCTAGTGTGACGCCGGCCTTAGCCATGTCGTCACGCCTCAGCTCTACCCATTTTGGTGGAGCTAGGGCAGACTGGCGTGAAAATGCCAAAAGTCACAACATTTTGAGCATCAGAAACAAAAACGCATTAAAAAAAATGTCATGCTGTTTTTTGCATTTTTATCCCAATCATTAGAATGGGTGAAAAATTCTGAAAGAATAGTCATGATGCTAATATGTGTAGGGGTAGGAAAAGACATCGGGGCCTCAATTCCATTCCCGGGGATTGGGAAGGTCTGTCTACTAGTAGCACCATTACAAGGCATAGGGATATACAGAGTTGGCCATTTATATGGATACACCGAAATAAAATGGGAATGGTTGGTGATATCAACTTCCTGTTTGTGGCACATTAGTATATGAGAGGGGGAAACTTTTTAAGATGGGTGGTGACTATGGTGGCCATTTTGAAGTTGGCCATTTTGGATCCAACTTTATTTTTCCCAATGGGAAGAAGGTCATGTGACCCATCAAACTTATTTAGAATTTCACAAGAAAAACAGTGGTTTGCTTGGTTTTAACGTAACTTCTTTCATGTGTTATTTACAAGTTTATGATCACTTATAAAATGTGTTCAAAGTGCTGCCCATTGTGTTGGATTGTCAATGCAACCCTTTTCTCCCACTCTTGACACACTGATAGCAACACCGCAGAAGAAATGCTAGCACAAGCTTCCAGCATCCATTGTTTCAGATGCTGCACATCTCGTATCTTCACAGCATAGACAATTGCCTTCATATGACCCCAAAGATAAAAGCCTAAGGGGGTCAGATCGGGAGACCTTGGTGGTCGTTCAACTGGCCCACGACGACCAATCCACTTTCTAGGAAACTGTTCATGTAGGAATGATTGGATCTGACAACCATAATGTGGTGGTGCAACATCTTGCTGGAAAAACTCAGGGAACATGCCATCTTAAGTGCATAAAGAGGGCAACACATCATCAAGTAGCAATTTCAGATATCCAGTGGCATTGAGGTTTCCATTGATGAAGAATGGCCCCACTATCTTTGTACCCCATATACCACACCATACCATCAATTTTGTTTGTTAACTTCACCATTCCCAAAAAAGTTTTCTTCATCACTGAGCATAATGCTCTGTGTAAACTGAGGGTCCTGTCCCAATTTTTGTTTTGCCCATTCTGCAAATTCAGCATGCCAATCTGGGTCATCCTCGTTGAGATGCTGCAGCAGCTGGATTTTGTAAGGGTGCCATTTGTGAGTGGCAAATATCCGCAGAAGGGATGTTCAACTGATGCCACTCTCCAGTGACAAGCGGCGAGTGCTACACTGTGGGCTCTTGTTGAATGAAGCTAGGACAGCCACTGATGTTTCTTTATTAGTGACAGTTTTCTTGCGTCCACATTTTGACAAATCCAGCACTGAACCTGTTTCACAAAATTTGGCAAGTAGTTTGCTAACTGGAGCATGGGAGATGGGAGGTATCGTGGGGTGTCTTGGATTGAAATCTGCTGCAATGACCTGGGTACTGCATTCACCAGACATCAACACAATTTCTATCCGCTCCTCACGTGTTAACCTCTGCGACATGTCAATGGCTGTAAACAAAGAGAAATGTGTAAATAACTAATGAAAGAATAAAGTTATGTTAAAACCAAGCACACCAGTGTTTGTCTTGGGAAATTCTCAATAAGTTTCATGTGTCACATGACCCTCTTCCCATTGAAAAAGATAAAGTTGGATCCAAAATGTCTGACTTCAAAATGGCCGTCATGGCCACCACCCATCTTGAAAAGTTTTCCCTCTCCCATACACTAATGTGCCACAAACAAGAAGTTGATATCACCAACCATTCCCATTTTATTTAGGTGTATCCATATAAATGGCCCACCGTGTAGTTTGAATCACACAGGGTAGTATATATTTAACAGCTTGGGATTAACCCACATATGGGAAGGGGTTAGAGCAGTTAAAAAGGGACGCACTTCCTGCTCTAGTCAGTCAGGTTGAGCATCAGGAGCTAGTGAAGGTGAGTTCAGTGAAGTGAAGTGCTCAACAGTGACAGTGTTTGACAGGTTCCAAGAAAGTGATACAGCAGCGGCAAAGGGATCCCGTCAGTGCTAAGTCTCCAAACAGGATGAGGACACATTTTTAGTCTCGTGCAGATCCCGAAGCAGTCTCGAGCCTAGAGCCCAGAAGTGGCATTGGGTGCCATGTCTCTGTTCCCCCTGTGAGGAAGAAGCCAGTCGGGGGGGGGGGGGTATCAGGGAAGCTGTTATGCCAGATGGATGGTCCCTGGTACCAACAGGAGCTGTTGAGGCTGGGGCAAGTCGGGAGGAATGTAGTCAAGGACCAATAGTACACTGGACAAAGGAAACATCATCAGCAGTGGATTTTGCTGTGTGCCGCAATTGCACGTGTCATGCCGTAAATGGTGATAAAGGGGCAGGACGGTGTACTGGAACCCGCACCTGTCCCTACCACTTAAATGGGGCCCTGGCTTTCCCTTATCTCGGGGGTACCTATGATGGTTAGGAGGCCCGAGCCGCCAGCTTATCCCTGTCTCCTGTGCAGGCCCTATCAGGGGCCCCCTCTCCCCCCAAAAGAGGTGGACTGCACCAGTGTAATAATACAACAAATAACAGGGTATACAGACAAGGTAACTAAAAGTCTCAAACTCACCAAATGCTCACACAACCACAGAGGAAACACAGAGAAGGGAAGAGAAGGAATAAACTTAGGAAGGAAAACAGGTTTAACATACAACCAAAACTGCAGACACCAATCTCTGTAAATAAACCTCCAACACCAACACTACGATCCTTCAACCTCCAAGCCAGGCAGCAGAACTGATCACTGACACCAGCTGAAATCAGGACTGGGTCTATATAGAGGATCAGATTACAAAATCCACTTCAGCTGAGAGACCCAGCTCTCAGCAAATTAGCAATAAGGTTAACTCCTGCACTGCTGGCACAAAGCAGCTAGGTCAGAATACAGGTGAAGAGCTTCTGTTCTCTGTGTGTGAACGAGGCCCAGAGCGCTGCGGTTCTCTGGAACCTTTCTGTCGCGGTGGCCCCATGACAGCACGTATCTGAATTGCACAGTAAAGCTGAACCTGTTGAACCGGACTCAAGGTCTCCTGTCATGTGTGCTTCTGAATCCGGTCCCATGGACCTGGAAGTAACAAGGATTCCCATCCTACGAGTACAGAAAGAATCCCACAGCACATCACACTCATGTCAGACTCCTGTTTAAAAGAGGGGTTTCAGGGCAAATAGAACTCAGTTCCAGCCCTGTGACCCCTTCTTATGAAACTGCTTCAAATCTGCAAGGAAAAAATATGTAGCATGTGCACGTGATTTCAGAAATCTCATTCAATTTGCTGGTACAGTAAAATACTATTTTTGCTGCAAATATGCAATGTGTGCACATACTCTTTACTTACTCTTGCAAAGCGTGGAAGGTATCTGCAGCGCCCCAGGGTCCTGGTCATTGCAGTAATGTCATTCTTCCACCAGGGGGAGTGGTGTTACGTCTGAAGGCAATAAAGGAGATCACCTTACCAGGTATCACAAACCACACAACACACGACGGCCGTTTCGCGCCTGGTGGGCGCTTCTACGGGTCAGACCCGTAGAAGCGCCCACCAGGCGCGAAACGGCCGTCGTCAGGCTTGCCGCTCTCATTGTATAGCTCCCCCGGCCGTGAAGATGTTTTACCGCATGTGAATAAATTTACCTGTCTCGGACGATCGGTGAGTGCTGCCTCTTTCTTCTTCGCAATTGAAAAAGTCTACATGCAAATCTGGCATAGCACCCGGGATCTGAAGACCTGATTTCCACTGCAGGTGAACAGTTTCCACTAAATCATACAGGCGGTGGTGCGGTCTACCTGTTTCTTAACACATTGCAATCCATCAACATGTAAAGAAGGGGTCCGGGTTTTCTGATAAACCACCCAGTATTCTGATTATCACCATTGTCACTGCAGCAGTTCATTTACAACTCTTTATTGAAGTCTAACAAGATAAGTGAAAAAGGTGTTGGAGTGCAGCAATAAATGGTGCATTAGTCAAAGATAAGGTAATAGCAGCCAACACCAAAAGACACTTTATATCATATCAGACCAACATGTCCCAAGAACGGTACTGGTCTTCTATAGCATTTCATAGACTAAGGGTATGTTTCCACGTGCCGGATTACATCTGGATTAACTGCGGATTAAACGCTGCGTACAGCCACAGCATGCAATCGGCAGCGTCCAGCTGTTACAGCATAGTGGAGGGGATTTTATGAAATCCTGTCTCCACTATGCGTGCGAACACGTATCCGGCGGCCCTGCGTTTCCGGACATGCGGCGTCTTTTTAGAAAGCAGCATGTCTGTTTACCTTGCGGCGAAGCTCCGTTGACGCAATGTAAATCACAGGGCCCTATGTATGGAGTGTGGAGATTCCGGATGTGTGCAATGAACACATCCAGAATCACCACGCGTACAGAAGGTGGTGGCGCTTTGGGCGGAGCGGGTTGTCCGCTCCATCCAAAGCGCCGTCATTACGGACCATGGACACACACCCTTAGAGTGGTTGTCTGGTCCAAATCAATAAGTCTGCAATAACTCTGTATTAGTGATAGGTAGTCTGAATCTTTTTCGGGATCTGGCTCTCATGTCTTTGCTCACCAAAAAGAAAGACAGCTTTTTTTGGATGCTAAATGAATCCCTATTAAATATGTGTTCACCCATGGTTAATAATGCTGAATTAATGTGGCTGAAACCACTCCCATTTGCATATAGCCAATTAAATTGATGAATAGGTGAGGTTTGGTTTAGGTGGGATGGGGTTTGTCCGCCGAACACTTGAATTTTACGCTCAGTGAGAGCCATTAAGAGAATTCAGTAGCTCTCACTGGGATGTCAGCTCCTGTCGTTCACACCAGTGAACCGCCTCTTTGCCTTGGTTCATTCGCAAACGACCCATCACTAGTGTGTACGGATCAATGAAACTATGGGCCAGTGTGCTGATGGAGAAAAAACGGAGAGCATTAGGACGTGTCACACAGATTTGGGAATGTAGTCTTAGACCTCATTCAGACGTCTGTGTTACATACATGTGATCTATCAGTACTTTTCACGGATACAACACGTACCCATTATAGTCTATGGGTTGTTCACATGTCTGTGTTTTTTCACAGGCCGTTTGTCCAGACAAAACGCAAGGAAACATGTCTGGATTCTTCTGGCAGCATGGATCAAAAGTGCCAATACAAGTCTATGGGTCCGTAAAAAACACGTAATGCGCTCACATGCCATCTGCTTGTTTAACATTGCAAAAGATTGAAGAAGCTTTGTAATTTATCAATACGTGAAAAACACTGAGACATTGACTAAACAGTGATGGCACGGGTACTATTTTTTTGTATATGTGAAGATTACTCAAGTCTGAAGGAGGTGCCTGCATTTTTTAGGCTTCAGAAAGGCCAATTACGTTGCCTGCATTGTCTTCTTGTTTTAATTAATATGAAATAAAGATCAAGTTTTTATCAAGAACTTGCAGTTTTAGTGCCTTGGCTTCTCTGAATTTTCTGTGAGGTCTAATGTGCATTCACACTGCACAAATATAGCAAGCAAGTGTTCTAAAGGTACTGTCACACATAACGATATCGTTAACGATATCGTTGCTTTTTGTGATGTAGCAATGATATCGTTACCGAAATCGTTATGCGTGACAGCGATCAACGATCAGGCCCCTGCTGGGAGATCGTTGGTCGCTGGGGAATGATCAGGACTTTATTTTGGTCGCTGATCTCCCGCTGACATCGCTGAATCGGCGTGTGTGACGCCGATTCAGCGATGTCTTCACTGGTAACCAGGGTAAATATCGGGTTACTAAGTGCAGGGCCGCGCTTAGTAATCCGATGTTTACCCTGGTTACCATTGTAAATGTAAAAAAAAAACACTACATACTTACATTCCGGTGTCTGGTCACGTCCCTCGCCTTCAGCTTCCCGCACTGACTGTGAGCGCCGGCCGGCCGTAAAGCAGAGCACAGCGGTGACGTCACCGCTCTGCTTTACGGCCGGCCGGCGCGCCGCTCACAGTCAGTGCGTGAAGCTGAAGGCGAGGGACGTGACCAAACACCGGAATGTAAGTATGTAGTGTTTTTTTTTTTTACATTTACAATGGTAATGTCCTTCAAAAAGAACCTGAAGACCCACCTCTTCCGGCAAGCCTACAACCTGCAGTAACCACCGATCGACCAAACCACTGCATGACCAGCTCTACCCTCACCTACTGTATTCTCACCCATCCCTTGTAGATTGTGAGCCTTCGCGGGCAGGGTCCTCATTCCTCCTGTACCAGTTATGATTTGTATTGTTTAAGATTATTGTACTTGTTTTTATTATGTATACCCCTCCTCACATGTAAAGCACCATGGAATAAATGGCGCTATAACAATAAATAATAATAATAATAATAATAATGGTAACCAGG
The DNA here is from genome assembly GCF_032444005.1 of Ranitomeya imitator. Lineage (NCBI taxonomy): Eukaryota > Metazoa > Chordata > Amphibia > Anura > Dendrobatidae > Ranitomeya > Ranitomeya imitator. The sequence goes on from NC_091286.1 coordinate 130,182,880, forward strand.
ATAAACATCGGGTTACTAAGTGCTGCCCTGCGCTTAGTAACCCGATGTTTACCCTGGTTACCCGGGGACTTCGGCATCGTTGGTCACTGGAGAGCTGTCTGTGTGACAGCTCTCCAGCGACCAAACAGCGACGCTGCAGCGATCAGCATCGTTGTCTGTATCGCTGCAGCTTCGCTTAATGTGACGGTACCTTTAGGAATGATTATTTCCCAATAATCGTGCAGTGTAAACTGATTGCTGATCAGTCAACAAATGAGCTAAACTATCATTCGTTGGGTGACATGAGCCTTTGATTTGCTTAAAAGATCATCCTTCTGTGGACGGTTAAGAACCCACCCTTCTTCAAATTGCAGGTAGATTTGAAGAATGCTGTATAGCTCCCAAATGAATCATAATGTAGAGGAAATTGATGAATATTTAAACCAGATAGAATTTCCCAGATTTTCTTGTGAAGACCAGGCGTTCTTGGATAGGGATATCACTTTGGAAAAAATACGGGAAGCAGCTATGTCTGTCTCTAAGGCCGGGGTCACACTAGCGTATTGCACCCGATGCGAGATCATCGGATGCGATATGCTAATGACACTCGGCTCCTGCTCGCAGCAGAGCAGGAGCCGAGTGTCATGCGTCTGTGCTCCGATTCTCTCGCACAGGGAGGATCGGAGCACAGCTGCGGAGGAGGCGGAGAAATGAATTTCTCCATCTCCTCCATTGCTGGGGTCCGCTTAGAGCGCACATCACTCGGATGATATCCGAGTGGTGTGCGCTGTCTCACTCGCACCCATAGGCTTATATGGGTGCGAGTGAGCCGAGAGTCTTCCTCGGTCCGAGACAATCGCAGCATGCTGCGATTGTCTTGGACCGAGGAAAACGGCCGACAAAAAGTCTGCTGGTGGGAGCGGCCCCATATGGTAACATTGGTCCGAGTGCAATGCGATTTTTTATCGCAATGCACTCGGCCGTATTACGGTCTAGTGTGACCTCGGCCTTATGGGAAGGCTCCGGGGCCTGATGGCATGCCTATAGTACTACAGTGAAGGAAACAATTATTTGATCCCTTGCTGATTTTGTACGTTTGCCGACTGAGAAAGACATGAACAGTCTATAATTTTAAGGGAAGGTTAATTTTTAACATTGAGAGATAGAATATCAAAACTAAAATCCAGGAAATCACGTTGTATAAATTGGTTAAATTTATTTGCATTTTGCAGTGAGAAATAAGTATTTGATCCCCTACCAACCATTAAGGGTTATGGCTCCTACAGACCAGTTAGACGCTCCTAACTAACTCGTTACCTGTATTTAAAGACAGCTGTCTTACATAGTCACCTTTATAAAAGACTCCTGTCCACAGACTCAATTAATCAGTCAGACTGTAACCTCTACAACATGGGCAAGACCAAAGAGCTTTATAAGGATGTCAGGGACAAGATCATAGACCTGCACAAAGCTGGAATGGGCTACAAAACCATAAGATGCATGGTGAGAAGGAGACAACTGTTGGTGCAATAGTAAGAAAATGGAAGAAATACAAAATGACTGTCAGTTGACATCGATCTGGGGTACCATGCAAAATCTCACCTCGTGGAGTATCCTTGATAATGAGGAAGGTGAGAGATCAGCCTAAAACTACACGGGGGGAACTTGCTAATGATCTCAAGGCAGCTGGGACGACAGTCACCAAGAAACCGATGCTGTCACTTCACTCTTTCTCTAACTGCCCTTGACACTTGCTGAACTTGGCACTAACTCTAGCTCTCCCTCCCTAATCTGGGCTGGCCATTACAGTCAACTCTACCTAGGCTAAACTGCAGTCTCAGAGAGTTTTACTCTCAATATAAAATACGTTTAACCACATTTAACCATTTGGGGTGTCAAGGAGTAGAACATCACCTCCACCACTTCTACGTATTCACCTCACTTCCTTAAAAAAATTAAAAATGCTGAAAATGTCATATGTACTCCTATTTGGTATCAATAAAGCCGTCAGCTCCTAACACAGAAAACAAGCTCTCACACAGCTAAATTGACAGAAAAATGATTTTTTTTTCAACACTTAAATAGAAAAAAAAATGCGTTTTGGATAGCAGTAACTGTACTTATGGGGAGAATAATTTTACTGTGTTGTTTTTATTATACATTGAATACCATAAAAACAAACCCCCAAAAAGCAATGGTGGAGTTGCAGTTCTTTTACTGTTTTATCCCACTTGAAAGAATGTTTTCCCAATTTTCAGTACATTATATGGTAAAATGGATGGTGTTACTCAAAACTACAACTCTTCCTGTTCAAAACAACCCCTCATATGGCTATAACATGATATACATCTTGGAAAAAAGGGAGGAAAAGACGCAAACATAAAATCGAAAATTACTGCACATGTGAGAGGTAAAACCCGTGATAGTTGGGGTTCCTGTTGGACATTTGGTATTGAGACCCATGAACTTCAAGTTTCACCACTAAATTCCAAGTCACGTGCTATTAAACATTAGAGGTACGGTACCCTATTGGCTATTATTTTTGTTCAATATGTAAATATAATTTGTACAGCACGTATATACCATTTAGATTATCACAACACATCATTATGTTATGTTTATTATAAAATTCTCATGTATACCACTATTTATATTATCCTCTTCTCTTTGCAGCAACTTAGTGAAAAAGACCCTAGTGGGGTCGAAACGTCTAAACGTTGTCACTTAATCCAGAGTTATAATTTTGTCTTTATCCGCTCCCACAAATAAACTTTTTGCATCAATGAAATAAAGAGTGTGTGGTGAATTTCTCTTGCCTCAGGTTTAGGGGACATGTACCCTGTTACACCTCTACAAAGAAAATCCTCTAGATTCCCCAAAAGTGGCAATATTATCTCACGGACACAGATCTGTTCTTGGACAGGTCACTCAAGCTGGGAAGAAATATTGGCCCTATAACCATGCCATCCAGATAAGCGGAGCTTCCGGATAAGTTTCCTTGTCATTGCAGCTTAACTTGCCATAAATAGTGGCAATAAATGGTGTAACAGGGACACTTTCCCAGAAGATAGTCTCCAGATGGCGGGAACAATGTGTAAAATTACAATGGAAATAGGAGATTACTTCTTCACTGTTCTCCAGTAGTACAGCTGTCACCCCCAGTGTAATTAATGGAGCAAAGCACTTAATTAGAACATAATCTTAAATTATTTTTACTTCATCCTTAGGACACCTATGTCATTTCAGATCATTACCAAATTGCTATTTAATGTTTGGTTTTTGCATGATAAGAAGATGGATGTGCAGCATTCTAGATCTTAATCCTTGTAGTAAATGTGAGTAAATACAACTGTATGGTACTGTAAGCAGAATCGTTGAGAAGTGCTGCACTATGATTAAAGTTTTATAAAAAAGCAATATAACACTTTTTACTGCTGTCATTATCAACATGTCTACATACAATATATTGCAGAATTTCTAAGATCAAGGGTTTGTGATTGGGTAGCATGTGACCCAATGTGTTTGTTTTGTTTTGTTTTTTACATATTTTCTTACCTTAATTTTTTCATTCATACAATATATGCTCTTTTATTAATCAGTTTCACCATGAGAAGTCCATCAAAAACTTATACTGGCCAGCAACATAGTGGCACATGCCCTAAGGGTGAATCCACAAGTGCCAACCTTGCTGGGGATTTTAACGGCAGAGTTTTTACCGGTAACATTTACAGTGGATTACAGAAAAAGACTAGAGGATGAATATTGACACACCTCATTCACACATTGCACATGAACTGAAAAATTTACATTTTGGGGGGAAATGTCCCAGATTTTAGCTAGGGATTTCAGCATTTTCAATGTGGCAGGTGAAAATCAGTAGAGAATCCCAACAGTGAATATGCTGCAGGTTTACTTATTATTAGATTTTTATTTAGCTTTGCATTCTGTTTCTTCCTGGAAAACCTGGGTGCCAACACATAGAGCACTGTCGTAAATACTAAGTGGGCTTTATACACCTTTCCTGGAGTCCATACAGGCAATATCACCTGGATAAGCAAGATAGGAAAAAAGATTAAGGGGTTTTCCAAGAAATGGTTTTTTTATGGCCGATGTCACACTTGCGAGTGCCATGCAAGTCTCTCGCCTCAATACCTGGCACTGCCGCCAGCACTTGGGATCAGAGCTTTCAGCTGCATAGAAATACATCTAGCCGCACACTCCAGTCCCGAGTGCCGGTGGCAGTGCCGGGTATTGAGGTGCGAGTTTCTCGCATGGCACTCGCAAGTGTGACCCCAGCCTACCCCATGGGCTTGCAGAGGTTAACCCCTTTGTGACCTATGACATATAGATATGGTCGCCTCTTTCCCTTTGATGTGTGCTCCAGCGCTCATGACAGCAGATTTTATCGCGATCAAATCCCTGCTATGTGTAGAACAAGCGATAGGATGAGCGCAGCTTCAAGTCTCCTAAGAGGACTATTGAAGTCAATAAAAAGCATAAGTAAAAAAATGTATATAAAAGATCAAATCATCCCCCCTTTTGCCCCATTCAAAATAAAAGAATAAAAAAGTACACGTTTGATAGTGCTGCATTCAGAAATGTCAGATCTATCAAAGTGTAAAAAGAATTAATCCGATTGGAAAGCATAACAAGAAAAAAATCTAAACTCTACAATTTTTTTTTTGTCGCCGCAACATTGCAATTAAATGAAATAACAGGCAATCAAAAGGTTTTATCTACCCCTAAATGGTATCAATAAAAACGCCAGCTAGTTGCACAAAAAATAAGCCCTCACTCAGCCCCAGATTCCAAAAAATAGAGACGCTGTGGGTTTCGGAAAATGGCATCATTTTTTTTTATACAAACTTTGGATTTTTTTTTCACCACTTAAATAAAGAACATGTACTAGGTAGGTATCTGCAAACTTGTAATGACTTGGAGAATTATCATAGCAGGCCAATTTTAGAATTTAAAGAATGTGGTAAAAACAAAAACCCCAAAAAACAATTGTGGAATGGCACTTTTTTTTTGGAATTTCACCGCACTTGGAATTTTTCTCCATTTTCCAGTATACTATATGGTTAAATGATTAAATCAATGGTGTTGATCATAAATACAACCACAAAAAAACAAGCCCTCGAATAGCTATATTAACTGACAAATAAAAAAAGTTATGGCTCTGGAAAGAAGGGGAGCAAAAAAACGAAACAACAAAATGCAAAAATCCCGAGGCCGTGAAGGTGTTAAAAACAACAACATCATCTGTACTCACCCAGTTCTGTTTCTACATGTTGTGTACATCCACTTTCCTTGGTACAATATTGTATTGTTATTACTTTAGGCAGTTGTTTGGCTTTATCTTGTATGTAGTGTTTTATAACTACTGGTGAAAACAAAGGCTTAGTGAGTCATCGAAAGGCTCCTCGTCGTCACCGCCTGCAGGCTACAGAACACCCACACCTCATTGTTTAAAATATGGTTCACTATAAGAGTTTTATTAATACCATAATATAGATCTTGTAAAAAAAAAAGCCAAGGATCAGATTTGAATTACCGTAGATTTAATTGAAGCTGTAATTTTGCAGCTGACATTTTCTTATGAGAAAAAGGCACCGTCTGCTGGATATCATCATGTGACTTAAATCCACTGAAGTGACACTAACGTGACTTAAAGGTCACTTGGCCGAGTGTCAACACGGATTATTCGAATAAAGGCAGTTTTAGCCTTTTAAGGGTATGTAATTACATGGGCTTACAAAATATAGGAAATATTTAGTAGGCATGCTTATTGCTACAATTCTTAAGAAATGTTAAATTTAAAGTAAAATCATATAATGGGTTAAGTCTAACATAAAAGGTTGAAGGGAACATGTCACCAGGTTTTCCCCAATAGGGTCGGCATCTTTAAGCCCTCTTTTACAGAATACTGGTATGTGTGTCATAAATCCCCTGTGCAATGCACAAAAAAGACCTTACATATAGAGTTGAGCGACCTTGACCTTTTTAGAGTCGAGCCGGGTTTCGCGAAACCCGACTATCTCAAAAGTCGGGTCGAGTGAAATCGGCCGATTATGACGTAAAGTCGGGATCAACCGAAACACGAAACCCAATGCAAGTCAATGGGGCAGCATAGTCGGCAGTGAGTGGGGGCCAGGAAAACACCTAGAGTGCCCATTTTAATGTCAAAACCATCCATTCTTCTTAATGAAGCTTGTCAAGCGTAATTTACCTTATAATAATTGGAAGGCATTTGAAATTGGGGGTCATTTGGCTAAAGTTGTGGTGGGTAGGGCTGGTTCAAGTAATTAGTGGGCCCAGGAAATCTGGACCACGTCACGGCAGTGGAGCAGGGAGAGGTAAGTATTTCAACTTTGCAAGTGCTGTGAACCTGAGCAAGCAGGAGGGGCCCACTCGTTGGCATTGGCACTGGCACAGGGCCCCTCAAAGTACAGCGGTGTGTTTGCACGGCGGGGGCGCCTCCCACCGGCAGCAACACTTTTGCGTACCATGAGAGGCCCTGTGCCAGTGACGTCGCCAACTAGTATTCCTCCCCCCACCTGATGAAGGAACCTGCACTTTCATCTGCACCTTCCTGTTTGTCCCCGTGTAAGGTGGTATGGTATGCGGGAAGGGGGACCTGACTTTCAGCAGGGTCACAATCTTGCAGTGTAGCGTGCACGGGAAATGTTGCGTTATGGGTCAATGTACCAGCAGACTCATCTATCACTGGCTGGGCAATGGGCAGGATGAGGAGGAAACACAGATATAGGCCCAAAGAATAAAGTGGGCTAAATGCAGTTCAAAATTGGTAACACAGGACTAATCAGGGGGCATTGCAGTGGAGGACAACTGGAATGAGAGGCTGACACAGAGAGTAGGCCCAAATCAGTAAGTAGTCGAAATGCAGTTCAAAATTGGCAACAGTAGTAAACAGGCGGCACAGCTTTGTTCAGTGGAGGAGAACAGCAAGGAGTGGCAGACACCGATAGTAGGCCCCAACCCAACTAGTAGGGCAAATGCAGTCTAACATTAACAACTACTTAACGAGCGCCTGAAAACGGAATTTCAGGACAGGAAACCAGGAGAACAGCAAGGAGCGGCAGACACCGATAGTAGGCCCCAAACCAACTAGTACGCCAAATGCAGTTGTTCCGTTTAACCACAATTTAATGAGAGCCTGAAGATAGAAGTTCAGGAAAGGCAACCTGGAGAACACCTTGGAGTGGAACACACCATCTCTCTACACCCCATACCCAATTTGTAGGCCTAATGCAGCGTAGTTTCCAACAACTACTAAACGAGAGCATGATGATCGAAGCATTGGCGAGGAAACCTGGGGAACACCTTGGAGTGGAACACACCATCTCTCTACAGTGGAACACACCATCTCTCTACACCCCATACCCAATTTGTAGGCCTAATGCAGCGTAGTTTCCAACAACTACTAAACGAGAGCCGGAAGATCGAAGCAATGGAGAGGAAACCTGGGGAACACCTTGGAGTGTAACACACCATCTCTCTACACCCCATACCCAATTTGTAGGCCTAATGCAGCGTAGTTTCCAACAACTACTAAACGAGAGCCGGAAGATCGAAGCTCAGGAAAGGCAACCTGGAGAACACCTTGGAGTGGAACACACCATCTCTCTACACCCCATACCCAATTTGTAGGCCCAATGCAGCGTAGTTTCCAACAACTACTAAACGAGAGCCGGAACATCGAAGCAATGGAGAGGAAACCTGGGGAACACCTTGGAGTGTAACACACCATCTCTCTACACCCCATACCCAATTTGTAGGCCTAATGCAGCGTAGTTTCCAACAACTACTAAACGAGAGCCGGAAGATCGAAGCAATGGAGAGGAAACCTGGGGAACACCTTGGAGTGTAACACACCATCTCTCTACACCCCATACCCAATTTGTAGGCCTAATGCAGCGTAGTTTCCAACAACTACTAAACGAGAGCCGGAAGATCGAAGCAATGGAGAGGAAACCTGGGGAACACCTTGGAGTGTAACACACCATCTCTCTACACCCCATACCCAATTTGTAGGCCTAATGCAGTGTAGTTTCCAACAACTACTAAACGAGAGCCGGAAGATCGAAGCAATGGAGAGGAAACCTGGGGAACACCTTGGAGTGTAACACACCATCTCTCTACACCCCATACCCAATTTGTAGGCCTAATGCAGCGTAGTTTCCAACAACTACTAAACGAGAGCCGGAAGATCGAAGCAATGGAGAGGAAACCTGGGGAACACCTTGGAGTGTAACACACCATCTCTCTACACCCCATACCCAATTTGTAGGCCTAATGCAGCGTAGTTTCCAACAACTACTAAACGAGAGCCGGAAGATCGAAGCAATGGAGAGGAAACCTGGGGAACACCTTGGAGTGTAACACACCATCTCTCTACACCCCATACCCAATTTGTAGGCCTAATGCAGCGTAGTTTCCAACAACTACTAAACGAGAGCCGGAAGATCGAAGCAATGGAGAGGAAACCTGGGGAACACCTTGGAGTGTAACACACCATCTCTCTACACCCCATACCCAATTTGTAGGCCTAATGCAGCGTAGTTTCCAACAACTACTAAACGAGAGCCGGAAGATCGAAGCTCAGGAAAGGCAACCTGGAGAACACCTTGGAGTGGAACACACCATCTCTCTACACCCCATACCCAATTTGTAGGCCCAATGCAGCGTAGTTTCCAACAACTACTAAACGAGAGCCGGAAGATCGAAGCAATGGAGAGGAAACCTAGGGAACACCTTGGAGTGTAACACACCATCTCTCTACACCCCATACCCAATTTGTAGGCCTAATGCAGCGTAGTTTCCAACAACTACTAAACGAGAGCCGGAAGATCGAAGCAATGGAGAGGAAACCTGGGGAACACCTTGGAGTGTAACACACCATCTCTCTACACCCCATACCCAATTTGTAGGCCTAATGCAGCGTAGTTTCCAACAACTACTAAACGAGAGCCGGAAGATCGAAGCAATGGAGAGGAAACCTGGGGAACACCTTGGAGTGGAACACACCATCTCTCTACAGTGGAACACACCATCTCTCTACACCCCATACCCAATTTGTAGGCCTAATGCAGCGTAGTTTCCAACAACTACTAAACGAGAGTCGGAAGATCGAAGCTCAGGAAAGGCAACCTGGGGAACACCTTGGAGTGGAACACACCATCTCTCTACACCCCATACACAATTTGTAGGCCCAATGCAGCGTAGTTTCCAACAACTACTAAACGAGAGCCGGAAGATCGAAGCTCAGGAAAGGCAACCTGGGGAACACCTTGGAGTGTAACAAACCCTCTCTCTACACCACGGAAGGGCTGATTCTTAGGAAGGAAGGCTGTCGGAAAGAAGCAGGGCGCGTCCGAGGGTGATTATATTCTTATTAGGTATATACTCACCCTCGGACGCGCCCTGCTTCTTTATTTGTAATGAATGTTTATTTGCAATGTGGTTTTGACTTACTCTATTTTTTTGGTAAATAATGATTTTATTATTTTCATTGTTTTGCATCTTCTCGGCAATAATATAAAGAAGACGCGACAGGACAACACTCGGTGGATGCCATATCTGTGTTTAAAATTGAAAAAACCTTTCAGTTAACTACTTGCAGGAGAAAGTTATTGTAGCTGGTGGCCATTTTTACTACTGTACCAGATTTTTGTTGTATGTGTTTGTTTTTAATGTTAAAATGTCTGCATTTGATATCTCTCCAGTATTTTCTTTTTTATAAGCAAAATACTTATTTTTATATTTTCTGATGTTGGTTCCAGGGGTACACGGGCAGCAGTGGTGTGGTCAGTGGAGGCCTAGTGGAAGGAGTGACCGCAGACAGGCATCGAAGGCCTAAAATAATAACACATGGCTGTAGGCAATTTTAAATTGGTTACAGGGGTACACGGGCAGCAGTGGTGTGGTCAGTGGAGGCCTAGTGGAAGGAGTGACCATAGACAGGCATCGAAGGCCTAAAATAATAACACATGGCTGTAGGCAATTTTAAATTGGTTACAGGGGTACACGGGCAGCAGTGGTGTGGTCAGTGGAGGCCTAGTGGAAGGAGTGACCGCAGACAGGCATCGAAGGCCTAAAATAATAACACATGGCTGTAGGCAATTTTAAATTGGTTCCAGGGGTACACGGGCAGCAGTGGTGTGGTCAGTGGAGGCCTAGTGGAAGGAGTCACCGCAGACAGGCATCGAAGGCCTAAAATAATAACACATGGCTGTAGGCAATTTTAAATTGGTTACAGGGGTACACGGGCAGCAGTGGTGTGGTCAGTGGAGGCCTAGTGGAAGGAGTGACCACAGACAGGCATCGAAGGCCTAAAATAATAACACATGGCTGTAGGCAATTTTAAATTGGTTACAGGGGTACACGGGCAGCAGTGGTGTGGTCAGTGGAGGCCTAGTGGAAGGAGTGACCGCAGACAGGCATCGAAGGCCTAAAATAATAACACATGGCTGTAGGCAATTTTAAATTGGTTCCAGGGGTACACGGGCAGCAGTGGTGTGGTCAGTGGAGGCCTAGAGGAAGGAGTGACCGCAGACAGGCATCGAAGGCCTAAAATAATAACACATGGCTGTAGGCAATTTTAAATTGGTTCCAGGGGTACACGGGCAGCAGTGGTGTGGTCAGTGGAGGCCTAGTGGAAGGAGTGACCGCAGACAGGCATCGAAGGCCTAAAATAATAACACATGGCTGTAGGCAATTTTAAATTGGTTACAGGGGTACACGGGCAGCAGTGGTGTGGTCAGTGGATGCCTAGTGGAAGGAGTGACCGCAGACAGGCATCGAAGGCCTAAAATAATAACACATGGCTGTAGGCAATTTTAAATTGGTTCCAGGGGTACACGGGCAGCAGTGGTGTGGTCAGTGGAGGCCTAGTGGAAGGAGTCACCACAGACAGGCATCGAAGGCCTAAAATAATAACACATGGCTGTAGGCAATTTTAAATTGGTTACAGGGGTACACGGGCAGCAGTGGTGTGGTCAGTGGAGGCCTAGTGGAAGGAGTGACCACAGACAGGCATCGAAGGCCTAACATAACAAAAATGTCAATACAATGGTATTGTCAGTGGCAGGCATTGAAGGATGTCAGCGCATAGACTAAACATTGGTGGAGCTGTGAGATAATTTTGCAAGTGGTAGGGCACTGTTTGAGCTGGGGTGGGGGAAACTGTCTTGTGGCCGGCGGTACAGGCCCAGGGCCCCTCATATTACAACGGTGTGTCTGACGTTGGGTGCGTACCACCACCGCCAGAGACACTTTATTGTACTAGGAGGGACCCAGTGGCAGTGCCGTCGACCAAAAGCGGGCTCACCCACCTCTTCAGACAAACTGCACTCTCACGGGTGCTGTCGCCAAGTGTCGATACCACGGCCCCGTGTGGGGAGTTTGGCCATTTAGTGAGGTGTAAACATGTCGTATGCTGGACAATCAGGTGCAGAAAATTACGAGATTGGAAAAGGCATTCAGAATAGTCCACAGGCAAGACCTTTTCATAGGAAAGCTAGGTGTCAGCCGGGCAAGGTGGGGCAAAAGATTTCGAAATCCAGTTGTGGTTCATTTTAATGAAGGTTAGATCATCTACATTTTGGGTAGCCAGACGAGTCCTTTTTTCTGTTAGTATTGAACCTGCAGCACTGAATACTCTTTCTGATAGGACACTAGCTGCCGGGCAAGCAAGCTCCTGCAATGCATATTCTGCCAATTCTGGCCAGGTGTCTAATTTTGATGCCCAGTAATCAAATGGGAATGACGGTTGAGGGAGAACATCGATAAGGGATGAAAAATAGTTTGTAACCATACTGGACAAATGTTGTCTCCTGTCACTTTGAATTGATGCTGCAGTACCTGTCCTGTCTGCGGTCATAGCAAAATCACTCCACAACCTGGTCAGAAAACCCCTCTGGCCAACGCCACTTCTGATTTCTGCCCCTCTAACTCCTCTGGTCTGCTGGCCCCTGCAGCTCGTGTGAGAACGATCACGGGCGCTGTGTGCAGGGAATGCCAGAAGCAAACGGTCAACAAGAGTTGATTGTTTGGTTGCTAATATTAGTTCCAAGTTCTCATGTGGCATTATATTTTGCAATTTGCCTTTATAGCGAGGATCAAGGAGGCAGGCCAACCAGTAATCGTCATCATTCATCATTTTAGTTATGCGTGTGTCCCTTTTGAGGATACGTAAGGCATAATCCGCCATGTGGGCCAAAGTTCCAGTTCTCAAATCTGCGGTTGTGCTTGGTTGAGGGGCAGTTTCAGGCAAATCCACGTCACTTGTGTCCCTCAAAAAACCAGAACCCGGCCTTGCCGCGCCACCAATTTCCAGTGGCCCCGGAAAAGCTTCCTCATTAAAAATATAATCATCCCCATCATCCTCCTCGTCCTCCTCCTCCTCTTCGCCCGCTACCTCGTCCTGTACACTGCCCTGGCCAGACAATGGCTGACTGTCATCAAGGCTTTCCTCTTCCTCAGCTGCAGACGCCTGATCCTTTATGTGCGTCAAACTTTGCATCAGCAGACGCATTAGGGGGATGCTCATGCTTATTATGGCGTTGTCTGCACTAACCAGCCGTGTGCATTCCTCAAAACACTGAAGGACTTGACACATGTCTTGAATCTTCGACCACTGCACACCTGACAACTCCATGTCTGCCATCCTACTGCCTGCCCGTGTATGTGTATCCTCCCACAAAAACATAACAGCCCGCCTCTGTTCACACAGTCTCTGAAGCATATGCAGTGTTGAGTTCCACCTTGTTGCAACGTCTATGATTAGGCGATGCTGGGGATTGGGAAGGTTCAAAGAACGCTGATAGGTCTGCATACGGCTGGAGTGTACGGGCGAACGGCGGATATGTGAGCAAAGTCCACGCACTTTGAGGAGCAGGTCGGATAACCCCGGATAACTTTTCAGGAAGCACTGCACCACCAGGTTTAAGGTGTGAGCCAGGCAAGGAATGTGTTTCAGTTGGGAAAGGGAGATGGCAGCCATGAAATTCCTTCCGTTATCACTCACTACCTTGCCTGCCTCAAGATCTACAGTGCCCAGCCACGACTGCGTTTCTTTCTGCAAGAACTCGGACAGAACTTCCGCGGTGTGTCTGTTGTCGCCCAAACACTTCATAGCCAATACAGCCTGCTGACGTTTGCCAGTAGCTGCCCCACAATGGGAGACCTGGTGTGCAACAGTGGCAGCTGCGGATGGAGTGGTTGTGCGACTGCGGTCTGTGGACGAGCTATCGCTTCTGCAGGAGGACAAAGAGGAGGAGGAGGGGGTGCGAACGGCTACAGCCAATTGTTTCCTAGACCATGGGCTAGGCAGAACTGTCCCAAACTTGCTGTCCCCTGTGGACCCTGCATCCACCACATTTACCCAGTGTGCCGTGATGGACACGTAACGTCCCTGGCCATGCCTACTGGTCCATGCATCTGTTGTCAGGTGCACCTTTGTGCTCACAGATTGCCTGAGTGCATGGACGATGCGCTCTTTAACATGCTGGTGGAGGGCTGGGATGGCTTTTCTGGAAAAAAAGTGTCGACTGGGTAGCTCGTAGCGTGGTACAGCGTAGTCCATCAGGGCTTTGAAAGCTTCGCTTTCAACTAACCGGTAGGGCATCATCTCTAACGAGATTAGTCTAGCTATGTGTGCGTTCAAACCCTGTGTACGCGGATGCGAGGCTAAGTACTTCCTTTTTCTAACCATAGTCTCATGTAGGGTGAGCTGGACTGGAGAGCTGGAGATCGTGGAACTAGCGGGGGTGCCGGTGGACATGGCAGACTGAGAGACGGTGGGAGATGGTATTGTTGCCACCGGTGCCCTAGATGCAGTGTTTCCTACTACGAAACTGGTGATTCCCTGACCCTGACGGCTTTGGCCTGGCAAAGAAACCTGCACAGATACTGCAGGTGGTGCGGAAAATGGTGGCCCTACACTGCCAGAAGGGATGTTGCGTTGCTGACTAGCTTCATTGGCCGAGGGTGCTACAACCTTAAGGGACGTTTGGTAGTTAGTCCAGGCTTGCAAATGCATGGTGGTTAAATGTCTATGCATGCAACTTGTATTGAGACTTTTCAGATTCTGTCCTCTGCTTAAGGTAGTTGAACATTTTTGACAGATGACTTTGCGGTGATCAATTGGATGTTGTTTAAAAAAAATGCCAGACTGCACTCTTTCTAGCATCGGATACCTTTTCAGGCATTGCAGACTGAGCTTTAACCGGATGGCCACGCTGTCCTCCAACAGGTTTTAGCTTTGCCACGCGTTTTGGGCAAGATACCGGCCCGGCAGATGGAACCTGTTGCGATGTTGATGCCTGCTGCGGCCCCTCCTCCTCCGCTTCAGAACTGCTGCCGCCTGCACCCTGTTCCCCCAATGGCTGCCAATCGGGGTCAAGAACTGGGTCATCTATTGCCTCTTCTTGTAGCTCGTGTGCAACTTCGTCTGTGTCACCGTGTCGGTCGGTGGTATAGCGTTCGTGATGGGGCAACATAGTCTCATCAGGGTCTGATTCTTGATCAGCACCCTGCGAGGGCAATGTTGTGGTCTGAGTCAAAGGACCAGCATAGTAGTCTGGCTGTGGCTGTGCATCAGTGCACTCCATGTCAGATTCAACTTGTAATGGGCATGGACTGTTAACTGCTTCACTTTCTAAGCCAGGGACGGTATGTGTAAAGAGCTCCATGGAGTAACCCGTTGTGTCGCCTGCTGCATTCTTCTCTGTTGTTGTTTTTGCTGAAGAGGACAAGGAAGCGACTTGTCCCTGACCGTGAACATCCACTAACGACGCGCTGCTTTGACATTTACCAGTTTCACGAGAGGAGGCAAAAGAGCTAGAGGCTGAGTCAGCAAGATAAGCCAAAACTTGCTCTTGCTGCTCCGGCTTTAAAAGCGGTTTTCCTACTCCCAGAAAAGGGAGCGTTCGAGGCCTTGTGTAGCCAGACGACGAACCTGGCTCCACAGCTCCAGACTTAGGTGCAATATTTTTTTTCCCACGACCAGCTGATGCTCCACCACTACCACTACCCTCATTACCAGCTGACAATGAACGCCCCCGGCCACGACCTCTTCCACCATACTTCCTCATTGTTTTAAAAACGTAAACAAACTAACGGTATTTGTTGCTGTCACACAAATTACACGGTGAGCTATAACTTCAGTATGATTTAGCTACCCCTTTACAGGTGAGTGAGACCACAATGAAAATCAGGCACAATGTTACACACTCTGTTGTTGGTGGCAACAAATGAGAGAGATGCCACACACGCAGGACTGTCACTGAAGCACAAATGTAAATATTAATCTCCCACTGATTTGATTTTTTTTTTTTTTTTCAGGGAGACTTTAGGAAAAAAAAAAAATAGAATAAAATGATTTTTTCAGGAAGAATTTAGAAACCAAAGAAAATAAAATGATTTTTTTCAGGGAGAATTTAGAAAACAAATAAAACAAAAAAAGGCTTTCTATGGCCCACTGAGTGAGAGATGACGCACACAGGAGTCAGGAGTGGCACACAAGCCCAGAGGCCAATATTTATCTCCCACTGATTGATGTAGTGATTTTTTCAGGTAGATTTTGGAACCCAAATCAAGCTAAAAAAAATAATAGGCTTTCTATGGCCCACAATTGGAGAGAGAGAGAGAGATGGCACACCCAGGAGTCAAGACTGGCACACAAGCAGAAAGGGCAATATTAATCTCCCACTGATTTGTTTTTTGTTTTTTTTTCCAGGGAGACTTTAGGAAAAAAAAAATAGAATAAAATGATTTTTTCAGGAAGAATTTAGAAACCAAATAAAATAAAATGATTTTTTCAGGGAGAATTTAGAAAACAAATGAAACAAAAAAAGGCTTTCTATGGCCCACTGAGTGAGAGATGACGCACACAGGAGTCAGGAGTGGCACACAAGCCCAGAGGCCAATATTTATCTCCCACTGATTGATGTAGTGATTTTTTCAGGTAGATTTTGGAACCCAAATCAAGCTAAAAAAAATAATAGGCTTTCTATGGCCCACAATTGGAGAGAGAGAGAGAGAGATGGCACACCCAGGAGTCAAGACTGGCACACAAGCAGAAAGGGCAATATTAATCTCCCACTGATTTGTTTTTTTTTGTTTTTTTTCAGGGAGACTTTAGGAAAAAAAAAATAGAATAAAATGATTTTTTCAGGAAGAATTTAGAAACCAAATAAAATAAAATGATTTTTTCAGAGAGAATTTAGAAAACAAATAAAACAAAAAAAGGCTTTCTATGGCCCACTGAGTGAGAGATGACGCACACAGGAGTCAGGAGTGGCACACAAGCCCAGAGGCCAATATTTATCTCCCACTGATTGATGTAGTGATTTTTTCAGGTAGATTTTGGAACCCAAATCAAGCTAAAAAAAATAATAGGCTTTCTATGGCCCACAATTGGAGAGAGAGAGAGAGATGGCACACCCAGGAGTCAAGACTGGCACACAAGCAGAAAGGGCAATATTAATCTCCCACTGATTTGTTTTTTTTTTTTTTTCCAGGGAGACTTTAGGAAAAAAAAAAATAGAATAAAATGATTTTTTCATTTTTTTTTTATAAACCCAATAAATAAATAAATAAATAAATAGGCTTTCTATGGCCCACTATCTGAGAGAGAGAGATGGCACGCTTAGGACTGGCACACAAGGCCAATATTAATCTCCCACTGATTGATTTATTGATTTTTTCAGGTAGAATTTAGAACCCAAATAAAGCAAACAAAAAAAAAAATGGGCTTTCTATGGCCCACTGAGTGAGTGATGATGCACACAGGAGTCAGGAGTGGCACACAAGCCCTGAGGCCAATATTTTTCTCCCACTGATTGATGTAGTGATTTTTTCAGGTAGATTTTAGAACCAAAATCAAGCAAAAAAATAAATAGGCTTTCTATGGCCCACTGAGTGAGTGATGATGCACACAGGAGTCAAGAGTGGCACACAAGCCCTGAGGCCAATATTTTTCTCCCACTGATTGATGTAGTGATTTTTTCAGGTAGATTTTATAACCCAAATCAAGCAAAAAAATAAATAGGCTTTCTATGGCCCACTGAGTGAGAGATGACACAGACAGGGATGGCACTCTAGCAGAAATGTCAATCTTAATCTCCCACAAAAAAAAAAAAAAAACAGGGAGTGTCCTTCAATTACTATCTCCCTGCAGTAATCTCAGCCAGGTATGGCAGGCAGCAATAAGGAGTGGACTGATGCACAAATTATATAAAAAGTGTGTACAAACCAAAAAGATAGCTGTGCAGAAAGGAAGGAACAAGAGGATTTGTGCTTTGAAAAAAGCAGTTGGTTTGCACAGCGGCGTACACACAGCAATGCAGCTATCAGGGAGCCTTCTAGGGCAGCCCAATGAGCTACAGCGCTGAGGGGAGAAAAAAAAAAAATGTAGCTTCCACTGTCCCTGCACACCGAAGGTGGTGTTGGGCAGTGGAAATCGCTACAGCACAAGCGGTTTGGTGGTTAATGGACCCTGCCTAACGCTATCCCTGCTTCTGACGAAGCGGCAGCAACCTCTCCCTAAGCTCAGATCAGCAGCAGTAACATGGCGGTCGGCGGGAACTCCCCTTTATAGCCCCTGTGACGCCGCAGACAGCAAGCCAATCACTGCAATGCCCTTCTCTAAGATGGTGGGGACCAGGACCTATGTCATCACGCTGCCCACACTCTGCGTTTACCTTCATTGGCTGAGAAATGGCGCTTTTCGCGTCATTGAAACGCGACTTTGGCGCGAAAGTCGCGTACCGCATGGCCGACCCCGCACAGGGGTCGGATCGGGTTTCATGAAACCCGACTTTGCCAAAAGTCGGCGACTTTTGAAAATGAACGACCCGTTTCGCTCAACCCTACTTACATATACTCACAGATGGCATGGCCTGGATAGGTGTATCTGGTGTTGATCTGGCACCTCCTCGCTTCTTACAATCGCTGTTCTCCTTTACCGCTTTGTGTGTATGGCCGGGGTCACACTTGCGAGTTCAGTGCGAGAAACTCGTGTGAGTCTCTCACATCATGTCCCGGCAGTGCCACCGGCACGTGGACCGGAGTGTACAGCTGTATGTATTTCTCTGCGGTCGCATGCTCCGGTCTCGAGTGCCGGTGGCAGTGCCGGGACTTGATGCGCAAGTGTCTCTCATTGAACTCGCAAGTGTGACCCCGGCCTATGACATATACTATGTCATCCACTCAGTGTTCTCCATCGCGCTCCTGTGCCGGCACAGTTCTTTCTGGCCAACCGAGAGTAGAGCTAAGTACTGTAGTGAACATACACTGGGAAACACCAAAGAGTGCCAGTGATTCAGATGTAAAGCCGGTGCATCCTCATTTCAGTACTTTCCTCTGCACATGGCAGGGCAGAGAGGTGCGTCTGCACAGGAGCGCAATGGGGTGCACTGTGTGGAGGATGGCTATCGTAAGAAGAAAAAAGGCACCTGATCAAGACTAGAGAGGCCCATCGGAACTGACCTCCCCATCTGTGAATATAATAAAAGATCTTTTTTTGCGCCTTGAATAAAGGATTGGGGACATACATACATCATACTAATATACTGTAAATTAGGATTTAAAAATCCTAGCAGTACTTTATATGGGGAAAACCTCTTTAAACAATCCCATACAGTCCAAGTTCAATATGGAGGCACAAACAATGGTGGGCAGA
This sequence comes from Ranitomeya imitator, assembly GCF_032444005.1. Classification (NCBI taxonomy): domain Eukaryota; kingdom Metazoa; phylum Chordata; class Amphibia; order Anura; family Dendrobatidae; genus Ranitomeya; species Ranitomeya imitator. Next base: position 130,201,565 of record NC_091286.1, read on the forward strand.
AACAGCAAATGTTAGGTCTTATCTTTGTAAAGTTCAAGTACAGTGCTCACTTTCTGACTCTATGTTTGTTTCATGGGGGATTGGGTGATGATGTCATTCATCACAGAATCAGGTCCCATTATTGGCTAACAATACTGCTTGAACGCAAGATGTAGAAGTCATCTGTCGGGCAGTTTAGTTGTTTATATCACCTACTTATGGGTGACATTAAATGTATTTTCCAGCGAGATAGGAATTAAGTAAAATATAACTTTTATTCATAACCATAAAATTCAGACCAACATATGACAATGCAGACAAGACATAAACTGCTAGTGCTCATAATAACCAGTGCTCATATAAAAAATGGTTTGATCTCACCCAAGTATTTTTCCGGGTTGGATGCACAAAAATAGGAGCAGGAGGTAGGCAATATTAGCAGAGGGGAGATAGATTACCGATTATTTCTATAGCTCCATGTCATGCCCCTGCCGTGCTCCCGCCCTGACAAGGGCAGTACCCAAGTATGGCCTGTTCAAATTACCTCCCCCCCACCAAAAAAAAAAAAGTTAGGGGAATTGTATGACCTCCCAAAGTTTGTGTGACCTTGTGGGAGGTCACACAAACTTTGGGAAGATGCTGTTCCTGTCTGTACCAGTCTGAGCTGGTTACTACCTCTGCCAGTAATTCAGCTGTGCCCACCTGCTTATGTGGCAGATGTATCTTCCTGTACCCGTCTGCCTGTACATCAACTGTATCCACCAGTGCCCGTCTGCACATCAGCTCTAGCTGCCAGTGCCTGCCTGTCTTTGAATCAGTTGTGCCAGACAGTATACCTACAGTACCTGACTGCATTTGCCGTTACAGTGTCCTGTTCCTTTGGGGGTCACCTGCCGTGTGTCCGAGGTCTCTCCAGGAGTAGAACCTAGCATCCATCTGGAGCCATGTCTAACCCCACAATCAAGGGCTCTAGCGAAGAGTCGGGTGTTCGCTTAGCCACATCCCTCCAGGCTCTCCTTGGTCCAACTACGTGGGCCTCCTGAGTGCTCAACAGTATATAACATAATGCCATAGAATATCAAATTAGACCTAAAGGACATGTGCAGCAGAAATATAGAGATCATAGTAAGATGGGATAGAGAAGCACCTCGATGCATATTTCACCGCCATCTGCGGTTTCGTCAGGAAGCCATTTGGATCCATAGCATGATGGATCAAGCACAATATGGAATCAACAGCGAACAGGATAAAGAGTTCCTGTACAATAACATCAACGATCAAATCTGTAGGAAATGTTCATGCTACACAGATCCAACTAGCGTCGTAGCTTGAATTTTACAATAGACGTTATGCTACTTTAAAGGGAATCTGTCAGGTTTTGTCTATATAATCTGAAGACAGCAGGAAATAAAGTCTGAAACACAGATTTTAGGGATGCCTCTCTTATCAAGCTCTGTGGTAGTGTTTGCTTCTAATGATTGTTTCAACACAAAGAGCTTATCTTTGCTGGTTTAACCCCTTAGTGACAGAGCCAATTTGGTACTTAATGACCAGGCCAATTTTTGCAATTCTGACCACTGTCACTTTATGAGGTTATAACTCTGGAACGCTTCAACGGATCCCGCTGATTCTGAGATTGTTTTTTCGTGACATATTGTACTTCATGTTAGTGGTAACATTTCTTCGATATTACTTGCGATTATTTATGAAAAAAACGGAAATATGGCGAAAATTTTTAAAATTTTGCAATTTTCAAACTTTGTATTTTTATGCCCTTAAATCAGAGAGATATGTCATGAAAAATAGTTAATAAATAACATTTCCCACATGTCTACTTTACATCAGCACAATTTTGGAAACAAATTTTTTTTTTGTTAGGGAGTTATAAGGGTTAAAAGTTGACCAGCAATTTCTCATTTTTACAACACCATTTTTTTTAGGGACCACATCACATTTGAAGTCATTTTGAGGGGTCTATATGATAGAAAATAATGAAGTGTGACACCATTCTAAAAACTACACCCCTCAAGGTTCTCAAAACCACATTCAAGAAGTTTATTAACCCTTTACGTGCTTCACAGGAACTGAAACAATGTGGAAGGAAAAAATGAACATTTAACTTTTTTTTGCAAACATCTTAATTCAGAACCATTTTTTTTATTTTCACAAGTGTAAAAACAGAAATGTAACCATAAATTTTGTTATGCAATTTCTCCTGAATACGCCAATACCCCATATGTGGGGGTAAACCACTGTTAGGGCGCACCGCAGAACTTAGAAGTGAAGGAGCGCCGTTTGACTTTTTCAATGCAGAATTGGCTGGAATTGAGATCGGACACCATGTCACATTTAGAGAGCCCCTGATGTACCTAAACAGTGGAAACTCCCCACAAGTGACACCATTTTGGAAACTAGACCCCTTAAGGAACTTATCTAGATGTGTGGTGAGCTCTTTGAACCCCCAAGTGCTTCACAGAAGTTTATAACGTAGAGCCGTGAAAATAAAAAATCGCTTTTGTTTACACAAAAATGATCTTTTCGCCCACAAATTCTTATTTTCACAAGGGTAACAGGAGAAATTAGACCACAAAAGTTGTTGTGCAATTTCTCCTGAGTACGCTGATACCCAATATGTGGGGGTAAACAACTGTTAGGGCGCACCGCAGAGCTTGGAAGAGAAGGAGTGCCGTTTTACTTTTTCAATGTAGAATTGGCTGGAATTGAGATTGGACGCCATGTCGCGTTTGGAGAGCCCCTGATGTGCCTAAACAGTGGAAACCCCCCACAAGTGACACCATTTTGGAAACTAGACCCCTTAAGGAACTTATCTAGATGTGTGGCGAGCACTTTGAACCCCCATGTGCTTCACAGAAGTTTATAATGCAGAGCCGTGAAAATAAAAAATATTTTTTTTTTCCACAAAAAAGATTTTTTAGCCACCAAATTTTTATTTTCACAAGGGTAACAAGAGAAATTGGACCCCAAAAGTTGTTGTCCAATTTGTCCTGAGTATGCTGGTACCCCATATGTGGGGGTTAACCACTGTTTGGGTGCACGGCAGAGCTCGGAAGGAAGGAGCGCCGTTTTGGAATGCAGACTTTGATAGAATGGTCTGCGTGTATTATGTTGCGTTTGCAGAGCCCCTGATGTACCTAACCAGTAGAAACCCTCCACAAGTGACCCCATTTTGGAAACTAGACCCCCCAAGGAACTTATCTAGATGTGTGGTGAGAACTTTGAATGCCCAAGTGCTTCACAGAAGTTTAGAATGCAGAGTCGTGAAAATAAAAAATATTTTTTTTTCCACAAAAAAGATATTGTAGCCCCCAAGTTTTTATTTTCACAAGGGTAACAGGAGAAATTGAACTGCAATAGTTGTTGTCCAATTTATCCCGAGTACGCTGATGCGCCATATGTGGGGGTAAACCACTGTTTGGGCGCACGGCAGAGCTCGGAAGGGAAGGAGCGCCTTTTTGGAATGCAGACTTTGATAGAATGGTCTGTGGGCGTTATGTTGCGATTGCAGAGCCCCTGATGTACCTAAACTGTAGTAACCCCCCACAAGTGACCCCATTTTTGAAACTAGACCCCCCAAGGAACTTATCTAGATGTGTGGTGAGAACTTTGAATGCCCAAGTGCTTCACAGAAGTTTAGAATGCAGAGTCGTGAAAATAAAAAATATTTTTTTTTCACAAAAAAGATATTGTAGCCCCCAAGTTTTTATTTTCACAAAGGTAACAAGAGAAATTGGACCCCAGAAGTTGTTGTCCAATTTATCCCGAGTACGCTGATGCCCCATATGTGGGGGTAACCCACTGTTTGGGCGCACGGCAGAGCTCAGAAGGGAGGGAGCACCATTTGACTTTTTGAGCGCAAAATTGGCTGTCGTGTTTGGAGACCCCCTGATGTACCTAAACAGTGGAAACCCCCCAATTCTAGCTCCAACCCTAACCCCAACACACCCCTAACCCTAATCCCAACCTCATCCATAATCCTAATCACTAACCCTAACCATAATCACAACCCTTACCCCAAAACAACCCTAATGTCAACCCTAACCATAACCCTAATCAAAACCCTAAATCCAACACACCCCTAATCCTAATCTCAACCCTAACCTCAAACCTAACCCTAATCCCAATACACCCCAATCACAACCCTAACCTTAACCCTAATCCCAAACCTAACCCTAATCCCAAGCGTAACCCTAATGCCAACCCTAACCCTAATACCAACCCTAATCCAAACCCTAACCCTAATCCCAGCTCTAACCCTAACTTTAGCCCCAACCCTAGGCCTAACTTTAGCCCCAACCCTAACCCTAAGGCTACTTTCACACTTGCGTTGTTTGGCATTCCGTCGCAATCCGTCGTTTTGGACAAGAAACGGATCCTGCAAATGTGCCCGCAGGATGCGTTTTTTGCCCATAGACTTGTATTGCCGACGGATCGTGACGATGGCCACACGTCACGTCCGTCGTGCACTGGATCGGTTGTGTTTTGGCGGACCGTCGGCACAAAAAAACGTTCAATGAAACGTTTTTTGTACGTCGCATCCGCCATTTCTGACCGCGCATGCGTGGCCGTAACTCCGCCCCCTCCTCCCCAGGACATAGATTGGGCAGCGGATGTGTTGAAAAACTACAGCTGCTGCCCACGTTGTGCACAATTTTCACAACGTGCGTCGGTATGTCGGGCCGACGCATTGCGACGGCCCCGTACCGACGTAAGTGTGAAAGAAGCCTAACCCTAAGTTTAGCCCCAACCCTAACCCTAAATTTAGCCCCAACCCTAAATTTAGCCCCAACCCTAGCCCTAACCCTACCCCTAACCCTAACCCTACCCCTACCCCTAACCCTACTCCTAACCCTTCCCCTAACCCTACCCCTAACCCTACCCCTAACCCTACCCCTTACCCTAACCCTACCCCTAACCCTACCCCTAACCCTACCCCTAACCCTACCCCTAACCCTAACCCTACCCCTAACCCTAACCCTACCCCTAACCCTACCCCTAACCCTAACCCTACCCCTAACCCTACCCCTAACCCTAACCCTACCCCTAACCCTAACCATACCCCTAACCCTAACCCTACCCCTAATTTTAGGGCATGCGTCCGCCATGTTCTGCTGCCGGCGGCCAGGAGGAGCAGCAAGAGGATCCAGGGACCTAGGTGAGTATGCTAGGGTCCCCGAATCCCCCTATTTCTCTGTCCTCTGATGTGCGATCACATCGGAGGACAGAGAATTACACTTTACTTTTTTTTTTTTTTTTTTTTTGCGGTCGCCGGTAAACAGTTCATTACCGGCGATCGCAAAACAGGGGTCGGTAATACCGACCCCGATCGTGCTCTTTGGGGTCTCGGCTACCCCCGGCAGCCGAGACCCCAAAGATTCTCCCGGTGCCGGCCGGCGGGCGCACTGCGCATGCGCCCGCCATTTTGAAGATGGCGGCGCCCACCGGGAGACACGAGGAGCATCGGGGGAGCTAGGTGAGTATTGGGGGGCCACCTGGGACCCCTTTTCTCTGTCCTCCGATGTGCGATCACATCGGAGGACAGAGAAATTAAAAAGAGATCGCTTTTTTTTTTTTTTTTTTGCGATCGCCGGTAAACGGTTAATTACCGGCGATCGCAAATGCGGGGTGGGTTAAAAACCCCCTGAATCATGTTCTCTGGGGTCTCGGCTACCCTCGGCAGCCGAGACCCCGGAGAAAATCGGCCTCTGGGGGGCGCTATGGACTTTTTCCACAGCGCCGTTAATTAACGGCGCTGTGGTTTAAGTACCCTTAGCGGCCGCCGTTAAAAGGCGTATCGGCGGTCGCTAAGGGGTTAAGGAGGAAGACCGGGCTGCAGGTGCCTGCATCATGCTGGGTCCGGAACTGCTGGGCTGCATCCCATGTTGCCTGGGGGAAAGAATAGGGCACAGGACAGGCCCCATGACCCGGGAAAAGGGGGCATGACTAAGCCAGGCAGTGAGGAGAACGTGTGTGAAGAAACATAGAGTTTCCTGCTGGCAGTGCGAGCAGAAACAGGCATGCGGCGCGCTCCGCAGGGTGGCAGACAGCGCGGAGACGTACTATGGCCGAGTTCTCTTGAGCGCTCAAGTGGGACAGCGAGTGAGGATCTGCGCCGCGAGCAGTGACAGGCTGCGCAGCAGAGATAAGGACCGCGGAGCACAGATCCAGGATGGCTGCGTGAGAGACTTACTGTGTGACAGACTTTCTGGTATCGGGGAAAGCACAGATCAGCGCGTGCCGGGCAGTTTGGTGTGAATTAGCAGCAGCGCGCAGCCGGGTGAGCAGCGTGCTCCGTCCTCTGAGCACCGGCGCCTGCGTTGTTTGGTAGCGCCGCCTCCAGCAGAACCGCTGCAGAGAGAAGTGCCGTGTGCTCAGTAGCTGCCAGAGACAGAAGTGTCGTGCATTCAGTGACCGTGAGTACTGTGCACGTGCAGAGGAGAAAAGGCTGAGTACCGGACAGACTTTTGCGGCCTTGCCACTTGTTTCCCGCCCGTTTACGTTTGATTCTGACAGTGCCGCGGCCTTGATTGTTTCGCCTGCACGCGCTTATGGATTAGGTGCTCAGAGGAAGGTACCGGAGACCGACCGCTGATGCCAGAAGATGGACCATCGCTTAAAGGACCCCATCTGAGAACATCGCCCGGCTGTTACCATTTCTATAACCCCCCTTCGGGATCATCTGCTGTAGAGGGCCACACAGGACACGATAAGTTCTTTCATTGGACTGCTATTGTTTTACAGTTGATACCCCATTATCCCTCCTTTAAGCATTAACCTCCCCACGAGGCGTGAATACCTTGTTTTATTAACTTGTTACACCTTGTTAACCCTTGCTCTGCCTCCTGTTTGTCACTGCATTCTGCAACCTGCTTACACTGGTGTAATGTCCACACGGTGTAAGGAATTTAAGAGAGAGTAAGCTTTAACTGTAGTTTATTCTTCTCATTTCCTCCAGCACACAGCATAACAGCAGCATAACATTTCCTCCTCAGGTCAGAACTGAAACTGAAACTCCTCTCAACTCCCGCCCTCGCTTTCTTAAAGAGACAGATCTAATTCTTATACATTACATCATCCCCCTTTTTTCTTTTTTTTTTTTTTTATATACATATATTAACAACCTAAAACAAATATTGACAATGTAACAACACGAAAATGTCCAAGAAAAACCATGTCTGTATTGTCTTATTCCCCTTTTTTTTAAACTATATCTCTTCAATAAGTCTCGATGGAGCCCTTCTTTCCTGTGTAGGGTAATGTCTGCGTTCATTGGGGGTGTCCAGTGCTGACGGATCAGTCACCTCTTGTTGGTCCTCTCCACCGTCGGGTATCAAATCTTCCACTGGTGGGAGTTCATTACCATTGTTCTGCGGTATGATTTTAAAATGTGAGGAATTTCGAGTGATGGAGTGTCCGTCTCGCTCAGCCGTGACCATACTGCCTTTTCTCTCAGTAACATTATATTTTGCAGGACTATATACAGCTGAGGTTTTGTTGGTTGATTTTTGACGCACAACAACCATATCACCTCTTTTGATGGCACATGGCTGTGCCCGTCGCCTTCTGTCTGCATAATGTTTCATGGCTTGCTTGTTAAAGAAATCCGTTGATCGCACTGAAGAGTCATTTGGTAAGGGATGACTGGTCACATCAGGGATCCGTGTACGAAGAGTTCTGCTGAACATTAGATGAGATGGCGCAGCATTAGTGGTGGAATGTGGCGTGTTGCGGTAATTGCGCAAGAATTTGTATAGTGACTGTTTCAGTGGGGTGTGCTCCAGGCTAGCTGCCTTGATTCGTTTCCCCATGGTGCGCATGAAACGTTCTACGATTCCATTGGCTTGCGGCCAGCAAGGTGTGATTTTTCTGTGGTTGAACCCCAAGTATTCAGAAAACTGTGCAAACACATGTCCATTGAATGGAGGTCCATTATCTGTTTTGACCACTCTTGGAATGCCATATGCAGAGAATATGTCGTCCAGTTCTGGTATGACACTATTAGCAGACGTTGAAGAGATGAATGAAATGACAGGGTATCTAGAATATTCATCAATTGTTACTAGAATGTATTGGCCATTTGGTAATGGTCCATATATGTCGACTGCCACTTCCTCCCATACAGCAGTGGGTAACGGAGACATTTGTAATGGCTCTAGAGTTGATGATGGAGTAATTAATTGACAAGTGGAGCAATGTCCAATCTTCTCTTCCACCAATTTATCCATATTTGGGAACTACACTTTTTCTCTGAGTAACTTTTTTGTGCCAACAATTCCTAGATGACCTTCATGTGCTATCTGTATGACTAGGTTGCGCAAGGCCTTAGGTACAACCAGTTTGGTACCACGAAGGATGAGTTGATCTTCAGTGACTGATAATTCCTCACGTACATTTGAAAATAGTTTTAACTCTTTCAGATCAATCCCATCTTCAGGAAATTTTTTCTTTTGAATTTCATGCCACCTTCTATTTTGAATAATTTGTATTAAGGCACAGAGTGTCTTGTCACTTGTTGTCGTATTCACAAACTGATCAACAGAAAGTGCTTTTGGCACGGCGTGAGCTGCAACAAAGTGGATGTATTCTTCAATGGAGGAATGCACAGGTAAATCATCGTTCGTGGGATGTCTTGAGAGATAATCAGCCGGATTGCTGTATTTTCCAGGTTTGTGAACAATTTTGTAATTATAGTCCTGTAGACGTAGACCCCATCGTTCAATCCGTGCTGGCATTTTAGCTCGGGGATTTCAAAAAATTGTAAGGAGAGCTTGATGATTTGTGACAATGGTGAAGGGAGCGCCATAGAGAAATAAGTGAAAGTGTTCACATCCCCAGACGACTGCCAAGCTTTCTTTTTCAGGTTGTGAATACTTTCTTTCAGTGCTTGTTAAGCTTTTACTTGCATAAGAAATGATGTGGGGACTTTGATTGTCATCCTTGTATTGTGCTAAAATTGCACCCAGTTCCACGGGACTAGCATCCACAATCAGTTCGGTTCGAAGAGCTGGATCAAAATAGGCCATGGTGGTTGTTGAGCAGAGTTCCTTTTTGATTGTTTCAAAAGAGGCCTGACAGTCTTGAGACCATTGAAAAACGCAATTTTGTTTCATAAGTTCCCTTAATGGAGTGCTGATTGTCGAAAAATTTGGAATATATCTAGCACAGTAACTTGCCATTCCAAGAAAAGAGCGCACTTCACTGGCATCCTGTGGAATTGAAGCTGCTCTGATGGATTCCACTTTCTTGGGATCAGGTCGTACTCCTTCCGCCGAGAAAATGTGACCATAGAACTCCAATGAATTTTTATCAAATTCGCATTTTTCTTTGTTTAAAGTGAGTCCAGCAGAGAGCAGACATTCAAAGATAGCATATAGAGCACGATTATGTTCAGCTTGAGTTTTCCCAAAAACCAGTATGTCATCACTGTAATTAAAGGCATTTGGAATATGTTGAATGACACTCCTTATCGTATCTTGAAAAATTTCTGCTGCTGAGCAGACCCCAAACGTCAATCTTTTGTATCTTCTGAGACCCACATGGGTGGAAAATGTTGTTAAGTATCTGGATTCTGGACTCAATTCTAATTGATGATAGCCCTTATTGAGGTCGAGCTTTGAAAAAACAGTTGCTCCATTTAATAAATTAATAATGTCATCAATTGTGGGTGAGATGTGTCTTTCCCTTTGAATAGCAGTGTTGGGCAGGCGCATGTCAACACACAGTCTTACCTGCTCTGGAGTCTTTGGTTTTGGAACTTCCACAAGTGGAGAGACCCACGGAGTGGGACCAGAAACAGTTTCAATGACATCATCATCCATGAGTAATTGGAGTTCCTTTTCTACCTTCTTTCTCAGGTGAAATGGAATACGCCTGTGAGCCTGGGCTACTGGCCGGACACTGTCATCCACATGAAGATGCACTTGAGAGTCCTTTAATTTTCCTAATCCACTAAATAGGGAGGGAAAACTATTCACCATGGCTTGTACATCCAGGTCCGCAGGGTCGGTTATGGTATGAACAATCTGGATGAGTCCTAGCTTCAAGGCAGTGTGATAGCTGAGAAGACAGCCTCCGGATCCTTGTAATGTGTGAAAAGTGGTTTTCTGCCTATTTTCTTTATAGCTAAGTTCAGCATCAAATTGTCCCATTGTAACTAGAGGTGTCTTAGATCCATATGGAAAGATTTTAGTATGCACTTGCTGTAAGACTGGCTTTGTTTTCAACTGTTCATAAGTATTGCTGTCTATGATATCCACCGAAGCTCCTGTATCTATTGTAAAGGTGATATCCGTGTTGCAGATGGTGAGTGTAATACATGGAGACTGCACTGAGCCAGTGGCAGACGTCGTGAACACATAGTTCTCAGCCACAGACATTTCTTCTATATCCTGATTTACCATTTTTATATTTGCAGGCTTTGTAATTGGCAGAGGAGACTTGTTGGGTGCTGATTTGCAGACAACTGCAAAATGGTTCCCTTTTCCACATTTACTGCAAGTTTGTCCTATAGCTGGACATTTGTTCATGTGGTGAGGGAAATCTTGTCCACATCTATAACATTTCTTCTGTTGCGGGGCCTGCTTGCCTTGTGCACTGTTATGTTTGAGATTATGCACATGTAAATTATCCCCACTCTCCATTGCACTTGCCTGATGATCTGCTATCTCTATAGCACGGGCCATCTTGAGTAAATCATGCAGAGAGAGATCCTGCTGCAGAGCTTTACGCCTTATGGTATTAGACGAGCAGGTGACAATTACTTGAGTTAGGATTTCATCATCTACGTCAGTAAATGCACACCCATGTGCTAGTTCTTTTAGCCGGGTGACATAGGTGTCTATGGATTCTTCTGGAAGCTGCTTAGCAATCCTGAACTTGTATCTTTCATATCTGATGTTTTGTTTAGGGTTGAAGTAGTCAGTGAGAGCTTTGGAGCATTTGCTGTACGTGTCTGTCTCCGCTGCTGGTAATGTGCTGTATATGTCATAGACTCCTGTGCCCGCACAATGCAGGAACACGGCTTTTTTTCTGTTCTCCTCTTTTATATCTATTGCTTCCAGGAAATTCTCAAATCGATTTAACCATTTTCTCCAGTTATGAGAGAGATTAGTGACATCAGTCATATCAAACTGTGGGAACATGTGCAAGTATTCAGCCATGATGGAGTCTCTCAGTGGCGCTGGCGTGTGAAGCAGTAAAGCAGGGGTCAGTACTCACAGTAGCAGGTGATTCTATCCCATCCTTCGTCGCCAGTTGTAATGTCCACACGGTGTAAGGAATTTAAGAGAGAGTAAGCTTTAACTGTAGTTTATTCTTCTCATTTCCTCCAGCACACAGCATAACAGCAGCATAACATTTCCTCCTCAGGTCAGAACTGAAACTGAAACTCCTCTCAACTCCCGCCCTCGCTTTCTTAAAGAGACAGATCTAATTCTTATACATTACAACTGGGATACAGCAGAGCATGCCTCCTGGCCTAGCAATGCTCTCTGCTGTGATGAGCACCTCACTATCTATGGACTTTGTACAACAGAGAGCCTGGAGTGGGTGGGGTTATCTTCCTCAGCCCTGCTGTATTGTTAAATCTAAAAGATCTGATTGTGTCAGAAGTACAGCTGCACCCGGCAATCTAAGTGATACATAGCTGGAGTCAGCTTCTCTTTACCTACATCAGGCTGCTCTCAGATGAGGTAGCAAAAACCTTTGGACAGATTCCCTTTAATAGATTCCAAGTTATAATAATTATGATGACAAAAATAGCAGTGCAAACTTGCTTTCATATTACTAAACAGTTTACCATAAACCTCTTAATGAAGGTTCACAACACAAGTTTGAGGTCTCTGATCACCATGTACAAATGTTAACATTGATTCCAATGACTATTTAAAGTGAATCTATTACAAAACCAAATATTTTTGGATGAGTACAGCTGTACTAATCAATACTACTTGACTCTTTAGAAATAACACTTAAAGAGATTGCATATAACTCAATGCTATTTGTAGCTTAAGAATGGTACAGTAAAAAATAAACAGGTTATAAAAATATGTAATATATAATCACATATCATAACATCATAAGCTGAAAATAGCATTTAAAGATCAGCTTATGGCAGTCACATGGACCACAGAAAACAATAGTCACTCTAGAGATGTTTCTTGACGTTTATAGGAGTGTTATTTAGGCATGCTCTGTGATCTGAGGACAATGTTCAGGGGGGAGGAGGTGAGCTAATGCCATCACCTATTCTGAATGGTAAATATTGTGTTATATATAGATGATATCTGTCGTTGTAATTCTGTCTGTGATGATAATGAGACTGCTGAGAAGTGATCTCTACAGAATATTAAGACTAGACCTAATATTAAGCATAGTTGGAAGGATTATTTTCTATTACAAACAGTGTTATGGAAAATAAAGGGGAAAGAAATATTTCATTTTGAAAAAAATTTTTGTAGTGTTTTGTTCTTCCCTTTTCTCGAGCTTGTAGTAGGGGCGGTTCTTAGGGAAGAGTTTTAAAATTCCGTTTTAAGAATTTCTTTGTTTCTAATGATGTTCAAAAAAAATCTGTTAATGATTATATAAAAAATCCCTTACTTAAACAGTATGTAGTTTACTGATACTTTTAATTTTTGGTAGCTTATGGTAACTTTATACAGTCTTCAGGTTGGACAAGTACTGTAATTAGTTTTTATAGAGAGTGCAGCATTATATCTTACAGAAGTCCCAAATTAAAAGGATTTTTCCAGGTAAAGTACTCTTGTAGGATCGTTTCGCATAGCGTCACCCTTAGCTTCAGCTCCTGGGCCATTTTCTTGTTGAATTGGAAGTTCTGACCACTTTATTGACACACATTATGAAAAAGCAAATTGGGCTTTTTTTTTCTATCATCTGCTGTTTTTCTGATTTCAAATAAGTCTATGTCCTAAAATTGTTCTGATGCTAGGACCTTGTGACTGAATGGTTTAGCAAAACTTACAATCTAATAAAAGAACAGTTTTAGAAAATTAATATAATAATTAACTTCATTAACTGTATTTATGACCTTTTTAAATGAACAAATGTAGAAAATCCAACTGATCCTAATATGTGCTCTACTCCTGTGTACTGGAGATGGCTTCTTCCCGATTAAACCAACCAGAACTTCAGCTGCCTGGGAAATAGAGATAAGCCGAGCTCCTGCCTGGTTACTTATCAAAAGTTTACAGAGAGTTTGTTTTCTGGATAATATTTCTCTTCCATAAGTAAATGCTTTATAACATATTCTAAGGTGAAAATAAATCAGACTGTATGCACAAAGTATTCATTAGACTATATGTAATAGGAAAACAGAAGTATTATTTCTGTATGCAATTTAAAGGGAATCTTTCTGGACCATTTTACTCCTGAAACTATTGGTCTGGCTGTATAGGCCTTTGCGCAACAGCAAAAATTCTTCATGTTTTTTCAATCCAATATAGCAGCATCGGGAAATCAAGCTTCAAAACCATATGCAAAGTAGCCTACAAGTATTGGGAGCGTGTCAATACAGCCTGAGCACATAAATACGCCCCCAGTGCACTACCAAGATAATTTGAATGCCGCTTCAAAGCTTTATTTCTCAGCAATGGCACTTTGGATTGCTACAAAACAGGTAGCATTTTATTGTTGCACTATGACCTATACAGCTATACCACTAGCTTCAGTAGTAACATCATCAAGACAGGTTTCCTTTAAACACATACAAGCACAAAGTGTTCTCATAAACACCCAGAAATTAACTAATCAGGGGGTGAGAAAGTGGTCAATTCCCTTACAGTACCAGCATGTACAGGACTATAAATACATGACTATCTTCTCCCAAAAACAGTGCCACATCTGTCTACAGGATATGTATGGTATTTATGTTTTTCTTTATTGAAAATAATGCTGTGGGCTGCAATGCCAAACACAACCAGTGGATATGTGTGGTGCTGTTCCTAAGAAAGCTGGCTGACTGCTAAAAACAGTCACATGTCGGATTTATAAAAGAAAAATGAAAGGTGGTATCACTTATGCGCTGCTGAGATGAAATATCCTTAGAATAAAAACATTTATTAGAACAGGTTAGGCTTCTTTCACATTTCCGTCGCGACCCTCCCATCCTGCTGCGTCGCCGAGACGTAGCGACGGACGTTAACAAAAGTGTCAAAACGTATGTGACGGGTGCACTGGGCCCGTCTTTCTGACGGACCCGTCGAGGCTATGTGCACCTGTTGTGTATGCGTCTTCGCAGCGTTTTTCCGCTTCGAAAATGCATACACAACACAAACCAGGTTAAAAATAATAAAAAAATAATCAATATTCTCACCTACCGACGTCCCGCGCAGCGTTACCGATTCTCCCGGCAGCTAGCGTTCCTAGTAATACATTGTGAAATCTCGCGAGAAGATAGGCAGCATCAATAGTAAAAGAGAAAGAGAGCGAGCGAGAGAGAATTTCCCTGACGGGAAATTTTTCCACGCATGCTGAGTTTGAAAAGACGGGACCCGTCGCTGGATTCCTGCTTTTCACAGTCAGCGACACATCCTTAGGCTTCCATTGTAGCCAGTGACGGCCAGTGCATGATGCGTCGCTGACCGATTTTCCGACGTACAGAAAAAACGTTCCTCTGAACGTTTTCTCTGCCCGACGGACTGTTTTTTTTATGCAGGATCCAGTGCACGACGGATGAAACGGATGGCCATCCATCACAATCCATTGCAAATACAAGTCCATAAGAAAATGCAGGATCCTGCATTCTCAAAAATCGACGTATCTCGACAGGAGCTGAAAGACGGAAGTGTGAAAGAGGCCTTAAAAGTCAACGCGTTTCGAGGTCACGCAGGACTTCTTCACCAGAACAAATCTGGTGAGACTGTATGATTGGGCTGTCTTTTATGCTGTGTTTCTTGAAAAAGCTGCCAAACCGGGCATATGATGTGTCAAAGTTCAAATATGTCACGAGGATGAGCGCCAATAACAGCCACTTTTCCAATTTCAGAACCAAAATTCAATTAACACCAAAAATATTGGTATGCTTTTAAAATGTCCTTACAAAAGATAAAACAATAAAATATATAGAAAAAAATAGAAAGAAATGCGGCACTCACCCTTTTCTGCTTGTGAAATCGTGCTGTTTTTATTGGACCGACATGAAGAAATAGTTACATGTCCATGTAATAAATCAGGCGTGCAGGAGGGTGCGGTAAAATATATAGATAAATGAGAAAACATCAATCCATAAAAAATCTATTACAAAATGTGTATAGGATTTGAACTGATGACCGAACGAACTATACACTGCAGTGTCTGACAAACTGACAGACTGTCCTCTGCTCTCCTGACCTGATCTTGACAGCCTCAAAAGTATAACTGAGATTGTCAAGTTCGGGTCAGGTGTCCTATGAATATTCTGTGTATCATAGAATGTGCTGGATTGTGACACACGCAGGGCCGGACTGGCCATTTGGCAATTCTGGCAAATGCCAGAAGGGCTGATCTGGTTGTGGGCTGCCTTGTGTGCTACGTTGTTAACAGAATCAATGTTCTCAAGGCACCCATACTGCTAACAGTTGTGACGGAGTACAAAGCCGGTCACTCCGTCATTTACCTCAGCATGCCGTGGGTATAATTAGAAATATTGGTTTTGTAGTAAATCTTCCTTTCCTCCATCCAGGCAGTGGCGTAGGAAGGGGGGTGCGGGGGGGGCGGGCCGCCCCGGGCGGCACAAAGTGGGGGGCGGCACAATGCGGGGGGTGGGCCGGCGCGCCGCTGGCTGAAGAAGAAGAGGAGACTCAGCCGCCCGGAGCGGCGGCGCTATCTGCGCTACTTGCAATAATGGTATAATAGTAGCCGCTACTATTATACCATTGTATTGCTGCTGGCTGGGCTGGGGTCCGGGCCGGGGACCGGGTGGCCGTGGCGCCGCGGCGGCCGCCCGCGCGTGCGCAGATGGTAGTAGCGCTTCCCGGGGCTTCAGGAAAATGGCCGCGGGATGCAGATGGAGATCGCAGCGGCCATTTTCTTGAAGCCCTGTTCGCATTACCCACCGATCTCCTCCAGCCTCCAGGAAGCGCCGCCGCCGGGATCTCTGCAGTGCGCAGCTGCAGAGACAGTCAGTCTGACAGTCAGAAATGAATCTGATTCTGGATCACAGCGGAATCGGTCGGAATCGGATGACTCGGAGTCGGATCAGATCAGAGGCAGACTCACTCTCACAGACTCACAGGCATGCTGCACTGCAGACTGCAGTCCCTACTCCTAGCAGGTATTTAAGCACAGTTTATCATATGTGGAATGTTATATGCAATATAATATTGGTTTGTGACTTTAGAGACTGTCTGAGAGGCATCTAGGGTTTACCGTTTATGTACCACTTCCTTATGGTACTGAAACTGTATTTTGTTGTGACCAGTGCAACACTAAGGCAGTTAGGCTTCTTTCACACTAGCGTCGGATTCGGCCCGTCGCATTGCGTCGGGCCGAGATTCCGACGCTAGCGTTTGATGCGCCGCACAACGGGTGCAGCGGATGCATTTCTCCAGCGCATCCGCTGCCCCATTGTAAGGTGCGGGGAGGTGGGGGCGGAGTTCTGGCCACGCATGCACGGTCGGAAAAAGTGGTCCGTCGGCAGCAAAAAATGTTACATTTAAAGTTTTTTGCTCCCGGCGGTCTGCCACAACACGGCACAACCGTCGTCGGTAATGTTACTCTATGGGGCAAAAACGCATCCTGCAAACCACTTTGCAGGATGCGTTTTTTCCCCTAAACGACGCATTGCGACGTATTCAAAAAAACGCCAGAGTGAAAGTAGCCTTAGCCACATTCACACGTTGTGTTCTGTCCTGCGGGTTCTCCTGCAGCGGATTTGATAAATCTGCGGTTATCCCTGCAGATTTATCGCGGTTTGTCCTGCGGGTTCTGCTGCAGGATTTTACCCCTACTATTGATGCTGCATATCTATGCAGCAATATGCAGCATCAATAGTAATGTTAAAAATAATAAAATAATTATATACTCACCCTCTGACGTCCCGATCTCTGCGGCGCTGCTCCAAAGATGCTGTGCGACCAGGACCGACGTCAACGCAGGTCCTGGTCGCATAGCAAACCTGAGACCGCTTGCAGCGCTGAGACTTCAGAGGTGAGTATAGCTTATTTTTAAATTTAATTTTATTTTTTTTTTTACCACAAATATGGTTCCTGGGGCCTGGAGGAGAGAGTCTCCTCTCCTCCACCCCGGGTACCACCCGCACATTATCCGCTTACTTCCCGCATGGTGTGCACAGCCCCATGCGGGAAGTAAGCGGATCAATGCATTTGTATGGATGCAGAATCACTGCGATTCTGCACAAAGAAGTGACATGGTCCTTCTTTTTTTCCGCAGCAATTCAGCGCGTTTTTTTTTCGGGATTTTCCGCATCATGTGCACTGCGGTTTTTGTTTTCCATAGGGTAACATTGTACTGTACCATGCATGGAAAACAGCTGCGGACCCGCAGCGGCAAAATCGCGGCGGTTCCGCAGTAAAAACCTCATAGTATGAACATACCCTTAGTTCTACTTATAACAACCTAGCTTGCATTTTCTGTTTTTTTTTTTAAGAGAAAATAAATACGGTGTACATTAATTTAATATTTTTGGGTCTAGATTGAGTTCCAGATATTGGTAGGACCCGTTGAAGTGCTGAGGTGAGGCACGAAACGGCCGTTGTCCGCTTTGTTCACATCCCTCCCTGCATATTTTGAAAAATGTCCGAATAAAAATTGTGACCACCACACTCGGGTAAGTGCACTTTTTTTGCCTTTTTCTCTTGGACTTTCATGTTGTTCTGCAGAAGCTGCACCCCGTTGTTATATAAAGGAATTTTGTCGGTCCTCTCTTGAACAAAGGGTTGTTTGGATAATAGGGTCTAACTACAACAGCAGTGCGGGGTATTATCTTTTTACCCTTAGGGTACCGTCACACAGTGGCATTTTGATCACTACGACGGCACGATCCGTGACGCTCCAGCATCGTAACAATATCGCTCCAGCGTTGTAGACTGCTGTCACACTTTGCAATGTACGACGCTGGAGCGAAAATTTCATGACGTATTTGCGATGTAGAAGCCTTTGGTTACTATGCGCACATCGTATACAATATCGTGCACACCTTTGTTACACCATGCGATCATGCCGCCACAGCGGGACACTAGACGATGAAAGAAAGTTTCAAACGATCTGCTATGACGTACGATTCTCAGCGGGGTCCCTGATCGCAGGAGCGTGTCAGACACAGCGAGATCGCTGGAACGTCACGGATATATCGCTGGAACGTCACGGATCGTGCCGTCGTAGCGATCAAAATGCCACTGTGTGACGGTACCCTTAGTTCTACTTATAACAACCTAGCTTGCATTTTCTTTTTTTTTTAAGAGAAAATAAATACGGTGTACATTAATTTAATATTTTTGGGTCTAGATTGAGTTCCAGATAAAATGCTTGTGATTATGACGTTAAAAGTGGGTCCTGCCATAATCTGCCGAAAGCTAACACTCAGGTTCCATATTATACTCCCAGTGGCGTAGGAAGGGAGGTGCAGGGGGGGCGGGCCGCCCCGGGCGGCACAATGCGGGGGGTGGGTCACCGGGCCGCAGCCGGCGCTGGCTGAAGAAAACGAGCGCGATCTGCGCTATACCACGGATTATCGCTGGCGGCGGCCATCTTCCGGAGGCCGCGCATGCACAGATGGTAGTGCTCGGCTTCCCGGGGCTTCAGGAAAATGGCCGCGGGATGCCGCGCGTGTGCAGATGGAGATCGCGGTGGCCATTTTCCTGAAGCCGAGTTCGCATCTTTTATTATATTACCCGTAACTTTCACTTTCGATCTCCTGTCAGTGTCACTGCAGCGATTCCAGGAAGCACCGGGGATTTCTGAGCGTCCGCACAGCAGCAGATCACATCAGATCAGAGGCAGAGAGGATCGCACCAGGCTGAGGTGAGCAACCGCCGGACAGCAGCCGCCCGGTGTGGTGATAAGGGGGAGGCCGCATTTATGCACTTTATTTATGCATTTGCAGTTTCTCTTTACACACCACTTTTAGGGTCCTTCAGACTTTCTTATCTATTTATACTTTTTTTTGAGGGGGGGGAGAACGAGGTGTTCCCCATTATACTTTATACTTTAGGCACGCAGGGCCTGTGATGACGTCGCGGTCACATGACCGTGACGTCACGGCAGGTCCTTCTGCCAGACGATCTATGCCAACGGAACGTGGCGGTTGTCTCGCGAGGAGCGGTAAAAGCGGCGTATGTGAGTATATAATGGTTTTTTTTTTTTATTATTATTTTTGACATTAGATGTTTTAACTATTGTTGTAAATTGTAAAAAACTTGGTCACACAGGGTTAATAGCAGCGGTAACAGAGTGCGTTACCCGCGGCATAACGCGGTCCGTTACCGCCGGCATTAACCCTGTGTGAGCAAAAAAAAAAAAAGAGTTGAGCAAAAAAAGCTTTGTAGGTCTCAGCAGTCACGTTGGTGGTCCCAGAGGTCTTGGTGGTTCCAGCAATCGCGTTGTGGTCCCAGCGGTCACATTGGTGGTAAGCAGACCTTTTTTTTTTTTTTGCAGCAGTCCCGATCATGTGATGGTAACATTCACCGGCGATTCGGCGAAAGAATTTAACTTGTCCATGATCTGAGGTCTTATTTCTGCTGCATTTTTTTTATTCTAAAAAATGCATCATAGAAAATTCAAATTCAGCGTACAGGCTTTACCAACTTACTCCGCTGCCGGGCCGATTGGTCATTTGGTGGGAGGGCGGGACTGTGTGTAGCAGCACCCAGACGTAGGCAGAAAGTCATTCTGGGAATGCTGGAGTGTCTGCAACCAGTCCCGCTCTTATGCCGGCTACAGGAGTGCCATCCTGGTGGCCCGGGCCCTTGTCTGACCTAACTTTATTTTTTTGTTATTTTGTTAGGCTTAGATAAAATGAAGCGAAGAAAAGAAAGTGGTGCAATGTTTAGAAAAAAGAAAAAGGCTAAGGAGGAAGAATTGAAAAAAAATGAAGGTGCACTACTAAAATATCTCAGCCACGATACTACTACTCCTGTTGCTGAGGAGATTCCTAAATTCACAGCATCAGACACAAGTGCTCCTTCAACTTCAGGAACCAATGAGCAGTGTGATGACCAAGACATTGACCCAAGTGCTCCTTCAACTTCAGGAACCAATGAGCAGTGTGATGACCAAGACATTGACCCAAGTGCTCCTTCAACTTCAGGAACCAATGAGCAGTGTGATGACCAAGACATTGACCCAAGTGCTCCTTCAACTTCAAGAAGCAATGAGGAGTGTGACGATCAAAATATTCCTGCTATTGATTTAAAGGATGTTGGTCTTTGGCCAAGTAAAATTAATGATGATACAAGGATCTTACTGGTACGTCAAGGTGCATCAGTGGTTCAGCATCTAGACTCAGACTTTGCTGAAGTGGTTCGTGAGGGAGCATCAATCAAGGGACAAAACAGAAAACTTACACGCAACTGGTTTTTTAAAACTCTGCCAAATAATGAAAAAATGTTGAGGTCATGGTTGCTGTACTCTCCTTCCAAAAAAGCCCTTTACTGCTTTTGTTGCAGACTATTTGCAGATGCAGAAACAAGTCAGTCTAATTTTGATTCAGTGAATGGATTCAACACATGGTGGAAACTTAATCCTAAAGTATACAACCATGAATCTAGTGTGGCCCATGTAGAATGTTTCACAAAATGGAAGGAGTTAGAAATTGGACTCCAACGTGGCGTAACAATTGATAAAAAAGTACAGGAAGAAGTAGAAAATAATGTGAAGAAGTGGAGGGAGATACTTGCAAGATTGTTGGATATCATTAGATTCCTTGCTAAACAAAATTTGGCTTTACGGGGTCACAGAGAAGTAATCCATCATGAGACTGATTACGAACCTGAATCAACTGGAAAAAAGGGAAATTTTTTAGAATTAGTTCATTTGTTGGCGAAATATGATCCAGTGCTACGTGAACATATTCTAAGAATCAAGTTTGGAAAAAAGTTTGCTACATCATATTTCTCTCCTACAATTCAGAATGAGTTTATAGAAATTTTGGGAGGGAAAGTAAGAAGCAAAGTTGTGGAGCAAGTAAAAATAGCAAAGTATTTTTCTATGATATTTGACAGCACCCCTGATATTTCTCATAAGGATCAAATGTGCCAAGTTTTACGCTACGTTATGATCAATGGGAAAGAAGTTAAGGTTGTGGAATCATTTGTTGATTTTATTGAAATAAAAGGTAAAACTTCAGAGAGTATTTCAACTGTGATTTTGCAACAATTAGAAAAATACGGAATTGACATCCAAAATTGTAGAGGACAAGCATATGATAATGCTGCTGTAATGGCTGGTCAACATACTGGCGTTCAGAGACGCATTAAGGAAATAAACAAAAAAGCTGAATTTGTTGCATGTACAAATCACTCACTGAATTTGGCAGGTGTACATGCAGCTTCTGTTGCACTGAGTTCGGTTACATTTTTTGGAACTGTGGAGCGTTTGTTCACATTTTTTTCTTCTTCTACCCATCGCTGGGATGTTCTGATTTCAGTCACTGGTCAAAGTGTCAAGCGTGTATTAGAAACTCGGTGGAGTGCACGGGGAGATGCTGTGAGTGCAGTGAAAAAAAATTACTCCAAAATTTTACAGGCTGTAGAACAGTTAACTGGTGAAGAAGAAAATAGAGTTACCAGGTCAGATGCTGGTGTGTTACTTGTTGCATTACAATCTTTTTCCTTCCTGTGCTTTCTTGGCCTGTGGGAATCTGTGCTTAAAGAAATTAATGACACACAGGTCTACCTACAGACCAAAGGATTAAATATCCAACAATGTGACACAAAACTTGGAGCATTAAAAGCATTTTTAACAGAAAACAGAGAGGAATTAGTTAAGCATTCAGTAGCTTATGCAAAAGAAATTTGTGAAGATTTGGGAATAGATATGGATCGCCGCTCTAGAAAGAAGAAAAAGATGGCAGGTGAACAATCGCAAGACGCTGCATTGCCATATGAAACGGAGTTGATGAGAGAAATGTACCTTTCGTTGGACAGAGTGATCCAAGAAATCACAACAAGATTTCAACAGCTTCATGCTCTTGCTGAAAAATATGCCTTCCTTACTCCATCACACCTTTTGGACGATAAGTATGAGTGTCAGCTAAATCAAGATCACGATGATATTAATAAGGAAGAGTTCCTCATTGAGAGAAAAAGGCTTAAAAGTTTTCTTTATGTTGCTGTTACACAAGACAAAAAAGAGACATGGAAGGAGGACAGTCCGCTTGAACTGTTGCAGTTTATTGTAAAATATAGTCTAGAGAACTCAGTTCCAAATATTGTCATACTCCTTCGCATTTTTCTTACTATTGCTGTAAGTGTTGCTACTTGTGAGAGGAGTTTTTCCAAGTTAAAGCTGATTAAAAATTACCTAAGATCCACAATGAGCGCCATGCGTTTAGGAAATATGGCCATTCTGTCTATTGAACATCAGCTGAGTGAAGAAATAGACTTTGATGATGTTATCAACGATTTTGCAAACAGAAAGGCAAGAAAAGTAAAATTCTAAAATATTTGAAATCAACTTTACTCCCAAAGTGACAATTTAAAGTTTCAGTTAAACAATAAAGAGTTTTTTTTCTGTGCGTGTTGTCCTGACTATTTTTGGT
The DNA here is from genome assembly GCF_032444005.1 of Ranitomeya imitator. Classification (NCBI taxonomy): domain Eukaryota; kingdom Metazoa; phylum Chordata; class Amphibia; order Anura; family Dendrobatidae; genus Ranitomeya; species Ranitomeya imitator. Next base: position 130,224,273 of record NC_091286.1, read on the forward strand.
AACCTTTGTATTGAGTCGGGGGGGGGGGGGGGGGGGGCGCCAAACTCGGGACCGGCCCCGGGCGGCAAAAGCTCTAGCTACGCCACTGCATCCAGGGTAATATTAGTAATATATCCCATCTGGTTATTGGGGACGGGGACACCATGGGCCTGTGTGATTTCAAATGCCAGGGATGAATTTCATCCCCAGTCCATACCTGGACACACGGATGTGTGACTGCAGCAATAAAGGCACGGATGATTGACCTCGTGGAGACCAAAACATCCAACACCGCAGAGACACCATCACATGTTTCTCAATGCAGTGATCCAGAACACTGCCCCCAAGTATGCAAATGCATGTAGAGGAGCTGCGGAGACACCATCACGTGTTTCTCAACGCAGGCAGTGAATAGCCAGGCCTTTCCCCGGGAAGGAACAACCAAGGGAAGGGCAGCATCCAATAAAGGAAAACATCCAATAAAGGAAAACCACCTATGCCAAGCATGGTATCCATCCACAGACAGCTGTTTCGGGGTTTTTGCCCCTCATCAGTGTGGAGTAGGAAACTGGCTATCAGGAGCAGTGCCTAGTAGAAAGTCTATAAAGGCACGGATGATTGACCTCGTGGAGACCAAAACATCCAACACTGCGGAGACACCATCAAGTGTTTCTCAACGCAGTGATCCGGAACACTGCCCCCAAATATGCAAATACATGTAGAGAAGCTGCGGAGACACCATCACATGTTTCTCAACGCAGGCAGTGAATAGCCAGGCCTTTCCCCAGGAAGGAACAACCAATGGAAGGGCAGCATCCAATAAAGGAAAACCACCTATGCCAAGCATGGTATCCATCCACAGACAGCTGTTTTGGGGTTTTTGCCCCTCATCAGTGTGGAGTAGGAAACTGGCTATCAGGAGCAGTGCCTAGTAGAAAGTCTATAAAGGCACGGATGATTGACCTCGTGGAGACCAAATAATTGGGGGCAGTGTTCTGGATCACTGCGTTGAGAAACACGTGATGGTGTCTCCGCAGTGTTGGATGTTTTGGTCTCCACGAGGTCAATCATCCGTGCCTTTATAGACTTTCTACTAGGCACTGCTCCTGATAGCCAGTTTCCTACTCCACACTGATGAGGGGCAAAACCCCCGCAACAGCTGTCTGTGGATGGATACCATGCTTGGCATAGGTGGTTTTCCTTTATTGGATGCTGCCCTTCCCTTGGTTGTTCCTTCCTGGGGAAAGGACTGGCTATTCACTGCCTGTGTTGAGAAACATGTGATGGTGACTCCGCAGCTCCTCTACATGCATTTGCATATTTGGGGGCAGTGTTCTGGATCACTGCGTTGAGAAACATGTGATGGTGTCTCCGCGGTGTTGGATGTTTTGGTCTCCGGTAACACTGAAAAAGCTTTCAACCCCATAAAGAGGACCTGTCACCACGTCATAGTTTATACCTGCTGTTCCCATTAATATTCTTATTTTTTGTTTTTTTGTAAATCCACCATATAGTTCCAGATTTATCAGGCGTTTTTATTTACTGCTAATTTCTATGGTCTTTACCATCAAGGTGTTCATCACAGGGTTCCCTGGGGGTGTGTGTTGTGAATTCTGTTGTCGGGCTCCCTCCTGTGGTCATGAATGGTACTTCGGCTGGTTCTGTCCATGGACTTCCTCTGGTGGGTGTTTCTGAGTTTCACAGGTGACGAGGTTAATTCGTTAGCTGCTGCTCTATTTAACTCCACTTAGATGTTTGCTCCATGCCACCTGTCAATGTTCCAGTATTGGTCTGTTCACTCCTGGATCGTTCTTGTGACCTGACTTCCCATCAGAAGCCAAGTTCCAGCTTGTATTTCTTTGGTTTGCTTTTTTTCTGTCCAGCTTGCTATTTAATTTGTTGTCTTGCTTGCTGGAAGCTCTGGGATGCAGAGGGAGCGCCTCCGCACCGTGAGTCGGTGCGGAGGGTCTTTTTGCGCCCTCTGCGTGGTCTTTTTGTAGGTTTTTGTGCTGACCGCAAAGTAACCTTTCCTATCCTCGGTCGGTTCAGTAAGTCGGGCCTCACTTTGCTAAATCTATTTCATCTCTGTGTTTGTATTTTCATCTTTACTCACAGTCATTATATGTGGGGGGCAGCCTTTTCCTTTGGGGAATTTCTCTGAGGCAAGGTAGGCTTTATTTTTCTATCTTCAGGGCTACCTAGTTTCTTAGACTGTGCCGAGTTGCATAGGGAGCGTTAGGCGCAATCCACGGCTATTTCTAGTGTGTTTGATAGGTTTAGGGATTGCGGTCAGCAGAGTTCCCACGTCCCAGAGCTCGTCCTTATTATCAGTAACTATCAGGTCATTCCGTGTGCTCTTAACCACCAGGTCCATTATTGTCCTGACCACCAGGTCATAACAGTACAGGTGGCCCAAAGTACTAATGCATCTCAATAGAGGGATAAGAGAAGTTCTGAGACCATTTTTTTTTCTTTGCAGTGTGTTTTGTCTCTATTTTCCCCTTTACCTCTGGGTGGTTCAGGACACTGGTGTAAACATGGACATTCAAGGTCTGTCCTCTTGGATGGATAATCTCACTACAAGGATACAAAACATTCAAGATTTTGTGGTTCAGAATCCGATGTCAGAGCCTAGGATTCCAATTCCTGATTTGTTTTTTGGTGATAGATCTAAGTTCTTGAATTTCAAAAATAATTGTAAAATGTTTCTTGCCTTGAAACCTCGCTCCTCAGGTGACCCTGTTCAACAAGTAAAGATCATTATTTCTTTGTTACGTGGTGACCCTCAAGACTGGGCATTTTCCCTTGCGCCAGGAGATCCAGCATTGCGTGATGTTGATGCGTTTTTCCTGGCGCTTGGATTGCTTTATGACGAACCTAATTCAGTGGATCAGGCAGAGAAAATCTTGCTGGCTCTGTGTCAGGGTCAGGATGAAGCGGAGATATATTGTCAGAAGTTTAGAAAGTGGTCTGTGCTCACTCACTGGAATGAATGTGCCCTGGCAGCAATCTTCAGAAAGGGTCTCTCTGAAGCCCTTAAGGATGTCATGGTGGGGTTTCCCATGCCTGCTGGTCTGAATGAGTCTATGTCCTTGGCCATTCAGATCGATCGACGCTTGCGTGAGCTTAAGCTGTGCACCATTTGGCGGTACTATCTGAGCATGGGCCTGAGCCTATGCAATGTGATAGGACTTTGACCAGAGCTGAACGGCAAGAACACAGACGTCGGAATGGGCTATGTTTTTACTGTGGTGGTTCCACTCATGCTATCTCCGATTGTCCTAAGCGCACTAAGCGGTTCGCTAGGTCTGCCACCATTGGTACGGTACAGTCTAAATTTCTATTGTCTGTTACTCTGATTTGCTCTTTGTCATCCTATTCTGTTATGGCATTTGTGGATTCAGGTGCTGCCCTGAATTTGATGGACTTGGAGTATGCTAGGCGCTGTGGTTTTTTCTTGGAGCCCTTGCAGTATCCTATTCCATTGAGAGGAATTGATGCTACGCCTTTGGCCAAGAATAAGCCTCAGTATTGGACCCAATTGACCATGTGCATGGCTCCTGCACATCAGGAAGATATCCGCTTTCTGGTGTTGCATAATCTGCATGATGTGGTCGTTTTGGGGTTGACATGGCTACAGATTCATAATCCAGTATTGGACTGGAAATCTATGTCTGTGTCCAGCTGGGGTTGCCAGGGGGTACATGGTGATGTTCCATTTTTGTCTATTTCGTCTTCCACTCCTTCTGAAGTTCCAGAGTTTTTGTCGGATTATCGGGATGTATTTGATGAGCCCAAAGCCAGCGCCCTACCTCCTCATAGGGATTGCGATTGTGCAATTAATTTGACTCCTGGTAGTAAGTTTCCTAAGGGCCGATTGTTCAATTTATCTGTGCCAGAACACGCCGCTATGCGGAGTTATATAAAGGAGTCCTTGGAGAAAGGCCATATTCGCCCGTCGTCATCACCGTTAGGAGCAGGGTTCTTTTTTGTGGCCAAGAAGGATGGTTCTTTGAGACCTTGCATTGATTACCGCCTTCTTAATAAAATTACAGTCAAATTTCAGTATCCTTTGCCATTGCTGTCTGATTTGTTTGCTCGTATTAAAGGGGCTAGTTGGTTCACCAAGATAGATCTTCGAGGGGCGTATAATCTTGTGCGTATTAAACAAGACGATGAATGGAAAACAGCATTTAATACGCCCGAGGGCCATTTTGAGTACCTGGTTATGCCATTCGGGCTTTCCAATGCTCCATCAGTATTTCAGTCCTTTATGCATGACATCTTCCGAGAGTACCTGGATAAATTCCTGATTGTGTATTTGGATGATATTTTGGTCTTTTCGGATGATTGGGAGTCTCATGTGAAGCAGGTCAGAATGGTGTTCCAGGTCCTTCGTGCGAATTCCTTGTTTGTGAAGGGGTCAAAGTGTCTATTTGGAGTTCAGAAGGTTTCATTTTTGGGGTTCATTTTTTCCCCTTCTACTATCGAGATGGACCCTGTTAAAGTCCAGGCCATTTACGATTGGACTAAGCCTGTGAAGAGCCTGCAAAAGTTCCTGGGCTTTGCTAATTTTTATCGGCGCTTCATCACTAATTTTTCTACTGTTGCTAAACCGTTGACTGATTTGACCAAGAAGGGTGCTGATGTGGTCAATTGGTCTTCTGCGGCTGTAGAGGCTTTTCAGGAGTTGAAGCGTCGTTTTTCTTCTGCCTCTGTGTTGTGCCAGCCAGATGTTTCGCTTCCGTTTCAGGTTGAGGTTGATGCTTCTGAGATTGGAGCAGGGGCTGTTTTGTCGCAAAGAAGTTCTGAGGGCTCGGTGATGAAGCCATGTGCTTTCTTTTCTAGAAAGTTTTCGCCTGCTGAGCGTAACTATGATGTTGGTAATCGTGAATTGTTGGCCATGAAGTGGGCATTCGAGGAGTGGCTAGATCCTTCTGGTGGCCGTCTTTGTCGTGGGATGTGCGTTCTTTTGTGCAGTCCTGTGGGACTTGTGCTCGGGCTAAGCCCTGCTGTTCTCGTGCCAGTGGGTTGCTTTTGCCCTTGCCGGTCCCGAAGAGGCCCTGGACGCATATTTCTATGGATTTTATTTCGGATCTCCCCGTCTCTCAAAAGATGTCGGTCATTTGGGTGGTTTGTGATCGCTTTTCTAAGATGGTCCATTTGGTACCTTTGTCTAAATTGCCTTCCTCCTCTGATTTGGTGCCATTATTTTTCCAGCATGTGGTTCGTTTACATGGTATCCCGGAGAACATCGTTTCTGACAGAAGTTCCCAGTTTGTTTCAAGGTTTTGGCGATCCTTTTGTGCTAGGATGAGCATTGATTTGTCTTTTTCCTCGGCTTTCCATCCTCAGACAAATGGCCAAACCGAACGAACTAATCAAACTTTGGAAACATATCTGAGATGCTCTGTTTCTGCTGATCAGGATGATTGGGTGTCCTTTTTGCCGTTAGCTGAGTTCGCCCTTAATAATCGGGCCAGCTCGGCTACTTTGGTTTTGCCGTTTTTCTGCAATTCTGGTTTCCATCCTCGTTTCTCTTCAGGGCAGGTTGAGTCTTCAGACTGTCCTGGTGTAGATACTGTGGTGGATAGGTTGCAGCAGATTTGGACTCATGTGGTGGACAATTTGACATTGTCCCAGGAGAAGGCTCAACGTTTCGCTAACCGCCGGCACTGTGTGGGTCCCCGACTTCGTGTTGGGAATTTGGTTTGGTTGTCGTCTCGTTATGTTGCTATGAAGGTTTCCTCTCCTAAGTTTAAGCCTCGTTTCATTGGTCTGTATAAGATTTCTGAGGTTATCAATCCTGTGTCATTTCGTTTGGCCCTTCCTGCTTCTTTTGCCATCCATAATGTGTTCCATAGGTCGTTATTGCGGAGATACGTGGCGCCTGTGGTTCCATCCGTTGATCCTCCTGCCCCGGTGTTAGTTGAGGGCGAGTTGGAGTATGTGGTGGAGAAGATTTTGGATTCTCGTGTTTCGAGACGGAAACTCCAGTACCTGGTCAAGTGGAAGGGTTATGGTCAGGAAGATAATTCCTGGGTTTTTGCCTCTGATGTTCATGCTGCCGATCTGGTTTGTGCCTTTCATTTGGCTCATCCTGGTCGGCCTGGGGGCTCTGGTGAGGGTTCGGTGACCCCTCCTCAAGGGGGGGGGTACTGTTGTGAATTCTGTTGTCGGGCTCCCTCCTGTGGTCATGAATGGTACTTCGGCTGGTTCTGTCCATGGACTTCCTCTGGTGGGTGTTTCTGAGTTTCACAGGTGACGAGGTTAATTCGTTAGCTGCTGCTCTATTTAACTCCACTTAGATCTTTGCTCCATGCCACCTGTCAATGTTCCAGTATTGGTCTGTTCACTCCTGGATCGTTCTTGTGACCTGTCTTCCCATCAGAAGCTAAGTTCCAGCTTGTATTTCTTTGGTTTGCTTTTTTTCTGTCCAGCTTGCTATTTAATTTGTTGTCTTGCTTGCTGGAAGCTCTGGGACGCAGAGGGAGCGCCTCCGCACCGTGAGTCGGTGCGGAGGGTCTTTTTGCGCCCTCTGCGTGGTCTTTTTGTAGGTTTTTGTGCTGACCGCAAAGTAACCTTTCCTATCCTCGGTCTGTTCAGTAAGTCGGGCCTCACTTTGCTAAATCTATTTCATCTCTGTGTTTGTATTTTCATCTTTACTCACAGTCATTATATGTGGGGGGCAGCCTTTTCCTTTGGGGAATTTCTCTGAGGCAAGGTAGGCTTTATTTTTCTATCTTCAGGGCTATCTAGTTTCTTAGGCTGTGCCGAGTTGCATAGGGAGCGTTAGGCGCAATCCACCGCTATGTCTAGTGTGTTTGATAGGTTTAGGGATTGCGGTCAGCAGAGTTCCCACGTCCCAGAGCTCGTCCTTATTATCAGTAACTATCAGGTCATTCCGTGTGCTCTTAACCACCAGGTCCATTATTGTCCTGACCACCAGGTCATAACAGGTGTGTCTTTAGTCTGCTCTGCATGATTACCCTGAAGAACACCACCCCTTTGGAAAATTATTAATTAACTATTAGCACTAAATAAGAAGGCCCATATCTCAAACTCTTTAAAGGGAACCTGTCACCCCCAAAATCGATGGTGAGGTAAGCTCCCCGTCATCAGGGGCTTATCTACAGCATTCTGTAATGCTGTAGATAAGCCCCCGATGTAACCTGAAAAAGGAGAAAAAGAGGTTAGATTATACTCACCCAGGGGCGGTCCCGCTGCGGTCCGGTCAAATGGGTGTCTCAGGTCCGCTCCGGCGCCTCCTATCTTTATTCCATGACGTCCTCTTCTGGTCTTCACACCGCGGCTCCGGCACAGGCGTACTTTGTCTGCCCTGTTGAGGGCAGAGCAAAGTACTGCAGTGCGCAGGCGCCGGGTCTCTCTGACCTTTCCGGCGCCTGCGCACTGCAGCACTTTGCTCTGCCCTCAACAGGGCAGACAAAGTATGCCTGCGCCAGAGCCGCGGCGTGAAGACCAGAAGAGGACCTCATGGAATGAAGATGGGAGGCGCTGTTCCGGACCTGAGACACCCATCGGAGCAGGACCGCCCCTGGGTGAGTATAATCTAACCTCTTTTTCTCCTCTTTCAGGTAACATCGGCGGCTAATCTACAGCATTACAGAATTCTGTAGATAAGCCCCTGATGACAGTGAGCTTACCTCACCATCGATTTTGGTGGTGACAAGTTCCCTTTAAAAAAAAAAAGCAGAATACTCAAAGAAGCAACGTGATTAAAATAAGAGCAAAAACGAACACTTGAGACCTGGCCCTCTTTAAGGATGCTGTAAATTTTAATTTTTGCATTTTCATTTTTTCCTCCCCTTTTTCAAATAAGCATAACTTTTTTTTCTGTCAACAAATACATGTGAAGGTTTGGTGTTTGCGGGATGAGTTATAGTTTCAAGTGACTCCATTGATTTTAGAGTAAGGAAAAATGTCCAAAAAATCCAAGTGTTCTGAAATGCTAAAAAAACGCAATTCTGCAATTGCTTTTTGAATGTTATTTTTACAGCAATAATTATGCATTAAAAATGACTTGACAACATGATTTTTCAGATAATTATAATTATGGTGACACCAAATACGCATAATTATTTTTTTTTTTAACTTTTTTAGCGGTTAAAAAAAATTGTGAACTTTGTAGAAAAAAAAATTGGTTTGCGTCGCCATTTTCAGAGGCCAATACATTTCTATTTTTTTATTAATAAAGCTGTGTGAGTGCTTGTTTTTCCATGGCGACCCATGGTGTTTGTACTGATTCCATTTTGTGGTTTAAACTATGTTTCAGGGAAAAGTATACTTCATGTAGAAAATAATCGACCTGTCTTCAATTGTGGTGTTTACAGCATGAATCAGCTGACAGGTTTCTTTTAAGGATCACTGCTTACAACTAACTTATAACCTTTTATATCTGAATGGCAGTGAATATCAAAAGCACATTCAAATATTTAACAATAGTGGACACAATTAATAATTTAAAAAGTTCCATATCAGACTCAATTGTCATCCAAAATTGCTTCTAAAACTGATAATGAATAAAGTATGAAGAACAATAAAACATAAAATTGAAATATCTAATAGAAGCAACTCCTCCAACAGTTAATTCAGCTGCTGGTATAAGGTCTCCATCTAGTGGTAATCTGTAAATTTACTGACCATAGTTTACAATGTCAACATTGTAGGGATTTTTTTTACTCAAATTAAACTTTCACAAGTTTTGGAAAGTTAAGCTGGCCATATCATGGAACAGTGGCTGCAGTGCTGAATAAAATGTAGTTTTTATTTTGTAATATCACTATACATTATAAAGATATTAGTTTGTAAAGTTTAGATCAGGGGTGTCAAACTGCATTCCTCGAGGGCCTCAAACCATGCGTGTTTTCAAGATTTCCTTAGCATTGCACAAGGTGCTGGAATCATTCTCTGCAGGTGATTAAATTATCACCTGTGCAACACAAGGAAATCCAGAAAACATGACCTGTTTGCAGCCCTCAAGGAATGCAGTTTGACACCTCTGGTTTAGATTATAATTTAATTTGTCATTGTTCAACTAGTAGTGTGGACTTCTGAAGGCGTACACTTCTTTCAGTGCATGAAGTTGATCAGTCATAAGCAGACAGCATCATGCAGGAGAGAAAAGAACCCCCCCCCCCCTATTATTCTCACTGATCTTTGCAATAATGTGTAGAGATAAAGCAGAGCTGACCTATGTATCATTGCAAACATGGTTGTTGGAACCCATAACCAAGCAGGTAAACAGGGATAAGAGCACTGTGACCTGAGAACTAGCAAGAGTGTTAGATACAGTATACAACGTAGCACAGGCTCCTCCAACCTGGTAGAGGTGCTTTAAATAAGTGTATCCCAGCCATTGGCTGGGATCTCTTTAGGATGGTGCGCTGTCCCTTTAGGATGGTGGTACCACATTTGAGCACCCCAAGCACAGTGCCTGGGATCTGTAAGCCGTCTGCAGAACCCAGGCAGCAGCAGCAGCAGCAAGAGGATGAGGGAGAAGTGCAAGACCGCAATGGTGAGTGCTTTCAGCATCTCTGATGGGGGAGGGAGGCAGAGTGCAGAGACATCGGCACCACAGCAGCAGCAGGGGGGAGAAGTGCGGTACTACAGTGGTGAGAGGGAGTGCAGAGACGCCGGTGCTACAGTACCCCTCTTTACGCACCTTCTTTTTCAAGACCGCAAGAAATCTCTCCAAGAGGAGAGGGGATTGGATGTTATCCTTAGGCTCCCAGGACCTTTGCTCAAGATCAAACCCCTTCCAATCCACGAGAAAAAAAGTTTTTCCTCTTACCCTCTTGGTGGTCAGAATGTTCTCTACTCAAAAACATCTTCAGCTCTGATCAGAGCAGGAGTGGTGCCAGAATCATTAAAAAAAAGACTGCTGACCAGAGGTATAAGGAGAGACACAGGGAAAGAATTGGGAATCTGTAAAGAGGCCAGAAATTTGAGCTTATAGGCCACAGGATTAATCTGCTTCAGGATCTGGAATGGACAGCCAGATCTTGATCCCAAATATGAAACACAGGCGGAGCCACACGTCTCTTGTCTGTGTGTCTTTTCAAGCGTTCCGAGGACTTCAGTAAAGTGGTCTTGATGTCCTCCCAGATCCTAGAAAAGCCGTTGATGAGGGTTTCAGTAGAAGGAATCTCTGAGGTAGTGGAAACAGGAAACGGGATATTGGGGTGTTGAACACATACTACAAAAATCGGAGATTTGGCAGAAGATTCACTCACGTGATTGTTATACGAGAATTCAGCCCATGGCAGCAGTTAAGACCAGTCACAGCGGTGTGCATTGACGAAGTGCCATAGGAAGTTGGTCAGGATCTGATTGACCCACTCTACCTGGGCATTATAAATGGGGTTGGGACCATCAGTTGTGTTGAGCAGAAGTCTGGTGGATACACAGCTGATAGTCCTACTGAATAGACTTAGAATTTGTATTATGGCAAGAAAAAAGCAGCTAAGTAAAGAAAAATGAATGGCCATCATTACTTTAAGAAATGAAGGTCAGTCAGTCTGAAAAATTGGGAAAACTTTGAAAGTGTCTCCAAGTGCAGTGGCAAAAACCATCAAGCGCTACAAAGAAATTGGCTCACATGAGTACCGCCCGAGGAAAGGAAGACCAAGAGTCACCTCTGCTTCTGAGGATAAGTTTATCCGAGTCACCAGCCTCAGAAATCGCAGGTTAACAGCAGCCCAGATTAGAGACCAGGTCAATGCCACACAGAGTTCTAGCAGCAGACACATCTCTACAACAACTGTTAAGAGGAGACTTTGTGCAGCAGGCCTTCAGGGTAAAATAGCTGCTAGGAAACCACTGCTAAGGACAAGCAACAAGCAGAAAAGACTTGTTTGGGCTAAAGAACACAAGGAATGGACATTAGACCAGTGGAAATCTGTGCTTTGGTCTGATGAGTCCAAAATTGAGATCTTTGTTTCCAACCACCATGTCTTTGTGCGACGCAGAAAAGGTGAACGGATGGACTCTACATGCCTGGCTCCCACCGTGAAGCATAGAGGAGGAGGTGTGATTGTGTGGGGGTGCTTTGCTGGTGACACTTTTGGGGATTTATTCAAAATTGAAGGCATACTAAACCAGCATGGCTACCACAGCATCTTGCAGCGGCATGCTATTCCATCCGGTTTGCGTTTAGTTGGACAATCATTTATTTTTCAACAGGACAATGACCCCAAACACACCTCCAGGCTGTGTAAGGGCTATTTGACCAAGAAGGAGAGTGATGGGGTGGTACGCCAGATGACCTGGCCTCCACAGTCACCAGACCGAAACTCATTGGAGATGGTTTGTGGTGAGCTGGACCGCAGAGTTAAGACAAAACAGCCAACAGTGCTAAGCATCTCTGGGAACTCCTTCAAGATTGTTGGAAGACCATTTCCGGTGACTACCGCTTGAAGCTAATCAGGAGAATGCCAAGAGTGTGCAAAGTTGTCATCAAAGCAAAAGTCGGCTACTTTGAAGAACCTAGAATATAAGATATAATTTCAGTTGTTTCACACTTTTTTGTTAAGTTAACTTTTTTTCAAGCAGCTGCTTGAAAAATGATTTTGTATCCGAAACGTTGCCATGCCGTTCAGGTAATAAAGTCCACTTTTTTTTCTATTTTTTGTGCTCCTTTTTTATTTTGTTCATATTGTTGGAAGTCATTGGACTTCTGGCCGGGAAAGCTTTGCACTGTGCTAAGGTATTTTGTAGATGCTGTTCCAATTTTGTGTATATATATATATATATATATATATATATATAACCACTGGATGCATAACTTCTAGCAAGAATCACCACTCATCCAGAGCCAGTTTAATCGCTAACAGATCTCGATCACCTGTAGAGTAATTGCGTTCAGGGACCAAGAAGATCTTGGAAAAGAAGTCGCAGGTCACCATGCGGCCAGAGGATAGACTTCTGAGTAAGAATGGCTCTGGCTCCTGAAGAAGCATCCACCTCTAGAAAAAACTGTTTGTTATTGTACAGACGATGCAGCAAAGGAGCTGAGGAGAAGGCCAGTTTTAAAGACAAAAAGGTGTTCTCTGCCTCTGGAGTCCATACCTTTGGATAGGCCACCTTGCGGGTCAGAGCAAAATAGGAGAAGTACAAGAGGAGAAATTTGGAATAAACTGGCGGTAATAGTTTGTGATTCTGAGAAACCCACTTTAAGACAGCAGATACCTTCATTGGATCCATTTTTAAGCTGGTCTCGGAGACAGTGTACCCAAGAAATGGTAGAGAGGTCTGTTCGAAGATGCACTTTTCATATTTGGTGTACAGATGGTGCTTCCTTAATCTCTGCAGGAACTGGTGAACATCCCTTTGGTGTGAAGGCAGATCGGGAGAGAACACCAAGATGTCGTCTAGTTATACAACCATACTCGAGTAGAGAAGATCTCGGAAGATATCATTCACCAGCTCTTGAAAGATGGCAGGTGCATAACAGAGACCAAAGGGCATTACCCGATTCTCATAATGGCCATCTCGGGTGTTAAAGACTGTCTTCCATTCATCTCCTTGACGTATTCGCATTAGGTTGTATGTCTCATGAAGGTTGAGCTTCATGAAATCTCTGGAACTTTCAAGACTGTCAATGAACTTGGAGATGAGAGGCTCAGGGTATTTATGCTTGATAGTAATTTGATTGAAGCCCCTGTAGTCGATACAAGGTTGCAGAGACGTCCTTTCTCTTCACAAAAAGAAACCTGCTTCAGCTGGGAGGGGGAGAGGGGGGGGGAGATTTCCGGTTAATTCCCCTGGCTGGGTTCTCTTCAACATATTCAGACATGGCACAGGTTTCAGCCTGTGACAGAGGATAGATTTGGCCTCGTGGCAGGGAAGGACCTGGAAGAAAATCAAGAGGACAGTCATAAGGCCTATGGGGTGGTAGAGTCTCAGCCTCCTTTCTTATCAAAGACATCAGTGTACGTTCATAAGGCTGTAGGCAAGCCAGGTAAATTAGAAGGTGAAGCTGGAGATCGAGCAGGACAAATGAGACACTCCTGACCACAACAGTGCACTTCTTTGGATCTCCAATCCAAGACTAGTTCATGTTTTCAGAGCCACGGCAGACCTAGGAGCAGAGGGTGAGACAGATCCGACAGCACATAAAGAGGAATCTTATCCGAGTATAGCAATTCTACTCAAAGTTCTACAGGCTCAGTCATGAATAGGATGGTTTCGGAAAGGGATTTTCCACCAACGGATCAGGTAGACGTTGGATCGGAATCTGATATCAGTCCACAATGGTCTGTAGAATTAGGTTACCTGTGGAGATAGAGCTGAGGTAGGCCGACTCAGCAAAATGAGTGCTGCCACAGGACATGGACACTGACAAAGTCAACAACAGGGTGACCTCTCCAACAAACCTAGGGCTCAGGAGTTTCCTGGTCTCTCCAGGCAGGAGCAGATTGCATGCTCAGGACTGCCAAAATAGAAGCACCTTCCCTCAGACTGGCAAAACTCCTGATGGTGCTTGATCATCTTCAACTGGTCTACCTGCATGGACTCAGGAGACGATGCTGGAGCTAAGGCTTGCTGCAAGACTGGTCTTTGAAAGATTGCAGCCAGACATACAGGTCTGCTCTCGCAGATCACCTTCTTGGAATGCACCTGAAACGATGTTTATCTGAGCTGCTAAAGCCAACAGGTCATCCAGTAAGATAGGTAAATCACAACTGGCCAATTCATTCTTGATTCACTCAGACAGGCCATCTCAGAAAGTGGCTACTGGAGCCTCATTACTCCAGGAGAGTTGAGAGTGCAGAAACATACAGACATCTTCCACACCCTTGCATTAGTATTGAACTGTTGGATTGTGAGATTGTGTTGAAGACAAAATGTAAATTACTGTCTTGTTTAACCATCTATATGAAACTCTGTCTAATCCAAATGTGAATGCCATACAGTCTGATGCCAGTTATATGTCATGTCTATTCAACTACTACCTCAGTAAAAGACTTTCTGTTAACTATAGTGGCCTCTTCTGCTTCCTTGCCAGTCCCCTCCACCACACTACATTGCAGGCTGCTGCCTTCATCCCCCTAAGGTGCAATGCGAATGGATGAGTGAAGACATTGTCACTGCATGACTTGTTTCACAGGTGTTCAGGCTTTCCAAACTGTCCTCAGCCAAACTAAAACTTACATGGCCACTGGAAACTTCACCAACCCTGAGAAAAATGCAGATACAACGTTGCATATTTACTGTACAATCAAAAACTACAGTGAAGCTATTTAATAAATCTGACTGAGCAAAGCATAATGGAAAAGATGGAAATAGAAAAAATGGAATAAAAACAGGATGTCTTTGTTTAAAACAGTAGTAAAATGTTTTTAAAACAAAGTCATCCAGTCCTTAAGTGACATCTGGCACACAGGGTATGAAACATTCACTGCTTTGTTGGGGGGTGGGATAAAGATAGGGTGGTAATTCCAAAGAGTTCCTGGTTACAAAACATCAAACTCACATGTCATTCTCCATGGATTTACCTAAGAATAATTACTACCCTAATGGGAAAGCTGCATCTTAAGATGATAAAATATATGGTAATTCCATCATCCAAGGTCAAAGGAAGGAACTGTCTGATGGTAACAGGAAAGTCAAACATGGTACGAGGACTTTACTAAACCACTATGGGAGTTGTTGGTACGTTAAAGAGGATTTCCTATCTGACATATACAAATGACCATATATAAGTGGACAGAGGTTACAGACAACTTTTGTTTATGATGACTGTTTATCTTGCTGAGAATACAGTATATGAAGTGCAGTATATTAGTTGGCTAAGTCGCAGGTGTTGTACAGACTTAAATAACATTCATGATCCCTGCAGTGTATGTAGCTTACACCATGACCAAAGTAAAAACAAAAGTAGGACATCAGGGGTGTAAAATGAATTTATTCAAATGAAATATTGTTGCATCATTCATTGGGAGCTATGATTTTTCGATCTATAACATAAGAAATTTTTTTCTAGAATGCACATATAGCTCCGAGTACGACTCATAGACTTAACTGTTATGATCCGGTGACCTTGGAGCAGCATGAAAACTTTCCCTGGAGTAGGTGGTAACTATACTGACCGCAAATCCTGATCTTAACACCGCAACTAGAAGTAGCCGTGGGGTGTACCTAACAAACCCTAGACACCTCGTCACAGCCGGAGGACTAGATACCCCTATAGATGGAAATAGGAATACTACCTTGCCTCAGAGCAGAACCCCAAAGGATAGGCAGTCCCCCACAAACATTGGCTGTGAGTAAGAGAGGAAAGACAAACACAGGCAGAAAACAGGATTTAGCACAAGAGGCCACTCTAGCTAAAATAGGAAAGGATAGAACAGAGTCCTGTGCGGTCAGTATTAAAACCCTTCCAAAAATATCCACAGCAGATTATACAAAAAATTCCTCCATCTAACTAAAGACGTGGAACGTATATCTGCAACTCCAGAGACTCCTACACTCAGAGCAGGAATACAATCAAAAAACAAGCACACAGCTTGTGTGCCATAGAAAAAGAAACAGACACTTATCTTTGCTGAATTGGCAGCTAAGCAGGAGAAGCCAGACAGGGATCCAACACTTCCCAAGAAAGATTGACAACTGGAAAGGACCAATGAGTCCTGCAAACCTAAATACCCCAGTCAGAATTGCAATCAGCAGATACACCTGTCCAGGACTGCAGGCCAGGGACAACTGCATTACCACCTACAACCACCGGAGGGAGCCCAAAAGCAGAATTCACAACACTTAACATGCTACTTGACCCATTTGTCCGACCTGCATTCCATGGCTAATTGACACACAGCTCAATCATTAGAGATGAACAGACTAATCCGCTACAAATCAACTGCAAATTTGAACAATTTGGGATCCACTTTGCATGGTTTGCAAAAAAAAAATTCCAGGCACGATTTCACACACTGCAGAAGATGGCAGCAGCCAGAAAGAGAGCTCTTGTTGTCATGCTCAGTCAAAAGACTTTCCCATAATACCTTGCAGCTATCATATCCCAAAATCTGGTACAGCAAATAAGGGGGCACTATCAAAACCACTAGAAAAAAAAATAAGGGCAGGCCAAGCAGCAGCCATTTGTTACAGGATGGGAGGTCAGATCATTACACATACGGGCCTTAATCAGATTGTGGTGAACTTTGTGAGCAGGTTGCGGGATGCAGTGACGGACAGGAGACAAAGCAAGGGTTAACGTATTTACTATAACAAAAATGTAATCCACATAGGGAGATAAACAGTTTCAAGAGGGGTAAAGTGGGTACTATGAAATAGAGGGTATGCGGGTTGGGGGTAAGGCAGGTTTCACAAGCAGTAAAAGTTCTTAAGGTGCAACTTATCCGATCAGACGACTTCCAGACTGTAGAGTCCATGATAGTGCCAACAACAGTCAGCGCGGAGTTGATCCGGTGTAGTCCTTAAGACTAAGGCCGGGGTCAGACCAAGCGTAGCAAAATACAGTCCGTTTTTTATGGCTGAGATACGCAGAAATGTTCCCTGAACAGTGTTCCATGTGTAATCCATTGTCAAGGTGTGGTAGCATATTTTGCGCATGTCATCCTCCGTATGTAATCCGTATAGCATCCATACTGCGTTTTTTCCTCGCAACCTTCCAAAATGGACAGTTAACAGTTTTCAGGCCTGAAATTAATTTAAATCATCATCAGCAACCCTATTTAAGGCCCCTGCAACAGGTGGGAGCCTCCAATCTGGCCATTTTGTTGCTGTGCTTCTGTTGGTGTGTTGGTGGTTCTTTGGCAACATGTCTAACCTTCTGCATTTCACCCCAACAGAGCGTGTGTTATATAAACTGGGTGGTGTCACGCCACTTTGGCCAGCCATACCCAGTGATAGTGGATCTGAGGAGGAGGAGAAGAATGTGGGTCAATCCGCTTTTGAGGCAACTTCTCACTAAAGGCCATTTTCACCGGCTATATGCATCTCTGCGGACACATCCCGAAAATTTTTTCCAGTACTGTCGCATGAGTATGGCCACCTTTGATATTTTGTTGGAGACAGTGCGACCTGGAATAACATTTCAGGACACCAGGATGCGGAAATGTATATCTGCAGAGGAACATCTTCTCCTTGCTTTACGGTATGTATTCCTCATCCTCACATACTCTATGTTGATGATGCTTTTCTAATATAAATGTGTTATTTAGTTATGCTTAGCAGCTGATGTAAATTGAGTAATAATATATTGTATGTACAATCTCTACTAAAATATTAGTAAGAATATGTAGTTAATGTTAAAATCACATAGCCAGAGTTAATTTTTGAATGTACTGCTAGCCTGGTTTGTTAGTGCCACACAGTACTTGTGTTGTATATGATTTTTTAAAAGCATTAACTTTGTTAATTGTGATTTTTGTCTGCTTTCAGCTTCCTGACAATTCGCCTTTCTTATGCTGCCCTACATATTGAATTTTTAATTTGGAGGTCTACTATCTCGGCATAGTCCAGGCTACGTGTGGAAATTTGGTCCAGACTACATGAACTGATCATGCCTGTGCCCAAGATGGAAGACAGGATGTGGATTGCCTGTGGGTTTCAGGAGCATTGTCAATTCCCAAATTGCATTGGAGCCCTTGATGGGAAACACATCCGTGTGCGTAAGCCGCCAAATTCCGGGTCCAAATTCCATAATTATAAACAGTATTTTTCGGTAGTGCTGTTAGCTGTGGTTGACAGTCACTATATCTACTATAATTGTAGATATTGGGGCCTATGGGAGAACTGGAGACTCTAGAGTCTTCAATTCTTCCATTATGGGTCATGGCTGCGCAATAACCAGTTGGACCTACCACCACCACGTCAACTTCCAGGCTCCAATGTAGAAGCTGTGCCGTATGTCCTTGTGGCAGATGAGGCCTTCCAATTAACAAGGCATGTCATGAGGCCATATCCTCGTTGAAACCTGAACCACCGGTGGCGGATATTAAGCTTACGTCTATCACGGGCACAGCGACTGGTGGAGTGCGCCTTTGGCATTCTTTGTGCCAAATGGCGGGTCCTCCAGTCAGCCATTCAGCTGAGTGAAGGCAATGTCAACGAAGTAATCAAAGCTTGTGTAGTCCTACATAATTTCACAAGACTTCATGAATGCTCCTCAGCTGATGGTGCTGAAGGTGTGTTGCCCAATGTGGGTAGTCCTACACCAAATGTTATCCCTCAGCATCGTCCACTTTCAGGACTCAAAGTCCGTGATATTTTAACTAATTATTTTCTTACACCTCAGGGTGCTACTCCGTGGCAAGATAATGCTGTCTTCATGTTATAATTTCAAAATGTGGTAAAATTTCGTTTTTGTGTTTTCGTTTTTCACTCCCTTCCTTCCCAGAGCCATCACTTTTTTATTTTTTCATCAATATGGTCATGTGAGGGCTTATTTTTTGTGGGACGAGTTGTACTTTTGAACAACACCATTGGTTTTACCATGTCTTTTACTAGAAAAAAAAATTCAAAGTGCGGTGAAATTGCAAAAAAAGTGCAATCCCACACTTGTTTTTTAATTGGCTTTTTTGCTAGCTTCACTAAATGCTAGAACTGACCTGCCATTATAATTCTCCAGATCATTACGATTTCATAGATACCTAACATGTCTAGGTTGTTTTTTATCTAGAGAAAAAAAATTCAAAACTTTGCTAAAAAAAATAAATAAAAAATGCGCCATTTTCCCGATACCCGTAGCGTCTTCATTTTCGTGATCTGGGGTCGGGTGATTTTTTTGCGTGCCGAGCTGACGTTTTTAATGATACCACTTTTATGCAGATAACGTTCTTTTGATCGCCCGTTATTGCATTTTAATGCAATGTCGTGGCGACCAAAAAAACGTAATTCTGGCGTTTCAATTTTCTTCTCGCTACGCCGTTTAGCGATCAGGTTAATCCTATTTTTTTATTGATAGATTGGGCGATTCTGAACGCGGCGATACCTTTTTATTGTTTTATTTTGGATGGGGCGAAAGGGGGGTGATTTCAACTTTTATATATTTTTTATTTTTTACATATTTTTAAAAACTTTTCTTTTAACTTTTGCCATGCTTCAATAGCCTCCATGGGAGGCTAGAAGCTGGCATAGCTTGATCGGCTATGAAACATAACAGCGATCAGCAGATCGCTGCTATGTACAGTAGCTGAAATGCAGGCTTGCTATGAGCGCCGACCACAGGGGGCGCTCACAGCAGGCCGGCATCAGTAATCATAGAGGTCTCAAGGACCTCTATGGTTACCATCCTGATGAGGTCATTTCCGTCCGCGCGTCGGTTAAATGCCACTGTCAGCGTTTGACAGCGGCATTTAACAGGTTAATAGCGACGGATGAATCGCGATTTCACCTGCTGCTATTGCGCGCACATGTCAGCTGTACAAAACACCGCCGGAGCCCACATCAAAGCAGGGGACCCGACATGCGCCGTACTAGTACGGGCATGTCGAAAAGGGGTTAAGTTACTGTGTGTGTTGATTTTACTTATTTAAGAGATGGTTTAGAATCTAATAATTATGTATGGTGTATTAATGATTGTTCGAACAAACTTAAATTGGCTTTTGAAAGGTTTTTTATAATGCCCAAAAAACAAATACTTATTATCCAAAACCATATTTACCTCATAAGGCTTTTATGGCCATATAAATTTGGCCTAACATATATCTAATATATAAAGCTGAATGTGTGTGTGTGTATGTATGTATGTATGTATGTCCGGGATTGGCATCTGCACCGTCGCAGCTACAGTCACAAAATTTTGCACAGTCACACGTCTCAACCCCGAGAGCATCATAGGCTATGTTGTGAGGTGAAATTTTAACCCCGCGCGTTCCAATTCACCAAACAATTTTGCCCCTATCTACATAATGGGGAAAAAGTGAAAGGAAAAGTGTTGGAGGCAAATTGACAGCTGCCAGATGTGAACAAGGGGGACTTAAAGGGAGGGTGCCGTGATTTTAGTTTTTGTATTAATAATTATTGATTATATAATCAATTATTTTTAATACAAAAGTAAATGTAGTACTTTAATACTTTTTTATTTATTCATTTTTACTTTTGCCACTGGAGGCCGCCATTTTCATTAGTGTGGGTGTAAGTGTCTGGGCACGACACTTGCACACCTCACTTACGGCAGCCATGGGCATAGGAGCCAACAGTCGGGCTCCGACCGCTTCTCCTGCCTCTCAGCTGTGACTTGGGCACGCCACCTGGGCTGCTACGTCACAGCTGTGAGAGGAGATCGCGGCCATTTTGTTTTTTTCCTCTGTCATCGCACACACAGCTCAGTGTGTGCGATCATAGCAGGAGCTGCCAGGGAGAAGCTGCTGCTGGGAGCGAGGTTCGGGGTGAGTATCTGCAGCCAGGAGCTGTGATTGCAGCCTGTACTTAGTATTACAGTACAGGCTGCAATCACTGCTCACTGCCGTTCAGAGCAGAGCAAGGAGATCGTCACACTGCTCTGCCCTGAACATGACTCAGCACTTCGTGGAAGAGGACTGAAGGTAAGTACAGAGTTTTTATTTTCTTATGCATCTACCACTGCTACCTGTCCCTATATACCACTGCTACCAGCCCTTATATACTACTGCTACCTGCCCCTATATACCACTGCTACCTGCCCCTATATACCACTGCTACCTGCTCCTATATACCACTGCTACCTGCTCCTATATACCACTGCTACCACCCACTAAATACCACTGCTACCTGCCACTATATACCACTGCTACCTGCTCCTATATACCACTGCTACCTGCTCCTATATACCACTGCTACCTGCTCCTATATACCACTGCTACCAGCCACTATATACCACTGCTACCAGCCACTATATACCACTGCTACCTGCCACTATATACCACTGCTACCTGCCACTATATACCACTGCTACCTGCCCCTATATACCACTGCTACCAGCCACTATATACCACTGCTACCTGCCCCTATATACCACTGCTACCAGCCACTATATACCACTGCTACCAGCCACTATATACCACTGCTACCTGCCCCTATATACCACTGCTACCTGCCCCTATATACCACTGCTACCTGCCCCTATATACCACTGCTACCTGCTCCTATATACCACTGCTACCTGCTCCTATATACCACTGCTACCAGCCACTATATACCACTGCTACCAGCCACTATATACCACTGCTACCTGCCACTATATACCACTGCTACCTGCTCCTATATACCACTGCTACCTGCTCCTATATACCACTGCTACCTGCTCCTATATACCACTGCTACCAGCCACTATATACCACTGCTACCAGCCACTATATACCACTGCTACCTGCCACTATATACCACTGCTACCTGCCCCTATATACCACTGCTACCAGCCACTATATACCACTGCTACCTGCCCCTATATACCACTGCTACCAGCCACTATATACCACTGCTACCAGCCACTATATACCACTGCTACCTGCCCCTATATACCACTGCTACCTGCCCCTATATACCACTGCTACCTGCCCCTATATACCACTGCTACCAGCCCCTATATACCACTGCTACCAGCCCCTATATACCACTGCTACTAGCCCCTATATACCACTGCTACTAGCCCCTATATACCACTGCTACCTGCCCCTATATACCACTGCTACTAGCCCCTATATACCACTGCTACTAGCCCCTATATACCACTGCTACCAGCCCCTATATACCACTGCTACCAGCCCCTATATACCACTGCTACCAGCCCCTATATACCACTGCTACCTGCCCCTATATACCACTGCTACCAGCCACTATATACCACTGCTACCAGCCACTATATACCACTGCTACCAGCCACTATATACCACTGCTACCTGCCCCTATATACCACTGCTACCTGCCCCTATATACCACTGCTACCTGCCCCTATATACCACTGCTACCTGCCCCTATATACCACTGCTACCTGCTCCTATATACCACTGCTACTAGCCCCTATATACCACTGCTACCTGCCCCTATATACCACTGCTACCAGACCCTATATACCACTGCTACCAGACCCTATATACC
Source organism: Ranitomeya imitator (assembly GCF_032444005.1). Lineage (NCBI taxonomy): Eukaryota > Metazoa > Chordata > Amphibia > Anura > Dendrobatidae > Ranitomeya > Ranitomeya imitator. Next base: position 130,246,314 of record NC_091286.1, read on the forward strand.
ACTGCTACCAGCCCCTATATACAACTGCTACCAGCCCCTATATACCACTGCTACCTGCCCCTATATACCACTGCTACCTGCCCCTATATACCACCGCTACCTGCCTCTGTATACCACCGCTGCCTGCCTCTGTATACCATCTACCACTGCTGCCTGCCTCTATATACCATCTACCACTGCTGCCTGTCTCTATATACCATCTACCACTGCTGCCTGCCTCTATATACCATCTACCACTGCTGCCTGTCTCTATATACCATCTACCACTGCTGCCTGCCTCTATATACCATCTACCACTGCTGCCTGCCTCTATATACCATCTACCACTGCTACCTATCTCCTGTGTAGCTAATCTAGTCTTGTGTAGCTAATCCTGTCCTGTGTACAGTATCACACAAGATAGGATTAGATACACGGCGCAGCACAGTATCACACAGGACAGGATTAGATACACGGCTCACCAGTCAGTATCTAATCCTCTCCTATGTACTCCTCTCCCCCCTGCGTGTCTTTCCCCATTGTGGTTTATTATTTTTGTTGTGGGAGATGAGGGAGTCGAGGATTATGCGTTCGGTATGGTATAAAAAAGATTAATAAAGGACTTTATTCTGGCCGAGTCTTTATTTACAATACATGTGAGATCTATGTGGCGGCATTATGGGTGATCTATATGGCGGTATTATGTGAGAAGCATATGGTGGTATGTGAGAACACTGGCAGTATTATGTGTGATCTATATGGTGGTATGTGAGAACACTGGCGGTATTATGTGTGATCTATATGGCGGTATGTGAGAACACTGGCGGTATTATGTGAGAAGCATATGGTGGTATGTGAGAACACTGGCGGTATTATGTGTGATCTATATGGTGGTATGTGAGAACACTGGCGGTATTATATGTGATCTACATGGTGGTATGTGAGAACACTGGCGGTATTATATGTGATCTATATGGAGGTATGTGAGAACACTGGCGGTATTATGTGTGATCTATATGGTGGTATGTGAGAACACTGGCGGTATTTTATATGTGATCTATATTGAGGTATGTGAGAACACTGGCGGTATGTGTGATCTATATGGTGGTATGTGAGAACACTGGCGGTATTATGTGTGATCTATATGGTGGTATGTGAGAACACTGGCGGTATTGTGTGATCTACAGTGGGGCAAAAAAGTATTTAGTCAGTCAGCAATAGTGCAAGTTCCACCACTTAAAAACATGAGAGGCGTCTATAATTTACATCATAGGTAGACCTCAACTATGGGAGACAAACTGAGAAAAAAAAATCCAGAAAATCACATAGTCTGTTTTTTTAACATTTTATTTGCATAATATGGTGGAAAATAAGTATTTGGTCAGAAACAAAATTTCATCTCATTACTTTGTAATATATCCTTTGTTGGCAATGACAGAGGTCAAACGTTTTCTGTAAGTCTTCACAAGGTTGCCACACACTGTTGTTGGTATGTTGGCCCATTCCTCCATGCAGATCTCCTCTAGAGCAGTGATGTTTTTGGCTTTTTGCTTGGCAACACGGACTTTCAACTCCCTCCAAAGGTTTTCTATAGGGTTGAGATCTGGAGACCTTGAAATGCTTCTTACGAAGCCACTCCTTCGTTGCCCTGGCGGTGTGCTTTGGATCATTGTCATGTTGAAAGACCCAGCCACGTTTCATCTTCAATGCCCTTGCTGATGGAAGGAGGTTTGCACTCAAAATCTCACGATACATGGCCCCATTCATTCTTTCATGTACCCGGATCAGTCGTCCTGGCCCCTTTGCAGAGAAACAGCCCCAAAGCATGATGTTTCCACCACCATGCTTTACAGTAGGTATGGTGTTTGATGGATGCAACTCAGTATTCTTTTTCCTCCAAACACGACAAGTTGTGTTTCTACCAAACAGTTCCAGTTTGGTTTCATCAGACCATAGGACATTCTCCCAAAACTCCTCTGGATCATCCAAATGCTCTCTAGCAAACTTCAGACGGGCCCGGACATGTACTGGCTTAAGTAGTGGAACACGTCTGGCACTGCAGGATCTGAGTCCATGGTGGCGTAGTGTGTTACTTATGGTATGCCTTGTTACATTGGTCCCAGCTCTCTGCAGTTCATTCACTAGGTCCCCCCGCGTGGTTCTGGGATTTTTGCTCACCGTTCTTGTGATCATTCTGACCCCACGGGGTGGGATTTTGCGTGGAGCCCCAGATCGAGGGAGATTATCAGTGGTCTTGTATGTCTTCCATTTTCTAATTATTGCTCCCACTGTTGATATCTTCACTCCAAGCTGGTTGGCTATTGCAGATTCAGTCTTTCCAGCCTGGTGCAGGGCTACAATTTTGTTTCTGGTGTCCTTTGACAGCTCTTTGGTCTTCACCATAGTGGAGTTTGGAGTCAGACTGTTTGAGGGTGTGCACAGGTGTCTTTTTATACTGATAACAAGTTTAAACAGGTGCCATTACTACAGGTAATGAGTGGAGGAAAGAGGAGACTCTTAAAGAAGAAGTTACAGGTCTGTGAGAGCCAGAAATCTTGATTGTTTGTTTCTGACCAAATACTTATTTTCCACCATAATATGCAAATAAAATGATAAAACACAGACAATGTGATTTTCTGGATTTTTTTTTTCTCAGTTTGTCTCCCATAGTTGAGGTCTACCTATGATGTAAATTACAGACGCCTCTCATCTTTTTAAGTGGTGGAACTTGCACTATTGCTGATTGACTAAATACTTTTTTGCCCCACTGTATATGGTGGTATGTGAGAACACTGGCGGTATTATGTGTGATCTATATGGTGGTATTATGTGAGAACTGTATGACAGTATTGTGTGATCTATTTGATAGTATTGTGTGTGATCTATATGGCGGTATTATGCGAGAACACTATGGCAGTATTATCTTCAGAAAGCGGACCCATTCTATGGTGGTTCTGGCTGAGCACCTGCACGCGGGTCTGGGGTAATAGAGGCTAAAGCATGACCTCCAGTTAGGTGCAGTCAGGGTTGGTGAGGCGGCTGAAGAGAGGGGTCTCATTTTTATCGTTACTATATGGCTACATTTCCTTCCCAGCATCACCCCGACTGCGCCTGTCGCCTCGCTTTCACACATTGCCAGGACAGGATGGAGAAGACAGGATCTGAGGAGGGGAATGGGGTCTGTATGCAAAGTCTGGATCAGACCAGGCCATCAATCCGCAGAAATGTTTCCTGGATTTCTGTGGAGCAGACGGTCCATCCATGTGTATAAAAGACAGCGCTCTATGTACAATCCCTGGCTGCTCCGCGCACCAAACAGGGGGCCCCTATAGACCAGCACACTGCTCTCCTGAAATACTCTGTGCTGCTGTCACCCTGCTCCCTCCACCATATATCTCCCAGAATCCTTTTGCTGCCTGCCATCCTCGGTGACTGTCTACTTGTCAGTATAAGGCTGCCTTCATACTATCATTATTTGGTCAGTATTTTACCTCAGTATTTGTAGCCAAAACCAGGAGTGGGTGATAAATGCAGACGTGGTGCATATGTTTCTATTATACTTTTCCTCTATTTGTTCCACTCCTGGTTTTGGCTTACAAATACTGAGGTAAAATACTGACCAAATACTGATAGTGTGATGGCAGCCATACTCTGCAGTCACCAACAAAATGGCTGCTCACTGGGTTCCTGAATATCATCCTCTCTAATCCCTTAGCAAACACCCAGAAGGGGAGGAGAGGAGACATCACACAGGTCAGCAGACTCCGCCCATAATTACAGCAGTGCAGTAATGTGAGCTAGTTGTACACTAGGTTTTTCTGAAATTTCAGCAGCTGCTCCCCCTAGTGTTGAAAAGTGGAAATTCCAAAACTTTTCAAATTATTTTTCATATTTTACTAAATTATAAACAAATGATAATATTTTTTAAGAAAATGTAATCATTAATTCTTTACATTTTTACAATTTCTGACAAAAAAATTTTTTTGATGGCACCTTCCCTTTAAAGAATGAGAGTGATGGCACCAAAGAGTATATACCGTACAGCTGCTAAGGTGGGGCCCCGACATGGGATACTCACCACACACGGGGATATGAACACACACACAAAATGCGCCACACACTACCACGTGCTTGAACACATATGCCACCCTCAGCACACATTTCACCACACATACACCAACCTCGCCACAAAAAAGTCGAAACACAAAAGTCGCCGCTCAAAACTCGCCACGCGCAAAACTCACCACATGCAAAACTAGGCTCACGCAAAACTCGCCACACGTGCAAAACTCACCTCATGGAAAACTCGCCACACGCAAAACTTGCACACGCGGTAAAATTGCCACATGCACAAAAATTGCAACACATGCAAAAATTGCCTCACACAAAACTTGCACATACTCAAAATGCACCACACATAAAACTCGCCACGCGCAAAACTCGCCATGCACAACACTTGCTGTACACAACTTGCTACACTAACCTGTCACATGCAACTTGACATATAAAAAGTTGCTACACGCATATCGCCACACAAAACTCATCTCACAAAAGTCGCTACATGCATGTCGCCACATGCAACTCAACACACACAACTTGACACATGAAACTCGCCCTAAAACACACACAAGTCTGGTATTATCCTTCAACAATAAAAATCTGATTAATAAGCAGACAAACTACAAGAGCAACAAATGTACCATATAGGAAATATGGCAGCTGTCAGTCACATGACCTGTCTATTATGTGTATGTGTGAGCTAATATATACTGCCAGGGGGGAGGGCTTCCTGTTGGCTGGGTATTTATCAGGCTGCCAATTTAGCTTACAAATACTGAGGTAAAAATACTGACCAAATAACGTGTGAACGTGGTCTAATACAGGAGGAGATGACACACAGATATATACTATATACAGGAGGAGATGACACACAGGTATATACTATATACAGGAGAGATGACACACAGGTATATACTATATACAGGAGGAGATGACACACAGGTATATACTATATACAGGAGCAGATGACACACAGGTGTATACTATATACAGAAGGAGATGACACACAGGTATATACTATATACAGGAGATGACACACAGGTACATACTATATACAGGAGATGACACACACGTATATACTATATACAGGGGAGATGACACACAGGTATATACTATATACAGGAGGAGATGACATACAGGTATATACTAAATACAGCAGGACTTGACACACAGTTATATACTATATACTCTACATCCCCTTCTCCATGCGAGTGGCGGTGGTGTATCGTCCTCCCGGCCCCTCTCATCAGTTCCTGGATCACTTTGCCACCTGGCTTCCACACTTTCTCTCCTGTGACACCCCCACCCTTATCATGGGTGATTTCAACATCCCCATTGCCTCTCCCCTCTCCCCATCTGCTTCTCACCTTTTATCTCTATCCTCCTCTTTTGGCCTCTCGCAGCATACTAACTCTCCAACACATGAAGATGGAAACTCCCTTGACTAGGTCTTCTCCCGACTTTGCTCAGTGGATGATTTCACAAACTCCCCTCTCCCGCTCTCAGACCACAACCTTCTTTCATTCTCTATCAAGAACTGCCATCCTGCTCAGGTCACCCCCACTTTCCACACTTATAGAAACATACAGGCCATTAACACCCAGAAACTTATGAAGAACTTGCAGTCCTCATTGGCCCCTATCTCCTCCATCTCATGTCCTGATTCTGCAATGAAGCATTACAATGAAACCCTGCAAAGTGCTCTGGATGAAGCTGCTCCTCCTATACATAAAACAACTCGGCACAGACGGCAACAACCGTGGCACACGCTGCAAACACGTTTCCTGCAGCGGTGCTCCAGGTGCGCAGAACGTCTGTGGAGAAAATCTAATCTACCCGAAGATTTCATCCATTATAAGTTCATGCTAAAGACATACAATTCTGCCTTTCACCTCTCCAAACAAACCTACTTCAACACCCTCATCACCTCCCTGTCCAATAACCCTAAACGTCTCTTTGACACGTTCCAGTCCCTACTCAACCCAAGAGAGCAGGCCCCAACCACGGATCTCCGTGCTGACGATCTGGCCAATTACTTCAAAGAAAAAATTGACCACATTCGACAGGAAATCATCTCCCAATCTCTTCATACCATGCACTGTCCTCCCTCCCCCACTGCATCTAGTTCACTCTCTGACTTTGAAGCAGTTACAGAAGAAGAAGTAAGCAGGCTCCTTGCATCTTCTCGCCCGACCACTTGCACCAGTGACCCCATTCCATCACATCTCCTCCAGTCCCTTTCCCCGGCTGTCACCTCTCACCTAACAAAAATATTCAACCTTTCCCTCACTTCCGGTATTTTTCCCTCCTCATTTAAGCATGCCATCATACATCCATTACTTAAAAAACCATCCCTCGATCAAAACTGTGCCGCTAATTATAGACCTGTCTCTAATCTTCCCTTCATCTCTAAACTCCTCGAACGCCTGGTCCACTCCCGTCTTACCCGCTATCTCTCAGATAACTCTCTTCTCGACCCTCTTCAATCTGGCTTCCGCTCTTTACACTCTACTGAAACTGCCCTCACTAAAGTCTCTAATGACCTACTAACAGCTAAATCTAATGGTCACTACTCCATGCTAATTCTCTTGGATCTCTCTGCAGCATTCGACACTGTGGATCATCAGCTCCTCCTCACTATGCTCCGCTCCATCGGCCTCAAGGACACCGTTCTCTCCTGGTTCTCCTCCTATCTCTCTGACCGATCCTTCACTGTATGTTTTGCTGGTTCCTCCTCCTCTCACCTTCCCCTTACTGTTGGGGTTCCTCAAGGATCAGTCCTAGGCCCCCTCCTCTTCTCGTTGTATACTGCCCCTATTGGACAAACAATCAGTAGATTTGGTTTCCAGTACCATCTCTATAATGACGACACCCAATTATACACTTCTTCTCCTGATATCACACCGACCTTTTTAGAAAACACCAGTGATTGTCTTACCGCTGTCTCTAACATCATGTCCTCCCTCTATCTGAAACTAAACCTGTCAAAAACTGAACTCCTCGTGTTCTCTCCCTCTACTAACCCACCTTTGCCTGACATTGCCATCTCCGTGTGCGGTTCCACCATTACTCCAAAGCAACATGCCCGCTGCCTTGGGGTCATCCTTGATTCTGACCTTTCATTCACCCCCTACATCCGATCACTGGCTCGCTCTTCTTACCTGCATCTCAAAAACATTTCTAGAATTCGCCCTTTTCTTACTTTCGACTCTGCAAAAACTCTTACTGTTTCACTTATTCATTCTCGTCTGGACTATTGTAACTCTCTACTAATCGGCCTCCCTCTTGCAAAACTCTCCCCGCTCCAATCTGTCCTGAATGCTGCAGCCAGGATCATATTCCTCACCAACCGTTACACCGATGCCTCTACCCTGTGCCAGTCATTACACTGGCTACCCATCCACTCCAGAATCCAGTACAAAACTACTACCCTCATCCACAAAGCACTCCATGGCTCAGCACCACCCTACATCTCCTCCCTGGTCTCAGTCTACCACCCTACCCGTGCCCTCCGCTCCGCTAATGACCTCAGGCTAGCATCCTCAATAATCAGAACCTCCCACTCCCGTCTCCAAGACTTTACACGTGCTGCGCCGATTTTTTGGAATGCACTACCTAGGTTAATACGATTAATCCCCAATCCCCACAGTTTTAAGCGTACCCTAAAAACTCATTTGTTCAGACTGGCCTACCGCCTCAATGCATTAACCTAATGATCCCTGTGTGGCCTATTTATAATAAATTAAAAAAAAAAAAAAAAAAAGGTTCCTCGCATCATGTTCTCATACACTTTATGCAGTATTAGCCCTCTGTGTCTGTACTGCTACATACTGGTTCATGCAGCTTTACATGAACACCTGAGCCTTACACTATAGCTGGTCCGAATAACTAAAGCAATTGTTACCATCCACCTCTCGTGTCTCCCCTTTTCCCCATAGTTTGTAAGCTTGCGAGCAGGGCCCTCACTCCTCCTGGTATCTGTTTTGAACTGTATTTCTGTTATGCTGTAATGTCTATTGTCTGTACAAGTCCCCTCTATAACTTGTAAAGCGCTGCGGAATATGTTGGCGCTATATAAATAAAAATTATTATTATATTATTATTATTATATACAGGAGGAGATGACATACAGGTATATACTATATACAGGAGGAGATGACAACCTGGTATATACTATATACAGGGGAGATGACATACAGGTACATACTATATACAGGGGCGATGACACACGGGTATATACTATATACAGTGGAGATGACACACAGGTATATACTATATACAAGAGGAGATGACATACAGGTATATACTATATACAGGAGCAGATGATACACAGGTATATACTATATACAGGAGATGACTTACAGGTACATACTATATACAGGAGGAGATGACACACATATATACTATATACAGGAGATGACATACAAGTATATACTATATAAAAGAGGAGATGACACATAGGTACAGTGGGGCAAAAAAGTATTTAGTCAGTCAGCAATAGTGCAAGTTCCACCACTTAAAAAGATGAGATGCGTCTGTAATTTACATCATAGGTAGACCTCAACTATGGGAGACAAACTGAGAATAAAAAATCCAGAAAATTACATTGTCTGTTTTTTTAACATTTTATTTGCATATTATGGTGGAAAATAAGTATTTGGTCAGAAACAAAATTTCATCTCAATACTTTGTAATATATCCTTTGTTGGCAATGACAGAGGTCAAACGTTTTCTGTAAGTCTTCACAAGGTTGCCACACACTGTTGTTGGTATGTTGGCCCATTCCTCCATGCAGATCTCCTCTAGAGCAGTGATGTTTTTGGCTTTTCGCTTGGCAACACGGACTTTCAACTCCCTCCAAAGGTTTTCTATAGGGTTGAGATCTGGAGACTGGCTAGGCCACTCCAGGACCTTGAAATGCTTCTTACGAAGCCACTCCTTCGTTGCCCTGGCAGTGTGCTTTGGATCATTGTCATGTTGAAAGACCCAGCCACGTTTCATCTTCAATGCCCTTGCTGATGGAAGGAGGTTTGCACTCAAAATCTCACGATACATGGCCCCATTCATTCTTTCATGTACCCGGATCAGTCGTCCTGGCCCCTTTGCAGAGAAACAGCCCCAAAGCATGATGTTTCCACCACCATGCTTTACAGTAGGTATGGTGTTTGATGGATGCAACTCAGTATTCTTTTTCCTCCAAACACGACAAGTTGTGTTTCTACCAAACAGTTCCAGTTTGGTTTCATCAGACCATAGGACATTCTCCCAAAACTCCTCTGGATCATCCAAATGCTCTCTAGCAAACTTCAGATGGGCCCGGACATGTACTGGCTTAAGCAGTGGGACACGTCTGGCACTGCAGGATCTGAGTCCATGGTGGCGTAGTGTGTTACTTATGGTAGGCCTTGTTACATTGGTCCCAGCTCTCTGCAGTTCATTCACTAGGTCCCCCCGCGTGGTTCTGGGATTTTTGCTCACCATTCTTGTGATCATTCTGACCCCACGGCGTGGGATTTTGCGTGGAGCCCCAGATCGAGGGAGATTATCAGTGGTCTTGTATGTCTTCCATTTTCTAATTATTGCTCCCACTGTTGATTTCTTCACTCCAAGCTGGTTGGCTATTGCAGATTCAGTGTTCCCAGCCTGGTGCAGGGCTACAATTTTGTTTCTGGTGTCCTTTGACAGCTCTTTGGTCTTCACCATAGTGGAGTTTGGAGTCAGACTGTTTGAGGGTGTGCACAGGTGTCTTTTTATACTGATAACAAGTTTAAACAGGTGCCATTACTACAGGTAATGAGTGGAGGAAAGAGGAGACTCTTAAAGAAGAAGTTACAGGTCTGTAAGAGCCAGAAATCTTGATTGTTTGTTTCTGACCAAATACTTATTTTCCACCATAATATGCAAATAAAATGTTAAAAAAACAGACAATGTGATTTTCTGGATTTTTTTTTCTCATTTTGTCTCCCATAGTTGAGGTCTACCTATGATGTAAATTACAGACGCCTCTCATCTTTTTAAGTGGTGGAACTTGCACTATTGCTGACTGACTAAATACTTTTTTGCCCCACTGTATATAGAGGAGGAGATGACATACAGCAGGTGTATACTATGTAGAGGGGAGATGACATACAGGTATATACTATATATAGAAGGAGATGACATACAGGTATATAGTATATACAGAAGAGATGACATACTGGTATATAATATATACAGGAGGAGATAACACATGGGTATATACAATACACAGGAGGAGATGACATACAGCAGGTATATACTATTTACATGGGAGATGACATACAGATATATACTATATACGAGAGAAGACATACAGGTGTATACTATATATAAGGGAGATGACAAACATGTATATACTGAGGTGAAAATGAGGGGTGTGAGGTGAAAATGAAAAGGTGTGAGTGCAAAATGAGAGGAGTGAGGGAAAATAGTGGAGTGATCGGAAAATGACATATGTGAGGTCGAAATGACAAATGTTAGGGGGGAATGAGAGGAGTGAGGGGCAAAATGAGAGGTGTCAGGGAGAAAATGAGAGGTGTAAGGGAGAAAATGAGAGGTGTGATGGGAAAATAAGAGACGTGAGGTGCTATAACTAACCACAGATATTTACTATGCCCAGGCAATGCCGGGCTCTTCAGCTAGTATAAAATATTCTTTAACTATCACAGCAGAAAAGACAATATTTTTGCATGAACCAAATATTTAACAAAACCAAACTTAACCCCTTTCTGACCTCGGACGGGATAGTACGTCCGAGGTCAGAACCCCCGCTTTGATGTGGGCTCCGGCGGTGAGCCTACATCAAAGCCGCGATATGTCAGCTGTTTTGAACAGCTGACATGTGCCCGCAATAACGGCGGGTGAAATCGCGATTCACCCGCCGCTATTAACTAGTTAAATGCCGCTGTCAAATGCTGACAGCGGCATTTAACTGGCTCTTCCGGCCGGAAATGAGCGCATCGCCCACCCCGTCACATGATCGGGGGTTAGTGATGCTTCTGCATAGTAACCATAGAGGTCCTTGAGACCTCTATGGTTACTGATGCTGGTTTGCTATGAGCGCCACCCTGAGCCTGCAATTCAGCTGCATAGCAGCGATCGAGTTGTGCCAGCTTCTAGCCTCCTATGGAGGCTATTGAAGCATGGCAAAAGTAAAATAAAAAATAAAAGTTTAAATCACCCCCCTTTCGCCCCATTCAAAATAAAACAATAAAAAAATCAAACCTACACATATTTGATATCGCCGCGTTCAGAATCACCCGATCTATCAATAAAAAAACATTAACCTGATTGCTAAACAGCGTAGCGAGCAAAAATTTCGAAACGCCAGAATTACGTTTGTTGGTCGCCACGACATTGCATTAAAATGCAATAACGGGCGATTAGAAGAACATATCTGCACAACAGTGGTATGAATAAAAACGTCAGTTTGGAACGTAAAAAATAAGCCCTCAACCAACCTCAGATCACGAAAAATAGACGCTACGGGTATCGGAAAATGGCGCAATTTTTTTTCTAGCAAAGTTTGGAATTTTTTTTCACCACTTAGATAAAAGAGAACCTAGACATGTTTGGTGTCTATGAACTCGTAATTACCTGCAAAATCAAAATGGCAGGTCAGTTTAAGCATTTAATGAACCTAGCAAAAAAGCCAAACAAAAAACCAGCATGGGATTACACTTTTTTTGCAAATTCACCGCACTTGGAATTTTTTTCCTGTTTTGTAGTACACGACATGGTAAAACCAATGATGTTGTTCAAAAGTACAACTCGTCCTGCAAAAAATTAGCCCTCACATGCCCATATAGATGGAAAAATAAAAAAGTTATGGCTCTGGGAAGGAGGGGAGCGAAAAACAGACACAAATCCCAAGGTCATGAAGGGGTTAATGGTTTTGGAATGTTGGTGGAGGTGATGGTGGCAGTCCTATCCTGGATCTTGCTCCCTTTCTTGGCCCAATTGTCCTTCACCCTGTGTGGGTACAAACTCTTGACCATGCTGGAGATATTGGCCATGCTGGGATTGTCCACTTGCAAAGTGCCCATAGGGATTTTGAGTATGGGCCTCGTGAGGATTATAGAAGCCACGTGACTCATACCGCCCAATATGGCCATGTCGTCCAAACCCAGGTTGGGACCAGCCTCCAACACTGGGTCTGTACAAGTGGCCATATTGGGAAGGTTGCTGGTAGGATGGCATTTGGATCTGTTGTGGCAATGGTGGGTTTTGGGGTGAAAGGGTTGAGGTGTAGGCACACGTGGAGGAGGTGCATCAGATCCCTGTTGAGCATGCACTTGCGGGGTAGCTTGAACTCACATGAGGTTACGGGGTGACAGCTGCCACCTCTCCAAGTATTCGAACAACTCATATGGGGTATTGGGGGGTGCATGCATCAATTAGGATCTGAATGCACCCTCTCACACGTAGCCTCACCTCACGGGGTAGGGGACGGAGGTACCGGGCCAAGCTGCGGGAATATGCCTCCTCACCCTTATCCTGGGCAGCCCTGGAAAGATAGTTAAGAACACCCATATCCACATGCCTCCTTGTATCCTATAGCTCTCTTTTTGCTGCCATGGCGATATCACAGCAGGCTGTGGGGAGACCTCCAGTGGGACAGGAGGGCTGCTGCTGTTTCCAGGATCTTTCTGGCTGACGGGTGCTGGTGCAGCTGTGAGTGCTGGTGCAACATCTGGGCCTGTTGTTGGAGGAGCTTCTGGTGCTGCGGAAGATGGACCTGGAGGGATGCAGCTGGAAGGATCAGAAGATGGGCCAGCCACCTCCTCACCTTCCCTGACCGGATCAATTATGGCCTCTGAGTCTGAACCTGTCTCCCTCTCAGTGAAGTTGGACTAAGTTCTGTTATGAAAGTGTGCAAATAATAAACAAATGATTAATATATGAGCATAAAATACATATGTGTAATGTAGTGTGATGTTTGAACTTACGGTCTCACATCCATACTGGGATCAAGAAATGAAAGCAGGTCATAATATATATATTTTTCCTTTTGGTCGGTGCTGAAGCACCACTCCTGGCCCGCTGCTGTCTTTCCCTCCTGTATTGGTCCCTTATGCTGCGCCATCGTCTCATAACATCTTCCACTGCAATGACAGACAAGAAAATAATGTATATGGCCATTGTGCACAGTGGTACAACAAGTTTACAGAGATTTTACATAGTCCTGTGGCCTACTAAGCTGGATTTTTAAAATATCTTCATTCATAATAATTTGCTTACAAACATCAGAATAGGATTTAAGGGGATAGTGTGAAAACATGTTAGTTACTGCAGTTTAGAATAATACTTGAGAAACATGAGTGAACTTACTTAGTTGCTTCTGTCCCTCACGTGGCCGCTGTCCAAAATCCTGAAAAAGGAGGCCACATATGCTCCTCCATGCCGCCTCTTTTCTGGCCCGGTTAGAATAGTGGGCATCTCTTTGATCCCACATTTTTGGCCTTTCTTGCACCAGGACCAGCAGCATTTCCACATTAATCAGTGAAGCCATGCTGCAGGAGTCTCCGTTAAGGCGTGCGCCATTATTCTGGGATGTGTGTCTCGCTTTTTGAGCTAATTAGCATGTCTAAGCTTCCTGATAATGGCTTGGCACATTTCCTGTCACCTGGAAAAGTCTTGCGTAATTCTCGCAAGTCACACGCATGGTCTGTGTGTAATCTGTATTTTTCTGGCCCCAAGACTTTTATTGGCGGTTTTTTTGCGCAATACGCTGACAAACGCAGCATGCTGCGATTTTCTCAGCCCGTAAAATACGGCTGAGAAATATACGGCTGATGGAAGCTGCCCCATAGAGAAACATTGGTCCGTGTGCAATGCGTTGTTCTTGCGCCTCTCCCTCGTTGTATTCCTCTCTAGTGTGACCGCGGGCTAAGGCTATGTGCACACGTTTGCGTTTTTGTCGGCCGTTTTCCGTGGAAAAACCGCTTAAAAATTGCATACATAAGCATCCCATCATTTTTAATGCATTCTGCAATTTTTGTGCACATGATGCATTTTTTTCCGCGCAGCATGTTCATTAATTTTGCGGATTTTTCATGTTTTTGCAGCTATTAAATGCATTGGGAAGCTCATGGGGATTTCTTGCAGAAAATGTCCGGTTTTGTTCAGGAAATTTCTGCAAGAAATCCTGACATGTGCACATAGCCTAAGACTGTGCAGGGTCCTGACTGCAGCGGTTATTCTCTGATGCCCTCTTCCGGATACTCAGTCCAAGGGTAGCTGTGGGGGGGAATAAGGCACAGGTCACAGCGCTGTTGGGGGCCAATGCGGCCCGACAAATGTGCACCGAGAATTCAGGGTACAGTCCACGGTCACACACCCAGTGCTTCTTAAGTGGTACGCGCGCAGCAGTCACGGGGCCGGGGCGTTTGTCACCTTGTTCTGCGGGCCAGTGGGCGCATGGCACGTCTCTGCTCACAGTCTTTGTGGGTGACAGCGGGGATACTCAGGCGCCAGCCTTCGCTGCTACGGTGCTCGAAGGACGGAGTACTCATCTCCCCCTGCTGCACGCAGTCTGTTCCTGCCAAGTCTCACTGCTTCCGCTTCCTGCTTTTTCTTTTTATCCTCAGACATGCCCCCTGCTGCCAAGTGCAAAGGTTGTTGTGGTTCTTTAAGCTTTTCCCCGGACAACAGAGGAGACAGCCCTGACAGTTCCAGACCCGGCGCAAGGAAGGTACCCCCAGCCCTGTCATTCTGCTTACAACGGCAGCAGCGCTGAAGCATATAGAAAAATGGTAGTAGTCTCAGTTTGTGAATAATATTACTGAAATTCGGGTGATAGGGAAGTGCTGGACCTGCAGCATCATGCCTTGTTCAAACATAGTGTAAATACGGCATTTGGTTTTTTTTTGCTGAGGTTTTTGTGCAAAAAATCTGCTGCTTATAACTGTTCAAGCAAAATAGATGTGATTTTATGAATACTTATGCCCCCTGAGCTTCTAAAGACGATGGTGAACTGTGCCTTTTTATAGGGATCTTGAAAAAATGCATGTTATAAAAACGCTATGTAAACATCACGGTTGCATTTGTAAGTGCAGAATCACAGTTCAAGGATAGCTCCCCACCGTCACTCATACTGCGGGTCTGTCCCGATTTTGAGGCTGTGCCCCGCAGACCCGGATGGTACTCTGCTTCTCCCGCATAGCCAGCAGAAGCAGCCGACATGCCCCCTTGTATTAGGCCACATCCCCTCCGTATTTTCTTCTCCAAAGGTTCAGAGAGGGAGAGGACATTCTGAGGTAGGTGTGTGTGTGTTGCAGCTTGTCCTGCTGTGCTTACAGTACAAGGCATTATAGTATATCTATATATATCCTTTATATACTACAGCAGTTATGGAGTGGAGCTAGTAGATAGTAGTGTTTTCTGAGTGCATGCAGTTTACAGAGCTGGGCTACACTGCAATGTGCAGGATCTGTGAGGCAGCAGTGTGGACAGAGACAGGTGGTGAAATCTTTGCCTGCATGGTAAGCAGAGCTGCTGGGACACATCTACAGCCCCGACTGTACACTGGCATCATCATGTGTGGCCATTATACTGTACGCAGCATCATGTAGGGCCATTATGCAGTATGGAGCACTGTGTGGCCATTAAACAATATGGAGCATCACGTGGGGCCATTATACAGTATGGAGCACTGTGTGGCCATTATACAGTATTGAACATCATTTAAGACCATTATACTGTACTTTGCAAAAAAAAAAAAAGAAAGAACATGAACCGCACATCCAAAAATCATACGTTGATCTAAAGCCACTAGGCAAAAATTTATATAACTGAATATGAGGTTTTCAGTTTAACATTCTGATCAGACTGTATCAAGCCCACTGCCATGTCACGGCAGTAAACTGAAAACCTCATGTTCAGTAATATTAATTTTTGTCTAGTGGCTTTAGATCAAAGTATGATTTCTCGAGGTGCGGTTCATGGTCTTTTTTTTTTTTCTTTTTGTACAAACCATTATACTGTATGCAGTATCATGTGTGCCCATTATACTATATGGAGCACTGAGTCTCCATTATACAATATTGAGCATCATGGTAGGCCATTACACATTATGGAGCACTGTGTGGCCATTATATAGTATTGAGCATCATGTGGGGCCATTATACAGTATTGAGCATCATGTGGGGCCATTATACAGTATTGAGCATCATGTGGGGCTATTATACAGTATTGAGCATCATGTGTGGGCATTATACAGTATTGAGCATCATGCGGGGCCATTATACTGTTCGCAGCATCACATGGGACCATTATACAGTGTGGAGAATCATGTGGGGCCATTATACAGTATGGTGCATCATGTGTAGCCATCATACTGTAAGGAGCATCATGAGGGACCATTATACAGTATGGAGCATCATGTTTTGCCATTATACTGTATGGAGCATCATGTGTGGCCATTATACAGTATGGAGCATCATATGGGACCATTATACAGTATGGAGCATCATGTGTGGCCATTATACAGTATAGAGCATCATGTGTGGCCATTATATTGTAGCACTTTGTGGCTATATTTTTTTGTTTATAATTACTGTTTATGAAAGTGTGATCAGCAGTGCTAAATGGGTGTGGTTGGTGTTATGAAAGGTAATTCAGTACCACAATGGACATAGAGGTCAGCGCACATACAGTGACCTGGCAATAACCCAAAAAACAAGAACGAGCTCTGAGACGTGGGAACTCTGTTGACCGCAATCCCTAATCCTCTCCAACCACACTAAAGGCAGCCGTGGATTGCGCCTAACGCTGCTTATGCAACTCGGCACGGCCTGAGAAACTAGCTAGCCTGAAGATAGAAAATAAGCCTACCTTGCCTCAGAGAAATACCCCAAAGGAAAAGGCAGCCCCCACATATAATGACTGTGAGTAAGATGAAAAGACAAACATAGAGATGAAATAGATTTAGCAAAGTGAGGCCCAACTTTCTGAACAGAGTGAGGACAGGAAAGGTAACTTTGCGGTCAACACAAAACCCTACAAAAACCACGCAAAGGGGGCAAAAAGACCCTCCGCACCGAACTAACGGCACGGAGGTACACCCTCTGCGTCCCAGAGCTTCCAGCAAGCAGAAAAAAACAAATTGACAAGCTGGACAGAAAAAAAACAGCAAACAAATAGCAAAGAGGAACTTAGCTATGCAGAGCAGCAGGCCACAGGAACGATCCAGGAGGAAACAGGTCCAATACTAGAACATTGACTGGAAGCCAGGATCAAAGCACTAGGTGGAGTTAAATAGAGAAGCACCTAACGACTTCACCACATCACCTGAGGAAGGAAACTCAGAAGCCGCAGTACCACTTTCCTCCACCAACGGAAGCTCACAGAGAACCAGCCGAAGTACCACTTGTGACCACAGGAGGGAGCTCTGCCACAGAATTCACAACAGTACCCCCCCCTTGAGGAGGGGTCACCGAACCCTCACCAGAGCTCCCAGGACGACTAGGATGAGCCATATGAAAGGCACGAACAAGATCGGGAGCATGGACATCAGAGGCAAAGACCCAGGAATTATCTTCCTGAGCATAACCCTTCCACTTAACCAGATACTGGAGTTTCCGCCTTGAAACACGAGAATCCAAAATCTTCTCCACAATATACTCCAACTCCCCCTCCACCAAAACCGGGGCAGGAGGATCAACAGATGGAACCATAGGTGCCACGTATCTCCGCAACAATGACCTATGGAATACGTTATGTATGGAAAATGAATCTGGAAGGGTCAGACGAAAAGACACAGGATTAAGAACCTCAGAAATCCTATACGGACCAATAAAACGAGGTTTAAACTTAGGAGAGGAAACCTTCATAGGAATATGACGAGAAGATAACCAAACCAAGTCCCCAACCCGAAGTCGGGGACCCACACAGCGTCTGCGATTAGCAAAACGTTGAGCCTTCTCCTGGGACAAAGTCAAATTGTCCACCACATGAGTCCAAATCTGCTGCAACCTGTCCACCACAGTATCCGAAGACTCAACCTGCCCTGAAGAGAAACGAGGATGGAACCCAGAGTTGCAGAAAAATGGTGAAACTAAGGTAGCCGAGCTGGCCCGATTATTAAGGGCGAACTCAGACAAAGGCAAAAAGGACACCCAGTCATCCTGATCAGCAGAAACAAAGCATCTCAGATATGTTTCCAAGGTCTGATTGGTTCGTTCGGTCTGGCCATTAGTCTGAGGATGGAAAGCCGAGGAAAAAGACAAGTCAATGCCCATCCTACCACAAAAGGCTCGCCAAAACCTCGAAACAAACTGGGAACCTCTGTCAGAAACGATATTCTCCGGAATGCCATGCAAACGAACCACATGCTGGAAAAACAATGGCACCAAATCAGAGGAGGAAGGCAATTTAGACAAGGGTACCAAATGGACCATCTTAGAGAAGCGATCACAGACCACCCAAATGACTGACATCTTGTGAGAGACGGGAAGATCTGAAATAAAATCCATAGAGATATGTGTCCAAGGCCTCTTCGGGACCGGCAAGGGCAAAAGCAACCCACTGGCACGAGAACAGCAGGGCTTAGCCCGAGCACAAATCCCACAGGACTGCACAAAAGTACGCACATCCCGCGACAGAGATGGCCACCAAAAGGATCTAGCCACCAACTCTCTGGTACCAAAGATTCCAGGATGACCAGCCAACACCGAACAATGAACCTCAGAGATAACTTTATTCGTCCACCTATCAGGGACAAACAGTTTCTCCGCTGGGCAACGATCAGGTTTATTAGCCTGAAATTTTTGTAGCACCCGCCGCAAATCAGGGGAGATGGCAGACACAATTACTCCCTCTTTGAGGATACCCGCCGGCTCAGATACACCTGGAGAGTCGGGCACAAAACTCCTAGACAGAGCATCCGCCTTCACATTTTTAGAGCCCGGAAGGTATGAAATCACAAAGTCAAAACGGGCAAAAAACAACGACCAACGAGCTTGTCTAGGATTCAACCGCTTGGCGGACTCGAGATAAGTCAAGTTCTTATGATCAGTCAAGACCACCACGCGATGCTTAGCTCCTTCAAGCCAATGACGCCACTCCTCGAATGCCCACTTCATGGCCAGCAACTCTCGATTGCCCACATCATAATTACGCTCAGCAGGCGAAAACTTCCTGGAAAAGAAGGCGCATGGTTTCATCACCGAGCAATCAGAACTTCTCTGCGACAAAACAGCCCCTGCTCCAATCTCAGAAGCATCAACCTCGACCTGGAACGGAAGCGAAACATCTGGTTGACACAACACAGGGGCAGAAGAAAAACGACGCTTCAACTCTTGAAAAGCTTCCACAGCAGCAGAAGACCAATTGACCAAATCAGCTCCTTTCTTGGTCAAATCGGTCAATGGTTTAGCAATACTAGAAAAATTGCAGATGAAGCGACGATAAAAATGAGCAAAGCCCAGGAACTTTTGCAGACTTTTCAGAGATGTCGGCTGAGTCCAATTATGGATGGCTTGGACCTTAACAGGATCCATCTCGATAGTAGAAGGGGAAAAGATGAACCCCAAAAATGAAACCTTCTGAACACCAAAGAGACACTTTGATCCCTTCACAAACAAAGAATTAGCACGCAGGACCTGAAACACCGTTCTGACGTGCTTCACATGAGACTCCCAATCATCCGAGAAGATCAAAATGTCATCTAAGTACACAATCAGGAATTTATCCAGGTACTCTCGGAAGATGTCATGCATAAAGGACTGAAACACTGATGGAGCATTGGCAAGTCCGAATGGCATTACTAGATACTCAAAATGGCCCTCGGGCGTATTAAATGCAGTTTTCCACTCATTGCCTCGCTTAATACGCACAAGATTATATGCACCACGAAGATCTATCTTGGTGAACCAACTAGCCCCCTTAATCCGAGCAAACAAATCAGATAACAACGGCAAGGGGTACTGAAATTTAACCGTGATCTTATTTAGAAGGCGGTAATCTATACAAGGTCTCAGTGAACCATCCTTCTTGGCTACAAAAAAGAACCCTGCTCCCAATGGCGACGATGACGGGCGAATATGCCCCTTCTCCAAAGACTCCTTCACATAACTCCGCATAGCGGCGTGCTCAGGCACAGATAAATTAAACAGTCGACCTTTTGGGAATTTACTACCAGGAATCAAATCGATAGCACAATCACAATCCCTATGCGGAGGTAGGGTATCGGACTTGGGCTCATCAAATAAATCCAGGTAATCAGACAAGAATTCAGGAACCTCAGAAGGGGTGGATGACGAAATAGTCAGAAATGGGACATCACCATGTACCCCCTGACAACCCCAGCTGGACACAGACATGGATTTCCAATCTAAAACTGGATTATGGACTTGTAGCCATGGCAACCCCAACACGACCACATCATGCAGATTATGCAACACCAGAAAGCGAATAACCTCCTGATGTGCAGGAGCCATGCACATGGTCAGCTGGGTCCAGTACTGAGGCTTATTCTTGGCCAAAGGCGTAGCATCAATTCCTCTCAATGGAATAGGACACTGCAAGGACTCCAAGAAAAACCCACAACGCCTAGCATACTCCAAGTCCATCAAATTCAGAGCAGCGCCTGAGTCCACAAATGCCATGACAGAATACGATGACAAAGAGCAGATCAAGGTAACGGACAGAAGAAATTTTGACTGTACCGTACCAATGGTGGCAGACCTAGCGAACCGCTTAGTGCGCTTAGGGCAATCAGAGATAGCATGAGTGGAATCACCACAGTAGAAACACAGCCCATTCAGACGTCTGTGTTCTTGCCGTTCAACTCTGGTCAAAGTCCTATCGCACTGCATAGGCTCAGGTTTAAGCTCAGGTAATACCACCAAATGGTGCACAGATTTACGCTCGCGCAAGCGTCGACCGATCTGAATGGCCAAAGACATAGACTCATTCAGACCAGCAGGCATAGGAAATCCCACCATGACATCTTTAAGGGCTTCAGAGAGACCTTTTCTGAAAATAGCTGCGAGCGCACCTTCATTCCACTGAGTGAGTACGGACCACTTTCTAAATTTCTGACAATATACCTCTATTTCATCCTGACCCTGACAAAGAGCCAGCAAATTCTTCTCTGCCTGATCCACAGAATTAGGCTCATCGTACAGCAATCCGAGCGCCAGGAAAAATGCATCGATATTACTTAATGCAGGATCCCCTGGCGCAAGGGAAAATGCCCAGTCCTGAGGATCGCCACGCAAAAAAGAAATAACGATCCTAACTTGTTGAACTGGGTCACCAGAGGAGCGAGGTTTCAAAGCCAGAAATAGTTTACAATTATTTTTGAAACTCAGAAATTTAGTTCTATCTCCAAAAAACAAATCAGGAATAGGGATTCTCGGTTCTAACATAGAATTCTGAACCACAAAGTCTTGAATACTTTGCACTCTTGCCGTGAGCTGATCCACACATGAAGACAGACCTTTAATGTCCATTGCTACACCTGTGTCCTGAACCACCCAAATGTCTAGGGGAAAAAAAAGGCAAAACACAGTGCAAAGAAAAAAAAATGGTCTCAGAACTTCTTTTTTCCCTCTATTGAGAATCATTAGTACTTTGGCTTCCAGTACTGTTATGAAAGGTAATTCAGTACCACAGTGGACATAGAGGTCAGCGCACATACAGTGACCTGGCAATAACACAAAAAACAAGAACGAGCTCTGAGACGTGGGAACTCTGTTGACCGCAATCCCTAATCCTCTCCAACCACACTAAAAGCAGACGTGGATTGCGCCTAACGCTGCCTATGCAACTCGGCACGGCCTGAGAAACTAGCTAGCCTGAAGATAGAAAATAAGCCTACCTTGCCTCAGAGAAA
Organism: Ranitomeya imitator; assembly: GCF_032444005.1. NCBI lineage: Eukaryota > Metazoa > Chordata > Amphibia > Anura > Dendrobatidae > Ranitomeya > Ranitomeya imitator. The sequence continues at coordinate 130,268,209 of NC_091286.1, forward strand.
TACCCCAAAGGAAAAGGCAGCCACCACATATAATGACTGTGAGTAAGATGAAAAGACAAACATAGAGATGAAATAGATTTAGCAAAGTGAGGCCCAACTTTCTGAACAGAGCGAGGACAGGAAAGGTAACTTTGCGGTCAACACAAAACCCTACAAAAACCACGCAAAGGGGGCAAAAAGACCCTCCGCACTGAACTAACGGCACGGAGGTACACCCTCTGCATCCCAGAGCTTCCAGCAAGCAGAAAAAAACAAATTGACAAGCTGGACAGAAAAAAAACAGCAAACAAATAGCAAAGAGGAACTTAGCTATGCAGAGCAGCAGGCCACAGGAACGATCCAGGAGGAAACAGGTCCAATACTAGAACATTGACTGGAAGCCAGGATCAAAGCACTAGGTGGAGTTAAATAGAGAAGCACCTAACGACTTCACCACATCACCTGAGGAAGGAAACTCAGAAGCCGCAGTACCACTTTCCTCCACCAACGGAAGCTCACAGAGAGAACCAGCCGAAGTACCACTTGTGACCACAGGAGGGAGCTCTGCCACAGAATTCACAACAGGTTGGGGCATGGATATGGGTGTGACTAGTTGCAACATGGGTATGGGCAGGGGGCGTGGCCTAAAATTTGCCGCTGCATGCGCCGCTACCTTAGTCCCTCTTTGCCTTCTTCAAAAGTTGGGAGGTATAGAACGCATATTGGGGGCCTTTTAGGCCCCCATGCTTACATTTTTGCTATTATCTGCAAAATTACTTTAGCTAGAATTTTGAAACTCCAGGTATTCCTCAAGTATGTCGTTGTTGATAATATCCAGTTGTTCATATAATTTTTTTCATAGGTATTATGGTGTAACAATGCTTGTTTGGTGAAAACTACATCTGTACGAATTGGGGGCCTTTTAGGCCCCCGCTATTTTTATCATGTTCTCAGTAGTGCTTGTGTCTCAAGTTACTTTATTTGTACTCAGTAATGCTGGTGGAAGGGCCAGGGTGTGAATAATAACATGTGAGAATGTCATGTGATTTTTTGAGGGAGTGATAAGGCCATGACCTCACCTCAGGTCCTTCGGAACACAGTAATGAGCTGTGTATAAAGTACTGAGGACAGTATACACTGTGAGCTAATTGCTGAAGGACCTGTGATAAGATAAGCTGTTGAGAGGAAATCTGATTCATTTTCAGTTTCTGTTTCTAAGAAGCTTGCAAAGGCTAGAGCTTGTGAGCCACGAAAATCCAGATAATTGTACACCACCTAAAAGTATAAAAGGTAAGAGCTGCTGAGGGTGAGAGGAAGAAAGGGGGGACATTACACTTACAGTGTGTCACACACAAGCAAAGAGTGGACAACCCTGATTCTGTTCATTGTTTTTTCTTTTAGTTTGCTAACATCTAGTCAGCAATGGCACACTCTTCCTCCAAGTGTATGACTGACCAAGAGATTGAAGCGATTATGTTTCAAAGCGATGATGAAAGTGAACTATCTTTGTCTGATGAAGAATATCTGCCACCAGCTAATCAAACATCCTCATCCAGTGATTCTTCTGATGATGAAGTGAATCTAGTGGATCCTCAAGGAGTGATAAGCAGAACATCCAAAACGAATGTTTTTTGGGACAGTAATCCTACATTAGTCGGACGTACTCCAACATACAATATTGTGAGACAGGCTCAAGGAGCTGTGGGAAGTCCCAGTTACTTTACCCCTAAAGATGCATTCTGTACTTATTTTTCTGACAATATTGCAGAAGAGGTCCTATTATGTTCATACCTAGAATGAAGACGTATCGCTTCTGCAAAAAATAAGTCCTGGACAAATATCTCAAAAGAGGAACTTTATGCATATATTGGACTTTTACTGCTGGCAGGGAGTCAAAAATCGTATGATGTCCCAATACGAGAATTATTTCTGGACCCACTTTCTGATCCATTCCACACTATAAGGCGACAATGTCAGTGGGCAGATATGAGGAAATTAGAAGAATCATTCGCTTTGATAAGCGAACTTGTGCAGCGAGGTTTGAAACAGACAAATTAGCCCCTATCAGTTATACTGTATTATATCTGGAACATATTTATCAAAAATTGCACAAAACTTCTGAAAAAAATAACATGTCAGAATTGTTTGGAAGACTAATATAATAGAAAATAAAGTTAGAATAAGAATGTAGCTGCAGCTAGTTTGCTATAGATTTCAATGCGTTTTTGTGTGTTTTCATGTCTTTGTGTGAAATTTGGGAAATAAAAGATTTTTTGGTGTTTTCTGTGAAAAATTATAATTAAAATTTTGTCCACTATTCATATTTTATTGAGCAATTTTGAAATAAACTTGTGAAAGTTATTTAAGTGTGTTTTTCTACATTATGTGCATGGGGGCCTAAAAGGCCCCCAATACGTTAATATGTATATTTTTAACGTCATGCGTTCTAGGGTTAAGGCTATGTTCACACATTGCATTTTCGCATATTTTTCATGCTAAAGGCAAAACTTACTTTCTTGTCAGTAAAGTAGCTGCTTCCAAAAATTGTGTTTTGGCTACGTATTTGCTGCATTTTTGTCTCTTGTGCATGCTGATAAAGTTTACTGTCTCCCCCCCCCCTTCCCCCACCCCCCAAAAAAACAAAACAAAAAAAAACATGATGCAACTTCCTTAGGTTTTTGCACCAAAAATGCAGCAATATGTGATGCCTGCATTTTTTGCTACATTTTTGGACTTACACATTGCTTTCTATGGGTGAAAAAATGCTGCAGAAACAAGTAAAGTGACATACTGCTGGTTGCAGAAACGCAGCAGTATTCCTATTCGGTCAGGAAAAAAACTATGTGTGTGCATGAAATTTCTGAGATCTCATAGCTTTTGCTGGCACTGTAAAGCACAGCTTAAAATTTGCATTAAAAAAATGCAGAAAAGAAACCCAGCAAAACAGTAATTTGTGAACATTGCCTAAAGGTTGGGTGCACACATTACATTTTTGCTGTGTTTTTTCAGTGCAAATTTGTCACAAAACGTGAAGGTTTTCCTGATGCCAGTAAAATGAATGAGAATCCTGAAGTCTAGTGCACACGTTGCGCATATTAAATTTTCAGATTTACGCTATCTGCACACGATGTGGATTTGTAGCGTTTCCACAGCATTTTCCGAACGGAAATGCTCCAAAAATGCAATGGATTACATAAGCAATGGTAATTAATGACTTTTCTGAAGTGTTGTGCACATGATCCGGAAATTTCCATCCTTATTTGCAGCGTTTTATTTTCTGCAGCATATCAGTTCTTTTTGCGGATGTGCAGTGTTTCTGCACCCATTGACTTCCATTGAGTTAGTCAAATCCACAGCAAAAACACAGGTGTAATAAGGTTTGCGGATTTGCTGGCAAAAACGCTGCGAATTGTCAAAGGAAATGATGTCAGGAGGAAGAGTGTGTGGGCAGAGAATATGTGTATGCGTCTGTGTGCGAGCGGAGAATATATGCGTGTCTGTGTGTGTGTACTCATGCAACGTGTGTACCCAGGCATTGTCTGATGGGACTACTACTCCCATGTGGCTATGTCTGCTATCACACATAACAGAGACCACATGAGCTGATGATGGGAGAGTAGTCCCATCATCTGGCACCTGTGCTCAATTGTAAAAAAAATCAAAAAAACATTTACATAATTACATACATGTATCCCTGGCTGTTGGGTAGAGCGGTCACATCTCCTGATGTGACTGTTCTACACGTGAGATAGCCATGGGACACTCGGTATGAAATGGACTACGTCAGACAGGATAGTATTATATGTTGGTTTATTATTTTATTTTTGTTGCAGGAGACGAGGGTGTTGGGGATTATGCATTCAGTATGGTAAATTTAGATTCATTAAAGGAGTCTGAGTGATTATTTCAAATAAAGGACTATAGGATTAGAAATGGATAGGTGTCTTGTTGATGCCTCTCCATTACTAAGCCGTGGGTTTGATGTCATCGGACAATACAAAGGTGACATCAACCCCACAAATATGAACCCCACTTGCCACCGCTACAGGGCAAGTGGGAAGAGCAAGGCCAAGTGCCACCATTTCTGGGGCAGCTGAGAGCTGACGTTTTTCGCCTTGGGGGGGGGTGCCAATATCCATGGCCTCTTTCCAGGCTTTTAACCCCTTCCCGCCGCAGCCCTTTTTCGTTTTTTGCTCCCCTCCTTCTCAGAGCCATAACTTTATTTTTCCGTCAATATGGTCATGTGAGGGCTTATTTTTTGCGGGACGAGTTGTACTTTTGAACGACACCATTGGTTTTACCATGTCTTGTACTAGAAAACGGGAAAAAATTCCAAGTGTGGTGAAATTGCAAAAAAAAGTGCAATCCCACACTTGTTTTTTGATTAGCTTTTTTGCTAGCTTTACTAAATGCTAAAAGTGACCTGCCATTATGATTCTCCAGTACTGCGCATGTCGGGAAGGGGTTAATATCAGCCCGCAGCTGTCTGCCTAGCCATTGCTGGTTCGATTTTATAGGGGGACCTCATGTTAATTTTTTTCTAGGGTTCCCGTGTAAACTAGCCAGTAAAGGCTAAGCAAACAGCTGTGAGCTGATATTAACAGTCTGGGAACCTTTGGCTATTGGCTTCTTAGCAGAATTGTTTTATTTTTTGAAAAATAAACAGATGTTGCGTTTCATGCAGATTTATGACAGTTGCTGTTTTGTTACAGCATATGTGGGTTAATTATGCTAATGCCCCTACATAGGCTGGTGACGGTGTGTGTTTATTTAATACTAATGAGGGTATCTGGCTGAAGAGGTTGAACAAGGAAATTACATCACAATTTTTTTTTTTTTTAAATAATATCTTTATTTACCATTCAAAAACGCATGAAAACCCGCATGAAAAACCAACAAAAACGCATAAAAACCACACGGAATTTCCACTGCATTTTCTGCCAAGAGATGCAGAAACCGTGCAGAAATTTCTTCAAGCAAATCCACAATGTGAACACATAACCTTACAAGGGTTTCCATTACTGGGCAACTCTTTCTAATGACCCTAATCTGCATAAAAAAAAAAATAAGAAAAAGAAAATAGTTAAGTTTTAATAAAATTTATACTCCCCTTTGAGGGATGAAGGCACACCCACTCTCAGCCCTGTGTCACCCCCCCCCCCCCCCCCGCTGATTACATGAAGAACAAAATTGTCATGTGACCATCACAGCCCATCAGCAATCAAAAGCTGCAGCAGTCTGGTGACATTGTGTAAGAAAACCAGCATGGGCACAGGACCTCCCACATGTATGGGCTATTTCTTGGCTCTGGGATTTTTAAACCCACGGTGCCACCAATGTACACACTGACCACCACCGTAAGGTTGGTACAAGCCATATCTGTATATTTCCTCCTCCGCCTTTTTTTTCCTTCTTCTTTTATTGGTTTCACATACCATGCTGTTTCCACAGCCCCGGCTGGGACTTCAGTCTTCCTTAAACCTGATTTATTCTCTCTATTCCGCAAGGTCAGTATCTATGCCTTCCAGCAAAACATCACCTCACCCCACATTTTATGAAGTACTGCCATGATGTTCCATGCCATCATTCCAGGGACTCCATGTTTTTTAGTGTTTATTTTTATTCACATTTATATATTTGTAAAGCACCTTCTGTATGTAGTTATGTATGTTAATTTTTGTATTCTTGGTTTTGCAGTGAGGTTTGATAAAGATCCAGGAATTGGGTTGAAACATTACCTTACCTTGCCACTTCATTATGATATTTTCCTGTGGTGAACGTTCAATAAAGTTTAAACTTTTTTACTTGCAAACTAAATCACATAAAACTTTTTTTTTTTTTTGAGTGCGGCTACTTCTCTCAACTGTTTGGGTTTGGCACCCCAAGTTCAGTGCCAAGAAGCTACTGTCCAGGCTGTGAACCACTGATGAATGAGCTGATGTGGGCTTGATGTCACCAGACAAGACAAAGGTGCCATCAACCCCATAGGAAGAGCCAGGCAAAGCGCCAGGACTTGGTGCATCAAATAGATATGCCGTTTCTGGGCTGCTCTTTTTAGGCTGGGGCGGGTGGGGGAGCAAAACCCATGGCTCCTTACCAGCCTGCGAACACCAGCCTCCAGCTGTCTGCTTTAGCAGGGATGGTTGTCAAAAATGAAAGGGGGGGAGTAACCCCCCCAGTTTTTTATATTTAATTAAAATCAGAGTGGAAACCCCTCTATTATTGATAACCAGCCTTCCTAAGGCCGGTTTCACACATCAGTGTCCCCGGTACGTATACTGAGTTTTCTCACGTACCGGAGACACTGACAAACAGACCCATTCAAATGAATGGGTCTATGCACATGTCTCCGTGTTTTCACGGACCGTGTGTCCGTGTGCAAAACACGGAGACATGTCCGTTTTTCTCCGGCAGCACGTACCGCAATACGTCCCGCACACGTGCACACGGAGAACAGTCTGCACTCTCAGTGTACACGTAGCGCCTGCAGGAGACAGCGCTACAGTAAGCGCTGTCCCCCCTGCGTGTGGTGCTGAAACCAGCATTCATTCCTTCTCCCTAGCAGCGTTTGCTGGAGAGAAGGAATGAAAAATCAAGGTTTTTTTTTTCCTTAAAAATAAAGTTTGTGAGTCATTTCCAGCCTCCCATCCCCTGCGCATCCCCCCCCCCCCCACCCGCTTTCCGAGAAACTCACCCAGGCTCCTGCGATGTATGCTCTCAGCGCCGGCAGCAGGTCCTGTGTGAGCGGTCACATAGTACCGCTCATTACAGTGATGAATATGCGCATATTCAATACTATATATTATATATATTTGTGTATAAGCCAAGATTTTCAGCACTTTTTTGTGCTGAAAATGCCCCCTCGGCTTATACAAGAGTCATTGTCCAGAAAGCTATCGGGGGAGGGGAGCAGCGGCAGGAGCTGGCGCCTGTGACATCATACTCACCCTCTTCGTGCCGTCACTGAATATCCCTGCATCTCCGTTGTCTCGATGCAGCAGCTCTTCCTGTACTGAGCGTGGTACTGCTTATTACTTATTATTAGAATAAAGCAAATTTTTTTTCTATAAAATAGTTTTTATTGTATGAAAGTGCCAAAACGTAAAAAAAACTATATAAATTGGGTACCGCTGTAATCATACTGACAAGAATAAAGCGGTCTTACCAATTTTACCACACACGGTTCAGTATATGAAAAAAAAAAAAAAGCAATTCCTCAATTGCTGGTTTTTGTTAATTGTCTCCCAAAAAATCTGAATCAAAAGCGATCAAAAAAGGTCATGTGCCCAAAAATGGTACCAATAGAAAGGTCAGCCTGTCCTGCAAAAACAAGCCCTCACATGATTGTCGGCTGAAATATGGAAAAATTATAGCTCTTAAAATATGGTGATGCAAAAACTAGTTTTTGCAATAAAAAGCATCTTTTAGTGTGTGACAGTAGCCAAACCTAAAAACCCGATATAAATCGCTGTAATCGCACAGACACGAAGAATAAAGTTGTCTAATCACTTATAACTGCACGAGGAACGGAGTAAAAAATAAAACCATTTCTTCACATGCTGTTGATTGTTTTCATTCTGCCTCCCAAAGATCACAGTAAGGCTTGGCGTACATTTATCCTGTTCTCTATGATGAGCGCTTACACCAGGGAAATCTCTGAAATAGGTGATTCAGACAGAACCCCCAGCAGAAAATTCTCTATAATGAGGCAGATGGAGGCACTGTGGACACTGTCTGACCTGTGATACGGCAGTGTCTGTCTTTTTAGGATTGCATAAAAGTGCCATTGGCCACAGTTTTGTGGGCTTCTGAAAAGGACACTGCTGAACAGAAATTGTGGGACAAGCACCCAATCTTGGTAGTAAAAATGTAAATTATTTTTTCTTCACTGCCCAATGGTATAAAATCTGTGACACACCTGTGGTGTCAATATAATTACTGCACCCCTAGATGAATTCATTGAGAGGTTTAATGGGTAAAATGGGGTCACTTATGGGGCGATTCTGCTGTTCTGGTACCTCAGGGGCTCTGCCAATGTAACATGGCACCCTTAAACAAGTGCAGAAAATCTGCACTGTAATATGGCGCTACCTCCCTTCTGAGGGAACTGTGCCTCAAAAGTAGTTTTAGACCGCATATGGCGTATCGGTAAACTCAGGAGAAATTGCACAACAAACTTTGCGGTCCATTTTCTCCTTTTGCCCCTGTGAAAATACAAAATTTGTAGCTAAAAAAGGTTTTTGTGGGAAAAATTGTGGGTCACTTGAGGGGGGACTCTGCTCTTCTAGCAATTAAGGGCTCTGTATATAGAGTCCGCAAACTCTTCTAGGAAAATCTGCCCTCCAGGAGGCAAATAGCGCTTTGTTCCTCCCGAGTCTCTCCGTAAGTAGTACTGTACAGCCACATATTGCCACGTTCAGTAGCAATTGTGGTACAAATTTTGGTGCCATTATTACCCATTTCCCAGTATAAAAATGTAAATCAGGGGATAAAACTAAATTATGATGGTAAAAATGTAATTATTTTTTCATCACTGCTCATTGGAATAAAATTCTGTGGCACACCCATGGTGTCAATATGATCACTGCACCCCTAGATTAATTCATTCTAGTTTGTAAAATGGGGTCACTTATGGGGGGGTTCTGCCACCTCATGGGCTCTCCCAGTGGGTCATGGTTCCATGCAAACCATAACCGTAAAATCTGGTGCTCCTTACCTTCTGAGCTTTACGCTGTGCCTGAAAAATATTTTCCGATTACTTGTAGGGTATTGGTGCACTCAGGAAAAAAATGAACCTCAGTTTGTTGTTAAAAAAACAAAAAAACATATTAGCCCTTATAAAAAATTAAAAACTTGGGGCTAAAAACATTGTGAGGAAAATGTGATTTCATTATTTTCACGGCTCAATGTTATGAACTTCTGTGAAGCACCTGGGGGTTCAAGGTGCTCAATACACATCTAGATAAGGTCCCAAAGGGGGCACATCAGAGGCTCTCCAAAAGCAACATGGCATCCGCTAATTATTCCATCAAATTTTGCATTAAAAAGTAAAAAAAAATAAATAAAAAAAATTGTTGTGCAAATTTTGTTGTAAAAATGAGAAATTGCTGGTCAACTTTTATCCCTTAACTTCCTAACAAAAAAAATGATGTGTCAAAAATCATGCTGATATGAAAGTTGACATGTTGGAAATGTTATTTATTAACTATTTTGTGCGATATGACTGATTTAAGGGCATATAAAATGAAAGTTTGAAAATTGCTAAATTTTCGCCAAACCAGCTTTTTCACAAATAAACGCAAGTTATATCAAATAAATTTTACCACTATCAAAGTACAACCTGTCAAGAGAAAATCTCAGAATCAGTAGGATCCATTGAAGCGTTCTAGAGTTATAACCTCAAAGTGACAGTGGTCAGAATTGTAAAAATTGGTATTGACAGGAAGGTGAAAACAGGCTTTGGGGTGAAGGAGTTAAACAGCAGTTGCTATATTTTCACTCCAAAGCATAACAAATTTAATGTAAATTATCTGAAAATCGCAAATTAGGATTACACTCCTAGGGCAAAAATAAAAAATTAGGTCTCCATACATAGAAAAGACGTCCGAAACCGGGGATTTTGACACTGCCCAAAAATCAACTGCCTTGGCGAAACAAGTGATTCATTCATTTTGACTGTTGATTAAAGTTCCTCATTGTTCAAAAGTCGGTTGTGTTGCATTTCTTTGGCAGATCGGATCCATTGGCTAGATCATCAGCTGAATAAGTCCAAAACAGTCGTTGGGCGTACTAGCATTCTTCAGCCCATACTGGTCTTGTGTATTGGGGCTTTTAAATAGAAGACCAAGCGCAACTTTAGCTTTACAAAACCTCATACATGGACCAGCAGTAGCAATGAGCAGGAAGCTTTATACTTCTGATAATCTTCAGCACGGATAGAACACCAAGCAATAAGAGCTGAGAACTGGTGTTTAGAATTATTTAGGTTTTACACTAAAACGACAAAAAATTTGACAATTTTAGGAAACACATTCTACTTCAAACACCAGGTTCAGAAATAGATGCAAGCATCTTACTTCATGGTAGCACATGTTCATACTTACAAAAGGCGATTATTAAAAACAACAGATCGTAAGAACACAAATACAGTCCATTGCTACTGTGTGGAAATAGAATTTTAAATATCTTAAGAGACTAATGCACATGTCCAGTTTTATCCTGTTCCAATTAGTGGCTAATGAGACCTGGACCTCACATGGAGTAACATGCTTGCAGCTTAAGGCTATGTGCACACGTTGTGGATTTTCCTGCAGATCCGCAGCGGATTTGATGCTGCGGCTCTGCAGCAGTTTTCCATGTGGTGTACAATACCATGTAAACGTATGGATAACAAAATCCGCAGCGCACATGCTGCGGGAAAAAAAGTGCGGAAACGCAGCGGTGTTTTTTCCGCAGCAATTCTTTGCGTGCATTCCGCAGCGTTTTACACCTGCTCCATAATAGGAATCTGCAGGTGTAAAACCGCTGTTGAAAATTGCACAAAAAAATGTGGTAATTCCGCAACGTGTGCACATAGCCTAACTGAATAGGAATTATTTCAGGCGCCGGAATGTGCTGCGTTTCCTGTAGGTGCTTGATACAAAGGTAAAGCGCAACTGGGGTCTGTATTCCTATGCGGTTGAGAGAAAGTTTGGACATCATTTTCTTTGTGTGTTGCTGCCGCTGGTATTCAAAGGTAATTATTTTTTTATTATTTTTTCATGCGTGTTACAGATCAAAACGTGCTATACTCAGCTGCTACAAAAGCGCATGCAGAGGAAGAACTGCGCACTGCTACTTGTAGAATTTAGTGCAATCAGAGGCACATTTAAGTCTGTAGCAAATTACACTTTTTTTAAATTATATGCATACTTTACGGGGTAGCAGGTTGACAGTAAATCTGTTTTTGCAGATATATTTGTACAATTATAAAAAACAAAACAAAGATGTCATTTAATAATCTACATATCAATAACAATCTATTCATCCAAAAAGTTTTCCCTTTATTAATATTGAAAATAAAAATTACCATGGCAAGTTGACTTTACCCAGCACTCATCCATATTTATTTCATTTCACATAATCAATACTCAGATTCAAAGGAGGTTTGGAACAAAATGTGATTTTTTTTCTATCATCGCTTCAACACGGTCAATTTCAAATCTAATTTCAATGCTTTCAAAATTTTCTACCGTCCAAATATATTGTCTGTATATATGTACACATTCACAAAATAATGGTGGAATATATATGTACACATTCACAAAATAATGGTGGAACATGCAAAGTCCTGGATATTGCATGTTCTAGAATAGAAAAATTCAAAAATGTGAATTTTTACTCTTAAACTAAAATGGATACCCTCACGTGAATACAATTTTTTCTTCTTAACTTTTCAATTTCTTGTAAAAGTTGTGAAAACTGGAACGTATATGACTTGCGACAAGTTTTTCAATGACTTCTGTGTTAATGCTTGCTTTTGCGTATATGATCAATAGATTACTTTTGCCATAAGGCTATTAAAGGCACCTTCTATTACGCCTATAATTAAACTGCAACAGATGGCGATGTGTTTTTTTTTTTTTATCTTGCTTGAGTTTAAATAGCCAGTTTTTACTTACATTCAGGTTTTAATCAACTAAATATTACAGTCAGTAAAACAAGCATGCCAACTTAAGATGTATGTACATCAATTGAAACAGCTGTAAATTGGATATAGTATGTAACAGCAAAATACTCAATGTCATACCCATACCATTATTTGTGTACACTCAAGAACTCAATACAAAAAAAAAAAGATTAAAATGCACCCCTTGAGTCATCCCATACTCAACACATTTAATATATGTTTACAATATATATATATATATATTTATATATAATATACATAGCTTTGTTTTAGAATTTCCAAATAAATCTTTGTAATTACTTAGTCTAAAAAGAAAGTAAGAAAAAAAAAAAAAAGTCAAATACACAAATAATCCACAATTTCAATATCTAAGTAAAAAGCCACATTTCATTTCTTTCCTTTAAACAAGCCGAAGATATTAAAATCATTGTGTTAAATCAGTGGCATTTCAGTTTTCCTTTTCTTAGATTTGCAGCCATTTAAATGTGTTTTGCACGAAAACCATTTTTGCAAAGTGCTACGTTTCCCCAAAACACTTTGGGAAAGACTTAGCAACAACCAAAGATCAGTGTATAATGACAAAGTCCAGGTGCCTTATTATAAGAGGAAATGGATTACATCAATCACTAAAATAAGGAACAGAAGGTATGCGGCCGGTGTGGAGAAGGGGTGGGGTATATAGATTTATGGCAGCCTTACCGAATGTTCTAAGTAACATGTGTATGGCTTTTTTTTATTTTTTATTAGCAGTGTATCAGAGTAGTTTAGAACTAGAATTAATATTTTAAACAATATATTTTGCACTAAAATAGTGACTTTAAAAACGGGGTTGTCTGATTAGAAAGATAGGGTTATATTTATTTTTTCTCAGCTGGCCATCCTTATCCATGGTCTATGCCCAGTACCGCAGCTCAGCCTCCTATAACTAAGGCTGAGCTGCAGGAATCCCATGGAAATGTGGCTGGTTTCGGATAGCAAACACTTTCTTGAACCCTAGAGAACCTCTGTAAACATTTTTGACCGTCTCACCAGTATGGTTAAATGGCAGCAAAACATTTTATTGGTTTGTCTGTTTTTTCGCACATCTATTAACAGACACACAATGTGGCCAGTTTTCATACACTGCCCAGATTCTAAAGTTACCATTGCTCTAAATGTTGTAATTTATTTCTTATGTGCCTAGTGACAAATCTGTTTCTAAATAGAATTCATATTTTCACGTAAGATGCATAATTGTTCATGTATTTCTAATGCGACAGTAAAAAAAAAAAAAAAATACAAAAAAAATTTAAAAATTCAAGGAGATCATGTGAAATTGCTGCTCACTGTCAAGGTAAAAAGCCTCTAGAAGCAGTACATTTAGCCATGATGTTGGCCACAGGACTTCCATTCTAATGATGGCCATAGTTGCAGGCAATATCCAAAATGGACCTTGGATGTATTGAACATAATTTAATCTTTTTTTAGAAATTTATTTTGGTTTTTACCTAGAAGTACATTCAAAGAACACAACACAACGGATACTAAACAAAGCAGTTAAAATAGAAAGTGTGTTCTTTTGTCTGCTGTACGTGATTTCACTTGTTACAAGCAGCCCATTGGATTGGGAAATGCTGCCTTTCTCATCGAAGCTCCAATTTGAGAAGGCGGCAGAATGAGAACTGACATGTAAGCGGTCCATAGTTTCCACCAAATATGCTTGCAGGAGCTTTAAGTGAGAAAGGGGAGTGGTAAGTACTTGCCCGCTGTGTTTCCTATATTGTAGTTATTTGCCGTCCCACCAGCCATTTTTACATTGTCCCGTTTGCCACAACCGCAAAAGTTGGAAACTAGTTTGATCCAGGCCTGCCTGGTCAAATGTGCACTCTTAAAAATAAAATGCCGCTACTGTAGCTCAGAGGTCATTTGAAAGACAGAATCCTGGTTCCAAGCACCAGATAAGTTCACAGCACCCTGAACAAACCATTAGATTAGAAAACAGCACCCCGCAAAACTAAGCCCACAACATTGTTTTTTGCATGTTATCCTGATTATTGAACACAAGAAGAAAAGAAAGGCCGGTTAAATCAAATCTTCGGTCATTAGTAGCATGTCTCTGGTTTTGTGTGGCTGCTTCAGTAAATTAAAAACTACAGGTAAGCATGGTGTCATACAAAAACTTTGGCAAGAGCATCTGCGCCCGCACTGGCTATGTAGCACTTGGATGGGTGGAATGCCACATCGTGAATGGACTCATCAGATTTCTTGCGGTGGGCTGTGAATTCCTGTATGCAGGTCTTGCTTTCCAAGTTCCATAAACGTATTGAACAGTCATGACCTGTGGAAAAAAAAGCATACATTAACAGAATAAAACCAGCAATAAGATGAACAGGAAAAACATAACAGTAAGATTGTCGCAGCAAATTCCTGATATTTAGCAGACTTGCTTATATGGCCAGTCTCACAAGCTGGAATATATCTGGATGAATGGATGAAAAGGGGGTAACAATCACTACTTCTACCATTTTAGGCAGAAGAGGATAACTGTTCTTTGAAGGGGTTATCAGATATTAGGAAACAAGTGCCTTTTTGTCCAAACCTTTTTCTAGCATCATAGCTGAAATGCAACACCAGATACAGCCCAGAGCAGTACTGATTCCAGGGGGAGGAAAAAAAAAAAGCAAATAATTTCGAAATGCCAAATAACCCTTGCACCACTATTCTCCACTTTCGAATGCTGTGTCTTTTTATTTTTCTATCTATATATCCATATGAGGGTTTCTTTTTGTAACAGGAGAAGTTATTTTATATGGCACTATTTATTTTCCACACAATGTGCTACAAAAAAAAAATAAAAAAATAATTCTGTGTGAAATTGAAAAACAAAAAAACGAAACGGAAAATACTAATTTTGCAGGATAACTTTTTTTTGGCACTCCCTCAATGTGTTGTAAAAATGACACGTCTAAGCCAATAAGTTTGCAGTCACTATCTGACTGCAGACTTATGAATCTCCCCAGTGCACAGTTGGCACTGCAGGGATTCACTGGTTTCTGACTCGGGATCGGAGGGCATGTATGAGTTACACATACTCCCAGCAAGAGCCCAGCCAGTGGGTGCAGCCCACGCAATTTAGTCATCCGCATCCACTGGGCAGTCGTGTCACTAGTCGAGATGTGGCATCGCCCCACACAAGTGTATGGAGCAAGGCCACACACCCACTAGATGGGTGCTGGCCGGTAGTATGTATAACACATACACACTATTCGACCCAGGCTCAGAAACTGGAAAAACCCACTGTCACGGGGTTAGCACGACAGAGGAGCCAGAAAACCGCAGCGCAGGTTGCTCCTACTCGTGAGCTGAAAAGAAGCACTTTACCTTTTTAAACGGTGTAAATTTATTTTGGCAGTACAGGTGTTTAATTGGTCATGTTGAGAGTTCTGGGAGCTATGGCTCTCGGCTGAGTACGATTGGCCACTCCTATCCCTATATAATCTGGGTCCTGACTGACACACGTCAGAGCTAGCTTTTGCTGCATAGCTGGGAGGATAGTGGTTGGTAGTTAAATGAGAAGGTGCTTGCTGAAGTGATCTGTGTTTGATAATTGGTTTATTAAGTGTCATAATTCTCTTTCCTTCTACTTTAGTTTTACCCGATCCTCCACTATCCGATGCATTCCTCTATTATATGTGAGTGAATATTTGTATGCCTGTTATTTTCAGTTTCCTCTGTTGCACAAATACTCCCCTCTTCCCTGGGTGGAGTAAGGGTACAGTCGTAGGGTGGATTCAGGAGATAAGGCAAGTTATGTGGCCCTATCATCTTCACCTTTAGAAGTAACCCAGTGAACACGGTGAGTCGTGACACCCGCAGTGCACAATGTGTCATTTTAGACTGGACAACTCTAATACTTTAAAGAAAAGAAAAGTATGTCGCCATTTTTTATTATTTTTTTATTTTCCGACAATGGATTTGTGTAAAAACAATTAGTAAATTTTATAGGCACCATTTTGAGATATATTCCCCCCCCCCCATCATTTATGGAAAGCTAGGAGATCAAAGAGCAGCATTTCTGGACTTTTTTTCCCTGCAAGAAGGAAAGCTACTGTAATAGTTTACTATATTGTGTTTATTTTTTTCTTATTTTAATAATTTTTTTTTAAATTTAATAAGTGGAATAAAGGGGATGATTTAAACTTATGTGAGAATATCAATAATAGCTGTAAAGAAATCAATAAATATATTGTAATACATGCATATTCTCAAACTTTTTTAAACTATTCTTTATTTTCTTACAGTCCCCCCTACGGCATTTGTGTCAAACTCTTACCCCGTGGGTGAAATCTTGCCCATAGGGTGATTATACTTGGCCCTCTGTGAATTTGAGTTTGAAATCCCTGCCCTGGAGGCTTTGACGATGAATGACTAGAGGTACAATATACTGAAATACTTTTGTACTGTAGTATACTGTAAATTTTGTGTTCACTTATGAAACCCTGTCTATGACACGGTCATAAGATTACAAATATGGCAGACATCATATGGCCCTAGGGCAGACATGACAACTCATCAGCGTCCCAAGATTGCACATTATGAGGGCACAAGCACAATTGAAGACAGCTAGACCTTGCTATGCAAGGAGCTGGGCCCGTACTCCCTACACTTTGAGCCATATGATGTATTTATGATTGCAAAGAAGTTAAGACCCTAAAATGGATATAGCAATTACAGACAAGTCCAATTTAGAACCATGCGACAGGTCAAAGATCTTAAGGGTACTGCAATTGTACCCGTGAAATAAATAGGAGGAAATGGGCTGAATACCCTGCCTCATTTTCTTAGGCTTCACACCACTGATGCCACAACTAATAGCAACTGCAACATCTAAGATGTTAGAATTGGGGCTCTCCTTCTGTCAGTTATAACACAGGGGACTGGCTTAATAGTCACAGTATGGATGCTGCAAGTTCCCTAGTTAAAACTTCCATAAGATCATCCCATCTCCCAAAGTAAATATAACTAATAAACCTGTTTTTACATTTAACATGTGCATTTTTAAAATAAAGGCCATAAAATAATAAATATGTTACAACATCTTGTTAAAAATTAAGCCTTTATCTACTATACTATTAATGTGTTCTCCAGTGTCCATTAACCAAGTAAATGTTAGCAATACTCACTGCCAGACATCAGGTACAATCCATTTGGATCAACAGCTAAACTTGTTACCGCATCTAAATGCGCAACCATAGAATGAATGAGTTTTCCTAAGGAGAAAAAAAAAGTTACAATTAATGTAGGAAATTAGAATACATGCGGGTTTTGAGCATTTAATCTTTGTTATGAGCATTAATAACAGTAGCTTGGTGATCTTGTTGTCTTTCTCATAGACACTATTCACATCTGCAGAAGAGGCCTCCACTCTTACAATTCTGCATCAAAATGACCAGCATGATGAATAACTACAGACCCAGTTACAGATCAATGCGGTCTGCCGATGTCATGGGTTTCCCACATACAACAGATTTCAAATTGGGGAACCATGACAGGTTTCAGAGGTCTGCAGTCACACAGAGTGACTGCAGACTTTGCACTCAAACCTGGCCCAACCCGATAACTCCTTACCACTAGAGATCATTTTCTACATTGAGGTTTTGTTTTTTCCTTTCAAACTTCAAGGAGGGCCTTAACTTTATTTCAGGTTTGAATTGGAGCATTCATTTTACCATTTAACATACTGGAAAGTGTGAAGAAAAACGGTTATTGCAGTGAAATGATGAAAATAAAAATGCAATTCTGACAATGTTTATTTTTTCCTGGTGTGGGAAAAATGAACTAGCAACTTAATTTTCCATATCAAACCAAAAAATGTAAAAACGCTCTGGCGTGCGAGCACGCAGTGGTGCTAAAGGAGCGAGCGCAGAACGTTCTTATCTCTGCCGCTTGTTACACTGTCTAGTATCTCGGAGTAGAAAGCAGCCCAACAAAAATGAGTGCGCTGCAACACTGGGGATAGCTATTCAGGCATTAACCCCTTAGTGACAGAGCCCATTTGGTATTTAATGACCAAGGCAATTTTTACAATTCTGACCACTGTCACTTTCTGAAGTTCTAGCTCTGGAACACTTCAACCCTTCCCACTGATTATGAGACTTTCGTGACATATTGTACTTCATGTTAGTGGCAAAATTTCTTTGATATGACTTCCATTAATTTATGAAAAAAATGGAAATTTGGCAAAAATTTTGAAAAGGTTTCCAATTTTGAAACTTTCATTTTTTTACCCTTAAATCAGAGAGTGGTGTCTTTCCTCTGATATGCTAGATCATATCAGAGGAGAGAGAAATAAATGGGAAATCAGACATTTTTTTTTTCTTTTGCGGCGGTCGCCGTTATTTGGTGAATAACGGCAATCGCAACACTGGGGACAGTAAAAACCAACCTGAATCATGTTCTCTGGGGTCTCAGCTACCGCTGGTAGCTGAGACCCCAGAAATTTTCCAAAGCTGGGGGGGCGCTATACCCTTATTTCTCAATGGCGCTGAGGAAGAAGTACTCTTAACTGACGCCATTAAAAAGGCGTAACAGGGGTTGTTAAGGGGTTAACGCTGATCAGGTGTGCAGTGTCAATCTACGTAGGGGGATGCTGATAAGCATGGTTACTGAGGGGTGAACTGATGCAATGAGGACTTGTGTAACTCGTAAGGTGCACTGAACACCATCATTTGCATATCAGACAGAGTGCTTTTATGCAGAAACGCAATGTTTATTACACCAAAGAGTAAAGGTACTGTCACACTGAACGATATCGCTAGCGATCCGTGACGTTGCAGCGTCCTGGCTAGCGATATCGTTGAGTTTGAGAGGCAGCAGCGATCTGGATCTTGCTGTGACATCGTTGGTCGGCGCAGAAAGTCCAGAACTTTATTTCGTCGCTGGACTCCCTGCAGACATCGCTGAGTCAGCGTGTGTGACGCCGATTCAGCGATGTCTTCACTGGTAACCAGGGTAAACATCGGGTTACTAAGCGCAGGGCCGCACTTAGTAACCCGATGTTTACCCTGGTTACCAGCGTAAATGTAAAAAAAAACCAAACACTACATACTTACATTCCGGTGTCTGTCCTCCGGCGCTGTGCTTCTCTGCACTGTGTAAGCGCCGGCCGGAAAGCACAGCGGTGACGTCACCGCTGTGCTTTCCGGCCGGCGCTTAGTGCAGAGAAGCACAGCGCCGGAGAGGACAGACGCCGGAATGCAAGTATGTACTGTTTTTTTTTTTTTTACGTTTACGCTGGTAACCAGGGTAAACATCGGGTTACTAAGCGCGGCCCTGCGCTTAGTAACCCGATGTTTACCCTGGTTACCAGGGGACTGGCATTGTTGGTCGCTGGAGAGCTGTCTGTGTGACAGCTCTCCAGCGACCATACAGGGACGCTGCAGCGATCGGGATCGTTGTCTAGATCGCTGCAGCGTCGCTTAATGTGACGGTACCTTAAGATTCGCTATTTGACCATGTGGTTAGTTTAAATAG
Source organism: Ranitomeya imitator (assembly GCF_032444005.1). Lineage (NCBI taxonomy): Eukaryota > Metazoa > Chordata > Amphibia > Anura > Dendrobatidae > Ranitomeya > Ranitomeya imitator. The sequence goes on from NC_091286.1 coordinate 130,287,368, forward strand.
AATCTTTGAGGTTTTAGAGTCCCAGGGAAAGGTGGTGGAGGGGGGGGGGGGGGGGACAATAAAGCTTTTGTGTGCTAATGCTTTAATAACTTTCTTGGTCCCTGTCGGGGACTGGAACGTGCGATCATTTGTTCTATATAATGCATTCTCCTATGGCGACTAGCCTGTGGTTGGGATACATGGGAAGATCAAGAGAGTGGTGACGGGGGCCTTCAGCAGGCTTCTGGCCACCATGACCACCCATCAGCGACAAGTGTGAAGAGGAAGACCAAAACAAACACCCGGGCAGAATTGGGTGGCTTAAATGCTGCTGTCAGAGATTAGGCAGCACTTTGGATGCACTATTTTGCCCTATATCAGGAAGGGGTTAAAGAGATGCTGACTGCAGCTGTTCACACACTGGCACAGTTTCCTAAAAACTTCCTAGAGCGCCAAAAGTACAAAATAAATGAATGGAAAATGATTAAACATTCTTTATATATGTAACTCTAATGATTAACAATGTCCGAGTTGCTTATGTATTACTGTACTGTCTGCAGCAACAAGGTTTTCAGTTATTTCCATCATACATAGCGCCTGCTGATTAATCATCATTCACATTATTCACTAGGTATCACACAATGCAGCAGACATGTAATATTCCAAGCTGGGCCGAGCAGTTCAGAGCCAGGAATCATGTCATTGTATCCCTACCTGTATTGTTGTCATAGAACTTGATGTGACGATCTTCATGAGCAGTGATAGTAATTGGAAGAGTCGGATGGCTAATTACTCGGTTTATCTGGCAGCTAGAAGCTACAGGAAACAAGTCAGGCACATTAGTCTCTTTAGATACACAGAATTTGCACGGAGCACTGCAAAATGTAAGCATCCCCTCTAACATTTAGGTCATACAAGGTTTTGGCTAAATGTAAAATTCACTTAGGCTATGTGCACACATTGCAGATTTGCCTTAGGAATTTCTTGTGCGGATTCTGCATCTCTTGGCAGAAAACGCAGGTGCAGATTTACAGCGGATTTTTATAATGGAATGGGTACAAAAACGTTGCAGATCCACAAAAAAAGTGACATGCTACTTCCTTTAATCCGCAGCGTTTCCGCATGGAATTCTCCGCACCATTAGCGCAGCATTTTTTTTTCTTATTTATTTACATTGTACTGTAAATCACTTGCGGATCTGCAGCGTTTCTGTACGGTAAAAAACGCTGCGGATCCGCAGGAAATCTGCAACGTGTGCACATACCCTAAAACAACGTGACAGCACAAGAAGAAAATTTCTACAAAACGTGGCGGTAATTGCATTGTAAATACTACAACCAAAAGACAATCATCGTAGTCCTTGTATATGCTAAAACACACATTTATTAACCTGCTACGTATTTGCTTAAAGTGTTTCTTCTGACAGTTTTAGGTTTATGAAGCTTTTTTTTTTTTCCATCTCCACTTGACTCAGTGGCTAAATCTGGAACTTTATTCTCCCTCCAGAGAAAAACACCTCAAGAATAAATATGCTGATTTTTTTCCTGCACACCAAAATAAAGCATATAGAAGAAAATAGCAACATGTGCGCTATAGAAGCTTTTTCCCATGGATATCAATATCATTTGAGGGACAATGGATATCGATATTAATCATTTCAGGGAAAATGTTAAGAAAACGGTAATTAATCTTACCGATAATTGTATTTCCAGGAATCCATCCTGACAGCACCATGGAGGACGTCCTTCTTATTCACAGTGGGACAGGAAACACGAGAGTTTAAAAGGACCCTCCCCCTTCCACCCTTCAGTGATTTTCCAAAGTAACACATCTGGATGGATGCAAACAGAAAATTTATTTTGAACATAACAAGATTAACACCAATGTTACTTCACATAAGTATAACACGTATTTGTATTAGGGAGGGAACTATCCGTGCTGTCAGGATGGATTCCTGGAAATACAATTATCGGTAAGATTAATTACCGTTTTCCAGGTCACCACCTGACAGCACCATGGAGAAGTACCAAAGGAGACTTCCTGGTTCTAGGGTGGGACTACCGCTTGAAGCACCTTCCTGCCAAAAGCTAACTGAGAAGAGACTACATCTAATTTGTAGTGTTTTGAAAAGGTGCTAATGTTAGACCAAGATGCCGCTTTACAAATCTGATCTATTGAGGCCCCCCCTTTTTCAGCCCAAGACGCGGCCATAGCCCTGGATGAATGAGCTTTAAGGCTATCAGGAAGAACTTTTCCCCGCGCCTGATAGGCCATGGTAATAGTGGATCTAATCCACCTGGCAATAGTGGATTTTGATGCCTTTTTACCCCTATTAGGACCCCCGTACAGGATGAAGAGATTACTATCCTGTCTCCAGGCCCTAGTCATATCCAAGTATTTCAACACCGTCTCCCTAACATCTAAGTTATGAAAGAAAGCTTCTTTTTGATTTTTAGGAAACTGGCAAAAAGACGGAAGAACGACCTCTTGGTTAATATTTGACACTGAGGCTACCTTGGGAAGAAACCCTGGGTCAAGCCTCAAAACCAACCTATCATCAAATATCTGCAGATAAGGGTTCTGGATGGATAGGGCCTGAAGTTCCCCCAATCTTTTGGCTGATGTAATGGCCACTAAAAATACTGCTTTTAGGGAAAGATTAGCGATATTTATATCCTTCTCTATATCAAAGGGCTCTTCGCATAATACATTAAGGACTAAATTAAGGTCCCAGGGAGGGACAGACTTCCTGATTAGAGGTTTGAGCCTCGAGACCGCTCTAGAGAACCGAGCGATCCAAGGGTGGGCGGCAAGGGAAGAGTCATAAAATACACTGAGGGCTGCAATTTGAACCCTCAAAGTACTCGGTTTGAGCCCCTTCTTGAATCCCTGTTGTAAGAAATCAAGAATCCTGGGTATGTTAGGATGATCAACATCGACTGTTGTGTCTCCACAAAAACTGCAGAATTTCTTCCAGGTTCTAAGGTATATTGCTGAGGTCACTGGTTTCCCACTTGCTTGTAGAATAGAAATCACTCCTTCTGAAAGGCCTCTTGCCCTCAGGATCTGCCGTTCAGGATCCAAGCTGTTAACCGCAGCTTCTCTGGGTTCCGATGGAAGATCGGACCCTGAGAAAGTAAGTCCCCCCTGACTGGAAGATGGTAAGGACTGTCCACTGCCAGCTTCTTTAGAAGGGGGAACCAGCTCCTTCCGGCCCAGAAAGGGACCACCAGGATCACCTGAGCTATGTCCTCGCAAATTTTTCTGAGTACCCTTGGTACTAATGCCAGAGGGGGAAAGGCATATAGCAGACCCGAGCTCCATGACTGAGAAAGGGCATCTACCCCTGCTGGATTCTCCTGAGGATTTAGTGAGAAGGTTCTTATTTTTGCGTTCTTTCTGGTTGCGAAAAGATCCACGGTCGGGGTTCCCCAGCGCTGACATAGGGTATCGAAAATTCTGCTGTTCAGTTCCCACTCTATGGGTGATAGCTTTTCTCTGCTCAGGAAATCCGCAACCTGGTTCCTTGAGCCTTCTAAGTGGACTGCTGAAATTGAAAGTACCGATCTTTCTGACCATTCGAAGATCTGATCCGCCAGATGTTGTAGCTTCGGATGTCTCGGGCCCCCTTGATGGCGAAGGAAAGCTACCGCCGTCGTGTTGTCCGATAGGATCTTTAGATGTCTGTTCCTTAATAGGGTCCGGGCTGAACACAGAACCTTCCAAACCGCCTGTAGCTCTCTGTGGTTTGAGGAATTGTTGCTCTCTTCCGAATTCCATTGTCCCTGGTAGTATCTTCCGAGAACCTGGCCGCCCCAACCTTGTTGACTCGCGTCCGTTGTTACCGTGACGGCCGGGGTCTGGATCCATGGGACCCCCACCTGAAGGTTCTCTGACACCGTCCACCATCGCAGGGATTTCTTGACTCGATAGGATAGGACAAACTGTCTGTCCAACGAAGACTGTCTTCTGTCCCATGTTGTTAGAACCGCTCTTTGTAGTTGACGGGAATGGAATTGGCTCCAGCTGACGCATGGGATACAGGCTGTCATTAGGCCTAGGATCTTCATTGCATCTCTTATCGTCACCCGAGTTCTTGCAAACTGTCGAACCTTCTCTATCAGGTCTGACAGTCTTCTGTCTGGAAGAAAAGACTTCCTGATGTTCGAGTCTAGTATTACACCCAGAAACTGTCTCCTTGATCTTGGGGTTAAGTGTGATTTCTTCCAGTTCAACACCCAACCTAGATTCTGCAGTGTGGAGATCACCAATCGAGAGTCGATCCTGAGTTGGGACTCTGAGTCTGCCACTAACAGGAAATCGTCTAGATATGGTACTATAATGATGTCTCGCTTCCTTAGGTAAGACACGATCTCTATGATGAGTTTTGTGAAAACTCTTGGAGCCGATGCCAGTCCAAATGGAAGGCAACGGAATTGATAGTGGAGGACTGAACCCTCTTTCTCTATCGCGAATCTTAGGTACTTTTGATGTTGTGAAGAAATTGGAACGTGGTAATACGCACTTTTTAGATCCAAAGTGCACATTACCACGTCCTTCCCTAATAGGGGAATTGTGGAGCGAATGGACTCCATCTTGAATTTCTTGTACGACAACCATCTGTTTAGCGGCCTGAGATTTATGATGGTTCGGGATTCTCCTGACGGTTTTATTATAGAGAAAAGACCCGAGTAGTGACCTGTTCCCATTTGGTGAGGAGGTACGGGAGTTATTGCCTCCATCCGGAGGAGATCCTGAATGTCTGACCACATTGGTGAGACTGAAGAGAGACGGGCGTTGGAAATGAAAAATCTCTCTGGGGGACGAGATACAAACTCTATCCTGTACCCCTGAGATATAACCTGAAGGACCCAAGGATTTGAGGTAATTTTTTTCCACTCCTCCAGGTAATTCAACAACCGACCCCCTATCCTGGTGGCGTCATTTCCTTCGGAACTCAGACCTGGGGTTTGAGGGACCTGGATCTCTATTTCGGTTCCTATTTTCTCCCCCTTTCTGATAACTCCATCTCCCCTGTTTACCTTTACCCCTATAGTCTGATCTCTGACTGTAATAGGGTCTACGAAAGGGCTGGAATTTTTTCTTTTTCTCTTCTGGAAACCCCTTCTTTTCATCAGAAGCTTTCTCCAGAATGTCATCTAATACAGGCCCAAAAACACGGCCACCTGAAAAGGGAATGGAACATAGTTTGTTCTTAGAAGGAACATCCCCCGACCAGCTTTTTAACCAAATGGCCCTACGGGCTGCATTAGATAGTGATTGCCCCCTGGCTGTGAACCTGACAGATTCTGCCGTAGCATCTGCAAGGAAACCTGTGGCTAGTTTAAGTAAAGGGACAGCATTGATGATAGTTTCCCTAGAAGTCTTGGCTGACAATTGATCCTTTAAATCGTCAACCCACAGATGCATGGCTCTCGCCACAGAAGTCGCCGCAATATTTGTGCGGATCACAGCGGCCGAACTTTCCCAAGCTTTCTTAAGGAGGCCATCTGCCTTTCTGTCCATGGGCTCCTTTAAATTCGAGGAGTCCTCGAACGGAATGGCAGTTCTCTTGGACACTTTCGCTAGTGGGATGTCAATTTTTGGTATATCTTCCCAGTCTTTGACCTCCTCATGGTCAAAGGGAAGACGGAGTCTAAAGTCTCTCGGGATCGATATCCTTTTCTCTGCCTCCTCCCACTCTTCCAAAATCATTGAGCTGCGGGAAGAGCTTAAGAAGGGGTCAGTAGCTGCAATCTCTGAGCAAAAGCCGAGACTGAACTCGGACTCACCGAATGTGGGCATTAACTGGAAAGAATTTTGAAGTCTGCGAACGCAGCCCCCCGAACATCTCATCTTGTACGGAGAGAGAGGTAGAAGGTTCTTCAACCTGCATAGTTTGCCTGACCGCACCCAGCAGTTCATCAATATCGTTGGAAGAGAATAGATACTTTTTCCCCTTCTGAGGAGGGTCTCTACATACTTCCTCCTCTTCCTCTATATCAGATTCTGATGGACTGTCCTCAGACGATGAATCTGACTCTCTCTGCCTCTTCCTAGACCTGGGAGGATCCTGGAACTCAGGCTGGATCGGCTGGGAGGCGGATGTTAGATATAGAAGCCTGCACTTCTTCTCTAACCATAGCTCTCATGCTTGTTAATAGAGAGGCCTGTTCCTCTCCTACAATACGAGCGGTGCAGGACTCGCACAGAGGCTTCTGCCATGAGGCAACAAGTTTTGTAGCACATATTGGACATCTCTTAGTTCTGCCCGTCTTCTTATCCCCAGATGAAGGACGCCCCTGGAACAGACAATGGGACCACTACTAGTACCTTTAATGGGCCTATAAGGAGCGCACCTCTAAACGGGACTCACATGCGTCAGGGAATCCTGTTTCCCCGGGGCTTCTACGCTGACAGCCGGTATAGCACCTGGGTCCATTACAGCTGCGGTGCCTAGCGCTATCTAGCCACTTACCTTAAATCCTTTTGCTTGTGTCCCAGTCCTCCTACAGGAGCGAAGAGGAAGACCGCCCCCTTGCTGCCGCCCTGACCCCGAAGTGATGCGGCAGCGGTGAACCGGAAGTTCAAAGCCCATTTACCGCCGAGGAACACATGGAGTCCAGCGTTCTCTCCAGCATTCTGCCGAACCTGCCTCTCCTTGCCGGACTATCTGCGAAGGGATCACCCTGCAGAGACCATGCGCAGGTATGCTTGGGGTAGTCATCCGAGGTCGAGAGCCCCCCCCAGGGGGAAGCGACCTCCTCGCCAGGAGCAGCGCTGCACTGGCGTCGCTGAGGGACCCGCTTAATTGGGTGTCGGCGATACAGAGATTCGGCCCGTGGGAAGGAAGAGGCTGAGCCCCCCCGATCCGCACGCTCTGTAGGGACAGCGATCTCTCGTCGTTCCTATCCACAGTGGGACAGGAAAAACACTGAAGGGTGGAAGGGGGAGGGTCCTTTTAAACTCTCGTGTTTCCTGTCCCACTGCGAATAAGAAGGACGTCCTCCATGGTGCTGTCAGGTGGTGACCTGGAAAAATAGGAACTGTGTTTTTTTTCTTGCACGACTGCAAAACAAAAAAAATTGTGTTCAACTTTTCATAGAAATTTTTATACAATGTACATTTTTTAGGAGATGGGGGCTAGAAACAGCAATTTGGACTAGAAGCGTTTCGTGCTAGAAGCAGGTCCTGCTTCCTCCCTACAGTCAGCGATGAAATTACACAACTGCTGTATCCAGAGGAGGAAACCCTGTCAGTGCTTCCATATCTGTATAATCAATCACTTCTTCAGTGACGGGAACACAATGATCAGGAAGGCAAACATGGTAATAAACAAGGTTTACTTTCTCTATGAGGAGTCTGGCTGTGTCTGACAGAAGACTCTGCTCCTCCATAGCTGCACCATCTGCTGAAAGCAACTTATAGTACGCTTAGGGTACCGTCACACTATACGATTTACCTACGATCACGACCAGCGATATGACCTGGCCGTAATCGTAGGTAAATCGTAGTGTGGTCGCTGGGGAGCTGTCACACAGATAGCTCTCCAGCGACCAACGATGCCGAGGTACCCGGGTAACCAGGGTAAACATGAGGTTACTAAGCGCAGGACCGCGCTTAGTAACCCGATGTTTACCCTGGTTACCAGCGTAAAAAAAAAAAACAGCACATACTTACATTCTGGTGTCCGTCAGGTCCCTTGCCGTCTGCTTCCCGCACTCAGTGACTGCCGGCCGTAAAGTGAAAGCACAGTGGTGACGTCACCGCTGTGCTTTCACTTTACGGCCGGCAGTCACTGAGTGCGGGAAGCAGACGGCAAGGGACCTGACGGACACCAGAATGTAAGTATGTGCAGTTTTTTTTTAGTTTTACGCTTGTAACCAGGGTAAACATCGGGTTACTAAGCGCGGCCCTGCGCTTAGTAACCCGATGTTTACCCTGGTTACAAGCGAACGCATCGCTAGATCGCATCGCTAGATCGGTGTCACACACACCGATCTAGCGATGCCAGCGGGAGATCCAGCGACGAAAGAAACTTCTAAACGATCTGCTACGACGTACGATTCTCAGCAGGATCCCTGATCGCTGCTGCGTGTCAGACACAGCGATATCGTAACGATATCGCTGGAACGTCACGAATCGTACCGTCGTAGCGATCGAAATGGCAGTGTGTGACGGTACCCTTAGATTTCAGAACATCACTGTGGAGTAAAATGTGGGCTTCCCAGACATTTACAGTCTATGGGCAATGCAGAAAAAGTTAAAACGTATTTCAAGGCTTTATTTTATTGTTCGAAACATGGATTGGCAAATAGGAACATTGAGTATGATCACAGCATGTTATTCCTCTCATCTCGTCTCGTTATTAACTCCAGTGACCATTATGAGTTTGACACAGGAACACTTCATATTATTAACGTCCTTTACTAACCAAAAAGAAAGGGTCTGTCTAGATCATACACATATGTATTGTAGTAACTATGTACATCAGTTCTCCTAATTCATAGCAGCACGTGCACAAAAAGAAAAGATTTTCAACATGCTGGTACAATACATACCTGTTTCTATACAAGACTCTAACGTTAAAACTTTCTGCCGTGTCTCCATATTGAAAATACTTGTGTGCCCGCTATCAAAAGAAGAAACCATGTGCGCTGGGTCACTGCTTACTAGGTCCACTGAGGAAGGTATTCCTAATTCTAAAGACAATGGGAAAAAATGGAATTACTTCTTGGTCAATATATCCTATGATATATATAAGTTGTAATTTATAGATGCAAGACATTCGAAAACACAAGTGAAATGCCGGGAACACAATAGGCTTTTAGAAGCGCAGCTTTTTATTTGTTCAGGCATAAATATATGCCGAAGTGCTAGCAGACAAATGTGATTGTTACACCTCAGCCTTGAACAAACATTTTCCGGCTTACCAAATACTTAGGCCCTACCTCGCGGTCTTATATTTTTTGTACTAGACCGTACAAAGAGGCATTTTTAGTTGGAATGAGAGATCGATACACTCGTACGTGGCACTATTATCCTGAGAGAATGGAGCAACAGTGAGCCTTCTTGACCTCCACTCCATACCCTATGGCGCTGCCAATAAAAGTTAAATAAAGCAATCCAATCAACGAGTTTGGTAGTTGGCCCTATTTCTTAGTCAGGTACAAATAAATGAATTTTTCTACCAAGGAGCAATAACAATAACACCCGATCAGCTACACATTAAGGCCATGTTCACACGTTCAGTATTTGGTCAGTATTTGAAAGTCAAAACCAGGAGTGAGTGAAAAATACAGAAGTGGTGATGTGTTTCTGTTACACTTTTCCTCGGATTGTTCCTCTCCTGGTTTTGGCTTACACATACTGAGGTAAAATACTGACCAAATACATAACGTGGCCTAATACAAAATCATTGGTAGAGCAAAACCTCGGAAAAGAAACTGGCACGAGTCTCTCGCCTCAATACCCGGCACTGCCGCCAGCGGTTTGGACCGGAACATTCAGCTGCATAGAAATACATGCAGCCACACACTCCGGTCCCGAGTGCCGGCAGCAGTGCAGGGTATTGAGGCGCGAGTTTCTCGAATTGCAGTTGTTAGGTATATATGTAGAGAGTGAGGACAAATAAAGAACACACACACAAACATTTAAGAAGTATTTTCTATATTCTCATTGAAATCTTCTGTAACTAACGTACAGAGAGCTCGATTCATCAAGAATGGCATTGTTCACACCGGACTTTATGAGAACATGGGCAGGAGTCAAACGCTCCTGATTAATAAGGAGACTCTACATGAATCAAGAGCGCTTAGCTAACATATTTCTAATGCTAATGAGTGACTTACTAAATTAAGCAATAAAACCAAATTTAAAGGGGGTATTCCCCATCTCCAAGATCCTGTCCCAAAATGTAATTGGTGTAATAATAATAGTATTTGCAAATACTTCCAATTAGAAATGTACTATAGTAGTTGTTCTGACTCCCTATGTTGCTTACCCCATGTGAAGGGCATTGGTGTAGCTAAGGTATCCATGGTTATGACCATGCATATAGTGAGTTAGCTGTTAGTGGTCACAGCCATGTATACCTAAGCTACTGCAATTCCCTGCACATGGGGTAAGCGACGTAGCGAATCAGAAAAAACTATACTACATTTCTAATTGGAGGTATTTGTGAATATTATTTCACCTACTACATATTTGGTTAGGAACTTGGAGATGGGAATACCCATTTAACCCCTTCATCACCGAAGCTTTTTTCGATTTTGAGTTTTCATTTTTCGCTCCCCTCCTTCCCAGAGCCATAACTTTTTTATTTTTCCAAAATAAGAAAAAAACTTGGCACTCAAGAAGAATTTTAGTGTAAAGAAGAAGATCCTTAAATGTGCATCCACAAAGATATAAAAGTTTGAACGTTTTCGGTCCACATCCAGATCTTCATCAGGACAATTTTACTGGTATAGTAGGTAAAGCGTGTGTGGGGTCAGTGTTGGTTCCAACTGGATTATTCAACTGGTCTGGATGCAATGGGAGATCCTGTGGATGTCAGCGCACGTTGAGTACGGCGGAAGCCGCTTAGAGAGACGCCATACTCCACATGCGCTGACATCCACAGGATCTCCCATTCATCCAGGCCAGTTGAATAATCTAGTTGGAACTAACACTGACCCTACACACGCTTTACCTACTATACCAGTAAAATTGTTCTGATGAAGGACCAGATGTGGACTGAAAACGTTCAAACTTATCTCTTTGTGGATGCACATTAAAGGATCTTCTTCTTTACACCAAAATTCTTCTTGAGTGCCAAGTTTTTTTCTTATTTTGGATTCCTGGGTTGGATACCCTACTTGAGCACTTATACTGATTATTAGAACGAGTGCCGTGTTGCTTCTTTTTCATTTTTTATTTTTCCATCAATATGGCCATGTGAGGGCTTACTTTTTGCAGGACAAGTTGTACTTTTGAATAACAAAAAAACAGGAAAAAATTCCAAGTTTGGTGAAAATGCAAAAAAAAGTGCAATCCCACACTGTTTTTTGGCTTGGCTTTTTCACTGGGTTCACTAAATGCTAAAACTGACTAGCCATTATGATTCTCCAGGTCATCATGAGTTCATAGACACCAGTAGATTCCAAAGCTACAGCTATTGTGGTGTTATATAGAGCGGCAGCGTCATCCGCATTCTGTATGGAACTTATGGATTCAGAGAATGAATGTAGGTCAAGATGTTTAAGATTTCTGCAAGGGTGTGAAAGTTTGTGGGGTGGGGATTGTAGACATGGAGTGGAGAGAGATGAGAATGTGAGAAGGTTGTGGTCAGAGAGTGGAAGATGTGAGTTAGAGAGGTTAGATAGAGAGCAGAGGCGGGTGAAGATGAGGTCGAGTGTGTGACCATCTTTGTGAGTGGCTGCAGAAGACCATTGAGTGACCTATCTATTACTGTAAACGGCTGCCCACTCTCCCCTGTCCCACAAGCTCGCTGACTCGGGGTAATTCTTGATCCTTGATCTCTCCTTCAAACCACATATCCAAGCCCTTTCCACTTCCTGCCGACTTCAACTCAAAAATATTTCAGGGATCTGTACATTCCTAAACCAAGAATCAGCAAAAATCCTAGTCCATGCCCTCATCATCTCCCGCCTCGACTACTGTAACCTCCTGCTCTGTGGCCTCCCCTCTAACACTCTCGCACCCCTCCAATCTATTCTAAACTCTGCTGCCCGACTAATCCACCTGTCCCCCCGCTATTCCCCGGCCTCTCCCCTCTGTCAATCCCTTCACTGGCTCCCCGTTGCCCAGAGACTCCAGTACAAAACCCTAACCATGACGTACAAAGCCATCCACAACCTGTCTCCTCCATACATCTGTGACCTCGTCTCCCGGTCCTTACCTACACGCAACCTCCGATCCTCACAAGCTCTCCTTCTCTACTCCCCTCTTATCTTTTCTTCCCACAATCATATACAAGATTTCTCTCGCGTATCACCCCTACTCTGGAACCCTCTACCACAACACATCAGACTCTCGCCTACCATCGAAACCTTCAAAAAGAACCTGAAGACCCACCTCTTCCGACAAGCCTACAACCTGCAGTAACCACCGATCGACCAAACCGCTGCATGACCAGCTCTATCCTCACCTACTGTATTATCACCCGTCTCTTGTAGATTGTGAGCCTTCGCGGGCAGGATCCTCACTCCTCCTGTACCAGTTATGACTTGTATTGTTTAAGATTGTACTTGTTTTTATTATGTATACCCCTCCTCACATGTAAAGCGCCATGGAATAAATGGCGCTATAACAATAAATAATAATAATAATAGTTTGTAGGGGGGGGTCGTGTGAGATGGTGGAAAGACAATTTATTCTGCTTTGTCCATGTTAAGTTTTAGAAATCTAGCGGAGAAGAAGGATGAAATAGCGAACAGACATTGAGGTATTCTGGTTAGTAGGGTGGTGATATCTGGTCCAGAGATGTAGATCTGCGTGTCATCAGCATAGAGATGATATTGAAAACCGAGAGATTCTATTAGCTGTCCCAGGCCAAAGGTGTAAATTGAGAAGAGCAGGAGCCCTAGGACTGGACCTTGTGGGACTCCGACAGATATGGGGCAAGGTGAGGAGGTGGCGTGTGAGTGGGAGACGCTGAATGTCCGGTCTGTTAGGTATGACGAGATCCAGGATAGGGCAAAGTCTGTGATGCCAAGGGATGAGAGGGTCTGTAGTAATAGGGAATGGTCCACTGTGTCAAAGGCAGAGGACAGGTCCAGGAGGAGGAGGACAGAGTAGTATCACATGCTCTTGGCGGTTAATAGGTCATTGGTGACCTTAGTTAGGGCAGTTTCAGTGGAGTGGTGTGACCGGAAGCCAGATTGTAAGCGGTCGAAGAGGGAGCAGGAAGAGAGATGGGAGGACAGTTCAAGATGGATGTGTTGTCCCAGTAGTTTTGAGGTATAGGGGAGAAGTGACATAGGGCGATATCTAGATACAGAGGATGGGTCAAGAGAGGGCTTTTTGAGGATAGGTGTGATTGAGGCATGTATAAAGCTTGAGGTGAAAACACCAGTTAGTGATAGGTTGAAGAGATGGGTTAGGGATGGGATGAAGACTGTGGCGAGGTTTGGGATCAAGTGGGATGGGATTGGGTCAAGTGCACATGTGGTGAGATGCGATCTTGAGAGTAGAGTCGATCTTCTGTAATGGTGGAGAAGTTGGTTTTGGAGGTGGAGGGCTGGGCAGTTGGGAGGAAGGGCTCTGGGGGTTGTAGACTAAAACTGTCTCTGATGTTATCAATCTTCTGCTTGAAAAATGAGGCAAAGTCTTCAGCTGAGATAAGTGGGGAGGGAGGAGGTGCTAGGGGACGGAGGAGAGAATTGAAGGTGTTGAATAACTGTTTAGGGTTGTGAGACAGGGAGGATATGAGAGATGAGAAGTACCGTATATACTCGAGTATAAGCCGAGATTTTCAGCCCAAAATTTTGGGCTGAAAGTGCCCCTCTCGGCTTATACTCGAGTCACGGTAGCGGTGGGGTCGGCGGGTGAGGGGGAGAGGGCGCTGAGGCATACTTACCTAGTCCCGGCGATCCTGGCGCTCCCCGCCTGTCCCACGGTCTTCGGTGCTGCAGCTCTTCCCCTCTTCAGCGGTCACGTGGGACTGCTCATTAGAGAAATGAATAGGCGGCTCCACCTCCCATAGGGGTGGAGCCGCCTATTCATTTCTCTAATCAGCGGTGCCGGTGACCGCTGATAGAGGAAGAGGCTGCGGCACCGAAGACTGCGTGACGGGCAGGGGCAGCGTCAGGACCGCCAGGACTAGGTAAGTATTTTATATTCACCTGTCTGCGTTCCAGCCGCCGGGCGTCGCTCCATCTTCCCGGCGTCTCTGCGCTCTGACTGTTCAGGTCAGAAAGCGCTATGACGCATATAGTGTGCGCGCCGCCCTCTGCCTGATCAGTCAGTGCGCAGAGACGCCGGAACGAGACGCCGGGAGCTGCAAGCAAGAGAGGTGAGTATGGCCTTTTTTCTTTTTTTATTGCAGCAGCAGCAGCAATGGCAGAACCTTCTATGGCACAGCTATGGGGCAGTACTGAACGGCACACAGCACTATATGGCAGCTATGAGGCAGTACTGAACGGCACACAGCACTATATGGCAGCTATGGGGCAGTACTGAACGGCACAGCACTATATGGTAGCTATGGGGCAGTACTGAACGGCACACAGCACTATATGGCAGCTATGGGGCAGTACTGAACGGCACACAGCACTATATGGCAGCTATGGGGCAATACTGAACGGCACACAGCACTATATGGCAGCTATGGGGCAGTACTGAACGGCAGCTATGGGGCAGTACTGAACGGCACACAGCACTATATGGCAGCTATGGGGCAGTACTGAACGGCACACAGCACTATATGGCAGCTATGGGGCAGTACTGAACGGCACACAGCACTATATGGCAGCTATGGGGCAGTACTGAACGGCACACAGCACTATATGGCAGCTATGGGGCAGTACTGAACGGCACACAGCACTATATGGCAGCTATGGGGCAGTACTGAACGGCACACAGCACTATATGGCAGCTATGGGGCAGTACTGAACGGCACACAGCACTATATGGCAGCTATGGGGCAGTACTGAACGGCACACAGCACTATATGGCAGCTATGGGGCAGTACTGAACGGCGCAGAGCACTATATGGCAGCTATGGGGCAATACTGAACGGCGCAGAGCACTATATGGCATAGCTATGGGGCAATACTGAACGGCGCAGAGCACTATATGGCATAGCTATGGGGCAATAATGAACGGCGCAGAGCACTATATGGCATAGCTATGGGGCAATAATGAACGGTGCAGAGCACTATATGGCACATCTATGGGGCAATGATGAACGGTGCAGAGCACTATATGGCACAGCTTTATATGGCACATCTATGGGGCAATAATGAACGGTGCAGAGCACTATATGGCAGAGCTTTCTATGGCACATCTATGGGGCAATAACGAACAGTATGGAGCATTATATATAGCACAGCTTTATATGGAGCATCTTATGGGGCAATAATGAACGGTATGGAGCATCTATTTTTATTTTTGAAATTTACCAGTAGCTGCTGCATTTCCTACCCTAGGCTTATACTCGAGTCAATAAGTTTTCCCAGTTTTTTGTGGCAAAATTAGGGGGGTCGGCTTATACTCGGGTCGGCTTATACTCGAGTATATACGGTAGGTTTGTTTCACTATGGCGAATGTGGTCTTGAAAGTAGTGAGGGACTGTTTGAATGCGATGAAGTGCTCTTTGGAGTGAGATCTTTTTCAGCTCAGCAGCCCTGGAAGCTTGCCTCGGTTCTTTGAGCGCCCAACCAAGTAGCGGGAATTGTACACAGGAACATCTGCACAGCATATGGGTTAAGTCCCCCTAAGTTCAGGAGGGGAAACCCCAGAGAAAGAGGTGTAGAATGAAAGAGGTGTAGAATGAAAGGGCTAAAATCCTGTGGGACTTCAATATCTGGATGGATAAGCAGGTGATGGCTAACCAACCAGACACTGTGATAGTAGACAAGGATCAGAAGAGAGCAATGATAATACTGTAGATGTGGCAGTAACAAGTGACAGCAACATCAGAAAGAAAGAATATGAGAAGCTGGAGAAATACCAGGGCCTCAAAGGAGAACTGAAGATGATATGAAAGGTGAAGGCAACAGTGATTCCAGTGGTGATCAGAGCACTTGGAGCAGTGACCCCCTAAGTTGGGAAAATGGCTACAACAGATCCCAGGTGCAACATTTGAACTCTCTGTCCAGAAAAGTGCAATGCTGGGAACAACTTGCACAGAACCCCAAACTCCCAGGCCTCTGGTAGAGGACCCGAGAATGAGAAAGGGAAAATAAAGACCACCCCCATTGGGGGTGAGAAGGAATTTTTTTTATTATATACACATACATACACATATATACAATCTGATTAAAGCAACACCCCATCCCCACACACTGCCTCTAGAAAACTGTCAAAAATGTGCCTCCTTTCATAATCCCTCTCAAAATAATACATTTAATGCTGGGCTCCTCCTGGAGCTCTTACCAGTGCCCACGCTGTCTCTGCTCCTCTGCGGCCCCGGCACAGGTAGCAGTGTTATTACATAATCACACTGCTAGACGTCGGACCCGGGGGAGACAGGTGCTCCTCTGCACTGTTCAAATGTATTCGAATCTAAAAGAGGCGAATACGTTTGAACATGGGAAGAAGGGAGCAGCGTCTCCGGGGCATGGCGCACATGCCCACAGGGAGGGCTCCGAGTGCCGCCTCTGGCACGCATGCCATAGGTTCGCCACGAATGGTTTAGTTTATTTAAAAGCATCATCAAGAATATTTGTGGATACCTTTTTTGAAAAATGATTTTCTTAAAATTGGCAATAATGGTAACACTAAAAATTATTTACCCTGGATAAATTCGGAATGAAAAGTCTCCTATATAAGTAGTCATAAGTGTATAGATGGCAACTGAAAATAACTGAGAAAAGCGTCTCAGAATAAAATACTGAAACAATATTCAGCTTTCACTCTGTGCTGAAAAAAAAAACCATGTAAATACAACCAATTGCAGATTCACCTATCTGCTCGTTAATGAGCTAACTCCATTACCTTGGTTATCATTAAATATGCTTAATGCAGGAGCGGCTTCTAATGCATTCCATACTCTAATTGTGCCATCTGCTGCGGCGGACAGCAAGCGCTGATGAACTGCGCTGTACACCAAGCCCCATATTGCGTCAGTGTGGCCTTCAAACGCTCCTCGCAAAACTGAAGGATCTGGTTAGAGAGGGGGAGAAATATTAACACATCTTAGTACAAACAGCAGTTATTGCAAATAATACAAGTATAACAAAGTTGTGATTCACAGCCAACTAGGAAAAATGTCCCACATATCCAAGCAATGTAAGCAGCAATCAGGTAGCACAAGTACACATTTGTAGGCAATGGTTTTCAGTAGAGCAGAGGTCCCCAACCTTCCTGACCTGACTTTCAGTCACATTCGTCTCCTGCCCCATTCACAGTGACACCCAGTAGCCCCCTATTACTGCTATAACGACAGCCAAAGCTTTTCTAATGAAATCACACCAAGGCAGGGTTCCTATCTTACCTTTATTCAGATCTGCTCTTCTGTGCAGGGCTACACACAAAAGTCACCATCTAGAGATCTAATCTCAATAGAGGTTTGCTATACCTGGTGCTAATACACCAAACTGCAACAGCCGCAAGCCACACATCACGGGCCTGTGAGCCACAGGTTGGGACCCCTGCACTAGAGTGGCACAAACCTTGCAAAGTCATGAAGGCCATTTCATACCACCCGGCACTTTCCGAGATGGGTACTGCAGTAACTGGTGAAGAATGTGCATGCTCATAGAAGATATTAGCTTTTTATGGCCTAGTCAGTGGTAACACTATGAATGGTACCTTTGCAAATGGTGAAGTCCAAAAGACTACCTCATTACCTATACTTTATTTCCTGTGATATTTCAATCCCTCAAACTATTGTTACTGGACAATTTTTGATGGGCACCTAAAATTTATTTTTGACTATGCATTGCTTTATCCATTACTGACATGGTTTACTGCAGGCATGTCAAACTCAGGGTACCCCGAGGGCCACATGAGTAACAAGAGGTTGTTGCGAGGGCCGCACACAGCAGCTAATGTCACACACGTATTTTAACAGCAGTCAATGAAAACAAGATATGAAGTATTAATATGTAACAGCAACATATATTTGCAGTGCGCAACAGCAACTAATATATTTAACAAAAATACAGCAACCCTAACCCTAGTTCTAACCCCAACCTTAGTGGAAAAAAAAAATTCTTTATTTTATTATTGTCCCTATCTATGGGGGTGACAAGGGGGGGGGGGGGGGGTCATTTACTATTTTTTTTATTTTGATCACTGTGATATAATCTCAGTGATCAAAATGCACTTTGGAACGAATCTGCCGACCGGCGGATTCGGCAGGCGCACTGCGCATGCGCCCGCCATTTTGGAAGATGGCGGCGCCCATGGAGAAGACGGACGGACCCCGGGAGGATCGGTAAGTATGATGGGGTGGGAGGGGAGCGCGGGGGGTGGATCGGAGCATGGGGGGTGGATCGGAGTGCAGGGGGGTTGGAGCACGGGGGGAGCGGACAAGAGCACGGGGGGAGCGGAGCACAGGACGGAGGGGAGCGGGGCAGTGTGCAGGACTGATCAGTGGCTTGGGGGGGCGATCAGTGGTGGTGGTGGGGGGGGGGCGGGGCACATCAGTGTTTCCAGCCATGGCCGATGTTATTGCAGCATCGGCCATGGCTGGATTGTAATATTTCACCAGTTATAATAGGTGAAATATTACAAATCGCTCTGATTGGCAGTTTCACTTTCAACAGCCAATCAGAGCGATCGTAGCCACGGGGTGGGGGGTGAAGCTTCACCACCCTTGGGCTGTACTACCACTCCCCCTGTCCCTGCAGATCGGGTGAAATTGGAGTTAACCCTTTCACCCGATCTGCAGGGACGCGATCTTTCCATGACGCCACATAGGCGTCATGGGTCGGATTGGCACCGACTTTCATGACGCCTACGTGGCGTCAAAGGTCGGGAAGGGGTTAATGGTACCATTACATATAGGAGGGCCACTCACTTACTTGGACTTTGCCTGTGCGGCAGTGGGTCCCTTCTTCCTCGGTCAAAGTCACTCTCAGCCTTCCTGACTTAGGACGGTGATCAGCAGCCACGCGAGCCGCAGATGTACAAAACTCACGATCAGCTCTTCCGGGTCGTCATTCATTGGCCCATATCCCTGCATATGACCTGCTTACGTGATCAGCAGCTGACCAAAGTACACACGTCTTGGATTGACACGGAGCTAGTTGGTCAGCTGCTGATCACGTAAGCAGGTCATATGCAGGGATATCGGCCAATGAATGAAGAGCCGGAAGTGCTGATCGTGAAGTTTTGAGCATCTGTGGCCCCCACAAAAGTCTCAAACTTTGTGTTTAGAGACAAAGTTTAAGACTTTTGTGCGGGCCGCAGATATGCCTGTAAAGGGCCGCATGCGGACCGCGGGACGCGTGTTTGACATGCCTGGTTTACTGCATGTTACACAGAAGATTCTGGACAGTGATAGAATTTTCATAATTTCACCTTCATTCTAAAACGGATCTGAAACATCCATTAATGTGAACAAAATGTACACTATTGGGGATAGTATGAAAGCAGAGCTCCAAGCAACTGCACTTATATAGTGTAGCATAGCATATTAAAGAATAACATAGGATCTTGTGTAAGCCTTATAAATACTTGTTTTACTTGATATCGCACTTCTCAATGGTTTGCAATGTTCGATCTTTCTTCCCAATTGATGTTTCTATAATGCAGTCTGCAACTCGTATTACAAGCAAAAGCCTGCCTCCTGCTTGTAATAGTTTTCTCCCTGTCAGTTTTCTTAGGGAATAATGTCATAGTAGTTCACAGGAAGACAGTCTTGCATCATGCACTGGACCTGTAGTCAGACTAGAGATCACATGACAGAGTCCCATAATAAAAAGGGTTCAAAATATATGGACGTAACTAACTAACTTGGAGTGATGTGTGCAAAAATATAAATAAACTGGAGTGCCAAGTTTAGCACTTTGGAAATTTTAGCCTTTTTTTTGTACGAAGTTCCTCCTATTTCACAGGCTCGAAGAATTTAGACAACAATTATGGAAAAAAGCGTTATCTTTATTAATCTGACATAACTTCTTTGCAGTCAATGAGGTTTTCGCATGTACCCATTCAGATGGAGACGTTTATTCTCAGCGAGGTAAGGCAAGCGTAGGACCTGGTATAAGAGAGATGCCGTAAAGAGGCTACCAGGTACACATAAAATTGGCCATTTTTATGCGCTAAAAGCTCTCATTTTTCATATTTCTAGTGCAGTAATGCAGTTCAAATTTCATTTCTCAAGTTTACATGTTTTAGCGCTGCAGTGTGCTGCCTTATTTACTTAACTATATACGAGTTGGCGACTCTAGGTTCAGCACCTGTTCACACTGAGTCTATGTTTGGATGTGCAGGTCAGGTTTTTGAAATGCATGAAGTCTGGAACAGACGGATAACACCACCTACTGAGTTTCCACCCTTGAGATGATTTGCAGACATTTTTGGCTCTGCACACGGGCACTTTTTACAGGGCTCTGGGAGCAGAATCTCTATATTTTTTAGGAGGATTTGGAGAATTCCCACTCAGTTTCTACTCCAAAGTTGCATAAAAAACCATTGTATTCACATAGGATTCGTTGCTGCTTGTTTGTAGGTCTTTCCGCCTTAAAGTTTGATCTTCAGTAGGTGAAAAGCATGCTAAATTTGGTTGAGGTCAGGAGACTGAGCCACTGAATTTCCCATTACTATAAATATATAGAGAAGCCATTGGACATTATCCACCTGGATTGTGAAGAACTGATCTACCAGTTTCTCAACATTTAATTTGCATGTCGCCATTTATTCCTTTCAGAATTCATCCTGCAAACTGATTTCTGCCATCACATCAGTAAATTCCAGTGACGCAGTTCTACTGCCACCCACACATGTCCATGCCAGTGTCTTCACCATGTATGACAGTTTATGTGGTATGCTTTGGATCATAGGTCTTTCCTTTATACCTTCATTTAGTTTCCTTCTAATCCATTTTTCACAAGTTTTCTACCAAATTCTAATCTGTCCTTTCTAGAGTGGTACCAGTGGTTTGCACCCCAAGATAAACTCTCTGGATTTACATGCATGAAGAAACCTCTTCATTCTAGACAATAGCAAGTATATTGTCATCTTCTTGAGAGCTTTCATGAATAGGCTAGATGATTTAAGGATTTTTTTTCTTTCCCGAAGAAAAGATATCCACTTATTTTAGTTGTTTTCGGTGTTCTTACAGGTCTTTTGCTTGATGATGCAGTGCTGAGAATCTGGCAAAAGGTTTTTTGCCATCTAATGTGAGAGCAGCATAATGTAGAGACAGAACTCACTGATTCGAGCGATGTGTCACTTACTGGGCTGCTTGATTATTATTATTTTTTTTTTATTATTATAAAAACCACTTAACAGATGGAGATTATTTCTAGAGGACTAGTGAACCTGTTTCCATTTAGTCCTGCATATTTAAATGCATCTTATAGCCCTGCCCCCAACACTGATTGGCAGCTTTCTGCCTATGCACCAAGTACACAGAAAGCTGCCAATCTATGGTGTAGGTGAGGGTAATACAGAGCTCAGCATTCAGAGAACTGATAGATATACAGCAGTGATTTTATTAAAACTGCAGCAAACAACCCAGTAAATGATATTTCTGGAATCAGGATCTCTGCTCCTACATCAGGCTTGCTCACAGACATGGTAGCAAAAACCTGGTGACAAATTCCCTTTTAAAATGTAGCAAAGTGTTAGTTTGTTCAGTATTTAAATAGCTTCTTTGTCTTGTGTTTTAATCAGCCTAATTATGGCCTTCTACAATGACAACTTTTGGATCTACCAAATTTGGATTTCCAATCAACAGATACCAATTGCTAATTCAAACTGAAATCAGTGCCAGTGCTAAACCATCTATTTCCTCAATCTGCCATGAAATAATGAGGCAGCAGGCTGCATCAGGCCTGTGGCTGAATTTACTAAACAGATCATTAAATTTAATTGTGTAAAACCCATTGAATTAAATCGGTCTACAATTTTGGATTTTAAATCTTAACCTATGGCTTGTAGCCAACAAACAAGCTGTGGAAACAAAACGCATATGGGCTATTACCCTGCAGCAAAGACAGCAATTAGGAACAATTGGACAAATGCTATTAATGTACATCGAGTATGAACTTACCATAAGAATCATATGGATCCACATTAGGATTTGGCGTGTTCCAGCTCTGGATGACACCATCTGTTCCTCCGCTGTAACACTGCTCCCCGTTATTACTCATTACTACACACAGAACTGGGCCTCTGAGAAAGAATTGAATGATTGTATGAATGAACGCTGCAAGTTAGAGACCGCCAACACTCCCAAGTTAGAGACCGCCAACACTCCCAAGTTAGAGACCGCCAACACTCCCAAGTTAGAGACCGCCAACACTCCCAAGTTAGAGACCGCCAACACTCCCAAGTTAGAGACCGCCAACACTCCCAAGTTAGAGACCGCCAACACTCCCAAGTTAGGTTGCTAAATGTAAAAGATTATTGTTTCACTTGTTTAGATCTAAAGCTCATTTCTATAGAAGTGACTAAAGAAAGTACAGTATTAAAGTTTTACCATCAGCTGCTGAGTAGATGCATCAAAAGTGACAACCATTATGGCATCACTTCTGCAAAAATAGTAATGTCCCTAAGTAAGCATGTTTGTTATAACTAATACTCTAAACCCCAAGACCATGAGACTAATGTTGGCCGAATGCGCAGATACCAACAGGTTTAGGCAATAACAATGTGTATGAGGGTACCGGCTGACTGATGGTTGGGAGAGATGTCAATCGCGCATGTTTGAATTACGACTGCCAATCAACCGCATTATTCTCCTGGAGAAAAGTTGCCAGTTGTGGAAGTTGGCGGCTTTTTCACACAGAACACAGGAGTGAATGTCAGAACAAGCACTCCTGTGTATGGCAGAGTCAGCCAGATAACTATTGGTAGGAGCATCGTTCAGCCAACCATCTAATATATATGACCAGATCTAATAAACCCCCCACCATGAAAGTATCTGGGCTGTTTCCTAACCATTACTGAGGAAACAGAACTTCAGTACCCATGCCTTCTAGTCAATTACCTGACCAAGTTAGATATAAAAGAGTTGGTAAAATTAGCTAACTGTACACATTGTCATAAAGTCCCTTAAAACTTGTGATGCCGATAAAATATCCCAGAAAAGACATAGGTGTGACAAGTGAGGTGGAAAAGTTCTATTAAAAAAAAAAGTTAAAAAATAAAATATTTGTATTTTGCCATCAAAATCAGTGAAAGAGTTAACATTTAAATCCTTCCTGACACGTGGCATAATAGTGCATCATATGTTAGGTCTCAGTTTTTGTGGTGTATAGTCAGCATCTCGCTGCCTCTGACAGCACACTGGAGTACCTGTCATTTCATGTGCTCCTCTGCCCTCCCTACAGCCCCCATCCACATTAACATAATTGCTGGGTGCTGATGGGCTGCTATGGCAGCTGAGGGTCTTCTGAAGGAACCCAAGCCTGCCATGACAGTGGTCCTGTGAAACCTGTGGCTGGCCTTGATTGGAGAACATGATTTTTACTGTATACTACAGTGCTGTGGCATTGCAGCAAATAGCATAAATAATCAGATGATCACAGGCTCAAGTCCAGTAAGGAAATGTAAAAAAAAAAATAAAAAATGTAATCACATTTTTCCAATATTGAAATGGTAAGGGGGAAGGGGACAAAAAACACCCACCCTAATTGGTATTGCCATATCTGTAAAAGTCTGGTCTATTATAATATAAAATTAATTAACCATCAAACATTAATCAACATCAAAATGAGAGAAAAAAAAATGAAAATCAGTATTGTATTTTTCCTTTTTTTTGCAAGTAGTCAACATAGGGAATGGATTCCATGGCATCCAAGATCAACAGCAGCAATATAAAGTACGGTACTTGTAGTGATCTGCATCTAAAAACTGTTCCTAATAGAACTTTTATAACTCCTGCAAACTACATATGAAAGACGATTTTCATAATAAAATAAGATAGCAAGAAGGAATTTATGCTGGAAGATAAATGGCTTCTATTAACACTGATACTTTAACTAAATGAATACAAAAGACTCATTAAAGGAACAAAATGACGATAGCAGCAAATGCAAATCACTGCATAAGAGTTATCTAGAACTGCTCACACAAATCCCAGCTATCAATGTTCTCTCTTTAGGATGTCAGGGCTGGGCGACAGCGGCATGAAACCATTAAAAGTCGCATAATATTGGGCAGCATCTTGTGACTTTTCAAAGCATTTGAGCCAGAATTCTGGTGTAACAGCTCAGATGAATTGGGCCCTAAATCTAGAATGGTTTCGGTCACAAAAACCACAGACTGCAACATAATTTTTGACATAAAACGATGGAAAGCCAGTCTTAACAGCACAGATATTTCAGGACCACAAAAAATCCCTATAAAAAAAAACAAAAAACAAAACACGGGCATGTGAACAGCGACAGACTATAATGGGGACATATTCTATGAAAAACAGAGATAGAAGACTAGAAGACATAAGAGGAAAACGGATGTCTAAATGTGACATTACCATACAGTACTAGTCAATTAGGCAGTGGAAAAAAAAAAAAAGGATTGTAACGCTAAGATTTCACATAAGATTGTCCTATTCTGTCCTCCAGATAGACGCGCAAAACTAAAGTTAAAATCTGATTCACTGAATTGATTGAAATGAAAGTAGAAAGATCCCAATGATCATTATGGTCCATCTGGGTACATATATGTGTCCATTTTTAGAACAAAAGTTCTTTATAGTTATAGTTAGCAAGGCCGAAAAAAAGACATTTGTCCATCCAGTTCAGCCATAAATCCCCAGATTTACGTCCTCCTAAAGAACCCAAAAACTGTAACATACAATAGTTACGCTCTAAGAAGACATCCAGACCTCAACTGAGTTCGCCATCACCACCTCCTCAGGCAAGGAATTCCAGATTCTCACTACCCTAACAGTAAAGAATCCTCTTCTATGTTGGTGGAAAAACCTTCTCTCCTCCAGACGCAGAGAATGCCCCTTGTGACCGTCACCTTCCTTGGTATAAACAGATCCTCAGCGAGATATTTGTATTGTCCCCTTATACATGGTTATTAGATCGCCCCTCAGTTGTCTTTTTTCTAGACTAAATAATCCTAATTTTGCTAATCTCTCTGGGTATTGTAGTTCCCCCATTCCCTTTATTAATTTTGTTGCCCTCCTTTGTACTCGCTCTAGTTCCATTATATACTTCCGGAGCACCTATGCCCAAAACTGGACACAGTACTCCATGTGCGGTCTAACCAGGGATTTGTACAGAGGCAGTATAATGCTCTCATCATGTGTATCCACGCCTCTTTTAATGCACCCCATGATCCTGTTTGCCTTGGCAGCCACTGCCTGGCACTGGCTGCTCAGGTAAGTTGATCTTTAACTAGGATCCCCAAGTCCTTCTCCATGTCAGATTTACCCAGTGGTTTCCCGTTTAGTGTATAATGAGGATACTGATTCCTTCTTCCCATGTGTATAACATTACATGCATCATTGTTACCGCATCTGCCACCTTTTGGCCCAAGTTCCCAACTTATCCAGATCCATCTGTAGCAGAATACTATCTACTTTTGTATTGACTGCTTTATGATACACTTGCTATACTGTCCTAAAAAACTGACACCAAAGAAACCAAACAGACCCAATAATGGGATCCTGTGCTGGGGGGGTTGCATCACTTAGGTAACTAAACCATTTCTTACAGAAATTTTGTTGGACTGCTCCTAGAAATGGGACAAACAGAACAAAAAGCACGTGTGAATTAAGGCTTAACCTCCACTGTTAAGTGCTTCAATTATAGACATTACAGAAGCTAACCCAGGATGAAGTGGATATCAATATGTAATACTGCACATTGTGATTTGGCCAGTTATTACCTGTGTGCTCTGAATGTGTATATTGGTTCCACATCAAGAGAGGCGCTCCTAAAAAAAGAAAAAAATTAAATGTTTATGGGACACTCAATTCATGATTGTAGAAATAGCAGACACATGCAGAAGGTAGGCTTAAATCCATGTCCTATGTATTGTGTACACTTCCTTTTAACTCCCCATTCAGATGAGTCCTGGATTGGCACATGGAGAGGTAGAACTTAGTTCGGGACCTTGCATATTAAAAGGTACACCTTGACATGGTTAGATAG
The DNA here is from genome assembly GCF_032444005.1 of Ranitomeya imitator. Taxonomy (NCBI): domain Eukaryota; kingdom Metazoa; phylum Chordata; class Amphibia; order Anura; family Dendrobatidae; genus Ranitomeya; species Ranitomeya imitator. The sequence goes on from NC_091286.1 coordinate 130,313,296, forward strand.
CGTTTTTAGATCAAAGAGCGCAAAAGTTTTAAGTACCTTACAAAAAAAAAAAAAAAAAGAGCATGGACCGCACCTTCAAAAATTATACATTGATCTAAAGCTTCATATAGTCTGATCAGAATGTTAAACCAAGAACCTCATGTTCAGTTATACAAATTTTTGCCTGGCGGCTTTAGATAAACACATTTTTTTTTTTTTTCAGCTAAGTACCTTATATTTTTAACATGTACAATACTGGAGTTCATGTATTCATTAGTCGCAGTGTGCTGATGAATCGTGTATGTCTATATATTGTACTCTAGTCAGCACAAGGGAACTAAAGAAAAAAACCTGCAATTTGTTCCTGCAATAACAAAAAAAGAATACAAATTTAAACTTAGCAAATAGAGAGAAATCCTCTAACCAAGATCATATATTATTAGCAAAAGCGTATGTATAAAATAAAACTTCATCAACTAGTTAAAAACCTAAATTAGGACACACAAAAAGATCACATCTTTTTCTGTTGCATGGGACTGTGACTTGTGTGCGACTTATCTGAAATTTTTTTTTAAAAACAAAATCATCTGCACCCGTCATGAAACATGGCAGACTTGTAGTCACGCCACATCTCTGTGTGTTCCCCCTACACAGTGCCTTTGACCATGACAAGTTGTCAAAGATCTTTGTGCAGCTGCTACATCACAGTACAATACAAGCGAATGGGGTCACATGGTGACACCCGAGCCACTCAACTGGATTGATTTTTTTGTAACTCGTTTGTCGCGGTACCCTAGGAGACGTGTTGCGATGCAGTATCTACACATAATGATCTTTAACATTGTAACTTGCGTTGCAGCCAAAGTCGCTGTATACCTTCCACACAAATAGGACAATTTGTCATTGACCGGCATCTACTGAAATTTGCAATATTTAACCCCTTAATGACAGCCAATACGTCTTAACTGAACTGACATATAAGAGACTAGCATCCCCATACAGGTGACAATGCAGTAGCTGTAGGCTGTCCACTATAGCTGACAACTTGCTGCATCAGCCATGATCAGTGTTTGCACCGTCCAACTCTGTTTAACCCCTTAAATGCTTCTGTCAATAGTGACTACATCATTATAAATGGTTAAGAGTGTGGGTGCTTCCTATTTAACCAAATTGGTGCCCTCAGATCTTGATTTTGTGGTCTTGATGCTTGCCATGGCAATTCATGACCAAATAGCGGCCTTAGACTCTGCCGAACAGTAATCTGTTCAGAAGTTAGAGACATTTAGGTGGTAAAAATACACATTTTCATTCCTATCATGCCACTTTGCATTAATTCCTGTAAAGCACCTGAAGAGTTAATAAACTACCTGACTGCAGTTTTCAATATGTCTGGGGGTGCTGTTTTGAAAATGGTATCATGTTTGGGGGTTTCCCAATATATGAGACCCCTAAAGTCACTTCAAACATGGATAAGTCCCTAAAAAAATAAATTTTGTAAATTTATTTGAAAAAATGAAAAATTGCTGCTACATTTTTAATCCTCCTAAAATGCTAACAAAATAAAATAACATTTTACAAATGGTGCTGATGTAAAGCCGACATGTGGGAAATGTTATTTATTAATGGTTTGCTGTGGTATGGCCATCTGGATTAAAGGGATAATCATTCAAAGTTTGAAAATTGCTAATTTTTTTACATTTTTCTCAAATTTTTGATATTTTTTATAAATAAAACAAAACATATTGACCTAAATTTACCATTATCATAAAGTATAACGTGTCACGAAAAAACAATCTCAAAATCACTGGGATTTGTTGAAGTGTTGCAGAGATATTACCACATAAAGTGACACTGGTCAGATTTCAAAAATGTGGCTCCATCACTAAGGGCTTAAGCAGTTAGGATTTAGGAGTCCTGAGCATACTTTATACAGTGTGCCATCTATAGCTGCAACATTGATTTTTACAGATTTAACAAGATCTGAACGGCTACTAAGGGAAGGCTACCATTGGTTTACAATGGTAGACAGAATTAACTGAGGCTTTTGCTTAAGATCAGCATAATCAATGCCTGGAAGCAATTTACACGAATTGCTTGTCGTAATATCCATTAACATCCATTAAGACTATTTTAGTCAATGATATTGACTTTCTAATCAAGCCTCAGTGACAATACACAGCATGCTGTCAGATCAGCCTGCAAAGAAGAGGAAAGGCCTTTAACTCTGCCATAAACCGGGGGTTCCCAGTAATCCTGCGCTGCTGAGAGTAATGACCATTCATGGATGCCAATGCTATAGAAACACACTGGACCAATCTCTAAGCTGTGTATAATTAGCTGAACGCACGTTCAGTTACTGTGACATTTATGAAGGGCTACTTTACTTTATATCAAATGACAGAACAGAAAAGTGGAGAACTCCCTTATCCAAGTCACCATCAGCAGAGGTACCATAGCCTGCTCAATGCCAGCCTGTGCCTGCTGCCCCATAGAGAGGATGCAATGTTACAGCAATCTTAAAATAACACATATAATACATATACACTGCCAGCTATGTTCCACACCCCTCCTTTTAAGAATGTTTTTCAATAGAGCCAACATATACTGCAGAAATGTATACATCAAATAAAAAAAGCACTTTTGTAAAAACAAAGTACCGTATATACCCGAGGATAAGCCGACCCGAGTATAAGCCGACCCGAGTATAAGCCGACCCGAGTATAAGCCGACCCGAGTATAAGCCGACCCGAGTATAAGCCGACCCGAGTATAAGCCGACCCGAGTATAAGCCGACCCGAGTATAAGCCGACCCGAGTATAAGCCGACCCGAGTATAAGCCGACCCGAGTATAAGCCGAACCGAGTATAAGCCGAACCGAGTATAAGCCGACCCGAGTATTAGCCGACCCGAGTATTAGCCGACCCGAGTATTAGCCGACCCGAGTATTAGCCGACCCGAGTATTAGCCGACACCCTAATTTTGCCACAAAAAACTGGGAAAACTTAATGACTCAAGTATAAGCCTAGGGTGGGAAATGCAGCAGCTACCGGTAAATGTCAAAAGTAAAAATAGATACCAATAAAAGTAAAATTAATAGAGACATCAGTAGGTTAAGTGTTTTTCAATATCCATATTGAATCAGGAGCCCCATATAATGCTCCATAAAATTTATAATGGGCCCCATAAGATGCTCCATATTAAAATATGCCCCATATAATCCTGCATAAAGGTTAATAATGGCCCCATAAGATGCTCCATAGACACATTTGCCCAATATAATGCTGCACAAATGCTGATTATGGCCCCATAAGATGCTCCATAAAGATATTTGCCCCATAAAGTGCTGCACAAACCTTGATTATGGCCCTATAAGATGCCCCATACAGACACTTGCCCCATATAGTGCTGCACAAACGTTATGGCCCCATATAGTGCTGCACAAATGTTATGGCCCCATATAGTGCTGCACAAACATTATGGCCCCATATAATGCTGCACAAACGTTATGGCCCCATAGATGCTCCATACAGACACTTACCCCATTTGCTGTTGCTGCAATAAAAATAAATAAATCACATACTCACCTCTCCGTCGCTCAGTTCCCCGGCACTTTCAATAGTCACCTGCTCCTTGTTCCGGCGCAGCTCCATCTTCAGCGTCTTCAGTACTGACGTTCAGGCAGAGGGTGCGCACTAACCACGTCACCGCGCCCTCTGACCTGAGCGTCACTGCTGAAGACAGAGCGGCGCCCGGAAAAGGGAGCAGGTGAATATTGCGCAGCGCTCCCCCTCCCCGTTATACTCACCTACTCCTGGCGCGGTCCCTGCAGGTCCCTGGCTTCCCCGGCGTTGGCAGCTTCTTCCTGTACTGAGCGGTCACATGGTACCGCTCATTACAGTAATGAATATGCAGCTCCACCTCTATGGGAGGTGGAGCTGCATATTCATTACAGTAATGAGCGGTACCATGTGACCGCTCAGTAAAGGAAGAAGCTGCCAACGCCGGGGAAGCCAGGGACCTGCAGGGACCGCGCCAGGAGTAGGTGAGTATAATTAGACAGCCCTCACTCCCCCTCCCCTACCGACCCCTAGGTATGACTCGAGTATAAGCCGAGAGGGGGACTTTCAGCCCAAAAAAGTGGGCTGAAAATCTCGGCTTGTACTAGAGTATATACGGTACCCCTTAAAGAAGTGGTCTCACAGAGACAAGTAAAAAAAATTATTTTAATTACATAAATAATTATATACATATAATTATATAAATATATATAACAGAAACATCAGAAAGAAAGAATATGAGAAGCTGGAGAAATACCAGGGCCTCAAAGGAGAACTGGAGAAGATGTGGAAAGTGAAGGCAACAATGATACCAGTGGTGATAGGAGCACTTGGAGCAGTGACCCCCTAACTTGGGAATTTGGCTACAACACAAAATAAAGCCCACTAGGATTATTAGGTACTTTAACTCAAAAAATACATGAGTCACAAAAAATGGTTAATAAATAACGAAAAAGAGTATAAACCTTTAAAAAAAAAATATATATTTTATTAAATTCTATGAATAAAAAAAATTGTTGAAACCCCCCCCAAAAATTAAAAAAAATATCATAATTGTGATGCCAGTCAATTATTTATTAAAGCTATAGCCCAAATTACTTTGGGACAAAGAGGTGGTGATCTCAGCAAAACCTTAGTTCAGGCAGTGAGCCGCTGTATATACAGATGTAAGGCTGGTTTCACATTTGCGTTTAAAAACGCAGCGTTTTAAACGCAAACGCATTTGGTGAAAAAACGCATTTAAACGCGTTTAAACGCTGCATGTTTTTAGATGCATGCATTTTTGCATGTTTTAATACAAACACGGCGTTTTGACGCGTTTACATCCGTTTTTTCCTGCGTTTGCGTTTTTGAAACGCATGATGATAAGTGTGTGACAGCTGTCAATCATCAAAATCAACAAGAAAATCCACTATAAACAGAAATAGCTAGGGTTAGGATCCCTAGTAACCCTAGGGATCCTAACCCTAACCCTAAGGGATCCTAACCCTAAGGGATCCTAACCCTAAGGGATCCTAACCCTAAGGGATCCTAACCCTAAGGGATCCTAACCCTAAGGGATCCTAACCCAAACCCTAAGGGATCCTAACCCAAACCCTAAGGGATCCTAACCCTAAACCTTAGGGTTAGGATCCCTTAGGGTTAGGGTTGGCTTATCAGTGTGTATTCTTGTGTTTTTCTATTAAAACGCATGCATTTAAAAACGCATGCAAACGCATGTGCTTAAAAACGGATGCGTTTACATAGACAGCAATACGTTTTTTTGCCGCAAAAAAACGCCGCTAGAAATTACTACATGTTGCATTTTTGCAACAAAACGTATGCATAGAAACGACGCATGCGGCGGCAAAACGCATGAAAAAAATGCATGCGTTTTTAATGTTAAGTATAGGGAAAAAAACGCATGGTTTTTTTGCGCTAAAACGCAGCGGCAAAAAACGCAAATGTGAAACCAGCCTAATACGGTCGCACCAGCAGGCCTTAATGAAAGCTTTGGGTTTGGGTCTTTTCTCTAAGTTTATTTATACATCAAGGTCAACATTTTGGGTATCTATTTTTATTTTTTGTTTTTAGGAGTTTTAATGTAGAATTTTTATGTTGGTATTGTTTTTCTTTTTTAACAGTATTTGGGAGTTGTGTTGGCAGAGTATTGTATATCTATCCTTGTGGCCTATCTTGTCCCTTAATTATCTGGAGGTAGCTGCACACATCTTCATTCTTGTGCGGAGTTGTCTTCTACAGCAATTGAGTCAAGTGGAATCCTTCAAGTGTTTTATTATTAGTTATTTTTTGTGAGAACTTTTTAAAATAATGCATATAGATGTCTTATTATTATTTGGTGTCTTTTACACTTATTCATGTTCATTGTCATGCACTTTTATTCAGCCTTTGCACTTCAGTATGTTTATTTGCACCATAACCCGCCAGTGGTTAGGCATTTTTTTTATATATTTTATTAATTTCCTAAATTAGTTTAATGATTTTTGAATGGTGGTTAATATTAACTATTTGCTTTGTTTGTTGGACACTGTATTTATTCACATATTTAACACATACACTTATTTAATATCACATTATAGATTTAAGGTATTATCTTTTTAATAGTTTTTCCCATTAAGACACTAAGTTGTAATTTTTATAATGATTATAGGTTTGTGAGATCACACTAATAATAATGGTGAAAATAGAATTAGACTTACCGGTAATTCGGTTTCTAGGAACCTTCCATGACAGCATAGGAGGATGTCTCCATTCCCTAATGGGGGACAGGAAGCACAAAGAGGTTAAAAGGCCCCTCCTACCTCCAAATCGCCAGTGACTTATAACAGATACCATAGCACTAGCTACCTTAATAAACCCAGGATAAATCCAAGGAAGGGAGGGAATTAGCGCTGTTGTTGAAGGTTCCTAGAAACCGAATTACTGGTAAGTCTAATTCTATTTTCTCTAGTCACCTTCCACGACAGCTTAGTAGGAGTACCAACCAATTCTGCACTTGGGGGGGAGACCAAGTTGCGGCCCTGCAGATCTGCTCGATGGAGGCTCCCGCTCGTTCAGCCCATGAAGTGGACGCAGATCTTGTAGAGTGAGCTCTAACTCCAATTGACGGAGTTAATTTTTGGGCTAGAGAAGATTCTTGTATAGCCCTCTTAATCCAGCTAGAGATGGTACTTTTTGCCATCTTCTTCCCTTTTTTCTGACCTGACGAATGGATAAACAGATTTTGGTCAATTCTGAAAGAGTTAGTCTGTTCAAGGTAGTGTATGATGATACGTCCAACGTCAAGAGTATGGAATTCCTCCTCCTTAGGCTGCCGTCACACTAGCAGTATTTGGTCAGTATTTTACATCAGTATTTGTAAGCCAGAACCAGGAGTGGAACAAATAAAGGAAAAGTATAACAGAAAAAAAAGGATCCAGACGGAGGGTTATGGAGTCGTCTGTTATTGTCAAGTAGGGTTCTCTTACTGATAGAGATTGCAGCTCTCCTACACGTCTTGCAGTTGTTATTGCCACTAGAAAAGCAGCTTTGTACGTCTGAAATTGAGAGCAGGAAGACAGGGGCTCAAACGGTGCTTGAGTGAGACCCTTGAGGACCAGGTTTAGATCCCAAGAGGGAACAACAGGTTGTTTCCCAGGTTGCAACCTGAGAGCTGATACCATAAATCTTCTGATCCGATGGTTGGCCAGCTCCTGATCGAAAACAGCACTGAGAGCAGAGACTTGAACTTTCAATGTGCTAGGTTTAAGCCCTAACTATGATCCATGCTGAAGAAAATCCAAAATTTTTGATATATTTGGACAGAGCGGATCAGGAGTACCAGGAAGACAAAAGGTGGAGAAGGTTTTCCACACCTTACTGTAGATTGCATTTGTAACAAGTTTCCTGGATCTTTGTAAGGTAGAAATCACTGCATCCGATAGTCCCCCCGCCTTTAGGACCTGGGTTTCAGCAACCAGGCTGCTAGGTTCCATTTCCGGGGGTTGCAATGTTGAAAAGACCCTTGGAGAAGATGATCGGCATCCACTGGTAAGAGGACAAGCCCTTCTATATGCAGCTCTACAATGAGGTTGTACCAACTCCTCTTCGGCCACACTGGGGCTACCAGTATGGTAGGCACCTGCTCCTCTCGTATCTTTCGCAGGACTTTCGCCAACAGAGGAATTGGTGGGAAAGCGTATGCCAGACGGAAGTTCCAAGTCTGAACCAGGGCATCTACCCCTCTGGGATTGTCCCTGGGGTTTAGGGAAAAAAAGGTTTCTACCTGGGCATTCCGACCTGAGGCAAAAAGATCCACTTCTGGAAGGCCCCACCTGTCCACCTGCATCCTGAAAGTTCTTTTGTTCAGGCTACACTCCCCAGGCTGAATGTCCCGATGACTCAGGAAATCCGCCTGGAAGTTTGATGACCTCTTCAGGTGGACTGCTGTGAGGGAGAGAAGGTTCTTTTCTGCCCAGCAAAAAATTCGACTTGAGACGCCTGCCAAGCTGTTGAATTTTGAGCTCCCCTGATGTTTGAGATGGGCGACAGTAGTTGTGTTGTCGGAGTAAATTTGGACATGTCTTCCTGAAATTAAGCTGCTTGCTGCTATGAGGGCTTCCTCCACTGCCTTCAGCTCCCTGAAATTGGAGGATCTGGCACTTATTGTCTGACTCCAAAGGCCCTGAAACGGAGTATGTAGGATTACTGCTCCCCAACCCCGCTTGCTGGCGTCGGTCGAGATTGTCACAAGGGGAGATTACCCCCCTGTGGATATTTCTGGGGTTCAACTACCATGCAAGTGATGCCTTTAAACGACCTGGAGTAAACACTCTTCTGTTTAGGGAACCCAGATTCCCATCCCAGTTTGCGAGAATGTGGGTCTGGAGGACTCTGGAATGGGCCTGAGCACATGACACTGACTGGATACATGTCGTAATAGAGCCCAGGACCGACATGCTTTCCCGTATGGATGGAGATCTGCTTTCTCTGAAATCTATCACCTTTTTTGTTAAGGCCCGAAGATGGTCTTCCGGGAGAAAGGACTTCTGTTTTACTGAGTCCAGCAGAACTCACAGGAACCTTCTTGTCTTGGAAGGTTGCAATTGGTATTTTTTTAAATTCGGTAGCCACCCTAATGTTTTGAGAATGTCCAAGGTTCTGGCAACATGACTAGTGAGAACCTGAGCAGAGGGGGCTATCAGAAGCAGATCGTCCAGGTAGGGGATGATACAGATTCCCTGTCTGCGGATATGAGACACTGTCTCTGCCATTATCCTTGAGAAAACTCTTGGGGCTGAAGAGATTCCAAAAGGGAGCACGTTGAATTGAAAGTGTGTCACTTGCTGATTGAATTGAATCGCAAACCTGAGAAATTTCCTGTGACGGGGATGAATGGGTACGTGAAAGTAAGCGTCTTTTAGGTCTATTGTTACCATAAAGCACCCTGGACCTATTAGGGGAATGGCTGATTTCGTGGATTCCATCTTGAATCTGCGGTATACAATATGATGATTCAGCTCTTTCAGGTTTATTATGACTCTTGGTTCCCCCGTTGGTTTCATTACCAGGAATAATTGGGAATAGTGTCCTACACCCCATTCTTCTGGGGGTATCTGGGAAATTGCGTTTGATTTTAGCAGGTCCCTCAGGCCTGTCATCATCATAGAGAAGTCTCTCTGAGATGACGGGGAGGTAACCCTCAGATTCCGAGAGGAGGGGGGGATAAGAATTCTATCAGAAGGCCCTCCTGTATAATATTGAGGACCCACTGAGATTCAGAGATAGCCCGCCAGTGATGGATTAATCTTGCGAAACTCCCCCTACCCCCCCACCGGGACAGAGTAATTTCTCCTGCTGCTGTGTTGGGGAACGAGGATATTTTTTCCCCTCCCTTTGGCATAGCTCCATCTCCCCGTTTTCCCTTTACCTCTTGTTTGAGGGGTATTTGACTGGGGGGCACGAAAAAAAACTTCCTGATAGGAAAAAGGCCCTTCCAGAGCAAAAGCCTATCTGTGGCCTTTTCTAGAATTTCATCTAGAGAGGGGCCAAATAGGTAGTCCCCTTTAAAGGGTATTGAGCACAGCTTAATTTTGGAGGTGACATCACCACTCCACACCTTAAGCCAGAGGGCTCTTTGTGCTGAATTGGACTGGACTAGGGATCTAGCCACAATCCTAATAGACTACATGGAGGCGTCAGAGAAAGGCCGAAGCCTTTTGAAGCATGGGTAGAGAATCCAGCAGTTCTCCCCTTGATGTGCCCTGAGAAATGTGCCTTTCAAGCTCATCTATCCAACGAGAAAGGACTCTAGCGACACAGGTAGCTGCAATGTTAGATTTTAATCCAGAGATGGATGTTTCCCGGGATTTTTTTTAATAGACTCTCCATTTTCCTATCTAATGGATCCCTCAGCTGAGAGGAGTCTTCAAAGGGGAGCAAAGTTTTCTTAGCCACTCTCGCCACCTGTATGTCGACCCTTGGCACATCCCATTAAGGAGAACCTGCCTCTAGGGGAAAAACTGTCTCATTTCGGATGGTGTGATTAGACGCTTCTCTGCGCATTCCCACTCCTGAGATTTCATGTCTATGATGTTTTGGTGTACTGGGAACCCCACTCGCTTTTCTGACTTCAATCCTCCAAACATTTCATCTTGTATAGTTTGAGATATAGGTTCCTCCTGCAGCCCCATAGTGCTACGCACTGCCATTACTAGTTCATCAATGTAATCTGAGGAGAAAAAATATTTTCTTGCTTCAGAAATTTTATAACTTGAAGGTTTTCCCCATTTTTCAGAGGAGGAAGAATAGGAATGGTTGGAATCAGAGTCAGAATCCTCAGTTTGAATCCTCCTTTTTAGAAGGAGAAGGATTCTGTGGAGGAGGAGGCATAGGAGGATTGAAGGCAGCTAAGGAAGAGTGTACTTCACTTCTGACAAGCGTACGGATTTCTTCAAGCAGGGAAGGCTGCTCGGCTCTAACGATTTTGTCCGTGCAGGCTTGACACAGTGTTTTCTCCAATAAGGAGGGAAGTGGTCACTCTCCATAAGGAGAAACGATACCCCTTAGACCCCAGTCCAGAGCCTCTCACCTAGCCAAATTAGTTCTCATGCAGCGCACTGATGAGGGCCAACAGCCCGAAACACAGTGTCTGCGAATTGAGATACTAATTTGGCTTTTATCCTAAGTCATATTGCACGACTCGTTAAAGAGTTGATTGTGACTTGTAGTATCGCTACTTCCAACAGGTGGCGCTATAGAGTTAAGTCCTCTTTTTCTCAGAAGAGGCAATTTGCAAACTGCAGATTGCACATTTTGCTGTTTTTCTGGACGGATTTATCTGGGCAGACTTGTCTCCCTAAAATAGAGGGAGAGTGGTGTCAGGAATTCAAAGGGCCCCTATTACCCTGGGCTTGGGATCCACCCCACGACAGACTTACAGGAGCTGGGGTAGCGCTGGGCTCTACAGATGCAGGGCAGGAAGCACCATCCATACTGAATCAGGGATCAGTCTTACCTGGAGGTGTCTTCGGGCTGGTTTATGTAGCAATAAACCCGCCCCCAGCGCAGGTGAAAGCAGTCCCCCTCCTCAGGTCCAAAGGCAGGCCTCCACGTGGGGCGGCGCACCATACGCGGTGTCTGGAGGCCGGTACAAGGCCACACCAGGAAGTGTATGCGCTCCACAGCGTGGAACGCAGAAATCGGAAGTGACGCGCGTGTACCGCCGACGTCACTTCCGGGACGCTGAGACCGCAGGAGGTTGAGGAAAATGGCTGTGAGCTCAGGAGGACACCGCCAGGGATCACTGGCCCGCTTTACCTTGATGAGGCGCGGGTGGGCCAGGACAGGTCCCGAGTCCAGAGGAGTCGGGAGCAGCGCATCATATGGAGGAAGGCAGAGCCAACGACCACCGCTGCCCGGTTAAAACACAGGTATACCGCGGTCACCGGCGACGCAGCAAAGAAAAACCTCTCCAAGCCCCATGGGGGACAGGAAAGACACTGGCGATTTGGAGGTAGGAGGGGCCTTTTAACCTCTTTGTGCTTCCTGTCCCCCATTAGGGAATGGAGACATCCTCCTATGCTGTCGTGGAAGGTGACTAGAGAAATATGCATTTCCCTTTAAATTTAGCCACAGAGAATTGCATAGGATCTAAAAAAAATGTGTCATGTGACCTAATGGTTGCTATTTTTTAACATTTTAATTTTTACTTCCCCATAGCTGCTCAAATGCCAATTTGAGTTAAACTTACTGTCACCACAGCGATAGGTACTGGGCCCTGGTCTATGTGCGCATGCGCCGTCTCTTCCTGTGTCACGGAAGAGCGGCCGATTCAATCCCTGGTGTCTGTGTCGTCTCCATGACGACCCGACGCTCGGGATTGAGGTGTTGCGAGTCGGCTCGTCTCTGGGTGACGGCGGGTTGATAGGTGGATCAGGTCCTTCGGCAACTCTGCTGAAGTAAGAAGTCATGTGACTACACACGTGACAGACATAACCCCTAGAGGAGGAGATTTAATTAGCTGTCAGTACCCTTAGTTTACCAGGTCCTTGAACAATTCTGCTGCAGTATAAAGTCACGTGACTTTACACATGACATACTTACCTTCTGGAAAAGAGACTTTATTGGCTAAAAAGCGCTGCTTTTGATTACACGATTTTTCTGTCCTTTATATACACACCTCCCTATTGTGATGCTGTGGTAGGTAAATTGTTCTTTAAAAATGATGTCAGCCCTCTCCCCAACACACGCCTCCTGAAGTTTTGATACGAAACGTGCATTGGGGCGGCGGGGACCCTCTTTCAAAGTACATATTAATGTAAGTGTTGCCATCTTGATTGTTTTAGCATACGATTTTCTGATGTGACCATTGTTCCACGTAAGGGGAATTTAACCCCTAATAGTGCTTTTTATTTTGTATACAACCAGCTTGATAAGGCACCATTGCACTACGTGATAAAATATATGATGTTGTGTCCCCATTCTTTTGTAAATGTCTAGTAGTATTTATATATTGTAGTAATTTTTTTATTCACAGAATTTAAATACATTTTTAAAAAAAAGGTTTATACTTTTTTTGGTTATTTATTAACCATTGTTTGTGACACATACAACAGATCCCAGGAGCAACAACTGAACTCTGGGAACAACTAAGATCCTGCAAAGAACCCTCAAACTCCCAGACCTCTGGTAGAGGACCCGAGAATGAGAAAGGACAAAAAAAGACAACTCCCAATGGGGATGAGAAGGAAGAGATATATATTGGAGCACTGGCATGCATGTACTTCATTCCATGTACTTCATTCCTATGGGTGTTTCAGAGCTGGGACTACCAGTGATTAGCAAGCTGACCAACAGTTGTGGCCAAAAGTATTGACACCCCTGCAATTCTGTCAGATAATACTTAGTTTCTTCCTGAAAATAATTGCTATCACAAATTCTTTGGTATTATTATCTTCATTTAATTTGTCTTAAATGAAAAAACACAAGAGAATGAAGCAAAAAAGCAAAACATTGATTATTTCACACAAAACTCCAAAAATGGGCCAGACAAAAGTATTGGCACCCTCAGCCTAATACATGGTTGCACAACCTTTAACCAAAATAACTACGACCAACCGCTTCCGGTAACCATCAAAGAGTTTCTTACAATGGTCTGCTGGAATTTTAGACCATTCTTCTTTGGCAAACTGCTCCAGGTCCCAGATATTTGAAGGGTGCCTTCTCCAAACTGCCATTTTTAGATCTCTCCACAGGTGTTCTATGGGGTTCAGGTCTGGACTCATTGCTGGCCATCTTAGAAGTCTCCAGTGCTTTCTCTCAAACCATTTTCTAGTGTTTTTCGAAGTGTGTTTTGGGTCATTGTCCTGCTGGAAGACCCATGACCTCTGAGGGAGACCCAGTTTTCTCACACTGGGCCATACATTATGCTGCAAAATTTGTTGGTAGTCTTCAGACTTCATAATGCCATGCACACGGTCAAGCAGCCCAGTGCCAGAGCCAGCAAAGCAACCCCAAAACATGAGGGAACCTCCACCATGTTTGACCGTGGGGACCGTGTTCTTTTCTTTGAATGCCTCTTTTTTTTTCTCCTGTAAACTCTATGTTGATGCCTTTGGCCAAAAAGCTCTACTTTTGTCTCATCTGACCAGAGAACATTCTTCCAAAACATTTTAGGCTTTTTCAGGTAAGTTTTGGCAGACTCCAGCCTGGCTTTTTTATGTCTCGGGGTAAGAAGTGGGGTCTCCCTTGGTCTCCTACCATACAGTCCCTTTTCATTCAGACGCCGACTGATAGTGCGGGTTGACACTGTTGTACCCTCGGACTGCAGGGCAGCTTGAACTTGTTTGGATGTTAGTCGAGGTTCTTTATCCAACATCCGCACAATCTTGCGTTGAAATCTCTTGTCAATTTTTATTTTCCGTCCACATCTAGGGAGGTTAGCCACAGTGCCATGGGCTTTAAACTTCTTGATGACACTGCGCACTGTAGACACAGGAACATTCAGGTCTTTGGAGATGGACTTGTAGCCTTGAGATTGCTCATGCTTCCTCACAATTTGGTTTCTCAAGTCCTCAGACAGTTCTTTGGTCTTCTTTCTTTTCTCCATGCTCAATGTGGTACACACAAGGACACAGGACAGAGGTTGAGTCAACTTTAATCCATGTCAACTGGCTGCAAGTGTGATTTAGTTATTGCCAACACCTGTTAGGTGCTACAGGTAAGTTACAGGTGCTGTTAATTACACAAATTAGAGAAGCACCACATGATTTTTCGAACAGTGCCAATACTTTTGTCCACCCCTTTTTATGTTTGGTGTGGAATTATATCCATTTTGGCTTTAGGACAATTCTTTTTGTGTTTTTTTCATTTAAGACAAATTAAATGAAGATAATAACAAAGAATTTGTGTTTGCAATCACTTTCAGGAAGAAACTGAGTATTATCTGACAGAATTGCAGGGGTGTCAATACTTTTGGCCACAACTGTATGTTGTGGCTAAGCAATACCTTGCAACGAGCACAATAATCCTTAATGCACATCCACCATTAATTTTTTTAAAAATATACTGGGTTATTTAGTAATCTGAAAGTGCCTCCAATATTGCCCTATACTAGGCATCAGTATTAGTCTCTTCTAGTAAGGATGGGAGTCATTTAGTGTCTCGTCTCCACGCGAAAACACTGAAAAAAGGAGCAGTTAGCTACAGAGGCTATATGTCCATATGTCATGTCTCATCAGTGTTCAATAAGATTATCTAGAAATTCTAGTGAAAACAATGAAGGTCTTACTTTTTTGCAGGAGCAGTCTTTTGCAGATTCCACATTTTTAGTGTATGATCTTCTGATGCAGTGATCAGTACTGGCTCTGTAGGGTGGAACGCAAGTCCCCGTATTCCGTCAAAGTGACTTCTAAGTGTAAACTTAGGATTCCATGTTTTTCTGAGTGCATCCTTGTTGTTTGCAATCTGCGAAAGAACCAGGAACACTTACAAACCGATGCAAACACAAACCTGTACATAAGCAAATTTAGTAGAAAAATGGGTTTTATCTAAGGCGGTTTTCTTAACTCCAGTCCTCATGGCCCTCAACAGATAATGTTTTCAGGATTTCCTTAGTATTGCACAGGTCTGAAGGAATTATCAAGGCATCAAAAACTGCCGCAGGTTCTCACCTGTGCAACACTGAGGAGATAATGAAAACATGATCTGTTGGTGGCCGTGAGGACCAGAGTTTGGGAAACACTGTTTTAAGGGGTTTCTAAGGACAGCTTATACGTTCTCTGACTATCACACTGTCCCGGGCTCTGCAATACCAGACAAAGCCAATGTACAAGGGTGGCAGTGGTTTAAGAAGAATGTCATGTTTGTTTTAAGTGATAGAAGTTTGCGATATAAATTGTATCTTTAAAAAAAACATTATTTATATATTTATAAGGGATATTATACTGAATATTTATTTACATGGATTAAAAGAAAAAAAGAGAAAAGATCGAACCCCTGAGGTACGAATAAACATTTTAATGGGTTTTCACTAAAATGATACTGATGACCTAATCCTATCTGATCACTAATCATTACCACTGTATAGGAAAACCTCCATAACAGGTCATAAGGGGGAAGTTTTTACTCTCTTTCAGTATTCTTGCTGCTCTCCTGAGTATTCCTTTTTTTTAAAAAAAAAAAAAAAGAAAAAAAAAATTCCACCATACAGTTTTTAGAGATATGGGGTTTTATGCGGGGCTCTGGGGCTTTCACAAAATATCGGCAGAGCCCTCACACCGCCGAACACCCCGTCCTATGAGCCTGAGGCCTGCAGCATTGCCCCACTGTTGCCTCCGCCAGAAGCTTTTTGCAGCAGCGACCCTGTGACCCCGCTCCATCGCAGCTACGGTTCAGATTGTAAGCCACATTCCCAATTTCCCAGCCAAATTTGAGGGTGAAAAAGTGCATGTTATAATCCGAAAAATGAGGTAAATGAAACCAGATTGTGCCAATTTACAATCTATATTTCTGATTGCAGATCATTGTATTCTTCTTTCTGTACATTTATGGAGGCTGCTCTCTTGCCGGTTTGTAGATATGGAACATTGGACACTTGTGACCCCCCCCAATAATCACAAGAATGGGGCTCCCATAAACCTCAATTCCCCCTGAAATGAGAGGAGCAGCTGATTCTAGCAGCTGCACGCATGTCCATTGTAAAAGTCAGCTCACCCAGCAGATTTTCAAGCAGAATTTTGGTGTGGACAGGTCTTTTCTCCAAACGGCTGCTCCTTAAACTCGCGCTGTTCCACAATCCCGATCGCTGTCTCCCATAGAGATGACTGGGAGGCACGAAGGGAGCGGCCGCCGTGGATATTCGGCAGAATGTCGGCATGGCTGTCCGCACAAGTCTTCTGCTTGAAGATCTGCCATGTGAACTGGCTCTCATATGTTATGCGTACAGGTTAAGTATTAGGTTACTACAATACCCCCTTTAAGACATGCAACTGTACCTTATTGCATGAAGGCAGGCAGACTAGCAGCAGTCCGGAGGGTTGAACTTTGCTGCCTGCAAACTACTGACAACCTTCAACTTTACAATGAACGAGCAGAAAGGTGGGCAAATGGGAGGTCGGAGAGGCGAGTGGATGAATCACTTTCGAGCCTTCAACTCCTGAATATAATGTGCTACAAGGGCCAGGGGAGCATTGGCAGTGTCTGATGTCACATGTCAGACACAACCAGCCCCTTCTGATGCAGCAATACGGTGTGAGTGCGTCCGTGAGTGACTGGGACAAGCTAAAGTAATTAGCCCGGCCCACAGTGTGTCTCACCCAGTCTAGCACCCTTCCTCCCACCCCATCCCCCTTTGCTCAGAGCCACATACACCATTGATGGCAGCCCTGGCGCTTTTCACTTGACAGGTTCCCTTTAAAAACAAACCTCAATCCATCATAACTTACATCATATGTTAAAGAGTCTGCCTCATTGGCCACTGTGAGTCCAGCCAATTCTCCTAGTCCTAGTTCATTTTCTAATGCTTCATCTGCTCCCATGATGAAAGATTTCCCAGATGATGGTGGAAACGTTAATGCTTCAACTAAAAAATAAAAACAGAATGAAAATATAATTTGTACATATTTATATAGACTTTTTTAATATTGGCCATTGGTAAAGGATTAGGATAAGTGCCTTTTAGTACATAATGAATTTACGGTACATCATTAGTTTACGAAAAACCTCATGTCTTAATTTCATGCAATGATGTACAAAACAACTTGATGCATCAAGTTCCTACAAAAATAGCAGGAGAAGCTAGATACTTTCTTTCTGATATCTTGGTGGAACTAAACTTTCTAGTATACTTGGTTTTGCAGCTAACTTACAATACATGCTTGGTAATCTTTTAATAAGCCATATATTAGGGTAGACAACTAGAGAACTCTCCTGAAGTGCGAATAAACCTTGGCCAACTGATTACCGTATTTTTCGGACTATAAGACGCACTTTTTCCCTAAAAAAATTTGGAAGGAAAATGGGGGGTGCATCTTATAGTCTAAATGCAACCTTACCGGGGGGTTGCGGCAGTGGCGTAGCAGCAGAACCGGCGGCGGCAGCGGTGTGGTGATGCTGAGGCTCTATGTCAGCAGTGGGGAGTGCATAGTTTGTTTCCTTGCGGCCATCTTCCTGAAGCCGTGGGCCCCCGGAAGTGGCTCATGCACAGATTGAGTTCTCGTCGGCCCTTGGCTTCAGGAAAATGACCACCGGAGGCTGCGCATGCGCAGACTGAAATCTCGGCGGCCATATTCCTGAAGCAAAAAGCTGACGAGATCTCAATCTGCCCACGCGTGGCCTCAGTAAGATAGCCACAGAGAAACCAGTGATGCACTCAGCTCTGCTCGCCATGGATACTGGCCCGAGGCGTCACCACATTTCTGTGGCAGGCATCCTGATAAAGGGACCCTGCTCTATGCTCTGCCTCAACGCCAACACTGGACCCACAGCATCGCACCCCAGGACTGCAGCATTGCCCCACTTCTGCTGCCGCCGGCTTCCTGGGGAAGGGACCATGCCTCCTGTGAACCCGTTCTACCACCACCGGCCCTCAGGTAAGATATCTTAACCCCTTAACGACTGTCAATACGTCATTTTACTGACCTGCGATATAAGAAAATAGGGATTTTTGTGTACTCACCGTAAAATCCTTTTCTCCGAGCCATTCATTGGGGGACACAGACCATGGGTGTATGCTGCTGCCACCAGGAGGCTGACACTAAGTAATACAAAGAAAGTTAGCTCCTCCCCTGCAGTATACACCCTCCTGCTGGATCCCAGCTAACCAGTTCGGTGCAAAAGCAGTAGGAGATCAATAGCAACATATAAGCGTATAGCATGTCATATTATATATGAGAGCATAACATATCAAAAGATAAAAACAAAGCATAAGCTAATAACATAGGGCATAACATATCAAAAGATAAAAACAAAGCATAAGCTAATGGGTGGGAGCTGTGTCCCCCAATGAATGGCTCGGAGAAAAGGATTTTACGGTGAGTACACAAAAATCCCTATTTCTCCTTCGCCTCATTGGGGGACACAGACCATGGGACGTCCCAAAGCAGTCCCTGGGTGGGAACAACATTGGATCAGGCCGTCTAACCGCTACTTACAAGTGCGCCACCGCGGCCTGCAAAGTCCGCCTGCCCAGACTCACATCTGTGGAGGTATGTGAATAATAGAGCTTCAAGAATGCATGCGGACTGGAGGAATTCGCAAGCTTGCGGTCGTGCTTGCCGACGTCTGGTGCCTAGAGCCCTCAGACAGGGAAATAGGCTGACATCTAGCCCGGAAGGACTCCTGGATGGAGAAAAGAATCCAACAGGCTAACATGGCCGAAGAAACGGCTAAACCCTTCCTGCGACCGTCAGGAAGCCTACTTACCATCGAGAAACCCAAGTAAAGTGTCCAACCTTTGGAAGGACGCCGTCCTCGATACGTACCCACTCGGAGCACTCACTTCTTCCAGATTATGGAGAACCCATTCCGTTTTGTGGACTGGAGCAGAAAGAGATGAGAGGACGATGCCCCTGCAACAGTGGGAATACAATACCACCTTGGCAACTAGGGAAGGGGATGGCTTGAGGGCAACCCTGCCTTGATGGTAATAAGGAAAAAAGACAAAGAACAGAACGTCGAGTTCTGAAGACTCATCCGGAGGACAAGAACGCAGAGAAAGAAGGGAAGAGACCTTCCCTGATAGTAAAGTCTGTCCGGATCAAAAAAGGAGTCCACTGTAAGATGCCCAGGACCATTAAGGTCCCAAGGATCAAACGGTACGCGGTAGGGAAGAACTACAGGTTAAGGCTCCCTGGGAGAAAGTCCATATTTTCAGTTTTGTCGCAATAAGACGGAAAAATACTAGAACCGCAAGCGAGAAAACCTGACATGGTTAGTGCGGGACTAAGGGATCACTGGGGGCCCCTCCTGCTTCCGAAAAGATCTCAGACGTAGTGAAAGAGGGGTTATAGAAATTGGTACCATGGAAGAACAGAGCATGCACTGCGATGGTCTTGGATCTCGAGGCCAAACCATGGTCTTGGATCTCGAGGCCAAACCATGAACTGGAGTACATTGGCGTTCAGCTTGGACGCCATCTGACCTACATCTGGAGTACTCCAGTGAAGGCAGATCCGATGGAAGACCTCTGAGTGAAGTTCCCACTCACTTGAGGAGAAACCCTGACGGCTGAATATGTCTGCCGCCCGGTGTTCTACTCCAGGGATATGTACTGTTGAGATCACCGAATGATAGATCTCGGCTCATCAGAGAGTGCGAGGTACCTTGGCCATGGCACTTGACTGTGGGTACTTGCTAGATGGTTAACGTGTGGCACAGCCGTGGCATTATCCAACTGAAAGACCCGCCTAAAGGCAGTGGACCTTGCTGTAGGATTAGTCGTACCGTTCAGATCTCCAGAGAAATGATAGGGAGAAGAAGACTGGCATTGGTATTCCCTAATAACCATTGGACCAGGAGAAGGCTCTGGACGAGGAAGGAGCTCAAAGACTACCCTTTGAAAGCCTGATTGACTTGCAGAAAACGAGCGCAGCGAAGGAAACTGCTTCCATTGTCGTCTTTTTTCTCAGAACCCTCCTAGCGAATTGAATGAACCGAGGGAATGAGTGATCAAGTGCACAAGCTCTCTGTTGAAGGGCCACGACCTTGACTCGAGAGAGAGAATAACCATCCTTCTTGGGCAGAATCATCCTCAAAGAGGATCTGCTGGACTGGGAATGAGAAAAAAAAAAAACTTGTCTAAGTTTAGCTGTTAGCCCAGTTGAGAGGGTATTGCAAGTGATATAGACGACTCAGCGTAGTCCTTGAAGAGCGGCTACAAAGTCGACCAAATAGGGCAGGACGACCATGCTTCTAGGATGCAAGAAGCACATGACAACCGTCATGACCCTTGCGACCACTCTGGTGTGGTAGCCAGGCCGGAGGGCAAGGTCGAGACTTGAAAATGCTGTTCGCGAATGGAAAGAGATTATTGTAGAGGGGAGAAATAGGCATGTGAGGGTAAGAATCCCGAATGTCGATGGATGCCAGAAAAGTCCACCTCTTTCTGTTGAAGTAATGGCTGAGCGGAGGAACTTCAACCGAAAAAAGGAAGACCTTGTCAAAGGTTGTTAGAAGTTTGAGGTCCAGGAATGGTGACACCTTTCATTCCCTCCTTTTTGGAACCAAGATCCCTTAGATCTAGACTGTCCTGGACAATGCTTCCACTGCTGGTTGGGTCTGTAGAGGAGATACGATCCCTTGCTAGTCTCCCGCTCAGAAGATTTGATTGGCCAGCTATACTGTTGAAAACGAAGTAGTTAAGGTCTCTGACCAGGAGACTATTGGACAAGCAACCCATGTGGCGGCTAAGGAAGGGTAGAGCGCTGGACCCGAAACCACAAGACGGAACGAACTAGATTTGCTATCCGACCGTCTGTCTTATCTTAATTGATGATACATCGGGCAGGAATACTGGTAGGTATACCACAAGAAATTCTACCCGGATAGTCTGCCAAGTGGCAGAATGCGGGACTGCAACCAGCAGGTCTCTTGCCATCGTCGTGCAGAGTAGAAAATTAGGAACCCTCAATCCACCATCCTCTTAACAGGGACGTGGAGAGGAATCGTCCGCTTTCTTGCATCATCCGCTAAATAGTGGTGATACAAAGGGGGGGTGCTTGGACGCCAAAAATGTGTACCTCCGTACATCCTCAGAGTTGAGGTCCCCGAGTGGACAGGGCAGGTTGTCTGGCGTTAGGCCTGGATGCAGAAGAGGATACATGGAGGCGACACTCCGTGTGCTCGTCTGTTGAAGGTGTGGGAGGAAATCGGTGCCCTTTAAAGGACCCGTCGCCCATAAAAATCCGACCAGGTATGGCATCCCACTTAGAGGCTTCTGTCCAGTGCATCGCTCGTCAATTTTGGTATAAATAGAGAGTCCCTCTTTCTCAGAAGCTCTGGCAATCCAAGGCAATACCCGATCCATATTCAGCATTGTTCTCCACAAATCATGGGCGAGAGATCAGGAAAAGAAAACTTCCATTTTCTAGAACCTGTGCGTTTTTCTAGAATACTTGCGGCCCCTGCTAGCCGACGGCTCCCATTGTAGGAGAGGGAGCATGCTGAGTGCTCCAGAGTGCAGTTAGGGTGACCAGCTTAGGATTGAAGATGTGCCCTTAAGACCAGTCAATACTGGTCATGCGCCTTTAAGACTAGGGAATACTGGTCATGAGCCTTTAAGACCAGGGAATACTGGTCCTGTGCCTTTAAGAGGACATACTGTTCATGTGCCTTTAAAAGCAGGACATGCTGGTCATGTGCCTTTAAGAACCAAGGCCTACTGGTCACGTGCCTTTAAGACCAGGGCATACTGGTCACATGCCTTTAAGACCAGGGCATGCTGGTCACGTGCCCTTAAGACCAGGGCATACTTGTCATGCGCCTTTAAGACCAGGAATACTGGTCATGTGCCTTTAAGACCAGGAATGCTGGTCAAGATCGGGGCATTTTTTAAGGATTATGCCAGAGGTGGAGCCCCTTGAGGGGAACTAGGTACTCTGGGAAGAGCCGGGATCGGCAGCAGCGGAGGCTCCTGAGCTTATTTGATTAAATACTATGGTGTGTTTATTAGAAAACCATGGAAAGCTGGGGATGCACCTATAAGCCCAGCGACTACTGGGCATGAGTCTTTTTAAGAGCAGGGAATGAGGAGACCTGTGCCTTTAAGACCGGAGCTTGCAGGACAATGCAGGTCTTAAGTATTTAAAACAGGGAACGCTAGTCCCTTTATGCTGGCGGGGTGCGTGCGGGGGGAGGGGTGCGATTCACCTTACCGAGATTCTGAGTCCCCCGTCTGGAATAGCGCTGACTTCAGCGCTGAAAACCGCCGGCAGCAGCCCCTTCCAGATGAACTAGGGACCGGAAATGGCAGGAGGAAGAAGATGGCTGCCGAGATCTCGTCTTGAATGAGAAGCGCCTGAATAGGGGGGCGGAGCCGCTAGAATGATGCAAGCGGTGGGCGGGGCTTCCCGGGATGGGGCCTAAACAGGGCCGAAGCCGGGGACTAAATTTATGGATACGGCCGGCGCGCACCCGCGGACTGTAGGGAAAAGTGCCGCGAAGCTCTGTGGGGACCTGCCGCTATGGAGCCCTCCTATGACTGCCAGAAGACACAATCCCTCACGGTGCACTTACCCCGATATGAAGGGGATGGCAGATGTTGCAGGTAGGAGCTGTGCCCGGGGTAGATAAGACGGTGCAGGGTTGGGGAGCCTCCATCCACCATCCCTGCAGAAGGGGGGTGGAGAGGAACCGTCTGCCTCCTTCCATCATCCGCATTTTCAGTGGTGATGCAGTGGGGGCTGCTCGGACGCCACGCTGGAAGGTGCCTCTGTACAGCCGAGGGTAAAACCTGGTGGACAGGGCTGAATGTCCGGCAATAGGCCTGGCTGCAGAAGAGGATACTGA
Source organism: Ranitomeya imitator (assembly GCF_032444005.1). Lineage (NCBI taxonomy): Eukaryota > Metazoa > Chordata > Amphibia > Anura > Dendrobatidae > Ranitomeya > Ranitomeya imitator. The sequence goes on from NC_091286.1 coordinate 130,336,317, forward strand.
AGGTGAAACTCCAGTGCTCGTCTGATAAGGGAGGGGGGAGATCGGTGCCCTAGAAGGGGCCCGTCGCCCCTAGAATCAGCTCAGGCAGTGGCTTCCCACGTCGCAGGAGAGGATACGGAGAGGTAAAACTCCCGTGCTCGCCTGTTGTTGGTTCGGGGGAGATCGGAACATGAAAGAATCCGTCGCCCCCTTCATCCGTTGTAAAAGTTTAAAGTAAAAAGAGTTCTTTGGGTCTGAATAGCAGACCCGTCCGTGTGCCTCCTACGGACACTAAGCAAGAACTGGTTAGCTGGGATCCAGCAGGAGGGTGTATACTGCAGGGGAGGAGCTAACTTTCTTTGTATTACTTAGTGTCAGCCTCCTGGTGGCAGCAGCATACACCCATGGTCTGTGTCCCCCAATGAGGCGAAGGAGAAATTGCATCCCCATACAGGTGATAATCCAGCAGCTGTCGGCTGTACACTATAGCCGACAACTTGCTGCATCTGCAATGATCAGTGTTCGCACCGTCCATATCTGTTTAATCTCTTAGATGCTGCTGTTAATAATGAATATATTACATAAATGGTTAAAAGAGTGTGGGGGCTTCCTCTTTATCTCCATTGGCACCCTGAGATCATGATTGTGTGGTCTTGATGTTTGCCATGGCAGTTCCTGGCCAAACAGCGGCCTTAGAGTCTGCTGGCTGCAGTGGCCTGTTCAGAAGTTAGCGACATTTAGGTGGTAAAAATACACTTTTTCATGCCGGTCATGTCATTTTGCATTCATTCCTGGAAAGCACCTGAAGGGTTAATAAACTCCCCGACAGCAGTTTTCAATATGTCAGGGGGTGCGGTTTTTAAAATGGTATCACTTTTTGGGGGTTTGCACTATATTGGACCCATAAAGTCACTTCAAACATGGATAGGTCTCTAAAAATATTTTTAGCAAATTTCCATGGAAAAAACGAAAAACCTCCTAAAATGCTAACAAAATAAAACAAGATTTTACAAATGGTGCTGATGTAAAGCCGACATGGGGGAAATGTTATTTATTAATGTTTTTTGTGTGGTATGACTATCTGGATTAAAGGGATAATCATTCAAAGTTTGAAAATTGCTAATTTTTTACATTTTTGTCAAGTTTCTGATATTTTTCATAAACACAAAACCTATCAACCTAAATTTACCATTATCATAAATTATAATCTCCATGAAAAAAAAAAACAACCTCAAAATCACTGGGAATTGTTGAAACGTTCTAGAGTTAATACTATTTAAAGTGACACTGGTCAGATTTTAAAAATTTGGCCCCGTCACTAAGGGGTTAAATTCGGACAAGACAATGGACCCCCATCTTATAAAAATCTTTTTTCTGCTATTTTCCACTCCAAAATTTGGGGTGCGTCTTACAGTCCGAAAAATACGGTATGTGTTTTTTGTGGAGAACAGAATGACCAGACGTGTGAGGAGAAACTGCCCAAATCCTTATCAGCCCGAATCAGGCAGTCCAGTTTGAGAAACTATAATTACTGATTATAGGGACCAATTTATAACTACTGGACAAACCGTTGACAATTATTTAAATAAGCCAGTGAAACTTCAACTTCACTTATTCCATATTAAAACAGATAGACAATTGTGGAATGTTAGTGTAAAAGCTAATGGAGTGGTTAGTGCTTTGAACAAGAGCTAGCATAACAAATTGTACAAGCATTAAACATTTAAGGATATTAGATACTGTAATGCCCTACACGCTGGCTTCAGAAAAAACAAACCTTCCTTTAACACAAATAGCGGAGTTATCACTCTCCTCATCCTAACCTTACCAATAAGTCTTTCATGTACTCAATTTGTTTCGACTCCTCGCCCCATAGACATGCACGATTAGCTTAGCCGAGTTTGAATATTTTCTCAATGGGGAGAAATTAGTCAGTACCGGGCACCTCTCGCAATAGCAAATTTCCTTTGAGACTGTAAATGGGAACCTGCCATGTGATTCATGCTGCCCGAAAGATGGACAGTATGAATCAGACCCTAGCTGAGTGATTGCGGCCAGGTAGGTCTTACTCTGAAATGCTGCGATGTTAAACAGTAATTATGCCTGGAAGAGTCGGCTGGGGACTGTAAGATGAGTAGACGGAGGCATATCTCCGGCAGCTTCTCCCTGCCTCGCTCCAGTTGACTATGTGTTTATATGGTGGAGGAAGTTGCTTGCTCCTGTCTGATACCTGCTCCTTTACCCCAATTCTGCTACCACCCTCTGCTACTCTTCCCTCGTTTGAGGTACACTCTGTCCGCATCTACCCCCTCTCCATCCTCCAGCTATCATCTACCGCCCCCCAGAAATAGACATCTCTACCTTTCTCGACCACTTCATCACCTGGCTACTTTATTTCATCTCTGCTGACATCCCCACTATCATCATGGGTTACTTCAATATCTTAATTGGCACTTCCACCCCAGCTGCATCTAAACTTAATAGCTCACTGCCTCCTTTGGCCTCACTCAATGGTCCTTGGCAGCCACTCACAAAGATGGCCACACACTGGACCTCATCTTCACCCGCCTCTGTTCCCTTACTAATCTCACCCCTCCCTCTGTCTGACCACAACCTACTAACATTCTCTTCCCTCTCCTCTCCTAGTGCGCAACCCCCACTCCACAAACTCACTCACCCTCACAGAAATCTCAAACACCTCAATTTACAATCAGTCTCTGAGTTCTTTATCCTTCTTACAGACATAGCTTCCCTTTGTGACACAGATGCTGCTGCCACTTTTTATAACACCACAATAACAGCAACACTTGATTCAGCTGCCCCCCTCACACATAGCAAAACTCGTACAATCAACAGGCAGCCCTGGCTGACAAGCCTGACCAAAGAACTGAGACGAGCTTCCAGGGTCGCTGAGCAGAGATGGAAGAGTTCCTGCTCTGCTAAGCACATCATCGCATACAAGCAGTCCCTCACCAGCTTCAAGTCCACACTCACTGCCGCAAAACAAACTTGCCGTACTTCTCATCTCTCATATCCTCCGTCTCACAACCCTAAAAAGCTTTTCAAAACTTTCAATTCTCTACTCCGTCCCCCAGCACCTCCTCCCTCTCCTCTCTGCCAAATACTTTGCCTCTTGCTTTAAGCAGAAGATTGATACAATCAGTGAAAGCTTGGCCCACAGCCCCCAATGTCCCACTTAGCTGCTCAGCCCTTTTCTTCCAAAACCAGCTTCTCCATCATGACAAAAGATAAGCTCTCCACACTCCTGTCAAGATCATATCTCACCATTTGCACACTTGACCAGCTCCCGTCCCACCTAATCCCTAACCTCGCCAGTCTTCATCCCATCCCTAACACACCTCTTCAACCTCTCACATACAAATGGTGTCTTCCCCTCATCCTTCAAACATGCCTTGCTCACACCCATCCTCAAAAAGCCCTCCCTTGACCCATTCTCTGTATCTAGCTATCACCTGATATCTCTTCTCCCTTATGACTCAAAACTACTGGAACAGCATGTCTATCTTGAACTGTCCTCCTACCTCTCCTCCTGCTCCCTGTTTGACAGGTTACAATCTGGCTTCCGACCGCATCACTTAACTGAAACTGCCCTAACTATAGTTACCAATGACCTACTAATCGCCAAGGTAAGCAACTCTACTCTGTCCTCCTTCTCCTGGATCTGTCTTCTGCCTTTGACACTGTCAACCATTCCCTCCTGCTTCAGATTCTCTCATCTCTTGGCATCACAGACTTGGCCCTATCCTGGATCTCATCATATTTAACAGCCTGAACATTCAGTGTCTTACTCTCCCACCAACTCCTCACCTTGCCCCCTTGTCTGTCGGTGTTCCCCAAGGCTCAGTCCTAGGGCCCCTGCTCTTCTCCATCTACATCTTTGGCCTGGGACAGCTCATAGAATCCCACGGTTTGCAGTATCATCTCTACACCGATGACACGCAGATCTACCCATCTGGATTCAACTTCACCTCCTTACTGACCAAAATCCCACAATAGCTTTCTGCTATTTCAGCTTTCTTTTCGCTTGCTAAAACTGAACATGGACAAAACAGAATTCATCATCTTTCCCCCATCCCCCCTCCACGAGACCTATCCATTAATGTCAATGGCTGCTCACTTTACCCAGTCCCACACGCTGGGTGCCTCGGGGTGATCCTTGACTCTGCCCTCTCAAGCCACATATCCAAGCCCTTGCCTCCTCCTGCCGGCTCAAACAAAAATATTTCTCGCATCAATGCATTCCTTGACCATTAAACCACAGAAACGCTGGTGCACGCCCTTATCTCCCGCCTCATCAACTGCAACATCCTACTTTCTGGCCTCCCCTCTAGCACTCTGGCACCACTCCAGTGCATCCTTCACTCTGCTGCCCGACTAATCCACCTGTCTCCCAGTTTTTCCTCAGCCTCTCCTCTCTGCCATCCACAACCTGTTTCCTCCATACATCTGTGACATAGTCGCCCGGTACTTACCCACACGCAACAGTCGATCCTCTCAAGATCTCCTTCTGTACTCCCCTCTTATCGCTTCTTCCCACAACCACGTACAAGACTTCTCTTGTGCTTCCCCCATACTCTTGAACGCTCTACTTCAACACAGACTCTCGCCTACCACGGAAAATTTCAAAAAGAACTTGAAGACCCACCTCTTCCGACAAGCCTACAACCTGTCGTGATCCTTAGTCTGCTGAACCGCTGCACGACCAGCTCTATCCTCTCCTACTGTACCCTCACCCATTCCCTGTAGACTGTGAGCTCTCGCGGGCAGGGTCCTCTCTCCTTCTGTACTTGTGTGGCTTGTGTTGCTCATGCCTATTGTACTTGTCTATATTTGTCCCTTTCACGTGTAAAGCGCCATGGAATAAATGGCGCTGTAACAATACAATAATAATATATGGAGAGACCTGGATGGAAAAACGATTGGGTGTCGAAAAGTCGGTGGGTACCTGGCAAGAAAGTCCCCAGACAACACATCCAAGCATGTTTACTCTGAAACAGGTGATGCCAGGCTCCCTTGAAAGCACAACATTCCAATGAAACAGCGGGTTCAGACAAGGTCCCCAATGTGCATGGACACCATTAGTTTGATGACCGTATACATGACAGACAAGAGGTAGCTGTCATATACTTGGTGTATTTCGCGGATTATAAGACACACCACAAATTTTGAGGAGAAAAATAGGAAAAGGACTTTTTTTTTTTAACAAAATGGTGGTGCTTCTTATAATCCATGCGTCTTATTGCTTACCGGGGTGGTGGATGCGGTGAAGCGGGGTCCGAGAGTCTCCGCTAGTGGAGGCAAGAGTGAAGGGTTGCTACAGGCCGCAGGCAGGTGTTTGGTGCTGAGGGGGCTCTGCCGACATCTTGTGAAAACGCAGAGCCCACACAGTTACATGGTTTCCTATGCGGTGGACTGGACTCTTTGAAAACGCCTGTCGGCCGGGGACGGTGCATCTCCTGAGATCTTGGTGCCAAGATCTCCATCTGTGCATGCACCGCCCTGGCCGACAGCCATTTTCCCGGAGTCCAGTCCACCGCATAGGAAACCATGTAACTGCCTTGGCTATGGGCTTTCATAAGATGTCGGCAGAGCCCCCGCAGCACTGCACATCCAAACATCCCCGATTGCGACCGGTAAGGTATACCCATATTATAAGACGCACCCCCATATTCCCTCAAAATTTTGGGGGTAGGGAAATGCGTCTTATAATCCGAAAAATATGGTATTTCTTGTCCAAGAAACCAAAGGTGGGAGAACTCTGACAGAAAGCGTGAACTTACAAGGGACAATACACCGTGACTGTGCCAAGAGGGACCGCTTAAATTACATTACTGCTTTTCTCCCAGATCAAAATTCTTGCTAAATATATAATGAATCAATAGTACAACAGACCAAAAAGAACATGATTAATACAATAGGGTCATTGATACCAGCCATGTATGCTTGTCTCTTACAACAAGCCGGTGGTGCGCATCTTTAAAGAGACAGCAAACAGAATGTAATAAGAAGCTTGTCACAATCTAATGTATCCTGCCAGCAGCAGGTTCCATATGAGTAAATGCTCCTAAAATGTCTATTTTTCAGCCCTACAAAAATGCTATAATATAGTGACAGCCACAACAAAATGTGACAGATGCTTCGTTTAAGATCAAAAGAGAAGGAAAACGTATGGAAGGTTGTTGCTTGGAAACCGGTTTCCTGCAACATGTGTGGAGGAGTCCGATGAATCATGAGAGCAGATCTGCCACCGACATCTTCCTCCTACTATTCTCATCCTCCAAGCCTGGAACCTACGGCACCTTATTAGTACAAATTACTATTATCACTGCATGCAGCTGCAGCTAATGATTTGGATATGTTAGTTCACTGTACAATATCAGTCATTGAGCGGAAAGATGAGAGTACAAGCAGTGTCAGACAGAACTTTATATATTGTTCTAAATCAGGATATGATCCATTTAGGCAGAGGTCCTTTTTACTTCCAGCTAAAAGGCTGGGAGCCAAAATGTCCTGGGTGATAATCCATCGATGCGACCTGTACTGAGCTACATGTCAGCAGGGAAACAGTGCTGCATTCAGGGAAGAGGTCACTTTCTGTAATCAATGTATTAATTTCGAACAGAGCTGTTCATGAGCTAAGCTATCCAAGCAAGCAAGGACCATTTAGGAAAAAATTTACAAAGTTTACAGATAAATATACCAAATTTAGGATAGTCCACCCAGTCTCTTCATTAAAGAGATGTTGATATAGTTAATATTGCCATAGGTAATATGAGCAGGCAAATACAGTATTTTTCCATTAAGTGTAAATGAATAAAGAAGTCCGAAGAGGACACTGGGAGCTCTGGTCATAGACAGTCAATGATCTTCAGCCTCACCACATGTGGAAGGTAGGAGCAGTCACTGACAGAACACGAGGCACCATTTTAGATTTATTATATTTATATTGTTCGCAAAAGTGAAAATTTGTCAAAAACTTGACATGTAATAGTGACAAGAACATTGATCAGTGGAGTTTCTAGGCTTTGATACCAAAACAAATTGAGGACATGAAGGAGCATGAGTGAGACCCAAGACTGTTTCTCAGAAAGTTTATAAGCCAGTGTTCGGCAAATCCTGTCTAGCCTAAACCCTGTCAAGCCTAGTTCATGAGCTCTCAGCTGAGTGCTTGTGTCCTGTGAAATGGTGGCCCTCACCGCCCAGACCCCATTGGTCAAATCTTCTAACAAGTCATTGTGACATTTCAAAAGTGACAGTAGCTTACTAATTTTTCCATAAAAATTATGACTTAATAAATAGCTTTTCTGCAATATTCAAGTGCTAACCTTCATCTGTTCGGTTTACTTCCTGTTCGCTGAGTCGGGAGCTTGCAGGCCTTGAGGACACCACAGAAGGCTGTAATGATGGTAGTTCATCAACATCTCGAAGATTTGCCAGCATATCCTGAAGCTTTGATCTGTTTGGCCCTAACCACAAGAAAATAAAGAAAGAAAAAAAAGAAAAAAAAAAAGAAGACAAGGATCATAAAATATTTACAATCAACAATATTATTTCATCATTACATCAAGAAATCTAGTGTGAAGTCAAAGCCAAGGCTTCAGCTGAGCAAAGTAATTATCAACTTGTGGAATTTCAAAATTTAAAGAAAAATAAAGATATGCATTCATTGCAAGGCAAGATTTCAGAGGAACATTACAATAAGTAAAGGCAATTCCTTGTCATATGTAATGATGAACATTAATGGAGGTCAATCAGAATAGAGGCACAAATCCATCGTCTAGGTCTTCGCACCCATGGTGACACTTACCTGAGCTCTTCTCCAACATGCTCCCACATCCCTGTTTTGATTGTTTTATGTGGGACACAGGCTGAGACATTTCTTCTGAGGTTTTTCCTGTTATAAGTTTAGGGACAAAACGTTCTTTAAGAAACGGAAAGGTCGGTTCACCGATCCAAGACATTTCCTAGATCAGCAAATATGCTTTATTCTAAAGAATTCATGCGATTCAGTTACCAAATTTACCATTCTAAAATATGTCATTACTAACAGAAATGTCATTTACAGATTTAGGAAATGTGCAAAAGAGGTGCAAAACAATATGAACCTGTATCTGCAACAAGACCCTAAATGTATGAAATGGTACAAGCCTGCCAATGTGCAAAGCCACGGGTGCAAAAGAGCCACAAACCTCATGCAGAGCCTTAGATACATTTATTACAAGAATGGGAAAAGTCAACTTACTAAGCCCTGATAAATAATAAAGGCAGAGATTCATGAGGAATTCAACTGAAAGAACTAAAATAACCTATTATGTATATCAGATCTATTGTGCAGACATCTAGATAAGGCTCTGTTCACATTATCGTTAGCCCCTGATCAAATAAAGCCTCAAGTAGCTATAGTTTTTGCACTGTATAAAGGTAAAGTAGAGCTAGACAGAAGCTAAAGAACTCTTGCAACTACAGAGACCATTCGCATACCAGGAACAACTAAATGCAACTTTGCAGAAGTGTAAAGTATATAGTGGATATAAAAAGTCTACACATCCCTTAAAACACCAGGTCTTGCCATGTGTAAAAAAAAAAAAAAAAAATTACGGTACATGAATATAATGTTTCCCATAATCTGTTCATTTCAATTGGAAAAAACAAACGTTGAAAACTTTTCGGGTGGAAAAAGAAAAACAGAGAACAAAAATAGTGTAAAGGTATTGTCCAGCCTGGACTAGTTTTTAGTCCCATGATAAAAAATAAAAACAGGTGCAGGTAGTTGCTAACAAAGGGAACTATCCGCCTGCTCGATCCGGTGCAGACTGATCCTGCCAGTAATTACTGTATTTTTTGGATTATAAAACACTCCAGATTATAAAACGCACCCCAAATTTTGAGGAAAAAAATAAGAAAAAAATATTTTTTAATAAAAGGATGGTGCTTCTTATAATCCATGCGTTTTATTGCTTACCGGGGGTGGCGGCACCATGTCAACAGAGAAGCTTTTCATGCGGGCTGCTCTGTTTACGGGGCGTGACTACCAGTGTCATACTGATTTACAGCATGCTTCTTACAGTTAGGTCTGTGACAGCTCTACATGATGGATGTGGCCACCACAGTCAGCAACTACCTGCCTGATAGATGTTATGCCCATAGTAACAAAAAAAAAAAATTAAATGGCCCTGGACAACCCCCTTTTAAGTAAAAATGTACATCCTTCATCTAATCCTCTGTTGAAATATCCTTAGAATTTATTACAGTATTCGCTCTTTTTGAGTAGGAGTCTATCAGCATGGCACATCTAGAATTGGCAATGTTCACCCACTCTTCCTTGCAGTACCGATGAAAATCTGTCAGATTTCCAGGGCATCTACAATGGACAATTCCAGATGCTGAAAAACCGCCCCAAAGCATAAGACTGTCTTCAACAAGATTCATTGTAGATATGGCGTTCTTTTGGTGACGTGTAGTGTCGGCTTTGCACCAAACAACTTTTGGAATTTTTGAAAAGTTCAACTTTGGTCTCAGACCCTCATATGTTTCTGGCAAACTTGTTGCAACTTTTGGCAAAACACAGCTAGTCTTGGATATTTTTCTTTGTACAAAAAGGTTTCTCTCTTGCCACCCTACCCCACAGGCCAGCCATATGAAGAATCCAAAAGATTGTCGTCACGTGCACTTGCAAGAAATTCCTGTAGCACCTTTAACCCCTTTCTGACATCAGACGTACCATTCCAGCCATGTGACCTGGGCTAATTTGACCATGGACGGAAAGGTAAGCAAGTGATCGGCCGCGATCTCAGGGGGGAGCACGGGCAAGCGCCGCTGGGTGTCAACTGATTCTGACAGCTGGCACCCAGCACTAGGTGCCAAGAGAGGTCACAGACCGCTCCTGTCATTTTAACCCCCAAAATACTGCGATCGAACACAATCACAGCATTACAGAAGCTGGCACAGGGGCCGACAGCCCCTCTGCCTTTGGATGGGAGACCCCGCGGCGTGACACGGGCTCCCAATCGTTGCCATGGTGACCCAATGTCGTCATGACGACATCTGGGTTACCAGAGCTAGGAAACTTTGTGATCATGCGCAGTGCATGACCACCATGTCTCCCTGTCAGTACAGCGCTGACAGCTTATATGGCATATCGATGCTGCTACATCTGCATGTCATAGAAGCGATCAGCCTGCAAAAAATGATTGTCCCATAGAGGGACAAAGTGAAAAAGTTAGAAAAAAGTTTTTTTTAAAAAATTGTAAAAATATTTTTTTTAAATATCAAAAATAAATTTAAAAAAATTATTTCATCTATAAATATTTTAATGAAAAAAAATCTAAACAATAAAAGTATATATATTTGGTATCGCTGCGTCCGCAACGACCCGACCTATAAAACTATACCACTAGTTAACCCCTTTAGTGAACACCATAAAAAAAAGGCAAACAGCAATGCTGTATCATCATACCGCCTACTGCGCTTAATGCGTGTGCTGCCTTAGTACAAGGATGGGCACCAGGTTAGAAGCGTTACAGTAGGTGCTGTTCCCGGCGACGGGTGCCGAACACGGCTCTCATCATTCTCCCCTGCTCTGCCGGCAATCGGCTCCAGCAGGGTAGAATGATGAGAGTTACATGTAAGTAATAAAAGACAGCAGGCGGTGGCTGATGGGACTATTACTCCCATCAACAGTCTATATATTAGAAGATGGCCGACAGCACAGCAGACATATGGATGCAAGTCCTAGTTCCACTGGACCCGATGGAAAAAATACATATCAAAAGAAAAGTGAAGGACAGCATCCAATCCAGGTGAAGTATCAAAGTTTCCTTTATTGTGCCAAATGCAACGTTTCAACCATAAAGGTCTTTTTCAAGCATGCAATACGATAATAATGGCGGCCTTATACAGGAAGTGGTTTTACAACCACCAATCACTAGCACAATTAACACTTTGGGTAGAGAAATCACTGATTGTGTTTTTCATTATGTTTTTTTTTTCTTCTTTACCTTCTCTTTTCCTCTCTTGATGAGTCAGAGTACTAATTGCTGTTTTACATCATTCTAGTGGTGCCCTATGAATGTTGCCATGGATACGGCCATACACTGTCTGTTCTCAGAGACGTGCGCGCACCCCCTTCCCTTCTTTGGCGGTGTCACGTGTTTGTTCATGTGATGGGGCTGTCCTCCGGTGTGGTGGGACGCTAGCGCGCTTGTGTGAGGTGCCGGTGACGTATTTGTGGGCGGGTGCGGTCTCCATAGCTGGGGTGGCGGCGCCACATGATCAGCCATGTGGTGGTGTTTACCTTTATGCGATTGGATGTCCGCACCCCTACGTGCTTTGAGGGGCGTATCCTAAAATGGAATAACAGCAGTTTAACTAGGTAAACATTGATTGGCTTATATACATGTGCGAATCTGGCACATTTTGCAGGCAGCTCATTGATTGGCTGGGAACAGTGTTTACCGCAAACAACATATGACGCTTAAGGGCACTGGTTTATTTAGAACGTGTCATGTTTTGTAGAAGCTGGTCATTGGCCCTGTAATATATTGGTAGGATAGTGACGTGTGATTTGCTGCCGTGATACGCCGTATACTATTAGCTGAAATTTGAAGCATATAAGAGAGGGTAATAGTGATTGGTGAATGGGTATTTGGTTTAAGAGGAAATTGTATTATAGTATGTTGTTATGCACTTTGTACACAATTTATATATTGTTGGTCGTCCTTTATGAAACGTAGTCTATAAGTGTATTTATGCAAGCGTTAATTTGTATTATGTAAATTATGTGGGCGGTCTTGTGCTAGTGATTGGTGGTTGTAAAACCACTTCTTATATAAGGCCGCCATTATTATCGTATTGTATGCTTGAAAAAGACCTTTATGGTTGAAACGTTGCATTTGACACAATAAAGGAAACTTTGATACTTCACCTGGATTGGATGCAGTCCTTCACTTTTCTTTTGGTATTACTCCCATCAGTCTACCCCTGCTAATAACAGTGACAGCAGGATCGGCAGATGGAAGTATTCATCTGCCACTGCTGCGCTGTAAATAAATATGGTAATTTAAAAAAACCTGAGTGGGTTCACCCTATTTTTGATAACCAGCTAGACAAAACTCACAGCTGGGGCAGCAACCCTCAGCTGTCAGATTCAGCAAGGTTGGATATCAAGAATAGAGGGGTCCACACGACACCCCTCTCCTAGTGTATCCTCACCCATCCCCTGCAGACTGTGAGCCCTCCCTCCTTATGTACCTGTTAGTGCCTTTGTTTTTGCTCATGTTCATTGTATTTGTCTATATTTGCCCCCTTTTCACATGTAAAGCTCCATGGAATAAATGGCGCTATAATAATATTTTTAATTTAAATAAATAAAAACGGTGTGGGGGTCCCCCCCATTTTTTCACAACCAGCCTTGCTAAAGCTCACAGCTTGGGACTGGTATTCTCAGGCTGGTAAGGGGCCATGGATATATAGCCCTCCCCCCCCCCCCCCCCCCCCTGAAAATAGCAGCCCAGAAAAGGCACATCTATTAGATGCGCCAATGCTGGCGCTTTGCCCGGCTCTTTCTACTTGCCCTCTAGTGGTGGCAAGTGGGGTAATATTTGTGGGGTTGATGTCGTCTGTGACATCAAGCCCACGGCTAAGGAATGGAGAAGACACCTATCCATTACTAATCCTATAGTTGTATGGTAAATAAAGACACAGCAAGAATAAAGTCTTTTATTTGAAATAAAAATGGAAAACTGTGTTTACGGTTATTACGCTTAATTCCAGCGAAGCCCTCGATCTCCTGTAATAAAAGTAAAATCATAAAACAACAATATACCATGCCTGTCCGTCGTTTTTGTACCTTTCTCCTGACTGATAACAGCCAACAATAAGACCCCTTTGCAATGTTGTAAGCAGTTTACAGACCATGACGTTCAGTAAAATGCAACTAAGACAATGTCAGGGAAATCTTACCAGAATAGCTAAACTTTAAATGGGAGTTAATCAAAATCACTGTAAATGATGGCTACTATGCTACATGAGTTTAAATGTGGCTGGTAAATTCTGAGCAAAACCATAACCCCAATTTTAAGATGGTGATCACACTTATGCAACCACATTGGTTTAGCTTTATTTCCCCCTCAAAAAGTTTTCATTTGGTTTCTCACTGGATTACAGGTGACATTAAAGGTGTAAAAAGTTTTCACCTTCGTAGGATTTTTTTTACATGACAAAAAACTGGCATTTTAACGGGCAGGGCAATGGGTGTAGAGCTGTATGTCTTTAAAAGTACAGCTCTAGCGGGACTGTTAACATCTCCTGTCTGTAAGGCAAATTAGAGCATTTAGATACAGGGTGGAAAGGTGAGGTAGTGCTGGTGAGGACATGTCATTTAGGACTCTTACCCATCACAGCTACTAAGAAGGGCTGGCATAGTTGCCTGGTAACCATACACTATGAGGAAAGCAGTCATCACATGCCAGTTGCTTGCCCCAGCAAAAACCGCAAATTGTTAAGCAGGTCCAAGACCACTACAATCAGCTCACTATTAAAGAAACTCGCTTAGAAAAGGTAGCTCTTTTGGATAGAACTAAACCTTTACTTTTAATGGAGTTAGTGTAAAGTGCATTACACCGGCCTGTTTGTTACATCTGATCGCTACTCAGTAAGTATTTCACAAAGCTTTCTAACGTCCAAGGCAACAACAATGAAATGACTAATTTAGTCTAGCTAAATGATCGAATCCTTGCAAAATAGGGTACGAAAAGACAATGAGGTGCTGATGTTCAGCACACCAGCAATGGGCCAAACTGGCTATCGTGATGGGTGGAGTATCGGCCACATGGCGCCAGCTGAATGGTCTGGCTCTACTACTGATGAAATCTCACACTTGTTTTTTGTTTGGCTTTTTTGCTAGTTTCACCAAATGCTAAAACTAACCTGTCATTATGATTCTCCAGGTCATTACGAGTTCAGAGACACCTAACATGTCTAGGTTATTTTTTTAAGTGGTGAAAAAAAAATCCAAAGTTTGCTTAAAAAAAAAAAATTAAAAAATTGCTCGATTTTCCGATACCCGTAGCGTCTCCAATTTTCGTGATCTGGGGTCAGGTGAGGGCTTATTTTTTGCGTGCCGAGCTGGCGTTTTTAATGATACCGTTTTGGTGTAGATACGTTCTTTTGATCGCCCGTTATTGCATTTTGATGCAATGTCGCGGCAACAAAAAAACCCGTAATTTTGGAGTTTTGATTTTTTTCCCCTCGCTACGCCATTTAGCGGTCAGGTTAATCCTTTGTTTTTATTGATAGATCGGGCGATTCTGAACGCGGCGATACCAAATATGTGTATGTTTGATTTTTTTTTAAATTGTTTATTTTGATTGGGGCGAAAGGGGGGTGATTTGAACTTTTACATATTTTTTATTTTTTTTTATATTTTTAATCACTTTTTTATTTTGGCATGCTTCAATAGCCTCTATAGGAGGCTAGAAGCATGCACAACTCGATCGCCTCTGCTACATAGAGGTGATGCACAGATCGCCTCTATGTAGCAGAAATGCAGGGTTGCTTTGAACGCCGACCACAGGGTGGCGCTCAAAGCAATCGGCCATCAACAAGCATAGAGGTCTCAAGGAGACCTCTGGTTGTTATGGCAATGCACTGCTGACCCCCGATCATGTGACGGGGGTCAGCAGTGCGAGCACTCACGGCCGCGCGGCCGGGAGCGCTAGTTAAATGCCGCTGTCAGCGCTTGACGGCGGCATTTAACTAGTTAATGGGCGTGGGCGGATCGCGATTCCGCTCGCGCTCATTGCGCGCACATGTCAGCTGTACAAAACAGCTGACATGTCGCGGCTTTGAAGTGGGCTCACCGCCGGAGCCCACCTCAAAGCAGGGGATCTGCCAGCTGACGTACTATTCCATCAGCTGGCAGAAAGGGGTTAAAAGGTTTAAAAATGTAGCAGCAATTTTTCATTTTTTTCAAGAAAATTTACAAAATTTATTTTTTTAGGGACTTAGTCATGTTTGAAGTGACTTTAGGGGTCTCATATATTGGGAAACCCCCAAACGTGATATCATTTTAAAAACAGCACCCCCAGACATATTGAAAACTGCTGTCAGGTAGTTTATTAACCTTCAGATGCTTTACAGGAATTAATGCAAAGTGGTATGACAAATGAAAATGTGTATTTTTACCACCTAAATGCCTCTAACTTCTGAACAGATTACTACAGCAATCAGACTCTAAGGCCACTATTTGGTCATGAATTGCCATCGCAAACATCAGGACCACACAATCATGATCTGAGGGCACCAATTTGGATAAAGAGGAAGCCCCCACACTCTGCTAACCATTTATAATGATGTAGTCACTATTGACAGCAGCATCTAAGGGGTTAAACAGATTTGGATGGGGCAAACAGTGATCATGGCTGATGCAGCAAGTTGTCAGCTATAGTGTACAACTGACAGATGCTGGATAGTTACCTGTATGGGGGGGGGGGCTATTCTCTTATATCTCAGGTCAGTTAAAAGGCGTAGTGGCTGTAATTAAGGGGTTAAAAAAAAACATGCACAGGACGCAACGACAGACAGGCGAGGGATATGGTTGGTTTTTATTTTTGTTTTATTACAGGAGACAAGTGCGTCAATGGAATGGGCGTTAGGCGACAATAACGGCGCTTGTTGAATTTAAAGGAAAAGTGTATTTTCTTTTTATTTCTAATAAAGGACTTTATTCTGGCTGTGTGTTTATTTACAATATAACTATAGGATTAGTAATGTATAGGCATCTTGTAGACACCTCTCCATTACTAAGCCATGGGCTTGATGTCATCGGACAATACAAAGATGAACTCAACTCCACAAACATGACCCCTCTTGCCACCAGCATAGGGCAGGTGGGAAGAGCCGGGCAAAGAGTCAGAACTGGCACAGATGTGCCTTGTCTGGGAGGGATGCAGGCAGCTATTTTTAGGCTGGGAGGTGGGCAAAATCCATGGCCCCTTATCAGCCTGAGAATACCAGCCCCCAGCTGTCTGCTTTAGCTTGGCTGGTTGTCAAAAAATGGGCAGGAACCCACACAGTTTTTTTTTTTTAATTGTTTAAATATTTAAAACCGATGTCTTGGGGATCCCTCTATTCTTGATAACTAGCCTTGCTAAAGCTGGCAGCTGAGGGTTGCAGTCTGCAGCTGTCAGTTTTGCATACATGATTTATTTATTTATAGTGCAGGTGGTGGGTGATGAATACTCACATCAGCCGCTGCCTGATCTTGCTGTTAACAGTTGAAGATAACTCAACATTGTCCCCTGCTAGAGCTAATTGCAGCGCAAGCAGGTGACAGTGATGTGAGCTGTCTTCAGCACCTGGCGCCGGGGAATTGTGCAAACATTACTGCTGATTCCCAGGCGCCAGTACGTGTCACACTGAGTGTGCAGGATGTTTTTGCCTTTAAAAAACAGCCACATGGTCTGTGCAAACATACTGACATGTGCCCAGACCTATTCACGTGAATGGTTCTACATGTGATAGTATCTCCAGGACATGTGAAAACTTACAACACGTACTGGAAGCACTGACGTGTGAAAGAGCCCTTAGGGTACCGTCACACACTGCCATTTCGATCGCTACGACGGTACGATTCGTGACGTCCAGCGATATCGTTACGATATCGCTGTGTCTGACACGCAGCAGCGATCAGGGATCCTGCTGAGAATCGTACGTCGTAGTAGATCGTTTGGAACTTTGTTTCATCGCTGGATCTCCCGCTGTCATCGCTAGATCGGTGTGTGACACCGATCTAGCGATGCGATCCAGCGATGCGTTCGCTTGTAACCAGGGTAAACATCAGGTTACTAAGCGCAGGGCCGCGCTTAGTAACCCGATGTTTACCCTGGTTACAAGCGTAAAACTAAAAAAAAAAAAAAACAGCACATACTTACATTCTGGTGTCCGACAGGTCCCTTGCCGTCTGCTTCCCGCACTGTGACTGCCGGCCGTAAAGTGAAAGCAGAGCACAGCG
The DNA here is from genome assembly GCF_032444005.1 of Ranitomeya imitator. Lineage (NCBI taxonomy): Eukaryota > Metazoa > Chordata > Amphibia > Anura > Dendrobatidae > Ranitomeya > Ranitomeya imitator. The sequence continues at coordinate 130,353,328 of NC_091286.1, forward strand.
GCTGTGCTTTCACTTTCACTTTACGGCCGGCAGTCAGTGAGTGCGGGAAGCAGACGGCAAGGGACCTGACGGACACCAGAATGTAAGTATGTGCTGTTTTTTTTTTTTTAGTTTTACACTTGTAACCAGGGTAAACGTCGGGTTACTAAGCGCGGCCCTGCGCTTAGTAACCCGATGTTTACCCTGGTTACCCGGGGACCTCGGCATCGTTGGTCGCTGGAGAGCTGTCTGTGTGACAGCTCCCCAGCGACCACACTACGATTTACCTACGATCACGGCCAGGTCATATCGCTGGTCGTGATCGTAGGTAAATCGTATAGTGTGACGGTACCCTTAGGAGAAACACTTTACTAGACAAAGACTTCGATATTCCATGATCTCTAAAAGACAATTTGTTCATTTCCTGTTACCCGTGAAGGTACAGAAATCATTACCTTTCTAACAATTACAATAATGGCTTTTCAAACACACATTTACAACACACATTAAATACCACTAACAATGTCAAGTAGCTAGTCCGAAGTCTGCAACATAAGACACCCTGAAGCCTGTTAAAGGTCACTTCAATATTCAGGAAGTCTGATGTGTGGTCCCTGGATTAATGCATACTGCTGCTTCTAAAAGTCACCATCCATGGAGGAAATTAATGATATTGAAAGACAGACGGGTGTGACCACTCCAGGACAGGTGTGCCTCCAGCCTAACTAACCTGCCTAAGAGATCAGGATATAAGAAGGACGCATTGTTTGTTTTCTGTTGGGGGAAGACTAAGTATAAAATTAAAAATTGCATGCCTATTTTTATTTACCATAATAAATAATAAATACCATAATAAATTTATCTTAACTAGTGATGAGCGAGTGTACTCGTTACTCCGAGTATTTATGACTGCTCAGAGATTTAGTTTTCATCAAGGCAGCTGAATAATTTACAGCTAGTGGCCAGGCTGAGTACATGTGGGGGTTGCCTGGTTGCTAGGGAATCCTCACATGTAATCAAGCTAGCTACTAGCTGTAAATCATTCAGCTGCCACTATGAAAAACAATCTCCGAGCAGTCAAATACTCGGAGGTCACTCGAGCGTGCTCGGGAAAACCCCAGCAACGAGTACACTCGCTCTGCACTAATCTTAACCCCTTAACGACCAGAGGTATTTTTGATTTTGCATTTTTATTTTTTGCTCCCCTTCTTCCCAGAGTCATAGGTTTTTTATTTTTTTTTTGTCAAAATGGCCACGTTAGGGCTTGTTATTTACAGGACGAGATGTACTTTTGAACGACACCATTGCTTTTAACATATAGTGTACTGGAAAAAAAGAAAAAAATTCCAAGTGCTGTGAAATTGCAAAAAAAAAGTGCAATCCCACAGTTTGTTTTTTTTACCATGTTCACTAAATGCTAAAACTGACCTGTCATTATGTAACCACCGATTGACCAAACCGCTGCATGACCAGCTCTACCCTCGCCTACTGTATTCTCACCCATCCCTTGTAGATTGTGAGCCTTCGCGGGCAGGGTCCTCTCTCCTCCTGTACCAGTTATGACTTGTATTGTTTAAGATTATTGTACTTGTTTTTATTATGTATACCCCTCCTCACATGTAAAGCGCCATGGAATAAATGGCGCTAGAACAATAAATAGTAATAATAATAAGGATTCTCCGGGTTATTACAAGTTCACAGACACCAAACATGTCTAGGGTCTTTTTTAAGTGGTGAAAAAAATTTCCAAAGTTTGTTAAACAAAAAAAAATGTGCCATTTTCTTATACCCGTAGTGTCCCCATTTTTCGTGATCTCCAGTTGGGTGAGGGCTTATTTTTTGCGTGCTGACGTTTTTAATGATACTATTTTGGTGCAGGTACGATCTTTTGAACGCCTGTTACTGTATTTTACTGCAATGCTGCGACGACCCAAAAAAACGCAATTCTGGCGTTTCGTTTTTTTTCCCGTTACTCCGTTTAACGATAGGGTTATTTAACGATCGGGCTATTCTGAACACGGTGATATCAAATATGTGTACATTTGATTTTTTTAATTGTTTTATTTTGAATGGGGCAAAAGAGTGGTTTGAACTTTTATTTTTTTTAACTTTTTGCATGGTTTAATAGTCTTTATGAGAGACTAGAAGCTGCAGTACTTTGATCAGCTCTGGTACACACGGGCGATGATCAGATCCCCTGTATGTAGCAGAAATGCTCACTTGCTATGAGCGCCGACAACAGGGCGGCACTCACAGCAATCTGGCTATGACAACCATAGAGGTCTGCTTGAGACCTCTGGTTGTCATGCCAACCCATCAGAGTCTGACAGCGGCATTTAAAGGGAACCAGTCACCCCCAAAATCGATGGTGAGGTAAGCTCACCGTCATCAGGGGCTTATCTATAGCATTCTGTAATGTTACCTGAAAGAGGAGAAAAAGAGGTTAGATTATACTCACCCAGGGGCGGTCCTGCTCCGATGGGTGTCTCAGGCCCGCTCCGGCGCCTCCCATCTTCATTCCATGACGTCCTCTTCTGGTCTTCACGCCGCGGCTCCGGCGTACTTTGTCTGCCCTGTTGAGGGCAGAGCAAAGTACTGCAGTGCGCAGGCGCCGGAAAGGTCACAGAGGCCCAGCGCCTGCGCATTGCAGTACTTTGCTCTGCCCTCAACAGGGCAGACAAAGTACGCCTGCGCTGGAGCCGCGGCGTGAAAACCAGAAGAGGACGTCATGGAATGAAGATAGGAGGCGCCGGAGCGGACCTGAGACACCCATTTGACTGGACCGCAGCGGAACCGCCCCTGGGCGAGTATAATCTAACCTCTTTTTCTCCTCTTTCAGGTAACATCGGCAGCTTATCTACAGCATTACAGATTGCTGTAGATAAGCCTCTGATGTCCCTTTAACTACTTAAGAGCCGCGGGTGGATTGTGATTTCACCAGTGGCTGCTAGAGGCACATTTCAGCTGTTCAAAACAGCTGCCACGTGCCGGAAAAGATGTGGCATCAGCAGCGGAGCCCACAAAAAAGGGAGGGAAGTCTGACATCAACGTAGTATTACGCCCGATGTCGGAAAGGGGTTAATTTATCAAATGTGTTGGGGACATGATTTTGTAGTACTTGCGAATATATACAGTGGGTACGGGAAGTCTTTAGACCCCTTTAAATTTTTCACTGTTTCATTGCAGCCATTTGGTAAATTCAAAATAGTTTTTTTTTCTCATTAACGTACATTCTGCACCCATCTTGACTGAAAAAAAACAGAAATGTAGAAATTTTTGCAAATTTATTAAAAAAGAAAAAAACAAATATCACATGGTCATAAGTACTCAGACCCTTTGCTCAGTATTGAGTAGAAGCACCATTTTGAGCTAGTATAGCCATGAGTCGTCTTGGGAATGATGCAACAAGTTTTTCACACCTAGATTGGGGGGATCCTCTGCCATTCCTCCTTGCAGATCGTCTCCAGCTCCGTCAGGTTAGATGGTGAACGTTGGTGGTGTGATGCAGTGACCCCTGTTACAGGTAGGGGGCACTGCATGGTCTCCCCAGAATACACATGGAGGCGTATTGAGGCCATGGGAATGCATGGCAATTGCAGGAATAACTGTGGTTATGAGACAAAGTCTGGCATTATTGTGAATTGTAAACACATAAACCAGACCCATTACCACACTTACGGGATGGGTAACACCCTATTCAATCACCAAACATACTGATCAGCAAGGCAGGTTATTAAACTGCACGCTAAATCAAGGAGTGTTTTACTCTTTTGGATAAAAAGTTATAACTTTATTAATATAAACAATACAAACGATAAAACAATGCCTCAAAACCATAAAGATAGATTATATATTGGCAGGTAGGCGTAGAACAAATTCTATTGGCAGCAGGAAGACATTGGGTAACACAAACCTTCTTAGATTATTCAGTTGTTTTTTTTTTTTTTAAGTTAGAGCATGCTGAGAAAATACCTCGATTGAGTTCATTATTATACGAGAACTCTAGATATGAATACTGAAGTTAAGGTGAAACTAATAGGGGCTATATAGCGTGCAATATTGTGTATCAATTCAATGGCCTCATTATACTAAGCAGTGGAGCTGTTGCAGTGTGTGATTGAGTTGTCTCTTACAGGGTATTTGATTGAATATATAATCATGTGTATTGCTTTTAGCGGCACCAATTAAAATCTGCAGTTCCAGATATTAGTATAATGAGGCTATTGAATTGATACACAATATTGCACGCTATATAGCCCCTATTAGTTTCACCTTAACTTCAGTATTCATATCTAGAGTTCTCGTATAATAATGAACTCAATTGAGGAATTTTCTTAGCATGCTCTAACATAGTAACATAGTAACATAGTAACATAGTTAGTAAGGCCGAAAAAAGACATTTGTCCATCCAGTTCAGCCTATATTCCATCATAATAAATACCCAGATCTTTCGTCCTTCTACAGAACCTAATAATTGTATGATACAATATTGTTCTGCTCCAGGAAGACATCCAGGCCTCTCTTGAACCCCTCGACTGAGTTCGCCATCACCACCTCCTCAGGCAAGCAATTCCAGATTCTCACTGCCCTAACAGTAAAGAATCCTCTTCTATGTTGGTGGAAAAACCTTCTCTCCTCCAGACGCAAAGAATGCCCCCTTGTGCCAGTCACCTTCCTTGGTATAAACAGATCCTCAGCGAGATATTTGTATTGTCCCCTTATATACTTATACATGGTTATTAGATCGCCCCTCAGTCGTCTTTTTTCTAGACTAAATAATCCTAATTTCGCTAATCTATCTGGGTATTGTAGTTCTCCCATCCCCTTTATTAATTTTGTTGCCCTCCTTTGTACTCTCTCTAGTTCCATTATATCCTTCCTGAGCACCGGTGCCCAAAACTGGACACAGTACTCCATGTGCGGTCTAACTAGGGATTTGTACAGAGGCAGTATAATGCTCTCATCATGTGTATCCAGACCTCTTTTAATGCACCCCATGATCCTGTTTGCCTTGGCAGCTGCTGCCTGGCACTGGCTGCTCCAGGTAAGTTTATCATTAACTAGGATCCCCAAGTCCTTCTCCCTGTCAGATTTACCCAGTGGTTTCCCGTTCAGTGTGTAATGGTGATATTGATTCCCTCTTCCCAGGTGTATAACCTTACATTTATCATTGTTAAACCTCATCTGCCACCTTTCAGCCCAAGTTTCCAACTTATCCAGATCCATCTGTAGCAGAATACTATCTTCTCTTGTATTAACTGCTTTACATAGTTTTGTATCATCTGCAAATATCGATATTTTACTGTGTAAACCTTCTACCAGATCATTAATGAATATGTTGAAGAGAACAGGTCCCAATACTGACCCCTGCGGTACCCCACTGGTCACAGCGACCCAGTTAGAGACTATACCATTTATAACCACCCTCTGCTTTCTATCACTAAGCCAGTTACTAACCCATTTACACACATTTTCCCCCAGACCAAGCATTCTCATTTTGTGTACCAACCTCTTGTGCGGCACGGTATCAAACGCTTTGGAAAAATCGAGATATACCACGTCCAATGACTCACCGTGGTCCAGTCTATAGCTTACCTCTTCATAAAAACTGATTAGATTGGTTTGACAGGAGCGATTTCTCATAAACCCATGCTGATACGGAGTTAAACAGTTATTCTCATTGAGATAATCCAGAATAACATCCCTCAGAAACCCTTCAAATATTTTACCAACAATAGAGGTTAGACTTACTGGCCTATAATTTCCAGGTTCACTTTTAGAGCCCTTTTTGAATATTGGCACCACATTTGCTATGCGCCAGTCCTGCGGAACAGACCCTGTCGCTATAGAGTCACTAAAAATAAGAAATAATGGTTTATCTATTACATTACTTAGTTCTCTTAGTACTCGTGGGTGTATGCCATCCGGACCCGGAGATTTATCTATTTTAATCTTATTTAGCCGGTTTCGCACCTCTTCTTGGGTTAGATTGGTGACCCTTAATATAGGGTTTTCATTGTTTCTTGGGATTTCACCTAGCATTTCATTTTCCACCGTGAATACCGTGGAGAAGAAGGTGTTTAATATGTTAGCTTTTTCCTCGTCATCTACAACCATTCTTTCCTCACTATTTTTTAAGGGGCCTACATTTTCAGTTTTTATTCTTTTACTATTGATATAGTTGAAGAACAGTTTGGGATTAGTTTTACTCTCCTTAGCAATGTGCTTCTCTGTTTCCTTTTTGGCAGCTTTAATTAGTTTTTTAGATAAAGTATTTTTCTCCCTATAGTTTTTTAGAGCTTCAATGGTGCCATCCTGCTTTAGTAGTGCAAATGCTTTCTTTTTACTGTTAATTGCCTGTCTTACTTCTTTGTTTAGCCACATTGGGTTTTTCCTATTTCTAGTCCTTTTATTCCCACAAGGTATAAACCGCTTACACTGCCTATTTAGGATGTTCTTAAACATTTCCCATTTATTATCTGTATTCTCATTTCTGAGGATATTGTCCCAGTCTACCAGATTAAGGGCATCTCTAAGCTGTTCAAACTTTGCCTTCCTAAAGTTCAATGTTTTTGTGACTCCCTGACAAGTCCCCCTAGTGAAAGACAGGTGAAACTGCACAATATTGTGGTCGCTATTTCCTAAATGCCCAACCACCTGCAGATTTGTTATTCTGTCAGGTCTATTAGATAGTATTAGGTCTAAAAGTGCTGCTCCTCTGGTTGGATTCTGCACCAATTGTGAAAGATAATTTTTCTTGCTTATTAGCAGAAACCTGTTGCCTTTATGGGTTTCACAGGTTTCTGTTTCCCAGTTAATATCCGGGTAGTTAAAGTCCCCCATAACCAGGACCTCATTATGGGTTGCAGCTTCATCTATCTGCTTTAGAAGTAGACTTTCCATGCTTTCTGTTATATTTGGGGGTTTGTAACAGACCCCAATGAGAATTTTGTTACCATTTTTCCCTCCATGAATTTCAACCCATATGGACTCGACATCCTCATTCCCTTCGCTAATATCCTCCCTTAAAGTGGACTTTAGACAAGACTTTACATAGAGACAAACCCCTCCTCCTCTCCGATTTTTACGATCCTTTCTAAACAGACTGTAACCCTGTAAGTTAACTGCCCAGTCATAGCTTTCATCTAACCATGTCTCGGTTATTCCCACTATGTCAAAGTTACCTGTAGATATTTCTGCTTCTAGTTCTTCCATCTTGTTTGTCAGGCTTCTGGCGTTTGCGAGCATGCAGTTTAGAGGATTTTGTTTTGTTCCAATCTCCTCACTGTGGATTGTTTTAGAAATGTTCTTACCTCCCTTCTGAGTATGTTTTCCTGGGTCGTCTTTGTTCGAGTCTAATGTTTTTCTTCCCGTCCCCTCTTCTTCTAGTTTAACGCCCTCCTGATGAGTGTAGCGAGTCTTCTGGCGAATGTGTGTTTCCCAGGTTTGTTGAGGTGTAGTCCGTCTCTGGCGAGGAGTCCATCATACCAGTAATTCACACCGTGGTCCAGGAATCCAAATCCTTGTTGTCTGCACCATCGTCTTAGCCAGTTGTTTGCATCAAGGATCCTGTTCCATCTCCTGGTGCCATGCCCGTCTACTGGAAGGATAGAAGAAAAAACTACCTGTGCATCCAGTTCCTTTACTTTCTTCCCCAACTCTTCAAAGTCCTTGCAGATTGTCGGTAGGTCCTTCCTTGCCGTGTCATTGGTGCCAACATGTATCAGAAGAAATGGGTGGACGTCCTTGGAGCTGAAGAGCTTTGGTATCCTATCGGTCACATCCTTGATCATCGCACCTGGAAGGCAGCATACTTCTCTTGCAGTTATGTCCGGTCTGCAGATGGCTGCTTCGGTGCCTCTCAGTAGTGAGTCTCCCACCACCACCACTCTTCGTTGCTTCTTGGCTGTAATTTTTGCTGTCACTTGTTGCTGTGTGCCCTTTTCTTTTTTGCTTGCTGGTATTGCTTCATTCTTAGGTGTGCCATCTTCATCCTCTACAAAGATTTGATATCGGTTCTTCAGTTGTGTGGTTGGTGATTTCTCCATGGTCTTCTTGCTTCATTTGGTCACATGCTTCCACTCATCTGCTTTTGGAGGTTCTCTGACACTTTTTGCACCTTCTGTGACCAGTAGAGATGCTTCTGTTCTGTCTAGAAAGTCTTCATTCTCTTTGATGAGTTTCAAAGTTGCTATTCTTTCTTCCAGACCCCGCACCTTTTCTTCTAAAAGGGCCACTAGTCTACACTTCTGACAGGTGAAATTGGATTCTTCTTCTGGTCGATCTGTGAACATGTAGCACATGCTGCAGCTCACCATGTAGGTTGTCACATCTGCCATGTTGCTCCTAGATCCTGCTGACTTGCTGTGTGTTTTCCTTCTTGTGTAATCTACTCAGCCAAGCTCTCTTGCAATAATGTCCTACAGGCAAAAATTTGCGCGCCGTATGCAAATTAGCCTCCTGAAGCTTGAATCCCTGGTTTGGTGATGCTTTCGAAGCAGCTGGTCCCGGCTGTACCCAACGATCTTCTAGCTTAGGGAGACTTCGCTTCTCCCAGAAGGCACCTGGAATATGCAAATTAGCCTCCTGAAGCTTGAATCCCTGGTTTGGTGATGCTTTCGAAGCAGCTGGTCCCGGCTGTACCCAACGATCTTCTAGCTTAGGGAGACTTCGCTTCTCCCAGAAGGCACCTGAAATATGCAAATTAGCCTCCTGAAGCTTGAATCCCTGGTTTGGTGATGCTTTCGAAGCAGCTGGTCCCGGCTGTACCCAACGATCTTCTAGCTTAGGGAGACTTCGCTTCTCCCAGAAGGCACCTGGAATATGCAAATTAGCCTCCTGAAGCTTGAATCCCTGGTTTGGTGATGCTTTCGAAGCAGCTGGTCCCGGCTGTACCCAACGATCTTCTAGCTTAGGGAGACTTCGCTTCTCCCAGAAGGCACCTGGAATATGCAAATTAGCCTCCTGAAGCTTGAATCCCTGGTTTGGTGATGCTTTCGAAGCAGCTGGTCCCGGCTGTACCCAACGATCTTCTAGCTTAGGGAGACTTCGCTTCTCCCAGAAGGCACCTGGAATATGCAAATTAGCCTCCTGAAGCTTGAATCCCTGGTTTGGTGATGCTTTCGAAGCAGCTGGTCCCGGCTGTACCCAACGATCTTCTAGCTTAGGGAGACTTCGCTTCTCCCAGAAGGCACCTGGAATATGCAAATTAGCCTCCTGAAGCTTGAATCCCTGGCTCTACTTTTAAAAAATTGCTAATTTTGAATTGAATTCAATAGAGGAAGTTTCTCAGCTTGCTCTACTGTTAAAAACTTGTCAATTTTGAATGTGTGGTAAATTGAACTCAATCGAGGTATTTTCTCAGCATGCTCTAACTTTAAAAAAAACAAAACAACTGAATAATCTAAGAAGGTTTGTGTTACCCGATGTCTTCCTGCTGCCAATAGAATTTGTTCTACGCCTACCTGCCATATATAATCTATCTTTATGGTTTTGAGGCATTGTTTTATCGTTTGTATTGTTTATATTAATAAAGTTATAACTTTTTATCCAAAAGATTAAAACACTCTGATTTAGCGTGCAGTTTAATAACCTGCCTTGCTGATCAGTATGTTTGATTATTGTGAATTGCCAGTGTGTGTCGTAGAGGAAGACACTCTGCACTGCCAGTCTGAAGTAAGGTTGTTCTGGGACCTGTAGTCCCGCAAGTAATTGTGGTGTTTGTATAATTGTGAAGGGAGGCTGGCAGGGCTAGTTATGAGAGATGGGCGAGTCAAACTAGCCACACACACACAAACACACAACTCCCACCTATGGGAGTGGTTACAGGTGTATAATGTGACCAGGGTGTGGGTCACATGTTGTTGAGAGTGTGGACCTGAATGGTTCTGTGCTGGAAGGTCCTGGAGAGCCTGTGTGTTGGGAGTGCCGTCTCCCTGAAGAGCACGTGGTGGGGCTTTGGACCTGGTGGCCTGGGGTGTTGGACAAACGTTCTGAATAGCACCCAGACAGGCCACATGCCTGTGTGTTGGACGGTCCCAGCTGGGAATGGACGTCCTCAATAGCGCACAGTGAGACCGTGGTCCTGGACGATATCTGTGTTGGAAGCTAGGGTTAGTGGAATCTTCCTGGAGCACCTAGAGAGACTGTGAACTTGGACGGTCTGCGTTGGGGAAGCTACCGTCCATCGGTGGCTCTGGACTGACTGATGTGTGCTGGCCAGGCAAGTTGGTGAACCCCGTGAGGCAGCTTCCTGGAGAGAGAGGACTGACAGGTCAGCGTGTGGAGCAGGAGCTCTAGAAAGGTAATACCCGGGAAGGGGGCTATCAAAACGGCAGAAAAATATCTGCCAGTGGAACAGACTGTTGGATCTTGTTGTGTTCCATGGACATTGATGAACTGCTTGGCGTACGGTCACCCATGGTAACTGGACAAAGTGAGAGGTCCAGCATGTTTAGTGAACTGTGAATTGAAGCCGTACAAAATGTATATAATGAACTGTGCATGACCCAGTTTATGACACTTTAATAAACCGCATAGACTGTGTTTTATGTGAGAAAACCGTTCCTGTGTGCTTGAATCCCGTGCTAAGCGTGTGTGTCCCAACACATGCAGTGAGCGCAATCTCACAGTAGACAGCCATTTTCAGGTCTCTCCAGAGCTGCTCAATTGGGTTTAGGTCAGGGCTCTGGCTGGGCCACTCAAGAATGGTCACAGAGTTGTTCTGAAGCCACTTCTTTGTTATTTTAACTGTGTGCTTTGGGTCATTGTCTTGTTGGAAGGTGAGCCTTTGGCCAAGCCTGAGGTCCAGAGCACTCTGGAAGAGGTTTTCATCCAGGATATTTCTGTATTTGGCCGCATTCATGTTTCTTTCAATGACAACCAGTCATCCTGTCCCTGCAGTTGAAAAACACACCCATAGCATGATGCTGCCACCATCATGTTTCACTGTTGGGATTGTATTGGGCAGGTAATGAGCAGTGCCTGGTTTTCTCCACACATACCCGGTAGAATTACCACCAAAAAGGTCTACCTTCATCTCATCAGACCAGTGAATCTTATTTCTCAGTCTGGGAGTCCTTCATGTGTTTTTTAGCAAACTATGCGGGCTTTCATATGTCTTGCACGGAGGAGAGGCCTCTATCGGGTCACTCTGCCATAAAGATCTGACTGGTGGAGGGCTGCAGTGATCGTTGACTTTGTGGAACTTTCTCCCATCTCCCTACTGCATCTCTGGAGCTCAGCCACAGTGATCTTGGGGTTCTTCTTTACCTCTCTCACCAAGGCTCTTCTCCCACGATTGCCCAGTTTGGCTGGACGGCCAGGTCTAGGAAGACTTCTGGTGGTCCGAGATTTCTTTCATTAAAGGATTATAGAGGCCACTATGCTCTTAGGAACCTTGAGTACTGCAGAAATTCTTTTGTAACCTTGGCCAGATCTGTGCCTTGCCACAATTCTGTCTCTGAGCTCCTTGGCTAGTTCCTTTGACCTCATGATTCTCATTTGGTCTGACATGTACTGTGAGCTGTGAGGCCTTATATAGACAGGTGTGTGCTTTTCCAAATCAAGTCCTATCAGTTTAATTAAGCACAGCTAGACTCCATTGAAGGAGCAGAACCATCTCAAGGAGGATCACAAGGAAATGGACAGCATGTGACTCAAATTTGAGTGTCTGAGCAATGGGTCTGAATACTTACGACAACATGATATTTCAGCTTCTTTTTTATTACATTTGCAAACATTTCTACATTTCTGTTTTTTCCAATCAAGATGGGGAGCAGAGTGTACATTAATGTGAAAAAAATGAACTTTTTTTTTAATTACCAAATGGCTGCAATGAAACAAAGTGAAAAATTTAAAGGGGTCTGAACACTTTCCGTACCCACTGTAATTCAGGTTCTCCTTCCAGAATGAATCCACAGCTCTCATGTCCAAAACGTGGCACCTCATGGAGGAGCACGAGATCAGACCTGCCAATGAACCCACAGCAATTTAAAAACTTAACACATGAGTAAGCCATTCTTCTAATAAAAAAAGGCTGATGGACAGGTCTGGTCACCTGCTCCTCCATAATCAGCAATTTTGTGAATAGAAGAGCTGTGTAGACATAGAAAGGCTACAATAACAGTTTAGGAGGAGAACCTGTAATATATCTTTATTTCTTTATTAGTACGTGCCACAAAACCATGTCCCCAATACATTAGTTAAGTGGCCAACTACTTTAAACTTAAAATTAATAAGTCAATGAGCACAAAAAAAAGCTCATCCTTATATTTGAGAAGTTCTTTAACAACCTCTCAGAAGTTCTATGAACACTCTACACATATCGGTAGCGTAAAAACAGTGCCAACAACTTCAATACCTATGACTTATAAGTGATCCTAAGGCTTTGATCAAACCTGAGTCACAGGGCTTTGTCAGGAGTCTCCTTTGCAGGTTCTTGTAATTGTGACAGAAAAACATACTTGCATACAGCACCATCATTCCTACATCAGTCTGTATGCCAAAAATAGTAACAACATCGATCACCCAGAACCTTAAAACTACCTGCCATATATGTGTTGGCATTGCTGTGCAGCTGTGATCCATTGAGGTATGGACTTAAACCTGTACATGTCATGTGCTAGCTGCACCAAAATGCTAGCTTTTACATTTTGTCAGTGAAGTAGGGACTCCAACACCATTTTTGAGCATATCATACTTTGTCTTGTTCCTCAAAACATTACTGAACATATTTTTCTATGTAGAAGAGCAGCGTATTCTGATGGTCACTGCCATTAGTAAATAACGCTATATACAGCGATGTGCATGGTTTCCCAACAACGTTTGGGTGAGCGGTATGCGGCAAAGTAACATCCACATAAGAGCCATGTTTGTCAGCACAGTATTGTCCACAGCATCAAATGGCCTCTGAAAACCTTTTCACCATTCTGGTGCAATTTCTTACCCACTTGCACAAAATAGTCCACAGAAGAAATCATAAAGGAACTCATTAGGTCAGGCCACCATTTTCCATTACTCTATGGAGCAGGATTTGATGCTTATTGTAGGCACTTCAGGCTGTGGACCTGGGTTATCATGGTCATTGTGACTGATCGAAAGTTGTGGAGCCCCATAATCAGTAGTCTGAGGTGAACTGTCCATTCTAAGAGTGCTTTAACAGTGCTTTTTTATGAGACTTTTCCCATCACAGACAGAATTATCATTTTCAGCTGTAGTAGATCTGTGAGATCTGCCCAGGATGGCTTTAACTTCCCATGGGCATTAGTGAGCCTTGGGTGCCCATGAACGTCTTTCAATTCACAATTTGTTTCGCTTTGGATCAATTACTGTAGATGCTAACCACTGTCACTCACTAAACCTACAAGAAATACTGCTTTGAAACAGTCATCCTAGACTGCACAATTTGCCTATTAAAAGCCCCTTCGATTGACCACACCCATAGTGTGGTCAATCGAAAAACACTATTATAAGGTCTAAAAAAAAATGATCAAAAAAATTATTTGAACAGCTAGTACTTTGCACCTAAAAGTAGTATTACTAGCACAAGAAAGTTGAAGGCACCACCAATAAAAATATTATGCTCCAATGCCAAATTATCGTAAATGAAATATATCCCTCAGTCCCTACTATCCGAATCTCATTTCTACAAGTCAAGTTTATTAGTTGCCGACATACTCTACCTGTACAGGAGATGTTAACATTAAGGTATTCAGATAGTACAGGAAAGTAGCATACAAATGTACATACTGCAATATGTAATGATGCAAAGTAATGCTTAGGACTGAATGATCATACAGATTCATTGGGCATGGTCAACTGATCTCAGCGCAGCATGAAGACTGCAATGGTCGGAAATTATGATGTGTATCTAATGCATAATGCAATTTTCACTTGTCTTTTCCCGGGCAGAAAGAGCTCCATGATTTCCATACGATAGCTAAAAATTTCTTACTAAAGCAATTATGAGTGCTCAGAATTATTAGGTGTGCAGTGACCTTCATATACAAGTTCAGAAACAAAATCTGCATGAAAGAGTCTTTCTGTAAGCCCCTTCATTATGGCTGAGCAGATACTACAGAGGTGCCATCAACAATTTAAAAGCCAAAATTATATGCAAACCAGGATCACAGCTATTTTATTTCAATGCAACAAGAAGCGTTTGGAAATGCAACAGGACAAAAAGATTTTAAAGTGGAACTAAACTCAATTATTAAAGGGCCCAGAAAAACTTGACTGACATCCCAGGTCAAAGTAGAGTACGTCATCTTAGGCCAGTACTCAATCTGCTGCCAACTTCCAATTCTGGCAGATTCACAGAATTGCTTGGTGTGTACTAGCATTGGCTTCATCAGAAGGCACAAGCCTGTCAGAAGGGAGGCTAATCACACCAGACTGAGTGGGGTTAGGTAAAGTGAAGGCGACTTCTTACAGCAGGTCCACCTTCTTGAACCCAGCAGGTCATTTACAAACAGCAAATTAAAACTTTTCTCTATAACTACACAGAAGGGCAGCTTTATAAAGGGCAAAAAAGCTCATGTAAAAGCTATTCTTGGCGGTTTAGTGGTAAACCCTCCCCCTCCACCAAAAATCTGCATAAAGGTTCCCTTAAAGACCACCTATCTACACTCGCAAAAATCTGTAGATACCCAAGTACTTAAGCCTCTCTCCCACGAGTCAAGTACCTGCCTAGACAAGAAAGGTCACCCCAGGTTTTCATTCACAGAAGAATGAATACTAAGCAAGTTTCACACATGCAAAAGATTTCTTATGTTATGATGAGGCAGAAAAATTATTATTTTGTTTATTAAAATTTGTTCAGGCATATAACATTGGTGACCTTTGCTTGTTAACGGTCATCAATATCAGATTGGTATAGGGTCCAATATCTTGCACCTTTAACAATCTGCTTTTATTCGCTCCAGTGACGGTTGGATGTCAACATTGAATTGACCCCCACAAAGAATAGGTCTCTAATGTTATATGCCTGGACTACCCCTTTAACATAAGTTCTGTGCTACCATTAAATTTCTTGAAAGGCTTTACAATCTATTTCTGTCTTCTTAATCTTAAATGGCATAATCTGGCCGTTCCCAGCACAAGAGTGTTGCCGTGCAAGAGAACTGCAGAAGGGACATCTGTCCCTTTGTTTTCAGGATCAGTGTGGATCTTGGACACGAGATAGCACCAATGATATTGATATGCCAAAACACACAAAAAAAAACAATATATGAATACTAGATTACTGTATTTAGTTCCACTTTAAAACAACTTATCACACATTACTGCTAATAGCCTCACTCGTCCAAAAGATGACGGAGCTCTAATGCCCGTTAAAAGGTGAACAGCAGGAAAAAGAGGAGGAGCAGCAAAGTAAAAGAGTAAGTGGTTCAGGAAAACATTGAAAGAAAAATAATGAAAAATAGCTTTGGAGGGAAGGGAGGATATATGAAAGAGGTGGGATTGATGATTTGGAAGTGCAATGTTTTCCACTTACTCTTCACCCCTTTTTTCCCCTTGCGCTCCTTTTTGTATTGTTCCTTGAGTTTGGTTATTACTCCCTGATCGATATTCCAGGATTCCGGGATGGGGCACTGGTCTTCCTTTTCTAAACAGTAAAAGAGATCAAACACATTCCTCTTCAATAAAGGTGGCTTCATCAATAACTGACTGAAGGAGAATCCTTTTTGCCAAAGAAGAAGGGGCAAGCACTTATTACACGAATACATACATACCATAGCAGGTCACCACACTGTTATAGTGGAATACACTGTAGGTTTTCATGCTTTTCAACTTTATGAGTCAAAAACTGACTGCACAGGCACAAGACTATAAATGTGTATACATACCTGGGTCTCTCGCGTTAGATATTTTTGAGGACGCCCTACAGAATGATCACAGCTTACCAGGCTGCACTGATGGGGGTTTGGGTGGCTGCGTCTCAATAGCGACAATTCTGAATCTGAACACATTTCAGCACAGTGGCCTATTTACCCACATTACTTGCCCTTTAGTTCTAACCAGAGCACACCATATTGATCAAACTGAATGAAAACATAAAATGACTGGTCAGATTTTAGGGCCCTTACCACCCAATTGGTTCCTAGGTGCAGGTCCTCCATTTACATCTGGAACTAGTTTTGATAAATCTTTCACTTGTAAGTTTTATAAAGTGGCCAAGGTTCTAATTAAAATGCCATTATTAATGATAAACTCAGATATACAACCTGGCTGTGTTGTGAAATAGGAATTCAGCTTTGTATAATTGGTATGCACAGCCATACACCAAGGGCATACGAGAAAGAAAAAAAATTTAGGGAGTAAATTAATATATTCAATAAACTGTTCTTGTGCAAGGTAATTAAATAGTAAAATGCAATTGCATTGATAACTCACATTGTAGCGTGAGACTAATGGTAGGCTTATTTTTTTTAGCAATCAGGGCAACACACAATCACAATATAATAGGGTTTTCATTTTTTTGCTCTTAACCATTTTTATACTACTAGAAAACTGGGAACATTAGCAAGGGTTAATCTTGGGAAAATGTGGACAAAATGAAGCAAAAGTTCAATCAGGAATGCTTTTATTTCTCTCCCGTACTTCCTCATTCCAATGATTGTGTCCTGGAGCAAAACATCATCAGCGCCAAGGTGTGCCATGCTCCGATTGCCATGCATCGCAGGATTCTATGAATTTTCACACTCTCCCTCTCTCAGAGCTTATATGCATTACTTGAAATGAAACAATTAAAATGCGGTATTCATCTTTACCCGAGGGTTACATCCTTACAATTTCCACACAGGTGTTAGGTTGGCTATACCTGAACCAGCCAACTTTGATATATGAGGAGTTATTTGGCCAATATTTAGTCTGGGGAAATAATTTTAACATACACAATCCTTCATTCTCACGGCCAGTGCCAGTTGTTTCTGGAAGAGACTTCCCCTTCCACATTCAGACACAAGCATGCTCAGCCCGAGTGTGCATGTGTTTATGGGGGGTTCTGAAGAATAGCATTTGTCCAACTACTGAAAGTCTGTAGCCACCTTTAAAAATTCACTATGTGTTGAGTGAGCTTGTACTAGACTGACATTTCTACCCCTCCAATACCAAGCTAAATGCCATACTGAGTGTCCTCAATGACTGCTGTCACAATGAATACTTAGCCATCTAATAATGCATGCAGAGAAGGTGGCTATTGGTATGGAGAAGATTTGCTTTATTCTTCATTTTACTCCTCTTCATATCATTTCAGACACCTGTTCAGCACCTGTGTCAGGAACGTTCTTGGCAATTATGCTAAACATATGCTTGGGTCCTCTTTAGCATGGCGCATGCCTTGTGTCCATCAGCATATAACAGACCAACATGTCATACCTACCTATATACCAGATATAATTGATCAATAATGGAGAGAAGCTGGAAATAAGGGTGCTTTCACATTGCGTCTAGTACATACATTGTGGCTTCATCAGGCATATGTCCGAACCAGCCAGCAAAACGGGATTTAGGCATATGCGTCAATGGGGCTATAGGCTATAATAAGGTCAGCCGAGCGTACATTTGTGAACGTCTACGGGAGGTGGACACTAAGACAGTAGACTACATCTGGGTGTCCTACTCCAGTAGGCGTACATGCACGGAAAGCAAGAGCACGTCAGAGAGCACGTTCGTTCTGACGCCACCATTATAGTGTATGGCCCGGTTGGCGCATACATCTGAATCCCGTTCGGATGTATGCCTTGACAGGGTCACCGAGCGTGTACTAGACACAATGCGAAAGCACCTTAAGCCATGTCTTCCCTCCTGCAATCTGTACAGAAGCTGCTCTCATCTGATGTGGTAGTGAGCCCACAGAGAAGAACACTGGGCAGTTGTGAACGCTGTGCCTATCATAACATTGTAGTCTGAGGAAGGCACTGGTTCAGTTCCGAAATACAGCCCCTTACACACATCAGTGTTTTCAGCACGTATGTTGACAAGCTTTCACATGTACTGGAGACACTTCCACACACACACATCCATTAAATCGTTACACCTGACAATGGCGCATGTGGATTTGTGGACCCAATGCATCAGGCCTGCCCAGGTAGGGGCATAGCTCAGTAGCAACCTGGTGTTCACTGGAGCTCCTGATTGTGTAGACTAGGCTGCAGGAAGCCACCAGGTACCACTACTGGGCAGAACCCGTAACTGCAGCTGCTGACCCCAGGTGGTTTGGGAAAGGGCAATGTTCAGACACATTGGTCTAGGATACTGGAACAGGGACTGGCCGAACATGACCCAGGGACAATATTCAGGCACTGACAGCCCTGGGACCAAGGGACTTCAGAAACAGGACTGGCCACACCGGACTAGGGGACAACGTTCAGGCACTGGGCACACCTAGACCGTGGGACTTTGGGAACAGGATTGGCCACTTCAGGACCAGGGGCCTTCAGATACAGGACTGGCCGCACGGGGACCAGGGGACCTCACAATTCACTAGTAGCACACTTTACTCACTAATGATTGAACTTGTTGCTTGGCGACTCCCTATAGGAGAGGGAGTTATTTATATAAGATGCGTACACATTATGCTAAATGCCTCTGAGCAACAGGCTGAGAGCAATTAGCAATATGCGTGCTGCCAATTTAAGAGCATAGGAGCGAGCGCGTTCACACTAGGTGCATCACTGGGAGCTGCTGCACACACAAAACGAGGAAGCACGCCAGGGATCTCACCGAGGGGTTGGGGCAGTGAGTAAGCCAGCGTCACTGCATAAAGGAGAGGAGAAGTTGACACCATGCAGGGCGCTGTCAATAGCGCTACAATAATCTATGTTGCTTTGCACATGTCCATGTGACCCACACAAGGACACGTCCGTTTTTTTCTGGCAGCATGGGCGTTAATACATCCCCCACAAGTCCACACGGATATCTCTGTGCCGTCCGCATGACACGTACTGGAATAGAATGCAGAATAGAAATGATGATAGCTGTTTAGATGTTAGATGTGCAGAGATCGATCGATAGATAGAAAACATAGAAAAATATCTGTGAGATATACAATACCGTGTCCATGTCTAGTTTACTCTACTTGTATTAAGCTAATAGATAAATGAAAAACGGATATGGAATCTCATCTATTTGTCACAACCAGCCAAAGTAAATCAGACAGCTACAGGCTGATATCAGACTGAGAAGGTGCCTAGTTATTGGGTCCTTCCCAACCTAAAAATACCAGCTCACAGCCGCCCCAGAATTGGCACATTATTAGATGCATTAAGTCTGGCACTTTGTTCGGCTCTTCCCAATAGTCATAGTGCGGTGGCAATCGGGGTAATGGTAGTTGGCGTTGAGGACCGCTGTGATTTGTGAAATATCACAGCTGCCATGAAACCCAGGGGTTTCGTAATGGAGAGGTGTATTAGAAACCCCCATTACTCACCCGGTAATAAAAAAAAATAAAAACACTTTATTTGAATAAAGACTTCCCCAACTCTTGTTCACCAATTTATTAAAAAAATAAATAAATAAAAAAATTAAAAAAAAGAAAAGCCCATGCAGGTCCGCAGTAATGCACCAAATCCAAAGTAGTCTAGAAATGGATACCTGAAAAACAAGAAGAAAAAAACAGACAGTCCATCGTCCACCAATTTATTACCTAAAATGTTCCCACGAAGCTCCGATGTAGTCCACATTCCTCAAATCTGGCTCCGGGAAATAGGAATAGCAAAGTGACTGCAATTCACAGACGCCAGGTACTGATTATAACGCTCATCAGAGCCGCCGAGTGTTGCTACACAAAGGGAAGACCCAGCAACGATGATGATCGTTGTCGTCACTACCCGGCGAATGTGAACAGCAGTCACTTACATCACAGTTTTGTGAGAACATTTTGGGTAATAAACTGGTGAACGAGGGACTGTCTATTGTGTTTATTTCTGTCGATTTATGTTCTTCAGGTATCCATGTCTGGACTACTTCGGATTCGATTAATTACTGCAGACTTGTATGAGAATTTTTAATTAATTGACTAAATTAAAAATTCATTAAATTACGAACCCCAGGGGTTGAGGCCAGCTGTGATTTTTGACAAATCACAGCTGTCATCAATCCCAACTACCATTACCCCAATTACCACAGCACCAGGGCAGTTGGGAAGAGCAGGGCAAAGTGCCAGAATCAGAGCATCTAAAGTAATGCGCCACTTCTGGGGCGGCTGTGATCTGGTATTTTTAGGCTGGGAAGGGCCCAATAACCAGGGACCGTCCCAGCCTGATAATATCAGCCCACAGCTGTCTGCTTTACTTTGGCTGCTATGAAAAATAGGGTGAAGAACCCCACGGTGTTTTTATCATTTATTTAAACACAATTACAGTAAACGCCACATGTACGGCACTAATAATAAAACTCATGGGATAGCTTTCTTTCTATACCATATATGTCTATCTTTGCAAATCTAACTCCTAAACATCTGTCATTTTTATGTTGCATTCTATTCCATTAAGCATCACACGGATGGGGCACATGGACGCCACACAAGTAAACAGATCGTTTTGAGTATTTGTCATATAAAAAAACCTCATAGGGCACTGAGCTAATGAAAATATATTGTTAGGTAGGAAAGACTATAATATTAATAAGAGTTGTCACAGGCCAGGACAGAATTATATCAAGTCACATAAGCAATAAACATCATAAAAAGTGATCAAGTCATAAAGTTTTCGGCTAATATGATGTGTACATAAAACATTGGGTATCCTGATAAGGGGCGGGGGCGTTGTGGGGGGAGTTGAAGTGGTACAGAGGCTGATGGTTGGCGGCATCTCTAAAGCTCTACAACTAAAAACAACATCGAGGCACACAAAGAACAATAAACATGTACTGTCTGTATCAGATAACGCACATGCAAGAACACTGGATGTACAGCATTGATATGCCCAGCAAGTTACCGTACAATTTATGGGCATTATTCCAGTAACCAAACAGGAGTTCAGTAGCTCATTTATCAGAAATAATGGGATATTTATAACTCCAAAAGTCCACCAAAAACCCAACGGGGCTGCAAGTGATATTTCCTAAATAGTAATTGGAGCAAAATAGTGGTCATGTTACTGAAAATATTTATTTCAAAATCTTGCAAAAGAAGATGTCTATATATTGTTAACACGGAGATTCGGCTTTAGTAGTTAGGGAGAAATACAGTGTTGTACAATACAGAAGAATAATAAACAGAATCTTACCCCATTCAGTGCCATCACCCGCACTCCTAGATTCGCCACCATCGGTATCATCGGACACTAAGAAGTCAAACTCCTTTAGAGCCTCTTCTGTATCCCTGTCTTCATTAGGGTCAGGTATAACACGTCTTCTCACAATCTTCACACAATAAGAAAACAATAAAATTATTAGCATTAAAGTAGGCCACTATTTTCTTCTCAAAGTAAAAAAACATTTGCCTACATTTTTGTCACGTGGGCAAACTGCTAAAACCAGAGTACCTAGGGACCAAATGAAGCCTACAATGCTATTGTGTGCGGTTGCCAATCATTCCTGGCACCCTCATATTTGGGAATCCTCTCTGGAATATTTGGAAAGGGTCTCTTTCCAATATAATTCATAAGGGGTGCTAAATGCTCGGCTCTTTGCTCACTCTACAAGGGAGATAACAGTGCTCAGTCAACTATCTTAAGGAGTATGGCCCCTTGGAGCGGTATAATCTAACATTGTGGCTCTTGGACCAAAAAAGGTTGTGCACCCTTGTGCCAAATTATTCTGATAACTGCACAACTGCCCCTGTCATCAAACCTGCATCTCTCTAGTAAAACCTGAAACATTTCTAGAGCTTTCTATACAGATTTTTTTGTGGATGTACCTAAATACACTCATTTTTGACCCATGCCAATACATCTTGCAAAAACTAAACAAAAAAAAAAAAAAGTGTGAACCCCTGAAATCAAAGGGTTAAGTCCTACAAAGAACACTACACAATAAATAGTTCCATTGTATGGTGTATTCAGCAGCAGATGAAGGAGGTGAATAAGATCAGAAGGTGGTGACAATAGCTACAGATGAATGACCTACAAGCTGCCTGGGTGGGGAAGAATACCATGCGCTATCTGACATCAGGGATTGCCTTGCTCTGGATAAGGATGGCTGGAAACTAGACATAGCTTGAGGGTTATGACCACGAATTCACAAGTTGCTTCTTTGTCAACTACTTTCTAAAACCAGGAGGTGGAAAGAAACTATACCACAGCAATTCAAGGGTTATTACCAACCTATCAATAGCATAGGTGATAACTTGCTGATGGGTGGGGATGCTACTGCTGGAAGCCCCACAGATCCAGAGGACGGAGCAGTGGCCGGTCATGGTCATCAGTGTCTATTTATGCTCTATGGGAATGGCAGAAAACCTGACAGCTGTATTTCACAGCAGCTC
Source organism: Ranitomeya imitator (assembly GCF_032444005.1). Classification (NCBI taxonomy): domain Eukaryota; kingdom Metazoa; phylum Chordata; class Amphibia; order Anura; family Dendrobatidae; genus Ranitomeya; species Ranitomeya imitator. The sequence goes on from NC_091286.1 coordinate 130,375,736, forward strand.
CACAAAAACAAAGAAACTGAGGTGTGCACGTCTGTCCAGAGCCCCGTAGACAATTGATCAATGTTTAATCCCTAAGTGTAGCAAAAATTGAGCATGCACCCTGCTGTTTGGCTCAACGTCTGGGTTACAGACAAAAACAGCACAAAATAGAGATTGACAGTTTGCATCGCCGTAATAGACATTGTACAGAGCGGCATGTGTACCCACAGCTCCATTCATGCTCACCACTGTGGTGGTAAATTGGAGCGGAGGAAGGAGTTTGGGGAGCCACCTAATGAGATATTTCTCACTTCTCCTGAGGGATGCTTAGGATCATTCCCACAGAACCCTTTTATATCAGAGCATGCTGTTAATGACAGACAATAAAAGAAAATAAATCTAGTTAGTAGAAGAAAACCTAGCACTTGGCCTTCTCGCAGCTGTTTGTAGCTCGAATATGGCAATGCTGCTTCCACGTTTGTTCTTGCAAGGGACTAAACACTTCGGTCTTAGGGACTTACAGCATTAACTCCTGTAATACCAATTGATTCTGCTTTCCTTTACTATAGATCTGATAATCACTCGCCACACTAAACAAAATAAGAAGTAGAAGGGTGGTCTGCCTGAGAGAAGCCCCGTCCACATCTCCCCTTGAGGCTTCACTGATTGGGTGCATTCCCACAAAACAGACTTGGTTTCTGAAAGTTCTGCAAAGGAAAATCAGTTACATTCACCTGACGAGTTAATTCTGGTACTGTTTCTGGGTAACTGCCACAGTTTCAGAACTTTAAGAAATAAAACCAGCACCATCATGAAGCTTCATGCATTTTCTGCACATTTGCCCCTTAGAACCTTGTTTGGGAAGATTTACCGTTGCAGCATCTATAATGGTCTTGTCTCTGCCATCATTGTCATCGTCGTCCTCTTCGTCACTGAACTCTGCAGCAGCATTTTCCAGAAATTTGAACGTTTCAAGAACAGAGGCGGAATCGGTCATATCTGGCTTCCTATTGTCAAATGAAGAAAACACAAATCCTCCATTTACACTGATAAATGAACAGCACCAGACTTAAGCGGCAGAAAAAACTACTTTTACCGTTACCGTTGCTACATTGGCCTTTTCTTGGAACAAGTGGCAAACACTATTTAGAGATTATTTAGGATCATTGTTTTGGGAGCAATGAAATAGCGAAACAAAAACCTTAGAGAATTCTGTCAAATGGGAAGTAACAGACCCAAACAGCCTGGTAATGAGAGCTCGTCACGTCCCCTACACAAAACCAATTGCTCCCATCCCACATTCTTCTAGGCAATTCAGCTGCATTAAATGAAATGTTAAATCAACAGCTATGAACGCTCACACTACACTAAAGACAGTATCATGTCGGGGCCGCTGATGGCGCCAACGGCTCTGATTAGGCAAACTGTCCAAAATCGGATTCTTTGGCTTCCATTTGACTAGTTCTTCATCTGGACACAATGGTACGGAGTAAGAAAGTTTATGATGTAACCATTTTAATTTTATTTAATAAATCATCAGTAAATATGAAAAGAAGCAACTTTACAATATATTTTATTAGAGAAATCTGATTCTCTTTCAGCCAGGACTGATCATTCACTCTAAACTCACGGATAAAATCTGTATTCAGCTAATACAAATTTTAACATTACTGAGATGATAATGTAAAGTGCTATGGAATTAAAGGCGCTATATAAATGAGTAAAATAATGACAGATTATAAAATTGCTTATTTTCAAGTTTACTAATGATTTTTTAAATAAAAATTAAACCGATGGTTCCTCTTTAAATCCAGTGTTCCTGGGATTCAGAAAGTAGTCGCAGACAACGTCATGAACAGTGACAGATGTGATGTGAATCCGGCCTTGAGCTAAATTATGAAAAGTGAGGGGGAAAAAAAAAAAACCTAAATGGCAGAAGGACAGCTCAGTGGTCAGCATGTTGCCTTGCAGCGCTGGGGCCATGGGATCTATAAGGCATGCTGCGGATCTGCAGCAGTTTTCCATGAGTTCACAGTACCATGTAAACCTATGGAAAACAAAATCCGCAGTGCACATGCTGCGGAAAAAACCGCGCGGAAACACAGCGGTTTATATTCTGCAGCATGTCACTTCTTTGTGCGGATTAGGCAGCGGTTTAGGCAGTGAGATACTGGTACATGACGTCTGTCTGCACAATCCCCCATTTACACGGTGCCGATGCCTGTAGTTAGTGTTGCAGGAGTCTTATACTGGCGCTTCCCCTACACTGCAGCCACAACGACACTGGTCACCAAGGATACTGCCGAGATCTCAGCAGCCGCTAATCTGCCTCTGTGATTCTCTCTCGGAAAGGATTTCATGGCTGTAACTGGCTATTCGGCCTCAAGATCACATGCAAATAGGACTATCACAAGACAGACACTGACAAAATGGTTAAATAAAATATTAATTTAATAAAACACATCTTTTGAGCCATACCTATCCATAGTCCTGCTGCTTTTACACAGCCTTCATCACGCACTTAAAGGGAACCTGTAATGTTCAGAAATGCCATTTACACACATATACAAGAGTGATCTGCAGGTTACCTGCGCTTAAACCTTGTATAGACGACAGCGGCTACTGGGAGAAAATGGATATTTATTCTCCCTGCAGCAGCTCGCTTCCAGTCATTGGTGAAGTGCAGGGAGAGGCTAGAAACTGCTCACTATACAATGAGCATGCTCGTAATCACTCCCTGATGTGTGCCGCTCCAGCTGTCAAAGTGCCGGTGAGGGATTACAGCCGCGCTCACAGTAAACGCTCCACGCAGCACCCAGATAGCTGGAAGCAAGAGACTGCTTGTAGATTTATCCAATATCTGCAGGTAAATACCATTTCTGGACGCGAGAGGTTCCCTTTAAACACATCGTCCACAAAAGAGGTTAAGACCTGTATGAGGCACGGTAGAAATATTGCCATAAAAAGACACCAATTAGACAATTTACTATAATCATCAATCCAAAACACCTACAATCTAAATTAAATTAGTGTAATCCCCTAACAATACTTTAATCTGTTGAACCGTGCACAAGTCAAAAGCGGATTTCAGCTTTCAGTGCAATTAGAGGAACATAAGAGGATAATCATGTGGACTAACTAGTTTGTCCGAGAAGCCAAGCAACGTGTAGCCCATTTAACAGTTTATAGGTGGAGTGCTATACTATGTAGGCCAGAGGACCCAAGCCTTCTCCTCAGGGTGATGCAGGCATTCGGATGTGTGTGTTCACTAGCCACACTGACCTTTACAAGTACTTTTAAAGGGATATTTACAGGTTTTAAAATATGTAACCTATCGAGTACAAGCCATAAATGTGCAATCATAGTGGTCAAATCCCTGGAATCCACATCATCTGCAGAGCATATACAGCTACAGTATTTTTACAGTGTACGTTATAATCACACAACTGGGAAGGCAATGCAGGTAATGTACAACAGACACTTTTATTCGAAGTCTACAAACTATTGCAAGGATGCTAAATGAAATTGGCCAGTGAGCAAGAATGTGAGTGATGCAGTTCTTATCGTGGTGTCAAGAAGAGATACAGTTTAGTGCAGTGGTCCCCAACTCCAGGCCTCGAGGGCCGCCAACAGTGCAGGTTTTCAGGATTTCCTTAGTATTGCACAGGGGTTGGAATCATCACCTGTGTAGATGATCACATTACCACCGATGCAATACTGAAGAAATCCTGAAAACCTGCACTGTTGGCGGCCCTCGAGGCCTGGAGTTGGGGACCCCTGGTTTAGTGTGTCATTTATCCCTCAATAGCATTACATCCCTGGTGCTATTGGTGTAAAGTGCTATATAAAGGCACATCTAACAACTGGGCCTGAAAGCCAAATATGGCGGCTGAGCTAGTGTTGGCCTACTACCATAGCTCCAGTGGTGAATATGTAGGTTAGCAAGTACTGAGAAATCCAAACACATCATCATTTTAAAAATGTATAGATATCCAGAAGTTAGAGTCAGTACAAAGACAGGGAACTAGATTATTACAAGGGATGGAAGGCCTCTCCTACAATGAGAGGTTGGAAAAGTTAAGCTTGTTTAACTAAGAAAAATCACACCTGATTGAGATATAATTTATATAAAAACATGTATCGTCAATACAAAAGGACTGGCAAATTACCTATTTCTTACAAAAACCTAGGGGGTACCCGTGTGGAAGAAAGGAGATCCCGGCATCTTAATAGGAAAGGGTTCTTTACAGTTAGAGCAGTCAGACTGTGGAATGCCCGACCACAAGAGGTAGTAATGGCAGACACTATAACAGCATTTAAAAAAGGGCTGGAGGCTTTTCTCACAGCAAATGGCACTGTGGGTTATAAATAATCTAGCCATAGAGAATGTATAACTGGTGGAGAAAGGTTCAACTTGATGGATCCTTGTCTTTTTCAACCTATACAACTATGTATGATGTTCAGTGGAAAAGAATGAACAGTATTAGCCACAACTCAGGCACAAGTTGTTGGAAAGTCCGATAGCTCGCCACTACCTACACCCCTCTGTAGTTAAATAGCTTATACAATAGAAATAAAATAGTCACCAACACCGCAGTGTCTATTTCTATATGGCCACTACTATAATTACTACCAGTGCTACTACAGATGACTTTGCCCAAGAACAGAAAACAGGCATTTGGAAAAATAGCATTCGATAAAACTGTAACCTACCCGATGACCAGAGGATTGGGTAATTCAGTCTCTGTGCCATTTACCATGGAGTCCTGATTTGTGTCCGTGAGTCGATCTGAAGAGTCAGCAGAAATCCCTAACAATGCACGCACCCGCTTTGACTTCACTTCTAATATGGTGTCTGTGTAGCCGACCTCTTGCAGATACCTAGGGGAAAAGTGGCAGCATTAATAAGATCATCAGTATAAATCTCAGAAACACAACTGACATCTCTCCAACACACCAAAGCATTTATATAATGACACAGTGGATAATAAATCTGGTACCAGCTGCAAGGATTGTCTCTACCAGCCTCTACAGTCACTGGTACAATGCGCTATTCATTACAAAGGAGAAATAGGATGGATGCACAAACCGTATCAGCAGCAGAAAAAAAAAAGTGTGTGTATATACACACAAATTGTGTACAGATAAATGTATATATTCTATATATACATACCCACATTTATAATATCACCTGCATCCTATGATTTGTAATATGGCGGGTCACTTACTGCCTTAGTAACTGTCGGCTCTGTTTCCATATAAACTGACTGTTCTGTGGTTGAGGCTGGACGTCCGTCTCATTTGTTTCATCTAAAGGGGACAGAAAATGAATTATCAAAGTGGACAACACATACTCCGCTACCATACACAATGACGAAAATAAACATCTATTTCGGTTGAGATTACTAGTAGTTGGTTATTTAGATTGTTTGGATCAGAAGAGGAGCAGGACACCACAAAATAGTGGAACTCCAAGATCTCGGACAGGACAGATCTGTGCATGATAAACCTTACTGACTACAATGGGGTGGGATTTTCATCAAGGGCTCCGTTTCTTAAAGGGACTCTGTCACCTGAATTTGGCGGGCTCTGTTAATGGTCAGATGGGCGGTGTTTTCTGTTCTTTCATGCACCCCTTCCTTTCCCGCTGGCCGCAATATTGTCTTGAATTTGATTAGGTTTCCTCCGTAGTACACGCGTGCGCAGTGCAATCTCGCCGTGCGCATGCGCAGTATGCTTTGCCCAACTGCGGGCAAAGCCGAAAAGCATTAGTGCACATGTGCCGGCGCACTATGTCCCGGAAGTATTTCGCTGTGTTTCGGGACATAGTGCGCCGGCACATGTGCATTAATGCTTTTCGGCTTTGCCCGCAGTTGGGCAAAGCATACTGCGCGTGCACACGGCGAGATTGCACTGCGCATACGTGTACTACGGAGAAAACCTAATCAAATTCAAGACAATATTGCGGCCGGCGGAAAAGGAAGGGGTGCATGAAAGAACAGAAAACACCGCCCATCTGACCATTATCAGAGCCCGCCAAATTCAGGTGACAGAGTCCCTTTAAAGAGGAAAACAAAGCACAGAGGCACCTAAAGGAGCCTATTCATAAGGGATGAGAAAAGACCCCAACACTTATTATTTAATAATGCACAAGAGACTTGTCAAACTGGCTGTATTAAACTGTATTTTTATCATCTCTCGTACACAACATTTTAAATTATAAGAACAAATGGACCAAGAGAATACAAAAACTCATCTATACTAACCCAATGCAGGGGCGCCTTTCCAGTGATGTCGGCACCACTCTTCCTGGCGAGCCACATATCATCGTTGTGTCACGTGTCCACCGCAGCATATTATTGGCCACTGACGAAATAGTAAAGCCTGCAGCCGATATTTGGCTGATGACTGGCTGCATCGGTCAAGCAACGCAAGATTGCCACGTGGCCTTTCAGGATTGGCAACATGGACATCACTGGAGTAATGCAATATCTTCTATGGGCCCTGAAGCAATTAGACATGGACTCGGGACTTGTTCAACTGCTGCAGAACCTCTTTTTGAACAGGAAAATGGTACTTGTCTGACTCATTGATGATTTGCAGTAGTTAGGATCTATCTAGTACACATTACTTTAAGTGAGTGCTTCTTAAACTCTGTTCTCACGACCCCCCAAAAAATCATGTTTTCAGGATCTCCTCAGTGTTGCACAGGTGAGAACCTGAGGCAGTTTCTGATGCCTTAATAATAATTCCATCATCTGTACAATACTAAGGAAATCCTGAAAACATGACACGCTGGGGCTGGGAGGACTGGAGTTTGGGAAACACTGCTCGATCAGATGACAAGTAAACAAATAAAGGGGGCACTATATTTCATCCAAAGTTTGGCTGACAGAACTTCCTGCAAGAGGAATCTTCCCGCCTCTGCAGAAAGATAAGCAGTGCCACTGTCACTCCCATATTATATATTCCACACTAAAATATAGACTAAAACCTTATTATAGCCCCATGTTGTACCCATAATCCTATATTATGGGAAACAAATACTAAACCGCACCAAGAGAAAGAAAGACATTGAACAGCATATTTCAGCGGTGTTCGGCATCTTACCAGAATCATAATTTGGTGGCTTCATGTCTCCCTGATTTAACTCCGTGCCATATTTCAGCTTGTGATATTTCGATCTAGAGGTAAAGAAGAGGAGAATGAGATATTTTTGGCCCACACAACGCACACAAGCATCCTGATACACTCCTCATTACGGAGCAGTCTGGAAAGGACGCCATTGTCCCCACGGGCATGTTACTGCTCTGCTGCTAACAATCGCCATTGTCAGCTAACAAGTCTTATCTGTTAATACAGCCGGCAGCAGATCATCCCCACATGGGAACAGCTCAAGTGGTTTTTTCATTATTTACCTCATTTTTGGAAAATGGAGAAATCATCATGTCAGAACTGATGAGTGAAGGCAGAGGTGTTACAAATGTTGTAATTTCTACACCTGAAACAATGGTCCGTGTGGAAAACAGTCCATGTACAATAGCACATAGGCCAACATTGATTCCTGTGCGGTCCACTGTGCATAGGGACAGCAGTGAGTAGCATTGTGTGACTTTAGCCTAAGTGGGGTTTTCAGCCAAATTTTACTATGGCTAAAACTAGAAAACAAAAAGGTAACCCTTTCGTTAGTAATTTGGGGTCACGTTTAGGCTGCTAGATTACTGACCATTTTGTAGATTTTCATGTTTATCACCAGACTGCAGTAGCATGAAACATCATATAAAAATGGTGCGTGAATATACACATGTAAATACACTACCGTTCAAAAGTTTAGGGTCACTTCGAAATTTCCTTAAGGTACCTTCACACTGAACAACTTAACAACGATAACGATAGCAACATAGAAACATAGTAACATAGTAAGTAAGGCCGAAAAAAAGACATTTGTCCATCCAGTTCAGTCTATATTCCATCATAATAAATCCCCAGATCTACGTCCTTCTACAGAACCTAATAATTGTATGATACAATATTGCTCTGCTCCAGGAAGACATCCAGGCCTCTCTTGAACCCCTCGACTGAGTTCGCCATCACCACCTCCTCAGGCAAGCAATTCCAGATTCTCACTGCTCTAACAGTAAAGAATCCTCTTCTATGTTGGTGGAAAAACCTTCTCTCCTCCAGACGCAAAGAATGCCCCCTTGTGCCCGTCCGTGACGTTGCAGCGTCCTAGATAGCGATCTTGTTGTGTTTGACACGCAGCAGCGATCAGGATCCTGCTGTGACATGCTGGTCGGAGCTAGAAGGCCAGAACTTTATTTCGTCGCTGGATCACCCGCTGACATCGCTGAATCGGCGTGTGTGAAGCCGATCCAGCGATGTCTTCACTGTTAACCAGGGTAAACATCGGGTTACTAAGCGCAGGGCCGCGCTTAGTAACCCGATATTTACCCTGGTTACCATTGTAAATGTAAAAAAACAAACAAAAAAACACTACATACTTACATTCCGGTGTCTGTCGCGTCCCCCGGCGTCAGCTTCCCGCACTGACTGTGAGCGCCGGCCGTAAAGCACAGCGGTGACGTCACTGCTGTGCTCTGCTTTACAACGATATCGTTAACGAAATCGTTATGTGTGAAGGTACCTTAAGGCTGCATTCTGTGAAGGTGGCTCTTATGTTTTTGATCTCTAATAACGCTGAAATATTCACTCTTCTAAATTGCGCGCCATACCTGTATGGAGTCCGGGGGGTACGTTTTCTCCCCCGGACTCAACCGCCTCGCAGCCGTCCATCATCCCATCGGGCGCCACTGCATCTGTCTTGTGCAGTCACCGGTGCCTGCACTCTGCAATTATTTCTTGGGCATGCGCAGTGCGTGCTGCCCTGGCACTCGCATCACCTGATGTACTGATATCGCGCCTGCGTGTAGCGGAGCCCAGAGATCCCGCCCCGCAGTGTGTTATGATGTATTCACACTGAGGGGCTGGGAATCTGGTGCTGTGCGCAGGCACGATCTACTTAATCACTTGATGTGAGTTCCATGGCAGTGTGCACTGCGCATGCCCGAGAAATAATTGCAGCGTGCAGGCGCCGGCACAAGACAGAGAGGAGGCGGCACTCGATGGGATGATGGAGGGCTGCGAGGCGGTTAAGTCAGGGAGAGAAAACATACCTCCCTGACTCAATATAGGTATGGCGCGCAATTTATAAAAGTGAATATTTCAGCGCTATGAGGGAGCAAAACTATAAGACACCTTCACAGAACGCAGCCTTAGTGTTGCTGAAGGTGGCTCTTTTTTACCTTAATAGGCCCTGGGGGGGTGACAGGTTCCCTTTAAATGATTCATACACTCTATACATTGTTAATGTGGTAATTGACTATTCTAGCTGCCAACGTCTGGTTTGTAATACAGTATCTTCATAGGTGTATAGAGGCCCATTTCCAACAACCATCACTCCAGTGTTCTTTTGGTACTTTTTGTTTGATAACTATGTTAGAAGGCTAATGGATTGCTAGAATACCCTTGAAAACCCTTGTGCAAGTATGTTAGCACAGCTGAAAACAGTTTGGCTGATTAGAGAACCTATAAACCTGACCTTCCTTTGAGCTAGCTGAGAATCTGGAACATTACATTTGTCGGTTCCATTACACTCTCAAAATGGCCAGAAAAAAACCCAACAGTCTAGTCTTGTTCTTAGAAAGGAAGACTATTCCATGCGAGAATTTGCCAAGAAACTGAAGATTTCTTACAACGGTGTGTACTACTCCCTTCAGAGAGCACAAACAGGCTCTAACCAGAGTAGAAAGAGAAGTGGGAGGCCCTGCTGCACAACTGAGCAACAAGACAAGTACATTAGAGTCTGTAGTTTGAGAAATCGACGCCTCACAGGTCATCAACTTTAAGCTTCATTAAATAGTACACGCAAAACGCCAGTGTCAACGTCTACAGTGAAGAGGCGACTCCGGGATGCTAGCCTTCAGGGAAGATTGGCAACGAAAAAGCCATATCTGAGACTGGCTAATAAAAGGAAAAGATTAGTATGGGCAAACGAACACAGACATTTGACAGAGGAAGATTGGAAAAAAGTGTTATGGACAGAGGAATCCAAGTTTGAGGTGTTTCGACCACACAGAAAAACATTTGTGAGATGCAGAACTGAAAAGATGCTGGAAGAGTGCCTAACGCCATCTGTTAAGCATGGTGGAGGTAATGTGATGAATTGGGGTTGCTGTGGTGCTGTAAAGTGGGAGATTAATACAAGGTAAAAGGGATTTTGAGTAAGGAAGGCTATCACTCCATTTTGCAATGCCATGCCATACCCTGTGGACAGCACTTGATTGGAGCCAATTTCTTCCTACAACAGGACAATGACCTCCAAATTATGCAAGAACTAATTAGGAAAGTAGCAGGCAGCTGGTATTCTATCTGTAATGGGGTGACCAAAGTAGTCACCAGATCTCAACCCCATTGAGCTACTGTGGTGCACATCAAGCCAAACCAACTTGTGTGAGGGGCTTCTGGAAGCATGGGGTGAAATTTCTCCAGATTACCTCAGCAAATTAACTGCTAGAATGCCAAAGGTCTGCAATGCTGTAATTGCTGCAAATGGAGCATTCTTTGGCGAAAGCAAAGTTTGAAGGAGAAAATTATTATTTCAAATAAAAATCTCTTTTTCGAACCTTGTCAATGTTTGGACTAGATTTTAAATTCATTTAGCAACTCATTTGATTAATAAAAGTATGAGTTTTAAAGGAAAACACAATTCTCTGGGTGACCCTCAACTTTTGAACGGTAGTGTATATCTCCAGCACCGAGATCTACTAGAGTGGAACACGCGAACGTGCAGGACAATAGATGCATGCAAAGCTAAAAAAAAAGATCTGATTAATAACTATATATAAACAGTTGAATTCCCAGTGTAAATACGGAAGGCAACAGACCAATGTATATATGGAGTTTGTGAACTTAAATGTTTTCATACATTTAGTAGTCAGGGTTGTTGCTGAATTTTTGTGTTAACTGCTTTATATGTGTCTATTGTTCAGCACATCACATTTTCTACTTTATAGACCTCATCACAGGATAGATATATCTCTCGCTATCTAGTCTTAATAGGGTGTGCAAACTCCTCAACCTCCAACGGTTCTCGATGGCAGTTCAAATTCTTCCACACATACAGGACATACAAGTGTTTCTCAGAATATCATCAAAAAGTTAATTTCAGTTCTTCAATACAAAAAGTGAAACTCATTATATAAAGTCATTACAAACAGGGTGATCTATTTCAAGTGTTTATATCTGTTAAAGGGAACCGGTCACCCCCAAAATCGCGGGTGAGGTAAGCCCACCGGCATCAGGGGCTTATCTACAGCATTCTGGCCAGGTCGTATCGCTGGTCGTGATCGTTGGTAAATCGTTTAGTGTAACGGTACCTGAATGTCTTTTTCTCATCTTTCAGGATACATCAGGGGCTTATCGACAGCATTCCAGAATGCTGTAGATAAGCCCCTGATGCCGGTGGGCTTAGCTCAACTTCCATTTTGGGGTGACAGGTTACCTTTAATGTTGATGATTATGGCTTACAAGCCAATGAAAACCAAAAAGTCATTATCTCAGTAAATTAGAATCTACTATATAATTGTCTAAGGGTCACTTCCGTCTGTCACGGATATTCATTGGTCGCGGCCTCTGTCTGTCATGGAAATCCAAGTCACTGATTGTGGGCGTTTTGCCACGACCAACCATTGCCACGACCAATCAGCAACGGGCACAGTCCGCCGGCAAAATGGCTGCTCCTTTCTCCCCGCAGTTAGTGCCCGCTCCATACTCCCCTCCAGTCAACCCTCACACAAGGTTAATGCCAGCGTTAATAGACCGCGGTGTAACGCACTCCATTAACGCAGCTATTAACCCTGTGTGACCAACTTTTTACTATTGATGCTGTGTATGCAGCATCAATAGTAAAAACCTCTAATGTTACAAATCATTTTTTTTTAAAAACGTTATTCTCACCCTCCGACGTGGCACGCTGTCCTCGGCAGTGCAAGCGGCAGGTTCCGGTGGCAAGGATGCTATGCGAGAAGGACCTGCCATGACGTTACGGTCATGTGACCGCGACGTCATCACAGGTCCTGCGCCCATACAAACCCTGGGACCGGAAGCTGCCGCGTGCACCGCACACAGGCGCCAGGACTACAAGGGGGCCTACGGAAGGTGAGTATATGTTTATTTTTTATTTTAAGTCTTTTTTAACAACGCATATAGTGCCCACATTGCTATATACTACATGGGCTGTGTTCCATGCTGCGTGGCCACTGTTCCATGCTGCGTGGCCACTGTTCCATGCTGCGTGGCCACTGTTCCATGCTGCGTGGCCACTGTTCCATGCTGCGTGGCCACTGTTCCATGCTGCGTGGCCGCTGTTCCATGCTGCGTGGCCGCTGTTCCATGCTGCGTGGCCTGTATTAACGCATCGGGTATTCAAGAATATGTTGTGGCCTGTGCTATATACTATGTGGCTGCTATATACATATTCTAGAATACTCGATGCGTTAGAATCGGGCCACCATCTAGTACTTTATAACACCGGCTTGAGAAATGATTCTAAAATCTGAAATGTAGGCCTACTGAAATATATGTTCAGTAAATGCACTCAATACTTGGTCGGGGCTCCTTTTGCATCAATTACTGTATCAATGCGGTGTGGCATGGAGGCGATCAGCCTTTGGCACTGCTGAGCTGTTATGGAAGCCCAGGTTGCTTTGATAGTAGCCTTCAGCTCATCTGCATTGTTAAGTCTGGTGTCTCATCTTCCTCTTGACAATACCCCAGAGATTCTCTATGGGGTTAAGGCCAAGAGAGTTTGCTGGCCAATCAAGCACAGCAACACTGTTTTTGGCAGTGTGGACAGGTGCCAAGTCCTGCTGGAGAATTAAATTCTCATTACCAAAAAGCTTGTCGGCCAAGGGAAAATTTCATGGTAGATGGCTGCGCTGATTTTGGTCTTGATAAAACACAGTGGACTTACACCAGCAGATGACATGGCTCCCCAAACCATCACTGATTGTGGAAACTTCACACTAGACCTCAAGCAGCTTGGATTGTGTGGCTTTCCACTCTTCCTCCAGACTATGGGACCTTGATTTCCATATGAAACGGCAAAATTTTATGTCATCTGAAAACACCACCTTGGAACGCTGAGCAACAGTCCAGTTCTTTTTCTCCTAGGCCCAGGTAAGACACTTCTGGCGTTGTCTATTGGTCATGAGTGGCTTGACACAAGGAACACTTGTAGCTCATGTCCTGGATACGTCGGTGTGGTGGCTCTTTAAGCAATGACTCCAGCAGCAGTATATCCCCTAAATTTTTGAACAGCCTTTTCTTAACAATCCTTTCAAGGCTGCAGTTATCCCAGGTGCACCTTTTTCTACCACACTTTTTCCTTCCACTTATCTTTCCATTAATATGCTTTGATACAGCACTCTGAACAGCCAGCTTCTTTAGCAATGACCTTTTGTGGCTTACCCTCCACGTGGAGTGTGTCAATGATTGTCTTCTGGACATCTGTCAAGTCAGCAGTCTTCCCCATGATTGTGAAGCCTACTGAAACAGACTAAGGGACCTTTTTAAGCTTTAGGACGCCTTTGCAGGTGTTTTTTGTTAATTATTCTAATTTACTGAGATAATGACTTTTGAGTTTTCATTGGCTGTAAGCCATAATCATCAACATTAACAGAAATAAACACTTGAAATAGATCACTGTTTGTAATGACTATATAATATATGAGGTTCACTTTTTGTATTGAAGAACTGAAATAAATTAACTTTTTGATGATATTCTAATTTTGTGAGACGCACCTGTACCATACCAACATCCCACCATCAAGCCACTATTGCTTAGAAACGATAAAAGCGACCGTTTTTTGCAAGGAGCACTGGCACAAGAATGGCATGAAATATACACAAAATACAATTTGATTAGGTTCCTAATTTTGCCATATTAAAATTACGGAACTTGAATATTCTTTTATGCTCTGGTGTTCTTTAGCATCGCTAAGTCAATGATCATACAAGAAAGAGTCCCTGAGATCTCGAAGTAATCAAATACATAGTCCTGCAACTTAGCCTTTATTTGGAGAGTATGCAGGCGATTAGACCTATATGCTTAAGAGGAAGTCAGGGACAATATTTTAAAGTACACTGCTCAAAAAATAAAGGGAACACAAAGAACAGAATATAGCTCCAAGTAAACCAAATTTCTGTGAAATCAAACTGTCCACTTAGGAAGCAACACTGTTTGACAATCAATTTCACATGCTGTTGTGCAAATGGAATAGACCACAGATGGAAATTATTGGCAATTATCAGGACACACTCAATAAAGAAGTGGTTCTGCAGGTGAGGACCACAGACCACATCTCAGTACCAATGCTTTCTGGCTGATGTTTTGGTCAATTTTGAATGTTGGTTGTGCTTTCACACTCATGGTAGCATGAGACAGACTCTACAACCCACACAAGTGGCTCAGGTAGTGCAGCTCATCCAGGATGGCACATCAATGCGATCTGTGGCAAGAAGGTTTGCGGTGTCCGTTAGCGTAGTGTCCAGAAGATGGAGGAACTACCAGGAGACAGACCAGTACACCAGGAGATGTGGAGGGGGCCGTAGGAGGGCAACAACCCAGCAGCAGGACCGCTACCTCAGCATTTTTGCAAGGAGGAATAGGAGGAGCACTGCCAGAGCCCTGCAAAATTACCTCCAGCAGGTCACAAATGTGCATGTGTCTGCACAAACGGTTAGAAACCGACTCCATGAGGATGATCTGAGTGCCCAATGTCCACAGATGGGGGTTGTGCTCACAGCCCAACACCGTAAAGGACGCTTGGCATTTGCCACAGAACACCAGGATTGGCAAAGTCGCCACTGGTGCCCTGTGATCTTCACAGATAAAAGAAGGGTCACACTGAGCACATGTGACAGACGTGACAGAGTCTGGAGATGCTGTGGAGAGCAATCTGCTGCCTGCAACATCCTTCAGCATGACCGGTTTGGCAGTGGGTCAGTAATGGTGTGGGGTGGCATTTCTTTGGAGGGCCGCACAGCCCTCCATGTGCTTGCCAGAGGTAGCCTGACTGCCATTAGGTACAGAGATGAGATCCTCAGACCCCTTGTGAGAACATATGCTGGTGCGGTTGGTCCTGGGTTCCTCCTAATCCAGGACAATGCCAGACCTCATGTGGCTGGAGTGTGTCAGCAGTTCCTGAAATATGAAGGCATTGAAGTTATGGACTGGCCTGCCCGTTCCGCAGACATGAATCCGATTGAACACATCTGGAACATCATGTCTCACACCATCCACCAATGTCACGTTGCACCACAGACTGTCCAGGAGTTGGCGGATGCTTTAGTCCAGGTCTGGAAGGAGATCCCTCAGGAGACCATCCGCTGCCTCATCAGGAGCATGCCCAGGCATTGTTATGGAGGTCATACAGGCACGTAGAGGCCACGCACTACTGAGAATCATTTCCTTGTCTTCAGGCATTTCCACTGAAGTTGGATCAGCCTGTAACTCCATTTTCCACTTTGATTTTGAGCATCATTCCATCTCCATATCTCTGTGGGATATTAGTTGTGATTTACCTTGATAATTTTTAGGTTTTATTGTTCTCAACACATTCCACTATGTAATGAATAAAGATTTACAATTGGAATATTTCATTCAGTGATATCTAGGATGTGGGATTCTAGTGTTCCCTTTATTTTTTTGAGCAGTGTAAATATCTGCTGTGTAGGCCCAAAGATGCCATCAGCAGCACACAGAAGCAACTTTCAGCAGTCTGCATTCATGGAACTAAGCGTTGCCAGTGACTGCCACAATACATCCTCCAAATAGAATTTTGGAAACTCTGCACATCTCCAAAAGACTGTGGCCTCTGTTCACACAGGACGCATTACAGTTCGCACTGGGCAGCCCGCCAAAGGGCGTTACTAATAGGCTATGATCCAGATGCTTTGCATGCTCTGTGTGAAAACTACTGCAGATTATTTGTTTGCACTGGTGTGCCAAACGGCCAATCCCAGATTGTAGGCTGGCTGTCTCATTGGTTTTATCGCACCTGTGTAGTTGACATCTTTACTTGGGCCCGCTGCACCATGATAGTGTATTTGATTCAAGGCCTAGACAGGTAAGCACCTCTGCCTGTTTTTTTTGTGTTATTTCTAAATCTCGAATTTGGCAGATCAAGCCACTCAAATTTCACCAGTGAAAATTGATTTGCCTTGAAAAAAATATGACGCCAATGTGCTGGGAAAGGGTTAAATAAAAGTATATAAAGTACATAATGAATCCCTCCCCATAACTATATGGCCACCGCTGGTCCGCTAATCGGCTACTCAGTCTTCACTCTCCCGTCTTATTCTCGTTCCAGCACTTCAGCTCTTTAGGGTATGTGCACACGCTGCGGATTTTGCTGCGTATCCGCAGCTGTTTTCCATGAGTTTACAGTACCATGTAAACCTATGGAAAACAAAATCCACAGTGCACATGCAGCGGCAAAAACCGCGCAGAAACGCAGCGTTGATTATTCCGCAGCATGTCAATTCTTTGTGCGGATTCCGCTGCGGTTTACACCTGTTCCATAATAGGAATCCGCAGGTGTAAAACCTCAGGTGAAATCCGCACAAAATCCGCAGGTAATCCACAGTGCGGTTTACCTGTGGATTTACAAAAACAGGTGTGGAAAAATCCGCAGACATCCTACCTACGTGTGCACATAGCCTTACACGGCTTTATGTCGGCATGTGGTGCAAAACGCTACATAGCTGAATTTACCTCTACAGCTAATCTGTCACCAGACTTCACATTACAATCTGCATACGTTACTAAACAGATCTTAGATCTGATGTACTTTCTATGAAAATCCATGTCAGAATGGCTGTACAATCCTTTATGAAAGTATGTTTGCGGAATATTAAAATAAGCAATTTATAAGTCCCACTCACTTTAATTTGAGGATTATACGGTTATTCTGCTATGGATTTTTAAAGTATGTACATCAGGCTCATCAGGTCTAAGATATATGTAATAACATATGCAATTTGCAATATGAAAATCAGGTGACAGATTCACTTTAGTCCCATCAGCAAAGCATTTTATAGTATTCCCATAAAGTCATTACACAAGACACTAATTCTAACGCTCCACCCTGGTTACTACTACTCCCAGAATCACAGGTAAAAGGAGCAGCATGTTATTGTCTACAATAAACCTGTTGTTCAAGACAAGGACAAGTTTGACAACCACTGAGTGGATAATCATTGTTCAGAACCAGTGTCCTGTATTGTGGAGCTACACCCAGACATAGTGAATACCTTTCTTGCTTTAAAGCATATTCCAACATCTTTATTCTTCGGACTAGATCTTTCTTTAAATTTTCTTGACCTTTCCTTTCACCTTGAAGGAAAGCAATCTGAGCCTGAAAGACAAAAGCAAAAAACACAAAGGTTATGAATGTACAAAGCATACTGGTGCAATAAATAAGATTAAATAGTATTTACAGATCATTCCTATCTGTGGCATAATCAATGAATAGAAAATGTATGTAGGTTTTAGGTAAACCAAGATTCAGCATAATGAAACCAGGTACATGCCGAATCATCAGATGATCGTGTAAAGGAGGCCTTACATAAATGGATTGCATGCTGATCAGAAAATTCCATGGTATACCCTAAAAGCATGTCAGTCCTTACTGACCACTCCCAAAGATAGCCAGTGGTCTGCACATTCCCAGCATAGCTTTCCCACTAATGCTTTATTACTTGTTTATTGCCTCCTAGATCATAGAAAAGCTTGAACTGCTGATGACTGACAACTGCACTAAAGTATTCCACAGAAATGTGACCAAAGAGGTTTTCCAGCAGGAAGTGAACGCGTGAACCTCATTTTTAGAGCAAGGATCTGGCCAGAAAAGGAAGCGTGATCTAATTTTAAGATCAGACTTGGATGCAAGAAGCTTTGTGTGTTTACACAGGCCCCATTCACGCTACATTCCTCAAATACTTCCCAAAACTAATGAGATAGAGACTCTGATTTCTGCTAAGGGCCAGGTTTCCTAAAGGGAATATAATTATCACAAATATAGAGCAAACCAGACAAAATTAAAAATGAGGTGGTGAGAAGGGATCAATAGGGGCCCGCTGTATGTTATTAATCCTGCAATGCCAGGAGGAACGCTGTTGAAGTGTGTGGTCACATATTCCACCTAGTTTACAGGGGTCCTGTACATAAAAATTATGGGAAGAGATGAAAATCAAGAAATACACTACCTACCTTTGATACAGGAAAGAAATATATCTTGGTACCATGTTAGCCAGTAGATAGAAAAATAATTTATTACCATCTTTTCAGTTAGCCATTAAAAAGGTATCAACCACTGAGGACTCTCAATTCTAAATATTTTACTACCTACCTCTGACCGTGCAGACGCATCACTAAGGCTGTGTACACACGATGCAGATTTGGTGCAGAAAAATCTGCTGCAGTTCTGCACTAAATCTGCATCTCCTGGCAGAATCTGCAGGTGCGTTTTTGAGGCGTTTTTGATGCGTTTTTTTTAGCACAAATCTGCACAAAAAACGCATCAAAAACGCACCTGCAGATTTCTATTATGGAGGGGTGCAGAAACGCTGCAGAACTGCAGAAAAGAAGTGACATGCACTTCTTTGAAATCTGCAGCGTTTCTGCGCAGATTTTTCTGCACCATGTGCACAGCTTTTTTTTTTTTTCACATTGATTTACATTGTACTGTGATCACAGTGCAGTTCTGCAGCGTTTCTGCTGCAGAAAAATCTGCTGCAGTTCTGCACTAAATCTGCATCGTGTGCACATACCCTTAGATTGTTTTACTTGGGGAAAGTATGAATGTAAGAATCTGCCTTGTGTCATAACCTGCAGTTAAGAAATTACAATATTTCCTGATGTCTCCCAGCCATAATCCGCCATCAATCATCAAATCCATAACACTCCTTACATGGCTTTTACATGTGGGCTTTGACCAGTGTCCACAGTTATCTAGTCTTATCGGCTACACGCCAGATAAATCAAGGGTCGCTTAATAGGCTGTCTAGACCGGTCGACTGCACACAGCACAATCTCTAATACGACTGTTCTGTCAGCAGAGAATATCGTTCTCGGCAGCACATGTCCTGGTTACATGGCCTAATGTGCTACAGAGAATGAACATTTTTAAGCCAGCTAAAAAAAAAATCATTGCAGCTGATGAACGAGTGTTTTGCTTGTTTGTCAGGCGATTGTCAGCCTGTTTAAATGGCTTGAGAGTCGGTAAGGAGCGCTCCTAGGGACACATACCTTAATCACTGGCCCTTGCAACAGCAGCATTATAGGGACGTTGACCGCACAGAATGTACAAACCAGGTACCAGTGCTCTGTACACCTCGGTGTGGGGCTAAATATTTAAATGCACCTTCCCACCTGCTTGTTTTCCATCTTTCTCTGTGAAGCCAGAGCTGTCAAACAAAGCAGAGGGGGTGGAGAGAGTGTAGAACAAGCTAGTGAGGAAGGGCACATAAATAAGCATCTGTACATGGGTTTTAATTCTGTGCTGACAGTCCCTGGCCATAGAATTTGTGCAGCTGAACGCTCGTTTAGCCAACAGCTTTTCCTCTTGACCCCCCATAAAGTAAGAAAATAAAAATATAGGGCATAATAAAATTAAACAAACCCTCCCCCAACATCTTCTATTGGAGAATGTTGGAACAGCCTCATACACATAGATGTTCCTCTCCTGGCAAAATCATTGGGTTCAACTGGCATTCATCAACTGTTTAAGGCCATCTTGAGCTGTACCAATTCTCTGAAACCTCACTAAAATCTTGAACCTTGTTCCAGTGACAGCGTCACAGAAATCAGTCTCCCGTCTCAGCATATTTTCTTTTGACGGTGAATATCAAAAGATACTTTGGACCAAGCAGGGGCCTAGAGAAACTGAAGACTGTTGAAATACAACCTAAAAGGAGTATGGAGGCAGCTTTCACAAAGAAGCATAGCTGTAGTTCCAACATCCCTCAAGTCAATCTGGCCACCCTACTACCTCGGCTCCATGGAGTCTCTCAATCAAAGCTGCCATACATGGGGATATGCTTGCTCATAAGTAATTTTGCCCAGACTGACTATTGTTGCAGTTTTTTTCCCAATCCTTCCAATGGAGATGGAAACTTAAATAAGTGCACAGAATGAAGCTGGGAGCAGATCCAGAGTTAATAACACACTTGAGAACATTATCAAAATAATGTCAGGCAAGTGAAATAATTAGAATTCCTTCTCCTTATGACGAGGTTATTAAAGAAACGATCTATGGCTTCAAAAATGTCTCCACATGTCTCAACACATGAAATATTTGTAAAACTTGATGGCATTAACAGCAATACATTTCTACAGCACTGACTAGCAGGAAATGGAGGAAAGAATAGTATGACAAGTCTGTGCACATGAAATGTATGACTACATCACATTCAGACATTTGCATTTTATGCAAAAAATACCTTAAACAACTTCAATTTCAGATCTGTCAGTAGGAAGCCAAGTATTCAGCAGACTTATCACCAAGTTACAAAAAATCAGAAAAGACAATCTGGGAATTTGTCACCAGAATCTAAATTCTATTGTCAGCTTAGGCTACTTTCACATTACTGTTTTTTTTTAATCCGTCACAATGCGTAGTTTTGGGGGGAAAAAACGCATCCTGCAAATTTGCCCGCAGGATACGTTTTTTTTTCCATAGATTTGTATTGCCGACAGATCGCAACATATGGCCACACGTTGCGTCCGTCGTGCACTGGTTCAGTCGGGTTTTGGCGGACCATCGTCACAGAAAAACGTTCAAGGGACCATTTTTCTGTACGTCGCATCCGGTGTTTCAGACTGCGCATGCCCAGCAGGAAATATCGCTCTCACGACCTTTCCTCGCCCTGCAGTCGGACAGAAATGTGAAAGCACACACTTCTGACTGTATGTCGCGCCGACGATTCGCGACGGCCCCGTACCGACGGAAATGTGAAAGAAGCCTTAGAGGCATTGTCTCAGAAAAATCTGCAGTCGTTATGACTGACAATGCGCACACTGTCAAGATTACCCCGTTTTCTCTTTCTGGGTGGGTGGTCATATTCTCACATGTATGCAATTTGCATATTTGTGGCCAAAATAGGCAAATGATTACTTAACTTCTCTCAAATCCCTTCTAGCAAGAGAAGCTGAATGACACCAATTGTGTGCCCACTTGCATGGGGAATCATCACAATGTGCAGTCACAGAGGGACGGCAAAGTTCTCTTTGGAGACCGGTCAACCCCTTTAAGGCTATGAGCGCACGTTGCGGATTAGGCTTAGGAATTTCTCATGCGGATTCTGCCTCTCCTGGCAGAAAACGCACCTGCGGATTTGTCGATTTTTTTACGGCGGTTTTCTTGCGGATTTGCTGCGCTTTTTACCCCTACGGTTTTCTATAATGGAATGGGTACAAAAACGCTGCGGATTCACAAAAAAGTAGTGACATGCTACTTCTTTTAAACTGTGGCGGATTTTCCGCAAAGTGTGCAGAGCATTTTTTTTTCTCATTGATTTACATTGTACTGTAAATCAATTGCGGATCTGCAGCGTTTCTGCACTGCAAAAAACGCTGCGGATCCGCAGAGAATCCACAACGTGTGCACATACCCTAAAGAGGTTGTCCCAAGGTTGTAAGTTGTGCCTTATCCATAAGAAAGGAGATAACCAACAGGCTGTCGAGGTTTCGATCACCAGATCCACCAAACATGCAGAGACCAGAGCTTTAAAGAGCCCTGTCTGACTGTGGTAGACGTTGGGTATGCACACCTATGCTTCATTCATAGTCAAGGACTCCTGGAGAGTGTAGGGTTGGGCTATCACCTGCAATCCCACAGAGAATGAATAGAGCACAGGTGTCAATGCTAGAAGCTTATAGAAAACTGGTGATGTCAAAAATGGCATTTAATCTGTATGCAGGAAGAGCTAATCAGATTGATGTACATTTTTGTGTGAAGTTTCAGTGAAACCTAATAATAATTTATTTTTATATACCGCCAACATATTCCACAGCACTTTGCAGACATTATCATCGCTGTCCCTGTTGGGACTCACAATCTAAATTCCCTATCAGTATGTGTTTGGAATGTGGGAGGAAAGCGGAGTACCCGGAGGAAACCCATGCAAACACGGGGAGAACATACAAACTCCTTGCAGATGTTGTCCTTGGTGGGATTTGTACCCAGGCTGCAGTGCTAACCACTGAGCCACCATGCTGCCAACACTGAAATCCCAGGTGTCTGTACACATACGAGACCAGTGGGTGGTTGTGTTCAATAATTGGCAATTTTCCGACAGACTGTGTGCAGAGACAGCGGTCATTCACTAGTAGCACCACTCACTGGACTTGTATGCGTACAAACACCTAGTATTTCAATTATCTAGGTTAAGGTACCGTCACACTAAACGATATCGCTAGCGATCCGTGACGTCACCGCTCTGCTTTCCGGCCGCTGTGCTTACACATGGCAGAGAAGCAGAGCGCCGAGGGACAGACAGCGGAAGGTAAGT
Source organism: Ranitomeya imitator (assembly GCF_032444005.1). NCBI lineage: Eukaryota > Metazoa > Chordata > Amphibia > Anura > Dendrobatidae > Ranitomeya > Ranitomeya imitator. The sequence continues at coordinate 130,398,347 of NC_091286.1, forward strand.
ATGTAGTGTTTGTTTTTTTTTTACTTTTACGCTGGTAACCAGGGTAAACATCGGGTTACTAAGCACGGCCCTGCGCTTAGTAACCCGATGTTTACCCTGGTTACCGGCATCGTTGGTCGCTGGAGAGCTGTCTGTGTGACAGCTCTCCAGCGACCAAACAGCGACGCTGCAGCGATCCGGATCATTGTCGGTATCGCTGCAGCGTCGCTTAGTGTGACGGTACCTTTAGAGTTCGAGCACACAATCGATTAGATCAGACGACTGCCACCTGCAGTTTTCATGGATAGCACGCACATAATATTCTATGGGGCTAGTTACATGTTAGATTTTTTCTTCAGAGTCTGATCACATGTGACCGCTATTCTCAGATGAAGAAGAAAAAACGGTCGGGAGACCCTATATTGAATCTTTTTCAACAAACCTATACATCATTCTTCTCAGCTATTCCATCTATTTTCCATCCTGTCCACAGATCGGTCTGCATGAATAACGTGACAGGTTCCCTTTTAAATGATTTTCGCAAGTTTGGAAGTTATCCTCTATCCATCAAATAAGATATAACTTACTGATTGCTGGGATTCCGACCACTTGCCAGCATGGAAGTGATGATTTTTTTTCCAGGATTAACAGCATGGCATACAATTTTCCAAAGACAGCCACATGCTTCCCCATACTGTACAATATTCAATGAACTTTGTTTCTGGAAGAACAACCCAGAAAGCTGGAGCAGCACTGGATTGGATCCACAATTTAATTCAACTAGACAACAAGTAGGTAGGCTCAGTCTGTGCATGGTGGCTCAGTGGTTAGCACTGCTGCTTTGCAGTGTTGGGGTCCCGGGTTCAAATTCTACCAAAGACAACATCTGCATGGATTTATTGTGTTCTCCGGTTCCCCCCTAAAGGTACCGTCACATTAAGCGACGCTGCAGCGATATAGACAACGATGCCGATCGCTGCAGCGTCGCTGTTTAGTCGTTGTGTGGTCACTGGAGAGCTGTCACACAGACATCTCTCCAGCGACCGAAGTCCGCAAGCCGAAGTCCCCGGGTAACCAGGGTAAGCATCGGGTTACTAAGCGCAGGGCCACGCTTAGTAACCCGATGTTTACCCTGGTTACCAATGTAAATGTAAAAAAAACAAAAAAAAAAACACTACATACTCACATTCCGGTGTCTGTCACGTCCCCCGGCGTCAGTTTCCCTGCACTGTGTAAGCGCCGGCCGTAAAGCAGAGCGGTGACGTCACCGCTGTGATCTGCTTTACGGCCGGCCGGCGCTGACACAGTGCAGGGAAGCTGACGCCGGGGGACGCGACAGACACCGGAATGTAAGTATGTAGTGTTTTTTTTGTTTTTTTTTTTACATTTACAATGGTAACCAGGGTAAATATCGGGTTACTAAGCGCGGCCCTGTGCTTAGTAACCCGATGTTTACCCTGGTTACAAGTGAAGACATCGCTGGATCGGCGTCACACACACCGATTCAGCGATGTCAGCGGGTGATCCAGCGACGAAATAAAGTTCTGGCCTTCTAGCTCCGACCAGCGATGTCACAGCAGGATCCTGATCGCTGCTGCATGTCAAACACAACGATATCGCTATCCAGGACGCTGCAACGTCACGGATCGTTATCGTTCTAAAGTTGCTCAGTGTGAAGGTACCTTAAGACATACTGATAAGGAATTTAGATTGTGAGAACCAGTTGGGACAGTGACAATGTCTGTAAAACGCTGGCTATGGAAAAAGTAGGTACTTTACAAGTACCATAATCACAATAAATATTCTGGAATGAGTCCGGCAGAGGAAGGAAGTGCCAGGACTTGTCATCTGTTGCTTCACAATAAGAGAGAAAAGTTTTACTGTTGAGTCAAGAGTAAGGAACTTGCAATGGCAATGATATCACCCGTCCTGCCCTGATAATACTGCCCTCTCACCCCACTGAGTCTTACAATTCAATTACACAAGACACTTTTTGCTGAACCTCAAAATTATTATGAGAAGTTCATGGATGTTTAAAGTATTTCAACAACAGAATAGAATTGCAATTTGGTAAGGAATTGGGACTGTAGCAACAACAGTGCTAAGGAGAAAAATCAGATTTTGCTAATTTCACAGAAACAATCATGTCTAGGTATGAAGCGCCATAGCTCAAGAAAATACTGAACTTTTATGGTTCATTGATAATAACTATGCACCCATAGCTTAGAGTGGGTAGAAAAAGTACAATAGATTAGATATCCTGATATTAAAAAGGGTTAACAGCTTTCCCAAAAGTTGCCAAAAGGTAAGAAATAAAAAGACATGTAAAATAAAGGAAATGTAAAAAGCTATATAAAAGTAAAAAACACTATCACAAAGAAACACTCAAATCAATCACATTTTCTAAATAAACTGCAAAATAAATCAATGTAATCAGTCTTTATATGAGCTGAAAAGTCAGAGAAAAATGTTAGATGATTTGCAGCATTGATGCATAGTGCGGCGCGTTAGCTTTTCCAAAACTGACTCTGCAAAAGGAAATTTTCCATTTTTCCCAAACACGTCAAGCTGCAGAGAATGACAGGCTCTGCACATGAGGGAAATCTGTATCTAACACACAATCACGCAAGATTAAAAATAATTTTCCAGGATATTCCTTTTCCTATTCATAGTATTTCCAAGACCCTGGGGACCGACACTGGAGAACAGAACTAAGGGCCGTTGATTCATAATTTGCTATTTTTTTGTAAGTTAATTATGCTTTTTAGCTTGAGGTATTTATTGACTGTATGCAAAATGCTTAAATGGCTCACATGATGGATGAGTTGTGTGTAAACACACAATAGGGGAACCAATGGAGTAGACTTACAGAAGCCTTTCCATAAAGGTTTTCTTGTTGCTAAAAGGACTTTTCATTGTATTATTTATTTTTTTAAATTGTGCTCAACTTGTACTCCCTCTGCAGTGAGATCAGAGCATAAAGCTCTCACACAGGAGTAGCCCAGAACAGTCTGCTCCTGTGTGAGACATAATGACAGCCTCATCTCAATGCAAAGTGAGCTCAGCAGACATAAGTGTGATTGCATCTCAAAAATTGAGAAACCTGCTCCAAGCTACTGTGGGGTGTGTTCTTTATCTGTTGTTGCCTGCTTATGATTGGTCAGCATCATACAGGAAAAGATGTGCATGGCACCAGGCAAACCCATTAAGACTTAAAAGTTAACTCATTAGGTGCCAAATATTTGTATTGCTGATATCTGCACAACAGAAGTGAGTGGAAAAAAAAAAAGTTATATTCCGCTCTGCAGCCATTATTAGGGTATGTTCACACGTTCCTGATTTCCATCCTTTTTTTTTCAGGACTGAAACCGCAGCTCTTGGCAGAAAACGCAGGTCCTTTTTTTGGTCCTTTTTTTGTGCTTTTTTGGTGCGTTTTTTGATGCGTTTTTTGATCCTTTTTTGTATGCAGTTTTCTATGCAGAGTCTGTGTGTTTTCTAGGAAGTTTTTTTAGGGTTAAAATGGCTGAAGATACCCTAACCCTACCCCTAACCCTACCCCTATTCTAACCTTAGTGGGAAAAAAAAAAAATTCTTAATTTTTTTATTGTCCCTACCTATGGGGGTGACAAAGGGGGGGGGGGGGTGTCATTTACTATTTTTTTATTTTGATCACTGAGATATAACCTATTTCAGTGATCAAAATGCACTTTGGAACAAATCTGCCGGCCGGCAGATTCGGCGGGCGCACTGCGCATGCGCCCGCCATTTTGCAAGATGGCGGCGCCCAGGGAGAAGACGGCCGGACGGACACCGGGAGGCCGGGTAAGTATAAGGGGGGGAGATTAGGGCACGGGGGAGCATCGGAGCACGAGGGGGCATCGGAGCACGGAAGGGGGGGGCATCGGAGCACGGGGGAGGGGCATCGGAGCATGGGGGGTGGGATCGGGGCAGCCACACTCCGCCCACGCACTTCCGCCCGCTTCCCCGCACTTCCTGCTGCAGCGGTTCGGCACCACAAACCGCAATAAAACCCGCAGATATATTTTTGATCTGAGGGTTTTACTGCGGGTTTGACCTCACAATGGAGGTCTATGGGTGCAGAACCGCTGCGGCTCCGAAAAAAGAAGTGACATGGTACTTCTTTTTTACCGCGGCTATTCAGCGCGGCTTTTTTTCCCGATTCCGCATCATGTGCACAGTGGTTCCTGTTTTCCATAGGGTACATTGTACTGTACCCTGCATGGAAAACAGCTGCGGAACCGCAGCGGCAAAAACGCTGCGGTTCCGCAGAAAAAAATGCACTGTGTGAACATGGCCTTACATTGTGTGTCCAGTTCAACATGAAAAATTTGGTGAAAGATCTTCTTTAAACTGAGTATCTGCATCAAAGTGGTGTTACTCTACTGAATTTGAACAGTTTGTCTTTCTTCCGAACCCCTCTATTCCAAAGAAAATTAAAATCATGCAAATTTTACCTTGAACCACCTGGGTGTATACCACTGAGCTTTTCTGTGGGTATTTGCTTTTTCTCCTCTACTGTTGGCCAATCAAAACACATCTGCACCTAGAGAGAAGTTCTCTGGGATACGCCCAGTTGGTAGAAGGGAAAAGTGGAATCTTTATCATTAGGAGGCATATCTTTGGACAGGAGGGGAACAGGAACAATTTAAAAAAAAAAAAAAAAAAAAACTTCCTGAATCAGTGGAGCACTTGGAGGGGGCATTATGTTTAACCCCTTTATCCCATATGACGTACTATCCCGTCGAGGTGCCCTGGGACTTAATTCCCAGTGACGGGATAGTACGTCATATGCGATCGGCCGCGCTCACGGGGGGAGCGCCGCCGATCGCGGCCGGGTGTCAGCTGCCTATCGCAGCTGACATCTGGCACTATGTGCCAGGAGCGGTCACGGACCGCTCCCGGCACATTAACCCCCGGCACACCGCGATCAAAGATGATCGTGATGTGCCGGCGGTATAGGGAAGCTTCCCGCAGGGAGGGGGGTCCCTGCGGGCTTCCCTGAGCCCCCCGCAGCAACGCGATGTGATCGCGTTGCTGCGAGGGTCTCACCTCCCTCCCTGCATCTTCCAGGCCCGGATCCAAGATGGCCGCGGATCCGGGTCCTGCAGGGAGGGAGGTGGCTTCACAGAAGCCTGCTCAGAGCAGGCACTGTGAAGCAGCCTGCACTTGATCTGATGATCTGATGCACGGTGATCTGACAGAGTGCTGTGCAAACTGTCAGATCATCGATCTGTGATGTCCCCCCCTGGGGCAAAGTAAAAAAGTAAAAAAAAAAATATCCAAATGTGTAAAAAAAAATAAAAAAAATATTCCAAAATAATGAAAAAAAATATATATTATTCCCATAAATACATTTCTTTATCTAAATAAAAAAAACAAACAATAAAAGTACACATATTTAGTATTGACGCGTCCGTAACGACCCGACCTATAAAACTGGCCCACTAGTTAACCCCTTCAGTAAACACTAAGAAAAAAAAAAAAACGAGGCAAAAAACAACGCTTTATTATCATACCGCCGAACAAAAAGTGGAATAACACGCGATCAAAAAGACAGATATAAATAACCATGGTACTGCTGAAAGCGTCATCTTGTCCCGCAAGAAACGAGCCGCCATAAATCATGATCAGCAAAAAAATAAAAGTTATAGTCCTCAGAATAAAGCGATGCAAATATAATTATTTTTTCTATAAAATAGTTTTTATCGTATAAAAGCGCCAAAACATAAAAAAATAATATAAATGAGGTATCACTGTAATCGTACTGACCCGAAGAATAAAACTGCTTTATCAATTTTACCAACCGCGGAACGGTATAAACGCCTCCCCCAAAAGAAATTCATGAATAGCTGGTTTTTGGTCATTCTGCCTCACAAAAATCGGAATAAAAAGCGATCAAAAAATGTGACGTGCCCAAAAATGTTACCAATAAAAACGTCAACTCGTCCCGCAAAAAACAAGACCTCACATGACTCTGGACCAAAATATGGAAAATTTATAGCTCTCAAAATGTGGGAACGCAAAAAATATTTTTTGCAATAAAAAGCGTCTTTCAGTGTGTGACGGCTGCCAATCATATAAATCCGCTAAAAAACCCGCTATAAAAGTAAATCAAACCCCCCTTCATCACCCCCTTAGTTAGGGAAAAATAAAAAAAATGTATTTATTTCCATTTTCCCATTAGGGCTAGGGTTAGGGTTGGGGCTAGGGTTGGGGCTAGGGTTGGGGCTAGGGTTGGGGCTAGGGTTGGGGCTAGGGTTGGGGCTAGGGTTGGGGCTAGGGTTGGGGCTAGGGTTGGGGCTAGGGTTGGGGCTAGGGCTAGGGTTAGGGCTAGGGTTAGGGCTACCGTTAGGATTGGGGCTAAAGTTACGATTAGGGTTTAGATTACATTTACGGTTGGGAATAGGGTTGGGATTGGGGTTAGGGGTGTGTCAGGGTTAGAGGTGTGATTAGGGTTCCTGTTGGGATTAGGGTTAGGGGTGTGTTTGGATTAGGGTTTCAGTTATAATTGGGGGGGTTTCCACTGTTTAGGCACATCAGGGGCTCTCCAAACGCGACATGGCGTCCGATCTCAATTCCAGCCAATTCTGCGTTGAAAAAGTAAAACAGTGCTCCTTCCCTTCCGAGCTCTCCCGTGTGCCCAAACAGGGGTTTACATATGGGGTATCAGCGTACTCAGGACAAATAGGACAACAACCTTTGGGGTCCAATTTCTCCTGTTACCCTTGGGAAAATACAAAATTGGGGGCTAAAAAATAATTTTTGTGGGAAAAAAAAAAAGATTTTTTATTTTCACGGCTCTGCGTTATAAACTTCTGTGAAGCACTTGGTGGGTCAAAGCGCTCACCACACATCTAGATAAGTTCCTTAGGGGGTCTACTTTCCAACATGGTGTCACTTGTGGGGGGTTTCTACTGTTTAGGTACATTAGGGGCTCTGCAAACGCAATGTGACGCCTGCAGACCATTCCATATAAGTCTGCATTCCAAATGGCGCTCCTTCCCTTCCGAGCCCTTCCATGCGTCCAAACGGTGGTTCCCCCCCACATATGGGGTATCAGCGCACTCAGGACAAATTGGACAACAACTTTTGGGGTCCAATTTCTCCTGCTACCCTCGGGAAAATACAAAACTGGGGGCTAAAAAAATAATTTTTGTGGGAAAAAATTTTTGTTTTATTTTTACGGCTCTGCATTATAAACTTCTGTGAAGCCCTTGGTGGGTCAAAGCGCTCAAAACACCTCTAGATAAGTTCCTTAGGGGGTCTACTTTCCAAAATGGTGTCACTTGTGGGGGGTTTCAATGTTTAGGCACATCAGTGGCTCTCCAAACGCAACATGGCGTCCCATCTCAATTCCTGTCAATTTTGCATTGAAAAGTCAAATAGCGCTCCTTCCCTTCCGAGCTCTCCCATGCGCCCAATCAGTGGTTTATCCCCACATATGGGGTATCAGCATACTCAGGACAAATTGTACAACAACTTTTGGGGTCCAATTTCTACTCTTACCCTTGGTAAAATAAAACAAATTGGAGCTGAAGTAAATTTTTTGTGAAAAAAAGTTAAATGTTCATTTTTATTTAAACATTCCAAAAATTCCTGTGAAGCACCAGAAGGGTTAATAAACTTCTTGAATATGGTTTTGAGCACCTTGAGGGGTGCAGTTTTTAGAATGGTGTCACACTTGGGTATTTTCTATCATATAGACCCCTCAAAATGACTTCAAATGAGATGTGGTCGCTAAAAAAAAAATGGTGTTGTAAAAATGAGAAATTGCTGGTCAACTTTTAACCCTTATAACTCCCTAACCAAAAAAAATTTTGTTTCCAAAATTGTGCTGATGTAAAGTAGACATGTGGGAAATGTTAATTATTAAGTATTTTGTGTGACATATCTCTGTGATTTAATTGCATAAAAATTCAAAGTTGGAAAATTGCGAAATTTTCAAAATTTTCGCCAAATTTCCATTTTTTCATAAATAAACGCAGGTAATATCAAAGAAATTTTACCACTATCATGAAGTACAATATGTCCCGAGAAAACAATGTCAGAATCACTGGGATCCGTTGAAGCGTTCCAGAGTTATAACCTCATAAAGGGACAGTGGTCAGAATTGTAAAAATTGGCCCGGTCATTAACGTGCAAACCACCCTTGGGGCTTAAGGGGTTAAGTGAAAAAAAAAAATTAAGAAGTGTAATGGTCCTCATAAAAATGCGCAAAATAAAACAAGAGGAGCAAATGCAAAAAAAAACTGCAGGTCTGACCATTCAAAAGACGCAGTTGCAGGGGGAAAAAAAAAAAAAATCGCATGGACTTCTGCATCGCTCTGTGGGTAACGCAGTGAAGCACAAATGACGACCGCTGACACTTCTTTCTGCTCATCAACAGGGGTCCAAGAGGTTGGCAGCCACCTCAACACAACCTGATGATCTTGCCAATGGATAGGTGACAAAAAGTGCATCTGTCACCCCCTGGGTTGTACATGACCCAATAATATGGGCATACAGGTAATAGAAATGTTACACTAGTCCAACCTGTATGCCTCATATTAATGGTCTTGTTGCTGAGAAATCTTATATTCTTTCCTCATGCAAATTATTTCTTCCAGGACGTGAGGTGCCTAGAAGAAATCCCTGCCTTGTAGACTACCTATTAGCGCCCGTTCTGTAGTGAAATAAACACACACAAAAAATCACAAGCTGTACACAAGTGTTTTTTGAATACAAATTTAGTACATTAGACACCTCTCAAAACTAATGAGGGTGGCTTACTTTGAAAATTATGTCAGAATGGCGGTAAAATCCTTTAAGTGTAAGGCTATGTGCCCATGTTCCGAATTTTTAGCGTTTTAAGTGTTATTGAGGCGGTTTTCCGCTGCGGAAACGCTTAAAAAACGCTTGCATAAAAAGCATCCCATTATTTTAATGCATTCCGCAATTTTTGTGCCCATTTTGTGTTCCATTGCGGAAAAAAACGCAGCATGTTCATTAATTTTGCGGAAAATCGGTGGTTTTGCCACTATAGAATTGTATATTTGGACCATTGGGGAAAAAAAATGTGAAAAATCCGCATAACAAGCAGTAAAAAATCTCAAGCAGATTTCCTGCAAAGGGAGTCTGATTTTATCAAGAAAATTCTGCATACTTTCTGCTACGTGGGCACATAGCCCAACCCCTTCGCAACCTTGCAATTTTCCGTATTTATTTTTTGCTTGCCCTCCTCCCTGAGCCATGAGTTTTATTATTTTTCCATCAATATGGTCATGTGAGGGCTTGCTTTCGCTATTGACAGTATAATATACACATGTATGTATGTATGTATGTATGTATGTATGTATGTATGTATGTATGTATGTATGTATATATATATATATATATATATATATATATATACATACACACGTGTATATATATATATATATATATATATATATATATATATATATATATATATTATACACACATACACACATGTAAGAATATATATATATATGTAAAGTGGGGGAAAAATTCCAAGTGATGTGAAATTGCATAAGAGTGCTATTCCACAATTTTATTTACTATGTTCACTAAATGCCAAAACTGACCTGCCATTACAATTCTCCACAGAGAGAGAGATTATTGTCTAAGAAGAGGATTCATAGTAGGTTCCCATTCAGATGAAGACATTTATTCTCAGTGAGGAAAGGAAAGCCTAGGTCCTGGTATACGAGAGATGCCTTAATGTGGCTACCAGATGCACGAATTGGCCAATTTATTCGTTAAACACTCATTTTTTCATATTTCTAGTGCAGTAATGCAGTTCAATTTTCATGTTTTAGCGCCGCAGTGTGCTGCCTTATTTATTTGATTGATTATAATTCTCCAGGTCAGTACAGGTACCCATACAAAACAAGTATAGGATCTTTTTTTTTTATTTATTTATTTATTTAAGTGATGAAACAAAAATCCAATGTTTGAAAGAAATAATAATAAAAAAAAAAAAAGAGCAATTTTCCGAGTCCCATTGCATCTCCATTTTTCAAGATCTGGGGCTAGGTAATGGCTTACTTTTTACATGCCAAAATGATTGTTTTATTGATACCATTTTGGGGTATATACAATGTTTTGATCGCCAGCTATTGCATTTTATTGTAATGTTGAAGTAAGCAAAAAACGTAATTCTGGAGTTTTATTTTTTTATTACGCCATTTACAGATTGGATTAACTGTTTTTATATTTTGATAGCTTTGGCATTTCTGAAAGTAGTGATAGTATATTTATTTGTTATGATTTTATTTTGACTGGGGTAACAAAAGAAGAGGGGGTTGAACTTTTATTAAAAAAATTTAATACTTTTTTCTTTTCTTTTTTTTTTTTTTTAACTTGCTTTAATAGTCTCCTTAAGAGATTTGAAGCTGCGATCTTCCAATCACTTGTGCTACACTTAGTATTGCTTCACCATTGCTATGTGTAGCACAAATCATCTATGAACGCCAACCACGGGCCGGCATTCATAGGAGATCTGCAATGACAAGCACGGGGTCCTTCTCCATCAGTGCCCCAGAATGATAGAACAGGGGCACCGATGGGTTTGTGATGCACATCCGATTTGCACGAGTTAAATGCTGCTGTCAGATATTGACAGCGGAATTTCACGTTAACAGCAGGGGGTGGATCGAGATTACATCCATGGCTGTTATAGGAGCACATGACAGCTAATTAATTCAGCTGTCATGTGTCGTGAAAAATGCGGGTTCAGCGCCAGAGACCGCATCAGGCCGGGGTCACACTAGCGTATTGCATCCGATGCGAGAGCATCGGATGTGATATGCTAATGACCCTCGTCTCCTGCTCTGCTGCGAGTGGGAGCCGAGTGTCATGCATCTGTGCTTCGAGCCTCTCGCAGAGAGCGGATCGGAGGACAGCTGCAGAGGAGGCGGAGAGATGAATTTCTCCATCTCCTCCATTGCCAGGTTCGGCATATAACGCACATCACTCGGATGATATCTGAGTGATGTGCACTGTCTTACTCGCACCCATAGGCTTATATGGGTACGAGTGAGCAGAGACTCGGCCGAGTGTCGGTGACAATCGCAGCATGCTGTGATTTCACTCACACACTGAAAACGGCAGAGCAAAAAAACAGGGATGTGAGCTGCCCCATAGAAGAATACTGGTCCGAGTGCTATACGATTTTCTATCACATATCACTTGTCCGTATTACATTGTAGTGTGACCCCGGCCTCAAAGGGAGAGACACGACTTATGACGTACCTGTAAGTCATTGGTCGTGAAAGGGTTAAACTCGGTCTTCGCCCATCGTTTGATTAACAGCCTCTGTCTTTCTGCTGCCAAGATCTCATACTGCTCAGTACAATCTGCAGCGGTTAGTCAAGCTGGATGGGTTAAGATTTGATACACTTGGAATCATGAGATTGACTCATAGTAACATAGTTAGTAAGGCCGAAAAAAGACATTTGTCCATCCAGTTCAGCCTATATTCCATCATAATAAATCCCCAGATCTACGTCCTTCTACACAACACAAATGCTTGTGTTAACCCCTTCCCGCCGCGGCCCTTATTCATTTTTGCTTTTCGCTCCCATCCTTCCCAGAGCCATAACTTTTTAACTTTTCCGTCAATATGGCCATGTGAGGGCTTATTTTTTGCAGGACGAGTTGTACTTTTGAACGACATCATTGGTTTTACCATGTCTTGTACTAGAAAACGGGGGAAAAATTCCAAGTGCGGTGAAATTGCAAAAAAAGTGCAATCCCACACTGGTTTTTTGATTTGCTTTTTTGCTAGCTTCACTAAATGCTAAAACTGACCTGCTATTATGATTCTCCAGATCATTACGAGTTCATAGACACCAAACACGTCTAGGTTATTTTTTATGTAAGTGGTGAAAAAAAATTCAAAACTTTGCTTAAAAAAAATAAATAAAAAAAAAAAAAATGCGTTATTTTCCGATACCCGTAGCGTCTCAATTTTTCGTGATCTGGGGTCGGATGAGCGCTTATTTTTTGCGTGCCGAGCTGATGTTTTTAATGATACCACTTTTGTGCAGATACGTTCTTTTGATCGCCCGTTGTTGCATTTTAATGCAATGTCGCGGCGACCAAAAAAACGTAATTCTGGGGTTTCAAATTTTTTTCCTTGCTACGCCGTTTAGCGATCAGGTTAATGCTTTTTTTTTTATTGATAGATCGGGCGATTCTGAATGCGGCGATACCAAATATGTGTAGGTTTGATTTTTTTTATTGTTTTATTTTGGATGGGGCGAAAGGGGGGGTGATTTAAACTTATGTTGGTTTTTTTTTTTATTTAATTTTTTGAACAGCTGACATGTGCCACTAAACCGAGGAAGGAATCGCAATCCTCCCGTGGATGTTAACCTGTTAAATGCAGCTGTCAAACTGACAGACATTTAACACGCGCTTCTGGCAAGCACGCCAGAAATCCGTCCATCGGTCCCCCGTCACAGATGGGTTGGCATGACAACCAGAGGTCTCCTGTAAACCTCTATGGCTGTAATTGCCGGATTGTAATGAGCATCGCCCAGTGGTCGGCGCTCATAGCAAGTGATTAATTCTGCTACATACAGGCGATCTGATCATTGCCTGTATGAAGCAGAGGCGATCGGGTTATGGCAGCTTCTAGTCTCCCATGGAGACTATTGAAGCATGCAAAAAGTAAAAAAGGTTTTTGAAAATATGAAAAAAAAAAAAAAAAAAAAAAAACTTTAACCCCTTACCGGCATCGGACGTACTATACCGTCCGATGCCGGCTCCCCTGCTTTGATGCAGGGCTCCGCGGTGAGCCCGCATCAAAGCCGGGACATGTCAGCTGTTTTGAACAGCTGACATGTGCCCGTAATAGGTGCGGGCAGAATCGCGATCTGCCCGCACCTATTAACTAGTTACATGCCGCTGTCAAACGCAGACAGCGGCATTTAACTACCGCTTCCGGCCGGAAATGACGTCATCGCCGACCCCCGTCACATGATCGGGGGTCGGCGATGTTTGTATATTGTAACCATAGAGGTCCCAGAGACCTCTATGGTTACTGATTGCCGGTGGCTGTGAGCGCCACCCTGTGGTCGGCGCTCATAGCACACCTCTATTTCTGCTACATAGCAGCGATCAGCAGATCGCTGCTATGTAGCAGAGCCGATCGGGTTGTGCCTGCTTCTAGCCTCCCATGGAGGCTATTGAAGCATGGCAAAAGTTTAAAAAAAAAAAAAGTTTAAAAAAATGTGAAAAAAATAAAAAAAAAAAACATAAAAGTTTAAATCACCCCCCTTTCGCCCCAATCAAAATAAATCAATAAAAAAAATATCAAATCTACGCATATTTGGTATCGCTGCGCTCAGAATCTCCCGATCTATCAATTAAAAAAAAGTATTAACCTGATTGCTAAACAGCGTAGCGGGAAAAAAATTTGAAACGCCAGAATTACCTTTTTTTGGTCGCCGCAACATTGCATTAAAATGCAATAACGGGCGATCAAAAGAACGTATCTGCACCGAAATGCTATCATTAACAACGTCATCTCGGCACGCAAAAAATAAGCCCTCAACCGACCCCAGATCACGAAAAATGGAGACGCAACGAGTATCGGAAAATGGCGCAATTTTTTTGGCAAAGTTTGGAATTTTTTTTCACCACTTAGATAAAAAATAACCTAGTCATGTTAGGTGTCTATGAACTCGTACTGACCTGGAGAATCATAATGGCAGGTCAGTTTTAGCATTTAGTGAACCTAGCAAAAAAGCCAAACAAAAAACCAATGTGGGATTGCACTTTTTTTGCAATTTCACCGCACTTGGAATTTTTTTCCCGTTTTCTAGTACACGACATGCTAAAACCAATGATGTCGTTCAAAAGTACAACTCGTCCCGCAAAAAACAAGCCCTCACATGGCCAAATTGACGGAAAAATAAAAAAGTTATGGCTCTGGGAAGGAGGGGAGCGAAAAACGAACACGGGAAAACGAAAAATCCCCCGGTCATGAAGGGGTTAAATCACCCCCTTTCGTCCCATTCAGAATAAAACAATAAAAAAAAAATCAAACATACACATTTGGTATTGCCGCGTTCACAATCGCCTGATCAATTAAAAAAAAAAAAAAAAAAAAAAAAAGGATTAACCATGCTCGCTAAACGGCGTAGCGAGAAAAAAAGGAAAAACGCCAGAATTACGTTTTTTGGTCATTGCAACATTGTATTAAAATGCAGTAACGGGTGATCAAAAGTTTGTAGCTGCATCAAAATGGTAGGATTAAAAACGCCAGCCCGGCACGCAATAAATAAGCCCTCACCAAACCTGAGATCATGAAAAATAGAGATGCTACTGGTAACGGAAAATGGCGCAATTTTTTTTCTTAAATCTCTGTTGCATACTTTCATCTTGAACCATAGATTACATATGTAACAGCTCAATACATAGGGGTAATTTGTCTCTGCAATAGAGATCGGCAAAGGTATAGGCCATCATACCAATGCCATAATCAGTAACATGAGGTGGGGGCAGGTCAATGTTTGGTAGTGTCATTAAATAATCACGCAGACTACCAAATTAGACCCCTCTAAGATGTTTTAACATCCAACACGAATTATGCAACTATGAACAAAAAAATAAAAATTAACCTTTGGTTCATCCACATGAAATTGGTAAATTCTGCTGGGTAAAACAAGCACAAACTTGTGGCCATATTAACACCCTAGCATGAGAAATTAACAATAAGAATGACAAACCTTCAAGTTGATCCATGAACAACACTGAATGTTACACAACAGGCTCCTGTTCCACTGAATCACTGCTTCATCTCAGAATGATTACCATAGTCCGCACAGAAAAAGAAAATAGCTTTTGGCCAACCTTTAAAAAAGTTGTCCCAAGAACAAAGTTCATTTTAATCAATAGCTCTTGTAATGAAGTTCCACAATTGGATGTGTTTTAAGAAAATATTCCTGTGCTGAGAATCTTATAAATGTGCCTCTGCTGTGTACTGTGTAATGGCTGTGTCTGACCGTGCAGGAACATGATCTGATCATATCACAGCACCTAGGCCCACAGCCATTACACAGCACGGGCACATTTATATGATTATCTCAGCACAGGGACATTTTATATAAACCCATCCAATTATGGAAATTATTAATGAAAAACGTATTGATTAAAATGCAGATTAACCCCTTTCTGCCATCTGACGTACTATTGCGTCCATGTGGGGTGGGCCCTACTTCCCAAGGACGCAATAGTACGTCATGCCCTTTAATGCGACACTGCGACTTAAGTCGCAGTGATCGCATTAAAATTCCGACGCCATCTTACCTGCAGGAAGATGGTGTCGGCATCCTAGGGCCTGTCGCCGCCCCCCCGGCCTCCCGATCGCTGTGATTGGCTGCTCAATTCTGAGCAGCCAATCGCAGCCTTTCTCATTGTTTCAGCCAATCAATTTGGCTGAAACAGTGAGGTCCCAGCCTAGGATCGAGTACCGATGTACTCGATCCTAGACCAGTGCCTGGCAATGCCAGGCATGTGCCCAAACCCCCCCGGGATTGGCGCGATCGCGATAGATCGATCGCGCCAATCGCAGGGCACAGCGGCGGTGTTACCGCTCTGTGCCCTGCCCCTATCTGCGCACTCTGCAGCCCCGGGCCATGGCTCCGGATCTCCTGCCATGGCTCCGGAGCATTCAACTCTGATTGGCGCGATCGACGATCACATCGATCGCGCCAATCGCAGGACACAGCGACGGTGTTACCGCCGCTGCTGTGTCCTGCCTACCTGCGCGCTCTGCAGCCCCGTGTTCCCAGTCTGATTGGCGCGATCGATGTGATCGTCGATCGCGCCAATCACAGGGCACAGCAGCGGTGTGACCGCGCTGTGCCCTGCCGGTGCCCTGCCGGTGACCTGCCGGTCACCTGCCTGTCACCTGCCTGTCACCTGCTGGTGACCTGCCGGTGACCTGCCTATGATCGGAGCTGTGAGCTCCGATCATAGGCTGGTGCATAGCAACACCAGCGTCACCAGGGCCTTCTTTGATTGGTGGGATCGATGTGATCATCGATCCCACCAATCACAGGTCACAGCAGCGGTGTGACCGCTCTGTGACCTGTCTCACCTGCCCCTGACCTGTGTAACTGCTCTGAAGGAATCCTCACACTTGGTGAGGATTCCTTCAGAGCGGTCACGCTTTGAGATCCCCTCCTGTGCTGAGACTTGTGGTGCCACAGTAGCCTGTGACACCACAATTCTAGCTAAAGAAAGAAGAGAGAAGAAAGAAGAGAGACTACAAACCGTAAGTGTTGATACCCCGATCCCGGCCCGATCTCTATTCATCCCCCCTTCTCCCGTCCCCCCTTCTCCCATCCCCCCTTCTTCCATCCCCCCTTCTCCCATCCCCCCTTCTCCAATCCCCCCTCCTTGCGCCGTATCCGTGCCCAAATTTAGCAGCCGCCGAGCGTTGATTGGTGACGCAGTTCACCTATCAACACTCGTGCTCGCTTTTTTTTTCCCCATCCCCGTGCGCTCCCCCAGCCGCCGCGTCTAATCTGTGCCTTCCCTTTTCTTTTTTTTTTTCTTTCCCCATCTCCGTGCGCTCCTCCAGCCGCTGCGTCTAATCCGTGCCTTTTCTTTTTTTTTTCCCCCATCCCCTTGCGCTCCCCCAGCTGCCGCGTCTAATCTGTGCCTTCCCTTTTCTTTTTTTTTTCTTTCCCCATCTCCGTGCGCTCCTCCAGCCGCTGCGTCTAATCCGTGCCTTTTCTTTTTTTTTTCCCCCATCCCCTTGCGCTCCCCCAGCCGCCGCGTCTAATCTGTGCCTTCCCTTTTCTTTTTTTTTTCTTTCCCCATCTCCGTGCGCTCCTCCAGCCTCTGAGTCTAATCCGTGCCTTTTCTTTTTTTTTTCCCCCATCCCCTTGCGCTCCCCCAGCCGCCGCATCTAATCTGTGCCTTCCCTTTTCTTTTTTTCTCTTTCCCCATCTCCGTGCGCTCCTCCAGCCGCTGCGTCTAATCCGTGCCTTTTCTTTCTTTTTTTTCCCCCATCCCCTTGCGCTCCCCCAGCCGCCGCATCTAATCTGTGCCTTCCCTTTTCTTTTTTTTTCTTTCACCATCTCCGTGCGCTCCTCCAGCCGCTGCGTCTAATCCGTGCCTTTTCTTTTTTTTTCCCCCATCCCCTTGCGCTCCCCCAGCCGCCGCATCTAATCTGTGCCTTCCCTTTTCTTTTTTTTTTCTTTCCCCATCTCCGTGCGCTCCTCCAGCCGCTGCGTCTAATCCGTGCCTTTTCTTTTTTTTTTCCCCCATCCCCTTGCGCTCCCCCAGCCGCCGCGTCTAATCTGTGCCTTCCCTTTTCTTTTTTTTTTCTTTCCCCATCTCCGTGCGCTCCTCCAGCCTCTGCGTCTAATCCGTGCCTTTTCTTTTTTTTTTCCCCCATCCCCTTGCGCTCCCCCAGCCGCCGCATCTAATCTGTGCCTTCCCTTTTCTTTTTTTCTCTTTCCCCATCTCCGTGCGCTCCTCCAGCCGCTGCGTCTAATCCGTGCCTTTTCTTTCTTTTTTTTCCCCCATCCCCTTGCGCTCCCCCAGCCGCCGCATCTAATCTGTGCCTTCCCTTTTCTTTTTTTTTCTTTCCCCATCTCCGTGCGCTCCTCCAGCCGCTGCGTCTAATCCGTGCCTTTTCTTTTTTTTTCCCCCATCCCCTTGCGCTCCCCCAGCCGCCGCATCTAATCTGTGCCTTCCCTTTTCTTTTTTTTTCTTTCCCCATCTCCGTGCGCTCCTCCAGCCGCTGCGTCTAATCCGTGCTTTTTCTTTTTTTTTTTCCCCCATCCCTTTGCGCTCCCCCAGCCGCCGCGTCTAATCTGTGCCTTCCCTTTTCACATCCCCGTTCGCACACCCAGCAGCCACCGAACTCTGATAAGTGAACCGTGTCACTTAGAGCTCTCGTGCCTGGCGTTTTTTCCACATCCCCGTTCGTACACCCAGCAGGCGCCGAAATTTGACGCGGTTCACTTATCAGAGCTAGGGCCTGCTGTTTTAGACTTTTCCTTTCACAGGTATTTTTTTCTCCCCTTTACTTTTTCTTTCCCTTTAGCTTTTTCTTTTAAGAATAGTTTGCACCAAACACTATCCCCCCACACGTACACATAGTTCCCAATAAATTACACCCAAGCACCATACTCATAAAAAAAATGTCCCGCTCGTCCCGTTCGTCCCAACAGCGCTATTCAGCGGAGGAGGCATATGCTTTCCTTGCCTCCGACACTGATAGCGAGGGAGAGGATCCCACTTTTCATTATTTTTCTGATTCTTCCTCATCCTCTTCCTCCTCCTCATCTTCCTCCTCCGGCCCTGCGGAACCGCCACGCAGACGCCGCAGGACAGAAGTGCCCATCATTCATGAAGATGAAGATGAGGCAGGGCCCACTCCTGAAGATGAACCAGCGCGCCCCTCTTCGGACCCCGTATGGACCTCGCCCCCCGAAAATTACGAGCCACTGATTCCTGATTTTGTGGCAGAATCAGGAATCAGTTTTGACACCACCGGCCTCACAGAAATAGACTTTTTCAAAGTCTTTTTCTCTGAGGATTTTGTTAACCTCATGGTGGAGCAAACTAATTTGTATGCTCGTCAATTTTTGGAGCAAAACACCAGTTCATCATATTCTAACTGGTCTCCTGTAGACGCAGTTGAAATGATGCAGTTTTGGGGCCTGATGCTTCATATGGGGCTCCTGAAGAAGCCAGAAGTTCGGCAATATTGGAGTGTTGATATTTTATTCAACACTCCAGTGTTCCGAATGGTCATGGTCCGAACGCGTTTTGAGGCCATCCATAAATTCCTGCATTATTCCGATAATGCACAGTGTCCCGCACGAGATGACCCCAACTTTGACCGTCTGTTCAAAGTTCGGCCTGTCATCGAACACTTCAACAAAAAGTTCGGTGAAGTGTACGTGCCCAAAAGGGACATCTGCGTGGATGAGTCCTTGGTTCATTTTAAGGGGCGGCTCAGATTCCGTCAATACCTGCCCAGCAAGAGGGCCAGGTACGGAATCAAACTCTACAAGCTGTGTGAGAGTACCTCAGGGTACACCTACAGCTTTAGAGTCTACGAGGGGAAGGACAGCAGGATTGAACCGCCTGAGTGTCCCCCTGTCCTGGGAGTGAGTGGGAAAATAGTGTGGGATTTGGTGCACCCACTGCTGGATAAAGGTTATCACCTCTATACTGATAACTTTTATACCAGCATCCCACTCTACAAATCCCTCTCTGCGCGAGGTACCGCAGCCTGCGGTACTGTCCGCAAAAATCAGAGAGGCCTCCCAAAGACGCTACTTGGGCAGATGCTCAGAAAAGGTGAGAGCAGAGCCCAATGTAGCGACCACCTGCTGGTGGTCAAGTACAAGGACAAGAGGGATGTCCTTCTCTTGACCACCATACACGGTGATGGCAGTGCCCTCAGCACTGTACGGGGTACCTCTACACAGGTCTGCAAACCGGACTGTGTACTGGGGTACAACAAAAGCATGGGGGGCGTTGATCTCTCCGATCAGCTCCTCCAACCGTACAGTGCTTTGAGGAAGGCCAAGGTGTGGTACAAAAAGCTGTCCGTGTACATCGTACAAATGGCAATGCTCAACGCTTTCCTGCTGTCACAATGTGCACGCCACAGCGATACGTCGTACCTTCAGTTCCAGGAGGTAGTGGTTAAGGCCCTGTTATTTGGCACGAGGGAAGGAGCGGGCCCCAGTACTTCCGGAACTGAAGGTGCTCGTATCGTACCAGGTCAGCATTTCCCGGGGGAGGTCCCGCAAACTGCAAAAAGAGGTAGGTCGCAAAAAAGGTGCCGAGTGTGTTACAAAAGGGGAATACGCAAGGACACCACTTATCAATGCGACACCTGCCCCGAAAAACCTGGCCTGTGTATGAAGGATTGCTTCAGATTGTACCACACCTCCATGCACTACTAATTTACTTTACAGGAAACAGTAGATTAGTTCCAAAAAGGGGGCACATCTATGTAAGTTCATTGGGGGTCTAGTTTACAAAATGTCACTTGTGGTTTTTTTTTTTACTGTTTGGGCACATCAGGGGCTGTGCAAACGGAACATGATGTCCGCGTACCATTCCATCAAAGTCTGCTTTTCAAAGCGTCATTACTTCCCTTCCGAGCCCCGAAGTGTACCCAAACAGTAGTTTTCTCCCACATGTGGGGTATCAGCATACTCAGGACAAATTGGACAACAACTTTTGGGGTCCAATTTCTCCTGTTACACTTGGGAAAATTAAAAATTGGGGACTAAATGATCATTTTTGTAGGAAAAAATAGGATATTTTATTTTCACGCCCGGGCGTTATAAATTTAAGTGAAACACTTGGGGGTTCAAAATTCTCACCACACACCTAGATAAGTTCCCAGTTAGGTCTAGTTTCCAAAATGGGGTCACTTGTGGGGGATTTCTACTGTTCAGGCACATCAGGGGCTCTGCAAACGGAACATGATGTCCGCGTACCATTCCATCAAAGTCTGCTTTTCAAAGCGTCACTACTTCCCTTCCGAACCCCGAAGTGTACCCAAACAGTAGTTTTCTCCCACATGTGGGGTATCAGCGTACTCAGGACAAATTGGACAACAACTTTTGGGGTCCAATTTCTCCTGTTACACTTGGGAAAATTAAAAATTGGGGACTAAATGATCATTTTTGTAGGAAAAAATAGGATATTTTATTTTCACGCCCGGGCGTTATAAATTTAAGTGAAACACTTGGGGGTTCAAAATTCTCACCACACACCTAGATAAGTTCCCAGTTAGGTCTAGTTTCCAAAATGGGGTCACTTGTGGGGGATTTCTACTGTTCAGGCACATCAGGGGCTCTGCAAACGGAACATGATGTCCGCGTACCATTCCATCAAAGTCTGCTTTTCAAAGCGTCACTACTTCCCTTCCGAACCCCGAAGTGTACCCAAACAGTAGTTTTCTCCCACATGTGGGGTATCAGCGTACTCAGGACAAATTGGACAACAATATTTGGGGTCCAACTTCTCCTGTTACACTTGGGAAAATTAAAAATTGGGGACTAAATGATCATTTTTGTGGGAAAAAATAGGGTTGTTTTTTTTCACGCCCAGGCGTTATAAACTTTCGTGAAGCACTTGGGGGATAAAAGTGCTCACGACACATCTAGATAAGTTCCTTAGGGGGTCTAGTTTCCAAAATGGGGTCACTTGTGGGGGTTTTCCACTGTTTAGGCACATCAGGGGCTCGCCAAACGTGACATGGCGTCCGATCTCAATTCCAGCCAATTTTAGATTGAAAATGTCAAACGGTGCTCCTTTCCTTCTGAGCCCTGCCATGCGCCCAAACAGTGGTTCCCCCCCACATATGGGGTATTAGCATACTCAGGACAAATTGGACAACAACTTTTGGGGTCCAATTTCTCCTTTTACCACTGAGAAAATAAAAAATTGGGGACTAAACGATCATGTTTGTGGAAAAAATAGGATTTTTTATTTTCACGCCCAGGCATTATAAACTTTCGTGAAGCACTTGGGGGATAAAAGTGCTCACGACATATCTAGATAAGTTCCTTAGGGGGTCTAGTTTCCAAAATGGGGTCACTTGTGGGGGTTTTCCACTGTTTAGGCACATCAGGGGCTCGCCAAACGTGACATGGCATCCGATCTCAATTCCAGCCAATTTTAGATTGAAAATGTCAAACGGCGCTCCTTTCCTTCTGAGCCCTGCCATGCGCCCAAACAGTGGTTCCCCCCCACATATGGGGTATCAGCGTACTCAGGACAAATTGGACAACAACTTTTGGGGTCCAATTTCTCCTTTTACCCTTGAGAAAATAAAAAATTGGGGACTAAACGATCACATTTGTGGAAAAAATAGGATTTTTTATTTTCACGCCCAGGCATTATAAACTTTCGTGAAGCACTTGGGGGATAAAAGTGCTCACGACACATCTAGATAAGTTCCTTAGGGGGTCTAGTTTCCAAAATGGGGTCACTTGTGGGGGTTTTCCACTGTTTAGGCACATCAGGGGCTCGCCAAACGTGACATGGCGTCCGATCTCAATTCCAGCCAATTTTAGATTGAAAATGTCAAACGGTACTCCTTTCCTTCTGAGCCCTGCCATGCGCCCAAACAGTGGTTCCCCCCCAAATATGGGGTATCAGCGTACTCAGGACAAATTGGACAACAACTTTTGGGGTCCAATTTCTCCTTTTACCCTTGAGAAAATAAAAAATTGGGGACTAAACGATCATGTTTGTGGAAAAAATAGGATTTTTTATTTTCACGCCCAGGCATTATAAACTTTCGTGAAGCACTTGGGGGATAAAAGTGCTCACGACATATCTAGATAAGTTCCTTAGGGGGTCTAGTTTCCAAAATGGGGTCACTTGTGGGGGTTTTCCACTGTTTAGGCACATCAGGGGCTCGCCAAACGTGACATGGCGTCCGATCTCAATTCCAGCCAATTTTAGATTGAAAATGTCAAACGGCGCTCCTTTCCTTCTGAGCCCTGCCATGCGCCCAAACAGTGGTTCCCCCCCACATATGGGGTATCAGCGTACTCAGGACAAATTGGACAACAACTTTTGGGGTCCAATTTCTCCTTTTACCCTTGAGAAAATAAAAAATTGGGGACTAAACGATCACATTTGTGGAAAAAATAGGATTTTTTATTTTCACGCCCAGGCATTATAAACTTTCGTGAAGCACTTGGGGGATAAAAGTGCTCACGACACATCTAGATAAGTTCCTTAGGGGGTCTAGTTTCCAAAATGGGGTCACTTGTGGGGGTTTTCCACTGTTTAGGCACATCAGGGGCTCGCCAAACGTGACATGGCGTCCGATCTCAATTCCAGCCAATTTTAGATTGAAAATGTCAAACGGCGCTCCTTTCCTTCTGAGCCCTGCCATGCGCCCAAACAGTGGTTCCCCCCCACATATGGAGTATCAGCGTACTCAGGACAAATTGGACAACAACTTTTGGGGTCCAATTTCTCCTTTTACCCTTGAGAAAATAAAAAATTGGGGACTAAACGATCACGTTTGTGGAAAAAATAGGATTTTTTATTTTCATGCCCAGGCATTATAAACTTTCGTGAAGCACTTGGGGGATAAAAGTGCTCACGACACATCTAGATAAGTTCCTTAGGGGGTCTAGTTTCCAAAATGGGGTCACTTGTGGGGGTTTTCCACTGTTTAGGCACATCAGGGGCTCACCAAACGTGACATGGCGTCCGATCTCAATTCCAGCCAATTTTAGATTGAAAATGTCAAACGGCGCTCCTTTCCTTCTGAGCCCTGCCATGCGCCCAAACAGTGGTTCCCCCCCACATATGGGGTATCAGCGTACTCAGGACAAATTGGACAACAACTTTTGGTGTCCAATTTCTCCTTTTACCCTTGAGAAAATAAAAAATTGGGGACTAAACGATCACGTTTGTGGAAAAAAATAGGATTTTTTATTTTCACGCCCAGGCATTATAAACTTTCGTGAAGCACTTGGGGGATAAAAGTGCTCACGACACATCTAGATAAGTTCCTTAGGGGGTCTAGTTTCCAAAATGGGGTCACTTGTGGGGGTTTTCCACTGTTTAGGCACATCAGGGGCTCGCCAAACGTGACATGGCGTCCGATCTCAATTCCAGCCAATTTTAGATTGAAAATGTCAAACGGTACTCCTTTCCTTCTGAGCCCTGCCATGCGCCCAAACAGTGGTTCCCCCCCACATATGGGGTATCAGCGTACTCAGGACAAATTGGACAACAACTTTTGGGGTCCAATTTCTCCTTTTACCCTTGAGAAAATAAAAAATTGGGGACTAAACGATCATGTTTGTGGAAAAAATTGGATTTTTTATTTTCACGCCCGAGCATTATAAACTTTCGTGAAGCACTTGGGGGATAAAAGTGCTCATGACACATCTAGATAAGTTCCTTAGGGGGTCTAGTTTCCAAAATGGGGTCACTTGTGGGGGTTTTCCACTGTTTAGGCACATCAGGGGCTCGCCAAACGTGACATGGCGTCCGATCTCAATTCCAGCCAATTTTAGATTGAAAATGTCAAACGGCGCTCCTTTCCTTCTGAGCCCTGCCATGCGCCCAAACAGTGGTTCCCCCCCACATATGGGGTATCAGCGTACTCAGGACAAATTGGACAACAACTTTTGGGGTCCAATTTCTCCTTTTACCCTTGAGAAAATAAAAAATTGGGGACTAAACGATCATGTTTGTGGAAAAAATAGGATTTTTTATTTTCATGCCCAGGCATTATAAACTTTCGTGAAGCACTTGGGGGATAAAAGTGCTCATGACACATCTAGATAAGTTCCTTAGGGGGTCTAGTTTCCAAAATGGGGTCACTTGTGGGGGGTTTCCACTGTTTAGGCACATCAGGGGCTCGCCAAACGCGACATGGCGTCCGATCTCAATTCCAGCCAATTTTAGATTGAAAATGTCAAACGGCGCTCCTTTTCTTCTGAGCCCTGCCGTGCGCCCAAAAAGTGGTTCCCCCTCACATGTGGGGTATCAGCGTACTCATGACAAATTGGACAACAACTTTTGAGGTCCATTTCATCTTTTTACCCTTGGGAAATTAAAAAAATTATTGCTGAAAGATCATTTTTGTGACTAAAAAGTAAAATGTTAATTTTTTCCTTCCATGTTGCTTCTGCTGCTGTGAAACACCTGAAGGGTTAATCAACTTCTTGAATTTGGTTTTGCGCACCTTGAGGGGTGCAGTTTTTAGAATGGTGTCACTTTTGGGTATTTTCTGCCATATAGACCCCTCAAAATGACTTCAAATGTGAGGTGGTCCCTAAAAAAAATGGTTTTCTAAATTTTGTTGTAAAAATGAGAAATTGCTGGTCAAATTTTAACCCTTATAACTTTGTAGAAAAAAAAAATGTTGTCTCCAAAATTGTGCTGATGTAAAGTAGACATGTGGGAAATGTTATTCATTAACTATATTGTGTCACATATCTCTCTGGCTTAACAGAATAAAAATTCAAAGTTGGAAAATTGCGAAATTTTCAAAATTTTCGCCAAATTTCCATTTTTTTCACAAATAAACGCAAGTTATATCGAAGAAATTTTACCACTATCATGAAGTACAATATGTTACAAGAAAACAATGTCAGAATCACCGGGATCCGTTGAAGCGTTCCAGAGTTATAACCTCATAAAGGGACAGTGGTCAGAATTGTAAAAATTGGCCCGGTCCATAACGTGCAAACCACCCTTGGGGGTAAAGGGGTTAAAATTAACCAAGCGGAAAAAACCCTTTAATGGACATGACCTTTCCAAATAAAAACTGGACCACCATGGACCCTAATGTTCTGAACGAGGCTGAGTCTTTTTGCCGTAATTTTGTGGTTCCCTTCCAAATATACTGTCCATGACAGATTAAATGCCTGCTGGTTTCTGGATAGTGGCAACTGCATTGTGCAAACACAAAAAAGGCCCCCATACATATTTCAGATGTTGGCAGAAGATGCTGGTCACCTAATGTGTATGGTGTCACCCAACTGCACCCCAATATATGGCAGAGAGAAATGTATCATGTTTCTAAGAGATAAGAAGCCGTCAGAAGCGACTGCATGAGAATTTATTCTCGCTCCCCACTTAAAAACACATAGGTTGAACATCCATATGTATGCTTGACATAGTTGCCTAAGAGCTCTTGCAGATGTTCACAGACCGCGGTCCAATCACGAAGCGCAGTACACAGACTAGCCATGGATCTCCTGCCTTGAGCATGACAGCTTCATATGTTTCAATGAGGCAGTCAGAAACCCAGAGGCCAGTCCATGACTGGACCGAGATCCAATAATGTCTGCATGAACCCCAAGGTGTATGAGCATTTTTACTATTCTACCTATAGAAACAAAAATACAATTTGTACAGAGGGCAATATTACACAAACCATGTTAGGCGGACCATCGGTCTTCTCTTTTCAACCAACTGTACCTTTAACCCAATCCAACCTCATCCTCCCTTCTATAGAAGTCCACTCTGTCCGCATCTATTCTCTGTGCAACCTCCAAGTGGCTGTCGTACACTGACCTACAGGCCCGACCACTGCCTTTATTGACCAGTTCTCCACCTGGCTTCTTCACTTTCTCTCTGCTGACATTCCCACCATCATTATAGGCGACTTCAATATCTCCATATACACCCGTCAATCAGCAGCCTCCAAACTCCTGATGCTCACTTCATCTTTTGGACTTACTCAGTGGTTCTCATCAGCAACCCACACAGAAGGACATACATTAGACCTGGTCTTTACTCATCTCTGCTCCCTATCTAACTTTGCAAACTCTCCTCTCCCACTATCTGACCATCATCTACTCACATTGTCATCACTGTCCTCCTCACCAGTTACCCATGTCCACCCCTGCAGAAACCTGGCACATCTAGATACTCGCACACTCTCTGACTCTATTCTACCACTGTCCTCATTATCTTCACTCTACAACACAGACACTGCCCCTACCTTCTACAATACCACTCTCACAAAGGGTATCGACTGTCATCCCTCTTATGCATAGCAGAGTGTGATGAATTATTAGGCAACCCTGGCACAATAACAAATAAAAAGCTTTGGCAAGTGTCCAGGGTTGCAGAGCAGTGTTAGAAGAAAACACATTCGCATTCTAACAAGCAACACTCTTTCAAATCAGCACTCACTTCTGCTAAACAGGCCTACTTTACATCCCTCATATATTCCTTATCCTACAACCCCAAACAATTATTCAACACTTTCAACTCCCTCCTCCACCCACCACTGCCCCCTCCGACTTCCCTAATCTTTGCCGAGCACTTTGCCACAAACTCCAAAAATAAGATAGACCAAACAAGGCAAGTCTTTGTCAGACCACCACAACCCCTTTGTATACCAGACCAAGGCTCTAACCATATAACTTCCCTCTCCAAAATCACTGTAGGAGAGCTTACTCATCTCTCCAAATCACACCTCCCCACTTGTGCACTTGACCCCATCCTATCCCACTTCCTCCCCAACTAATGCCAGAAGCCTCGCCAACAAAATGGACAAATTAGAATTAATGGTGTTTGAGCAGAATTATGACATGGTGGGGATATCTGAATCATAGCTGGATGAGAGCCATGACTGGGCTATTAACTTGTAGGGCTATAGCCTGTTCAGAAATAACTGAACGGATAAGCGAGGGGGAGGCGTCTGTATATATGTAAAATCATCCTTAAAACCCATCCTGCGTGATAATATAGGTGAATCTAATGAAAATGTAGAGTCCCTGTGGGTGGAGATAAGGGGAGGGGGGAAAAATTATAAATTACTGATAGGGGTTTGTTATAAGTCTCCATAAATAGTGGAAGCAACAGAGAATATCCTCGTAAAGCAAATAGATGAAGCTGCGACTCAAGGAGAAGTCATTATTATGGGGACTTCAACTACCCCGAAATAGATTGGGGAACAGAAACCTGCAGTTCCAGCAAAGGTGTCGGTTTTTGACAACTATGAGAGACAATTACCTTTCACAACTGGTTCAGGACCCAACAAGAAGGGGGGCACTGCTAGACCTAATATTAACCAACAGGCCAGACCGCATAGAAAATATAAGGGTTGGGGGTCACTTGGGGAATAGTGATCACAAAATAATAAGTTTTCATGTATCCTTTAATAAGATGTGTAGTAGAGGGGTTACAAGGACACTAAACTTCAGGAGGGCAAATTTCCAACGGATGAGAGATGATCTTGGTGCAATTAACTGGGACCATATTCTGAGACATAAAAATACACAAAGAAAATGGGAGACGTTTATTAGCATCCTGGATAGGACCTGTGCACAGTATATACCGTATGGGAATAAACATACCAGAAATAGGAGGAAACCAATATGGCTAAATAGAGCTGTAAGGGGCGCAATAAGGGACAAAAAGAAAGCATTTAGAGAATTAAAGCAAATAAGTAGTGATAAGGCATTAAATAAATACAGAAAATTAAATAAATTCTGTAAAAAGCAAATCAAGGCAGCAAACATTGAGACAGAGACTCATTGCCAGAGAGAGTAAAAATAATCCCAAAATATTCTTTATCTACGTAAATCGTAAGAAACTAAAAAATGATAGTGTTGCCCCCCCCTTAAAAATAGTCTGGGTGAAATGGTGGATGAGGATGAGGAAAAGGCCAATATACTAAATGACTTTTGCATCAGTATTTACACAAGAAAATCCCATGGCAGACAAAATGATCAGTGATAACAAAAATTCCCCATTAAATGTCACCTGCTTAACCCAGCAGGAAGTAAGTCAGCGTCTAAAAAAATCACTAAAATTGACAAATCTCCGGGCCCGGATGGGATACACCCTCGAGTACTGCAGGAATTAAGTACAGTCATTGATAGACCATTATTTTTAATCTTTAAAGAGTCCATAATAACAGGGTCTGTACCACAGGACTGGCGTATAGCAAATGTGGTGCCAAAATTCAAAAAGGGGACAAAAACTGAACTCGGAAATTATAGGCCAGTAAGCTTAACCTCTACTGTGGGTAAAATCCTGGAGGGCATTCTAAGGGATGCTATGCTGGAGTATCTGAAGAGGAATATCTGACCCAATATCAACATGGGTTTACTAGGGACAGTTCCTGTCAGACTAATCTGATCAATTTCTATGAAGAGGTAAGTTCCAGACTGGACCAAGGAAACGCAGTGGACGTAGTGTATATGGACTATTCAAAAGCTTTTGATATATAGGTTGATACATAAAATGAGAATAATGGGGATAGGGGAAAATATGTGTAAGTGGGTTAAGAGCTGGCTCAGGGATAGGAAACAAAGGGTAATTATTAATGGAACACACTCGGACTGGGACGCGGTTAGCAGTGGGGTACCACAGGGGTCAGTATTGGGCCCTCTTCTTTTTAACATTTATTAATGACCTTGTAGGGGGCCTTCAGAGTGGAATTTCAATATCTGCAGATGACACTAAACTCTGCAGGATAATCAATACAGAGGAGGACAAATTTATATTACAGGATGATTTATGTAAACTAGAAGCTTGGGCTGATAAATGGCAAATGAGCTTTAATGGGGATAAATGTAAGGTCATGCACTTGGGTAGAAGTAATAAGATGTGCTTAATTCTAAAACTCTGGGCAAAACCGTCAATGAAAAAGACCTGGGAGTATGGGTGGATGACAAACTCATATTCACTGGCCAGTGTCAGGCAGCTGCTACAAAGGCAAATAAAATAATGGGATGCATTAAAAGAGGCATAGATGCTCATGAGGAGAATATAATTTTACCTCTATACAAGTCACTAGTTCGACCACACTTAGAATACTGTGTACAGTTCTGGTCTCCGGTGTATAAGAAAGACATAGCTGAACTGGAGCGGGTGCAGAGAAGAGCAACCAAGGTTATTAGAGGACTGGGGGGGTCTGCAATACCAAGATAGGTTATTACACTTGGGGCTATTTAGCTTGGAAAAACGAAGACTATGGGGTGATCTCATGTTAATGTATAAATATGAGGGGACAGTACAAAGACCTTTCTGATGATCTATTTAATCATAGACCTGAGACAGGGACAAGGGGGCATCCTCTACGTCTGGAGGAAAGAGGGTTAAGCATAACAGACGCGGGTTCTTTACTGTAAGAGCAGTGAGACTATGGAACTCTCTGCCGTATGATGTTGTAATGAGTGATTCATTACTTAAATTTAAGAGGGGACTGGATACCTTTCTGGAAAAGTATAATGTTACAGGGTATACATACTAGATTCCTTGTTAGGGTGTTGATCCAGGGAACTAGTCTGATTGCCGTATGTAGAGTCAGGAAGGAATTTATTTCCCTAATGTGGAGCTTAGTCTTTGCCACATGGGTTTTTTTGGCCTTCCTCTGGATCAACATGTTAGAGCATGTTAGGTTAGGCTATGGGTTGAACTAGATAGACTTAAAGGCTATGTGCACACGTATAATGGTCCACTGCGGATTTTTCCGCAGCGGATTTGATAAATCTGCAGGGAAAAAACGCTGCGTCTTTGCTGCAGATTTATCGCGGATCCGCAGCGTTTTCCGCATCATGTGCACATACCCAAAGTCTTCCTTCAACTTTAATAACTATGTTACTATGTATCTTTCCCCCTTTTCTAATTTTGACAGATTGAGCCGCTAAGGCTAATGAGCGGCAGCAGCAGTCACATACACTTCAGATGAGAGGTCACCGCTACAGCCAGACAGACCGAAGCTGTATTGGAGAAACAGCATTGGACGTAACAGCGATTAATTAGGATTTTAACATTTTTAGCTACTGTACCACAAGCCATGGAGCAGAAAAAGTTCTAAATGTACTTTTACACTTTTTTGTAACTATCGTATATTAAAAACCAATCCTACAATCACCATTTTCACTGGTCACTAAACCTAATATTAGAATAAGATTTGTTCTGTAGATATTACTTTTCAGCTTATTATTGATACTTTTCATTGTAATTCTGCCTGTAACACTAATATTTAGGTAACAGTAATATGTTCACAATAGGTGACAGAGGAGCTTGCCTCCTTCTCCTTCCCTGTACAATGACTGCTGCACAGGACAAGACTAGAGAACTTTCCTTTAGAAGTCTGTGAACATCTCCAGAAGTCTACAGCTAATATGGGAAAAGTAAAGTAGAAATCCAAGTGTCTCGGACAAAAAAAAATATGTCGCCCAAATCATGCATAGTGAATAAAATAAAAAGCCACAACAAAAAAAAGAGCAAATTAGAAATAAAAAGTAGGTTTCACTATTTTTAATTTGTAAAAATGATATGAATGATGCGAACATTTCAACTTAAGTGTTGTAGATGCATATTGCTAAATACCCACAGGAAGTGCAGTCTGTCGTAGCTTTATTTCCCAAATACCGTATATACTCGAGTATAAGCCGACCCCCCCTAATTTTGCCACAGAACTGGGCAAATTTAATGACTCGAGAATAAGCCTAGGGTGGAAAATGCAGCAGCTACAGGTAAATGTCAAAAGTAAAAATAGATACCAATAAAAGTAAAATTAATTGAGACATCAGTAGGTTAAGTGTTTTTGAAATCCATATTGAATCAGGAGCCCCATATAATGCTCCATAAAGTTTATGATGGGCCCCATAAGATGTTCCATATTAAAACATGCCCCATATAATCCTGCATAAAGGTTAATAATGGCCCCATAAGATGCTCCATACAGACATTTGCCCCATATAATGCTGCACAAACCTTGATTATGGCCCCATAAGATGCTCCATACAGACACTTGCCCCATATAGAGCTGCACAAACATTATGGCCCCATAAGATACTCCATACAGACACTTTCCCCATTCGCTGTTGCTGCGATAAAAAAAAAAAAAAAAAAATCACATACTCACCTCTCCGTCGCTCAGGCCCCCGGCACTTTCAATATTCACCTTTCCTCGTTACGGTGCCGCTCCATCTTCAGCGTCTTCTGCACTGATGTTCAGGCAGAGGACGCGCACTAACCATGTCACCGCGCCCTCTGACCTGAGCGTCACTGCTGAAGACAGAGCGGCGCCGGAACGAAGAGCAGGTGAATATCGCACAGCGGTCCCCCTCCCCATTATACTCACCTGCTCCTGGCGCTGTGCAGTCCCTGGTTCCCCGACGGAGCAACTTCTTCCTGTACTGAGCGGTCACAGTTACCGCTCATTACAGTAATGAATATGCGGCTCCACCCCTATGGGAGGTGGAGCAGCATAATCATTACTGTAATGAGAGGTACCATGTGACCGCTCACTACAGGAAGAAGCTGGGGTGACAGGGAAGCAGGGACCTGCAGGGACCGCGCCAGGAGCAGGTGAGTATAATTAGACAGCCCCAGCTCCCCCTCCCCTGCCGACCCCTGGGTATGACAAGTATAAGCCGAGAGGGGGACTTTCAGCCCCCAAAAAATGGGCTGAAAATCTCGGCTTATACTCTAGTATATACGGTAATTCATTTTTAGAATATTTTTCCTGCAGGTCATATATTGTTAAAAATATAATTAAAAGTCTAATGAAAACTGTGGTTTCTAATGTGAAGATGATATATTTCCAGAAACAACTGCATAAAACATTGAGCCGCAGGATGGTATTTGTTTCCTTACTTAACATGAACACAATAGTATTATGGCTAATTAGTAAATCAGTCAAAACGTGAAAATCCACACAAACTACAGTACTGGACATTAGCGGTGCTTTCTAACACCCTAAAGGCAGTAATGCTTTCAAAGGAACACAATTAATCTTTCACTTGAAGCAAACAGCTCCTGAAGCAAGAATTCTGTACAGAAACCATTCAGGGTCAAGTGTGTGAGTCCTATCTACAGAAATCCCTTTGAAAACATAATATGTAATGAGTACATTCCTACAAGGGTCCATTGGGATCTATAATAATGTTATTTCTGATTCACCCCCTTTCTGATCAAATTCAGATTGGCTGTATGCGGATAAATTATGGTCCAGCTTCAGTTTATGTTCACAATGTTTACCGTTTATTTTTGAGTCGGTCTGGTCTGAAAATGTCTGAAAAAAAAAAACGCTCAGAAAATGGGTGAAAGAATCTCCTTAGTTTTATTAATTTCAGGTTTCCATAAACGCCAAACAGGGTGCAGTCAGACTGCCGTATTACTCATCTGAGGATCGAATCACAATCCTCGGACTGGCCGTCGGCTATTCTGACAGCGACAGCATGTATTTCTATGCAGCTGTCACGCTCCGATCAGGAGAGCCTTTGGCCAGTCCAAGGATTGTGATGCGATCCTCATACAAGTAATACGGCCGTCTGAAAGCACCTATAAAATAAGTGAAGCAGACCTTTGTTTAGGTGCTTTCCGTTAGGCGTAAGCTGCATACTTTACATCAAAAGCCAATGGGAAAGCTAAAAAATAAAAAAACAGGACATCACATAAAACAGCAGGGTTCTCAAGAGTGACAGACCACTGTATAGACCTATATTTATATTTTACATGTGCACACGTTATGATATATATGTATGCCAAACACTTAAAAAAATAGAAAGGGAAAAATACATTAACTTCCATAACCAGTCGCTGTACTGATAGCACACAACACGACCAATCACATCAATGGGGCTTTGCCAAGAATGATAGATCCCTCACCAGCCGAACTTCCAGACAATGATCAGGACATTACATTATGTTACTAGTTATTCTCTGCATCAGGTCATTAACGGAAAGGACAAATTAGGCTGAAATCAGACATCCGCTTTTCACATTCTGAATATGGACTGTAATGCCTAGAACGCCCGTGGATCTCCTGGTCTCATTTACCAGTCACGGGCATATTGGAGGCAGTTCGTTCAGGTCAGAAGACGAGCCAGTAGGTCTGGACACTGACGCCCGTATACGAACATGAAACAAGTATCTGATGGTGCCAAGGAGGAATCAGGCTGCAACGCCTGGAAACAACAAGATTGTTCTTGCACACAGCTGACAGCTTATGATGTCAATTACTATATATTAACAGTAATTATAATAGTAGTAATAATAATAATAGTAGTAGTAGTAATAATGAAAATTGGTGTTCAAAGGAGAGCATACATCTGCTGCAATTGTAAGACTGTGTGCACATGTTGCAGATTTGGTGTGTTTTTTCCATGCATATTTTCTAGCAAAAACTGAAACAATTCTGATGCCAGCAAAGTGAATGAGAAACCTGAAGCACACGTTGCTTGTTTTTGACTTGCAGATTTGGTTAAGAAAATAATCTGTAACATGTCAATTCTATGTGCGTTTTTGCAGCGGTGTTTTTCCTGCCTAGAGATGCAGAACTTTTACTTAACATGTGCACATAGCCTAATGGTATAGGTATGTAGCAGGCCGAGCAGGGCCATTAGCATGTAGACATACCTCAAATTGCTTGGGGTCTTTACTGACCGATCAAAATATAAGCATTGGCTGAAAGACCCCTTTAAAAAGTCAGAATGGCATTTAAATCCTTCTTACCACAGTTTTTGGGTCCCTGCTGGTGTCTACTGTACTTTTTGATTTCTCTACACACAGCAGATAAGCGATCAGGCAATCTCTCGGTGAGGTGGGTCACTCCTGGGACCAGTAATGGAATTCCACAATTGGATGTGTTTAAAGGGAACCTGTCACCCCAAAAATCGCAGGTGAGGTAAGCCCACCGGCATCAGGGGCTTACCTACAGCATTCTGTAATGCTGTAGATAAGCCCCCGATGTTACCTGAAAGAGGAGAAAAAGAGGTTAGATTATACTCACCCAGGGGCGGTCCCGCTGCTGGTCAGGTCAAACGGGCGTCTCTGGTCCGCTGCGGCGCCTCCCATCTTCATTACAAGACGTCCTCTACTGGTCTTCACGCCACGGCTCCAGCGCAGGCGTACTTTGCTCTGCCCTGTTGAGGGCAGAGGATAGTACTGCAGTGTGCAGGCGCCGGAAAGGTCAGAGGCCCGGCGCCTGCGCACTGCAGTACTTTGTCTGCCCTCAACAGGGCAGAGCAAAGTACGCCTGCGCCGGAGCCGTGGCTGAAGATCAGAAGAAGACGTCTTGCAATGAAGATGGGAGGCGCCGCAGCGGACCGGAGACGCCCGTTTGACCTGACCAGCAGCGGGACCGCCCCTGGGTGAGTATAATATAACGTCTTTTTCTCCTCTTTCAGGTAACATCGGGGGCTTATCTACAGCATTACAGAATGCTGTAGATAAGCCCCTGATGCCGGTGGGCTTACCTCACCCGCGAATTTCAGGGTGACAGGTTCCCTTTAAATAAAATGTTCCTGTGCTGAGATAATCTTATAAATGTGCCCCTGCTGTGTACTGTGTAATGGCTGTGTCTGACTGTACAGGAACATGGTCTGATCACACCACAGCTCCTGGGCAGGGGAGGAAGCAAAAGGGAATATACAGACCGTAACCACCGATCGACCAAACCGCTGCACGACCAGCTCTACCCTCACCTACTGTGTCCTCCCCATCCCTTGTAAATTGTGAGCCCTCGCGGGCAGGGTCCTCTCTCCTCCTGTACCAGTCGTGACTTGTATTGTGGAAGATTACTGTACTTGTTTTTATTATGTATACCCCTCCTCACATGTAAAGCGCCGTGGAATAAATGGCGCTATAATAATAAATAATAATAACAATAATACAGACAGAATCAGCTGTGATCCATGCTGTCTTTTCTTTGCAGTAAAACATTGTTAAATCAGGCAGGAAAATATGTCACCTCACAAAAAGAATCAGCTGTGATAGGATACAGACGGGACCTCTTTTCCTTCCTCCCCTGCCCAGGAGCTGTGGTGTGACCAGACCATGTCCCTACACGGTCAGACACAGCCATTACACAGTACACAGATGGGCATTTTAATTAAACATTCAATTGTGGAAGTGATTATTATTCCCAGATTTACGTATTAAAATTAATTGTTGTCATGGGGAAAACCCAAAACCCCATTAATGGTTATTTCCTGTGTGTGAAAAGAAGAGTAAATACAGATCAACAAGGGCCACTGGAACAGAAGCGGGATGGGAATAGAAAATGATAACTTTTGCCCCTTTTTAAAAAACAAAAACAAAACCCCATTCTAATGGCTGGACGATTTCTTTAAAGTGCTAGTGCAGCAAAAACAATTTATCACCTTTCAACAGGAGATAACTATTTGATTGGTAGGGATCAGACTACAGAATGAGGAACCTTTGTCCCCATGAGAATCCACCACTCCATTCATTTGTTATGGGGTTGCTGAGCGCTGTGCTCTGCACCCCCTATAGAGTGAACGAAGGGGTGGTATGGCGTCTGAACTGCTGTGATATTTTGTGATGGCAATTAAAGTTTTCCGTCAGATAAAAATTACCCGATTTGCCGATCGGTGAAGGCCTCAAGGGTGGGACTAATCATCAGGTTACTGCTTTTCTATAGCCAACCCCTTTAACAACAAATTTGAAGATTATGATGATTTTCTAAAAAACATTGGGGGGTGGGGGGGTAAGTCTGCATGCGACCACTTACGAGCAGCCATGCACCAATCACATAAGGGCAGCCAAGTGAGGCTAGGACTCTGCTCTGCTAGCGGGTTGCGACAATCATGAGTACATTACACACTATTTAAAATCTGCTGCTTACATTGCCCAAAGTTAACCCTGACCCAGGAAATTAAATGCCATTCAGGAAATATTATAATCTAGAACCGATCAAGTCCCATTGATGTCTAGGAGGTGTCTGATCGCTATAATAGCTAGATTGGCATTCTGAAAGGTAAGAGATTTTGATCTATTTATTACGTTTCTATAGTAACAACATTTACAGCTTAGCTATTCTTAGTTTTCACCCATTCCATTAACATATGGTTAACTCAGTAGTCAAACCAAACTATTAAAGGGCAATACTTAGGCTAGATTCACATTGCGGAATGCGATCCCGCTAGCGCAGATGACCGATCTGCGCTAGCGAGAATGGACCCAAAAACTCTGCAAGCAGCGTTCGAGGTCCGTCAGAAAATAACGGGACATCGCTAACGCACGCCAAAAATGGCATACGTTAGCGATGCGTTAGATACATTGCGGTCAATGGGTGCGCTAACGGATCCGTAACATTGCGTTAGTGGCGCTATGTAACAGATCCAATTGGACTGCCACTATCACAATGTGAACCCAGCCTTAAAATGAGAACGTTTCTAGAACATATTCTAAATAAAGAAGAAATAATAAAACACATGACATGAATATGGGATGACTACTACTTGCTATTTTACACTCACTTATTGGAAGCACTTCTTTTCAGCACATAATATTAAAGCCAAAAGTGGCTGGCAGGAGTCACTTGGCGTGGCAGACTTGCGTGTCATCATTAGTATACAAACTATCATTCCCCTACAGTAAAATATTGTACTATACACATTTCCTTGCAAAATAGCCATTCGTTGTTGGGAAGGTGATGAATTCCATACCAATGTACTCTTCGAGTAGCTGGAAGCTGGGAAACACGTCATTTAGTCTGTAGATACTTGACTACAAAGTATAATGGCAAAAATGAGGAACAAAGCCGCGATGGTGTCACGTAAGAAGACACTGTTCTGCTCCCATTACAGGTCTTACCTTATGTAACAGCAAAGCGTGGCAGACACACTACCAACGGCCAAATCTGATCATACAGGATACTACTTACTTATTACTATTTTTAACAATACAGAACATAAACCTGTCCAAATGACAGAATGAACAAAGACCAACCGTTGCAGGACTCATTATCTACTATAGTTTGGTGGGGCTGGTGATTGACCAATTGATGGGAGTCATTTTTGCTATTCTACGGTCAGGTTGAGACCTGCATATTTCACAGCATTTATTACACTCAATGCCTGGACAGACCCAAATCTCCTGACCTGAACGAACAGCCTCAGACATATACAAAAATGGACGGACAGTAAAATGTGCCGTTGGAACACACTAGGTTTGGCAGATGTATGAGCCCTAATGCAGAGTTTCTCCAGCGTATCTAATCAGTTTCATCAGTTAGGTCAAACTATCAGTTTTACTATAAACACTTAGTATCATCTGTTTTTCTCAGATTAAAGAATAAAATCCACACTTCAAATGTCTCATAATACAGTCCATGGAACAAGGACAGCACATAGATGGTATGCAAGTGCTGGCTGATTTTTTTTTAATGGACCCCATAGACTTGTATTTTCAAGTGTGATCCAAGACTCAAAATCGGACATGTATTTGTGATTTTGTGAAGACCAGTCGGTCTGCAAAAATACACAGACATGTGAACAGCCCCAAAGAATATAACAGGTACAAGGTCTATCTGTGGAAAACAGGGATAGACTCTGTACAGGAAAAACTGACGTCTGAATAAGCCCTGATTATTAGAGCCAAAGAAATCAAAAAGCCAATGTCACCCCAACCGCAGAGGACAGGTAGCCAATACGTTAAAGCGACTGTCACCCCCTCCAGCCGTTATAAACTAAAAGAGCCACCTTGTGCAGCAGTAATGCTGCATTCTAACAAGGTGGCTCTTTTAGTTTTTGGTGCAGCTATTGCCAAAATAAAGCGTTTTATAATTTCGCCAAAATACCTGTCTTTAGTCGTGGAGGCAGGTCTTAATCCCCCTGCTGCAAACGCCACACTGCCGTCACCCAAATCTTCTTCGGCAGCGCCCCCTCCGCGCTGTTTTCCAATTAAATCCGGCGCCTGCGCCGTTTTGTTCTACCTGGGGCAGGCGCAGTGAGCGCTGCCCGTCTGACCTCAGATGCAGTCTTGCAGACTGCGCCTGTGCGGCCACCCTGCCTGTGAATCCCAGCCCTGCAGTGTGTTATGCATTATGCACAGTGCGGGGCTGAGATTCACAAGGTGGGTGGCCGCACAGGCGCAGTCTGCAAGAGTGCATCTGAGGTCAGACGGCCAGAGCTCACTGCGCCTGCCCCAGCCAGTACTAAACAGCGCAGGCGCCAGATTTCATTGGAAAACAGCGCAGAGGGGGCTGCGCCCGGCGCCC
Source organism: Ranitomeya imitator (assembly GCF_032444005.1). NCBI lineage: Eukaryota > Metazoa > Chordata > Amphibia > Anura > Dendrobatidae > Ranitomeya > Ranitomeya imitator. Next base: position 130,436,832 of record NC_091286.1, read on the forward strand.
CCTGAAGATTTAAGTGACGGCAGTGTGGCGTTTGCAGCAAGGGGGTTAAGACCTGCCTCCCTGTCTAAAGAAAGGTATTTTGGCGAAATTATAAAACGCTTTATTTTGGCAATAGCTGCACCAAAAACTAAAAGAGCCACCTTGTTAGAATGCAGCATTACTGCTGCACTAGGTGGCTCTTTTAGTTTATAACGGCTGGAGGGGGTGACAGTGGCCCTTTAAGGCCAGGATTACACAACTGTCAGAATTCTTGGGCTTCAGGACGTGACTGGGTTTGTGTGCCATCCTGTAGACTGACCCACATCAAGGATGGGTGCAGGAGCTACTTGCCAGTAATGAAAAAAAAAAAAAAAACAAGACAAGAATAACATGCTGTGATCTTGAACACATGGCCCTAAATCACTCCTGTGCACCAGCACATTGATCAATACTGACCGATAACATTGTCCTGCTAACACAGCACTAGAAAGTTGCTCCTAGAAATTTTTTTACTTTCTACCTGAGGAAAAAAAAAATTTGGTTTCTAAAGTCTACAACACTTTTAACCATCACTTGTTATGAGAAATAAAAAAATCTTAACATTTTTGTACAGTATTTACATAAAAAACATAACAAAAAAAAACAGCAATCATACTTGAAAGGGGATTTCAAAATAGGACAAACATGGCTGAGTCTACATAAAACAGCCGCACCCCTGCTCACAGGTTGTCTGGGGTAAGGCTGCTTTCACACATCAGGTTTTTTGTTTCAGGCTAAATCCGGCTCTTTGGAGAAAAACCGGAACCGGTTTTTCCCCCATTGACTTGTATTAGCGCCGGATGACCCAACGTTTCATCCGTTTTTTTTCCGGATCCGGCAAACATTCGATTCCGGCGTCTGGAAAAAACGTCTACTATAACGTTTTTGTCTGCGGCGAAAAAGCTGGAAGTGCCGGATCCGGCCTTTCACTACAATGCATATCTATGGACGCTGAATAGCGCCGGATCCGGAAAAAGGCGGATTCGGCGGCCTGATCTGGCATTTTACACTGAGCATGCTCAGAAACTATGGGCCTGCCCCCAGGACACATAGAAGGCATTTTTGAAAACCAGATCCGTCAAAAAACGGATGGAAAAACGGACGAAACCCGGAAGGAACGGATCCGGTTCACCGCCGGATCCGGCCATCGGATCAGGCAGAAAACCGGATCCGTTCCTTCTGGTTTTCACATATTACGCAAGATGCGGCATGGCGCCAAAATACGGATGTGTGAAAGTAGCCTAATACAGCTCACACTTGTTGGAAGTAAAATGAGTCGAGCTGCAATACCCCAAACCGCCTGAGGACAGGTCAGGGGCTCCTGCTGATCACTTCAGTGCCCCAGATAAAATAAAACCAATAGATACTCATCTCATGCGGCAGCAATGGTTCCTGCAATGTCGGAGCTGCTGTTCCCGATTGACAACGTAACATTGTTGTGTTACGGCTGCTGATTGGATGCAGCCCTTCAGGGTTCAGCTTTAAAAGAATAGTAAAGGCTGTACCGATCACATGACACTCCTGTGACCACCCAAAGCGTAATAGTTCCAACATCACAAAAATGACAAACAGGGCTACCACCGAGGTATATTTTATATAGGGGACTAAAGAGATCAGGCAGGGGTTGTTCAGTAGTGGAAAACCCCTTTAAAATCGCATTTTCATGGCTCTCTACCACCTGAACGAGAGCAAAAATATTGATTGGGCTGAAATGCGTTGGAAATCCTTTTTTCTGCAATAGCAGTCTGTATGTGGGCAATGAAACCCTCCTGAAGTTCACCTATGACTAAAATCACCTTACAAACAGAAGAACTTATTGCCACAATTACAATATAGCTCCGCTGTGACATTCCACTTTGGCAAAATATTAACTAGAAGCTCAAATAAAGACGTCTTTCAGTTGACTGGAGTATTAGAAGGGTTGTCCGGCCAAGATAATATATCTTAAGATGTTTAAAAGTAAAATATGCACAACCTACTCATTTAGGATACGTGCACAGTTCTTTTCATTTGACATTGTCAAAAACTTTTTCAAGTGTAAAAGGAAACAAGAAAGTTTCCAATATGTTTTCTAGGAGTTTATAGTACTGAAGCGATTTTGTTAGTGCTTTACACCCACTGCTTTTAAATAATTGGCAATTTTGAAAACCTGAAGCCAATTAATGCTGAAAACACTGAATGAATGAATGAATGAATGAATGAATGAATGAATGAATAGCAAGTCATTTTGTGAAAAAAAAATTAAAAGGAAAAGTCTTTCAATTGGCTTTGAGTGGACCTGAGTCCATGTACACATACCCTTATAATCTTACTAGATGGTGGCCCGATTCTAACGCATCGGGTATTCTGGAATATGCATGTCCACATAGTACATTGCCCAGCCACGTAGTACATTGCCCAGCCACGTAGTACATTGCTCAGTGACGTAGTATACAGCATAGAGCCACGTAGTATACAGCACAGACACGTACTATATCGCACAGACACGTAGTATACTGCCCAGTGACATAGTATATTGCCCAGCCACGTAAGTAACATTAACCCCTTTACCCCCAAGGGTGGTTTGCACGTTAATGACCAGGCCAATTTTTACAATTCTGACCACTGTCCCTTTATGAGGTTATAACTCCGAAACGCTTCAACAGATCCTGGTGATTCTGACATTGTTTTCTCGTGACATATTGTACTTCATGATAGTGGTAAAATTTCTTTGATAGTACCTGCGTTTATTTGTGAAAAAAACGGAAATTTGGCGAAAATTTTGAAAATTTCGCAATTTTCAAACTTTGAATTTTTATGCAATTAAATCACAGAGATATGTCACACAAAATACTTAATAAGTAACATTTCCCACATGTCTCCTTTACATCAGCATAATTTTGGAACCAATTTTTTTTTTTTGTTAGGGAGTTATAAGGGTTAAAAGTTGACCAGCAATTTCTCATTTTTACAACACCATTTTTTTTTAGGGACCACGTCTCATTTGAAGTCATTTTGAGGGGTCTATATGATAGAAAATGCCCAAGTGTGACACCATTCTAAAAACTGCACCCCCCTCAAGGTGCTCAAAACCACATTCAAGAAGTTTATTAACCCTTCATGTGTTTAATAGGAATTTTTGGAATGTTTAAATAAAAATGAACATTTAACTTTTTTACACAAAAAATTTACTTCAGCTCCAATTTGTTTTATTTTACCAAGGGTAACAGGAGAAATTGGACCCAAAAAGTTGTTGTCCAATTTGTCCTGAGTACGCTGATACCCCATATGTGGCAGTAAACCACTGTTTGGGCGCATGGGAGAGCTCGGAAGGGAAGGAGCGCTATTTGACTTTTCAATGCAAAATTGACAGGAATTGAGATGGGACGCCATGTTGCGTTTGGAGAGCCACTGATGTGCCTAAACATTGAAACCCCCACAAGTGACACCATTTTGGAAAGTAGACCCCCTAAGGAACTTATCTGGATGTGTGGTGAGCACTTTGACCCACCAAGTGCTTCACAGAAGTTTATAATGCAGAACCGTAAAAATAAAAAATCATATTTTTTCACAAAAATTATATTTTTGCCCCCAATTTTTTATTTTTCCAAGGGTAAGAGAAGAAATTGGACCTCAAAAGTTGTTGTCCAATTTGTCCCGAGTACGCTGATACCCCATATGTGGCAGTAAACCACTGTTTGGGCGCATGGGAGAGCTCGGAAGGGAAGGAGCGCCGTTTGACTTTTCAATGCAAAATTGACAGGAATTGAGATGGGACGCCATGTTGCGTTTGGAGAGCCACTGATGTGCCTAAACATTGAAACCCCCACAAGTGACACCATTTTGGAAAGTAGACCCCCTAAGGAACTTATCTGGATGTGTGGTGAGCACTTTGACCCACCAAGGGCTTCACAGAAGTTTATAATGCAGAGCCATAAAAATAAAACAAAATTTTTTTCCCACAAAAATTATTTTTTAGCCCCCAGTTTTGTATTTTCCCTAGGGTAACAGGAGAAATTGGACCCCAAAAGTGGTTGTCCAATTTGTCCTGAGTACGCTGATACCCCATATGTGGGGGGGAACCACCGTTTGGGCGCATGGGAGGGATCGGAAGGGAAGGAGCGCCATTTGGAATGCAGACTTAGATGGAATGGTCTGCAGGCGTCACATTGCGTTTGCAGAGCCCCTAATGTACCTAAACAGTAGAAACCCCCCACAAGTGACACCATTTTGGAAAGTAGACCCCCTAAGGAACTCATCTTGATGTGTTGTGAGAGCTTTGAACCCCCAAGTATTTCACTACAGTTTATAACGCAGAGCCATGCAAATAAAAAATATTTTTTTTCCACAAAAATTATATTTTAGCCCCCAGTTTTGTATTTTTCCAAGGTTAGCAGGAGAAATTGGACCCTAAATGTTGTTGTCCAATTTGTCCTGAGTACGCTGATACCCGATATGTGGGGGGGAACCACCGTTTGGGCGCATGGGAGGGCTCGGAAGGGAAGGAGCATCATTTGGAATGCAGACTTAGATGGATTGGTCTGCAGGCGTCACATTGCGTTTGCAGAGCCCCTAATGTACCTAAACAGTAGAAACCCCCCACAAGTGACCCCATATTGGAAACTAGACCCCTCAATGAACTTATCTAGATGTGTTGTGAGAACTTTGAACCCCCAAGTGTTTCACTACAGTTTATAACGCAGAGCCGTGAAAATAAAAAATCTTTTTGTTTTCCCACAAAAATTATTTTTTAGCCCCCAGTTTTGTATTTTCCCAAGGGTAACAGGAGAAATTGGTCCACAAAAGTTGTTGTCCAATTTGTCCTGAGTACGCTGATACCCCATATGTTGGGGTAAACCCCTGTTTGGGCACACAGGAGAGCTCGGAAGGGAAGGAGCACTGTTTTACTTTTTCAACGCAGAATTGGCTGGAATTGAGATCGGACGCCATGTCGTGTTTGGAGAGCCCCTGATGTGCCGAAACAGTGGAAACCCCCCAATTATAACTGAAACCCTAATCTAAACACACCCCTAACCCTAATTCCAACGGTAACCCTAACCACACCTCTAACCCTGACACACCCCTAACCCTAATCCCAACCCTATTCCCAACTGTAAATGTAATCTAAACCCTAACCCTAACTTTAGCCCCAACCCTAACTGTAGCCCCAACCCTAACCCTAACCCTAGCCCTAACCCTAGCCCTAACCCTAACCCTAGCCCTAACCCTAACCCTAACCCTAGCCCTAACCCTAGCCCTAACCCTAACCCTAGCCCTAACCCTAGCCCTAACCCTAGCCCTAATGGGAAAATGGAAATAAATACATTTTTTTTTATTTTTCCCTAACTAAGGGGGTGATGAAGGGGGGTTTGATTTACTTTTATAGCGAGTTTTTTAGCGGATTTTTATGATTGGCAGCCGTCACACACTGAAAGACCCTTTTTATTGCAAAAAATATTTTTTGCAATACCACATTTTGAGAGCTATAATTTTTCCATATTTTGGTCCACAGAGTCATGTGAGGTCTTGTTTTTTGCGGGACGAGTTGACGTTTTTATTGAAAACATTTTTGGGCACGTGACATTTTTTTATCGCTTTTTATTCCGATTTTTGTGAGGAAGAATGACCAAAAGCCAGCTATTCATGAATTTCTATTGGGGGAGGCGTTTATACCGTTCCGCGTTTGGTAAAATTGATAAATCAGTTTTATTCTTCGGGTCAGTACGATTACAGCGATACCTCATTTATATCATTTTTTCATGGTTTGGTGCTTTTATACGATAAAAACTATTTTACAGAAAAAATAATTATTTTTGCATCGCTTTATTCTCAGGACTATAACTTTTTTATTTTTTTGCTGATGATGCTGTATGGCGGCTCTTTTTTTGCGGGACAATATGACGCTTTCAGCGGTACCATGGTTATTTATATCTGTCCTTTTGATCGCGTGTTATTCCACTTTTTGTTCGGCGGTATGATAATAAAGCGTTGTTTTTTGCCTCGTTTTTTTTTTTTTTTTCTTACGGTGTTTACTGAAGGGGTTAACTAGTGGGACAGTTTTATAGGTCGGGTCGTTACGGACGCGGCGATACTAAATATGTGTACTTTTATTGTTTTTTTTTTTATTTAGATGAAGAAATGTATTTATGGGAATAATATTTTTTTTTTTTTTTCATTATTTTGGAATATTTTTTTTTTTTTTTTTTTTTACACATTTGGAAAAATTTTTTTTTACTTTTTTACTTTGTCCCAGGGGGGGACATCACAGATCAGTGATCTGACAGTTTGCACAGCACTCTGTCAGATCACTGATCTGACATGCAGCGCTGCAGCCTTCACAGTGCCTGCTCTAAGCAGGCTCTGTGAAGCCACCTCCCTCCCTGCAGGACCCGGATCCGCGGCCATCTTGGATCCGGGGCTCGAGCAGGGAGGGAGGTGAGGAGACCCTCGCAGCAACGCGATCACATCGCGTTGCTGCGGGGGGCTCAGGGAAGCCCGCAGGGAGCCCCCTCCCTGCGCGGTGCTTCCCTGCACCGCCGGCACATCGCGATCATCTTTGATCGCGGTGTGCCAGGGGTTAATGTGCCGGGGGCGGTCCGTGACCGCTCCTGGCACATAGTGCCGGATGTCAGCTGCGATAAGCAGCTGACACCCGGCCGCGATCGGCCGCGCTCTCCCCGGGAGCGCGGCCGATCGGCTATGACGTACTATCCCGTCCAGGGTCAGATAAGCCCAGGGCACCTCGACGGGATAGTACGTCTAAGGTCACAGAGGGGTTAAAATAAAAAAATAAACATATACTCACCTTCTGAAGGGCTCTTGTAGTCCTGGCGCCTGTGTGCGGTGCACACGGCAGCTTTCGGTCCCAGGGTTGGTATGAGCGTAGGACCTGTGATGACGTCGCGGTCACATGACCTTGACGTCACGGCAGGTCCTTCTCACATAGCATCCTTAGCACCGGAACCTGCCGCTTGCACTGCCGAGGACAGCGCCATGTCGGAGGGTGAGAATGTTTTTTTTTTTTTTGTAACACTGGAGGAGAGAAGGTTTTTCCACCAACATAGAAGAGGATTCTTTACTGTTAGGGCAGTGAGAATCTGGAATTGCTTGCCTGAGGAGGTGGTGATGGCGAACTCAGTCGAGGGGTTCAAGAGAGGCCTGGATGTCTTCCTGGAGCAGAACAATATTGTATCATACAATTATTAGGTTCTGTAGAAGGAAGTAGATCTGGGGATTTATTATGATGGAATATAGGCTGAACTGGATGGACAACTGTCTTTTTTCGGCTTTACTAACTATGTTACTATGTTACTAGATCTTTTTACTATTGATGCTGCATATGCAGCATCAATAGTAAAAACTTGGTCACACAAAGTTAATAGCAGCGGTTACGGAGTGTGGTACCCGCGGCCCGTTACAGCTGGCATTAACCCTGTGTGAGCGGTGAGTGGAGGGGAGTATGCGGGCGCCGGGCACTGACTGCAGGGGAGTAGGGAGGGATTAATCGGACTGTGCCCATTGCTGATTGGTCGCGGCAGCCATGACAGGCAGCTGGCGAGACCAATCAGCGACGCGGGATTTCCGTGACGGAAGTTGCCGACAGACAGATGGAAGTACCCCTTAGACAATTACATAGATCAAACATTCATAGACGTTCTGCAGTCTCACACCTGGTTTTAATGCAGGAGTATTTGCTGTGTGGGCACGTGACCAATGCTGTGTGTGAGGGCTACTGGTTGCTTGCCTGACTTACTTCTGTCACTACTGAAGTGTGCCAACCCAGGGAGTCTCTCCATACACAGCACTGGTGACATGTAGAAATAGGGCACTCTCTGCTGAGGGGACATCTTTGGCAATCTGATAATATTCCTTTAAGGTTCCCATACAAAGAAAGATTAACACTGACATCCAGTTACAATAAGTGATTGGAAAATGGAATGACTGCTATTTGGCAAACTACTAAAAGCTATGCACATAAGATTGGTCATATTTTAAAAGATATAAATTACAAGGACAGAATTATCAAAACGTGTGCACAGGGAAAGCGAAGTAGTTGCCAATAGTAGCAAATAAAGTTATTTACTGGAAGAAAAAAAAAAAGAAGAGGTATGAATCCGACTGGTGGCTCCAGTGTCCCAAACACTTTCAATAAACGTTCACCCAAAATTATCAACAAAAAGGATTAGGTCTGACCCTCATCATTATAAAACGATACAATGAGCAAGTAAAACAATAGACTGCACGCTTTTCACTATGCAGAAAATGCAAGGTGGTCTCACACAGCGGAGGGGAATATTCATATTGTGTTCACTTAGGCTACTTTCACACTAGCGTCGGTACGGACCCGTCGCAGTGCGTCGGGCCAACATACCGACGCATGCTGTGAACTAAAAGCACAACGGGGGCAGTGGATGCAGTTTTACAACGCATCCGCTGCCCCATTGTAAGGTTCGGGGAAGAGTTCCGGCCGCGCATGCGCAGTCAGAAAAAGCGGACCCGACGGACAAAAAAACGTTGCAAGCAACGTTTTTTTGTCCCGACGGACTGCAAAAACACGTCGCATCCGTTGCACGACGGATGTAATGTGTGGCAATCCGTTGCAAATGAGCCTATGGAGAAAAAACGCATCCTGCAGACAACTTTGCAGGATGCGTTTTTCTTCAAAACGACGCGTTGTGACGTGCGTCGAACGACGCTAGTGTGAAAGTAGCCTTAAAGAGAACATGTCAGCCCCATTTTGTAATGTATAGACATGGCTTAATGGTGCAGTAATGCACATTACATTTATTCCTTTGGTAAAGAAAATCCGCTTTGTGGTCCTTTAACCACTATTTGAAATTTATTGCTAATTAGATTTGGGTGCACAGTGTACTCCTCCCATTTGGCACAGACATTTTTAATTAGCAGGAGACAAAGTGGGGTTTTGCCTATTTTTGCTTTCAGTTCACAGTCTGAGAACAGGTGGAGGGTGAGTTTCTCAGGTCCTTTTAGGCTAGTTTCACATTTGCGGACGAGGGCTTTGCGGAGGACTGTGTAGTTTATCTGTTAAGCCCCGCCCACTGCCACGCCTCTTCCTTCAGCTCCGCCTACGTGGGAATGCGTCCTGCGTATTTATCTTTAACATTGGGTACGCAGGCCATGCGGATGTATGCGGATGCCTCCGCATGCATCGTTTTCACGCTGCACCGACCGCAACATGTTGCATTTTGTTGTGGTCGGCACAGCGCGAAAACGACGCATGCGGAGGCTTCCGCATACATCCGCATGGCCTGCGTACCCAATGTTAAAGATTGGGTACACAGGACGCATGCCGACGTAGGCGGAGCTGAAGAGGCGCGGCAGTGGGCGGGGCTTAACAGGGGAACTACGCAGCCCTCTGCAAAGACCTCGTCCGCAAATAAGAAACTAGCCTTACTTGGTGCTGTGCCTGTGGGGTGGTGTAGCCTGGAGTCACGGGGGATCAGCCTTGCAGCATGGGTGCTATAAGGCACTAGGTTGCCAGCTCAACTTGTGCACTATTGCTGTGGCAGTGGTTGGTGCACAACGCCGCTCCTTTAAGGCTAAGAAACATTTAGGGACCACAGAGGTTCACCGTCACGTGGCAATGGGCTTCATACAGTCTAATCAGAATGTTATACTAAGAACCTCATTCAGTTTTGTACATTTTTGACTAGTGGCATTAGATTAATGTAAGAATTTTCTATATGCGGTCCATGTCATTCAATTCATTTATGGTATAAAACAGTAAATATTAAGCCTTCCAGGAGGATCTAATCTTGACTATTTTAGAAGCAAATTTCTTTGGACAGCCAGTATCTGGGATTCACTTGGCCCTGCTTCAGATGACAATTTTCAACAAGGATGACATAATACAGCTGCCTGGAGACTACACTGTTACTTGTGGTGGTGAGGTCACGCTGTGTATACGGCCACATGCAGCAGCACGTTACAGAGCAGAAATAAGAAAAAAAAAAGGTATTGCCTAAGGGTATGTGTCCACGTTCAGGATTGCAGCAGGATTTGACGCAGGTAAAATCTGCACCTGAAGTCACAGGCAGGTCACCTGCATTTTTCATGCGTTTTTGACGCGTTTTTTTCATGCGGATTTGTGTGTGTTTTTGTAAGCTCAATAAAGATATACCAAAAAAAAAAAAAGGGGGTGATGTCGTTTCTTGTCCAACCTCTTCATTTACATACTCCATTGAAGAATAATGTTTACACACACAGACAGATGATAGATAACAGATAGATCGATAGATGATAGATATGGGATAGATACATATATAGATCATAGATAATAGATCTATCGTATCTATATCTATCGTATCTATTATCTTTCTATAAATATATCTATCGATAGATATATCTGTAGATAGCTAGATAGATGATAGATAGATAATAGATAGATACGATAGATAATACCAAGCCCGATGTTTAGTATATCTATGCATCTATAGATATATGTATCTATAAATATATCTATAGATAGATTATTCATCTACTATATAATTGTCTAAGGGTCACTTCAGTCTTTATTCTGTCTGTCTGTCACGGAAATCCCAAGTCCCTGATTTCTCGCTGCAAAACAGCCACGACCAATCAGTGATGGGCACAGTCCGGCGGTGAAATGGCCGCTCCCTACTCCCTTGCAGTCAGTGCCCCCTCCAGTCAGCACTCACACAGGGTTAATGGCAGCGTTAACGGACCGCGCTATGCCGCGGTGTAATGCACTCAGTTAACGCTGCTATTAACCCTGTGTGACCAACTCTTTACTATTGATGCTGCCTATGCAGCATCAATAGTAAAAAGACCTAATGTTAAAAATAATTTTAAATAAAATCATTATATACTCACCCTCCGTCAGCCCCTGGATCCAGCCGAGGCCTTTCCCGCTCCTCGCGACGGTCCAGTGACAGGTCCATGCATTGCAGTCTCGCGAGATGATGACGTAGCTGTCTCACGACACCGCTACGTCATCATCTGGCGAGACTACAATGCACTCTTGGGACCGGAGCATCGGTAAATGCCTCGCCTGGATCATGGAGGCCGACGGAGGGTGAGTATATAACTTTTTTTTTTTATTTTTTTTTTTTAACAGGGATATGGTGTCCACATTGCTATATACTACGTGGGCTGTGTTATATACTACATCTCTGTGCTATATACTATGTGGGCTGCGCCATCTACTGCGTGGGCTGCGCTATCTACTACGTAGACTGTGGAAAGCATACGTTACTCCAAAAAAAACAAAATTTTATTAAATATATAGTTTAAAAGGCCACCAACCTGTGGCTATACCAAACACCAAAAAAAAAAAAAACACTGTGGAAAAACTAGTGTGTTTTTTTTTGGTGTTTGGCATAGCCACAGGTTGGTGGACTTTTAAACTATATATTTAATAAAATTTTGTTTTTTTTGGAGTAACGTATGCTTTCCAAGAATTTCTACTCTAAAACATATATTTAAACTTTACTAAACTACGTAGACTGTGTTATATACTACATCACTGTGCTATATACTACGTGGCTGTGCTATACACTTCGCGTCCGGCCGCGACCAATCAGCGATATTGGCGCGGTATTTAACCCCCACTCACAGCACGACATACATACATACATCTAATATATAATTGCCTAGAATACTACTTCCTGCAATTTGTGCCAACTTCCTGTCCGGAGCTAATGTCCGGAGCTAATGTCCGGAGCTAATGTCCGGAGCTAATGTCCGGAGATAAGTGACGTCAACAGTGTCCAGTGTCTGATTGGTTGCCGCCTGCTGCGAGCGACCAATCCGAAACGTGCCGTACTGTGACACACTCCGCCCGCCATTTTGGTGTGATTTTTGAATTTTTACCTCACAGCAAGTTTCTACTGCGTGGAGGCGGGCCCAGTGACGTTGCTCTTCAAGCTCCTGCCGAATTTCGTCAAAAAAATGATAATACCATTTACCAAAACTATATATATTTAGTTGTGAAGTGGTTCAGTGACATTTTCACACCAATTTTGAACTTTTGTTTGGTGTTTTCTCCATATACTGCCTATTATTTTTGTTCTTTCTTACTATTATTTATTAATTGTATTATTCTTACATTTGAATAAATAAAGTATATATGGATTCTAGACTCCTGATTCTTTAGAATCGGGCTGCCATCTAGTACATACATATTCTAGAATACCCAATGCGTTAGAATCGAGCCACCATCTAGTATATATATAATCGTCTAAGGGTCTATTTGTAACGGAAATCCCGCATCGCTGATTGGTCGCGCCAGCCGCCCGCGACCAATCAGCCATATTGCAGCGGGATTTAAACACTTCGTAAATAAACTACATAAATATTCTAGAATACTCGATGCGTTAGAATCGGGCCACCATCTAGTAGATATGTAATAGCAAGGTCGATGTTTATGAATGAACGTTTAAAGGAAAAAAAAATGGTGTGGGCTCCCGCGCAATTTTCTGCGCCATAGGGGGAAAGCCAATGGCCGGGGGACAATATTTGTAGCCTGGGATGGGGTTAATACCCATGGCCCCTCCGAGGCTATGAATATCAGCCTGCAGCTGTCTGCGTAGCCTTTACTGGCCATTAAACAAGGGGGCCCCCGCCAAAAAAAAAATGACGTGGGGTCCCCCTATAATTTATAGCCAGAAAGGCTTCGCAAACAGCTGCGGGCTGATATTCATAGACTAGAATATCCCTCCCCCCCCCCCCCCCCCGGCTACAAATACCAGCCCCTGGCCGCCAATTCCGGCACTTAGCCCCTCTCTTCCCACTCTCGTGTAGCAGTGGGATATGGGGTAATAAGGGGTTAATGTCACCTTGCTATTGTAAGGTGACATTAAGCCGGGTTAATAATGGAGAGGCATTAATAAGACGCCTATCCATTATTAATCCTAGAGTCGTGAAAGAGTTAAAAAAGAAATTAAGACAACCAGAAAAAAGTATTTTAATATTCTTACTTTAACCATACTTACCATACTCGATCACCTGCAAAAACGTAAAATAATAAACCTTATACAACGATCTCCCCTATAGAACAGTGACATCGGGTAATGTCACCGCTCTATAGGACCTCCAGTGACACACTGACAGGAGACAATAGCTCCTGCAGTGCATCACTGAGAGGTTACCTTAGTTCACTGGTCTCACTTTTTGCCATTGCTGCGTGGGAACTTTGTCACACAGCAGTGCCACAAGTGAGACTAGGGACTATTTTCTCACAGGGGCGTAGGAATACATTGTGAGGAATACACTGTGGAAGGATACCTTCCATCATTTTATTCCTGGAGCCCCTAGAGAGCGGTCGCATCAGCTGATGCTGCTGCTCTCCACGGGAGATCGTCGTGGGACACTCGTTTTAATTGGATATCTGCGGATCAGGGAGTATATTGTTTGTATATCATTTTAATATTTTTTACAGGTGACAATGGCTTCGGAGATCAAAGTGACAAGTGATGGTAGGTACTCTATGTTATATGTACTGTATGTCTATATGTATGTGTTGTATGATGTATGTCGCATGTTGTATGGTGCATGACGCATGTCGTCGCATGTCACATGTTGTCGCATGTTGTATGTAGTATGGTGTATGTTGTGTGTTGTATGTGCACACAGTGTAGACGAGTCCGGTCCTGCTACATCTGGATGCCTGACATCCAGATGTAGCAGAGCCTGTAGATGATTGCCGGAGATAACTCGCCAGCGATCACATACACTACAGCGTTCTCACAAACAGCTGATCAGCTGTTTGCGAGAACCAGACTAGTGACCGGAGAAAAGTCCCGGTCACGTGCACCGTAGTTCTCACGATAACATAAGTTATCGCGAGAACTGAAGTGGACTAGGGACTTCCGGCGGTGGGACAGGTGAGCCGGCAGACATGCGTAGTAAGCTGCGTGTACGCAGTTTCTACGTATGTGACTAATCATTAGATGCAATTTTATCGCATCTAATGATAGTCGATGATAAAATTACGGCGCGGTGACGGAGCGTCGCCGCTTTGTAAACAGACATGCTGTGTTCTGATAAGACGCGCCACATATCCGTTTATGTGGGTCTGCCGCCTGCGTGTTTTACTGCATAGTGGAGACGGGATTTCATGAAATCCCCTCCACTATGCTGTAACATCTGGACGCTGCGTTTTTGACGCTGCGGCTCTACGCAGCGTCAAACATGCAGCGTTTCCTGAATGTGGAAACATACCCTAAAGGCGTGCTCCAATCCATGTTCAGAAGAACGCCACTCCTGGAGATTAACCATACAGACGAGGCATGGTTGTGCTGCTAGTTCACCAGAGCTCTCTCCCATTACCAGCATAGGTAGCTTTTTAGCAGCAACATGGGAGAAGCTGGCCGGATCAAGCAAGCTTCTGAGTGGCGCTTGCAGGCTCAAAAGCACAAGCGTGCAAGCAGATCACACTCCTTGTAACTGGCTACTAAGATTGCAGATATGGGATTAATCTGCAGGTTAATAGCGTTTTGAGTCTGCTTGGCACCAGCACTTAGACCCTGGCTGCCGAGAGGAAATTAAATGTGTTCCTACAAGTAGCGTTATGGTTTCAGTCACAGAGGTAACAGTTAACTGCACCCCAGTATAACTGACTGTCAGCAGCTTTGCATTGGGGCCTGCTCTCAGTCAGTGCTACAGCAGCCGCCCTCTATACACAGACACCGTGAATGAAACAGGAACACTAAGGCTGTGTGCACACGTTGCGGTTTTTTTTGCGGTTTTTCCTGATAAAAACGCTATAAAACCCGCAAAAAAAAACGCAAAAAAACCGCATACAATAAGCATCCCATCATTTAGAATGAATTCCGCATGTTTTGTGCACATGATGCGCTTTTTTCCGCGAAAAAAACGCATCGCGGTAAAAAACGCAGCATGTTCATTAATTTTGCGTTTTGTTTTTTTTTGCGGATTTCCCACTACAAAATGCATTGGGAAGTGTCTGGAAAAAAACACGGCAAAAACGCGTCAAAACCGCGGCAAAATCACGGCAAAAAGGCGTGCGGTTTTATTGCGGTTTTCTTGCAGAAAATGTCCGGTTTTTCCCAGGAATTTTCTGCGAGAAATCCTGAACGTGTGCACATAGCCTAAAGGGAGGAATTAAGTTAATTTCCTTCCGGCAGTGAGGGTCTAAGTTCAGGCGCCGGGCAGGCTTAAAATGCTATCAACCAGCAGATTAACCACGTATCTATAGGTTAATAGCAATGTTTCACATGACAGGTTCCCTTTAAAATCACATTTTGAAAAATAGATTAATGTTGAACATTTTTAATTACCGTATATAAAAGGAAATTTAAAAAAAAATGTGAAGGAGTCAATGGAGACCAAAATCAGGACGATAAGCCACCATCAGAGTGTTTCTGACAGTTTGGTCAGGAACATGCACACAAGCAGCACACTGAAGGTCATTTGTAGGTCTCTGGCAGCGTTCCTCCTCTCACAAAGTAGGAGATAGGCTACGTTCACATTAGCGTTGCGCCGCTGTTGCGTCGGCGACGCAGCGGCGACGCAGCGGCGACGCGCCCCTATGTTTAACATAGGGGACGCGTGCGTTTTTTGGGTGGCGTTTTTCGCCACGTGCGTCGTTTCCGACGCTAGCGTCGGACGCAAGAAAATGCAACAAGTTGCATTTTCTGTGCGTCCGATTTTTGTCAAAAACGACGCACGCGTCGCAAAACGCGCGCGTTTTTGCGCGCGTTTGCGCGCGTTTTAACATGCGTCGCGCGTTGCGTCGCCGACGCAGGGCGGCGCAACGCTAATGTGAACGTAGCCATACTGGTCCTGCTGCTGAGTTAATATCTTTCTACAGCCCTGCACAACTATCCCTGTGTAATGCAGCCCGTGTCCTGGTATCTGTTCCATGCTCTCCACTGGTTGAAGACACTGATGACACATATGGATGCATCATCTTGGTGAAACTGACTATTATGCAGCCTGAATATACGATCTCATGTTACCAATAGTGACATAAGGACACTGGCAAAACATGAAACTAAAGAAGAATGGTCAGGAAGGATAAGGACAGCATTATTGTCTGTGGCCACCACCTACAAGACCGTTCCTGTCTAGGGGATGACTTGCTGTGGCCTCGCCAGTGCTCCTGTTACTTTCACCTGCACTAATGCAGGCGACAGATTCACAATTGCTTGAACCTCCTTACTGGACAGATTTATATCTGGAGGTCAAAGAGCTTATTCAGACACCAACAACTGAAGACTGATTCAATATGTGATTGGCGGGGGTCCGACATCAAGAAACACCACATATCAATTAGCATGGAGATAATTCATTATATTGAGCAAAGTACCGTATATAGGCTAGGGAAGAAAGTCAGTATAACCTAGTTATAGTACACTGTGTGCAGAATTATGCAAGTTGTATTTTAGAGGATTATTTCTATCATTGAACAACAACTATGTTCTCAATCAACCCAAAAGACTCAAATATCAAGGCTTAACCCCTTTACCCCCAAGGGTGGTTTGCATGTTAATGACCGGGCCAATTTTTACAATTCTGACCACTGTCCCTTTGTGAGGTTATAACTCTGGAACGCTTCAACGGATCCCAGTGATTCTGACATTGTTTTCTCGTGACATATTGTACTTCATGACAATGGTAAAAATTCTTTGATAGTACCTGCGTTTATTTGTGAAAAAAACGGAAATTTGGCGAAAATTATGAAAATTTCGCAATTTTCCAACTTTGAATTTTTATGCAATTAAATCACAGAGATATGTCACACAAAATACTTAATAAGTAACATTTCCCACATGTCTACTTTACATCAGCACAATTTTGGAACCAAAATTTTTTTTGTTAGGGAGTTATAAGGGTTAAAAGTTGACCAGCAATTTCTCATTTTTACAACACCATTTTTTTTTAGGGACCACATCTCATTTGAAGTCATTTTGAGGGGTCTATATGATAGAAAATACCCAAGTGTGACACCATTCTAAAAACTGCACCCCTCAAGGTGCTCAAAACCATATTCAAGAAGTTTATTAACCCTTCTGGTGCTTCACAGGAATTTTTTGAATGTTTAACCCCTTCATGACCCAGCCTATTTTGACCTTAAAGACCTTGCCGTTTTTTGCAATTCTGACCAGTGTCCCTTTATGAGGTAATAACTCAGGAACGCTTCAACGGATCCTAGCGGTTCTGAGATTGTTGTTTCGTGACATATTGGGCTTCATGTTAGTGGTAAAATTAGGTCAATAAATTCTGCGTTTATTTGTGATAAAAACGGAAATTTGGCGAAAATTTTGAAAATTTCGCAATTTTCACATTTTGAATTTTTATTCTGTTAAACTAGAGAGATATGTGACACAAAATAGTTAATAAATAACATTTCCCACATGTATACTTTACATCAGCACAATTTTGGAAACAAAATTTTTTTTTGTTAGGAAGTTATAAGGGTTAAAATTTCACCAGCGATTTGTCATTTTTACAACGAAATTTACAAAACCATTTTTTTTAGGGACCACCTCACATTTGAAGTCAGTTTGAGGGGTCTATATGGCTGAAAATACCCAAAAGTGACACCATTCTAAAAACTGCACCCCTCAAGGTACTCAAAACCACATTCAAGAAGTTTATTAACCCTTCAGGTGCTTCACAGCAGCAGAAGCAACATGGAAGGAAAAAATGAACATTTAACTTTTTAGTCACAAAAATTATCTTTTAGCAACAATTTTTTTATTTTCCCAATGGTAAAAGGAGAAACTGAACCACGAAAGTTGTTGTCCAATTTGTCCTGAGTACGCTGATACCTCATATGTGGGGGTAAACCACTGTTTGGGCGCACGGCAGGGCTTGGAAGGGAAGGAGCGCCATTTGACTTTTTGAATCAAAAATTGGCTCCACTCTTTAGCGGACACCATGTCACGTTTGGAGAGCCCCCGTGTGCCTAAAAATTGGAGCTCCCCCACAAGTGACCCCATTTTGGAAACTAGACGCCCCAAGGAACTTATCTAGATGCATAGTGAGCACTTTGAACCCCCAGGTGCTTCACAAATTGATCTGTAAAAATGAAAAAGTACTTTTTTTTCACAAAAAAATTCTTTTAGCCTCAATTTTTTTATTTTCACATGGGCAACAGGATAAAATGGATCCTAAAATGTGTTGGGCAATTTCTCCTGAGTACACCAATACCTCACATGTGGGGGTAAACCACTGTTTGGGCACATGGTAAGGCTCGGAAGGGAAGGAGCGCCATTTGACTTTTTGAATGAAAAATTATTTCCATCGTTAGCGGACACCATGTCGCGTTTGGATAGCTCCTGTGTGCCTAAACATTGGCGCTCCCCCACAAGTGACCCCATTTTGGAAACTAGACCCCCCAAGGAACTTATCTAGATGCATATTGAGCACTTTAAACCCTCAGGTGCTTCACAAATTGATCCGTAAAAATGAAAAAGTACTTTTTTTTCACAAAAAAAATTTTTCGCCTCAATTTTTTCATTTTCACATGGGCAGTAGGATAAAATGGATCATAAAATTTGTTGGGCAATTTCTCCCGAGTACGTCGATACCTCATATGTGGGGGTAAACCACTGTTTGGGCACTCGGCAGGGCTCGGAAGGGAAGGAGCGCCATTTGACTTTTTGAATGGAAAATTAGCTCCAATTGTTAGCGGACACCATGTGGCGTTTGGAGAGCCCCTGTGTGCCTAAACATTGGAGCTCCCCCACAAGTGACCCCATTTTGGAAACTAGACCCCCCAAGGAACTTATCTAGATGCATATTGAGCACTTTAAACCCCCAGGTGCTTCACAGAAGTTTATAACGCAGAGCCATGAAAATAAAAAATAATTTTTCTTTCCTCAAAAATGATTTTTTAGCCTGGAATTTCCTATTTTGCCAAGGATAATAGGAGAAATTGGACCCCAAATATTGTTGTCCAGTTTGTCCTGAGTACGCTGATACCCCATATGTGAGGGTAAACCACTGTTTGGGCGAACGGCAGGGCTCGGAAGGGATGGCACGCCATTTGGCTTTTTAAATGGAAAATTAGCTCCAATCATTAGCGGACACCATGTCACGTTTGGAGAGCCCCTGTGTGCCTAAACATTGGAGATCCCCCAGAAATGACACCATTTTGGAAACTAGACCCCCAAAGGAACTAATCTAGATGTGTGGTGAGGACTTTGAACCCCCAAGTGCTTCACAGAAGTTTATAACGCAGAGCCATGAAAAAAAAAAAAAAAAAAATTATTTTCTCAAAAATGATCTTTTAGCCTGCAATTTTTTATTTTCCCAAGGGTAACAGGAGAAATTTGACCCCAAAAGTTGTTGTCCAGTTTCTCCTGAGTACGCTGATACCCCATATGTGGGGGTAAACCACTGTTTGGGCACATGCCGCAGCTCGGAAGTGAAGTAGTGACGTTTTGAAATGCAGACTTTGATGGAATGCTCTCTGGGCGTCACGTTGCGTTTGCAGAGCCCCTGATGTGGCTTAACAGTAGAAACCCCCCACAAGTGACCCCATTTTGGAAACTAGACCCCGAAAGGAACTTATCTAGATGTGTGGTGAGCACTTTGAACCCCCAAGCGCTTCATGGAAGTTTATAATGCAGAGCCGTGAAAATAATAAATACGTTTTCTTTCCTCAAAAATAATTTAGCCCAGAATTTTTTAATTTTCCCAAGGGTAACAGGAGAAATTTGACCCCAATATTTGTTGTCCAGTTTCTCCTGAGTACGGTGATACCCCATATGTGGGGGTAAACTACTGTTTGGGCACATGCCGGGGCTTGGAATTGAAGGAGTGACGTTTTGAAATGCAGACTTTGATGGAATGCTCTGCGGGCGTCACGTTGCGTTTGCAGAGCCCCTGATGTGCCTAAACAGTAGAAACACCCCACAAGTGACCCCATTTTGGAAACTAGACCCCGAAAGGAACTTATCTAGATGTGTGGTGAGCACTTTGAACCCCCAAGCGCTTCATGGAAGTTTATAATGCAGAGCCGTGAAAATAATAAATACGTTTTCTTTCCTCAAAAATAATTATTTAGCCCAGAATTTTTTATTTTCCCAAGGGTTACAGGAGAAATTGGACCCCAAAAGTTGTTGTCCAGTTTCTCCTGAGTACGCTGATACCCCATGAGTGGGGGTAAACCACTGTTTGGGCACACGTCGGGGCTCAGAAGGGAAGTAGTGACTTTTGAAATGCAGACTTTGATGGAATGGTCTGCGGGTGTCACGTTGCGTTTGCAGAGCCCCTGGTGTGCCTAAACAGTAGAAACCCCCACAAGTGACCCCATTTTAGAAACTAGACCCCCCAAGGAACTTATCTAGATATGTGGTGAGCACTTTGAACCCCCAAGTGCTTCACAGACGTTTACAACGCAGAGCCGTGAAAATAAAAAAACATTTTTCTTTCCTCAAAAATTATGTTTTAGCAAGCATTTTTTTAGATTCACAAGGGTAACAGGAGAAATTGGACCCCAGTAATTGTTGCGCAGTTTGTCCTGAGTATGCTGGTACCCCATATGTGGGGGTAAACCACTGTTTGGGCACACGTCAGGGCTCGGAAGTGAGGGAGCACCATTTGACTTTTTGAATACGAGATTGGCTGGAATCAATGGTGGCGCCATGTTGCGTTTGGAGACCCCTGATGTGCCTAAACAGTGGTAACCCCTCAATTCTACCTCCAACACTAACCCCCCCACACCTCTAACCCTAATCCCAACTGTAGCCATAACCCTAATCACAACCCTAACCACAACCCTAATTCCAACCCTAACCCTAAGGCTATGTGCCCACGTTGCGGATTCGTGTGAGATATTTCCGCACCATTTTTGAAAAATCCGCGGGTAAAAGGCACTGCGTTTTACCTGCGGATTTTCCGCGGATTTCCAGTGTTTTTTGTGCGGATTTCACCTGCGGATTCCTATTGAGGAACAGGTGTAAAACGCTGCGGAATCCGCACAAAGAATTGACATGCTGCGGAAAATACAACGCAGCGTTTCCGCGCGGTATTTTCCGCACCATGGGCACAGCGGATTTGGTTTTTCATATGTTTACATGGTACTGTAAACCTGATGGAACACTGCTGCGAATCCGCAGCGGCCAATCCGCAGCCAAATCCGCACAGTGTGCACATAGCCTAATTCTAAAGGTATGTGCACACGCTGCGGAAAACACTGCGGATCCGCAGCAGTTTCCCATGAGTTTACAGTTCAATGTAAACCTACGGGAAACAAAAATCACTGTACACATGCTGCGGAAAAACTGCACGGAAACGCAGCGGTTTACATTCCGCAGCATGTCACTTCTTTGTGCGGATTCCGCAGCGGTTTTACAACTGCTCCAATAGAAAATCGCAGTTGTAAAACCGCAGTGAAATGCGCAGAAAAAAACGCGGTAAATCCGCTATAAATCCGCAGCGTTTTAGCACTGCGGATTTATCAAATCCGCAGCGGGAAAAATCCGCAGAGGAACAGAATACGTGTGCACATACCGAAACCCTAACCCTACCCCTACCCCTAACCCTATTCTAACATTAGTGGAAAAAAAAAATTTCTTTATTTTTTTATTGTCCCTACCTATGGGGGTGACAAAGGGGGGGGTCATTATTTTTTTTATTTTGATCACTGAGATAGATTATATCTCAGTGATCAAAATGCACTTTGGAACAAATCTGCCGGCTGGCAGATTCGGCGGGCGCACTGCGCATGCGCCCGCCATTTTGGAAGATGGCGGCGCCCAGGGAGAAGACGGACGGGACCCCGGCTGGATCGGTAAGTATGATGGGGTGGGGGGGATCGGAGCACGGGGGGGGAAATCGGAGCGCGGGAGGGGTGGAACGGAGCACGGGGGGCGTGGAACGGAGCACGGGGGGGCTGGAATGGAGCACGGGGGGGGTGGAACGGAGCACCGGGGGGGGGTGGATCGGAGTGCAGGGGGGGTGATTGGAGCACGGGGGGAGCGGACAAAAGCACGGGGGGGAGCGGAGCACTGGACGGAGGGGAGCCGGAGCAGAGGACCGGCCAGATCGGGGGGCTGGGGGGGCGGCACATTAGTATTTCCAGCCATGGCCGATGATATTGCAGCATCGGCCATGGCTGGATTGTAATATTTCACCCGTTATAATAGGTGAAATATTACAAATCGCTCTGATTGGCAGTTTCACTTTCAACAGCCAATCAGAGCGATCGTAGCCACGAGGGGGTGAAGCCACCCCCCCTGGGCTAAACTACCACTCCCCCTGTCCCTGCAGATCGGGTGAAATGGGAGTTAACCCTTTCACCCGGCCTGCAGGGACGCGATCTTTCCATGACGCCACATAGGCGTCATGGGTCGGATTGGCACCGACTTTCATGACGCCTACGTGGCGTCAAAGGTCGGGAAGGGGTTAAATAAAAATGAACATTTAACTTTTTTTCACAAAAAATTTAATTCAGCTCCAATTTGTTCAATTTTACCAAGGGTAACAGGAGAAAATAGACCCCAAACATTGTTGTACAATTTGTCCTGAGCACGACAATACCCCACATGTGGGGGTAAACCACTGTTTGGGCGCATGGCAGAGCACGGAAGCGAAGGAGCGCCATTTGACTTTTCAATGCAAAATTGACTGGAATTGAGATGGGACGCCATGTTTCGTTTGGAGAGCCCCTGATGTGCCTAAACATTGAAACCCCCCACAAGTGACACCATTTTGGAAAGTAGACCCCTTAAGGAACTTATCTAGATGTATGGTGAGCACTTTGACCCACCAAGTGCTTCACAGAAGTTTATAATGTAGAACCGTAAAAATAAAAAATCATATTTTTTCACAAAAATTAACTTTCGGCCCCCAATTTTTTATTTTCCCAAGGGTAAGAGAAGAAATTGGACCCCAAAAGTTGTTGTACAATTTGTCCTGAGTACGCTGATACCCCATATGTGGGGGTAAACCACTGTTTGGGCGGATGGGAGAGCTCGGAAGGGAAGGAGCGCTGTTTGACTTTTCAATGCAAAATTGACAGGAATTGAGATGGGACGCCATGTTGCGTTTGGAGAGCCACTGATGTGCCTAAACATTGAAACCCCCCACAAGTGACACCATTTTGGAAAGTAGACCCCCTAAGGAACTTATCTAGAGGTGTGGTGAGCACTTTGACCCACCAAGTGCTTCACAGAAGTTTATAATGCAGAGCCGTAAAAATAAAACAAAAAATTTTTCCCACAAAAATTATTTTTTTAGCCCCCAGTTTTGTATTTTCCCGAGGGTAACAGGAGAAAGTGGACCCCAATATTTGTTGCCCAATTTGTCCTGAGTGCGATGATACACCATATGTGGGGGGAACCACTGTTTGGGCGCATGGGAGGGTTCGGAAGGGTAGGAGTGCCATTTGAATGCAGACTTAGATGGAATGGTCTGCAGGTGTCAAATTGCGTTTGCAGAGCCCCTAAAGTACCTAAACAGTAGAAACCCCCCACAAGTGACACCATTTTGGAAAGTAGACCCCCTAAGGAACTCATCTAGATGTGTTGTGAGAGCTTTGAACCCCCAAGTGTTTCACTACAGTTTGTAACGCAGAGCCGTGAAAATTGAAAAAAAAAAATCTTTCCCCAAAAATTATTTTTTAGCCCCCAGTTTTGTATTTTTCCAAGGGTAACAGGAGAAATTGGACCCCAAAAGTTGTTGTCCAATTTGTCCTGAGTACGCTGATACCCCATATGTTGGGGTAAACCCCTGTTTGGGCACACGGGAGAGCTCGGAAGGGAAGAAGCACTGTTTTACTTTTTCAACGCAGAATTGGCTGGAATTGAGATCGGACGCCATGTCGCGTTTGGAGAGCCCCTGATGTGCCTAAACAGTGGAAACCCCCCCAATTATAACTGAAACCCAAATCCAAACACACCCCTAACCCTAATCCCAACAGTAACCCTAACCACACCTCTAACCCTGACACACACCTAACCCTAATCCCAACCCTATTCCCAACTGTAAATGTAATCTAAACCCTAACCGTAACTTTAGCCCCAACCCTAACTGTAGCCTTAACCCTAGCCCCAACCCTAACTTTAGCCCCAACCCAAACTGTAGCCCTAACCCTAGCCCTAACCATAGCCCTAACCCTAACTTTAGCCCCAACCCTAACTGTAGCCCTAACCCTAGCCCTAACCATAGCCCTAACCCTAACTTTAGCCCCAACCCTAACTGTAGCCTTAACCCTAGCCCTAACCATAGCCCTAACCCTAGCCCTAATCCTAACCCTAGCCCTAACCCTAGCCCTAACCCTAGCCCTAACCCTAGCCCTAACCCTAGCCCTAACCCTAGCCCTAACCCTAGCCCTAACCCTAGCCCTAACCCTAGCCCTATCCCTAGCCCTAACCCTAGCCCTAACCCTAGCCCAAACCCAAGCCCAAGCCCTAACCCTAGCCCTAACCCTAGCCCTAACCCTAGCCCTAACCCTAGCCCAAACCCTAGCCCAAACCCTAGCCCAAACCCTAACCCTAGCCCTAATCCTAACCCTAGCCCTAATCCTAACCCTAGCCCTAATCCTAACCCTAGCCCTAATCCTAACCCTAGCCCTAGCCCAAACCCTAGCCCAAACCCTAGCCCTAGCCCAAACCCTAACCCTAGCCCTAACCCTAGCCCTAACCCTAGCCCTAGCCCTAACCCTAGCCCTAACCCTAGCCCTAACCCTAGCCCTAACCCTAGCCCTAACCCTAGCCCTAACCCTAGCCCTAACCCTAGCCCTAACCCTAGCCCTAATGGGAAAATGGAAATAAATACATTTTTTTAATTTTTCCCTAACTAAGGGGGTGATGAAGGGGGGTTTGATTTACTTTTATAGCGGGTTTTTTAGCGGATTTTTATGATTGGCAGCCGTCACACACTGAAAGACGCTTTTTATTGCAAAAAATATTTTTTGCGTTACCACATTTTGAGAGCTATAATTTTTCCATATTTTGGTTCACAGAGTCATGTGAGGTCTTGTTTTTTGCGGGATGAGTTGACGTTTTTATTGGTAACATTTTCGGGCACGTTACATTTTTTGATCGCTTTTTATTCCGATTTTTGCAAGGCAGAATGACCAAAAACCAGCTATTCATGAATTTCTTTTGGGGGAGGCGTTTATACCGTTCCACGTTTTGTAAAATTGATGAAGCAGTTTTATTCTTCGGGTCAGTACGATTACAACGATACCTCATTTATATCATTTTTTTATGTTTTGGCGCTTTTATACGATAAAAACTATTTTATAGAAAAAATAATTATTTTTGCATCGCTTTATTCTCAGGACTATAACTTTTTTTTTTTTTGCTGATGATGCTGTATGGCGGCTCGTTTTTTGCGGGACAAGATGACGCTTTCAGCGGTATCATGGTTATTTATATCTGTCTTTTTGATCGCGTGTTATTCCACTTTTTGTTCGGCGGTATGATAATAAAGCGTTGTTTTTTGCCTCTTTTTTTCTTACGGTGTTTACTGAAGGGGTTAACTAGTGGGCCAGTTTTATAGGTCGGGCCGTTACGGACGCGGCGATACTAAATATGTGTACTTTTATTGTTTTGTTTTTTATTTAGATAAAGAAATGTATTTAGGGGAATAATATTTTTTTTTTTTTCATTATTTAGGAATATTTTATTTTTATTTTTTTATTATTATTTTTTTTTTTTTTTTTTTTTTTTTACACATTTTGAAAAAATTTTTTTTACTTTTTTACATTGTCCCGGGGGGGACATCACAGATCAGTGATCTGACAGTGTGCACAGCACTCTGTCAGATCCCTGATCTGACATGCAGCGCTGCAGCCTTCACAGTGCCTGCTCTGAGCAGGCTCTGTGAAGCCACCTCCCTCCCTGCAGGACCCGGATCCGCGGCCATCTTGGATCCGGGGCTGGGGGAAGCAGGGAGGGAGGTGAGACCCTCGCAGCAACGCGATCACATCGCGTTGCTGCGGGGGGCTCAGGGAAGCCCGCAGGGAGCCCCCTCCCTGCGGGAAGCTTCCCTATACCGCCGGCACATCGCGATCATCTTTGATCGCGGTGTGCCAGGGGTTAATGTGCCGGGGGCGGTCCGTGACCGCTCCATAGTGCCGGATGTCAGCTGCGATAAACAGCTGACACCCGGCCGCGATCGGCGGCGCTCCCCCGTGAGCGCCGCCGATCGCGCTGGACGTACTATCCTGTCCATGGTCATGGGGGCCCACCCCACCTCGACGGGATAGTACGTCCCATGTCAGAAAGGGGTTAATATTTTTGGAAGTTGGAGTGTTTTTTTTTTTTTTAGATTTGGCTATCTTAGGAGGATATCTGTTTGTGCAGGTAACTATTACTGTGCAGAATTATCAGGCAACTTCACACAATGATTTCGGTAATGATATCGTTGCAACGTCACGCTTTTTGTGACATAGCAACGATCCCGCTAACGATCTCGTTGTGTGTGACAGCGACCAACGATCAGGCCCCTGCTGGAAGATCGTTGGTCGTTGGGGAATGATCAGGACCTTTTTTTGGTCGCTGATCACCCGCTGTCATCGCTGGATCGGCGTGTGTGACGCCGATCCAGCGATGTGTTCACTTGTAACCAGGGTAAATATCGGGTTACTAAGCGCAGGGCCGTGCTTAGTAACCCAATATTTACCCTGGTTACCATTGTAAAAGTTAAAAAAAAAAAAAAAAAAAAAAAAACCAGTACATACTCACATTCCAATGTCTGTCACGTCCCCCGCCGTCAGCTTCCCTGCACTGACTGTCAGCGCCAGCCGTAAAGCAGAGCACAGCGGTGACGTCACCGCTGTGTTCTCCTTTACGGCCGGCGCTGATACAGTCAGTGCGGGAAGCTGACGGCGGGGGACGTGACAGACATTGGAATGTGAGTATGTAGTGTTTTTTTTTTTTTTTTTTTAACCTTTACAATGGTAACCAGGGTAAATATCGGGTTACTAAGCGCGGCCCTGCACTTAGTAACTCGATGTTTACCCTGGTTACCCGGGGACTTCGGCACCGTTGAAGACAGTTTCAACGATGCCAAAGTCTTTCCCCTGATCATTGGTCGCTGGAGAGAGCTGTCTGTGTGACAGCTCCCCAGCGACCACACAACGACTTACCAACGATCACAGCCAGGTCGTATCGCTGGTCGTGATCGTTGGCAAGTCGTTTAGTGTAACGGTACCTTTAGTACAAACCAAATATATGCCCATCTCACTTGTTTATTTTCACCAGGTAAACCAATATAACTGCACAAAATTTAGAAATAAACATTTCTGACATGCAAAAACAAAACCCCCAAAAATTAGTGACCAATATAGTCACCTTTTTTTAGGATGACACTGTACAGCCTTCCATCCATAGATTCTGTCAGTTGCTTGATCTGTTTACGATCCACATAGCGTGCAGCAGCCACCACAGCCTCCCAGACACTGTTCTGAGAGGTGTACTTTTTTTCCCTCCCTGCAGATCTCACATTTTATGAGGGTCCCCAGGTTCTCTATGGGGTTCAGATCAGGTGAACAAGGGGGCCACGTCATTATTTTTTCTTCTTTGAGACCTTTACTGACCAGCTACACTGTGGAGTAGATGGAGGCATGTCCTGCATGAAAATCATGTTTTTCTTGAACGATACCGACTTCTTCCTGTACCACTGCTTGAAGAAGTTGTCTCCCAGAAACTGGCAGTAGTTCTGGGAGTTGAGCTTCACTCCATCCTCAACCTGAAAAGGTCCCACAAGTTCATCTTTGATGATACCAGCCCATACCAGTACCCCACCACCACCTTGCTGGCGTCTGAGTCGGAGTGGAGCTCTCTGCCTTTTACTGATCCAGCTTCTGGCCCATCAAGAGTCACTCATTTCATCAGTCCATAAAATCTTTGAAAAGTCAGTCTTAAGATATTTCTTGGCCCAGTCATGACGTTTTATCTTATGTTTCTTGTCACAGGTAAGAGTTGATTTGCATAGCTCCGCCTACTGCAAAGAATTCTGGGTAAACCTGCTATTCTTTGTATTATGCTGCTTGCAAGTACTTTCCGTTTCAGGAAAGCATCCACTATGTTGTCACAGGTGGTCATTTTTCAGCCTTCCTTACCTTGGCCATGTCCCTGAGTATCGCACACCTTGTGCTTTTTGTTCCTCCAGTAACGTTGCAGCTCTGAAATATGGCAAAACTGGTGGCAATCTTGGCAGCTTCACGCTTGATTTTCCTCAATTCATGGGCAGTTATTTTGCGCCTTTTTTGCCCAACACGCTTCTTGCGACCCTGTTGGTTATTTGCCATGAAACGCTTGATTGTTCGGTGGTCACGCTTCAAAAGTTTGGCAATTTCA
Organism: Ranitomeya imitator; assembly: GCF_032444005.1. Lineage (NCBI taxonomy): Eukaryota > Metazoa > Chordata > Amphibia > Anura > Dendrobatidae > Ranitomeya > Ranitomeya imitator. The sequence continues at coordinate 130,465,097 of NC_091286.1, forward strand.
AGACTGCTGCATCCCTCTGCAAGACATCTCACAATTTTGGACTTTTCAGAGCCCGTCAAATCTCTCTTCTGACCCATTTTGCCAAAGGAAAGGAAGTTGCCTAATAATTAAGCACACCTTATACAGGGTTTTGATGTCAGACAACACCCCTCCTCATTATAGAGATGCACATCACCTGATTTACTTAATTGGTAGTTGGCTCTCAAGCCTGAACAGCTTGGAGTAGGACAACATGTATAAAATGTATCATGTGAACCAAATACAACTTGCCTAATAATTCTGCACACAGTGTAGATTATCCATGTATAACCCCCCCTGGAGATCTGTAGAGTTCAGTCGCACTAAATGATTGACTGCCTTCCCTATTGGAGCGGTTAATCAGTAATCGGACTGACTCCAAGACTGAGCATAGAGCAGAAGCTTATCAGAGTGACTAGACCTTATCTGCTAAGATTTTTGGTGTATAGGATGCTGACAGCACACACAAGATAAAAGGTTCATGGTGAATTCAGAAAAGGTGCTGAAGAATATCAGTATAGATTTGACAAATTACATTAAAATACAAAAATCAGCAGTGACTTAGGGTACCGTCACACAGTGAAATTTTGATCGCTACGACGGCACGATTCGTGACGTTCGAGCGATATATCTGTGACGTTCGAGCGATATCGCAATGTCTGACACGCTCCTGCGATCAGGGACCCCGCTGAGAATCGTACGTCGTAGCAGATCGTTTGAAACTTTCTTTCGTCGTCTAGTGTCCCGCTGTGGCGGCATGATCGCATGGTGTAACATATATCGTATACGATGTGCGCATACTAACCAACGGCTTCTACATTGCACATACGTCAAGAAATTATCGCTCCAGCGTCGTACATTGCAAAGTGTGACAGCAGTCTACGACGCTGGAGCGATATTGTTACGACGCTGGAGCGTCACGGATCGTACCGTTGTAGCGATCAAAATTTCACTGTGTGACGGTACCCTTACACAAGGTGTGTTTTCTAACCAACAGCTTACTCACAACCTATTGTGCAAGGGCACACATCCAGAATAGCCCTTTCATGGGAATCAGTTAGCAGATTTTTGCTATGCAATCTGACAGCAGCATGATGTGGGGGCTAATAGCGCGATTCCAGTGATGTCACATTGGGCTGCTTGCTGTCATTTTGATACAGAGATTTCTCCGCTACAGATCTAACAGTGCTTAGAATACTAAGCCCTGTATCACCCAACTTCCATTTACAGCTTTCTGTGTATACTGCGCTTAAGGTACCTTCACACTAAACGATATCGCTAGCGATCCGTGACGTTGCAGCGTCCTCGCTATCGATATCGTTCAGTTTGACATGCAGCAGCGATCAAAATCCTGCTGTGATGTCGTTGGTCGGGGCTAGAGGGCCAGAACTTTCTTTGGTCGCTGGCTCTCCCGCTGACATCGCTGAATCGGTGTGTGACACCGATTCAGCGATGTCTTCGCTGGTAACCAGAGTAAACATCGGGTTACTAAGCGCAGGGCTGCGCTTAGTAACCCGATGTTTACTCTGGATACCATCCTAAAAGTAAAAAAAACCAAACGCTTCATACTTACCTTCGGCTGTCTGTCCCCGGCGCTGTGCTTTCCTGCACTCACTGTGAGCACAGTGGCCAGAAAGCAGAGCGGTGACGTAACCGCTCTGCTTTCCGGCCGCTGTGCTCACAGCCAGTACAGAGAAGCAGAGCGCCGAGGGACAGACAGCGGAAGGTAAGTATGAAGCGTTTGGTTTTTTTTACTTTTAGGATGGTATCCAGCGGCCCTGCGCTTAGTAACCCGATGTTTACCCTGGTTACCGGCATCGTTGGTCGCTGGAGAGCGGTGACAGCTCTCCAGCGACCAAACAGCGACGCTGCAGCAATCCGGATCGTTGTCTGGATCGCTGCAGCGTCGTTTAGTGTGAAGGTACCTTTAGGCAGAAAGCTGCTAATCAGTTGTGGCAGCGGGATTACACAGAGCAGTTAACTAGGAGGAACAAGATATCTAGACCTTAAGGTACCTTCACACTCAGCGACGCTGCAGCGATACCGACAACGATGTCGATCGCTACAGCGTCGCTGTTTGGTCGCTGGAGAGCTGTCACACAGACAGCTCTCCAGCGACCAACGATCCCAGCGGCCGGAAAGCAGAGCGGTGACGTCACCGCTGTGCTTTCCGGCTGACCGACGCTCACAGCCAGTGCAAGAGGAGTGCAGAGAAGCTGAGCGCCGGGGACAGACAGCGGTAGGTAAGTATGTAGTGTTTGTTTTTTTTACTTTTACGCTGGTAACCAGGGTAAACATCGGGTTACTAAGCGCGGCCCTGCACTTAGTAACTCGATGTTTACCCTGGTTACAAGTGAAGACATCGCTGGATCGGTGTCACACACGCCGTTCCAGCGATGTCTGCAGGGAGTCCAGCGACAAAATAAAGTTCTGGACTTTCCTCAGCGACCAACGATCTCCCAGCAGGGGCCTGATCGTTGGTCGCTGTCACACAGAACGATTTCCTTAACGATATCATTGCAACGTCACAAAACGCAACGATATCGTTATGTGTGAAGGTACCTTTAAATGATGATGATCTGGTGATAAAACACTGATTTAAAAAAAAAAAAAAATAGTAAATGACATCACTAGACTCCATCCCTATATTATATGGCTTTCAAATTACATAAAACATGCTGACAGATTCCCTTTTAGGTAAATTTACATGAGCAGCTCTACGATCACAACATTCAATTTTTGGCATGTCAATATCATGATCAAAAGTGGTGCTGGTTCTTGGAAATAGAAAGTTGTAGAGAACAGTCCTTTAATTCCTATGAAGCCCATTTAAGCATTGACAAATAATACCATATCTTCAGTAAGGCCACAGAAAAGCAATCCTCATTTTTGTTTAGAACTAGAATACATAGTGCTGAACTAGCATATAGTGATTACTAGATCAGAGACTATTGAGAAAAAGAATCCACATAATAGGGAATAAAAGGAAAAATGGGATCAATCTTTCTAAATTCTTGCAACGCATATTTGCACATACATGCAGATTTCAGGCCAACACTGGTGCACTTTTATACGATATTTAACACTGTACGTTGAAATCTTCCTTCTGTTTTGTTGCCATGAATTTCCTGACAGGCAGCGCTGTGCTGTCATCATCTTCTGAATTAATTATGATCTCAAAGGGGGGAGAAAACCCTATAAAAATAAAAATGATCCGCTTCCCTGACATGAAAAAGCCAACGATGCAGAATTCTACAAGCTCGATTTACAATCAGTGTGTGCACCATCTGCTGAAATATCCATCATATGCAAATACCAGGAGGGTGGCATAGCAAGGCTGGCACATCGGGCACAGAATTCAACAGGAAACTCTGCAAGAGAGAGAAAGCAACCTGGAATATGTGCCACATGATGCAGATCGACAGGGTGCCCTACTGGGGTAGATTTTGGAGATATGTAAAACTGCGACACTCAGGTAGTGACAAAGCATATACCAAAGCAAGGACTATTGAGAGTTCCCATTGGATAGCTAGAAAATATACTGCTAAACTGAGTGGCATTTCTGGCGTGACTCAGGGGAGATGAGGACATTTGAGAATTTACAACCAAGGACATAGCCGATTCTGGATCACTTAAAACAACATTCTTCTAGACTTTGGACAGCGCTAAGACTACCTGGATTAGGATCTCTGCACAAAGCAGTAATACAGCACCACACGTTTGAATGGGTTGTACCAAAGAAATCAGGAAAGTCTTAGACTATGGGCACACAGGTATTCTGGGACTTTTGCAGAAACTCTACAAATCCTAACTCCAAATCTCAAAACTCTTCAAAATCGTGAAAAATCATAGAAAAGACTGTCTGCACATAACCATACGCAATCTTGCTATCGGAAAGGCTTTTTTAATTACCTAGTAGGGCAATCCCTTCTCAGTCGTGATACTTAATACAGTAAACCTGTTCCACACTTATGTCCGCATTCACAGGGTCACCGGGTACCGTGAATTCACACTGTCTGCAGTGCATATTGGAGCATACGGTGGTCTGACGTCCATAGGCTCCTATGTTAAAAACCTACAGTACATTGTGTGCAATACTATTTTGGGAATGCCTATTCTAACCAGATTTATAGTGAATACATTCTTAATTAGGCTTTCGCTTTTTTTTTTTTCTGGTAGATGAAAAAAAGGGCTGATTGTCATCAGTGTGCTGGATCAGCTTTATTGGTGTTTGCTCCATTTTTCCATCAGTGAGGTCCTTTTTCACATGGGCCTGCTTGTGACAGAACGGTGGCCAGAAATCTGCTATACATTAGAAAATTAAAAATCTCATTCTTGAGAGTGGAAAGAATTTTTAATAATTGGGTAAATTGCAATGTTCCTTGTTTTACAAGCACTTTTCAATTTTACAAAATTATGAACTTGACATTACTCCTTTAAGATGCAGTATAACACTAAAGAAACAGTCTTGGCTGCAAGCAGTTACCAAAGCAGGCAAACCATCACTATCTAGCTGTGATTCTACCATATTACCAATGATGAGTGAACGTGATCAGAAGTGTTATCTGAGCATGCTTGGGTGCTGAGTGACTTAAGCGTGCTCTAATATGTTCAAGTCCCCGGCGCTGCATGTCTCGCAGCTGGTAGGCAATTCCTGCATGAGTAGCGGCTGTGTAACAGGCAGACAATCCTTACATCCATTGTGAGGGATCACACTGACTACTTTTGGCTCTGTGATATTTATTTTATACATTTACTATAAAGAATAATGTTACACTATTCTGACTGTCAATGGGCAATAGAAAACTAGGTGTGAATAAAACATTTAACCAATGATGCAACCTGACATTGTCGGACGGGTTATAGTTATCCTACATTGGCACATCTGTGAGAGTGTCACCACCCAAGAGAAACTAACCCATTTTTCTCTTAGGTGTCACCTCAACACAGTTTCTTCTATTTATTTTTTTCTAGAGCAGGTAAACTGAACTTTTTTTTTTTTTTATTCCTTGACTCTTAACAAATCATCAGTTATAAACCGATGAAACTCTGATGGAACTCTGTAGGATAAAGCAGGTGTTACAGTGCCGATATACAGCCAATGTTTGACACATGCTGCATGTGGTTCGGGTAGCATGTATCCGCAGTCAGGTTGCCTAGAAGTGTCAGGGACCTTAATGGCAGAGTCTGATCCGCAAAACAGATGAGATTGGACCTGCTCTGAGCCCCACGGACAGGATTTTAAAACGGATATGTAAATAGCTCAATGAAACTCTAAGGGTCAGTGCGCTATAAGAGAAAAACAGGAGAGATAGTTGATAGATGGATCTCCAAAATCCTATCAGAATATCTAATAGTAATAATAATATTATCAATACCTCCATTTAGAAATGTAGTATAGTTCATCTGGTTAGCTATGTCACTCACTTCATGTGCAGGGCTTGGCAAGTAGCTTAGCTATCCATGATTACACAAACCACCACCAGTGACAGCTGTTAGTGGTCATAACCATGGATGTCCAAGCTACTGTAATGCCTGCACATGGAGTAAGTGACATAGGTAATCAGAAGAACCATAGTACATTTCTAATTAGATTTACCGGTATTTGCTAATATCATTATACCTATGAGATATCTTGATAAGATTTTGCAGATGTCAATTTTAGTAATGCTGTGAAGTGCATAAAAGGCATCAGAACTAACTATACCAAGCAAGGCCGCATCTAAATGTGAACATGACAATTCAAAACGCAGAAAGTAAAACCGTTGAGGTAGAAGGATCATTTACACAGCCAAGGGAAGACTGCCAGCACTGAACCAGAACTCTTCCAGTAAATGGACAGCGAGGCTCCGAGTTCTCCGCAGTGATTTTATGACCTATTTGGACACAGTCATCGATATGCAACAATACATAAAGACATTATTCTGAACAAACTTGTATAACACCATGAGCAGTAGTCAAAAGGACCAAGCCCTCTGCAGACCTATGAATATGCATCTTAGATTTCAACGCTGGATATCAACACGTGCCAGACACACCGTACCCAAACACGTACCCAAACGCTCCTCCTCACCAGAAACCCATGTACCATTATAGTGACTCCAAGCATCACGTCTTCACACCTTAACTGTATGCTCACACAGATTTATTTTTGGTTCATGTGCACACTGGACCCCACACATACAGAATATAGATCAATATGCTAGAGCACAAGCTATTTTTCACAGAGATCTCAAGTCCCCATAAGAAAAAAAAATGACAGCATGCGTTGTGCATGTAAATAGTAGGCAGCTCATGTACCCGCTCACTTCGAGGACGAGCACAGGGAGCTGCAACAGACAGTCACATTGAGAATTTGTGGAGATGGTCGGTCTGCAAAAAATCAAAACTCACCTGAGCTCAACCTAACTTAAAGGGATGACAATGACCGCGGATTTTCCATCCATATTGTCAGACGGAAAGAAAACCCATAACAGAGTACAATAGGGGCAAAGTAAATACCATCTGAACAGCTCAACAGCACAAACTTTCAGTGCAGAAATTGACTTGTGGTGCTGAGATTTAACTCTGCAGGACTTGGATTTATGCAGTAGCTTAGAGTATTGTTCTAGATAAATCTGCAAGTCCATAAATGCTTAAAAGGAGTTATCCACTTCCGGACAACCCAAGCTTAATCTGTTCAGGAACCATAGAAAATAAAAACACTACAGTTGCATTCCAGCAATGTCGGCACTGCTGTTCCCGAAGAGTGAAGCGACATTGTTGTGTCATGTGACCACTGCAGCCAATCTGAGCTCTGAGTTATGGGAAATTAGCAGTTAGTGCCTGCGATGGTGTAGGATGGGCTGCACGCTGTAGACATTAGACACCAGCTCCAGTAGCTCTTACTATAACATGTAAATGATGAAGAACTTAAATATCAATGGAAAACGAGTCCAAAAGTTTGTTACAAAGGGAAAATACCTATATGCAGCGGCTAACTACTTCACTGCACATCATCAACTACTATCCCAGAAGTGCACATGTATTCATGCAGACTGGAGAGGATTCCTGCAGAATAGGACCCGATTACCGTTACTCTTGGGGCATAAAGAATTTACAGATAGCGGGAGAACAAAGGCCTTAAAGGTTTAACCTCTGGAAATTGGTCTGGATATTTACCTGCATCAATGATCTCTGAAAATTGATATTACATTTCGGCTGATTGAGCCAATTCAGGCCAGGTGGGTAGAAGGTGCCCCACACAAATAATATCCCTTTACCTGAGACACCATCAATAACAATGTTTATTCTTTAACTACCACTGCCTGGAGATATACCATCACATAATGGAAACAGTATATGCTGCTCTTTCAGTACTCACAACAGTATACACAGCCCCCGCTGTCGGTGCACATGACGGTATACAGTATACATAGCCCCCGCTGTCGGTGCACATGACAGTATACACAGCCCCTGCTGTCGGTGCACATGACAGTATACAGTATACACAGCCCCCGCTGTCGGTGCACATGACAGTATACAGTATATACAGCCCCCGCCGTCGGTGCACATGACAGTATACAGTATACACAGCCCCGCTGTAGGTGCACATGACAGTATACAGTATACACAGCCGCGCTGTCGGTGCACAGACAGTATACACAGCCCCCGCTGTCGGTGCACAGACAGTATACACAGCCCCTGCTGTCGGTGCACAGACAGTATACAGTATACACAGCCCCTGCTGTCGGTGCACAGACAGTATACAGTATACACAGCCCCCGCTGTCGGTGCACATGACGGTATACAGTATACACAGCCCCCGCTGTCGGTGCACATGACAGTATACAGTATACACAGCCCCCGCTGTCGGTGCACATGACAGTATACAGTATACACAGCCCCTGCTGTCGGTGCACATGACAGTATACAGTATACACAGCCCCGCTGTCGCTGCACATGACGGTATACAGTATACACAGCCCCCGCTGTCGGTGCACATGACAGTATACAGTATACACAGCCCCCGCTGTCGGTGCACATGACAGTATACAGTATACACAGCCCCTGCTGTCGGTGCACATGACAGTATACACAGCCCCCGCTGTCGCTGCACATGACGGTATACAGTATACACAGCCCCGCTGTAGGTGCACATGACAGTATACAGTATACACAGCCCCTGCTGTCGGTGCACATGACAGTATACACAGCCCCCGCTGTCGGTGCACATGACAGTATACAGTATACACAGCCCCGCTGTCGCTGCACATGACGGTATACAGTATACACAGCCCCGCTGTAGGTGCACATGACAGTATACAGTATACACAGCCCCTGCTGTCGGTGCACATGACAGTATACACAGCCCCTGCTGTCGGTGCACATGACAGTATACACAGCCCCCGCTGTCGGTGCACATGACAGTATACAGTATCAGTATACACAGCCCTGCTGTCGGTGCACATGATAGTATACAGCATACACAACCCTGCTGTCGGTGCACATGACAGTATACACAGCCCCTGCTGTAGGTGCACATGACAGTATACACAGCCCCCGCTGTCGGTGCACATCACAGTATACACAGCCCCTGCTGTAGGTGCACATGACAGTATAGAGTATACACAGCCCCCGCTGTCGGTGCACATCACAGTATACAGTATACACAGCCCTGCTGTCGGTGCACATGACAGTATACAGTATACACAGCCCCCGCTGTCGGTGCACATCACAGTATACAGTATACACAGCCCTGCTGTCGGTGCACAGACAGTATACACCGCTCCCGCTGTCAGTGCACATGACAGTATACAGTATACACAGCCCCCGCTGTCGGTGCACATCACAGTATACACAGCCCCGGATGTCGGTGCACATCACAGTACAGTATACACAGCCCTGCCGTCGGTGCACAGACAGTATACAGTATACACAGCCCCCGCCGCCGGTGCACAGACAGTATACAGTATACACAGCCCCCGCTGTCGGTGCACAGACAGTATACAGTATACACAGCCCCCGCCGTCGGTGCACAGACAGTATACACAGCCCCCGCCGCCGGTGCACAGACAGTATACAGTATACACAGCCCCCGCTGTCGGTGCACAGACCGTATACACAGCCCCCGCTGTCGGTGCACAGACAGTATACAGTATACACAGCCCCCGCCGCCGGTGCACAGACAGTATACAGTATACACAGCCCCCACTGTCGGTGCACAGACAGTATACAGTATACACAGCCCCCGCTGTCGGTGCACAGACAGTATACAGTATACACAGCCCCCGCTGTCGGTGCACAGACAGTATACAGTATACACAGCCCCCGCCGCCGGTGCACTTGACAGTATACACAGCCCCCACTGTCGGTGCACAGACAGTATACAGTATACACAGCCCCCGCTGTCGGTGCACAGACAGTATACAGTATACACAGCCCCCGCTGTCGGTGCACAGACAGTATACAGTATACACAGCCCCCGCCGCCGGTGCACTTGACAGTATACACAGCCCCTGCTGTCGGTGCACAGACAGTATACACAGCCCCTGCTGTCGGTGCACATGACAGTATACAGTATACACAGCCCCCGCTGTCGGTGCACAGACAGTATACAGTATACACAGCCCCCGCCGCCGGTGCACATGACAGTATACACAGCCCCTGCTGTCGGTGCACAGACAGTATACAGTATACACAGCCCCTGCTGTCGGTGCACATGACAGTATACAGTATACACAGCCCCTGCTGTCGGTGCACAGACAGTATACACAGCCCCCGCTGTCGGTGCAAAGACAGTATACACAGCCCCCGCCGCCGGTGCAAAGACAGTATACAGTATACACAGCCCCTGCTGTCGGTGCACAGACAGTATACAGTATACACAGCCCCGCTGTCGGTGCACAGACAGTATACAGTATACACAGCCCCCGCCGTCGGTGCACAGACAGTATACAGTATACACAGCCCCGCTGTCGGTGCACAGACAGTATACTATACAGTATACACAGCCCCCGCTGTCGGTGCACAGACAGTATACAGTATATACAGCCCCCGCCGTCGGTGCACAGACAGTATACAGTATATACAGCCCCAGCTGTCGGTGCACAGACAGTATACAGTATACACAGCCCCCGCTGTCGGTGCACAGACAGTATACAGTATACACAGCCCTGCTGTCGGTGCACAGACAGTATACAGTATACACAGCCCCCGCTGTCGGTGCACAGACAGTATATACAGCCCCAGCTGTCGGTGCACAGACAGTATACACAGCCCCTGCTGTCGGTGCACAGACAGTATACAGTATGCACAGCCCCCGCCGTCGGTGCACAGACAGTATACAGTATGCACAGCCCCCGCCGTCGGTGCACAGACAGTATACAGTATACACAGCCCCCGCTGTCGGTGCACAGACAGTATACACAGCCCCCGCTGTCGGTGCACAGACAGTATACAGTATATACAGCCCCAGCTGTCGGTGCACAGACAGTATACAGTATGCACAGCCCCCGCCGTCGGTGCACAGACAGTATACAGTATATACAGCCCCCGCTGTCGGTGCACAGACAGTATACAGTATATACAGCCCCGCTGTCGGTGCACAGACAGTATACAGTATATACAGCTCCCGCTGTCGGTGCACAGACAGTATACAGTATACACAGCCCCCGCCGTCGGTGCACAGACAGTATACACAGCCCCCGCCGCCGGTGCACAGACAGTATACAGTATACACAGCCCCCGCTGTCGGTGCACAGACCGTATACACAGCCCCCGCTGTCGGTGCACAGACAGTATACAGTATACACAGCCCCCGCTGTCGGTGCACAGACAGTATACACAGCCCCCGCTGTCGGTGCACAGACAGTATACAGTATATACAGCCCCAGCTGTCGGTGCACAGACAGTATACAGTATGCACAGCCCCCGCCGTCGGTGCACAGACAGTATACAGTATATACAGCCCCCGCTGTCGGTGCACAGACAGTATACAGTATATACAGCCCCGCTGTCGGTGCACAGACAGTATACAGTATATACAGCCCCGCTGTCGGTGCACAGACAGTATACAGTATATACAGCCCCGCTGTCGGTGCACAGACAGTATATACAGCCCCGCTGTCGGTGCACAGACAGTATACAGTATATACAGCCCCGCTGTCGGTGCACAGACAGTATACAGTATATACAGCCCCAGCTGTCGGTGCACAGACAGTATACAGTATATACAGCCCCGCTGTCGGTGCACAGACAGTATACAGTATATACAGCCCCCGCTGTCGGTGCACAGACAGTATACAGTATGCACAGCCCCCGCTGTCGGTGCACAGACAGTATACAGTATATACAGCCCCAGCTGTCGGTGCACAGACAGTATGCACAGCCCCCGCTGTCGGTGCACAGACAGTATACACAGCCCCCGCCGTCGGTGCACAGACAGTATACAGTATGCACAGCCCCCGCCGTCGGTGCACAGACAGTATACAGTATATACAGCCCCAGCTGTCAGTGCACAGACAGTATACAGTATGCACAGCCCCCGCCGTCGGTGCACAGACAGTATACAGTATATACAGCCCCAGCTGTCGGTGCACAGACAGTATACAGTATATACAGCCCCAGCTGTCGGTGCACAGACAGTATACAGTATATACAGCCCCCGCTGTCGGTGCACAGACAGTATACAGTATATACAGCCCCCGCTGTCGGTGCACAGACAGTATACACAGCCCCCGCTGTCGGTGCACAGACAGTATACAGTATATACAGCCCCAGCTGTCGGTGCACAGACAGTATGCACAGCCCCCGCTGTCGGTGCACAGACAGTATACAGTATGCACAGCCCCCGCCGTCGGTGCACAGACAGTATACAGTATATACAGCCCCAGCTGTCGGTGCACAGACAGTATACAGTATGCACAGCCCCGCTGTCGGTGCACAGACAGTATACAGTATACACAGCCCCAGCTGTCGGTGCATAGACAGTATACAGTATGCACAGCCCCCGCTGTCGGTGCACAGACAGTATATACAGCCCCAGCTGTCGGTGCACAGACAGTATACAGTATGCACAGCCCCGCTGTCGGTGCACAGACAGCATACAGTATATACAGCCCCCGCTGTCGGTGCACAGACAGTATACAGTATATACAGCCCCGCTGTCGGTGCACAGACAGTATACAGTATACACAGCCCCAGCTGTCGGTGCACAGACAGTATACAGTATACACAGCCCCCGCTGTCGGTGCATAGACAGTATACAGTATACACAGCCCTGCTGTCGGTGCATAGACAGTATACAGTATGCACAGCCCCGCTGTCGGTGCACAGACAGTATGCACAGCCCCCGCTGTCGGTGCACAGACAGTATACAGTATGCACAGCCCCGCTGTCGGTGCACAGACAGTATACAGTATATACAGCCCCGCTGTCGGTGCACAGACAGTATACAGTATATACAGCCCCAGCTGTCGGTGCACAGACAGTATACAGTATATACAGCCCCGCTGTCGGTGCACAGACAGTATACAGTATGCACAGCCCCCGCTGTCGGTGCACAGACAGTATGCACAGCCCCCGCTGTCGGTGCACAGACAGTATACAGTATGCACAGCCCCGCTGTCGGTGCACAGACAGTATGCACAGCCCCCGCTGTCGGTGCACAGACAGTATACAGTATGCACAGCCCCGCTGTCGGTGCACAGACAGTATACAGTATGCACAGCCCCGCTGTCGGTGCACAGACAGTATACAGTATATACAGCCCCCGCTGTCGGTGCACAGACAGTATACAGTATGCACAGCCCCGCTGTCGGTGCACAGACAGTATGCACAGCCCCCGCTGTCGGTGCACAGACAGTATACAGTATGCACAGCCCCGCTGTCGGTGCACAGACAGTATACAGTATGCACAGCCCCGCTGTCGGTGCACAGACAGTATACAGTATGCACAGCCCCCGCTGTCGGTGCACAGACAGTATACAGTATGCACAGCCCCGCTGTCGGTGCACAGACAGTATACAGTATGCACAGCCCCGCTGTCGGTGCATAGACAGTATACAGTATATACAGCCCCGCTGTCGGTGCACAGACAGTATACAGTATATACAGCCCCAGCTGTCGGTGCACAGACAGTATACAGTATAAACAGCCCCAGCTGTCGGTGCACAGACAGTATACAGTATGCACAGCCCCCGCTGTCGGTGCACAGACAGTATACAGTATGCACAGCCCCGCTGTCGGTGCACAGACAGTATACAGTATGCACAGCCCCCGCCGCCGGTGCACACGTGTGTAGTGACAGGTCCCGGTGATTACCTGCAGCTCGGCCCGCTCCACCTCCCATTGCGCTCTCTCCACCTCGAAGCGGGCCCACTCGTGCTGTAAGAAGTGCAGGATGCCCGGGATGCTGTACTGGGCCCTGCCTGCCGTCCCGGTGCCGCCTCCTCCTGCACCGCCAGCAACCGAATCACCAGCCCCGGCCTCAAATCCTTTGCCGGCTCCCGCAGACCCCGCACCGGCCGCGGACAGCAACGAATTGTTATTGTTGTTGAAGAAAACGCCGGGCCCCGCCTGCTCGTCCATGGCCGCCCTCGCAGCAGGGGCCGCGGTTACCACCGAGTGGCCGCCACCGAGCCCGAGAGAGAAGAATGAGGAGCCGAGAGGAGGGACCGGCGCTCACACAGGCGCTAACACTGCGACTCCGCAATGGCCGCGTAGCGTCACATAGGTCCCGTCCACCGCCGCGCTGCACCCCACAGCCCGGGCTCCGCTGCCGCCCACACTCGAAGGAAGAGAAGCTGCTGCCTGGGCGGGTCTCCTGCCTCTCTGACAGCGGCGCCGTGACGTCACGTACGGCACAAGGCGTAAGGTTCGGCACCGCCCTGACCGCCGCTTCTTCCTAGTTAGTTTTTTTTTTGTTTAATGTAACTTTATTAACAAGTTTAATAATTTACATTCGCGCACTGCAGAGGTCTAAGGCCGTGTTCACACTGAGCCCCCGTTCATTGTTTGCGTCTATATGTGGCTTATCCTCTGAGTTTTGCACCACATTCTGTCTTTTTTCCTCACCATCTTTGATTATTCAGATTTTTTAGACAAATTCATGAAATGTAAGGTTTCTGGACGTGTTTCAACGTTTTTACTTTTTAAAGGATTTGCGACTTTTCTTCCTAATAAGAAGTGGCCAAAACTGTTCAAAGACTAAAAAAAAAAAAAAAAAAAGTGCTTTTTGAAGAATGTGCAAAAAATGTCAACAAATTCCACAAGGTGAGAAAACAAAGTGACTTCAGTAAATCACAAATGATGAATCTGGTCCTGGGAAGCAAAGGAAACGCCAGGCTCCTCAGGATGTGGAAGTTTCGCTCCCGTTAAAGCCGCCTTGATTCGTTAATGCGCCGCTCCGTCGTTATTTTTTATTGTACCGCTGCTTTATCTGCAGTCCCCTGCCCCCGTCTCATACTCGCCTGCCGTCGCCGTCATCCTCTTCCAGCGTCGCTCCTGTCAGTCTCCGGCGAAAAGTGACCTGTCAGCAGCTCCAGTGTTTGCTGGCCGGAGGTCACGTTTCAGTACAAGTCTATGAGAGCTTCATTCTGGCCTCGTTCCGGGCTCTCATAGACTTGCACTGAGAGCTTCAAAAAATAGCAAATAGTCGACAGCACATCAGACACATAGATGCAAGTCCTAGTTCCACTGGACCCCCATGGTCCATGCTTGAAAAAGACCCTTGTGGTTGAGACGTTGCACGTGGCAAATAAAGAAATTTGGTTTGGATATTTCCCCTGGATTGGATGCTGTCCTTCATTGCTTTTTTGGTTTGCGCTGAGAGCTTGTCAGAAGCCGCACTCACAAGATGGCGCCGCGGACCCCAGCGGTGCCGAAAAACGGGGAAGATGGCAAAGGGTGAGTATATGACTGGGGCTTGGGGACTTACCGGTGACCTCAAGCCCATGGTTTAGTAATGGAGAAGCGTCTATAAGACACCTATCCATTACTAATCCTATAGTTGTATGGCAAATAAAGACACAGCCAGAATAAAGTCTTTTATTTGAAATGAAAACAAAACACAGTTTTCCATTTTTATTATTACTCCTAATTCCCCGAAGCCCTCAATCTCCTGTAATAAAAGGAAAATAATAAAACAACATTATACCATACCTGTCCGTCGTTGTGTCCCACGCCGCAATCCATGTATGGGGGATATACAGTTTTCAACTTGGACAGTGCCAAGATGCGACCGTCCCAGCTGAAAACCACTGGTGAATGAGCTGCTTGGGATAGAGGTTACCTCTGGTCACTGAGCTCCTTTCCCAGCCAGGCTGAGCTGCGGTGACTTCTGTGAGATCCCCGCTAGCACCTTGAGCCCTGAGCGCTCACTGTGCTAGCGGGGATCTGATCACAGTTCAGCCCGGCTGCTACTCCGATGCCTCCACCCTGTGTTCGAGTCATTGCACTGGTTGCCCATCCAATACTTTGTCCAATATAAACTTATTACTGTCACCCACAAAGTTCTCCATAGTTCTGCATCGCCCTACATCTCCTCCCTCATCGCTGACTATCACCCTACCCGTGTCCTCCATTTTGCTAATAACCTAAAACTAACATCTTCAATAACCCAAATTTCTTCGATATGACTTGCGTTTCTAAAAAAAATGGAAATTTGGCAAAAATGTAGACAATTTAGCAATTTTCAAACTTTTAATTTTCTTGCCCTTAACTTAGAGTGGGGTGTCACTCAAAATAGTTAATAAATAACATCTCCCAAATGTCTACTTTACATCAGCACAATTTTAGAAGCATCATTTGTTTTTGTTAGGATGTTATAAGGGTTACAATTTGACTAGCAATTTCTCATTTTTCAAACAAAATTTATAAAACCATTTTTTAAGGGACCACCTCACATTTGACGAGAGTTTGGGGGTCAATATTATAGAAAATACTGAAAAATGACAGCATTCTAAGAACTACACCCCTCAAGGTGTGCAAAATCACATTCAAGAAGTTTACTAACCCTCCAGGTGCTTCACGAGAACTAAAGCAATGTGGAAGGAAAAAATGAACATTTTACTTTTATCACAAAAAATTTACTTTGGAACCAATTTTTTTTCTTTCACAAGGGTATCAGGAGAAAATGGATCACAAAATGTGTTGTACAATTTCTCCTGAGTACGCTGATACCCCATAAGTGGGGAAAAGCCACTGTTTGGGCAAAAGAGGCTGGAATCAATGGTGGGCACCATGTCGCGTTTGGAGACCCCCTGATGTACCAAAAACAGTGCAACCCTCGCAATTCTAACTCTAACCCCAACACACCCCTAACCCTAATCCCGACCATAGCCCTAACCACAACCCTAACACACTCCTAACCCTAATCCCACCCAAAACCATAACCCTAACCACAACCCTAACCCCAACACAAACCTAACCCCAACCATAAACCTAGCCCCAATCCTAACACCAACCCTAGCCCAGCCCTAACCCTAGCCCAAACCCTAGCCCAACCCTAAACCTAGCCCCAACCCTAGCCCATCCCTAACCCTAGCCCCAACCCTAACCTTAGCCCCAATATTAACCCTAGCCCAACCCAAAGCCTAGCCCAACTGTAACCCTAGCCCAACCCTAACCCAAGCGCCAACCCTAGCCCAACCCTAACTGTATTGGAAAAATGGAAATAAATATATTTTTCTTATTTTTACGTAACTAAAAAAGGGGGGATTGATTTACTTTTTTTTTATTTTGATCACTGTGATAGACCCTATCACAGTGATCAAAATGAACCAATAGGAAAAATTTCCTATTGTTGCTGGGTGTCGGACGGCAGATCTCGGCAGGCGCACTGTGCATGCACCCACCATTTTCTCCCGGAAGAAAATGTCGGCGGCCCAGAGGACATTACGGGGGGGATGCAGGGACTCCGGACGTACCGGGGAGGACCAGGGGATCCTATTGATCTCTTCTCTGATGTGCTATCACATCAGAGGAGAGGAAAATAAAATTGACTTTTTTTGCCGTCGCCGTTATATCGTTAATAACGGTCAATGCAACACTGGGATCAGTAAAAACTGACCCGAATCATGTTCTCTGAAGACTCAGCTACCCCCAGTGGGCGAGACCCTGGAGAAATCCTGACTCTGGGGGGGGCGTTATACAGTTATTCCACAGCACCATTAAAAAGCGGCTCTGTGGTTTAAGTACAGTGGGGCAAAAAAGTATTTAGTCAGTCAGCAATAGTGCAAGTTCCACCACTTAAAAAGATGAGAGGCGTCTGTAATTTACATCATAGGTAGACCTCAACTATGGGAGACAAACTGAGAAAAAAAAATCCAGAAAACCACATTGTCTGTTTTTTTAACATTTTATTTGCATATTATGGTGGAAAATAAGTATTTGGTCAGAAACAAAATTTCATCTCAATACTTTGTAATATATCCTTTGTTGGCAATGACAGAGGTCAAACGTTTTCTGTAAGTCTTCACAAGGTTGCCACACACTGTTGTTGGTATGTTGGCCCATTCCTCCATGCAGATCTCCTCTAGAGCAGTGATGTTTTTGGCTTTTCGCTTGACAACATGGACTTTCAACTCCCTCCAAAGGTTTTCTATAGGGTTGAGATCTGGAGACTGGCTAGGCCACTCCAGGACCTTGAAATGCTTCTTACGAAGCCACTCCTTCGTTGCCCTGGCAGTGTGCTTTGGATAATTGTCATGTTGAAAGACCCAGCCACGTTTCATCTTCAATGCCCTTGCTGATGGAAGGAGGTTTGCACTCAAAATCTCACGATACATGGCCCCATTCATTCTTTCATGTACCCGGATCAGTCGTCCTGGCCCCTTTGCAGAAAAACAGCCCCAAAGCATGATGTTTCCACCACCATGCTTTACAGTAGGTATGGTGTTTGATGGATGCAACTCAGTATTCTTTTTCCTCTAAACACGACAAGTTGTGTTTCTACCAAACAGTTCCAGTTTGGTTTCATCAGACCATAGGACATTCTCCCAAAACTCCTCTGGATCATCCAAATGCTCTCTAGCAAACTTCAGACGGGCCCGGACATGTACTGGCTTAAGTAGTGGGACACGTCTGGCACTGCAGGATCTGAGTCCATGGTGGCATAGTGTGTTAGCTATGGTAGGCCTTGTTACATTGGTCCCAGCTCTCTGCAGTTCATTCACTAGGTCCCCCCGCGTGGTTCTAGGATTTTTGCTCACCGTTCTTGTGATCATTCTGACCCCACGGGGTGGGATTTTGCGTGGAGCCCCAGATCGAGTGAGATTATCAGTGGTCTTGTATGTCTTCCATTTTCTAATTATTGCTCCCACTGTTGATTTCTTCACTCCAAGCTGGTTGGCTATTTCAGATTCAGTCTTCCCAGCCTGGTGCAGGGCTACAATTTTGTTTCTGGTGTCCTTTGACAGCTCTTTGGTCTTCACCATAGTGGAGTTTGGAGTCAGAATGTTTGAGGGTGTGCACAGGTGTCTTTTTATACTGATAACAAGTTTAAACAGGTGCCATTACTACAGGTAATGAGTGGAGGAAAGAGGAGACTCATAAAGAAGAAGTTACAGGTCTGTGAGAGCCAGAAATCTTGATTGTTTGTTTCTGACCAAATACTTATTTTCCACCATAATATGCAAAAAAAATGATAAAAAAACAGACAATGTGATTTTCTGGATTTTTTTTCTCAGTTTGTCTCCCATAGTGGAGGTGTACCTATGATGTAAATTACAGACGCCTCTCATCTTTTTAAGTGGTGGAACTTGCACTATTGCTGACTGACTAAATACTTTTTTGCCCCACTGTATCCTAACTGCCACTGTTAAAAGGCGTATCTGCGGTCGTTAAGGGGTTAAAACATACTCACTTTGTCATCAGTAGACATCACTCTTACATGCCATGGCCGGAACGTGTTTAAAAATTAACATAACATTTAATCTACAACAAATATAGGATGAATACATACCATAATCTAAGACACTCCTCCTACATTTCCACATCTTTGGGTCCTTGACTGTTAGCCCAGGTCACACTGCCCCCAAAAGTACATCAAAAGTAGAGATGTTCATCCATCAGTAGTTATAAAACTGTGCATGCGCCCGCCATTTTCTTCCTGGAAGAAGACGGCCAGGGGACAGGGGGATGCAGGAGAGTCCAGGGACACCGGAGGTACCAGAGCGGGGGCTCGGGGGACCCCATTTCAATCTCCTCTGATTTGTTACATCATATCAGAGGAGAGAGAAATTAAATGGGAAATCTGACCTTTTTTGCAGTCACCATTATTCCGTGAATAACGGTCATCGCAACACTGGGGTCAGTAAAAACCGACCCGAATCATGCTCTCTGTGGTCTCAGCCAAGACCCCGGAGAATTTCTGACGCTGGGGGATGCTATAATCTTATTTCCCAGCACCGCTGAGGAATAAGTACCCTTAACTGCCACCATTAGCCCCTTTCTGACCTTTGACGTACTATTCCGTCGAGGTGACCAGGGCCTATCTGACCCTCGACGGGATAGTACCTCATAGCGATCGGCCGAGCTCACGGGGGGAGCTCGGCCGATCACGGCCGGGTGTCAGCTGCCTATCACAGCTGACATCCGGCACTATGTGCCAGGAGCGGTCACGGACCGCCCCCGGCACATTAACCCCGGAACACCGCGATCAAACCTGATCGCGGTGTGCCGGCGGTATAGGGAAGCATCGCGCAGGGAGCAGGCGCTTGGTAAGCCTGCAGTGCTGTAAGTTAGATTGCTGATCTGACAGAGTGCTGTGCAAACTGTCAGATCAGCGATCTGTGATGTCCCCCCCTGGGACAAAGTAAAAAAGTTAATAAAAAAAAATTTCCACATGTGTTAAAAAAAAAAAAAATTCCTAAATAAAGAAAAAAAAATATTATTCCCATAAATACAGTTCTTTATCTAAATTAAAAAAACAAACAATAAAAGTACACATATTTAGTATCGCCGCGTCCGTAAGACCCAACCTATAAAACTGTCCCACTAGTTAACCCCTTCAGTAAACACCGTAAGAAAAAAAAACGAGGCAAAAAACAACGCTTTATTATCATACTGCCGAACAAAAAGTGGAATAACACGCGATCAAAGAGACAGATATAAATAACAATGGTACCGCTGAAAACGTCATCTTGTCCCGCAAAAAACGAGCCACGATACAGTATCATCAACAAAAAAATAAAAAAGTTATAGTCCTCAGAATAAAGCGATGCAAAAATAATTATTTTTTCTATAAAACAGTTTTTATCGTATAAAAGCGCCAAAACATAAAAAAATCATATAAATGAGGTATCGCTGTAAACGTACTGACCCGAAGATTAAAACTGCTTTATCAATTTTACCAAACTTGGAACGGTATAAACGCCTTCCCCCAAAGAAATTCATGAATAGCTGGTTTTTGGTCATTCTGCCTCACAAAAATCGGAATAAAAAGCGATCAAAAAATGTCACGTGCCTGAAAATGTTACCAATAAAAACGGCAACTCGTCCCGCAAGAAACCAGACCTCACATGACTCTGTGGACTCAAATATGGAAAAATTATAGCTCTCAAAATGTGGTAATGCAAAAAATATTTTTTGCAATAAAAAGCGTCTTTCAGTGTGTGACGGATGCCAATCATAAAAATCCGCTTAAAAACCCGCTATAAAAGTAAATCAAACCCCCCTCCATCATCCCCTTAGTTAGGGAAAAATTAAAAAAATTATTTATTTCCATTTTCCCATTAGGGTTAGGGTTAGGCCTAGGGTTAGGGTTAGGGCTAGGGGTAGGGTTAGAGTTAGGGTTAGGGCTAGGGTTAGGGCTAGGGTTAGGGCTAGGGTTAGGGTTGGGGCTAGGGTTAAGGCTACAGTTGGGGCTAATGTTAGGGTTAGGGTTGGGGCTAAAGTTAGGGTTTGGATTACATTTACGGTTGGGAATAGGGTTGGGATTAGGGTTAGGGGTGTGTCTGGGTTAGAGGTGTGGTTAGGGTTACCGTTGGGATTAGGGTTGGGGGTGTGTTTGGATTAGGGTTTCAGTTATAATTGGAGGGTTTCCACTGTTTAGGCACACCAGGGGCTCTTCAAACGCGACATGGCGTCCGATCTCAATTCCAGCCAATTCTGCGTTGAAAAAGTAAAACAGTGCTGCTTCCCTTCTGAGCTCTCCCGTTTGCCCAAACAGAGGTTTACCCCAACATATGATGTATCAGCATACTCAGGACAAATTCGACAACAACTTTTTGAGTCCAATTTCTCCTGTTACCCTTGGGAAAATACAAATCTGGGGGCTAAAAAATAATTTTTGTGGGAAAAAAAAAGATTTTCTATTTTCACGGCTCTGCGTTATAAATTGTAGTGAAACACTTGGGGGTTCAAAGTTCTCACAACACATCTAGATAAGTTCCTTGGGGTGTCTAGTTTCCAATATGGGGTCACTTGTGGGGGGTTTCTACTGTTTAGGTACATTAGACGATCTGCAAACGCAATGTGACGCCTGCAGACCATGCCATCTAAGTCTGCATTCCAAATGATGCTCCTTCCCTTCCGAGCTCTGCCATGCGCTCAAACGGTAGTTTCCTCCCACATATTGGGTATCAGCGTACTCAGGACAAATTGGACAACAAATTTTGGGGTCCAGTTTCTCCTGTTATCATCGGGAAAATACAAAACTGGGGGCTAAAAAATAATTTTTGTGGGAAAAATGTTTTGTTTTATTTTTACGGCTCTGCATTATAAACTTCTGTGAAGCCCTTGGTGGGTGAAAGATCTCACCACACATCCAGATAAGTTCCTTAGGGGGTCTACTTTCCAAAATAGTGTCACTTGTGGGGGGTTTCAATGTTTAGGCACATCAGTGGCTCTCCAAATGCAACATGGCGTCCCATCTCAATTCCTGTTAATTTTGCATTGAAAAGTCAAACGGCGCTCCTTCCCTTCCGAGCTCTCCCATGCGCCCAAACAGTGGTTTATCCCCACATATGGGGTATCAGCGTACTCAGGACAAATTGTACAACAACTTTTGGGGTCCAATTTCTTTTCTTACCCTTGGGAAAATAAAAAATTGGGGCAAAAAATAATTTTTGTGAAAAATATAATTTTTTATTTTTACGGTTCTGCATTATAAACTTCTGTGAAGCACTTGGCGGTTCAAAGTGCTCACCACACCTCTAGATAAGTTCCTTAGGGGGTCTAATTTCCAAAATGGTGTCACTTGTGGGGGGTTTCAATATTTAGGCACATCAGTGGCTCTCCAAACACAACATGGCGTCCCATCTCAATTCCTATCAATTTTGCATTGAAAAGTCAAACAGCGCTCCTTCCCTTCCGAGCTCTCCCATGCGCCCAAACAGTGGTTTACCCCCACATGTGGGGTATCAGTGTACTCAGGACAAATTGTACAAGAATGTTTGGGGTCTAGTTTCTTCTCTTACCCTTGGGAAAATAAAAAATTGGGGGCAAAAAATAATTTTTGTGAAAAAATATGATTTGTTATTTTTACGGTTCGGCATTATAAACTTCTGTGAAGCACTTGGTGGGTCAAAGTGCTCACCACACCTCTAGATAAGTTCCTTAGGGGGTCTACTTTCCAAAATGGTGTCACTTTTGGGAGGTTTCAATGTTTAGGCACATCAGTGGCTCTCCAAACGCAGCATGGCGTCCCATCTCAATTCCTGTCAATTTTGCATTGAAAAGTCAAATTGCCCTCCTTCGCTTCCGAGCTCTGTCATACACCCAAACAGTGGTTTACCCCCACATATGGGGTATCAGCGTACTCAGGACAAATTGTTCAACAACTTTTGTGGTCCATTTTCTCTTGTTACCCTTGGTAAAATAAAAAAAATTGGAGCTGAAGTAATTTTTTTGAAAAAAAAAAGTTAAATGTTCATTTTTATTTAAACATTCCAAAAATTCCTGTGAAACACCTGAAGGGTTAATAAACTTCTTGAATGTGGTTTTGAGCACCTTGATGGGTGCATGTTGTGAATTCTGTTGTCAAGCTCCCTCCTGTGGTCATGAATGGTACTTCGGCTGGTTCTGTCCATGGGCTTCCTCTGGTGGCTGTGAGTGGAGCTGCTGCTTCTGAGTTTCCTTCCACAGGTGACGAGGTTAATTCGTTAGGTGGCTGCTCTATTTAACTCCACTTAGATCATTGCTCCATGCCACCTGTCAATGTTCCAGTATTGGTCTAGTTCACTCCTGGATCGTTCTTGTGACCTGTCTTCCCAGCAGAAGCTAAGTTCCTGCTTGTTTTTCTTTAGTTTGCTATTTTTCTGTCCAGCTTGCTATTTTGATTTTTGTCTTGCTTGCTGGAAGCTCTGGGACGCAGAGGGAGCGCCTCCGCACCGTGAGTCGATGCGGAGGGTCTTTTGCGCCTTCTGCGTGGTCTTTTTGTAGTTTTTTGTGATGACCGCAAAGTTACCTTTCCTATCCTCAGTCTGTTCAGTAAGTCGGGCCTCACTTTGCTAAATCTATTTCATCTCTGTGTTTGTATTTTCATCTTTACTCACAGTCATATGTGGGTGGCTGCCTTTTCCTTTGGGGAATTTCTCTGAGGCAAGGTAAGCTTTATTTTTCTATCTTCAGGGCTAGCTAGTTCCTTAGGCTGTGCCGAGTTGCATAGGGAGCGTTAGGCGCAATCCACGGCTATTTCTAGTGTGTGTGATAGGATTAGGGATTGCGGTCAGCAGAGTTCCCACGTCCCAGAGCTCGTCCTTTATTATCAGTAACTATCAGGTCATTAATAATTATTTAGTCTAGAAAAAAGACGACTGAGGGGCGATCTAATAACCATGTATAAGTATATAAGGGGACAATACAAATATCTCGCTGAGGATCTGTTTATACCAAGGAAGGTGACGGGCACAAGGGGGCATTCTTTGCGTCTGGAGGAGAGAAGGTTTTTCCACCAACATAGAAGAGGATTCTTTACTGTTAGGGCAGTGAGAATCTGGAATTGCTTGCCTGAGGAGGTGGTGATGGCGAACTCAGTCGAGGGGTTCAAGAGAGGCCTGGATGTCTTCCTGGAGCAGAACAATATTGTATCATACAATTATTAGGTTCTGTAGAAGGACGTAGATCTGGGGATTTATTATGATGGAATATAGGCTGAACTGGATGGACAAATGTCTTTTTTCGGCCTTACTAACTATGTTACTATGTTAATAATAATCTTTATTTTTATATAGCGCTAACATATTCCACAGCGCTTTACAGTTTGCACACATTATCATCACTGTCCCCAATGGGGCTCACAATCTAGAAACCCTATCAGTATGTCTTTGGAATGTGGGAGGAAACCGGAGTGCCCAGAGGAAACCCACACAAACACGGAGAGAACATACAAACTCTTTGCAGATGTTGTCCTGGGTGGGATTAGAACCCAGGGTCCCAGCGCTGCAAGGCTGCAGTGCTAACCACTGCGCCACCGTGCCACCGGTCATTCCGTGTCCTCTTAACCACCAGGT
The DNA here is from genome assembly GCF_032444005.1 of Ranitomeya imitator. NCBI lineage: Eukaryota > Metazoa > Chordata > Amphibia > Anura > Dendrobatidae > Ranitomeya > Ranitomeya imitator. Next base: position 130,489,549 of record NC_091286.1, read on the forward strand.
CCATTATTGTCCTGACCACCAGGTCATAACAGTACAGGTGGCCCAAAGTACTAATGCATCTCAATAGAGGGATAAGAGAAGTTCTGAGACCATTTTTTTTTCTTTGCAGTGTGTTTTGTCTCTCTTTTCCCCTTTACCTCTTGGTGGTTCAGCACACAGGTGTAAACATGGACATTCAAGGTCTGTCCTCTTGGATGGATAATCTCACTACAAGGGTACAAAACATTCAAGATTTTGTGGTTCAGAATCCGATGTCAGAGCCTAGGATTCCAATTCCTGATTTGTTTTTTGGTGATAGATCTAAGTTCTTGAATTTCAAAAATAATTGTAAATTGTTTCTTGCATTGAAACCTCGCTCCTCAGGTGACCCTGTTCAACAAGTAAAGATCATTATTTCTTTGTTACGTGGTGACCCTCAAGACTGGGCATTTTCCCTTGCGCCAGGAGATCCGGCATTGCGTGATGTTGATGCGTTTTTCCTGGCGCTTGGATTTCTTTATGACGAACCTAATTCAGTGGATCAGGCAGAGAAAATCTTGCTGGCTCTGTGTCGGGGTCAGGATGAAGCGGAGATATATTGTCAGAAGTTTAGAAAGTGGTCTGTGCTCACTCAGTGGAATGAATGTGCCCTGGCAGCAATCTTCAGAAAGGGTCTCTCTGAAGCCCTTAAGGATGTCATGGTGGGATTTCCCATGCCTGCTGTTCTGAATGAGTCTATGTCTTTGGCCATTCAGATCGATCGACGCTTGCGTGAGCGTAAAGCTGTGCACCATTTGGCGGTACTATCTGAGCATGGGCCTGAGCCTATGCAATGTGATAGGACTTTGACCAGAGCTGAACGGCAAGAACACAGACGTCGGAATGGGCTATGTTTTTACTGTGGTGATTCCACTCATGTTATCTCCGATTGCCCTAAGCGCACTAAGCGGTTCGCTAGGTCTGCCACCATTGGTACGGTACAGTCTAAATTTCTATGGTCCGTTACTCTGATTTGCTCTTTGTCATCCTATTCTGTTATGGCATTTGTGGATTCAGGCGCTGCCCTGAATTTGATGGACTTGAAGTATGCTAGGCGCTGTGGTTTTTTTCTTGGAGCCCTTGCAGTATCCTATTCCATTGAGAGGAATTGATGCTACGCCTTTGGCCAAGAATAAGCCTCAGTACTGGACCCAATTGACCATGTGCATGGCTCCTGCACATCAGGAGGATATCCGCTTTCTGGTGTTGCATAATCTGCATGATGTGGTCGTTTTGGGGTTGCCATGGCTACAGGTTCATAATCCAGTATTGGACTGGAAATCTATGTCTGTGTCCAGCTTGGGTTGCCAGGGGGTACATGGTGATGTTCCATTTTTGTCTATTTCGTCTTCCACTCCTTCTGAAGTTCCAGAGTTTTTGTCGGATTATCGGGATGTATTTGATGAGCCCAAAACCAGTGCCCTACGTCCTCATAGGGATTGCGATTGTGCAATTAATTTGATTCCTGGTAGTAAGTTTCCTAAGGGCCGATTGTTCAATTTATCTGTGCCAGAACACGCCGCTATGCGGAGTTATATAAAGGAATCCTTGGAGAAAGGCCATATTCGCCCGTCGTCATCACCGTTAGGAGCAGGGTTCTTTTTTGTGGCCAAGAAGGATGGTTCTTTGAGACCTTGTATTGATTACCGCCTTCTTAATAAAATTACAGTAAAATTTCAGTATCCTTTGCCGTTGCTGTCTGATTTGTTTGCTCGTATTAAAGGGGCTAGTTGGTTCACCAAGATAGATCTTCGAGGGGCGTATAATCTTGTGCGTATTAAACAAGGTGATGAATGGAAAACAGCATTTAATACGCCCGAGGGCCATTTTGAGTACCTGGTTATGCCATTCGGGCTTTCCAATGCTCCATCAGTATTTCAGTCCTTTATGCATGACATCTTCCGAGAGTACCTGGATAAATTCCTGATTGTGTATTTGGATGATATTTTGGTCTTTTCGGATGATTGGGAGTCTCATGTGAAGCAGGTCAGAATGGTGTTCCAGGTCCTTCGTGCAAATTCCTTGTTTGTGAAGGGGTCAAAGTGTCTCTTTGGAGTTCAGAAGGTTTCATTTTTGGGGTTCATTTTTTTCCCTTCTACTATCGAGATGGACCCTGTTAAGGTTCAGGCCATTTACGATTGGACTCAGCCGACATCTGTGAAGAGCCTGCAAAAGTTCCTGTGCTTTGCTAATTTTTATCGGCGCTTCATCGCTAATTTTTCTAGTGTTGCTAAACCGTTGACTGATTTGACCAAGAAGGGTGCTGATGTGGTCAATTGGTCTTCTGCAGCTGTAGAGGCTTTTCAGGAGTTGAAGCGTCCTTTTTCTTCTGCCCCTGTGTTGTTCCAGCCAGATGTTTCACTCCCGTTTCAGGTTGAGGTTGATGCTTCTGAGATTGGAGCAGGGGCTGTTTTGTCGCAAAGAAGTTCTGATGGCTCGGTGATGAAGCCATGTGCTTTCTTTTCTAGAAAGTTTTCGCCTGCTGAGCGTAATTATGATGTTGGTAATCGAGAGTTGTTGGCCATGAAGTGGGCATTCGAGGAGTGGCGTCATTGGCTTGAAGGAGCCAAGCATCGCGTGGTGGTCTTGACAGATCACAAGAATTTGACTTATTTTGAGTCTGCCAAATGGTTGAATCCGAGACAGGCTCGATGGTCGTTATTTTTCTCCCGTTTTGATTTTGTGGTTTCGTACCTTCCGGGCTCTAAGAATGTGAAGGCTGATGCACTGTCAAGGAGTTTTGTGCCTGACTCTCCGGGTGTTCCTGAGCCGGCGGGTATTCTCAAAGAGGGGGTAATTTTGTCTGCCATCTCCCCTGATTTGCGGTGGGTGCTGCAAAAATTTCAGGCTGATAGACCTGACCGTTGCCCAGCGGAGAAACTGTTTGTCCCTGATAGATGGACTAGTAGAGTTATCTCTGAGATTCATTGTTCAGTGTTGGCTGGGCATCCTGGAATCTTGGGTACCAGAGATTTGGTGGCTAGATCCTTTTGGTGGCCGTCTTTGTCACGGGATGTGCGTTCTTTTGTGCAGTCCTGTGGGACTTGTGCTCGGGCTAAGCCCTGCTGTTCTCGTGCCAGTGGGTTGCTTTTGCCCTTGCTGGTCCCGAAGAGGCCCTGGACGCATATTTCTATGGATTTTATTTCGGATCTCCCCGTCTCTCAAAAGATGTCGGTCATTTGGGTGGTTTGTGATCGCTTTTCTAAGATGGTCCATTTGGTACCTTTGTCTAAATTGCCTTCCTCCTCTGATTTGGTGCCATTATTTTTCCAGCATGTGGTTCGTTTACATGGTATTCCGGAGAACATCGTTTCGGACAGAGGTTCCCAGTTTGTTTCGAGGTTTTGGCGATCCTTTTGTGCTAGGATGGGCATTGATTTGTCTTTTTCCTCGGCTTTCCATCCTCAGACAAATGGCCAAACCGAACGAACTAATCAAACTTTGGAAACATATCTGAGATGCTTTGTTTCTGCTGATCAGGATGATTGGGTGTCCTTTTTGCCGTTGGCTGAGTTCGCCCTTAATAATCGGGCCAGCTCGGCTACTTTGGTTTTGCCGTTTTTCTGCAATTCTGGTTTCCATCCTCGTTTCTCTTCAGGGCAGGTTGAGTCTTCGGACTGTCCTGGTGTAGATACTGTGGTGGATAGGTTGCAGCAGATTTGGACTCATGTGGTGGACAATTTGACATTGTCCCAGGAGAAGGCTCAACGTTTCGCTAACCGCCGGCACTGTGTGGGTCCCCGACTTCGTGTTGGGGATTTGGTTTGGTTGTCGTCTCGTTATGTTCCAATGAAGGTTTCCTCTCCTAAGTTTAAGCCTCGTTTCATTGGTCCGTATAAGATTTCTGAGGTTATCAATCCTGTGTCATTTCGTTTGGCCCTTTCTGCTTCTTTTGCCATCCATAATGTGTTCCATAGGTCGTTATTGTGGAGATATGTGGCGCCTGTGGTTCCATCCGTTGATCCTCCTGCCCCGGTGTTGGTTGAGGGGGAGTTGGAGTATGTGGTGGAGAAGATTTTGGATTCTCGTATTTCGAGACGGAAACTCCAGTACCTGGTCAAGTGGAAGAGTTATGGTCAGGAAGATAATTCCTGGGTTTTTGCCTCTGATGTTCATGCTGCCGATCTGGTTCGTGCCTTTCATTTGGCTCATCCTGGTCGGCCTGGGGGCTCTGGTAAGGGTTCGGTGACCCCTCCTCAAGGGGGGGGGGGTACTGTTGTGAATTCTGTTGTCGGGCTCCCTCCTGTGGTCATGAATGGTACTTCAGCTGGTTCTGTCCATGGACTTCCTCTGGTGGGTGTTTCTGAGTTTCCTTCCACAGGTGACGAGGTTAATTCGTTAGCTGGCTGCTCTATTTAACTCCACTTATATCTTTGCTCCATGCCACCTGTCAATGTTCCAGTATTGGTCTAGTTCACTCCTGGATCGTTCTTGTGACCTGTCTTCCCAGCAGAAGCTAAGTTCCTGCTTGTATTTTCTTTGGTTTGCTATTTTTCTGTCCAGCTTGCTATTTTTATTTTTGTCTTGCTTGCTGGAAGCTCTGGGACGCAGAGGGAGCGCCTCCGCACCGTGAGTCGGTGCGGAGGGTCTTTTTGCGCCCTCTGCGTGGTCTTTTTGTAGGTTTTTGTGCTGACCGCAAAGCAACTTTTCCTATCCTCAGTCTGTTCAGTAAGTCGGGCCTCACTTTGCTAAATCTATTTCATCTCTGTGTTTGTATTTTCATCTTTACTCACAGTCATTATATGTGGGGGGCTGCCTTTTCCTTTGGGGAATTTCTCTGAGGCAAGGTAGGCTTTATTTTTCTATCTTCAGGGCTAGCTAGTTCCTTAGGCTGTGCCGAGTTGCATAGGGAGCGTTAGGCGCAATCCACGGCTATTTCTAGTGTGTGTGATAGGATTAGGGATTGCGGTAAGCAGAGTTCCCACGTCCCAGAGCTCGTCCTTTATTATCAGTAACTATCAGGTCATTCCGTGTGCTCTTAACCACCAGGTCCATTATTGTCCTGACCACCAGGTCATAACATATAGGTATATATATATATATATATATATATATATATATATATATATATATATATATATATATACGGTATATATGTCAGTGAGACACATATATACAGTATATATATATTTATATTTCATCCAGCGCTAGATAGCAGAAAAGCCAGTAATTCAATTGCCGGCTTTTACTATCTCCTTCCCAAACCCGACAGGATATGAGACATACATTTACATACAGTAAACCATTTCATATCCCTTATTTTTTGCATATTCCTCATTAATAATGTTACAAGTGTATGTGTGTAAAATTTGGGGGCTCTAGCTGTTAAAATTAAGGGTTAAATCACGGAAAAAATTGGCGTGGGCTCCCGCGCAATTTTCTCCGCCGGAGTGGGAAAGCCAGTGACTGAGGGCAGATATTAATAGCCTAAAGAGGGACCATGGTTAATAGCAAGGTGACATTAACCCTTTATTACCCAATATCCCACCGCTACTCGGGAGTGGGAAGAGAGTGGCCAAGGGCCAGAATAGGCGCATCTTCCAGATGTTCCTATTCTGGGGTGGCTGGGGGCAGATGTTTTTAGCCAGGGGGGTCCTATAACCATGGTCCCTCTCTAGGCTATTAATATAATAATAATAATCTTTATTTTAATATATATGTAAACCATGTCTCCTAACCTGTCGGGTTTGAGAAGGAGATAGCAAAAGCCGGCAATTGAATTACCGGCTTTTAAGCTATCTAGCGCTGTATTAAATATATATATCTATATATATATATATATATAATTGTCTAAGGGGTACTTCCGTCTTTCTGTCCTCAACTTCCGTAACGGAAATCCCGCGTCGCTGATTGGTCTCGCCAGCTGCCTGTCATGGCTGCCGCGACCAATCAGCAACGGGCACAGTCCGATTAGTCCCTCCCTACTCCCTGCAGTCAGTGCCCGGCGCCCGCATACTCCCTTCCGGTCACTGCTAACACAGGGTTAATGCCAGCGGTAATGGACTGCGTTATGCCGCGGGTACCGCACTCCGTTATCGCTGCTATTAACCCTGTGTGTCCCCAACTTTTTACTATTGATGCTGCGCATGCAGCATCAATAGTAAAAAATGTAATGTTAGAATAATAAAAAAAACAAAAAACCTGCTATTCTCACCCTCCGTAGTCCGCCGAGCCGCACGCGGCTGCCGCCATCTTCCGTTCCCAGAGATGCATTGCGAAATTACCCAGAAGACTTAGCGGTCTCGCGAGACCGCTAAGGCTAGTTTCACATTTGCGTTAGAATCAGCAGCGTTTAATCCGCATCCGCAAGTACAGGAAAAAACGTATATAAACACGTACAAACGCAGCATTTTTTAGACGCATGCGGGAACGCATTCGATTAAAAAAATGCCGCGTTTGCATGCTTCTCAATGCGTTTTTTCCTGCGTTTGCGTTTTTGGTGCGCATGGTGACAAATTTTACAGGACAAAAATCTAGATAACCAGATCCGCCAATGTGATTACAGAGGGCGTGTATTATGGGATCTCTATATATAGACCCTTGAACAGCTAAAATCTTCAGATTTTGCTCCTGTACCCTGTGTCATAATGGATCTTCGCATGGAGAGCTTTTATTTCAACCTGGATTTAAGCATCAAGCTGTTTCTTGCCTGTGCGTTTGCTTGGGAGCAAGACAGAAATCGAGAAAGATGGAGAAGGAGACGTCGTAGGTGTTTTTGGAGACACCCCATTATTGAACTACGTGAGAGCCGTGGAGCATATCACACGCTATATGGCGAGCTTAATGCCAACCCGAACAAATTCCCGGAATCAGGGCCGCCATCAGGGCATTACAGCCGTGACTGGCGTATGGGGCCCGGTGAGCAGAGGGGGCCCGCATCGGGCCCCCTATTACCTGCTCACCGGGCCCCTACCGGCAGCCGCAGGCTGAACCGGGCCCTTAGCGGCGTCCGGCGCTACAGCTGTTTAACGCTATTGATGTGCGGGCGCACGTCAATAGTTAACAGCCGCCAGCCGCAGCGTGCAGGTCGCCGGCGTCTGACGTCATTGTCAGTCGCCGGCGAGTGCACGGTGCAGCTGCGTGGAGAGAGCAGGAGCGCGGCAGGTAAGCAGAACTTGTTTTTGTTTTTTATTGAGAGCGGCAATCCGGGGAGGGGGGGGCCCAGGGCAGTAAAGCTGGACACGAGGGGGGGCAGTAAAGCTGGACACGAGGGGGGGCAGTAAAGCTGGACACGAGGGGGGGCAGTAAAGCTGGACACAGGGGGGGGCAGAAAGCTGGACACAGGGGGGGCAGACAGCTGGACACAGGGGGGGCAGAAAGCTGGACACAGGGGGGGGCAGAAAGCTGGACACAGGGGGGGCAGAAAGCTGGACACAGGGGGGGCAGAAAGCTGGACACAGGGGGGGGCAGAAAGCTGGACACAGGATGGGGCAGAGTGCTGGACAGAGATGGGGCAGAGTGCTGAACAGAGATGGGGCAGAGTGCTGGACAGAGATGGGGCAGAGTGCTGGACAGAGATGGGGCAGAGTGCTGGACAGAGATGGGGCAGAGTGCTGTACAGAGATGGGGCAGAGTGCTGGACAGAGATGAGACAGGATTGGAAACAGACGGGGCAGAGTACTGGACACAGATGGGGCAGGATTGGACACAGATGGGGCAGAGTGATGGACACAGATGGGGCAGGATTGGACACAGATGGGGCAGGATTGGACACAGATGGGGCAGGATTGGACACAGATGGGGTAGGATTGGACACAGATGGGGCAGAGTGCTGGACACAGATGGGGCAGAGTGCTGGACACAGATGGGGCAGAGTGCTGGACACAGATGGGGCAGAGTGCTGGACACAGATGGGGCAGAGTGCTGGACACAGATGGGGCAGGATTGGACACAGATGGGGCAGAGTGCTGGACACAGATGGGGCAGAGTGCTGAACACAGATGGGGCAGAGTGCTGGACACAGATGGGGCAGAATGCTGGACACAGATGGGGCAGAGTGCTGGACACAGATGGGGCAGAGTGCTGGACACAGATCCGGCAGAGTGCTGGACACAGGTGGGGCAGGATTGGACACAGATGGGGCAGAGTGCTGGACACAGATGGGGCAGGATTGGACACAGATGGGGCAGAGTGCTGGACACAGATGGGGCAGAGTGCTGAACACAGATGGGGCAGAGTGCTGGACACAGATGGGGCAGAGTGCTGGACACAGATGGGGCAGGATTGGAAACAGATGGGGCAGAATGGAGACAGATGGGGCAGGATTGGAAACAGATGGGGCAGAATGGAGACAGATGGGGCAAGATTGGAGACAGATGGGGCAGGATGGATACGATGGAGACAGATGGGGCAGGATGGGGAGATCATATGGGGCAGAATGGATACTCATGAGGGCAGGATGGGAGAACATATGGCTGGAGCCTGGAATGAGACACACGGGGGCTAGGATGGCGAATATTACCATAGGGGCTAATTAAGTGATATTATTATTGCAGTGATGTATTTATTTTATTTTTTGAGTATACTGTTTTAAATGGGGGGGGCGGTCCTGTTACTGTGTAGCGTGATACTATGTTGCCTTCTTCATGTGGTGTAATGTAGAAGTTGGGAAAATTAAGTAATGTGTTCTACAAGCGGAACTCGAGATAACTGTTTTATTTCCTGCAGAGACGAGTCCTGGCTGGATGAAGTGATGGCGGTCTGTGCTGGATGAAAGATGAAGGACTTCACCTAGAGACGTCACTGGTGAGTCAGTGTTACCTATACACTGACACTATACACTGTATACTATATACAGAGGTCCTGTGTACAATGTCACCAGTGATCACTGTATTACCTATACATTATATACAGAGCTCCTGTGTATAATGTCACCGGTGATCACTGTATTACCTGTACACAGACACTGCTTACTAATTACAGATCTCCTGTGTATAATGGCACTGATGGTGATAGTATTGTGGTTTTTTTTTATTACTGATCAGTATTGTATTATTCAGTCATTGGTGGTAATATGTGGTCTGGACATGGTGTTGTGGTATTTGTTCCTTGTATTTTATATTATTCGATCACTGTGGTGGTAATATGTCATCTGGTCATAGTGCTGTGGTATTTGTTCCTTGTATGTAGTATTATAGGTCATTTTAAAAATTGAAAAATAAATAAAAATATACCTAAACTGTATTGCATATTTTAACAAATATTTAGTAGGTTACAGTAGAGTAGGGCCCGGCCAAAAGTGTCTACCGTGTTATGGTGGCGGCTTAAAAAAATCTTTTGGCCAAAACAAAAGCTGCCGGCTATATGTGTGATCTGGTGATGGGAACTGTTAATGTGTGATAGGTGAGAAGTGGAGATTTTAAAAGAGAGTGCGGTGGGACTGTGGACAGTTCGTGGGGTGGAGCCTGGAGGCGGGGCTGGGGTGGAGCCTGGGCGGAGTTTCAAAGGGGCCCGAAAATCTTGCCAGTATGGGGCCCCGAAATTTCTAGTGGCAGCCCTGCCCGGAATATACAAGGATGTCGCAAGACTCGTTCCGGGATTTGCTTGCTCGTGTCCAAGGAACCATACGGAGACAGGACACCCAGCTCCATAGAGCGATTCCACCAGAGGAACGTCTGCTGGTTACATTAAGGTACGTAACAAATCTAAACCAATGGCAGTGCAAATTTTGGGTGTTCTTACATTAATTTTTTTGTTATTTTCCTTTATGTCTTTAGCATAACAACACCATAAATAGAATTGATTGTAATTTCTTTTTTTTTTCTTCCAGATTTCTGGCAACCGGAGAGAGTTTATCATCCCTCCACTTCCAATACCGGATTGGAATATCCACCCTGTCCAGAATATTTGCAGACACCTGCCAGGCTTTGTGGAATGTTCTCCGGGATGAGTTTATACCCCTACCCACCGCGGACATGTGGATTGGAATTGCGTAAAAATTCTGGAGTGTGTGTGATTTCCCCAACTGTTTTGGAGAGGTTGATGGAAAGCACATCCACATTATCAAACTAGCCAGAACAGGATTGGAGTACTTCAATTATAAAAAATATTTTTCTGTTGTGCTCATGGCAATAGCCGATGCGGAATGTCGCTTCATCGCCGTGGACATTGGAAATTTTGGCCGTGGCAACGATTTCCAGACTTTTAAGAACCCTGATATGGGCCGCAGTGTGTATGGCAAAAATTTTAACTTTCCACGGCCACACCGTTCCCCAACACTCAAGGTCCACCAATGCCATTTGTTATGGTTGGTGATGAGGCCTTTCAGATGTGTGAAAACCTACTGAAGCCATATTCCAGTCGTGACTTGAACCACACTAAAAGGATTTTTAACTACAGACTGACCAGGGCCCGAAGAACAGTAGACTGTACCTTTGGGATTCTAGTATCAAAATGGCGCATTCTTGCAACAGCCATTATTCTAAAAATGGAGACAGTCGACGAGGTGGTCAAAGCCTGTGTGGTTCTGCCCAATTACATAATGGCTAAGGAGCGGCCCAGCATTGAACTGGATGAACCAGTTGCACACCCACTGCCCGATTACCAGCATCACCAATTTGCTGCCTTTTTTGATTCGGATATTGGACGTGTGTTATGGCAGGACAATGTTGTGTAAATGTCCTGTTGTTATTTTATCTGTACCAATTATTTTCTTACATGCTACTAATGTTTCTCGTTAATAAACTTTATTTTTTGGTGTCATGACCGTGTCTCATATGTATTTCCTCTACAAACCGAGGTAGTCCTCACACTAGCAGTATTTGGTCTGTATTTATTATCAGTATTTGTAATCCAAAACCAGGAGTGGGTGATAAAGGCTGAGGTGCTAGATATGTTAATATTATAATTTTCCTCTAATTGTTCCACTCCTTGTTTTGTCTTACAAATACTGATATAAAATACTGACCACATATTGCTAGTGTGACGGCAGCCATGTTGTTTTAGTGGTAAGGTTGTTGACGTCATTGCGCCCTGATTCTGTTCTGCTATGCAGTATCCATTGGACACAGACTGAAGAGACAATGGCTGTCATACAAAACAGATCTAAACTCATCAAGTCAGGTGTCAGAAATAATGAATTCATGATGCACATATAACAGCCTCATGAATTCACTATTTCTGACACATGTCCAGGTGAGCATAGATATGCCGTATATGACCGCCATCGTCCCTTCACTTTGTGTGAAATAGATTACGTACACAGAAGAGAAAAAGGAGACTATACAAGGCAGTTCTCTACTCACCAGGTCAGGCATCCTAACTAATGAGTTTTTGGACACCTGACCTGTTGAGTAAAGTTTTGCATTGTATTGCCACCATTTTCTCTTCAGTCTGCAACACTAGTCACAGACTAAGCAGAATGAAGAGATTATGGAGAAAATACAAGTATAAATTTTTTGGTCCACCTCATAGCTCTATACTAAAGACACACAAAGTGTTGTACTTGCTAAATATTGGAGCTATGATGTGGCCAAAAAATAAAGTGTGCGGCGCAGTGTTTTATTTGGCGCATGGTGTGTGTTGCCAATTAACCAAACATAATTGGGGGGAAAAACTTGTATTTATTTTAGAAGAACAAAAATATGTATTTAACTGCGCCTGCTTTGGGGTAGAGTGATGGAAACGGGGATGTGAAGCTGTGAGGCCTGGCTAACCGTGGACGACGAATGGGAGGCAGGGGAAGGGGCAATGAAACTTGTGGGGTCTGGTAGTTCGGGGATAGGGCTTGACACATGAGAGGCCTGAGATGCACTGGAAGGGTTAGACAAACCTGACATTACAGACACACTGGGAGGTGAGGGGGGAGGAATACTAAGAGTACGCTGTTTTTTATTTTTTCTTCCTTTCTGGGATCGCCGGATTCTGGTAAGCCTCGGTGGGCTCATATGTCATGGCATGGTCGTGGTTGATGACCTGTCCGGATGCACTGTGCCAGAGTCCATAGTGCTCGTAGAGCGTGCAGCCATGCCAGAGTCCATAGTGCTCGTAGAGCGTGCAGCCATGCCAGAGTCCATAGTGCTCGTAGAGCGTGCAGCCATGCCAGAGTCCATAGTGCTTGTAGAGTGTGCAGCCATGCCAGAGTCCATAGTGCTCGTAGAGCGGAAGGCCATGCCAGAGTCCATAGAGCTTGTAGAGCGGAAGGCCATGCCTGGGTCCCGCTGCATCGTGATGGTGGCGGTACGGAAGGCCATGCCAGGGTCCTGCTGCATCGTGGTGGTGGCGGTACGGAAGGCTATGCCAGGGTCCTGCTGCATCATGGTGTCAGTGGAGGAGGTCCAAACAGGAGCAGCGGTTGTCATGGTGGTGGCGGTGGGCTGTCCAACAGCACTCGGCATGGTGGTGGTGCTGTACTGGTGTCTGGCAGTGCTAGGAATAGAGGTGGCCGTGCAGTGGTATGCAGTAGAGGTCGGCATTGATGTTAGTCGTGACAGTGAAGGCACAGGTGGCGTAGCTTTCCGTTGGTGGCGTAGTGGTGTGCGCATGTCCAAGTGCCGAATCCACTGCGCGCAGGTGAAGAAAAAGCGCGCGATCTGCGCTATTACCCTTGTCATCAGTGGGGGCGGCCATCTTCCTGAGCCCGCGCGTGCGCAGATGGAGTGCTCTGCTGCACGGGGCTTCAGGAAAATGGTCGCGGGATGCCGCGCGTGCGCAGATGGAGATCGCGGCGGCCATTTTCCCGAAGCCGAGACGCAAGCTGGGGAAGAAACAGCGATGTCACCACGCCCACCTTACCTGACCAGCCTTATTGACAGGCGAAAACGGCGACTTTGGTAATGTATTTCGCAGCATAGGTGGGGAATCAGGGTACACTACATACACTATTGTAACGCACAGCGCAGGCCCTATTTAACAGTATTTTTATCTCAATCTGAAAAAACGGGGTGACAGGTTCCCTTTAATCTTTTCCTTTTATTAGCCAGTCTCAGATATGGCTTTTTCTTTGCCACTCTGCCCTGAAGGCCAGCATCCCGGAGTCGCCTCTTCACTGTAGATGTTGACACTGGCGTTTTGCGTGGACTATTTAAAGGGACTCTGTCAGCTCAAATTGGCGGGATATTAAAATGATTTCTTACCGGTCAGATGGGTGGCGTATCCTCTTTATTTCTCCACACCGTCCATCTCTGTTTTCCGCATTATTTTGGGGAATAAGAGTATGCGTGCGCCATAGTTGGCGCCTGCGCCATGCAGTCTTCGGTGGTGCACGCGCAGTATGCTTTGCCCTACTGCGGGCAAAGCCGAAAAGCATTACTGCGCATGCACCCGCACACTATGTCCCAGAAGTATTTCGCTGTGTTCTGGGACATAGTGCGCGGGAGCATGAGCAGTAATGCTTTTCGGCTTTGCCTGCAGTAGGGTAAAGCATCTCCTGTGATTTTTTCTGCTTTTTTAGGCCGTCCCCCCTGTTTTTTTCTGCATTTTTACCGAGTTTTTTATACTACAGAAAAGCTTTAATTCTGCACTTACAAAAGTATCTGCAGTTCTTTACATATGTTTTGTTATGCTCCACATAGAAGACAAGAGAGAAAAAAAGCACCAAAATAGCTCAGTTCTGCAGCATCTTTAGACCGCAGTGGGCGCAAGTGTTCATAAAATCACATCCACTTTGCTTTGACTGTTAAACACAGCAGAATTTCTGTGCAAAAGAACAGCAGAAAAAAATGCAGCATTTACGCTACATGTGAACACGTTCTAAATGGCTAAGCAAAGTGGACATGATTTCATGAAATCTGCGCCCTCTGTGCATTTAGCTACTGAACTCTGCGGTTTTGGTGCATTTTTTCTTTATAGACTTCTTCTGAAAAAAACGCATGAAAAAAACGCCACAATGTCATGCATAACATTATACCTGAAGACTCTAAGTAAGAAGTCGAAACCGGTTGTGTTTTAGTTTGAAATAAAAATTATTTTTTAATCAGAATATCGAGTTCCATCATCATCCTTCTGGAGTGCATATTGCTGGGAGAAATATTTACAAAGTTACCGTATTTTCCGACATATAAGACGACTGAGATAAAATATAAAATCTTCTTAAAAGTCGGGGGTCTTCTTATACGCTGTGTGTCATCTTATAGGGCGGGTGACCAATTTTCATATGGTGGGGTGGGGGAGTGGTCCCCATGACGAAGAGAGGGGGTGTCTCACAGGGAAGATGTAAGTGGAGTATCCCCCTATTACCTCATTGTGGCAGCGATGCTCTCTGTGCTGGGGGGCGGCGGCGGCTCCTCTTTGTGCAGCGTGGGGGCTCTGTGCTGAGGGGCGGCGGCGGCGTATCTTTGTGCAGTGTCGAGGCTCCTCTGGCATTTCCTCAAAGCCCGGAGGCCCCGGCAGATGGGGGCGGCTCAGTTTCAGATCTTGTCTCCCGAATCTGGGGATACTCCACTTACACCTTCCCTGTGAGACGCCGCCTCTCTTCGTCATCGGGACCACTCCCCCCCACCAAATGCACATTAGTCTGCACCCCCCCTTTAAGTCGACACCTGGCGTATAAGACAACCCCCAACTTTTAAGAAGATTTTCAGGGGTTAAAAGGTCGTCTTATACGCCGGAAAATCCGGTACTTATTTTTAGTTTTTTTATAGGAAGAAAATTAGCATACAAATACATAAATTGTACAGAGTATGTATTTCTATCAGTGTAATCTGCCTGTGGAGCCAGAGCCTGCAATACAGATTAAGTATACAAAATTCTTCCTATGACATTATTAGAACCTGTGGCTCAGTACCTTTAGCTCCTGCCTGTGATGTTGAGGGTTGTGGGTTCGAGACCAGGGAAAACTCGCAAAAAAAGATAGAATGACACTTTTGTAATTGCTTACTGTTTTTATAGAAAAGAAAAAAATTGGACTTTTTCACCTCAGTATACAAGTACATAAAAATACACTGCTATATACGATGTACATGTATAATCTGCTTCTGAGTTCACTGCCTGCAATACAAGTCTAGATTATCAAATTCTCCTATGTCTATTTTTATGAGCTGTGGTTTATAGATAAAGCTGCTGACTGTAGACTTAGAAAAGCGAGTTTGGAGACCTAACAGCAGGAGAAGTGAATACATTAAAATTAACTTATGCACTGAGTAGAGAAGCGACCCTGCCCCCAGAGGAGGAGCTTCAGAGCGATGAAGACTTTGGAGAGGTGAGTATAGAAACTTTGAAAAAGCAATGATGTGGTGGTAATAGCATAGCTACCGGGCGCCACAGGGGGCGGTCTCCCTGGGCCCCACGCTCTGAGGGGGCCCACTTGAAGCTATGCTATGTAACTGTATTGGCGTGCAGAGCGCGCCGTTACAGTTACACTGTGGCAGAGCAGGGAGACACGATCTCCCTGCTCTGCCACCTGGCCGCTATGGGGCCCAGAGCTGGCAGGGGGCCCCAGTGCCAGTAGTGGGCCCCCGCCCGTAATCGCAGGTTCATCTGTATTGGCTGGATGCTGATACAGTTGACTGCATTGATAGGAGAAGGAACATTACACTCCCTCTCCCATCATCTCCCTTCTCAGCGTCACCGATGCTGAAACTGACAGGTGTCGCAATGACGTCACTACTCGGCGCCCACTGTCCGGAGATGTGCGGGTGAGTATTTATTGTTTTTATGGAGCTCCATTACACTATAGAGACTGCATTCTATAGAGTCTGCCTATGGTGGGTGGGCTGTATTATACTATAGAGTCTGCCTGTGGGGGATACTCTATCGAGTCTGCCTATGGTGAGGGGGGGCTGTGTAAGGAGATAGACCGGACCACGGGTACATGCTTTCCGGGTCCGGAACTGAAAAGGGCTGCATCCTCTTCCCGGGGGGGAAAGCTTTAAGGAGGCAGACCTTCTTCTGCAGTTGAGGGGAAGCACTTGCAAGTCAGAGCTTCCTGCTGACAGAAGTGGGCAGGGAGAGCCGTTGGAGAGCACGCAGCATCGGGGACAAAAAGGGAAAAAGCGCACGAAGCCAGTCTGTCAGAAGCCGGAGCAGAGCATCGCGGAGGAGAGCAGGGCTGCCCCTTCCCCCACCTGAGAGAACCAGGCCTGTGACCGGCCATGCTGCTGCTATCCAGGGGGAAAGGAGCTGTAGTGCTGGGGGGATTATTGTGCCAGCGGAGCAGTGCAGAGCTATGTGCACAGAGCAGACCCGGTGCAGGAAAGCTAAGTAGTGAGTCGAGTACAGTGTCTGCTGACAGGGCAGAGCGTCCCGTGCATATAGCCCAACCCAACAGTACTCCCGCACAGGCCCACCGCAGATGAACTCCTATGCAAAAGACCCCCGCCATCCTCCGCGACCGAAGGAGACTCAGCCTTGACTTCGGGGACTGTGACAGGGGTGCGATGCAGAGAGAGTCAGGCAGTTAGGCCCGAGCTCGGTCACTCAGGACCAGTGTACTCTGCGGAGCGAAGCCTCAATCCGATGCTCTCATATGTTGGACTTAGCACCGTGTCAAACACACGTGAGCACAGGAAAGTGTCTGCCTCCAGAAAGACTATGCCAAGACATCACGTGCCACTGTTGTGCCATCATTGGATCCCCACTCACCACAGACAACCTCGAGACATCATGTGCCGTTGTTGTCGGTGCCACCATTGGAACCCTGAGACGCCGTACAGAAGGAGACTACAGTCTGATAAGTTTCATCTCTCTAGTTACTGTATTAACATTCATCTCTATTCTGATTTGCTTTTCTCCAATCCCGTCCCACTCCCTATCTCTACCCTCCAACCCGCCATTACCCTGCAACCTATTACTCCCTGCTAGGAGTGTGATTTGATATTCAATAAAACTGTTAACTCTTGATCTGCCTCCTGTCCCTGATGACATCCCGCGTTCCTGTGAGTTCTACAGCTGTATTATACTATAGTGTCTGCCTGTGGGGGGTACATTATGGAGTCTGCCTATGGTGGGGGGCTGTATAATACTATAGTGTCTGCCTGTGAGGGGGGTGCATTATGGAGTCTGCCTACTATAGAGTTTGCCTACAGGGGGGCTGTGCTATACTATGGGGTGCATTATACTATATAGAGTCTGCCTATGGGGTGAGCATTATACTATATAGAGTCTGCCTATGGGGTGCATTATACTACAACCCCTGGCAAAAAATTATGTAATCACCGGGCTTTGAGGATATTCATTCAGTTTAATTTTGTAGAAAAAAAAGCAGATCACAGACATGGCCCAAAACTAAAGTCATTTCAAATGGCAACTTTCTGGCTTTAAGAAACAGTAAAAGAAATCAAGAACAAAAAATGTGGTAGTCAGTAATGGTTACTTTTTGTAACCAAGCATAGGGTAAAAATTATGAAGTCACTTAATTATGAGGGAAAAAATCACGCAATGTTGCAAAAGATGTTGGTTGTTCACAGTCAGCTGTGTCTAAAATCTGGACCAAATACAAACAACACGGGAAGGTTGTTAAAGGCAAACATACTGGTAGACCAAGGAAAACATCAAAGCATTAAGACTGGAAACTTAAAGCAATATGTCTCCAAAACAGGAAATGCACAACAAAACAAATGAGGAACGAATGGGTGGAAACTGGAGTCAATGTCTGTGACTGAACGGTAAGAAACCACCTAAAGGAATTGGGATTTACATACAGAAAAGCTAAACGAAAGCCATCATTAACACCTAAACAGAAAAAAAATCAAGGTTACAATGGGCTAAGAAAAAGCAATCATGGACTGTGGATGACTGGATGAAAGTCATATTCAGTGATGAATCGCGAATCTGCATTGGGCAAGGTGATGATGCTGGAACTTTTGTTTGGTGCTGTTCCAATGAAATTTATAAAGATGACTGCCTGAAGACAACATGCAAATTTCCGGGATGACTGAGAAGCAGGGACGTACCCGGAGGTTGAGTATGACGGGGGAGGGTGAGCCATGCTATATTCACCTGTCCCCATTCCACCGCCGCGCTGTGTCTTCCGCCTCCTCTGGCTGCGACTTTCAGGTCAGAGGGCGCAAGGACGTGGTTAGTGCGCGCCCTCTGACTGAACAGTCACAGCAAGTGGACCTGGAAGACAGAGCGGCGTGGAGGTGGAACGGGGATAAGTGAATATTGCAAGTGCTGGGGGCCTGAGCCAGCGACGACACCAGCACCTGCCCAGACAGAGCGCCGGTGTCCCCTCTTGCTCAGGTCCCCGGCACATCTCCCCCAGCGATGAGAGGTGAGTATGTCATTTGGTTTACTCCCAGCAGCAGCATACGGGGCATATTATGCTATGGAGCATCGTATGGGGCCATCAACCTGTATGGAGCAGCATATGGGGCATATTATGCTATGGAACATCTTATGGGGCCATTAACCTTTATGGAGCAGCATACGGGGCATATTATGCTATGGCGCATCTTATGGGGCCATCAACCTTTAAGGAGCAGAATACAGGGCATATTATGATATGTAGCGTCTTATGGGGGCCATCAACCTTTACGGAGCATTATATGGAGCATATTATGCTATGGAGCATCTTATGGGGCCATCAACCTTTATGGAGCAGCATATGGGTCATATTACGCTATGGAGTGTCTTATGGGTGCCATCAACCTTTATGGAGTATTATATGGGGCATATTATGCTATGGAGCATCTAATGGGGCCATCAACCCTTATGGAGCAGCATATGGGGCATAATATTATATGGGGCAATCATTAACCCCTTAAGCCCCGAGGGTGGTTTGCACGTTAATGACCGGGCCAATTTTTACAATTCTGACCACTGTCCCTTTATGAGGTTATAACTCTGGAACGCTTCAACAGATCCCAGTGATTCTGACATTGTTTTCTCGGGACATATTGTACTTCATGATAGTGGTAAAAATTCTTTGATAGTACCTGCATTTGTTTGTGAAAAAAATGGAAATTTGGCGAAAATTATGAAAATTTCGCAATTTTCCAACTTTGAAATTTTATGCAATTAAATCACAGAGATATGTCACACAAAATACTTAATAAGTAACATTTCCCACATGTCTACTTTACATCAGCACAATTTTGGAACCAAAATTTTTTTTTGTTAGGGAGTTATAAGGGTTAAACGTTGACCAGCAATTTCTCATTTTTCCAACACCATTTTTTTTTTAGGGACCACATCTAATTTGAAGTCATTTTGAGGGGTCTATATGATAGGAAATACCCAAGTGTGACACCATTCTAAAAACTTCACCCCTCAAGGTGCTCAAAACCATATTCAAGAAGTTTATTAACCCTTCTGGTGCTTCACAGGAATTTTTGGAATGTTTAAATAAAAATGAACATTTAACTTTTTTTCACAAAAAATTTATTTCAGCTCCAATTTGTTTTATTTTACCAAGGGTAACAGGAGAAAATGGACCCCAAAAGTTGTTGTACAATTTGTCCTGAGTACACCGATACCCCACATGTGGGGGTAAACCACTGTTTGGGCGCAGGACAGAGCTCGGAAGCGAAGGAGCGCCATTTGACTTTTCAATGCAAAATTGACTGGAATCGAGATGGGACACCATGTTGCGTTTGGAGAGCCCCTGATGTGCCTAAACAGTGAAACCCCCCACAAGTGACACCATTTTGGAAAGTAGACCCCCTAAGGAACTGATCTAGAGGTGTGGTGAGCACTTTGACCCACCAAGTGCTTCACAGAAGTTTATAATGCAGAACCGTAAAAATAAAAAATCATATTTTTTCACAAAATTTATCTTTTCGCCCCCAATTTTTTATTTTTCCAAGGGTAAGAGAAGAAATTGGACCCCAAAAGTTGTTGTACAATTTGTTCTGAGTACGCTGATGCCTCATATGTGGGGGTAAATCACTGTTTGGGCGAATGGGAGAGCTCGGAAGGGAAGGAGCGCCGTTTGACTTTTCAATGCAAAATTGACAGGAATTGAGATGGGACACCATGTTGCGTTTGGAGAGCCACTGATGTGCCTAAACATTGAAACCCCCCACAAGTGACACCATTTTGGAAAGTAGACCCCCTAAGGAACTTATCTAGAGGTGTGGTGAGCACTTTGACCCACCAAGTGTTTCACAGAAGTTTATAATGCAGAACCGTAAAAAAAAAAAATCATTTTTTATTTTCCCAAGGGTAAGAAGAGAAATTTGACCCAAACGTTGTTGTCCAATTTGTCCTGAGTGTGCTGATACCCCATATGTGGGGGGGAACCACTGTTTGGCCGCATGGGAGGGCTCGGAAGGGAAGGAGCGCCATTTGGAATGCAGACTTAGATGGAATGGTCTGCAGGTGTCACATTGCGTTTGCAGAGCCCCTAATGTACCTAAACAGTAGAAACCCCCCACAAGTGACACCATTTTGGAAAGTAGACCCCCTAAGGAACTCATCTAGATGTGTTGTGAGAGCTTTGAACCCCCAAGTGTTTCACTACAGTTTCTAACGCAGAGCCGTGAAAATAATAAAAAAAAAATTTTCCCCCCAAAATTATTTTTTAGCCCCCAGTTTTGTATTTTCCCAAGGGTAAGAGGAGAAATTCGACCCCAAAAGTTGTTGTCCAATTTGTCCTGAGTGCGCTGATACCCCATATGTGGGGGGGAACCACTGTTTGGCCGCATGGAAGGGCTCGGAAGGGAAGGAGCGCCATTTGGAATGCAGACTTAGATGGAATGGTCTGCAGGTGTCACATTGCGTTTGCAGAGCCGCTAATGTACCTAAACAGTAGAAACCCCCCACAAGTGACCCCATATTGGAAACTAGACCCCCCAGGGAACTCATCTAGATGTGTTGTGAGAACTTTGAACCCCCAAGTGTTTCACTACAGTTTATAACGCAGAGCCTTGAAAATAAAAAATCTTTTTTTTCCCACAAAAAATATTTTTTAGCCCCCAGTTTTGTATTTTCCCAAGGGTAACAGGAGAAATTGGATCCCAAAAGTTGTTGTCCTATTTGTCCTGAGTACGCTGATACCCCATATGTTGGGGTAAACCCCTGTTTGGGCACACGGGAGAGCTCGGAAGGGAAGGAGCACTGTTTTACTTTTTCAACGCAGAATTGGCTGGAATTGAGATCGGACGCCATGTCGCGTTTGGAGAGCCCCTGATGTGCCTAAACAGTGGAAACCCCTCAATTATAACTGAAACCCTAATCCAAACACACCCCTAACCCTAATCCCAACAGTAACCCTAACCACACCTCTAACCCTGACACACCCCTAACCCTAATCCCAACCCTATTCCCAACTGTAAATGTAATCTAAACCCTAACCGTAACTTTAGCCCCAACCCTAACCCTAACTTTAGCCCCAACCCTAACTGTGGCCCCAACCCTAACCCTAACGCTAGCCCTAATCCTAACCCTAACCCTAGCCCTAACCCTAACCCTAGCCCTAGCCCTAACCCTAGCCCTAACCCTAACCCTAGCCCTAACCCTAACCGTAGCCCTAGCCCTAACCCTAACCCTAGCCCTAACCCTAGCCCTAACCCTAAGCCTAACCCTAGCCCTAACCCTAGCCCTATCCCTAGCCCTAACCCTAGCCCTAACCCTAGCCCTAATGGGAAAATGGAAATAAATACATTTTTTAAATTTTTCCCTAACTAAGGGGGTGATGAAGGGGGGTTTGATTTACTTTTATAGCGGGTTTTTTAGCGGATTTTTATGATTGGCAGCCGTCACACACTGAAAGACGCTTTTCATTGCAAAAAATATTTTTTGCGTTACCACATTTTGAGAGCTATAATTTTTCCATATTTTGGTCCACAGAGTCCTGTGAGGTCGTGTTTTTTGCGGCACGAGTTGATGTTTTTATTGGTAACATTTTCGGGCACGTGACATTTTTAGATCGCTTTTTATTATGATTTTTGTGAGGCAGAATGACCAAAAACCAGCTATTCATGAATTTCTTTTGGGGGAGGCGTTTATACCGTTCCGCGTTTGGTAAAATTGATAAAGCAGTTTTATTCTTCGGGTCAGTACGATTACAGCGATACCTCATTTAAATCATTTTTTTATGTTTTGGCGCTTTTATACGATAAAAACTATTTTATAGAAAAAATAATTATTTTTGCATCGCTTTATTCTCAGGATTATAACTTTTTTATTTTTTCGCTGATGATGCTGTATGGCAGCTCATTTTTTGCGGGACAAGATGATGCTTTCAGTAGTACCATGGTTATTTATATCTGTCTTTTTGATCGCGTGTTATTCCACTTTTTGTTCGGCGGTATGATAATAAAGCGTTGTTTTTTGCCTCGTTTTTTTTTTTTTTCTTACGGTGTTTACTGAAGGGGTTAACTAGTGGGCCAGTTTTATAGGTCGGGTCGTTACGGATGCGGCGATACTAAATATGTGTACTTTTATTGTTTTTTTTATTATTTAGATAAAGAAATGTATTTATGGGAATAATATATATATTTTTTTTTCCTTATTTAGGAATATTTTTTGTAATTTTTTTTACACATTTTGAAAAAATTTTTTTTACTTTTTTACTTTGTCCCAGGGGGGGACATCATAGATTGATGATCTGACAGTTTGCACAGCACTCTGTCAGATCACCGATCTGACATGCAGCACTGCAGGCTTCACAGTGCCTGCTCTGAGCAGGCTCTGTGAAGCCACCTCCCTCCCTGCAGGACCCGGATGCCGCGGCCATCTTGGATCCGGGTCCAGCAAGGAGGAAGGAGGTAGGAGACCCTCGCAGCAACGTGATCACATCGCGTTGCTGCGTGGGGCTCAGGGAAGCCCGCAGGGAGCCCCCTCCCTGCGCGATGCTTCCCTATACCGCCGGCAAATCGCGATCATGTTTGATCGCGGTGTGCCGGGGGTTAATGTGCCCGGGCGGTCCGTGACCGCTCCTGGCACATAGTGCCGGATGTCAGGTGCGATAGGCAGCTGACACCCGGCCGCGATCGGCTGCGCTCCCCCCGTGAGCGCGGCCGATCGCCTATGACGTACTATACCGTCGGTGGGAATTAAAGCCCACCCCACCTCGACGGTATAGTACGTCATATGGGATTAAGGGGTTAACCTTTGTGCTGCATTATATGGGGCATATTTTAATATGGAGCATCTTATGGGGCCATTATTAACCTTTGTGCAGCATCATATGGGGCATATTTTTGTATGGAGCATCTTATGGGGCCCATCATGAACTTTATGGAGCATTATATGGAGCGTATTTTGTATGGAGCATCTTATGGGACCCATTATGCACTATATGGGACGTATTTTGTATGGAGCAATTTATGGGGCTGCTGATTCAATACGAATATTCAAAAACATTTAACCTGCTGATGTCTCAGTGAATTTCACTTTTATTGGTATCTATTTTTACTTTTGAAATTTACCAGTAGCTGCTGCATTTCCTACCCTAGGCTTATACTCGAGTCAATAAGTTTTCCCAGTTTTTTGTGGCAAAATTAGGAGTCTCGGCTTATACTCGGGTCGGCTTATACTGGAGTACGAGTATATACGGTATCTATCTGGTATTGCCGCGGGGCCTCTTCGGGCCGGAGGCCGGTACATGAATCCTCTGTCGGAAATGGCGCATGTGTATAGTGCACTTCGGGTGCCATTTTGTAAGTTACGCATCCGGGGATGAGGATTGTGGCCCAGGAGAGTTGTGGCAGCGGAATCGATGCATGCGCAGTCCGCGCTTTCCGGTGCCATTTTTCTATACTGAATCTATATATAAAATACGTCAGCGAAGCAAGCCAGTGACTTTTTACTGCCCATGACAGAATGGGGGCGCAAGATGGGAGCAGCACATGACAGAATGGGAGTGCAGAATGGGTACAGCACATGACAGAATGGGGGTGCAGGATGGGAGCAGCACATGACACAATGGGAGTGCAGAATGGGTGCAGCACATGACAGAATGGGAGCAGCACATTACAGAATGGGGGCGCAGGATGGGAGCAGCACATGACAGAATGGGGGCGCAGGATGGGAGTAGCACATTACAGAATGGGGGCACAGGATGGGAGCAGCACATGACAGAATGGGGTGCAGGATGGGAGCAGCACATGACAGAATGGAGTGCAGGATAGGAGCAGTACATGACAAGATGGGGTTCAGGATGGGAGCAGCACATGACAGGATGGGGACGCAGGATGAGAGCACCACATGACAAGATGGAGATGCAGGATGAGAGCACCACATGACAGGATGGGGCGCAGGATGAGAGCACCACATGACAGGATGGAGGCGCAGAATTGGAGTAGCACATATCAGAATGGGGCAGCACATACCAGAATGGGGGCGCAGGTTGGGAGCAGCACATGACAGCATGGGGGTGCAGGGTGGGAGCAGCACATGACAGGATGGGGCGCAGGACGGGAGCACATGACAGGATGAGGGCACAGGAAGAGAGTAGCACATGACAAGATGGAGGCACACAAAACAGGATGAGGGTGCAGGATGGGGGCTGCACAGGACAGGAAGGGGGCGCAGGATGGGAGCAGCATATGACAGGTTGGGGGAGCAAGATGGTAGCACCACATGACAGAATTAGGGCACAGGATGGAAGCAGCACATAAGAAAATGTAGACCATATACCAGTATAAATACTCGCCACCTGGGCGTAGAACGTGTTCAATAGCTAGTTATACTATATTGAGACTATCTGGGGGGTCATCATACAGTGTGGAGATTACAGTGAGGGGGCCATCATATAGTGTTGGAGCCATTAAACAGTTTGGTGGCTACTAAGGGGTCAGTATACTGTGTGGGTGGTACTATACAGCGAGGGGTCATTATACTGTGCATAGGGGAGCTGTACAGGAGGTAACTTGGGACATTAGTAAATGTAAAGTGGGCACTTTTTGTTATAGGGGAACTCAGGTTACTGTTACTGTCAAAGGGGCACACACAGGGCAATATGACTTTCAAGGTTTCTAGTGGCCAAAATGTGGGCACTGTTTTCTAGGGCACTTGCACCCGGCATTACTATATTATAGAGGGTTGCTTTAGAATTTAGAGGGCACACAAAACCAAACAGTAGGTGCAGTAATAAGGACACATACTGCAGCAGCGGCTCAGTATTGGGATATTAGCAGGATAAGCAGTTTGTGCAGGTTGTGAATAGATGGTGATGGCTGGAATATGAGAAGTGAAATGTGTCTTTCTTGTATTCTCTGCAGCTGAGTCCAGGCTAGAGAAGTTGTCATGTCAGTCTGGGCCAGATGGAAAAGAAAGGAAAAGTGAACGATTCTGCCAGAAAGAACATCAGCGGTATGTCACCATGTGCTGTAATCACTTATATGTTCTGTAGTACTGGTATTCACCACTAACCATATGGCAGTAATATCAATGTTGGTTTTTGTATAGAGATTATTTTCACCAACAGTGCGGTCATCTGCTGAGGTTCTCCTCCAATATTAGGATGCGTCACCGAGTTGTAATTAAGGTTACCTGGTTAGGGGCCCACTCAGAAGTTTCCCCCCCTGAACCAGAACCCTAGCTATGCCTCTGCATGGCGAGACTGAATCCATCTATGGGTAGGTAAGATTTAGAAAAAAAGCTCATCCACAACACTCGTAATAAAAGGTGGATTTTCCACCCAGAAGCAGGAGCTACCTGTCACTGATGTGCACTAGTCTTTTTTTTTTCAATGGGTGAAGTAAACCACTACGAGGCAACCGAAGGAGGAAACTGATTAAAGGTATTGTATGGTCTAAAGGGGTTTAATGGTCTAAAATCACAAGTTTGTAATCACCCTGTGTGACTGCAGACTTGTGAATCCTTCCAGCACTGCACAATAAGAGAATTCCCCAAAGTCTGTGCTGTGAACGGCGATCGTGATGAAAAGTATGTGATATGCATACTGCTGGCTAGAATCTCACTAGACTGTTCCCAGTGCACACTATATAAGTGTATTGTGTGAGGTCGGGAACAACCTAGTCAGATTCTGGATGAGAACATGCATTTCACATACATCTGGTCATGACTTCTGTTCCCGCCACTAACACTGGATAATCTTTTTAACATGCATTCCATGCGCTGGGAGGATTCACAAGTCTGCAGTCACACAAAGTGACTGCAGACTTGTGATTTTAGACTAGACAACCCCTTTAATGCACGTTTGTATAGATGTATCCTGGTATATTTGCTAAAGAGAGGCCACTGAGCCTTAGGGCTCATTCAAACAGATGTATTATCGATTAGTGTACTGTCTGTGTGCTCAGCAAACAGATCCAATAATAACCATGATTTTTCACACGGATCACAGCATGTACTAGTCTGGTCTGACTAAGGGACCAGAGTAAAATATGTCACTGATGGGCAGCTCCTGCTTCATGACTCATGACTACTTGAGTGCATGACTCAAGTAGTCATATAGCCTTTCATTGCAAAACATGTGTCGGGTGTGGTGGGTGCCTGGACAACCTGATCCTATTAGGTAATATTACTACTTTGTATGAACATAATGTTACTTATCATGTGGTTTCTTTGTTAATGCAGCTACCTACTTAGGTTATATGACTACTTGAGTCTATGTATTTTATATCTAATGTGGTGCATATTCATTGCACTCCTTCGTTTGCATATGTTTTATTAGTAACCGCGTGGTGTAATCAATAGTTATGATAATATGGATCCATTAGTTAATTATACTCAGCTGCTTTACCAGGTAGACACAGGAACTGTACTGGTGGTAGTTCACCTGCTAGTTTGTTATGGACAGCATAAACTTCAGCAGGATTTGGGAAAAATAAACAGATCCTTTCTGCATAACGGTAAAACAAAAACCAAAGGTAAAGTTTAAACAGAGTCCTTACCCTGCAGGCTTCACTGCAGGCAACAAGAACAGTGTCCTTAGCTCCTTCGGGAGTTACGTGGGAGTTCCACCTCTCCCAACACACCACACCAACTGACTCTCATGGCCAGGTTTATAAAACCCAACGTGATGATCGCATGACCCTGGCATCACACAGATCCTGTCAGGACTCTGCAGGTAGAGATACAGTGGACCTCCTCCCACCTGCTCTATGGAGGTCCACTAAAACCAGCCCATAACATAACTTAACCCTCTCAACACACAGCATGCTGGAAGAAAACTTCTGGTTTGACATCACTGAAGCTAATATGTACAGTGACTAGTGTTGGGCATTCCGATAGCGCAAGTATCGGGTATCGGCCGATATTTGCGGTATCAGAATTCTGATACCGAGTTCCGATACTTCCAGTATATCGGATACCGGAATTGGAAGTTCCCATAATTCAAAGAGCCAGAATTCAGCCAATGAGGAAGGATTAGAGGTATGGGCACATCCTGTTCTGCATGGTAGGCATGCAACTACTGGCATGGCTGTGATTGGCTACTGGAATGATGTCATGATGCACTATAAAAGTTGCCACCGCCATTTTGGGTTCACTCTGCTGTGAATGCAGTTAGGGACAGGACGCTGTGTTCTGGCTGAGGGCCAGTTTAGAGATAGAGATTTGCTTCATTGTGCTTTACCCAGGCTAATTTAGCAACCGCTGTGTGAGAACCTTGTTTTTGCCTTGCAGCGCCATTCACGGCTGTCTGCATGGTCTCTGTGTGAGTGCAGCTCAGGCTGTTGTCTGTTCTACAGCCACCGCTGGTTGTAGTCAGCTCAGCGTGCATCACTGCCTCATACTGTTCAATTGTCCTTTTTGCATTAGTGCTGCCTGCAGAACATTTTTCCTGTTTTTCTCCTATTAGTGGGTTTCCATCCGTATCCTGCTAGATTGTGGAAAAACACTATATAGGATTACATAGAGGAGCTTTTTTGCTTTTTTTGGCCTTGTAGCGCCGTTCACGGCTGTCTGCACGGTCTGTGTGTGAGTGCAGCTCACCCTGTAGTCTGTTCTGCCGCCACAGCCGGTGGTAGTCAGCTCAGGGTGCACCACTGCCTCATACTGTTCCATTGTCCTTTTTCAATTAGTGCTGCCTTTTGCACATTTTTTCAAATTTATCCTATTAGTGGGTTTCCATCCGTATCCTGCTAGATTGTGGAAAAACACTATATAGGGTTACATAGAGGAGCTTTTTTTGGCCTTGCAGCACCATTCATGGCTGTCCGCACGGTCTGTGTGTGAGTGCAGCTCGCTCTGTAGTCTGTTCTGCAAAAAAAAACACAGTTAATAAAGTTCACCAAACACTCAACTTTATAGTTGTGTAGGCCACATTAGCTCATATTAAAATCTAGTTCACACTTTAGAAAATTAGTGTTTCTTATACCTGTTAGGAGCTGTTCAGGAATAAGCACACTAAGCCCTTAGTACTTTTCTGCCTATCTTTATCAGTCTACAAAGATGAAGAAGGCAGGGAGTAGGGCACATGGTTGTGGGCGTGGAGCAGGGAGAGGACGTGGGAATTCTGTACCTGCTGCGGGCACCGGTGACTCATCATCCCCCAGTTTCAGCAGGGAACAGTCCTTCATGTGCAGCTTTGTAGGAGATCACCGTACCCCGCTGCTGCGGGAAGAACAAATTGAAGCCGTTGTCGGATGGATGGCAGCTAATGCATCGACTTCAATTAGTGCCACATCCTCTCAGGCACAGAGCACTGGAGAGCACCCATCTGTCTCTTCACCACCTGCCAAATTGCCCAGGCAGTCTGAGAGCCCAAGACAGGAGCCATCTCTACTTCTGTTCTCTGAATCTCTTGGCTTGGAAAGAGGGGGCCAGCCAAGCAGCATTGGAGAAATGGAAGAAGAGGCAGTATGCAGTGATGCCCAACAGCTTTGTCTCTCTGAATCTAAAGAGGCGGGTGGGCCAGTGCCTCCGGTCACCACACCTCAGTACGCATCTGATGGTGCCACTTTCTGGTGCGTACTGTGCTGCCAAGACTACCCAGGAGAAGCAGTTGGTGGAAGAGGGTAGTGTAGATGATAAGGTCCTTGACCCATCATGGCATGAGGTGTTGTGAATTCTGCCCTTTGGCTCCCTCCAGTGGTTGTAGGTGGGAATACAGTTGTCTCTGAGTCGCAGTCCTGGCCAGGTGTATCTGCTGATTGCAATGCTGACTGGGATATTTAGGTGTGCAGGATTCATTAGCCCTTGCCAGTTGTCAATGTTCCTTGTGAAGTGTTGGATCACTTTCTGGCTTCTCCTGCTTAGCTGCCAAATTCAGCAAAGATAAGTGTTTGGTTTTTTGTGTCTATGGCACACTGCTGAGTGCTTGTTTTTGTTTGTATTCCTGCTCTGATTGTAGGATTCACTGGAGTTGCAGATTTATGCTCCTACATCTTTAGTTAGATATAGGAAGTTTTTGTATATTCTGCTGTGGATATTTTTGAAGGGTTTTAATACTGACCGCACAGAACTCTGTCCTATCCTGTCCTATCTAGCTAGAGTGGCCTCCTGTGCTAAATCCTGTTTTTCTGCCTGTGTGTGTTTTTTCCTCTCCGACTCACCGCCAATATTTGTGGGGGGCTGTCTATCCTTTGGGGATCTGCTCTGAGGCAAGATAGTATTCCTATTTCCATCTTTAGGGGTATTTAGTCCTCCGGCTGTGACGAGGTGTCTAGGTTTGTTAGGTACACTCCACGGCTACTTCTAGTTGCGGTGTTAAGTTCAGGATTGCGGTCAGTATAGTGACCACCTTCTCCAGTGAATGTTCTCATGCTGCTCCAAGGTCACCGGATCATAACAGTACAACTGGCCAACAATGAGTTAAATGCATCTCAGAAGAAGGGAAGAAAGGTCTTGAGACATTTTTTTTTCTCCAGTCTGTTTTGTGTTCCCTTCCCTCTTAATATCTGTGTGGCTGAGGAGCCTTGTGCAAGCATGAATGTTCAGGAATTAGCTTCTCGTGTAGACCAGCTTGCTGCTAGGGTGCAGGGTATTTCTGATTTGTTTTTTGGTGACAGGTCCAAATTTTTGAGTTTTAAAAACAACTGTAAACTGATTTTTGCTTTGAGACCTCAATCCTCCGGTGATTCCACACAGCAGGTTAAAATCATCATTTCCATGCTGCGTGGCGACCCGCAGGATTGGGCATTTTCCCTGGAATCTGGGAATCCGGCTTTGCTAAATGTAGACTCCTTTTTTCAGGCTTTGGGATTATTATATGATGAACCTAATTCTGTGGATCAAGCTGAGAAAACCTTGTTGGCCCTGTCTCAGGGTCAAGAGGCGGCAGAATTGTATTGTCAGAAATTCAGAAAATGGTCTGTGTTGACTAAATGGAATAATGATGCTTTGGCGGCAATTTTCAGAAAGGGTCTTTCTGAATCCGTTAAGGATGTTATGGTGGGGTTTCCCACGCCTTCCGATCTGAGTGATTCTATGTCTCTGGCCATTCAGATTGACCGGCGCTTGCGGGAGCGCAGAACTGTGCGCGCTGTGGCGTTATCCTCAGAGCAAATTCCTGAACCTATGCAGTGTGATAGGATTCTGTCTAGAACGGAACGACAAGGTTTCAGACGTCAAAATAGGTTGTGTTATTATTGTGGCGACGCTTCTCATGTCATTTCTGTCTGCCCTAAGCGGACAAAGAGGATCGCCAATTCAATTACCATCAGTACTGTACAACCTAAATTTTTGTTATCTGTGTCCTTGATCTGCTCATTGTCATCATTTTCTGTCATGGCGTTTGTGGATTCAGGCGCCGCCTTGAATTTAATGGACTTTGAGTTTGCCAAGCGTTGTGGTTTTCCCTTGCAGCCTTTGCAGAACCTTATTCCTTTAAGGGGCATTGATGCTACACCCTTGGCTAAAAATAAGCCCCAGTTTTCGGCACAGGTGACCATGCGCATGGCGCCAGCCCATCAGGAAGATTGTCGATTTCTGGTGTTGCATAACTTGCATGATGCTATCGTGCTGGGTTGGATTGGAAGCCCATGTCTGTGACTAGTTGGGGTTGTCAGGGGGTTCATAATGATGTTCCTTTGATGTCAATCTCCTCTTCTTCCTCTTCTGAAATTCCAGAGTTTTTGTCTGATTTTCAGGATGTATTCGATGAGCCCAAGTCCAGTTTCCTTCCACCGCACAGGGACTGCGATTGTGCTATTGACTTAATTCCAGGCTGTAAGTTTCCTAAGGGTCGATTTTTCAACCTGTCTGTGCCTGAACATACCGCCATGCGGAGCTATATTAAGGAGTCTTTGGAGAAAGGGCATATTCGACCATCTTCTTCACCGTTGGGAGCGGGGTTCCTTTTTGTTGCTAAAAAAGATGGTTCCTTGAGACCCTGTATTGATTATCGCCTCTTGAATAAAATCACGGTCAAGTTTCAATACCCTTTGCCTTTGCTTTCTGATTTGTTTGCTAGGATTAAGGGAGCTAGTTGGTTTACTAAGATTGACCTTCGAGGGGCATATAATCTTGTTCGTATTAAGCAGGGTGATGAATGGAAAACTGCGTTTAACACGCCCGAAGGCCATTTTGAATACCTTGTGATGCCATTCGGACTCTCTAATGCTCCATCTGTTTTTCAGTCCTTCATGCATAATATCTTCCGGACTTATCTTGATAAATTCTTGATTGTATATTTGGATGATATTTTGATTTTTTAAGATGATTGGGAGTCTCATGTGCAACAGGTCAGGATGGTATTTCAGATCCTTCGTGACAATGCTTTGTTTGTGAAAGGGTCTAAGTGTCTCTTTGGGGTGCAGAAGGTTTCTTTTTTGGGCTTTATTTTTTTCTCCCTCGTCTATAGAGATGGATCCGGTTAAGGTTCAGGCCATTCATGATTGGATTCAGCCCACATCCGTGAAGAGCCTTCAGAAATTTTTGGGTTTTGCAAATTTTTATCGCCGTTTCATTGCTAATTTTTCCAGCGTGGTTAAACCCTTGACTGATTTGACGAAGAAAGGCGCTGATGTGGCGAATTGGTCCTCTGCGGCTGTCTCTGCCTTTCAGGAGCTTAAACGTCGATTTACTTCTGCTCCGGTGTTGCTCCAACCGGATGTTTCTCTCCCGTTTCAGGTTGAGGTTGACGCTTCTGAGATTGGGGCAGGGGCCGTTTTGTCTCAGAGGGATCCTGTTGGTTCCTTAATTAAACCGTGTGCCTTCTTTTCCCGTAAGTTTTTGCCTGCTGAACGCAATTATGATGTCGGCAATCGGGAGTTGTTGGCTATGAAGTGGGCATTTGAGGAGTGGCGACATTGGCTTGAGGGAGCTAAGCACCGTATTGTGGTCTTGACCGATCATAAGAATTTACCTCGAGTCTGCTAAACGGCTGAATACTAGACAGGTTTGATGGTCCTTGTTTTTTTCCCGTTGTGATTTCGTGGTCTCGTACCTTCCGGGTTCTAAGAATATTAAGGCTGATGCCCTCTCTAGGAGTTTTTTTGCCTGATTCTCCTGGGGTCCTTGAGCCGGTCGGCATTCTGAAAGAAGGGGTGGTCCTTTCTGCCATTTCCCCTGATTTACGGGTTCTTCAGGAATTTCAGGCTGACAAACCTGACCGCTGTCCTGTGGGGAAACTGTTTGTTCCTGACAGATGGACTAGTAGAGTGATTTCTGAGGTTCACTGTTCCGTGTTGGCTGGTCATCCTGACATTTTTGGTACCAGAGATTTGGATGGTAGGTCCTTTTGGTGGCCTTCATTGTCGCGTGATGTGCATTCTTTTGTGCAGTCCTGTGGGACTTGTGCGCGGACCAGGCCTTGTTGTTCCCGTGCTAGTGGGTTGCTTTTGCCATTGCCAATCCCTGAGAGGCCCTGGACGCATATTTTGATGGATTTTATTTCTGATCTTCCGGTGTCCCAGAAGATGTCTGTTATCTGGGTTGTTTGTGACCGGTTCTCTAAGATGGTTCATTTGGTGTCTTTACCTAAATTGCCTTCCTCTTCAGATTTGGTTCCTTTGTTTTTTCAGCATGTGGTTCGTTTGCATGGTATTCGGGAGAACATTGTGTCCGACAGAGGTTCCCAGTTTGTTTCTATGTTTTGGCGGGCCTTTTGTGCTAGGCTGGGCATTGATTTGTCTTTTTGTTCTGCATTTCATCCACAGACAAATGGCCAGACCGAGCGAACTAATCAGACTTTGGATGCATGTAAAGAAGCTGCGGAGACACCATCACATGTTTCTCGACGCAAGCAGTGAATAGCCAGGCCTTTCCCCAGGAAGGAACAACCACGGGAAGCATGGTATCCATCCACAGACAGCTGTTTCGGGGTTTTTGCCCCTCATCAGTGTGGAGTAGGAATCTGGCTAAAAGGAGCAGTGCCTAGTAAAAAGGCTATAAAGGCACAGATGATTGGCTTCGGGGAGACCAAAACATCCAACACCGCGGAGACACCATCACGTGTTTCTCAACGCAGTGATTCCAGAACACTGCCCCCATCCCTTATGGGAAATATGCAGATGCATGTAAAGAAGCTGCGGAGACACCATCACGTGTTTCTCGATGCAAGCAGTGAATAGCCAGGCCTTTGCCCGGGAAGGAACAACCACGGGAAGGGCAGCATCCTATGAAGGAAAGCCACCTATGCCAAGCATGGTATCCATCCACAGACAGCTGTTTTGGGGTTTTTGCCCCTCATCAGTGTGGAGTAGGAATCTGGCTATTAGGAGCAGTGCCTAGTAAAAAGGCTATAAAGGCACAGATGATTGGCCTCGGGGAGACCAAAACATCCAACACCGCGGAGACACCATCACGTGTTTCTCAACGCAGTGATTCCAGAACACTGCCCCCATCCCTTATGGGAAATATGCAGATGCATGTAAAGAAGTTGCGGAGACACCATCACGTGTTTCTCGACGCAAGCAGTGAATAGCCAGGCCTTTCCCCGGGAAGGAACAACCACGGGAAGGGCAGCATCATATGAAGGAAAGCCACCTATGCCAAGCATGGTATCCATCCACAGACAGCTGTTTCGGGGTTTTTGCCCCTCATCAGTGTGGAGTAGGAATCTGGCTATTAGGGGAAAGGCCTGGCTATTCACTGCTTGCGTCGAGAAACACGTGATGTGTTGTGAGTTCTGTTTTTGGGCTCCCTCTGGTGGTTACTGATGGTACTGGGTGATTTGTGTTCTGCTGTCTCTGGTGTCCACCTGTTCTATTAGGATTTGGGAGTTTCCTATTTAACCGGGCTTTCTTGTCATTTCCCCGCCGGCTATCAAGGTTATCAGAGTGTTTTGTTACCTCAGCTTCTGGCTTCAGTAATCTTCAGGACAAGCTAAGTTTTTGATTTTCTTGTTCCACGTTTTGATTTATTTTTGTCTTGTCCAGCTTGCATATAATTGTTTCTTTGCTGCTGGTTGCTCTAGCGGGCTGTAATTGCTCCTCATGTTCCATGAGTTGGAACATGAGTTCAAGTAATTACAGGATGGTTTTTTTAAGGGTTTTTTGCTGACCGCGCAGCTTACTTTTGTATCCTCTGCTATCTAGTTTTAGCGGGCCTCATTTTGCTGAATCTGATTTCATACTGTGTATGTGCCTTCCTCTCATTTCACCGTCATTATATGTGGGGGGCTGCTATTTCTGTGGGGTATTTCTCTGGAGGCAAGAGAGGTCTGTGTTTCTTCTAATAGGGGAAGTTAGATCTTCGGCTGGTGCGAGACGTCTAGGATCAACGTAGGCACGTTTCCCGGCTATTGTTATTTGTGTGTTCAGGTTTAGGGTCGCGGTCAGCTCAGGTTCCATCACCCTAGAGCTCGTTGGTGCTTGTCCTTTTGTGATTCCCTGCCATTGGAATCATGACAGTATAGCCGGCCCAAAAATGTTTGGGCTGAAGTAGGAGGAAAAGTAGTCTGAGGAAGTTTTTTTTTTTTTTCTCCTCTGAGGTTGCTGCCTAGCCCTAATTGCAGCCTGGCTGATTTTTTTTTTTTTTCCTCCTCTTAATCCTTGAATGGCTCTGACCTTAGCTGTTTATCATGGACGTCCAGAGTTTAGCTTCCAGCTTGAATAATCTTGCTGCTAAGGTTCAAAATATACAAGATTTTGTTGTACATGCTCCTATGTCTGAACCTAGAATTCCTATTCCAGAGTTCTTTGCTGGAGATAGATCTAGTTTTCTGAATTTTAGGAACAATTGCAAGCTGTTCCTTTCTTTGAAATCTCGCTCTTCTGGAGACCCTGCTCAGCAGGTTAAGATTATTATATCTTTCCTGCGGGGTGACCCTCAAAATTGGGCATTTGCATTGGCACCAGGGGATCCTGCGTTGCTTAATGTGGATGCGTTTTTTCTGGCATTGGGTTTGCTCTATGAGGAACCTAACCAAGAGATTCAGGCTCAAAAAGCTTTATTAGCTCTCTCTCAGGGGCAAGATGAAGCAGAAATATATTGTCAAAAATTTCGGAAATGGTCAGTGCTTACTCAGTGCAATGAGTGCGCCCTGGCTGCAAAGTTCAGAGATGGCCTTTCTGAGGCCATTAAAGATGTTATGGTGGGGTTCCCTGCGCCTACGGGTCTGAATGAGTCATTGACTATGGCTATTCAGATTGATCGGCGTTTACGGGAGCGCAAACCTGTGCACCATTTGGCGGTGTCTTCTGAACAGGCACTTGAGACAATGCAATGTGATAGAGTTCAGTCTAGAAGTGAACGGCAAAACTATAGGCGGAAAAATGGGTTGTGCTTTTATTGTGGTGATTCAGCTCATGTTATATCAGCATGCTCTAAACGCACAAAAAAGGTTGATAAGTCTGTTGCCATTAGTACGTTACAGTCTAAGTTCATTCTGTCTGTGACTCTGATTTGCTCATTATCATCCATTTCCGTCGATGCCTATGTAGATTCAGGCGCTGCCCTGAGTCTTATGCATTGGTCATTTGCCAAGCGATGTGGGTTTAGTCTTGAGCCTCTGGAAGTCCCTATCCCTTTGAAGGGAATTGACTCTACACCTTTAGCTATGAATAAACCTCAGTACTGGACACAAGTGACCATGCGTATGACTCCCGTTCATCAGGAGGTGATTCGCTTCCTGGTGTTGTATAATTTACATGATGTTCTAGTACTTGGTCTGCCATGGTTACATCTATCGCTTCATCTACTCCTTCTGAGGTTCCTGTATTTTTGTTGGATTATCGGGATGTTTTTGAGGAGCCTAAGCTCAGTTCGCTTCCTCCTCACAGGGATTGCGATTGTGCTATAGATTTAATTCCTGGTAGTAAATTTCCTAAAGGTCGTTTGTTCAATCTGTCAGTGCCAGAGCATACTGCTATGCGGGATTATGTTAAGGA
This sequence comes from Ranitomeya imitator, assembly GCF_032444005.1. NCBI lineage: Eukaryota > Metazoa > Chordata > Amphibia > Anura > Dendrobatidae > Ranitomeya > Ranitomeya imitator. The sequence continues at coordinate 130,525,572 of NC_091286.1, forward strand.
GTCCTTGGAAAAGGGACATATCCGTCCATCTTCGTCCCCTTTGGGAGCAGGTTTTTTTTTTTTCGTGGCCAAGAAAGATGGGTCCTTGAGACCTTGTATAGATTATCGTCTTTTGAATAAGATTACCGTAAAATATCAGTATCCTTTGCCTTTGTTGACTGATTTGTTTGCTCGCATTAAGGGGGCTAAATGGTTCACTAAGATTGATCTCCGGGGTGCGTATAATCTTATACGAATAAAGCAAGGTGATGAGTGGAAAACCGCATTTAATACGCCTGAGGGCCATTTTGAGTATTTGGTAATGCCTTTCGGACTTTCTAATGCTCCTTCAGTCTTCCAGTCCTTTATGCACGATATTTTCCGTGAATATCTGGATAAATTTATGATTGTGTATTTGGATGATATTTTGTTTTTTTCTGATGACTGGGAGTCTCATGTTCAGCAGGTCAGGAAGGTGTTTCAGGTCCTGCGGGCTAATTCCTTGTTTGTAAAGGGCTCAAAGTGTCTCTTTGGAGTCCAGAAGATTTCTTTCTTGGGGTATATTTTTTCCCCTTCTACTATTGAGATGGATCCCGTCAAGGTTCGGGCTATTTGTGACTGGACGCAGCCTGCATCTCTTAAGAGTTTGCAGAAGTTCTTGGGCTTTGCTAATTTCTATCGTCGTTTTATAACTAATTTTTCTAGTGTTGTTAAGCCTTTGACGGATTTGACTAAGAAGGGTGCTGATGTTGCTGATTGGTCTCCTGCGGCTGTGGAGGCCTTTCAGGAACTTAAACGCCGGTTTTCTTCTGCTCCTGTGTTGCGTCAGCCTGATGTTTCGCTTCCTTTCCAAGTTGAGGTTGATGCTTCCGAGATTGGAGCGGGGGCGGTTTTGTCACAGAGAAGCTCCGATTGCTCGGTGATGAAGCCATGTGCGTTCTTTTCTAGAAAATTTTCGCCCGCTGAGTGGAATTATGATGTGGGTAATCGGGAACTTTTGGCCATGAAGTGGGCATTTGAGGAGTGGCGTCATTGGCTGGAGGGTGCTAGACATCGTGTGGTGGTCTTGACTGATCACAAAAATCTGATTTACCTTGAGTCTGCCTGGCGTCTAAATCCTAGACAGGCTCGTTGGTTACTGTTTTTCTCTCGTTTCAATTTTGTGGTTTCATACCTGCCAGGTTCAAAGAATGTGAAGGCGGATGCTCTTTCTAGGAGTTTTGTGCCTGACTCCCCTGGAAATTCCGAGCCCACTGGTATCCTTAGGGATGGGGTGATTTTGTCGGCCGTCTTCCCAGACTTGCGACGTGCTTTGCAGGAGTTTCAGGCGGGTAAACCTGATCGTTGTCCGCCTGAGAGACTGTTTGTTCCGGATAGCTGGACCAGTAGAGTCATCTCTGAGGTCCATTCTTCTGCGTTGGCAGGTCATCCTGGAATATTTGGTACTAGAGACTTGGTGGCCAGGTCTTTTTGGTGGCCTTCCTTGTCTAGGGATGTGCGTTCTTTTGTGCAGTCTTGTGGGGTTTGTGCTCGGGCTAAGCCTTGCTGTTCTCGAGCCAGTGGATTGTTGTCACCTTTGCCTATCCCGAAGAGGCCTTGGACGCAAATTTCCATGGACTTTATTTCGGATCTCCCTGTCTCTCAAAAAATGTCCGTCATCTGGGTTGTGTGTGACCGCTTTTCTAAAATGGTTCATCTTGTACCCTTGCCTAAGTTGCCTTCCTCCTCTGAGTTGGTCCCTCTGTTTTTCCAGAACGTGGTTCGTTTGCATGGGATTCCGGAGAACATCGTTTCTGACAGGGGATCCCAGTTTGTGTCTAGATTTTGGCGGACGTTCTGTGCTAAGATGGGCATTGATTTGTCCTTTTCGTCTGCATTCCACCCTCAGACGAATGGCCAGACGGAGCGAACTAATCAGACCTTGGAAACTTATTTGAGGTGTTTTGTTTCTGCTGATCAGGATGACTGGGTTACCTTTTTGCCGCTGGCCGAGTTTGCCCTTAATAATCGGGCTAGTTCTGCTACCTTGGTTTCTCCTTTCTTTTGTAATTCGGGGTTTCATCCTCGTTTTTCCTCTGGTCAGGTGGAGCCTTCTGATTGTCCTGGAGTGGACATGGTGGTGGATAGGTTGCATCAGATTTGGAGTCATGTGGTGGACAATTTGAAGTTGTCCCAGGAGAAGGCTCAGCAGTTTGCTAATCGCCATCGCCGCGTGGGTCCTCGACTTTGTGTTGGGGACTTGGTGTGGTTGTCTTCTCGTTTTGTTCCTATGAAGGTCTCTTCTCCTAAGTTCAAGCCTCGGTTCATCGGTCCTTATAGGATCTTGGAAATTCTTAACCCTGTGTCGTTTCGTTTGGATCTCCCGGCATCGTTTGCTATTCATAATGTGTTCCATCGGTCGTTGTTGCGGAGGTATGAGGTACCTGTTGTTCCTTCGCCTGAGCCTCCTGCTCCAGTGCTGGTGGAGGGAGAATTGGAGTATGTTGTGGAGAAGATCTTGGATTCTCGTGTTTCCAGACGGAAACTCCAATATTTGGTCAAGTGGAAGGGTTATGGTCAGGAGGATAATTCGTGGGTGGTTGCCTCTGATGTTCATGCTGATGATTTGGTCCGCGCTTTTCATAGGGCTCATCCTGGTCGCCCTGGTGGTTCTCGTGAGGGTTCGGTGACCCCTCCTCAAGGGGGGGGTACTGTTGTGAGTTCTGTTTTTGGGCTCCCTCTGGTGGTTACTGATGGTACTGGGTGATTTGTGTTCTGCTGTCTCTGGTGTCCACCTGTTCTATTAGGATTTGGGAGTTTCCTATTTAACCGGGCTTTCTTGTCATTTCCCCGCCGGCTATCAAGGTTATCAGAGTGTTTTGTTACCTCAGCTTCTGGCTTCAGTAATCTTTAGGACAAGCTAAGTTTTTGATTTTCTTGTTCCACGTTTTGATTTATTTTTGTCTTGTCCAGCTTGCATATAATTGTTTCTTTGCTGCTGGTTGCTCTAGCGGGCTGTAATTGCTCCTCATGTTCCATGAGTTGGAACATGAGTTCAAGTAATTACAGGATGGTTTTTTGAAGGGTTTTTTGCTGACCGCGCAGCTTACTTTTGTATCCTCTGCTATCTAGTTTTAGCGGGCCTCATTTTGCTGAATCTGATTTCATACTGTGTATGTGCCTTCCTCTCATTTCACCGTCATTATATGTGGGGGGCTGCTATTTCTGTGGGGTATTTCTCTGGAGGCAAGAGAGGTCTGTGTTTCTTCTAATAGGGGAAGTTAGATCTTCGGCTGGTGCGAGACGTCTAGGATCAACGTAGGCACGTTCCCCGGCTATTGTTATTTGTGTGTTCAGGTTTAGGGTCGCGGTCAGCTCAGGTTCCATCACCCTAGAGCTCGTTGGTGCTTGTCCTTTTGTGATTCCCTGCCATTGGAATCATGACAGTGATGGTGTCTCCGCAGCTTCTTTACATGCATCTGCATATTTCCCATAAGGGATGGGGGCAGTGTTCTGGAATCACTGCGTTGAGAAACACGTGATGGTGTCTCCGCGGTGTTGAATGTTTTGGTCTCCCCGAGGCCAATCATCTGTGCCTTTATAGCCTTTTTACTAGGCACTGCTCCTAATAGCCAGATTCCTACTCCACACTGATGAGGGGCAAAAACCCCGAAACAGCTGTCTATGGATGGATACCATGCTTGGCATAGGTGGCTTTCCTTCATAGGATGCTGCCCTTCCCGTGGTTGTTCCTTCCCGGGGAAAGGCCTGGCTATTCACTGCTTGCGTCGAGAAACACGTGATGGTGTCTCCGCAGCTTCTTTACATGCATCTGCATATTTCCCATAAGGGATGGGGGCAGTGTTCTGGAATCACTGCGTTGAGAAACACGTGATGGTGTCTCCGCGGTGTTGGATGTTTTGGTCTCCCCGAGGCCAATCATCTGTGCCTTTATAATCAGACTTTGGAGACTTATTTGAGATGCTTTGTGTCTGCTGATCAGGATTAGGGTTGAGCGAAACGGATCGTTCATTTTCATAAGTCGCCGACTTTTGGCAAAGTCGGGTTTCATGAAACCCGACCCGATCCCTGTGTGGGGTCGACCATGCGGTACGCGACTTTCGCGCCACAGTCGCGTTTCAATGATGCGAAAAGCGCCATTTCTCAGCCAATGAAGGTGGACGCAGAGTGTGGGCAGCGTGATGACATAGGTCTCAGTCCCCACCATCTTAGAGAAGGGCATTGCAGTGATTGGCTTGCTGTCTGCGGCGTCACAGGGGCTATAAAGGGGCGTTCCCGCCGACCGCCATCTTACTGCTGCTGATCTGAGCATAGGGAGAGGTTGCTGCCGCTTTGTCAGAAGCAGGGATAGCGTTAGGCAGGGTACATTAACCCCGAAACCGCTTGTGCTGTAGCGATTTCCACTGTCCAACACCACCTTTTGTTTGCAGGGACAGTGGAAGCAACATTTTTTTTTCCTCAGTGCTGTAGCTCATTGGGCTGCCCTAGAAGGCTCCCTGATAGCTGCATTGCTGTGTCTACGCCGCTGTGCAAACCAACTGCTTTTTTCAAAGCACAAATCCTGTTGTTCCTTCCTTTCTGCACAGCTATCTTGTTTGTTTATCCACACTTTTGATTTAATTTGTGCAGCAGTCCACTCCTTCTTATTGCTGCCTGCCATACCTTGCTGAGATTACTGCAGGGAGATAGTAATTGTAGGACAGTCCCTTTTTTTTTTCGTTACATCTCTTCAAGCCACTTTCTGCCACAGAAAATATACTCTAATACAGTGGCCCACATTTATTCACTAGTCTCCCTGAATAAAAAAAAAAAGGGTGCAGATTAAAATTCGCAAATCTGCATCAGTGGCAGTCCTGTGTGTGGCATCTGTGTCTCATTTTCTGGCACAGAAAACATACAGTCTAACAGTGGGCCTGATTTCTTGCCAATTCTCCCAGAAATAAAAAAAAAAACAAATAGTGGGAGATTAATATTGGCATTTGTGCTTGAGTGCCAGTTGTGTGTGCCATCTCTCTCAAATTGTGGGGCACAGAAAGCCTAGTGTCTATAATACTGTTTTTTTTTTGTTTTTGTTTTTTTAATTCTCCCTGAAAAAAAATAAATAGTGGGAGATTAATATTGGCATTTGTGCTTGAGTGCCAGTCGTGTGTGCCATCTCTCTCAAATTGTGGGGCACAGAAAGCCTAGTGTTTATAATACTGTTTTTTTTTTTTTTTTTTTTAATTCTCCCTGAAAAAAAATAAATAGTGGGAGATTAATATTGGCATTTGTGCTTGAGTGCCAGTCGTGTGTGCCATCTCTCTCAAATTGTGGGGCACAGAAAGCCTAGTGTCTATAATACTGTTTTGTTTTTTTTAATTCTCCCTGAAAAAAAATAAATAGTGGGAGATTAATATTGGAAATTGTGCTTGAGTGCCAGTCGTGTGTGCTATCTCTCTCAAATTGTGGGGCACAGAAAGCCTAGTGTCTAATACTGTTTTTTTTTGTTTTTTAATTCTCCCTTAAAAAAAATAAATAGTGGAAGATTAATATTGGCATTTGTGCTTGAGTGCCAGTCGTGTGTGCCATCTCTCTCAAATTGTGGGGCACAGAAAGCCTAGTGTCTATAATACTGTTTTTTTTTTTTTTTTAATTCTCCCTGAAAAAAAAAAAATTAGTGGGAGATTAATATTGGCATTTGTGCTTGAGTGACAGTGGCATCTCTCTCATTTTGTGCCACAGAAAACCTAGTGTGTAACATTGTGCCTGATTTTCCTTGCAGTCTCACCCACCTATAAAGGGATATCTAAAACCTACAGAAGTTAGAGTTCACCTTGTAAGTTGTTTTACAGTAACAAATACCGTTACTTTGGTTACGTTTTGCAAACAATGAGGAAGTCTGGTGGAAGAGGTCGTGGGCCGTTGGCGGTCATTGCCAGCTGGTAATGATGGTAGTGGTGGTGGAGCATCAGGTGGTCGTGGGAAAAGCAATATAGCACCTAAGTCTCGAGTTGTGGAGCCAGGTTCGTCGTCTGCCTACACAAGGCCTCGAACGCTCCCTTTTCTGGGAGTAGGAAAACCGCTTTTAAAGCCGGAGCAGCAAGAGCAAGTTTTGGCTTTCCTTGCTGACTCAGCCTCTAGCTCTTTTGCCTCCTCTTCTGAAACTGGTAAATGTAAAAGCAGCGCGTCGTTAGTGGATGTTCACGGTCAGGGACAAGTCGCTTCCTTGTCCTCTTCAGCAAAAACAACAACAGAGAAGGATGCGTCAGGCGACACAACGGGTTACTCCATGGAGCTCTTTACACTTACCGTTCCTGGGTTAGAAAGTGAAACAGTTAACAGGCCATGCCCATTACAAGTTGAATCAGACATGGAGTGCACAGATGCACAGCCACAGCCAGATTACTATGCTGTTCCTTTGACTCAGATCACAACATTTCCCTCACAGTGTACTGATCCAGAATCAGACCCTGATGAGACTATGGTGCCCCGTCATGAACGCTTTACCACCGGCTTACATGGTGACACAGACGAAGTTGCACACGAGATAGAAGAGGAGGTCATAGATGACCCAGTTGTTGACCCTGATTGGCAGCCATTGGGGGAACAGGGTGCAGGCGGCAGTAGTTCTGAAGCAGAGGAGGAGGGGCCGCAGCAGGCATCAACATCGCAACAGGTTCCATCTGCCGAGCCCGTATCTGGCCCAAAACGCGTGGCAAAGCCAAAACCAGTTGGAGGACAGCGTGGCCATCCGGTTAAAGAAGCTCAGTCTGCAATGTCTGAAAAGGTATCCGATGGTAGAAAGAGTGCAGTCTGGCATTTTTTTAAACAACATCCAAATGATCAGTGCAAAGTCATCTGTCAAAAATGTTCAACTACCTTAAGCAGAGGTCAGAATCTGAAAAGTCTAAATACAAGTTGCATGCATAGACATTTAACAACCATGCATTTGCAAGCCTGGACTAACTACCAAATGTCCCTTAAGGTTGTAGCACCCTCGGCCAATGAAGCTAGTCAGCAACGCTACATCCCTTCCGTCACTGTAAGCTCACCATTTCCCGCACCACCTGCAGTATCTGTGCAGGTTTCGTTGCCAGGCCAAAGCAGTCAGGGTCAGGAAATCACCAGTTTCGTAGTAGGAAACACTGCATGTAGGGCACCGGCAAGAATACCGTCTCCAACCGTCTCTCAGTCTGCCATGTCCACCGGCACCCCTGCTAGTTCCACGATCTCCAGCTCTCCCGTCCAGCTCACCCTACATGAGACTCTCGTTAGAAAAAGGAAGTACTCATCCTCGCATCCGTGTACACAGGGTTTGAACGCCCACATTGCTAGACTAATCTCGTTAGAGATAATGCACTACCGGTTAGTTGAAAGCGAAGCTTTCAAAGCCCTGATGGGCTATGCTGTACCACGCTACGAGCTACCCAGTCGACACTTCATTTCGAGAAAAGCCATCCCAGCCCTCCACCAGCATGTTAAACAGCGCATCGTCCATGCACTCAGGCAATCTGTGAGTACAAAGGTGCACCTGACAACAGATGCATGGACCAGTAGGCATGGCCAGGGACGTTACGTGTCCATCACGGCACACTGGATGAATGTGGTGGATGCAGGGTCCACAGGGGACAGCAATATTGGGACAGTTCTGCCTAGCCCACGGTCTAGGAAACAGTTGGCTGTAGCCGTTCGCCCCCCTCCTCCTCGTCCTCCTGCAGAAGCGAGAGCTCGTCCACAGACCGCAGTCGCACAACCACTCCATCCACAGCTGCCACTGCTGCACACCAGGTGTCCCATTATGGGGCAGCTACTGGCAAGCATCAGCAGGCTGTATTGGCAATGAAGTGTTTGGGCGACAACAGACACACCGCGGAAGTTCTGTCCGAGTTCTTGCAGAAAGAAACACAGTCATGGCTGGGCACTGTACATCTTGAGGCAGGCAAGGTAGTGAGTGATAACGGAAGGAATTTCATGGCTGCCATAGCCCTTTCCCAATTGAAACACATTCCTTGCCTGGCTCATACCTTAAACCTGGTGGTGCAGTGCTTCCTGAAAAGTTATCCGGGGTTATCCGACCTGCCTTATGTATCCTCAAAAGGGACCCACGCATTATTAAAATGATGACCGATGACGATTACTGGTTGGCCTGCCTCCTTGATCCTCGCTATAAAGGCAAATTGCTAAATATTATGCCACATGAGAACCTGGAACAAATATTAGCAACCAAACAATCAACTCTTGTTGACCGTTTGATTCAGGCATTCCCAGCACACAGCGCCGGTGATGGTTCTCACACGAGCTGCAGGGGGCAGCAGACCAGAGGTGTTAGAGGTGCACAAATCAGAAGTGGCGTTGGACAGAGGGGTTTTCTGACCAGGTTGTGGAGTGATTTTGCTATGACCGCAGACAGGACAGGTACTGCAGCATCAATTCAAAGTGACAGGAGACAACATTTGTCTAGTATGGTTACTAACTATTTTTCATCCCTTATCAATGTTCTCCCTCCCTCATTCCCATTTGATTACTGGGCATCCAAATTAGACACCTGGCCAGAATTGGCAGAATATGCATTGCAGGAGCTTGCTTGCCCAGCAGCTAGTGTGCTATCAGAAAGAGTATTCAGTGCTGCTGGTTCAATATTAACCGAAAAAAGGACTCGTCTGGCTGCCCAAAATGTTGATGATCTAACCTTCATTAAAATGAACCACTCCTGGATTTCGAATTATTTTGCCCCACCTTTCCCGGCTGACACCTAGCTTTCCTATGAAAAGGTCTTGCTTGTGGACTGGTCTGACTGAGTTTTCCAATCTCGTAATTTGCAGCAGCTGTTTGTCCAGCATACGACATGTTTACACCTCCCTAAATGGGCAAACTCCCCCCACGGGGCCGTGGTCTCGCCACTTGGTGCAAGCACCCGTGAGAGTGCCGTTTGTCTGAAGAGGTGGGTGTGCCCGCTTTTGGTCGACGGCACTGCCACTGGGTCCCTCATAGTACAATAAAGTGTCTCTGGCGGTGGTGGCGCGCAACCAACGTCAGACACACCGTTGTAACATGAGGGGCCCTGGGCCTGTACCGCCGGCCACAAGACAGTTCCCCCCCCAGCTCAAACAGTGCTCTACCACTTGCAAAATTATCTATCACCGATTATATCGTTCAGACTCCGGTTTTAGAGCCTAGAATTCCAACTCCTGATTTGTTTTTTTGGGGACAGGTCCAAATTTTTGAGCTTTAAAAATAACTCTAAACTGTTTTTTGCTCTGAAACCCTGTTCTTCTGGTGACCCCATTCAGCAGGTTAAAATTGTTATTTCCCTGCTGCGTGGTGATCCTCAGGATTGGGCATTTTCCCTGGAATCTAGGAATCCTGATTTGCTTAATGTAGACACCTTTTTTTCAGGCGCTAGGGTTATTGTATGATGAACCTAATTCAGTGGATCATGCAGAGAATACCTTGTTGGCCCTGTGTCAGGGTCAAGAAGCGGCAGAATCGTATTGCCAGAAATTTAGAAAATGGTCTGTATTGACTAAATGGAATGAGGATGCCTTGGCGGCAATTTTCAGAAAGGGTCTTTCTGAATCCGTTAAAGATGTTATGGTGGGGTTCCCCACGCCTGCTGGTCTGAGTGAGTCTATGTCTCTGGCCAATCAGATTGATTGGCGCTTGCGCGAGTGCAGAGTTGTGCACACTGTGGCGTTGTCCTCCGAGCGGAGCCCTGAGCCTATGCAGTGTGATAGGATTTTGTCTAGTGCTGAACGACAAAAATTCAGGCGTCAGAATAGGTTGTGTTTTTACTGCGGCGATTCTGCTCATGTTATTTCTGATTGCCCTAAGCGTACAAAGAGAATCGCTAGTTCTGTTACCATCAGTACTATACAACCTAAATTTCTGTTATCTGTGACCTTGATCTGCTCATTATCGTCATTTTCTGTCATGGCATTTGTGGATTCAGGTGCCGCTCTGGACTTAATGGACTTAGAATTTGCCAGATGTTGTGGTTTCCCCTTGCAGCCTTTGCAGAATCCTATTCCTTTAAGGGGCATTGATGCTACACCGTTGGCTAAAAATAAACCTCAGTTTTGGACACAGCTGCCCATGTGCATGGCGCCAGCCCATCAGGAAGATTGTCGTTTTCTGGTGTTGCATAATTTGCATGATGCTATTGTGCTAGGTTTTCCATGGTTACAGGTACATAATCCGGTGTTAGATTGGAAATCTATGTCTGTGACTAGTTGGGGTTGTCAGGGGGTTCATGGTCACGTTCCTCTGATGTCAATTTCCTCTTCCCCCTCTTCTGAAATTCCTGAGTTTTTGTCTGATTTCCAGGATGTATTCGATGAGCCCAAATCCAGTTCCCTTCCACCGCATAGGGACTGTGATTGTGCTATTGACTTGATTCCAGGCTGTAAGTTCCCTAAGGGCCGACTTTTCAACCTGTCTGTGCCAGAACATGCTGCCATGCGGAGCTATATTAAGGAGTCTTTGGAGAAGGGGCATATTTGGCCATCTTCTTCACCATTGGGAGCAGGTTTTTTTTTGTTGCCAAAAGGATGGCTCCTTGAGACCCTGTATTGATTATCGCCTCTTGAATAAGATCACGGTCAAATTTCAATACCCTTTGCTTTTGCTTACTGATTTGTTTGCTAGGATTAAGGGGGCTAGTTGGTTTACTAAGATTGACCTTCGAGGGGCATATAATCTTGTTCGTATTAAGCAGGGTGACGAATGGAAAACTGCATTTAATACACCCGAAGGTCATTTTGAATACCTTGTGATGCCATTCGGACTCTCTAATACCCCATCTGTGTTCCAGTCCTTCATGCATGATATCTTTCGGAGTTATCTTGATAAATTCATGATTGTATATTTGGATGATATTTTGATTTTTTCCGATGATTGGGAGTCTCATGTGAAACAGGTTAGGATGGTATTTCAGATCCTCCATGATAATGCTTTATTTGTGAAGGGGTCTAAGTGCCTCTTTGGAGTACAGAAGGTTTCTTTTTTGGGCTTCATTTTTTCTCCCTCATCTATAGAAATGGATCCGGTTAAGGTTCAGGCCATTCATGATTGGATTCAGCCCACATCTGTGAAGAGCCTTCAGAAATTCTTGGGCTTTGCTAATTTTTATCGTCATTTCATTGCCAACTTCTCCAGTGTGGTTAAACCTCTGACCAATTTAACGAAGAAAGGCGCTGATGTGACGAATTGGTCCTCCGCGGCTGTTTCTGCCTTTCAGGAGCTTAAACGCCGATTTACTTCTGCCCCTGTGTTGCGTCAGCCGGATGTTTCTCTTCCATTTCAGGATGAGGTTGACGCATCTGAGATTGGGGCAGGGGCCGTTTTGTCTCAGAGGAATTCTGATGGTTCCTTGATGAAACCGTGTGCCTTCTTTTCTCGGAAGTTTTCGCCTGCGGAACGCAATTATGATGTCGGCAATCGGGAGTTGTTGGCTATGAAGTGGGCATTTGAGGAGTGGCAACATTGGCTTGAGGGGGCCAAGCACCGTATTGTGGTCCTGAACGATCATAAAAATCTGATTTACCTCGAGTCTGCCAAACGACTGAACCCTAGACAGGCTCGTTGGTCCCTGTTTTTCTCCCGTTTTGATTTTGTGGTCTCGTATCTGCCGGGTTCTAAGAATGTTAAGGCTGATGCCCTCTCTAGGAGTTTTTTGCCTGATTCTCCTGGGGTCCTTGAGCCGGTCGGCATTCTCAAGTAAGGGGTGATTCTTTCTGCCATCTCCCCTGATTTACGACAGGTTCTTCAGGAATTTCAGGCTGATAAACTTGACCGCTGTCCAGTGGGGAAACTGTTTGTTCCTGATAGATGGACTAGTAAAGTGATTTCTGAGGTTCATTGTTCTGTGTTGGCTGGCCATCCTGGGATTTTTGGTTGGTAGGTCCTTTTGGTGGCCTTCTTTGTCGCGGGATGTGCGTTCTTTTGTGCAGTCCTGCGGGACTTGTGCGCAGGCCAAGCCTTGTTGTTCCCGTGCTAGTGGGTTGCTTCTGCCTTTGCCGGTCCCTGAGAGGCCTTGGACGCATATTTCTTTGGATTTTATTTCAGATCTTCCGGTTTCCCAGAGGATGTCGGTTATCTGGGTGGTTTGTGATCGGTTTTCTAAGATGGTTCATTTGGTACCTTTGCCTAAATTGTCTTCCTCTTCTGATTTGCTTCCGTTGTTTTTTCAGCATGTGGTTCGTTTTTATGGCATTCCGGAGAATATTGTGTCCGATAGAGGTTCCCAGTTTGTTTCTAGGTTTTGGCGGGCCTTTTGTGCTAGGCTGGGCATTGATTTTTCTTTTTCTTCTGCATTTCATCCTCAGACAAATGGCCAAACCGAGTAAACTAATCAGACTTTGGAGACCTATTTGAGATGCTTTGTCTCTTCTGATCAGGATGATTGGGTGGCTTTTTTGCCATTGGCCGAGTTTGCCCTTAATAATTGAGCTAGTTCTGCTACCTTGGTTTCGCCTTTTTTTTGTAATTTTGGTTTTCATCCTCATTTTTCTTCAGGGCAGGATGAGCCTTCTGATTGTCCTGGTGTGGATTCTGTGGTTGACAGGCTGCAGCAAATTTGGGCTCATGTGGTGGACAATTTGGTGTTGTCTCAGGAGGAGGCTCAGCGTTTTGCTAACCGTCGTCAGTGTGTTGGTTCCCGGCTTTGGGTTGGGGATTTGGTTTGGTTGTCTTCCCGTCATGTTCCAATGAAGGTTTCTTCCCCTAAGTTCAAGCCTCGGTTTATTGGTCCTTATAGGATTTCTGAGATTATCAATCCAGTGTCTTTTCGTTTGGCCCTTCCAGCCTCTTTTTCCATCCATAATGTTTTCCATAGATCTTTGTTGCAGAAGTTTGTGGTGCCCGTTGTTCCCTCTGTTGATCCTCCGGCCCCGGTGTTGATTGATGGGGAGTTGGAGTATGTGGTTGAGATTGTGACGCCCAGGAGACCGGGATACCCAGCACCGGACCAATGGGGTCTGTCTCTTAAGGGGGATGTCACGGGTGGCTTGACCCGGTGCTGTAGCCTCAGGCAATGCACAGTGTAAGGGGTATCGTGAGGGAGCAGGCACTTACTTGATCAGCAGCAGGTTCTCCCAGCGGCGATGATACCGATCCTGGATATTGGCTATTGTCCAAATGAAAGACTGAGGCACTGAAACGTTTAACCAGTTTACTTTAACATAAAGGGATTTACAACCAGTCCTGTCACCGGAGTCTGTATGGGAACTCTGAGTTACTTTGACCCTGCCGGGGTCTTCGCCTCTTATTGTACGCAATTTCTGTGTGGCCCTGCTGCTGTATGTGAACTGGCTGCCGGCCCAATCTGTCCCCTCCGGGTCCTGGTTCGACGGGCAACCCGAGTCCTTTTATCAGCTTACCCCCTCCGGGAGTACCGCTGAACTCTGTGTCTGTTGCTGCGTCCGGCCCTAGTGAAGCTGATATCACCTCACGTTTTTCCGGTTGCTTGTATTATATATAATGAATACAGCCACGGATCCGGTATCCGTCTTTGCGCCTGTTCTGGGTAGTGATTAATGCTACCCGGTTCTCACAATGTCCTTTTTCTCTGTCCCTCTTCTCCTCAGGCCGGTGATTTAGGCCTGGAAACAGTCACAGGACAGCTGTATGACCTCTCACTTTCAGCTCCTTAGCCCAACTGCCATTTCTTCTCTCAGACCAGAATGGATCAAGGGGAGTCTCTGGAGCTCCCCCTTCTGGCCGGAGGTGGTAGTGCAGTCTTGCTATTTTAGTATTTGTATTTACTGTCAGTAACTATTTTTGTGGCAAATACCCCTAGGGGTGCCACAAGAAGATTTTGGATTCTCGTTTTTCGAGGCCGAAGCTTCAGTATCTTGTCAAATGGAAGGGTTATGGCCAGGAGGATAATTCTTGGGTTGTTGCCTCCGATGTTCATGCTGACGATTTGGTTCGTGCCTTTCATTTGGCTCGTCCTGATCGGCCTGGGGTTCTGGTGAGGGTTCGGTGACCCCTCCTCAAGGGGGGGTACTGTTGTGAATTCTGCTCTTGGGCTCCCTCCGGTGGTTATGAGTGGTAGTGCTGCTGTCTTTGGATCGCAGCATTTATCAGGTGTGTCCACTTATTGCAATTTGGACTGGGCTATTTAGTCTTGTTTGATCCTTTAGTCAGTGCCAGTTGTCCATTGTTTTTGGAGGATTCACATCCCTCACTGGTCTCTCCTGTTTGCTGTTCTTTTCAACAAAGATAAGTTCTGGCTTTGTTTTTGCTGTCCACATGCTGTGGGCCTTATAGTTCTGTGCATTTTCATGTTTTGTCTTGTCCAGCTTTGTCTGTGTAAGGATTTTTTTGCAGCCAAGCTGTATCTCTGGAGATGCAGATATACCCTCCATGTCTTTAGTCAGATGTGGAGATTTGTATTTTCTGTGGTGGATATTTTCTAGTGTTTTAATACTGACCGCATAGTACTCTGTCCTGTTCTTTCTTTTTAGCTAGAAAGGCCTCCTTTGCTAAATCCTGATTTCAGTCTGCGTATGTCATTTCCCTCTCCTCTCACAGTCAATATTTGTGGGGGGGCTGTCTATCCTTTGGGGATTTTCTCTGAGGCAAGATAGTTTTCCCGTTTCTATCTTTAGGGGAAGTTAGTCCTTAGGCTGTGTCGAGGTGTCTAGGGAGTGTTAGGTACATCCCACGGCTACTTCTAGTTGCGTTGCTAAGTTCAGGGTCTGCGGTCAGTACAGGTACCACCTTCTCCAGGGTACGTCACGGTCAGTACAGGTACCACCTTCTCCAGGGTACGTCACATGCTGCTCCTAGGCCACCAGATCATAACACTGCTCTGAGGCAAGATAGTATTCCTATTTCCATCTTTAGGGGTATTTAATCCTCCGGTTGTGACGAGGTGTCTATGTTTTTTAGGTACACTCCACGGCTACTTCCAGTTGCGGTGTTAAGTTCAGGATTGCGGTCAGTATAGTGACCACCTTCTCCAGTGAATGTTCTCATGCTGCTCCAAGGTCACCGGATCATAACAATGAGGTACAGGAAGGTGGTGGGAGCAGCTCTGAGGAAGAGATTCCCCGAACGACTCAAAGAAAGAGGGGGAAGACTGCGTTGCCTGTAGCCTCCACTTTAGCACCCAATAGGAGCATGCCTCTTCCAAAATCCAAAACAGATGCTCCCAAGACCTGCAGTGCCTGGTCCTTTTTTGACACAGTTGTAGATGACATTTACTTTGTCAAATGCAAGCTGTGTCATCAGAAAGTCAAAAGAGGGAAAAGTGTCAGCAACCTCAATACCACAAATATGTGGAAACATGTGCGGACCAAGCACGCGGTGAAGTTACAAAAACACACTGAAGACCTAGGCCAACCAACAGCGGCACCTACCACCTCTCCAGCTCGTGTTGTAGCCTCTTCCTCCAGCTCACACCCAGCTGGTTCGGCTTCCTCACAGGATCGCCATGGAAGAACCTCTGACACTGCTGTCCAGAGGCCCAGTGGATTTCCACCCACAGCACCACGTTCCCAGTCATCCTCACACTATCAGCCCAGTCTACAGCCATTGGTAGCACAGGCATGGGAGAAAAGGCGGCCATTCTCGGCAAACCACCCCCGAGCACAGGTTCTGAATGCTGGCATTGCAAAACGACTGTCCCCTGAAATGCTCTCATTCAGGCTGGTGGAGATTGACACCTTCCGTAACTTAATGGCATTGGCAGTCCCACAATACAACGTGCCCAGCCACTTTTATTTCAGCAGGGAAGCCGTCCCTGCCCTGCAAAAGCATGTGGAGGGAAACATTAAACATGCGCTATTAAACATGCGCTACAGTCGCAAGGTCCACCTCACCACCGATGTGTGGACCAGTCACCATGGACAGGGACGATACCTTTCCCTCACTGCCCATTGGGTCAATGTTGTGGAGCCGGGTACAGATCTTGCGTGTGGCGCTGTACGTGTTCTGCCAACTCCAAGGACTGCAGGAATCCAGTCTGTACACATTGCCTCCTCCTCATACTCCAGTTCCTCTGAATCATCGCTGCAGGAGCCGTCATGGTCTACCTCCACCTTGACCCATGAATGCTTACCTGTTATGACCGATATGAGCACAGCCATGGCCAAATATCAACAGGCCGTACTGAAATTAATTTCTTTGGGGAATCGAAGCCACACAGCGCAGGAGCTCTGGAATGCCATCAAGCAGGAGAGCGACGTGTGGTTTGTGCCAGCGAATCTCCAGCCAGGCATGGTACTGTGTGACAATGGCCGAAATCTGGTGGCAGCTCTGGGCCTAGGCACCCTCACTCACATCCCGTGTCTGGCACATGTGCTCAACTTGGTCATGCAGTTTTTTGAGAGACTATCCGGATCTTGATGCACTGCTGCACAAGGTCCGCCTAGAGTGCGCTCACTTGCAGCGTTTTAGCATGGCAAGATCGCGCCTTGCAGCTCTGCAGCGCCGATTCCGCCTTCTGGAACATCGCATCATATGTGACCTACCCACCAGGTGGAATTCAACGTTACATATGTTGGAGCGGTTGTGTGAGCAGCAGCCAGCAGTAATGGAGTACCAGCTGCATCAGGCGCAAACAAGTCGCACTGCGCGCCGTTCACACTTCACAACCACTGAGTGGGACACTATGAAGGACATCTGCCAGGTTTTGCGTGCCTTCGATAATTCCACACGGATGGCGAGTGCAGATGATGCACTAGTCAGCATGACTGTCCCCCTTATCTGCCTGCTTGAAAAAACACTACAAGCGCTAAGGGATGAGGTTGTGGAAGAGGTGGAGGATGAGGAGTCACAAATGCCATCTGCTGCTGGACAATCTGCGCGACGTGGTTCCTCACAAAGGCCTAGGCAGAGGACACTTTATGAGGAGGATGAGGAGGAGTCAATGGAGGAGGAAGCCATCTTTACAGAGGAGGTTACACAATGCTCCAGTAATCAGTATGTAGAGTGAGGGTGGGGTGATGCAGACCAGGCAGAGATCACGCCTCAAGCAGGGGACAGCGTTTCTTGGCTAGTTGGCAGTCTGCAGCACATGGTTGATTTCATGCTGCAGTGCCTGAGAAACGACCGCCGCATCGCCCACATTCTCAATACGGCTGATTATTAGGTGTACACCCTCCTAGATCCGCACTACCGGGACAACGTACAAAGCCTCATAACACCGTTGAACCGGGAGCATAAAATGCGAGAGGACCAAGACACACTGGTGCATTCCATCTTCCTCTCCAGTCCAACTGAGAGCAGTGCTGCTAGTGCTTTACAAAGCAGCTCAGTGCGTCGAGGCTGTGGAGGAAGCTCAGCACAAAGAGGGAGCAGAAGTAGTGCCTCAGCACAAGGCAAGACCAGTATGGCCCAACTGTGGCAAATTTTTGTGTGCCCGCCACAAATGTCTACACCATCACAGACGGCTCCCATCAGCAGGAGGCAACGTTTCCGTTAGATGGTGACAGACTATATGTCTTGCCCTCTCAGTGTACTCCCAGACGGCGCTTCCCCCTTCAAGTTTTGGGTCTTTAAGCTGGATACATGGCCAGAGCTTAGCCAGCATGCATTGGAGGTGCTGCCTTGCCCTGCTGCTAGTGTATTATCGGAACGCGTCTTGAGTGCCGCAGGTGGTCTACTAACAGACTGTCGCATGCGACTAAACTCTTTCTTCAGACTGTGCTCCGTCAACTGATCCCTAATCACCTGCCACGGCTGTGACGACGCAGAGTCTGAAGAAGGTGGAAGGAGATGAGTGAGAGGTGAAGATATGCACTGTGCATGCCCATGAATCCCAGCCCCGTAGTGTGAATAAATCAGAAGACACTGCGGGTCGTGATGTCGGGCAGCGCGTCCACACAGGCGCAGTCAGCCTGACACCAAATGATGTCAGAAGTCGGGTAGCGCTAACTGCGCATGCCCAAGGTTTAACGTAATAGCGCTGGCTCCGGGACAGATTCAAACAACGCTGAGGAGGCGGCGCCCGACGCCAAGGGGGTATGTATGCCAGCTGTGCTGCGTCTCATTCCGAAGGAAAGTCCCACCTCCGGGACTGTTTCACGGTATGAGGGGACACATTTTATAAGTGTTTAGTTCAGCATGTGCAAGGAGCAGAACTAAAAGAGCCACCTTTTCCTTGTGCAACATTACTGCTGCACAAGGTGGCTCTTTCAGTTACTAATGCCTGGGGGGGTTAAAGGTTCCCTTTCAAATTGCTCCAATTAGGCTTCGGCCAACACTGTGCTTCTCCTGGATTCCCTGGGCTTCAACACTGCAAGTTGCTGCTCGGAAGTGCTGTCTGCACAGAGAAAAACACTTGCTCCTGTGTTAGTAGGGTTCAGTAACGTCAGCTGCTCCCCTGCTGTGTATCCGGTAATGTGTCCTGCGACCTCCACGCTGACACTACAACAGATATTAAACTCGCTCCAATTAGCCTTGGCCTACACCCTTATTGACCCTGTGCTCCAACACTGCCAGTTGGTGCTCGGAAGTGTTGTCTGCACAGAGAAAAACACTCGCTCCCGTGTTAGTGGGGTTCAGTAACGTCAGCTGCTCCCCTGCTCTGTATCCAGCAATGTGTCCTGCGATCTCCACGCTGACACTACAATAGAAATAAAAGGGAACCTGTCCCCTCCCCTCAGGTGTTTGTATGTGAAAGAGCCACCTTGTGCAGCAGTAATGCTGCCTACACTGCCAGTTGCTGCCCAGAAGTGCCGTTTGCACAGTCAACACTTGCTGCCGTGTTATTGGGGTTCAATAACATCATCTGCTCCCAGGCTGTGTATCCGGCAATGTCTCCTGCGACCTCCACGCTAACACTAAAACAGAAATTAAGAACCTGTCCCCACAGGCGTTTGTAACTTAAAGAGCCACCTTGTGCAGCACTAATGCTGCATTTGGACAAGGTGGCTCTTTTAGTTATTCTCCTAGCACACACTGAACTAAACACTTATAAAATGTGTCCCCTTGTATCTTTAAACCGTCCCGGAGGTGGGACTTTCCTTCTTAATGAGATGCAGCACAGCCGTCATTCATTCCCCCTTGGCGCCGGGCGCTGCCTTCTCAGCGTTGTTTGAATCTGTCCCGGAGCCTGCGCTGTTATGTTATCCCTTGACCATGCGCAGTTAGCACTGCCCGTCTCCTGACATTATTTGTTGTCAGGCTCCCTGCCCGAGATCACGCCTCGCAGTGTCTTATTTATTCACACTGCGGGCCTGTGATTCATGGGCATGTGCACTGCATATCTTAGCCTCTCACTCATCTCCGCCTTCTTCAGACTGTGCCGCGTCACGGCCGTGGCATGCGTTTTGGGATCAGCTGATGCGGCACATTCTGAAGAATGTGGAAGGAGATGAGTGAGAGGCGAATATATGCACTGCGCATGCCCATGAATCCCAGGACCGCAGTGTAAATAAATCAGAAGACACTGCGGGGCGGGATCTCTGGCAGGGCGGCTGCACAGGCGCAGCCAGCCTGAAAACAAATGATGTCTGAAGACAGGCAGCGCTAACTGCGCATGGCCAAGGGATAGCATAACAGCGCAGGCTCCGGGACAGATTGAAACAATGCTGAGGAGGCGGCGCACGGCGCCAAGGGGGTGTGAATGACGGCTGTGCTGCGTCTCATTAAGAAGGAAAGTCCCGCGTTCGGGATGGTTACACGGTATGAGGGGACACATTTTATAAGTGTTAAGGTCAGCGTGTGCAAGGAGCATAACTAAGAGAGCCACATTTTCCTTGTGCAGCACTACTGCTGCACAAGGTGGCTCTTTCACATACAAAGTTCCACCTCCAGGACGGTTTCAGGGTATGAGGGGACACATTTTATAAGAGTTAACTTCAGCGTGTGCAAGGAGCATAATTAAAAGAGCCACCTTTTAATTGTGCAGCATTAGTGCTGCACTAAGTGGATCTTTTAGTTGCAAACACCTGGAGGGGGGGGGGTTAAAGGTTCCCTTTCAACTTGCTCCAATTAGGCCTCAGCCTATACTCTGCTTCTCCTGCATTCCCTGGGCTCCAACACCGCCAGCTGCTGCTCAGAAGTGTCTTTGGCCCGGGTACACCCTCCTGCCCAGCCTAGTTCCAGCACGCCAACTGTTTCCGGGTAGTGTCAAGGTCACTTTGCCTCCAATACATTGTCCTGTCGTGTTGCGGTCTGGTTAGCTGACTCTATGGTGCCTGCAGTTTAGGTGCTTCCTATGTGGGCTGCAGGAACTGGCACTGAAAGCTGGTTCCATTGTGCCAATAGGACAAGCTCCCACTGTAGGACTGTGGGTTTTCGGTAACTACGGCGGCTCGCGGCCTAGCAATTTTTTTTCATCCTGTGGACCTTCTTCTGCCTATCTGAGTTCCAGCACCATTAGCTGGTTCTTAGGAACACAAGCTTGAATAGGTCCCCCTGGTTCCAGTACCGTCAGCTGGTTCCGGGCAGAGCCTTTGGCTTAGGTGCCTCCTTCTGGGTATCCGAGTTCCACCAACGTCAGGTGGTCCTTGGTAGTGCTTTCTGGCATGGGTACCTCCAGCTTAGTAACCGGGTTCCAGTAACGTCAGCTGGTCCTCGGTAGTTCCATTGCCTCTTGCATCTTTGGCTAGCCATCCGGGTCCCAGTACCGTCAGCTGGTTCTCGGCAGTGTCTCAGCCTTCTTGTACCTTCTGCTACATTTCCAAGTTCAAGACCCTAAAGACGACGACCCTGAAGACCACCCCGATGACGACGACGACTCCGGAGACGACAACCCCTGAGATGACGACCCTGAAGATCACCCCGAAGAAGACGACGACCCTGGAGACGACGACCCTGAAGACCGAGAAGCAGAAGAACAAGAATCTGCAGACCAAAAAGCAGACGAACATTAAGCATAAGACTAAAAATCAGAGCAAAAGATATTATCAAAATTATAAGCAGAAGAAGACTAATCAGTGTATGGGGGTGAGTCCTTTCCTCCTCGTGGTGTCCCTTGAAAAAACCTGCTACTGCAGGCCAAACTGTATTAAACCTGTAAACCTGTATTATGAGGTTGGACTAAGGTTAGTCTTTGAGAAAAGGCTCTACTAGCTGCGTCGGGTTGATTATACCTTTGCATGCACATGTATTTGTCAGCATTAAGTTTAGTATTGCTTCTTGTTGTCTACATTTTTGGAATACATTGATCTGTGACGAACCTTGTCTTATCCATACTCTAGGGCAGAGGTCCCCAACCTTTCTAAGCTTGAGAGCCACATCCAGCTATGAAAGAGGGTCGTGAGCCACATGCAGCTCTGAGAGAGGGTCGCGAGCCACCACCAGCTCCTTCCCCACTCACAGAAGTGACACCGAGAGCCCCCATTACCGGTATAATGACAAAAAAAGCTTTTCCACTGAAATCACACTAAGGCAGTATGCCAAGCTCCACGGTTTCCTATCTCACCCCCATTCAGATCTGCTCTTCTGTACAGGGCTACACACAAAAGCCACCATTTAGAGATCTGCTCTTAATAATTATTTACACCTGGTGCTAATGCACCAAGCTGGCAGGCAGCCGCGAGCCACACATCACAGGATTGTGAGCCACATGTGGCTCCCGAGCTACTGGTTGGGGACCCCTGCTCTAGGGTTTTACTGTGTGCTTTTCAGCCAATGAGCTAGCTAGTCTTACCGGGTTATATTGTGTGGTGTGGGGTTTTTGACCAGGGCATGACCCCATTATGGGTCATTGTATTTACCATGTGTGTATTTTTAAATGTTTTTAATTGTTCCTTTGCAGTGTTTAGTGTTTTGTCTCAATAAAATTTAATGATTTTGTACAATTCATTGTGTGGTGATCCCCGTCTTATGCATGCCTTCTTTTCCCTTGGTATGGTATTTAGCTGCAGGCCAAACTGAACATGGATAAATCCTGCTGAGGATGATGAAGAAAAAAGTGTGGGAGAAGTTAAAAAGAAGGTGATCAGCATGAAAGTAGTGAAACATAAATATCTGACTAAATATAAAATATCGTAACATAGTCAATAGCTTTGTAACTCCGAACGTCTTAAAATTTTTTTTTAATTCCTGCTATTCCATTTGATTGGACTAAACCTCTATGCCTTTAATGTCTCATCCACCTCCCCCAATACTGTACATCCTTCATTATTCTTAGTTGTTTTCCTTCATGTAGAATTAACCTACAAGGAAAGAAAGGGTTTACCGTATTTTAATTCCGATATTTTTGTCCCATTGACTTGCATTGGTATCGGGTATTGGTATCGGCGATATCCGATATTTTTTGAATATCAGCCGATCCAATCCGATACCGATACTTCTGGATATCGGAAGGTATCGCTCAACACTAGTAGTGACACAGATCTCCCTTCATACACTGTGCCAGTGACCCTGCCGCATATTCCCCCCTCTACCCAAAGCCAGGGGTTTTGGCATCTTCAGACACTAAACATGGAATTCAGAAGAGAGCATATACATTGCCATGGAACTTCCCTGGCTAATGCTCTACGAGGAATGTGAAGTCTTGAAGCGCTAAGAACCATCTAGTCACCTTGGCATTCTTACCCTTCTTTTCTCTCAACCACTCAGAGGGGCATGGTCCGACACTAACTTAAACCTACAGCCTAGCAGGTACTATTTCAGGGTGTCGATGGCTCACTTTATGGCTAAGCATTCTTTCTCAACTATTCTGTAGTTCTTCTGGCTAGATGAGAGTTTACGGGTCAGATACAGGATGGGATGCTCTTCTCCATTGATTTCCTGTGACAGCACAGCTCCCAACCCAACTTCTGTGGTATCGGTCAGGACCACGAATTCTTTACTAAAGTTGGGTGCGATCAGAACCGGATGTTTGCACAGAGCTCCCTTCAGCTCTTGAAATGCCAACTCTGTGTCAGGAGTCCATTTTACCATCA
Source organism: Ranitomeya imitator (assembly GCF_032444005.1). Taxonomy (NCBI): domain Eukaryota; kingdom Metazoa; phylum Chordata; class Amphibia; order Anura; family Dendrobatidae; genus Ranitomeya; species Ranitomeya imitator. The sequence continues at coordinate 130,548,374 of NC_091286.1, forward strand.
TTGACTTGGTGCCCACAAGGAGATCTGTTAACGATGCAGCAATTATGGAAAAGTTCAGGATAAAACCCCAGTAATACCCCACAATCCCAAGAAACGCCCTCACTTGCTTCTTGGAGAGCGGTTGCGGCCACTCCTGAATTGCCTCTATTTTATTCAACTGGTGCGTGATTTCGCCTCTCCCGATGATGTAGCCTAAGTATCTGGCCCCTTCCTTCCCTATGGCTCACTTCTTAGGATTTATGGATCGAGGATCGCCTGTTCCTTAGGCAGGTGCGAACTCCATTCAGGACTAAAGATGACAATATCATCCAAGTAGGCTGCGGCATATTTCTTATATGGAGCCAAGATTCGATCCATTGCCCCCTGAAAGATAGCTGGGGCCCCCTGCAGTCCAAAGGGCATTCTGGTGTACTGAAAATACCCATCTAGCATCGAGAAGGCCATCTTCTCCTTGGCGCCCTGGGACATGGGGATCTGCCAGTACACCTTCATCAGGTCAGGGGTTGTGATGTACCATGTGGGTCCCAGTCGCTCGATGAGTTCATCTACATGGGACATCGGTTACGCGTCAAAACGGGACACCTCATTCAGCTTATGTTAGTCATTACAAAACTGCCAATTGGGCTTCGGTGCGAGGATGATGGGACTTGACCAGCCAGTCCTTGATTCCTCTATCATCCCGAGGTCCAGCATTCTCTTCACCATTTCTCTTGGCGTACTTCAGTGATTCTGTAGGGTTTGAGGTGTACCCTTACATGCGGCTCTGCTAGCAGCTCCAAGAACAGGTCATGGTTCTGCTGCAGCAGTTCTCAACATTGTTGCTTCTGGGCCGGAGTTAGTATCTCAGCAATCACGACCTCCTTGATCTTGGCTTCGAGACGGGCCCCAAGGCAAAGAACTTCCAGCGGTTTACGGTCCCGCCAAAGTTTGAGTAGGTTCACCGGGTGCCGCTTTCTGTGACCGGACTGGTGTACCTTGTAATTCACATCCCCGAGTTTTTCCACTATCTGATACTTTGCCAAGAATTTGCTCTCCACTGTAGGGATATGTACTAGCACCAGTCCCCGGATTGGAATTGCCTTAGCCTCGCTGATCTGTTGTATACCCTCGCTTGGGCCTCCAGTGCCTGGAGAAGATGTTCTCTTATGATAGGCATTATGTGAGCCATCTGTTCTTGCAGCTGGGTGACATGCTCAATGACACTCCGGTGCGGCGTGACCTTGGCTAACCAGGTTTCCTTGCTGATGTCCAGTATCCCTCGTGAATGTCGGCCGTACAGGAGCTCGAACGGCGAGAAGCCAGTGGAGGCCTGAGGGACTTTTCTGATAGAAAGAGCAGGAATGGGAGCAGATGCCCATCTTTATACAGCTTTGGCGTGCTCCTATCTATGGTCCCCTGATGAGCCCTGACATTAGGAGGGGGCGAAACGCGTAGGGATAAAGGATACTAACTCTGAGGGTTAATTCAACCAGATGAGTGACCCACTGTGGTCTCTATTTGAATTTGCTGTTCACTGTTTATGATCTCTGAGACCATCCTATGATCATTATATCTGAAGGTATATGTGTTTGAGGCAATGTTCTGTTGTTTATACTGAGCACAGATGCACCTTAACTTTATTCCTAGCTGTGTCACGGCTGTGGAGAGGAAAAAGTGATATTTTATTTTGGAGGCCATTTCAATGAGAGAAGTGTTATATTGTGGTCTTGATTTCAACTGTAATCAACTACTTATGGCTTCTGGAGATGCACTTTAAAATTACCCTAGCTGTGCTACAGCTTTAGAGATATTTGATTAAGGAGATTGATATTTGTTACATTTACCCTATAGTTACCCACAAAAAAGACCTACAATAAAGTAGTCAAAATGAAGCAAACCAAATTATTAAAATAACAATATTTATTAAAGACACATTTTATATATAAAAATGACAGACAAAAAACATAATCCAAGATATTCAACAGGAGGGGCTCAGGACAGTATAACAAACGTTATATTAAAGATGGTAAATATAGAGCTCCAACCAAAATGTCATATGATATAATTACTCCCCTAGCCATAATTTGTGCATTTGAGACATTCTCAGGGATAAAAATTAGTACCCAGACTTTATGAACAGGGACCAAGAGCTTTAAAAAAAAGGGTAAAACTGCTGGCACAGAGCACAACACAGCGCTATACCAAAAGTTTGTAAGGGACACTTAACTCCACCAGAGAGATATTCCTGTCCATACAAAGGGCCTGGAACACCATAGACCAATAGAGCAAGGTCAGAGTGCAGAGCAAAGCTACAGAGAGCAGAGCTGAGAGCAAAGCCACAGAGTGCAGAGCTGAGAGCAGAGCAAAATCAAAGTGCAGAGAAAGACACAGAGTGCAGAGCCAAGTGCAAAACCACAGAGAGCAGAGCAAGGTCACAGAATGCAGAGCAAGGAGCTAAGCAAGGTCGCAGAGAGCAGAGCCAAAAGAAGAGCAAAGCAAGACACAGAGTACGCACAGCAGGGAAAGGAAACCAAGGCAGGGATACAAACGGACACAGGAACAGGACTAGGCTAAGACAAAGTCAGGAACAGGAAAGGCACAGAGACATGGACACAAGCCAGGGTACGACGCCCCTCTGGGTGGCGGACATAGGCCAGGGCACAAAGCCTCACTGGATGGCAAACAGAGGACACAGACCAGGGTACAACGCCCCCCTGGGTGGCGGACACATGATTAACAGAGGCAGGGCCTGGCACCTTAGCAGCTAAGAACCGACCGAGGGAGTAGGTTGCACAGGCTCCCACCAATGGGTGGGGAAGTCTTAAATACAGGAAGCCTCATGGCTAAGGAACACCTTAGAAAGGTGCACCCAGACTCAATAATACACAGGAGTTTCTGGCGCCGCCCCCCTATGCACACAGACAGAGCATGCACAGAGCAAACAGCAGACATAAGGCACACAGCATGGAGCTGGCAGCAGAGAGATGTCACAACAAGACCCAGAGAAGTAAGTGAGTTTGAGTGTAATGCAGGTGGGGGATGGGATTCCATGCAGTAATGCCAGCAGGGTTGTTGCGAACTGTACTGGTGGTAGTTCACCTGCTAGTTTATTATGGACAGCATAAACTTCCTGCAGACTTCGCTGCAGGCAACACGCACAGCATCCTTAGCACCTCTGGGAGCTATGTAAGAGTTCCACCTCTCCCAACACACCACACCCACTGACTCTCATGGCCAGGTTTTTAACTCTCCATGTGATTATCACATGAATTTGACATCACACAGATCCTGTCATGACTCTGCAGATGGAGATACCATGGACCTCCTCCCACCCACTCTATGGAGGTCCACTAAAACCAGCCCATAATATAACTTAACCCTCTCAACACAGCGAACTGCAGGAAAACTATTCTAGTTTCACATCACTGAAGCTAATATGCACAGTGACACGTCTCCCTTCAAACACTGTGCCAGTAACCTTGTCACAATGCATACAAGATAACATATGCTCAGATTATTCTGATACTTTATTTAGATTATGCTCCCATATATCTTCTTGTAGTCATATGCTGCAATATTCCATTGAGATTATTTCATTGTAACCGGATGGTTTCTCTCATATAACTCTTTTAGGCTAGGTTCCCATTGCGTTAATGAGACCGCGCTAACGGACAGCGTTGCACGGTGAAATTGACACCGTGCAACGCATCCGTTAGCGCGCCCATTCACAGCAATGGGGACGTGCATCACTAGCGCGTGCCATTTTCGGCACGCGCTAGCGATGTGCCGGTGTTTTGTGGCGCGCCGTGGACGCTGCAGCGTCCGAGGCGTGCCCGAGGTCCGTTCCCCGCTCTCGCAGATCGGAGATCTGTGAGAGCGGGGACGTTTAACGCGACCCCTTTACAAAACATTGCATTAGCGCAATCCGCTAGCGCTAGGCGCTAAACTGATTGCACTAACGCAATCTGAACCTAGCCTTAGATATATGCAGCATTATATATTTATATATGCACTTACATTACCTTAGAACCAAGTATGATTAGCAAAACCTGGTGATATTTTCACCTATTATACATTGAGATATATGCATATTGATGTCGGTTTCCAGATACACCCACCTTTGTTCATCTGTGTTTTACTGTTTTTAGCATTCCTTGATTTTATTTGTGATTATGTGAATAAAGTTTGTCTATTTTTCTAACCTTGACTTCTAAGGTCTTTTTTTGGTGTCAATATTTAGAGGTCTAGCCACAGATTTTCAATGATGTTCAGATCGGCTTGATTAGATGTTCTTTTGCATACTTCTGACGCTGAATTTTATCGTGAGGCCACAGGAGAGGTTTTCTTCTGGTGACTCATCCATGAAGGCCATATTTGTGCAGGTGTCTGAATAGTAGAACAATGTACCACAACTCAAAGAGTTTGCTAACACTTTCTGAAGGTCTTTTGCAGTCAGGTGGTGGTTCTCATTTGCCTCTCTAGGAATTCTATGAGGAGCTCTCACTGAAATTTTGCTTGATCTTGCAGACCTTATCATGACTTCCACTCTTAATGTTAACTGCCATTTCTTAATTACTGTCATGACTCTGTTGTGTGTTGTCCCAGGACCAGGGGCTCCTTCCCTGTCCCTTATGTAAGGGGTTCCCTAGCTCGCCCTGTTTCCTAGATTACTTCTAATGGTAAAGATGCCATGGCCACGTACCTTGCCTTAGCTCCTGAATCTGCCCTCAGTCTGTACCCTTCCCCCATCCAGGGGAAAGAGGTATAGTAGTGTATACAAACAGGGATAAAGGAAAATACCAATCATACAAATATACACACATAAACAACAGAGGTAAACACTGGGGAGTGGAGGATGGGGTTAAACCAAAGTAGAAGAAGAAAGGGAATTATCGCACAATCAAAACCTAGCAACAGTCGCAGATAAATCCATGCCTTAAAACATTCTCTCTCTCTCTCTCTTTCTCTCTCATTGTTCTGGCATTTGGCAAATATTAATAATTATGGTAATCCTAATTCACCTAAAACGGGAAAATGATTTCATGTCAGATATTGAGGAAAAACATGCATATGTGTCTTTTTTTATAGTGTATGTAAACTTCTGGTTTCAACTATGTATTGATATACTGTGTATACAGTGAACTAAATAAATATTTGATCGTGTTGGTGCCTCCTCTACTGGATCATGGGACCAAGAACCCATGGGGGTTAATGATGGATTGCGGATGTGGCTGTTGGACTGCCTGCTCCTTTACTTTGTCCCCAATCTTACCTTTGGACTGGCCCCATGTTTAAATGCAGCCCACCACTGTCAAAAGGGCCTGTGATCCGCTAGATTCCAGCGGTTGGATGACTGTGATCCTCGGCTGCAGCGGCTGTTGTTGGTACAACTGCAGCAAATGTCAGGGCAAAGAGCAGGAAATCCAGTGTTGAATATTGTCTTTTATGTCCATCCTTCATCCTCTGTTCAATAAAAAGTTGTGTTTTCCCTGTTGGAATACAGCTGCATCTCTGGACTCTTAATTGCCTGGACTGCTGGAGAGAAGGTAACTCTGTTTGGGGAAAAGACTGAATCCATCCCAGATTGCATGTACAAGGGGCCGGAGTGTCTACAGACTGTTTAGTGGGTGAGCTCGGTCAGGACTACCACCCCAGTCGCCCTTGTTACATAGCTACATAGTGGGCCCCAAGAATTATTTTCTCTGGTGTGCCCAAGGAGCTCCAGTCTGACGCTGCTGCCCTTAGCTTATGATTTGCAGAAATAGCAAAATTTTTCTCTGCAGGGACTTCCCTTAATACATATGGTGCATACACATTAAACCAGGGGTCCCCAACTCCAGGCCTCGAGGGCCGCCAACAGTGCAGGTTTTCAGGATTTCTTTAGTATTGCATCGGTGGTAATGTGATCATCTGCACAGGTGATGATTCCAACCCCTATGCAATACTAAGGAAATCCTGAAAACCTGCACTGTTGGCGGCCCTCGAGGCCTGGAGTTGGGGACCACTGCATTAAACATTCCGAGTTGCATGCTGTCACATTTATGCACAGCTATCGTCTTCCAAGGGAGTGCCACATTACATAACTCAATGTCCTCTACAAAAATACAATCCAAGACTCCGTTACTACTTGGTTTTTTTTTATGAACATGGTGCCAGTCTGTTAAAAAATGGGATAATATAGCATGAGAAATTGTTTTCCAGTAAGCACTTTTAGAATATTTTTTTCTTTCTTGTAACCTCCATTTATTGTAAGAAAATTCATTAGCGCTGAACAAAATTAATCAATGGAAGTTATGCATACTGAATTACAAGTTCTTTCAAAAGAAGAAAAGGGAAGCAAAGCAAATAAAAAGCAGAATTCTTTTTTAGTTTTAAGTGGCATTCATTTTTCAGATTGTTTGTGTTTTTATTATTTGTTAATCAATTGCCATAATGGAAGATGTGAGCGGAATACACTCTCTTCTGTGCCTCTGAACTCCAAATTAATAAGATTTGTTTTCCAAGCACTCGGGAAATCAATACATCACAACCTTGTACAGCATGCACAGGATTTCTGGTTTATTAGCACATGTAGGCACTTTACATAGCGGGAAATATACAAGGGGTCTGTGCAACTCAGGACGGTAAGTGCCACAAGGAAAAATTTGTCACTAATAGAGAGAAAAACCTTCGGCACAGATGCAATTTTGCTAAATGTAAAAATTTTATTGAGCCAACCACATGAGGCAGAATATAAGTCAAAGTTTCAGCCTTTATCAAGGTTATCTTTATAAAATGTAAAACATGGCAAAATTATACAAGGGAAAAATAAACATGTCTCATAATGCGAGTGGTGTCAGCCCCCAGCTCTTAAGAAACTGCATTTATCACCGTCACATTGTTAAATGCCGCTTTTAGAGTAAGCTCCTGCATTTAAGCAGTCCCAAAATTCCCAAAATGTAAAAATAAACATGTCTCATAATGCAAGTGAAATGTATACATTATCTTGTTATATTTATGTACAATTTAACACAATATATGCTCTATCTAGTGCATCGAAAACATTTTTTTCAAACAGCTTTGTAAGGCTGGAGTCACACCCGGCGTAAGACAATACGGTCCGTATATTACGGCCGTAATACACTGAAAAGTCCCCAAAATAGTGGTCCGTAGCTCTTCCGTAGGCAGGGTGTTTCAGCGTTTTTTGCGCATGGCATCCTCCGTATGTAATCCTTATGGCATCCGTACTGCGTGTTTTTCTCGCAGGCTTGCAAAACCGACATACGGCTATACAAGGGATCCATGTGTAAAAAAAAAAAAAAACATATATACTGTTTATATATATATATATATATATATATATATGTCAGTAGACACATATATGTATATATATTATTACTTCATACAGCGCTAGATAGCTTTAAAGCCGGTAATTCAATTACCGGCTTTTGCTATCTCCTTCCTAAACCCGACATGATATGAGACATGGTTTACATACAGTAAACCATCTCATATCACCATTTTTTTTTGCATATTCCACACTACTAATGTTAGTAGTGTGTATATGCAAAATTTGGCCGTTCTAGCTATTAAATTAAAGGGTTAAATGGCGGAAAAAATTGGCGTGGGCTCCCGCGCAATTTTCTCCGCCAGAGTAGTAAAGCCAGTGACTGAGGGCAGATATTAATAGCCTGGAGAGGGTCCATGGTTATTGGCCCCCCCCTGGCTAAAAACATCTGCCCCCAGCCACCCCAGAAGGTGGGGTAATGAAGGGTTAATGTCACCTTGCTATTGTAAGGTGACATTAAGCCAAATTAACAATGGAGAGGCGTCAATTATGACACCTATCCATTATTAATCCAATAGCATGAAATGGTTAAAAAAAACACACACAATATTGCAAAGTATTTTAATGAAATAAACACACAGGTTGTTGTAATATTTTATTCCACTCTCAATCCACCTGAAGACCCCCGACCTGTAACAAATTAAAAATAATAAACCAACAATATCTCATACCTTCCGTCGATATGTCCCATGATGTAAATCCATCTGAAGGGGTTAACTAATTTTACAAGCAGGAGCTCTGGTAATGCAGCTGTGCTCCTGCCTGCAAAACCCCAGCGAATGAATGGAAAGTAGGTCAATGACCTGTAGTTACCTTCATTCGCGGTGATGCGCCCTCTGCTGGATGTCCTCATATGACCTCGAGGCTGGGAAAATATTCAGAAAAGTCACTATTAGATACTCCCTCTTATTTTTTTATTACAGGGAATGTTTTCTTGGAATGAAGCTTCTATGTCTTAGGCCGGCGTCACACTAGCGAGTTTTACGGACGTATGAGCGCATAAAATACGTCCGTAAAACTCGCCTAACAAACGTCCCAATTATTCTCTATGCCCCTGCTCCTATCTGCCGTATTTTACTGATCAGTATTATACGGCTTTCTACGGCCGTAGAATATCGCAGCATGCTGCGTTTGTCACCGTATTGCGCAAAAAAAAACGCCAATGAAAGTCTATGGAAGCCCCAAAAATACGGATTACACACGGACCAGCAGTGTGACTTGCGAGAAATACGCAGCAGTGTTAGAGAGAAAAGCCGGCAATTCAGTTCGGTGTACAGTAAAATCACACTGACAGCTTACAATAGAATAGGTAGAATAAATGTGTACACATAGAATAGGTATATATATATATATATATATTATTTATATACACAGAGAGCCCGGCTGGAGACTCTTTCCTGAGCAAGGCCTTGTAGCAGCACATCCTGAGTAGAAGGTAAGACGTGGAAGGAGGGGGCAACCTGAACAAGGTCCCTCAGGAGCACTTCCACACACAAATCGCCAAGCTGCCCCCAAAAAACATGTATAGAAGGTTCTTGACTTCATGAGTGATCTCAAAACCAAAGCCTTCTCCGATCACTACGTGCCATGAGGATCCAAACTTCTTGTCCATTGTCTCTTTTATCATCTTCGCTGCACTCTCATTATTACTGGCAAACTTTTCACAGGCTGTAACACAGAGTTCCATGGTTTCTACTCTCATCTCTTCTGGCATGTCCGTGTGCCGTATTAGTGGGAAGCTGTGCATCCTCTTGTAGTCCGCCTCATCCTTCTTGCCCTCTCCGGGATCTGCCATGACACTCTCTCTCTTCAAGTAACAGCAATTAGTGATGTGCAAAACAGAACATATAGCGAGGAGTCCGGAGAAGCGGGCGACGTCAAATCACGCAGCCCGGGCCGGTCGGCATCGGTGTCTGGCTGCACACAGCGTCCCTCCGCTTTCCGTTGCTATGCCGCGGCCCAGGCCTCCCCTGGATTACACACGGACCAGCAGTGTGACTTGCGAGAAATACGCAGCAGTGTTAGAGAGAACAGCCGGCAATTCAGTGCGGTGTACAGTAAAATCACACTGACAGCTTACAATAGAATAGGTAGAATAAATGTGTACACATAGAATAGGTATATATATATATATATATATGTCAGTGAGACACATATATGTATATATATTATTATTTCATACAGCGCTAGATAGCTTTAAAGCCGGTAATTCAATTGCCGGCTTTTTCTATCTCCTTCCTAAACCCGACATGATATGAGACATGGTTTACATACAGTAAACCATTTCATATCCCCATTTTTTTTGCATATTCCACATTACTAATGTTAGTAGTGTGTATATGCAAAATTTGGCGGTTCTAGCTATTAAATTAAAGGGTTAAATGGCGGAAAAAATTGGCGTGGGCTCCCGTGCAATTTTCTCCGCCAGAGTAGTAAAGCCAGTGACTGAGGGCAGATATTAATAGCCTGGAGAGGGTCCATGGTTATTGGCCCCCCCCCTGGCTAAAAACATCTGCCCCCAGCCACCCCAGAAAAGGCACATCTGGAAGATGCATTATCATTGTCCTAATTATTAGTGGCTCACAAGTCACTCCAACAGGTATATACAACCATAATCCTCTAAGGGGTACACCAGGCAGAGGATAAGAAGTGAGATGGACAATAGATAAAGTTAAAATAACTGTTTATAAGGCTACGTTCAGACTAGCGTTGTGCGCCGCTGCGTCGGCGACGCAACGCACAACGCACGCAAAAACGCGGCAAAACGCACGCAAAAACTCTGCGTTTTGCGACGCGTGCGTCGTTTTTTTGCCGAAAATCGGACGCAAGAAAAATGCAACTTGTTGCGTTTTCTTGGTCCGACGCTTGCGGCAAAAAAGACGCATTTGTCGCAAAACGCAACAAACAAAAACGCATGCGTCCCCCATGTTAAACATAGGGGCGCATGACGCGTGCGTCGCCGCTGCGTCGCCCGACGCTAACCCGACGCAGACTAGCACAACGCTAGTCTGAACGTAGCCTTAATACATAGTTAAAAGGCAAAGGGGGGGGGAAGGGGGGGAAGGGACCAAAAAATGACATAAAAAAGACACAAAAATGGGACCTCCAAGTGGTAAAGGGAGAGAGAAGCCAGCAAAGATGGATATATTTATGAAGTAGTATATGTGCCGCATGAACAGATTCCCCCTCCAACACAAAAATATAGGTGGTCTATAGAGCACAAGTGTGGCTACCAGAGTCTGGCTTAATAGACCGCACACATTAGACAGGCATACACTACCATCTAGGAATATTGTCACAATTATGACACATATGATAAAGAGGCCAGAGATAATGTAATTGTAAGGGATATCCCAATATACAAAAACCGCAGAGGCTTGATTAATAAACAGCTACTCCTAAGGCTGATGAGAGAATCCCTACTTGGTAACAGAATCAATGGCTGAGAAAATGGCGTTTGTAAGGTGGATGTTTTTTTTACCTGGGCAATATCGTGGAGGAGATGAAGGCAAGTGCCAGGGGGGTAAGGCAGGCATGATGACCTATGTTTACCTTCATTTGCGGTGAGGCGCCCTCTGCTGGCTGTTCCTGGAGCGTGGGAACTTTCCTAGACAGCTCCCAGACTCAAGTTCATATGAGGACAACCAGCAGAGGGCGCCCTCATATGAACTCGAGCCTGGGAGCTTTCTAGGAAAGTTCCCACGCTCCAGGAACAGCCAGCAGAGGGCGCCTCACCGCAAATGAAGGTAAATATAGGTCATGGACCTACATTACCTTCATTCCCCGGGGTTTTGCAGCCAGGAGCAGCTGCATTAGCAGAGCTCCTGGCTGCAAAATATTTTAACCCCTCTCCATTATTAATCTGCTAATGCACGCACTGCTGCCGAGAAGCTTCCCTGCACTGACTGTGTCAGTGCCGGCACTAACAGCGGTGACGTCACCGCTGTGCTCTGCTTTACGGCCGGCACTGACAGTCAGTGCAGGGAAGCTCTCGGCCGGAGTGCGTGCATTAGCAGCGCTCCTGCCGAAAGCAGTTTTAACCCTGTGGACGCCGGGGGACGTGACAGACATCAGAATGTAAGTATGTAGTGTTTTTTTTTTTACTTTTACAATGGTAACCAAGGTAAATATCAGGTTACTAAGCGCGGCCCTGCGCTTAGTAACCCGATATTTACCCTGGTTACAATTGAACACATCGCTAGATCAGCGTCACACACGCCGATCCAGCGATGACAGCGGGTGATCAGTGACCAAAAAAAGGTCCTGATCACTCCCCAGCACCCAACGATCTCCCAGCAGGGGCCTGATCGTTGGTCGCTGTCACACATAACGATATCGTTAGCAGGATCGTTGCTACGTCACAAAAAAGCGTGACGTTGCAACAATATCCTTAACAATATCGTTATGTGTGAAGGTACCTTAAGGGGGAAGAAGAAGCTGAACCGTGGGACGAGTAAAGGACTATTACTAAGCAGGACTGTAAAGTTGAGCTGGGTTGTGGTGAAGTAGCGAGAGACAGTAGAAATACATGACAAGTAGAAAGAGTAAAGAGGAAAGGTGAAGATAGAGAACAATAGAGAAGAAAAGGAAGGAAACTGTGTGGAAAATGCTTTGAGTTATAAAGGAAATGTTCATAAGACTTTGTATCCGCTATCTCTTGTATATATTCCCTACAAAGTTCCTGTTCAGTAAAAAGTTTATTTTCAAATGGTGGTCTCCCTCATTGAACTATCCAACACCTGGTCCTGGCAAACCAGTAACATTGATTACATGCGGCCTGCCCAGGCGTAGTGCCCTCACAGCACAAATCCTCTTACCCAGTCAGGACCCTACTTTCATGTATCGCACCGGAGCACAAGAGACAAGTACCTCGCCCATGGCTAGCGCTCTCCTTCAAGTTACTTATACAAAGCTCATCATTCAGAAAACTTGTATATATGCAACAGATATAACAGTGATTTTATGAATAAACTACAGCAAGTAGTATGTGTAAGGCCGGCGTCACACTTGGCGTAAGACAATACGGTCCGTATATTACGGCCGTAATACACTGAAAAGTCCCCAAAAAAGTGGTCCGTAGCTCCTCCGTAGGCAGGGTGTGTCAGCGTATTTTGCGCATGGCATCCTTCGTATGTAATCCGTATGGCATCCGTACTGCGTGTTTTTCTCGCAGGCTTGCCAAACCAACATACGGCTATACAAGGGATCCATGTGTAAAAAAAAAAATATATATATATATATATACTGTCTATATATATATATATATATATATATATGTCATTAGACACATACAGTGGGGCAAAAAAGTATTTAGTCAGTCAGCAATAGTGCAAGTTCCACCACTTAAAAAGATGAGAGGCGTCTGTAATTTACATCATAGGTAGACCTCAACTATGGGAGACAAACTAAGAAAAAAAAATCCAGAAAATCACATTGTCTGTTTTTTTAACATTTTATTTGCATATTATGATGGAAAATAAGTATTTGGTCAGAAACAAACAATCAAGATTTCTGGCTCTCACAGACCTGTAACTTCTTCTTTAAGAGTCTCCTCTTTCCTCCACTCATTACCTGTAGTAATGGCACCTGTTTAAACTTGTTATCAGTATAAAAAGACACCTGTGCACACTCTCAAACAGTCTGACTCCAAACTCCACTATGGTGAAGACCAAAGAGCTGTCAAAGGACACCAGAAACAAAATTGTAGCCCTGCACCAGGCTGGGAAGACTGAATCTGCAATAGCCAACCAGCTTGGAGTGAAGAAATCAACAGTGGGAGCAATAATTAGAAAATGGAAGACATACAAGACCACTGATAATCTCCCTCGATCTGGGACTCCACGCAAAATCCCACCCCGTGGGGTCAGAATGATCACAAGAACGGTGAGCAAAAATCCCAGAACCACGCGGGGGGACCTAGTGAATGAACTGCAGAGAGCTGGGACCAATGTAACAAGGCCTATCATAAGTAACACACTATGCCACCATGGACTCAGATCCTGCAGTGCCAGACGTGTCCCACTGCTTAAGCCAGTACATGTCCGGGCCCGTCTGAAGTTTGCTAGAGAGCATTTGGATGATCCAGAGGAGTTTTGGAAGAATGTCCTATGGTCTGATGAAACCAAACTGGAACTGTTTGGTAGAAACACAACTTGTCGTGTTTGGAGGAAAAAGAATACTGAGTTGCATCCATCAAACACCATACCTACTGTAAAGCATGGTGGTGGAAACATCATGCTTTGGGGCTGTTTCTCTGCAAAGGGGCCAGGACGACTGATCCGGGTACATGAAAGAATGAATGGGACCATGTATCGTGAGATTTTGAGTGCAAACCTCCTTCCATCAGCAAGGGCATTGAAGATGAAACGTGGCTGGGTCTTTCAACATGACAATGATCCAAAGCACATCGCCAGGGCAACGAAGGAGTGGCTTCGTATGAAGCATTTCAAGGTCCTGGAGTGGCCTAGCCAGTCTCCAGATCTCAACCCTATAGAAAATCTTTGGAGGGAGTTGAAAGTCCGTGTTGCCAAGCGAAAAGCCAAAAACATCACTGCTCTAGAGGAGATCTGCATGGAGGAATGGGCCAACATACCAACAACAGTGTGTGGCAACCTTGTGAAGACTTACAGAAAACGTTTGACCTCTGTCATTGCCAACAAAGGATATATTACAAAGTATTGAGATGAAATTTTGTTTCTGACCAAATACTTATTTTCCACCATAATATGCAAATAAAATGTTAAAAAAACAGACAATGTGATTTTCTGGATTTTTTTTTCTCAGTTTGTCTCCCATAGTTGAGGTCTACCTATGATGTAAATTACAGACGCCTCTCATCTTTTTAAGTGGTGCAACTTGCACTATTGCTGACTGACTAAATACTTTTTTGCCCCACTGTATATGTATATATATTATTACTTCATACAGCGCTAGATAGCTTTAAAGCCGGTAATTCAATTACCGGCTTTTGCTATCTCCTTCCTAAACCCGACATGATTTGTGACATGGTTTACATACAGTAAACCATGTCATATCCCCATTTTTTTTGCATATTCCACACTACTAATGTTAGTAGTGTGTATGTGCAAAATTTGGCCGTTCTATCTACTAAATTAAAGGGTTAAATGGCGGAAAAAATTGGCGTGGGCTCCCGCGCAATTTTCTCCGCCAGAGTAGTAAAGCCAGTGACTGAGGGCAGATATTAATAGCCTGGAGAGGGTCCATGGTTATTGCCCCCCCCTGGCTAAAAACATCTGCCCCCAGCCACCCCAGAACAGGCACATCTGGAAGATGCGCCTATTCTGGCACTTGGCCACTCTCTTCCCATTCCCGTGTAGCGGTGGGATATGGGGTAATGAAGGGTTAATGCCACCTTGCTATTGTAAGGTGACATTAAGCCAAACTAATAATGGAGAGGCATCAATTATGACATCTATCCATTATTAATCCAATACTAGTAAAGGGTTAAAAATACACAAACACATTATTAAAAATTATTATTATTATTATTAAAAGGTGGTTTTCCCCCACATATGGGGTATGAGCATACTCAGGAGAAATTGGACAATAAATTTTTGGGTCAATTTTCTCCCGTTATTCTTGAGAAAATAAAACATTTGGAGCTGAAGTATAATGTTTTCCTTCTACATTGCTTCAGTGTGAAACAATTGAAGGGTTAACAAACATCTTGAATGTGGTTTTGTGCATCTTGGGGGTGCAGTTTTTCTGACTGATATCACTTTTGGGTATTTTCTGTCATATAGACCCCTCAAAGTCACTTCAGATGTGATGTGGTCCCCCAAAAAATGGTTTTGTAAATTTTGTTGGAAAAATAATACGGATGCATAGGTGTGAGAAAATCGCATCATCGCATTGCAAACGCATTTGCAGCGCCCCAGAGTCCTGGTTCGTTGCAGTAATGTTATTTTTCCACCAGGGGGAG
Organism: Ranitomeya imitator; assembly: GCF_032444005.1. Lineage (NCBI taxonomy): Eukaryota > Metazoa > Chordata > Amphibia > Anura > Dendrobatidae > Ranitomeya > Ranitomeya imitator. The sequence goes on from NC_091286.1 coordinate 130,563,622, forward strand.
TGATGTTACGTCTGAAGGCAATGAAGGAGATCTTCTGTCCAGGTATCAAAACCATTACATACATTTCACACTCCGGCCCACTAGGGGGAGCAAAGGTTCTATCTACTAGGCCACTCCTCACACTTGCGTAAAACTGGTGGGTTGGGGAGGAAGTTAGTCAGAGTTCCTGGCTGGGGACCGACAAGGAAAGGTCTCCAGTTCGAGCTGGCTGGGGTGATCTCCAGTCAGATCCAGACTGCGGTCTGAGGAGGACGAGGGTACACGGAGCTGCGCCTGCATCTCATGCGGCAGCATCCTAGGAAAGGACACGAAAGGAAGTGTGTTGCAGTGAGTGAGCAATGAAGTCATAGCAACAGAAGTGAAACATCAGAGGGAGACCAGCTAGAAGCAGGCTGCCTCATTCTGAAGCGCAGAACACCGAGGGAGTAAAGAGCTCTATGCCGTTACTTCAGAGACTGGCAGGACAGGTAATTCCACGTTGGCTGCCTGACCATTTACACAGGAGGCACGGTGGCAACTTGTGGGGGCCAGGGGCATCTCTAGGGTCCCTATAAAATGCCTCAGGACACCAGTCATGCGTGTTTTGTTCTATCCGACCACGGAGAACAGTGAGTGGAGTAACAACAGTGAGGATCTTATTGGAGCTTATGCAAGTAGGGACCTACTGTATTACTGTGCGCTAGGGGAAGGCTATTGATTTCCACCTGGATAAGGGGACTCTGGATTTGCCTTCAGACCGGCCAGACTCTGCCTACTCTGTGGTCCCTACTCTGGACTATGGATGCTGAAGGCTTCAGTAAAGGTAAAGAGACTGCACCCTTGTGTCCTCGTTATTCACTGTGCCTCACAACGTCCACCATCCACCATCTACACTCTGGGAAGCCCTGGGGACATACTTCACCTGTGGGAAGGTATACCATCTAGCTGGCATAACATCACCCCAGCAGACCCCTAAGCAGCATCGGTCACCCTGACCGAATACCACAGGTGGCGTCACGAACATTATCCTATAAGCTTTTGTCCTTTTATTGGATGCCTCTCAAAGGGCCATGGACCGGGTCTAGCCACCGTGACATCCCCACCGAGAGCAGAAGGGCCCGGATCCGAGTACCCCATTGCTGTAACATGGGGGCGCTTCAAGTTTTGGCATCACCAACAGGATTTACTTAAGCCTGAGAATTCGGGTCATGTGCGCCTAAGAACTGTGCCAGAATCGTATTTGAACTGTTTCTGCTGAAAGACTGTGTATTGCTATTTGCCGCCAAAATTCCCGCCAAAACCGCCGCCATTGCAGCACCATGTGGCGTGCTGGAGGAGTGGGGCGTGTCATCGTGGGCGTAGCATGGAAGAACGGCGTGAAAGTAAAGCCAGCCCCTCACAGATACTACTATGTCCGGGAGATATGCCCATCAACCAAAAATATCCGCCTCCTAGTCTGGGATGGTGGAGGACGAAGAAGGAACCGCCCTCCTCCAGAGGAGGAGCAAGAATCGCTGGACGCCATTCGGCAGAACCAGGTTGGCATCATGGCGAGTGGAGGCAGTCCGGAAGAGGGGGAGAACACCCGTCGCTGCTCCAGCCAATGGGAGCCGAGCGGAACCCTACCAGGACGCGCAAACCAGGAGGTTCTGGGAGCAGAAGACGATGAGCTGTGTCGGCAGCTCCAGAACCTTTGCCAGCGTGCAACTGCCGGCCCTGAGGAGCAACAATGCAGCCAACCACCAGAGCACCAGCCTGCAGCAGAGGAGACCGGAACCGGAAACGCCGCAGAGGCAGGTAACGACACTGACCCTGCCCTGGTAGCCGAGGGAACCCTGCTGGTGGACGTAGACACACCCCCACCACCACCACCCGGCCAGGTGTGTAGCCGCTTAGAGTGGGAGAGGCCATGGGAGACTATGAAAACCTCAGATGTCCCGCTGCAGCCTATCAGACAGAAAGTGGACATCCAGGGAGAGTGGGTGACCTTTAAATGGACCCGCGCTACCACCAACCTGATCGGGTTCCCTGGAGAGGGCCAGCCAGAGGGGGAGGGTATTGCGGTCATCGCCCATGACGAATACCGTCGGTAGCTGCGTCAGCAGGAGGCGGAGTGGGCTAGGAAGAAGGAGCTCCGGCGTCAGGCTGTCCGTGAGAGGGACCTGCAGGCCAAAGCAAAGGCTAGGCAGATGGCCGAGGAGGACTGGGGCCCACAGCAGTATGGGACCATCGTAACCTTCCACCTACAGGGAGGTTGGGGCTTTATAAAGGAGCCCGGCCTCGACCTCGAAGTGTTCGTCAATCGGCGCGATGTGGAGGCGCACCTCATCGAAGGACACCCAGGCCGGGATCTGTACCCGGGTGATTGTGTCAGGTACACGCGGCATTGGGGAGACAAGGGGTGGTATGCCTTTCACGTCCGCAAGAACAAACCAGACATCACTGTCTCACCGTCCTACCGCTCTCCACCCAAAAAAGTGACACCTGCACCGGTCACCATGTGCTCAAAGTGCACCCAGACTTCAGTGTCACAAAGAACTGTGAGCACACAGACCCCAATCCAGAGTGAGGATGCACTCTATGTAGTACCCGGTTTTAGCTAATACCCAACAGGACTACCCCCACCGGTACTACCCCCAGACTGGCATCATAAATAAACCTTGAAGCCCTGAAAACTGTAAATAGATCAAAAACATTTCCTTTTTGCTGCTTAAACCCGTCTTGGGTAATTCCTTAAAGGGGTCCCCTGTTTAAAGGGATCCTATGTTTCAGTTGCACCTGTTTTGCACAAGTTTTCATCACTGTTATACCAAAGAACTGTGGAATCATGAACTGTGCATGATTGGAACTTGCTTGTACATAGTTTGCACCTTCTTAAAGGTGCTCCCTACTGGTTTTACAAAAAGAAGCCTTTGCGAAGAAACTGTTCCTGAGGACTTCGTGAAAGTTTTGCTGTTTTAAAGTTTATAAGTGACTTGCATATTGGTTGTTTGCACTACCTCAGAGAAGGACTTGAGTTTCCCTCTTAAAGGGAATGTTTACTTGTTGCACTTTGCCTTAAGTAGTTAGTTAGTAATAATGTTTACATAGTAGATAGTATGAAGCTAGATAGTGATAGGATGTTTTATAATGCATAGAATAACATGTTAGAGTGATGTACTTTAAAATAAAATGATAGGTTTTAGGAAAGAAAATGCAGTAGGCCCGTGGGGGTAGACAGATAGTCCTGCATATGTAGAAGAGAGATAAGGAAACTGTTGATTAGCACCTTAGGGGTTAATGGTATTAAACCCTTAGAGGGTACTTGTACCTAGTAAGATAGAATACCTGTATGGGTAATTATGTTTCATAGTTAGATAGTAATTGTTTTTTCAATTTGCCATTAAAAGTCACGCGCACAATGTAAATATGTTATTGTTTGAAGCGTTCAAGTGTTCTCACCTCCCATAAAGGGAAGCTTGATATATATTAACTTGTTTATTAGCATTTCAAAAAAAATTTGCATGTCTTTTGCTGATGTATTGTTGTTTTCTTTTTCCCAGTCCAGGAGTACTGGATTTAACGGGGGGTAAAACTGGTGGGTTGGGGAGGAGGTTAGTCAGAGTTCCTGGCTGGGGACCGACAAGGAAAGGTCTCCAGTTCGAGCTGGCTGGGGTGATCTCCAGTCAGATCCAGACTGCGGTCTGAGGAGGACGAGGGTACACGGAGCTGCGCCTGCATTCCATGCGGCAGCATCCTAGGAAAGGACACGAAAGGAAGTGTGTTGCAGTGAGTGAGCAATGAAGTCATAGCAACAGGAGTTAAACATCAGAGGGAGACCAGCTAGAAGCAGGCTGCCTCTTTCTGAAGCGCAGAGGCGGTAGCCAGAACACCGAGGGAGTAAAGAGCTCTATGCCGTTACTTCAGAGACTGGCAGGACAGTTAATTCCACGTTGGCTGCCCGACCATTTACACAGGAGGCACGGTGGCAACTTGTTGGGGCCGGGGCGTCTCTAGGGTCCCTATAAAAAGCCTCAGGCCACCGGTCATACGTGTTTTGTTCTATCCGACCACGGGGAACAGTGAGAGGAGTAACAACAGCGAGGACCCTATTGGAGTTTATGCAAGTAGGGACCTACTGTATTACTGTGCGCTAGGGGAAGACTATTGATTTCCACCTGGATAAGGGGACTCTGGATTTGCCTTCAGACCGGCCGGACTTTGCCTACCCTGTGGTCCCTACTCTGGACTGTGGATGCTGAAGCCTTCAGTAAAGGTAAAGAGACTGCACCCTTGTGTCCTCGTTATTCACTGCGCCTTACAACATCCACCATCCACCATCTACACTCTGGGAAGCCCTGGGGACATACTTCACTTGTGGGAAGGTATACCATCTAGCTACCATAACATCACCCCAGTGGACCCCTAAGCAGCGTCAGTCACCCTGACCGAATACCACAGGTGGCGTCATGAACATTATCCTATAAGCTTTTGTCCTTTTATTGGACGCCCCTCAAAGGGCCACGGATCGGGTCTAGCCACTGTGACATCTCCACCGAGAGCAGAAGGGCCCGGATCCGAGTACCGCATTGACCTAACGTGGGGGCGCTCCAAGTTACACATGTATGACCATATGGAGAATACTTGTGCGACTCTCGGCAGAGAGACTCGGAAAGATTTTTCATACGCTAAGTGTGCCCCCAGCCTAGGGTACAGTTCACACTACCGTATAATATGGCCGAGTGCATGTTTTATTGGATAGCACTTGGACTAATGTTATTCTATAGAGCAGTGCACATCTGCAATTATTTTTTCATGCCAATTTGGTATAAGAAAACCACCACAGCATGATGCATGTGGCTCCAATATATATTCGGATAACGCATGCCCATACAAGTCTATGAGTGCGTGTGAAACATCGGAGTCCAATGAATGCTTTCAGAGACAATTACGTTCTCCATCTTCTCCACACCTGTGCTGTGATCCTCTCATTCGACAGAATAAGATCACACTCAGATGACACTCAGCTCAAACTCTGAAAATTTGATCACAGAATATTTGCATAATTGGCATGATTCTCTAGCATGAGAGAATATACCCCAGTGTGAGCGTACCCCTAGAGATGAGTGCGTCAATCTGCGGACAGCGTCGGACTGGAGTACCTTAGGGTTGAGCGAAACGGATCGGTCATTTTCATAAGTCGCCGACTTTTGGCAAAGTCGGGTTTCATGAAACCCGATCCGATCCCAGCATGGGATCGGCCATGCGGTAAGCGCCCTTCGCGCCAAAGTCGCGTTTCATATGACGCGTTCAGTGCAATTTCTCAGCCAATGAAGGAGGACGCAGAGTGTGGGCAGCGTGATGACATAGTTCTCGGTCTCACATCACACCACCACACAGGAGAGCTGACAGATCCTCTATATACCACACCACACGAGAGGGGACAGATCCTCTATATACCACACCACACGAGAGGGGACAGATCCTCTATATACTACACCACACGGGAGAGCTGACAGATCCTCTATATACTACACCACACGGGAGAACTGACAGATCCTCTATTTACTACACCACATGAGAGGGGACAGATCCTCTATATACTACACCACACGAGAGGGGACAGATCCTCTATATACTACACCACACGGGAGAGCTGACAGATCCTCTATATACCACACCACACGAGAGGGGACAGATCCTCTATATACTACACCACACGGGAGAGCTGACAGATCCTCAATATACTACACCACACGGGAGAGCTGACAGATCCTCTATATACTACACCACACGGGAGAGCTGACAGATCCTCTATATACTACACCACACATGAGAGGGGACAGATCCTCTATATACTACACCACACAGGAGAGCTGACAGATCCTCTATATACTACACCACACGGGAGAGCTGACAGATCCTCTGTATACTACACCACACGGGAGAGCTGACAGATCCTCTATATACTACACCACACGGGAGAGCTGACAGATCCTCTATATACTACACCACACGGGAGAGGGGACAGATCCTCTATATACTACACCACACAGGAGAGCTGACAGATCCTCTATATACTACACCACACAGGAGAGCTAACAGATCCTCTATATACTACACCACACAGGAGAGCTGACAGATCCTCTATATCCTACACCACACAGGAGAGCTGACAGATCCTCTATACTACACAACACAGGAGAGCTGACAGATCCTCTATATACTACACCACACAGGAGAGCTGACAGATCCTCTATATACTACACCACACATGAGAGGGGACAGATCCTCTATATACTACACCACACAGAAGAGCTGACAGACCCTCTATATACCACACCACACGAGAGGGGACAGATCCTCTATATACTACACCACACAGGAGAGCTGACAGATCCTCTATATACTACACCACACATGAGAGGGGACAGATCCTCTATATACTACACCACACAGGAGAGCTGACAGATCCTCTATATACTACACCACACGGGAGAGCTGACAGATCCTCAATATACTACACCACATGTGAGAGCTGACAGATCCTCTATATACTACACTACACAGGAGAGCTGACAGATCCTCTATATACTACACCACACGGGAGAGCTGACAGATCCTCTATATACTACACCACACGGGAGAGCTGACAGATCCTCTATATACTACACCACACAGGAGAGGGGACAGATCCTCTATATACTACACCACACGGGAGAGCTGACAGATCCTCTATATACTACACCACACGGGAGAGCTGACAGATCCTCTATATACTACACCACACGGGAGAGCTGACAGATCCTCTATATTCTACACCACACGGGAGAGCTGACAGATCCTCTATATTCTACACCACACGGGAGAGCTGACAGATCCTCTATATACTACACCACACGGGAGAGCTGACAGATCCTCTATATACTACACCACACAGGAGAGGGGACAGATCCTCTATATACTACACCACACATGAGAGGGGACAGATCCTCTATATACTACACCACACAGGAGAGCTGACAGATCCTCTACATATTACACCACACAGGAGAGCTGACAGATCCTCTATATACTACACCACACAGAAGAGCTTACAGACCCTCTATATACTACACCACACAGGAGAGCTGACAGATCCTCTATATACTACACCACACAGGAGAGGGGACAGATCCTCTATATACTACACCACACGGGAGAGCTGACAGATCCTCTATATACTACACCACACAGAAGAGCTGACAGACCCTCTATATACTACACCACACAGGAGAGCTGACAGATCCTCTATATACTACACCACACATGAGAGGGGACAGATCCTCTATATACTACACCACACAGGAGAGCTGACAGATCCTCTATATACCACACCACACAGGAGAGCTGACAGATCCTCTATATACTACACCACACAGGAGAGCTGACAGATCCTCTATATACTACACCATACGGGAGAGTTGACAGATCCTCTATATACTACACCACACAAGAGAGCTGACAGATCCTCTATATACTACACCACACGGGAGAGCTGACAGATCCTCTATATACTACACCACACAAGAGAGCTGACAGATCCTCTATATACTACACCACACGGGAGAGCTGACAGATCCTCTATATACTACACCACACAAGAGAGCTGACAGATCCTCTATATACTACACCACACGGGAGAGCTGACAGATCCTCTATATACTACACCACGCGGGAGAGCTGACAGATCCCCTATATACTACACCACATAGAAGAGCTGACAGATCCTCTATATACAACACCACACGGGAGAGCTGACAGATCCTCTATATACAACACCACACATGAGAGGGGACAGATCCTCTATATACTACACCACACAGGAGAGCTGACACATCCTCTATATACTACACCACACAGGAGAGCTGACACATCCTCTATATACTACACCACACTGGAGAGCTGACAGATCCTCTATATACTACACCACACAGGAGAGCTGACAGATCCTCTATATACTACACCACACTGGAGAGCTGACAGATCCTCTATATACTGCACCACACAGGAGAGCTGACAGATCCTCTATATACTACACCACACAGGAGAGCTGACAGATCCTCTATATACTACACCACACAGGAAAGCTGACAGATCCTCTATATCCTACACCACACGGGAGAGCTGACAGATCCTCTATATACTACACCACACAGGAGAGCTGACAGATCCTCTATATACTACACCACACATGAGAGGGGACAGATCCTCTATATACTACACCACACGGGAGAGCTGACAGATCTTCTATATACTACACCACACGGGAGAGCTGACAGATCCTCTATATACTACACCACACAGGAGAGCCGACAGATCCTCTATATACTACACCACACGGGAGAGCTGACAGATCCTCTATATACTACACCACACGGGAGAGTTGACAGATCCTCTATATACTACACCACACAAGAGAGCTGACAGATCCTCTATATACTACACCACACAGGAGAGGGGACAGATCCTCTATATACTACACCACAAAGGAGAGCCGACAGTTCCTATATATACTACACCACACCGGAGAGCTGACAGATCCTCTATATACTACACCACACGGGAGAGCTGACAGATCCTCTATATACTACACCACACAAGAGAGCTGACAGATCCTCTATATACAACACCACACAGGAGAGCTGACAGATCCCCTATATACTACACCACATAGAAGAGCTGACAGAACCTCTATATACTACACCACACAGGAGAGCTGACAGATCCTCTATATACTACACCACACAGGAGAGCTGACAGATCCTCTATATACTACACCACACGGGAGAGCTGACAAATCCCCTATATACTACACCACACGGGAGAGCTGACAGATCCTCTATATACTACACCAAACAGGATAGCTGACAGATCCTCTATATAATATACCACACAGGAGAGCTGACAGATCCTCTATATACTACACCACACAGGAGAGCTGACAGATCCTCTATATACTACACCACACAGGAGAGCTGACAGATCCTCTATATACTACACCACAAAGGAGAGCTGACAGATCCTCTATATACTACACCACACAGGAGAGGGGACAGATCCTCTATATACTACACCACACATGAGAGGGGACAGATCCTCTATATACTACACCACACGGGAGAGCTGACAGATCCTCTATATACTACACCATTCAGGAGAGGGGACAGATCCTCTATATACTACACCACACAGGAGAGCTGACAGATCCTCTATATACTACACCACACTGGAGAGCTGACAGATCCTCTATATACTGCACCACACAGGAGAGCTGACAGATCCTCTATATACTACACCACACAGGAGAGTTGACAGATCCTCTATGTACTACACCACACGGGAGAGCTGACAGATCCTCTATATACTACACCACACAGGAGAGCTGACAGATCCTCTATATCCTACACCACACGGGAGAGCTGACAGATCCTCTATATACTACACCACACAGCAGAGCTGACAGATCCTCTATATACTACACCACACGGGAGAGCTGACAGATCCCCTATATACTACACCACATAGAAGAGCTGACAGATCCTCTATATACTACACCACACGGGAGAGCTGACAGATCCTCTATATACTACACCACACATGAGAGGGGACAGATCCTCTATATACTACACCACACAGGAGAGCTGACAGATCCTCTATATACTACACCACACAGGAGAGCTGACAGATCCTCTATATACTACACCACACATGAGAGGGGACAGATCCTCTATATACTACACCACACGGGAGAACAGACAGATCCTCTATATACTACACCACACGGGAGAGCTGACAGATCCTCTATATACTACACCACACGGGAGAGCTGACGGATCCTCTATATACTACACCACACATGAGAGGGGACAGATCCTCTATATACTACACCACACAGGAGAGCTGACAGATCCTCTATATATTACACCACAGAGGAGAGCAGACAGATCCTCTATATACTACACCACACAGGAGAGCTGACAGATCCTCTATATACTACACCACACAGGAGAGCTGACAGATCCTCTATATACTACACCACACAGGAGAGCTGACAGATCCTCTATATACTACACCACACAGGAGAGCTGACAGATCCTCTATATACTATACCACACAGGAGAGCTGACATATCCTCTATATACTACACCACACATGAGAGGGGACAGATCCTCTATATACTACACCACACAGGAGAGCTGACAGATCCTCTATATACTACACCACACAGGAGAGCTGACAGATCCTCTATATACTACACCACACAGGAGAGCTGACAGATCCTCTATATACTACACCACACAGGAGAGCTGACAGATCCCCTATATACTACACCACACGGGAGAGCTGACAGATCTTCTATATACTACACCACACAGGAGAGCTGACAGATCCTCTATATACTACACCACACAGGAGAGCTGACAGATCCTCTATATACTACACCACACGGGAGAGCTGACAGATCCTCTATATACTACACCACACAAGAGAGCTGACAGATCCTCTATATACTACACCACACGGGAGAGCTGACAGATCCCCTATATACTACACCACACATGAGAGGGGACAGATCCTCTATATACTACACCACACTGGAGAGCTGACATATCCTCTATATACTGCACCACACAGGAGAGCTGACAGATCCTCTATATACTACACCACACAGGAGAGCTGACAGATCCTCTACATCCTACACCACACGGGAGAGCTGACAGATCCTCTATATACTACACCACACTGGAGAGCTGACATATCCTCTATATACTGCACCACACAGGAGAGCTGACAGATCCTCTATATACTCCACCACACAGGAGAGCTGACAGATCCTCTATATCCTACACCACACGGGAGAGCTGACAGATCCTCTATATACTACACCACACAGGAGAGCTTACAGATCCTCTATATAGTACACCACACATGAGAGGGGACAGATCCTCTATATACTACACCACACGGGAGAGCTGACAGATCCTCTATATACTACACCACACGGGAGAGCTGACAGATCCTCTATATACTACACCACACGGGAGAGCTGACAGATCCTCTATATACTACACCACACAGGAGAGCCGACAGATCCTCTATATACTACACCACACAGGAGAGCTGACAGATCCTCTATATATTACACCACAGAGGAGAGCAGACAGATCCTCTATATGCTACACCACACAGGAGAGCTGACAGATCCTCTATATACTACACCACACAGGAGAGCTGACAGATCCTCTATATACTACACCACACAGGAGAGCTGACAGATCCTCTATATACTACACCACACAGGAGAGCTGATAGATCCTCTGTATACTATACCACACAGGAGAGCTGACATATCCTCTATATACTACACCACACATGAGAGGGGACAGATCCTCCATATACTACACCACACAGGAGAGCTAACAGATCATCTATATACTACACCACACAGGAGAGCTGACAGATCCTCTATATACTACACCACACAGGAGAGCTGACAGATCCTCTATATACTACACCACACAGGAGAGCTGACAGATCCTCTATATACTACACCACACGGGAGAGCTGACAGATCTTCTATATACTACACCACACAGGAGAGCTGACAGATCCTCTATATACTACACCACACAGGAGAGCTGACAGATCCTCTATATACTACACCACACAGGAGAGCTGACAGATCCTCTATATACTACACCACACAAGAGAGCTGACAGATCCTCTATATACTACACCACACGGGAGAGCTGACAGATCCCCTATATACTACACCACACATGAGAGGGGACAGATCCTCTATATACTACACCACACTGGAGAGCTGACATATCCTCTATATACTGCACCACACAGGAGAGCTGACAGATCCTCTATATACTACACCACACAGGAGAGCTGACAGATCCTCTACATCCTACACCACACGGGAGAGCTGACAGATCCACTATATACTACACCACACTGGAGAGCTGACATATCCTCTATATACTGCACCACACAGGAGAGCTGACAGATCCTCTATATACTCCACCACACAGGAGAGCTGACAGATCCTCTATATCCTACACCACACGGGAGAGCTGACAGATCCTCTATATACTACACCACACAGGAGAGCTGACAGATCCTCTATATAGTACACCACACATGAGAGGGGACAGATCCTCTATATACTACACCACACGGGAGAGCTGACAGATCCTCTATATACTACACCACACGGGAGAGCTGACAGATCCTCTATATACTACACCACACGGGAGAGCTGACAGATCCTCTATATACTACACCACACGGGAGAGCCGACAGATCCTCTATATACTACACCACACAGGAGAGCTGACAGATCCTCTATATACTACACCACACAGGAGAGCCGACAGATCTTCTATATACTACACCACACAGGAGAGCTAACAGATCCTCTATATATTACACCACAGAGGAGAGCAGACAGATCCTCTATATACTACACCACACAGGAGAGCTGACAGATCCTCTATATACTACACCACACAGGAGAGCTGACAGATCCTCTATATACTACACCACACAGGAGAGCTGATAGATCCTCTATATACTATACCACACAGGAGAGCTGACATATCCTCTATATACTACACCACACATGAGAGGGGACAGATCCTCTATATACTACACCACACAGGAGAGCTGACAGATCCTCTATATACTACACCACACAGGAGAGCTGACAGATCCTCTATATACTACACCACACAGGAGAGCTGACAGATCCTCTATATACTACACCACACAGGAGAGCTGACAGATCCTCTATATACTACACCACACGGGAGAGCTGACAGATCTTCTATATACTACACCACACAGGAGAGCTGACAGATCCTCTATATACTGCACCACACAGGAGAGCTGACAGATCCTCTATATACTCCACCACACGGGAGAGCTGACAGATCCTCTATATACTACACCACACAAGAGAGCTGACAGATCCTCTATATACTACACCACACGGGAGAGCTGACAGATCCCCTATATACTACACCACACATGAGAGGGGACAGATCCTCTATATACTACACCACACGGGAGAGCTGACAGATTCTCTATATACTACACCACACGGGAGAGCTGACAGATCCTCTATATACTACACCACACGGGAGAGCTGACAGATCCTCTATATACTACACCACACGGGAGAGCTGACAGATCCTCTATATACTACACCACACAGGAGAGCTGACATATCCTCTATATACTACACCACACAGGAGAGCTGACAGATCCTCTATATACACTACACCACACAGGAGAGCTGACAGATCCTCTATATACTACACCACACAGGAGATCTGACAGATCCTCTATATACTACACCACACAGGAGAGCTGAGAGATCCTCTATATACTACACCACACAGGAGAGCTGACAGATCCTCTATATACTACACCACACGGGAGAGCTGACAGATCCTCTATATACTACACCACACAAGAGAGCTGACAGATCCTCTATATACTACACCACACGGGAGAGCTGACAGATCCTCTATATACTACACCACACAGGAGAGCTGACAGATCCTCTATATACTACACCACACAGGAGAGCTGACAGATCCTCTATATACTACACCACACGGGAGAGCTGACAGATCCTCTATATACTACACCACACAGGAGAGCTGACAGATCCTCTATATACTACACCACACAGGAGAGCAGTAATGTAGGTCCAGTGTGTGTAGTAAAATACTTACCGGTGGCCATATTCCACTGCAATGAAGACACAAGCCACGACACAGCGGCAGAAGACGGCGACTGCTGCATATTTTATTACACACAGGGAAGCTTTCTGTTGGGGGCGAGACATTGTTTTTATTAGTACGATTTTGGGATAGATGTAATGTGCGGAGGATTGAATTTGAGTGAAATTTCCTGAAAACTGTGGTTAGATGTTAATTTGAACAATATGCCATTCGATTAACAAGGCTAATGGACATCAGGCGCACCAGCGCGGGATTCCTAATATTACAATGCAGCAATCCAATCACATGATGTAGCACATATTATTAGGGGGCTATCACAAGCAGAATAAAACATAAGGATCAGCGAAGCAATGCCATTTTATTCTTGTAATGTGTAAGACCGGAGCTCAGAGCACACAGCATAGGGATAGAAAAAGTCTTAGGCTGGAGTCACACTTAGCGTATTAAAAATTGGTCCGATTTTGACGGCCGAGAATCGCACAAATGTTCCCTGTACTGTGATCTGTATGTAATCCATTTGCAATGCAAGAATGCGATTTCATTGCATCTAGTAACAGTGTGACATCCGTATGGCATCCGTACGCAATGTGATTTCAACATGAGCTTTTACATACATCAGTTCTCTCTATGTAAAAGCTCATGTTAAAATCGCATTGTAAAACACAACTGTAAACATCGCTTTAATACCAAATATTCTTCAAAACATTATATATATATTGCCCAATGGTGTGGTGACGTTTCGGATATGGTATTCTTTCTCAAGCCAATAAGACATCTATCCATTACTAATCCTAAAGTTTGTAAAGGGTTAAATAAACACACACACATGCAGAATAAAGTACCGTATTTTAATCAAATGAAAGAACACAGTTTTGCCATCTTTATTCTTCTACCAATCCAAACGATGTCCTCGATCTCCTATAATAAAAAAAAATAAAAAACCAACAATATACCCATACCTGTCCGGTGTAGAGTCAGTCCCATTACCTAATCCATATCTGGGGGATATATAGTTTACAACCGGGAGCGGTGCTAATGCGACCGGCCCGGCTGTGAACTACTGGGGAATGAATGAGAAGCTGCCAGCGTCAGCATCAGTGATGTCAGCGCAGCCTCCCAGTCTGACCTGCGATGAACTCAGCAGTGTGGGAAAATGAACTGTCACTTTCCCACACTCAAGAGTTCACCTCGGGTCAGGCTGGGAGGCTGTGCTGACCTCACTGATGCTGACGCCGGCAGCTTCTCATTCATTCCTCAGTGATTTACAGCCGGGGCGGTAGCATTAGCACCGCTCCCGGTTATAAACTATATATCCCCCAGATATGGATTATGCCGTCCCTGCATGCAGAGCACTGAGTATTCCAGCAGCTGCCCTTCAGCTTGCAAGCAGCACATGCCATCCCTGACATGTGCTGCTTAAAAGCATTAAGCAGCTGCTGGCGTCGGAACAAGATGCTGCTAGGGAGTGCTGGGAAGGTAAGTGTAATGGTTTGTTTTTTTAATCTTTTCTGATGGGGCCATGCATACCATTATAAGGAAAGGATGGGACCAATTATATCAGGATAAGGATGGGGCCATGCATACCAGGACTAGGATGGGGGTCAATCATAACAGGTAAAGGATGGAGCCCTGCATACCAGGATAGGGTTGGGGCCATGCATACTTGGACGAGATGGGGACCCTGTATACCAGTATACCAGTATAGGGGTGAGGGCGATCATTCCTGCCAGGATAAGGAAAGGATGGGACCAATCATATCAGGATAAGCATGGGGCCATGCATACCAGGACTAGGATGGGGGTCAATCATAACAGGTAAAGGATGGAGCCCTGCATACCAGGATAGGGTTGGGGCCATGCATACTTGGACGAGATGGGGACCCTGTATACCAGTATACCTGTATAGGGGTGAGGGCGATCATTCATGCCAGGATAAGGAAAGGATGGGACCAATCATATCAGGACAAGCATGGGGCCATGCATACCAGGATGGGGGTGAGGCCAATCATACCAGAATAAGGATGGGACCAATCATACCAGGACTGGAATGGGGGCCAATTATACCAGGATGCTAAAAAGAAATTAATATTCATTGTCCTCCATGCCCATGGGGGTGGAATGCAGTGAAAATTAATTTCTCTTTAGCAGCGGCACAGGAGTAAGCCGCAGGTGCCGGCCCCTGCCTCTGTGACTCACTGCTCCACCGATTCTGCTCCCCCACCTCCCCACCACAGCCGGTACATCCGGAATATAAGACGCACCCCCCATTTTCCTCTACATTTTAGGAGGGAAAAAAAGTGCATCTTATAATCCAAAAAGAGCGGTATTTTTTATTTTCCCATAGTATTCCTGAAAATAATAAACCAATATTAACCCTCCCAGAGACCAATGACGCCTCTCCAACAACAGGACAGGAGTCGTACTGTGCAGTGTATATATACAGGACAAGAAAAGTGGTATTGAGCAGTGTATACATACAGGACAGGAGGAGTGGTATTTTGCAGTGTATATATACAGGACAGGAAAAGTGGTACTGAGCAGTGTATACATACAGGACAGGAGGAGTGCTACTGTGCAGTGTATATATACAGGACAGGAAAAATCGTACTGAGCATCAGGGTTGCCACTAGGAATTTCGGGGCCCCATACCGGCAAAATTTTAGGGTCCCCTTGAGACTCCGCCCAGGCTCCACCCTTGCTCCGCCTCCACCCTTTGAACCTTCCACAGTCCCACCGCTCACTCTTATAAAAACTCAACTTCTCCACCACGTCCTCATCAATCAGATATTAACAGTTCCCATCAAACACCAGATCACATACATAGCCAGGAGCTTTTGTTCTGACCAAAATAATTTTTAAGCTATTAAAAATTTATTTAAATAATACCACATACAAGAAACAAATACCGCCACACCATGACCAGACCACATATTACCATCACATAGTGACTGAATACTACAATACTGATTACTAATACAAAAAACACAATACTGAGTGACATTATACACAGGAACTCTGTATTTACTGTCAGTGTACAGGTAATACAGTGATCACCGGTGACCTTATAGACAGGAGCTCTGCATACAGTGTCAGTGTACAGATAATATAGTGATCACTGGTGACATTATACACAAGAGCTCTGTACAGAGTATACAGTGTATAGTGTCAGTGTACAGGTAACACACTGACTCATTAGTGACGTCTGTAGCTGAAGTCCTTCATCTTTGCTTTTCCTTTTAATGCAGCGCAGACCGCCATCACTTCTTCCAGCCAGGACTAATCTCTGCATAAAATACCACAGTTACCTAGATCACGGCTTACAGAGCACATTCCCCTCTTTTTTCCCTGTTTTATATAGTAGACATCTGAATACAGATATGCACCCACCATTAATACATAATCAGTGGCGTAGGAAGGGGGATGCGGGGGGTGCGGGCCGCCCCGGGCGGCACAATGCGGGGGGCGGGTATCAGCGCGGCTGCGCGCACTCATTCTCTGCTCCTTCCTCCCTGCATAGTGAGGACTGGAGCAGAGTGCTGGCAGTGCGCGCGGCCGTGCAGAGTTGCTGGCTGCAGTGTAGCAGGGGCACACCGTCACACACGCTGTGACTCATCCCTGCACCTGCAGTCAGAAGCAGAAGCATCCGATCCCGCCCCTCCAGCAGCGTCACAGCTCTCACACTGTGAAGAGCCATGGAGGGGCGGGGCTAAATGTCAGGGGCGGAGCCACGGACAAGCAGGAAGAAGAGGCAGAAGGAAATATGAAAATCAGAGCGGGAGACAGAAAAGATGTGAGAGACAGAAAACACAACAGAGAGAGAGGCAAGACACAGGTGAGAAGTTAATATATATATATATATATATATATATATATATATTACATCATTGTCTAAGGGTCACACTTCCGTCTTTCTGTCTGTCCTTCTGTCTTTCTTTCTTTCACGGATATTCATTGGTCGCAGCCTCTGTCTGTCGTCGCTGATTGGTCTCGGCAGCTGCCTGTCATGGCTGCCGCGACCAATCAGCGACGGGCACAGTCCGATTAGTCCCTCCGCTGCAGTCAGTGCCCGGCGCCCGCTCCTTCCTCCCCACAATCAGTGCCCGCTCCATAATCCCCTCCAGTCACCACTCACACAGGGTTAATAGCAGCAGCAACGGGCCGCGGTGTAACGCACTCCGTTACCGCTGCTATTAACCCTGTGTGTCCCCAACTATTTACTATTGATGCTGCCTATGCAGCATCAATAGTAAAAATATGTCATGTTAAAAATAATAAAAAAACAAAAAACCTGCTATACTCACCCTCCGCCACCTTTCCCGCTCCTCGCCACGCTCCAGTGCCCGCTCCATGCAAGCGGCAGCTTCCGGTGCCAAGGATGGTATGTGAGAAGGACCTGCCATGACGTCACGGTCATGTGACCGCAACGTCATCACGGGTCCTGCGCTCATACCAACCCTGGGACCGGAAGCTGCCTCGTGCGGTACAGGGCCAGAACTTCATCGGAGGGTGAGTATATGTTTATTTTTTATTTTAAGTCTGTATACTACGTGACTCTGTGCTGTATACTCCGTCACTGGGCAATATACTACATCACTGGGCAATATACTACGTGGCTGGGCAATATACTGCGTGACTGGGCAATATACTACGTAGCTGGGCAATATACTACGTGGCTGGGCAATATGCTACGTGGGCTGTGCAATATACTACATGGCTGTGTTATATACTACGTGGCTGTGTTATATGCTATGTGGGCTGTGCAATATACTATGTGGCTGTGTTATATACTACGTGGCTGTGCTGTACGCTATGTGGGCTGTGTTATATACTGCGTGGGCTGTGTTATACACTACGTGGGCTGTGTTATACACTACGTGGCTATGCTATATGCTACGTGGGCTGTGTTATGTGCTACGTGGGCTGTGTTATATGCTATGTGGCTATGCTATATTTCTCTGCTGTATCTGAATCGTGCTATGTGTTAAAGGGGGGCCCACAGAGACTCTTTCGCCCGGGGCCCTCTAAAACCGCGGCCGGCTCTGCAGCTGTTGAATGCTATTGACGTGTGGGCCCGGGCCCGCGCCCGCACGTCAGTAGTTAACAACAGCCACCAGCCATTTGGAGGCTGGCAGCTGAAGTCGGCCGCAGCGCACACGTCGCCGGCTTCTGACGTCATTGTCAGTCGCCGGCGAGTGTGCGCTGCTGGAGGGAGCTCGCCGCATGGAGCGCTGGTCAGGTGAGGAGACTCTGTATGTTTGGTTTTTTTTTTGATAAGCTAACGGTGGATACACTGGAGCAATGCTGGAGACACTGGGGCAATGCTGGAGACACTGGGGCAGATTGCTGGACACACTGGGGGCAATGCTGGAGGACACACTGGGGCAATGCTGGACATACTGGGGCAGATTGCTGGACACACTGTCTGGGGGCAATGCTGAAGACACTGGGGCAGATTGCTGGAGACACTGGGGTAATGCTGGAGACACTGGGGCAGATTGCTGGACACACTGGGGGCAATGCTGGAGGACACACTGGGGCAGATCATTGCTGGAGACACTGGGGCAATGCTGACGTCATTGTCAGTCACCGGCGAGTGCACGCTTCAGCTGCGTGGAGAGAGCAGGAGCACGGTCAGGCAAGCAGAACTTGTTTTTTTTTTGCAGTCCCGATCATGCGTGTTGTCCTATTTTTGGTAACCTTTGTGTTTTGAGCCGTGGGGGGGGGGGGAGGCGCCAAACTAGGGAGCAGCCCGGGCGGCAAAAGCTCTAGCTACGCCCCTGTACATAATTGGTAATTATGCAACCCACCATTTCAAATATAAATTATAATCCACCACTGAGCCGCTTAAAGCTATACATAGCCACTTTCCCCACCTAATAAATATAAAAAATTAATTAGCATCTGTACTCTTTCCCCCAATTCATTACCAGTCACTGCATACTCAACATCCCCCCACTATGTACCTCCCGCTCCCACGACTCATTATATTTACATGCCCCTTCTGCCCCAATTCATTGTCATGTCTTCTCACTCCTACCCTCTATTCATTATCAACAGTTCTACCCCCACATTCAATACATCATTTACTCCCCCACCCTCAAAATTCATTATTTGTTCTCTCCCCAGATCATTTTGCTCTCCCCACCCCCACCTTCAATTAAATTGCTGTCCCTCTTCCCTCACTCTCAATTCATCATGTGCAGTCCCCCTTCCCCCACTTCATCATGTACAGTCTCCTTCCCTGACTTCATCATGTGCAGTCCTCTTTACCCCCACTTCATCATGTTCTGTCTCCTTTACCCCATGTCATCCTTTGCAGTTCCTTTTACCCCCTGCTTCATATGCAGTCCCCCTTTAACCCTCTCCCTACATCATCATGTGCAGTCCCCCTTTTCCCCCCACATCATCATATGCAGTCCCCCTTTAACACCCCTCCCCACATCATCATGTTCACACTGCACCCAGGGTTGGAGCTGCAGGTGGCATCATCCATCACTTATCTGTCCCTGCATCTAGTAATGTTTTCCTAAACTTTCTGGGAGTGTGGTAGCTGGGAGCAGACTCACCTGGTGCTGGCTGCTGACATTGGCTTGGCTGGCAGGACTCCCTCGCCTGGCAGGACTTTCTCGCCTCGCAGTACAGTGATATGCAGTGTGAGCAGCACAAGTTCCAGCAGCAGCAGGAGCTCCACTGCCAGCCGCACCATCCTCTTGATGGGTCCAGCATTCAGTGCCCACTCGCTCAGACAGGCTGTACCCCGTTCTCCAGGTCCAGGGGGGACGGCTGCATGGAGGAGCCGCCACCAGCACCGCCACCACCACTGCAGCAGTAGCACTTGGGAGCGACTGCAGGACAAGAAGGAACAAAGCCCCAGGGGAAGCTTCAGAAGAGGGCGGCGGTGGCTCTCCTGCTTCTCCGCACTGACGAGGGCTGCAGCCGCGCGATGAACGAGGGCTGCACTCACGGGCTGACGTAGGCCGCTGCGGCCCTGGTCAGCGCTTGCACCGAGACAGTACGCATGCACCAGGGTCTGTGCAGAATATTTAAATGGCCGGCAGCCCATTTTGAAGCTCAGAGCCACCGGCCCAGTGGGCACCTGCCCGCCTGGGCAGATTCTTAATCTGGGCCTGATGTAACCCCTCCCTCACCACTGATTGTCAGATTTCAGTGTTCTCTGCTCTTGAGCGGGATTATACAGAGTGTGGGGGTTATACAGAGCTCAGCATTGAAAGAACCGGTAGATCTGCAGTAGATAAAACAGTGATTTAAAATGACAGCAAAAAGCTCAAAAAATTGACACATTGTTGGAATCAGGGTCTCAATATTGCCATTAAACGGGGTACCAAAAACTCGGTGACAGATTTCATAATCCTGAAACTGAAACACGTGTTCCTCCCACTAAACTGTGTGTGTTGTTTTGAACATATTTTTTATTTAATTGCTCCAGTAGGCTAATAATAGATGAGTACACACCCCATCTGGATACAGTAGTCAGTTGCAGGAGCCTGTTTGTAGGAAGTGATTCTACCTACATTTTCTGGTCCTCCTAACCTATTTTTTAAAGGAAAGTGGCCTTTTTTTATTTTACCTCTAATATAAAAGGTCTCTTTTTTAGTTTTGTAATACCTTTTGTAATAGTCTAGTGACAGTCTATATACCATACACTTCTCGGCCATTCTGCCACCGTTGTCGCATGTTTGTTACTGACTGTAAACCTACATGTAGCAACTTTGCAACCTACGATATTAGGTTTCATTAAATTAATTTTCATTATGGTTGAATGTCATTACTGTATTTGGAAAAAACAACAAGAGGTTAATATTTCACAACTGTTTAACTAGTTGCATTTAAAGGAAACTTGACAGCTTCCCCATGCCTTTCAAATCACCATCCTCTATATATATATTTGTCTAAAGGGTACTTCCGTCTTTCTTTCTGTCTGTCTGCAACTTCTGTAACAGAAATCCCGCATCGCTGATTGGTCTCGCCAGCTGCCTGTCCTGGCTGCAGTGACCAATCAGCGACAGGCACAGTGCGGCGGCAAAATGGCCGCTCCTTACTCCCCGCAGTCAGTGCCCGCTCCATACTCCCCTCCAGTCAGCCCTTACACATGGTTAATACGTTACTGGACCGCGCTATTCCGCGGGTAACGCACTCCGTTAACGCTGCTATTAACCCTGTGTGACCAACTTTTTACTATTGATGCCGCCTATGCAGCATCAATAGTAAAAAGATCTAATGTTAAAAATAATAAAAAAACAACTGCTATTCTCACCTTCCGTCGTCCGCCGAGGCGCGCGCGGCTGCCGCCAGCTTCTGTTCCCAGAGATGCATTGCGAAATTACCCAGAAGACTTAGCGGTCTCGCAAGACCGCTACGTCATCTGGGTAATTTCGCAATGCATCCTGGGAACGGAAGATGGCGGCAGCCACGCGTGCATCGACAGAGCTTCGCTGGACGCCGGCGGGTGAGTATATAACTATTTTTTATTTTAATAATTTTTTAACAGGGATATGGTGCCCACACTGCTATATACTGCATGGGCTGTGTTATATACTTCGTGGGCTGCATTATATACTACATGGCTGCTATATACTATGTGGGCAGTGTTATATACTGCATGCCCTGTGTTATATACTGCATGTGCTGTGTTATATACTATGTGGGCTGTGTTATATACTGCATGGCTGCTACATACTACGTGGCCAGTGCTATATACTGCATGGCCTGTGTTATATACTGCATGCGCTGTGATATATACTGTTTGGGCTGTGTTATTATATACTACGTGGGCTGTGTTATATACTGCGTGACTGCTAAATACTATGTGGGCAGCGTTATATACTACGTGGGCTGTGTTATATACTGCGTGACTGTTATATACTACGTGGGCTGTGTTATATACTGTGTGGGCAAATTTATATACTGTGTGCACTGTGTTATATACTGTTTGGGCTGTGTTATATACTACGTGGGCTGTGTTATATACTGCATCCCTGTTATACACTACGTGGGCTGTGTTACAGTCATGGTCAAAAGTATTGACACCCCTGCAATACTGTCAGATAATACTCATTTTCTTCCTGAAAATGATTGCAAACACAAATTATTTGGTATTATTATCTTCATTTAATTTGTCTTAAATGAAAAAACACAAAAGAGAATGAAGCAAAAATCAAAACATTGATCATTTCACACAAAACTTCAAAAATGGGCCAGACAAAAGTATTGGCACCCTCAGCCTAATACTTGGTTGCACAACCTTTAGCCACAATAACTGCGACCAACCGCTTCTGGTAACCATCAATGAGTTTCTTACAATGCTCTGCTGGAATTTTAGACCATTCTTCTTTGGCAAACTGCTCCAGGTCCCTGATATTTGAAGGGTGCCTTCTCCAAACTGCCATTTTTAGATCTCTCCACAGGTGTTCTATGGGATTTAGGTCTGGACTCATTGCTGGCCACCTTAGAAGTCTCCAGTGCTTTCTCTCAAACCATTTTCCAGTGCTTTTTGAAGTGTGTTTTGGGTTCTTGTCCTGCTGGAAGACCCATGACCTCTGAGGGAGATCCAGCTTTCTCACACTGGGCCCTACATTATGCTGCAAAATTTGTTGCTAGTCTTCAGACTTCTAAGTACTTGTGTATGAGCGGGCACCATCAAATCTTACAATATAAAGGGGGGGATCACCATATGCATACCAACAAACAGTATAATACAACAAGAAGAGCAAGCGTATGCACAGAAATTGGGATCACCACAACATGTTATAGCAATATAATAAATCTTTTATTCAAAGAACAACGCAAACAAAACATTTAAAAACATCTAAAAACAGAAAGGACATAAAGGGTCCATAAATACAATATATAGCATAAATGCTGCAAATATGCCAATATCCCACACAGCTTAATCTAGAATTTTACCATAATTAGGCATAAGAACACACCTATTACTGACGGTTCTTACCCACCCCATATATACACTCCAAAAAAAAGTCTAGGAGCCTGGTACCATATAAGAACTAATGCCCAAGTAAAGGTGGGTAGGGAAGAAACTAGATATACAGACACTAATCCCACTACATCCACCTCCAAAGGATGCTTAAAGAGGTCTTACGTAGCCCTAGTGCGGTAACCTATAACCATAGCCAGCAAGCGTGTCAAAATAATGAAGCTGTGTGGGTACTCAGACCCACGCGTATCGACGCTCAAGGCGTCTTCCTCAAGGTCGCTCTGAAGTTACTTACGTTGTTCCCCAGTACTTATAGTAAACAAATCACACAGGAAGCGCCTCTCAGCTGTGAAGTGGCATGGCGGCGTCGGGGGTTCAAACCGGCGTCCTGGCCGATAGACTGCGCAGGCGCTGAATGGAAGAGGACCCAGAGGGCTGTGCGCAATACACCCGACATGCGCAGTACCCCTCCGATTCAGATGAGGTTGCCATGGAGACCACCCGCGCTTGCCGGCCGTGATTTATCCAGGCAGTGACACCTTATACAGGTGTCACACTATCGGTACAGTTCCTGGGCACACACGCAACCCTCCCGCCCCACTGGAGGGGGATTTTTGCAAATTTGAAATAACCACAGGTTGCGCACGCGCTCAGGATTTAGGAATAATCTCCCCACACAACCGGCATTGCTGGCCACCTTAGAAGTCTCCAGTGCTTTCTCTCAAACCATTTTCCAGTGCTTTTTGAAGTGTGTTTTGGGTCATTGTCCTGCTGGAAAACCCATGACCTCTGAGGGATACCCAGCTTTCTCACACTGGGCCCTACATTATGCTGCAAAATTTGTTGCTAGTCTTCAGACTTCATAATGCCATGCACACGGTCAAGCAGTCCAATGCCAGAGGCAGCAAAGCAACTTCAAAACATCAGGGAACCTCTGCCATGTTTGACTGTAGGGACTGTGTTCTTTTCTTTGAATGCCTCTTTTTTTCCTCATGTAAACTCTATGTTGATGCCTTTGCCCAAAAAGCTCTACTTTTGTCTCATCTGACCAGAGAACATTCTTCCAAAACGTTTTAGGTTTTTTTAGGTATGTTTTGGCAAACTCCAGCCTGGCATTTTTATGTCTCGGGGTAAGAAGTGGGGTCTCCTACCATACAGTCTCTTTTCATTCAGACGCCGACGGATAGTACGGGTTGACACTGTTGTACCCTCGGACTGCAGGGCAGCTTGAGCTTGTTTGGATGTTAGTCGAGATTCTTTATCCAACATCCGCACAATCTTGTGTTGAAATCTCTTGTCAATTTTTCTTTTCCGTCCACATCTAGGGAGGTTAGCTACAGTGCCATGGGCTTTAAACTTCTTGATGACACTGCGCAAGGTAGACACAGGAACATTCAGGTCTTTGGAGATGGACTTGTAGCCTTGAGATTGCTCATGCTTCCTCACAATTTGGTTTCTCAAGTCCTCAGACAGTTCTTTGGTCTTCTTTCTTCTCTCCATGCTCAATGTGGTACACCCAAGGACACAGGACAGAGGTTGAGTCAACTTTAATCCATGTCAACTGGCTGCAAGTGTGATTTAGTTATTCCCAACACCTGTTAGGTGCCACAGGTAAGTTACAGGTGCTGTTAATTACACAAATTAGAGAAGCATCACATGATTTTTCGAACAGTGCCAATACTTTTGTCCACCCCCTTTTTTATGTTTGATGTGGAATTCTATCCAATTTGGCTTTAAGACAATTCTTTTTGTGTTTTTTCATTTAAGACAAATTTAATGAAGATAATAATAATACCAAATAATTTGTGTTTGCAATCATTTTCAGGAAGAAAATGAGTATTATCTGACAGAATTGCAGGGGTGTCAATACTTTTGGCCATGACTGTATATACTATGTGGGCAATGTTATATTCTGCGTGGCTGTTATATACTACGTGGGCTGTGTTATATACTGCATGGCTGCTATATACTATGTGGTGAGTGTTATATACTATGTGGGCAATGTTATATACTATGTGGGTTGTGTTATATACTGTTTGGGCTGTGTTATATACTACGTGGGCTGTGTTATATTCTGCGTGGCTGTTATATACTACGTGGGCTGTGTTATATACTGCATGGCTGCTATATACTTCGTGGGGAGTGTTATATACTACGTGGGCAATGTTATATACTGCGTGGGCTGTGTTATATACTGTTTGGCCTGTGTTATATAGTGCGTGGCCACTGTTATATACTGCATGGCCTGTATTAAGTATTAACGCATCGGGTATTCTAGAATATGTTGTGGCCTGTGCTATATACTATGTGGCTGCTATATACATACATACATACATACATATTCTAGAATATCCGATGCGTTAGAATCGGGCCACCATCTAGTGTGTTTATAACCAACCCAGCAAGCCTTTTATAAAATATAAAGTAGCTTTGCCAAAGTGTGCTCCCCATACATGTGAGGTGACCAGCTGGGAACCTACTCTCACAACCACATGGGTGTAATAGCATATTGTGTGGGACAGCTAATCTAGGGAAACCATGCCCTCTTGACTAGTCTGAAACTATTTAGCATATCGCAAATGGATTATTATAATTGTTTTTTGACAAGCACTGCAATTAAATATACTGCTCAAAAGGCTTGTTAGGCATTGACATTGACATGGTATTGACATTAGAAAAAACACGTACTGGTTGGTTTGTGGGGTACTGTTAGATTCCTTTAACAATTATAGGTGCTGCAACAATTTTGCTCTTGCAGCAAATTACTTTTCGTGCATGTGCTTACATAGCAAGCTCTTTAAGGTTAAGCTTTTTATGTCAAAGGTGTGAGAATTTTAAACCAAAAATTGGTTAATTTTGTTAACAAGGTTTATAAACAAATTAAGTGTTATAATGTCAATCTGTGTTGCAGGATCTACAAGCTAATATGGTAGGGACAGAGCTGGTTTCAGACAAAGTGGGACTTCAAAGGCTAACATATTGCACCATGATTAAGAAATTGTCATGCATCTGCCTCAGCTCAGTAGGGCTTCATCACCTTTCCCTATGGCCGCTGCCCTCTGCTGTGCTCCACGCAGGGTTTTACATGTGGCCCGGTGTGCTCCTATGTCATCATCTGCCTAGGCCTATGTAATGCCCACTAAGACACTCACAAGTGTCTTGGCATTAAGACTGCATTGTTTTGGTCATTCCTGCATTTTGTCTGCCTGCTGCCTCCAGTGCTACAATCCCTTCCTCCAGACGTGCTGCATTGTGGCCTCCAGTGCTTCAAGTCCTCATTCCATACTTGATAAACCTATACAGTCAGAATATCATTGAGAGTAAAAGAAAATAACAGAAAAAAAAATGACAAATAGAAATGACTCCTTACTCATCACATATGAAAAAATATATACAGGGTGGGCCATTTATATGGATACACCTAAATAAAATGGGAATGGCTGGTGATATCAACTTTCTGTTTGTGGCACAATAGTACATGGGAGGGAAACTTTTCAAAGATGGGTGGTGACCATGGTGGCCATTTTGAAGTTGGCCATTTTGGATCCAATTTTATTTTTTCCAATGGGAAGAGGGTCATGTGACACATCAAACCTATTGAGAATTTCACAAGAAAAACAATGGTGTGCTTGGATTTAACATAACTTTATTCTTTCATGAGTTATTTACAAGTTTATGACCACTTATAAAATGTGTTCAAAGTGCTGCCTGTTGTGTTGGATTTTCAATGCAACCCTCTTCTCCCACTCTTGACACACTGATAGCAACACCGCAGAAGAAATGCTAGCACAGATTTCCAGTATCCATTGTTTCAGGTGCTGGGGTTATCTGAAGGCATGCTGTGAAGATACGAGATGTGCAGCATCTGAAACAACGGATACTGGAAGCCTGTGCTAGCATTTCCAAATGGCCGACTATTTACTACAGCTATAGAAAAATCCTCCAATGGTACAAAATATTAACCCCTTCATGATGCAGCCCATTTTCGTTTTTGCGTTTCTGTGTTTTCCTCTCACGCTTCCTAGAGCCATAACTTTTTTAATTTTTTCATTAATATGGCCACATGAGGGCTTGTTTTTTGTGTGACGAGTTGTACTTTTGAACAACACCATAGGTTTTACCATATGGTGTACTGGAAAATTGAGAAAAAATTCCAAGGGTGGTGAAATTGCAAAAAAAAGTGCAATTCCAAAACTAAAACTTCCCTGCCATTATGATTTTCCAGGTCATTACAAATTCACAGATACCAAACATGTGTAGGTTCTTTTTTAAGTGGTGAAAAAAAATCCAAAGTTTGTTAACAAAAAAAAAAATTTGCGATCTTTTGATCACCCGATAAGGCTTCTTTCACACTTCAGTTGTTTGGCATCAGTCTGCTCCGACATAGTGACGGATCGACGGATCCGTCACAATTGTTGAGAAAACGGTTCTAACGGATCCGTTTTATTGACGGATCCGTTACTTGGGGGTTGTCAGGGAAAATTATCTACTTTTTGGAGCATGCGCAATTGGAAAAGCGGATTGGGGCGACGGATCTGCCGAAATGACGGTCGCGACGGATCCGTCGCCCATAGGCGACCATTCTATAGAATGGCGGACGTGATGGATCCATCGCGAACCGCCATTTTGGCGTAGACAAAAAACGTTATAATGTCCGTCAATGTCTAGATGACGTCCACCAAATCTCGACGGATTCATCACATGGCGGATGGAACGGACGACCATCCGCCACAATCTGTCACTAATGTATGTCTATGGGAAAATAGCGGATCCGCCAAAAAAAATGGCGGTTTTAGACTGACGCCAAAAGACTGAAGTGTGAAAGAGGCCTAATGCAATGTTGCGGCAACCAAAAAACATAATTCTGGCATTTTTACTTTTTTTCGCTACCTTGTTTATCGATCAGATTAATTCTTTTTCTATCTTGATAGATCTGCTGATTGTGAATGTGGCGATACCAAATATGTGTATTTTTTATTTTTTAAATTGTTTTATTTTGATTGGAGCGAATGGGGGTGATTTGAACTTTTATATTTTTTTATTTTTTAACCCCTTTCTGCCATTGGACGTATTATCCCGTCCATGTGCCCTGGGACATAATGCCCATGGATGGGATAGTACGTCATAGGCGATCAGCCATGCTCACGGGGGGGGGAGCTCAGCCGATCGCTGCCGGGTGTCAGCTGGTTATCACAGATGACATCCCGGCACATTAACCCCCAGAACACTGCAATCAAACATGATCGCAGTATTCCGGTGGCATACGGAAGCATTGCACAGGGAGGGGGCTCCCAGCGTGCTTCCCTGAGACCCTCGGAACAACACGATGTGATCGTGTTGTTTCGAGGGAGGGTCTCCTCTGTTCTCAGCAATCAGTGATCTGACACAATACAGTGATGTCCCACCCTGGGCCAAAGTAAAAAAGTAAACTTTTTTTTTTACTAGTTAACCCCTTCAGTGAACACCATAAAGAAAAAAAAAAACCGAGGCAAAAAACAATGCTTTATCATCATACCACCAAACAAAAAGTGGAATAACACGCGATTGAAAAGATGGATATAAATAAACATGTTACCTCTGAAAATGTCATCTTGTCCTGCAAAAAATGAGCTGCCATACAGTATCATCAGCTAAAAAATAAAAAAGTTATAGCGCTCAGAATAAAGAGATGTAAAAATAATTATTTTTTATATAAAATAGTTTTTATTGTATAAAAGCGCCAAAACATAAAAAAAGATATAAATGAGATATAGCTGTAATCATACTGACCCGAAGAATAAAACTGCTTAATCAATTTTACCAAATGCGGAACAGTCTAAACACCCCCCCCCCTCCCCCAAAAAAAAGAAATTCATGAATGGCTGGTTTTTGTTCATTCTGCCTCACAAAAATTGGAATAAAAAGCGATCAAAAACTGTCACATGCCCAAAAATGGTACCAACAAAAACGTCACCTCGTCCTACAAAAAACAAGACCTCATTTGACTCTGTGAACCAAAATATGGAAAAATTATAGCTCTCAAAATATGGTGACGCAATAAATATTTTTTGCAACAAAAAGCGTCTTTTAGCGTGTGACAGCTACAAAAACCGCTACAAAAACCCGCTAAAAATAGTATATTAAACACCCCTTTAACACCGCCTTAGTTAGGGAAAAATAATAAAATTTTAAAAAATGTATTTATTTCTATTTTCCCATTAAGGTTAGGGCTAAAGTTAGGGCTGGGGCTAAAGTTAGGGTTAGGTTTGGGGCTAAAGTTAGGGTTAGGGTTAGGGCTAAAGTTAGGGTTAGGGTTTGGATTACATTTATGGTTGGGACTAGGATTGGGATTAGGGGTGTGTCAGGGTTAGGGGTGTGGTTAGGGTTATGTTTGGGATTAGGGTTAGGGGTGTATTGGGTTAAGGGTGTGTTGGAGTTAGGGGTGTGGTTAGGATTGGGATTAGGGTTAGGGGCATGTTCGGGTTAGGGGTGTGGCTAGAGTTATGGTTAGAGTTGTGATTAGGGTTAGGAGTGTGTTCAGGTTAGGAATGGAGTTAGAATTGGGGAGGGTTTCCACTGTTTAGGTACATCAGGGGCTCTGCAAGCACAGCGTGACGCCCGCAGACCATTCCAATTAAGTATGCATTCCAAATGGCGCTCCTTCCCTTCCGAGCTCTGCCATGCGCCCAAACGGTGGTTCCCCCGCGTATATTGGGTATCAGCGTATTCAGGACAAATCGGAAAACAACTTTTGGGGTCCAATTTCTCCTGTTACCCTTGGGAAAATACAAAACTGGGGGCTAAAATATCATTTTTGTGGAAAAAAAAGATTTTTTATTTTCACAGCTCTGCGTTATAAACTGTAGTGAAACACTTGGGGGTTCAAAGTTCTCACAACACATTTTAGATAAGTTCCTTCGGTGGTCTACTTTCCAAAATGGTGTTACATGTGGGGGGTTTCCACTGTTTAGGCACATCAGGGGCTCTCCAAACACGACATGGCATCCTATCTCAATTCCAGTCAATTTTGCAATGAAAAGTCAAACGGCGCTCCTTCCTTTTCGAGCTCTGCCATGCGCCCAAACAGTGGTTTACCCCCACATGTAGGGTATCAGCGTAATCAGGACAAATTGCGCAACAAGTTTTGATGTCCAATTTCTCCTGTTACCCTTGGGAAAATAAAAAATTGGGGGTGAAAATATCATTTTTGTGAAAAAATATGATTTTTTATTTTTACGTCTCTACATTATAAACTTCTGTGAAGCACTTGGGGGTTCAAAGTGCTCACTACACATCTAGATAAGTTCCTTAGGGAGTCTACTTTCGAAAATGGTGTCACTTGTGGGGGGTTTCACTGTGTAGGCACATCATGGGCTCTCCAAACGAGATATAGCGTCCTATCTCAATTCCAGCCAATTTTCAAGAGTCAAACGGCGCTCCTGCACTTCTGACCTCTGCCATGCGCCCAAACAGTGATTTCCCCCACATATGGGGTATCTGCATGCTCAGGACAAATTGTGCAACAACTTTGGGGTCCAATTTCTCCTGTTACCCTTGGTAAAATAAAACAAATTGGATCTGAAGTAAATATTTTGTGAAAAAAGTTAAATGTTCATTTTTTTTAAACATTCCAAAAATTCCTGTGAAACACCTGAAGGGTTAATAATTTTCTTGAATGTGGCTTTGAGCACCTTGAGGGGTGCAGTTTTTAGAATGTTGTTACACTTGGGTATTTTCTATAATATAGACCCCTCAAAGTGACTTGAAATATGATGTGGTCCCTAAAAAAAATGGTGTTGTAAAAATGAGAAATTGCTGGTCAACTTTTAACCCTTATAACTCCATAACAAAAAAATTTTTGTTCCAAAATTGTGCTGATGTAAAGTAGACATGTGGGAAATGTTACTTATTAAGTAGTTTGTGTGACATATCTCTGTGATTTAAGAGCATGAAAATTCAAATTTGGAAAATTGCGAAATTTTTGGCAAATTTCCATTTTTTCCCACAAATAAACGCAAGTAATGTCGAGGATATTTTACCACTAACATGAAGTAAAATGTGTCACGAGAAAACAGTGTCGGAATCACTGGGATCCAAGCAAGCGTTCCAGAGTTATAACCTCATAAAGGGACAGTGGTCAGAATTGTTAAAATTGGCCCGGTCATTAACATGCAAACCACCCTTGGGGGTTAAGGGGTTAAATATTTTTTTCCAATTTTTTTTTACTTTTCACTTGCTTAAGTCGTCTCCATGGGAGAATAGAAGCTGCAAGCTTCTGATCACCTCTGCTACACACAGGCAATGGTCAGATCACCTGTGTGTAGCAGAAATGCTCACTTGCTATGAGCGCCGACCGCTGGGTGGCGCTCATAGCAATCTGGCAATGACAATCACAGGGGTCTGCTGCAGACCCCGGGTTGTCATGCCAACTCATCGGTCATGTGACACGGGCACCCATATGCGGGATTAGTGACCCACTTACGGCGCGATCACATTAAATGCCGCTGTCAGAGATTGACAGCAGTATTTAACAGGTTAACAGCCGCAGGTGGATCACAGTTCCACCCACGGTTGTTAGGGGCACATGTCAGCTGTTCAAAACAGCTGACATGTGCCAGGAAAGATGTGGGCTCAGCACCGGAGCTCACATCAAAGGGAGAGACACAACATGTGAGGTACATATACGGCGCATGTCGTTAAGGGTTTAAAAATAGAAAGTGTGTTCTCCATCTATGTCACTATTGGTTCAAAGTTCTAATATATATTTTTTCAAACTAGTGGTCTTAGCTTTGCCTTCATATGTGAAAGTTTCCCTGGATATTTACCTGGAGAACGGAAAAGTTATTTTTTAATACAGATTTCTGAGCTGTTTCTGAGGATTTCAATAATTTATGATTACTTTTCATTTTTAATATTTATGTACCAATAAAGCTGTTTTTTTGTAGTAACTGTTTTTTTTAAAGTGTTTAAAGATTTTGTGCTTGCAACTAATAAAGTACGGTATATATATTGTCTTGATATATGATTATTCAGGAGTCATTTCTTTTTTTTGTACTTTTTATTTTCCTCACTCCATATGTGCCTTCCTGTATTTACACCTGGGATCCGTGTGCCTACCTGGCGCACACATATGTGCCCACACACACATATATGTCCAGTGGCATGTAAAATTTGGGTACCGTCGGTCAAAATTACTGTTAGGGTATGTGCACACGTTGCAGATTTGCCTTTGGAATTTTCTGCACAAATTCTGCATCTTTTGGCAGAAAACGCAGGTAAAAATCCGTGCAGATTTGATGCGTTTTTGATGCGGATTTTCAAGTGTTTTTTTCATGCGGATTTGTATGCGTTTTTGTAAGCTAAATAAAGATCTATTATTTAAGAACACAAAAAAAGAATTTCTTGTCCAACCTCTTCATTTACATACTCCACTGAAGAATAATGTTTACACACATAGATAGATAGATAGATAGATAGATAGATAGATAGATAGATAGATAGATAGATAGATAGATAGAAAGATAGTCTAGTAAATACTTATCCAAAAAGTTGAGGCAGCACACCAAATCCAAAATGATGGATGGGCTATTAAAAAGCGCTTTATCATTTTGGATTTTTTGGGGGCTGCCTCAACTTTTTTTGGATAAGTAGATAGATAGGTAGATCTATAGATAGATAGATAGATGATAAATAGAGAAATAGAGATAGATAGATGATAGAGAGATAGATTATTATTATTATTATTATACATTTTTATAGCGCCATTTATTCCATGGCGCTTTACATGTGAATACGGGGCAAATAAAGACAAATACATTAAACATGAGCAAATAACAAGGCACACGGGTACATAAGGAGGGAGGACCCTGCCCGCGAGGGCTCACAGTCTGCAGGGGATGGGTGATGAAACACTAAGAGAGGGTTGGGCAGGTTGTGTGGCAGTTCAGTAAGTTCAGGATCACTGCAGGCTGTAGGCTTGTCAGAAAAGGAGAGTCTTCAGGTTCTTTTTGAAGGTTTCTATGGTAGGCGAGAGTCTGATGTGTTGGGGTAGAGAGTTCCAGAGTATGGTGGCAGCACGGGAGAAGTCTTGGATGCGGTTGTGGGAAGAAGAGATGAGAGGGGAGTAGAGAAGGAGGTCTTCAGAGGATCGGAGGTTGCGTGTAGGTAGGTACCGGGAGACCATGTCACAGATGTATGGAGGAGACAGGTTGTGGATGGCTTTGTATGTCATTGTGAGGGTTTTGAATTGGAGTCTCTGGGTGATAGGAAGCCAGTGAAGGGCTTGACATAGGGGAGAGGCTGGGGAATAGCGGGGAGACAGGTAGATTAGTCGGGCAGCAGAGTGTAGGATGGATTGGAGTGGTGCCAGAGTGCAAGATATATCTATTGATAGATAGTGTTTAGTAATAAACATAATAAAATGGTACATAAAGAGTTAAATAAGGACACACACACACAAAATCTGTGTTAGGCCGGGGTCACACTTGTGAGAAACTCACACCAATCTCTCGCATCAATACCCAGCACTGCCACCGGAACTCGGACCGGAGCATTCAGATGCATAGAAATAAATGCAAAACGAGGAAAAAGATTGGAGCGCACTTACCCAGGTAAAATAGTCACCACTTTATTAGGACTTTGTACAAAAAGCAGGGAAGGGAGTGGATAAAGATCGGACGACGGCCGTTTCGTGCAGAGTGGCACTTCAACGGGTCCAGGACCCGTTGAAGTGCCACTCTGCACGAAACGGCCGTCGTCCGATCTTTATCCACTCCCTTCCCTGCTTTTTGTACAAAGTCCTAATAAAGTGGTGACTATTTTACCTGGGTAAGTGCGCTCCAATCTTTTTCCTCGTTTTTCCTTTATGAACTCTGTATGCTTTTGTTGGATGCAGCACCCCGTTGGTAATGAAAAGGAAATTATCAGCCATATACGCCCTTTGCATGTGGTTTTTGCTGTTGTGCACATTGGGGTCAGATTATCAGGGCAGTGCGGAAGTAGAACTTTCTTTTACCCTGTGATAGAAATAAATGCAGCTGCACACTCCAGCCTCGAGTGCCGCAGGCAGTGTCAGGTATTGAGGTGCGAGACTGGTGCAAGTTTCTAGCAAAGGTGACCCCGGCAATATCTGTTACATTTTTTGAATAAAATTTTTTTAAAATGGTGTGGGCTCCCGTGCAATTTTCTGCACCAGAGAGGAAATGCCAATGACTGGGGGCCAATGTTTATAGCCTAGGAAGGGGTTAATACCTATGGATCTTCCCAGGCTATGAATATCAGCCCGCAGCTTTATATTTAGCCTTTACTGGCTATTAAAATAGGGGGACCCCCCAAAAAAAATGACATGTGCCCCCCCTATAATTAATAGAAAAGGAAATGCAGACAGCTGCGGGCTGATAATGATAGCCTAGGAAGTAGCCATGGATATTGGCCACCCGGCTACAAACACCAGCTCCGAGCTGCCCCAGAAATGGCGCATCTGTAAGATGCACCAATTCTGGCACTTAGCCTCTCTCTTCCCACTGCCCTGTAGCGGTAGCATATGGGGTAATAGGGGGTTAATGTCACCTTTGTATTATAAGGTGACATCAAGCAGTCTTAGTAATGGAGAGGCGTCAATAAGACATCTATCCACTACTAACCTTATATATGTTAAAGGGTTAAATAATCACACAGCCAGAATAAAGTATTTTCATGAAATAAAACACTACAGGTTTCTTTATTGTTCTGCTAATCCATGCAATGCCCTTGATCTCCTGCAAAAATAAAATAAACTAACAAATACTCCCTGGTCCGATGTAGTGCATTTAATAACGAGTGTCCCATGACAACCTCCCCTATAGAGCAGTCACATCAGGATATGTGACTGCTCTATAGGCCTCCAGTGACACACTGACAGGACACAATGGCTCCTGCAGTGTTATTGTTATAGGGTTCAATGAGTTCATTGCTCTCACTTTACGTCATTGCTGCATGAGATTTTTCCAACAACGCAGCGGTGCCGCAAGTGACAGTATGAACTCTGCTGAACTCACAGCAGCGGAGGGATACAGTGCAGAGGATTACCTCCTGTCATTGTATCACCGGAGCCCCTAGAGAACGGTCACATCTGCCGATGTGACAGCTCTCCACGGGAGATCATCGTGGGACACTCATTATTAATTGGATTACATAGGAACAGGGAGCATACTGTTGGGTTATTATTTTTATTTTTTTTTTACAGGTGATTGAGGGAGTCGGAGAATATCTGTATGGTGACTATATACTGTA
Source organism: Ranitomeya imitator (assembly GCF_032444005.1). NCBI lineage: Eukaryota > Metazoa > Chordata > Amphibia > Anura > Dendrobatidae > Ranitomeya > Ranitomeya imitator. The sequence goes on from NC_091286.1 coordinate 130,599,582, forward strand.
TTTGTATATACTGTATGTACTATATGTTGTATATGTGTGTATGTGTTTTTTTTCACACAGTAGCTGGATGATGGGACTACTACTGTCCCATCATTAGAAACAATACATGTATCTCAAATACAGATACCATAATGTGATACCAGACATCAGGCCCAGAAAGTAGCACCCGGGACAAAGATGAATGGTATCTTCTGGAGCTCCTATAAGCTATCAAAACAACAAAGAATATGGAGCAAACAACCATAAAGTATAAAAAATATATTAAATTTTATTAAATTCCATTATATAAAATCAGTAATATTAGACAGTATTCCGAACAGAGCAAAATAAGGGGTTAATGGTGCACCTTGAGTGATGGCACCCACAGGACAAGAACATGAGACCGCTAGTCCATATATGGTCCACACAAGGATCCAAATACCATAAGATGCCCAATGCATATAGTCAAAGAACTAGCTCCATGCAGTCTCATAGGTTACGGGTAAAGAAATCCCTCCATATCAGACAGCCAAGTGGCTATATAGTAATATTTAACTAAGGAGACCCGAGACCATTAGTAGAACTTGCCCATGCTCTTGTCCATAGGGATACCCACGCGCCCTACGCGCGTTTCACAACAGCTTCCTCAGGGGGCAGAGTGATAGTCCATGTTCCCCATTTTCTTCCTTAAATAGCCACCTGGTAATCACCATCAGCGGCACATGTGGCCGAGGCAGGCGCAGCAGAGCCGCATCACTCCGGCACCATCATGGCGCTGCGGGTCACGGGGAAAGCCCCGATGACGTCAATGACCTGCATACATCACTACCAGGCGCCGGCGATGATGCCGCAACCCGTGACCACACTGGAGACATGCGCACCAGTGACAACAGATTCTGCAACCCTCCCATAAGAATGGTACGGAATTTTACCATATCCTACGCTGGCTTGGAAGGTACCAGCAATATAGAAATTTAAATACATACGAAAGCCAAATAAAACGAATATAAATCAAAATACAACAAGGTGACAGTGCATAAAGTGACATAAAGAGTACACATATGTCATATATCAATATAACAGTTTCTCCAACAATAAATATTATTCAGGTGTGATACTAGATAAAGTGAAAACAAATAATGTTAATATACAATAAAAAAGAAAAAGAGTAAGAAAAAACCACATCACGTGCGGTCTCGCGAACACATGAGAGATATTGAGGCCGCACGTGATGTGGACGACGTGGATTCCTTGAAAACAATCCCCAAGCACTTCAGGTTGAAACATAAATGTAACCCGGGTGATTTGAAAATTTGGGGGATTGATTGTGTCCATCTGGGTACACGTGGAGGAGACAATGTGCGCATCCTCACACAAAAAGAGTGCCGTTGGATTGTGACTTTAGATACAATGCCACCAGCGGGTCTGAATGAGCAGCCGAGCTTTTTATCATTCTTGTAATATCACACGTCATCTCTGGACCTATGACCTCTTCCCCTTGGTTTTATTTATTATTATTTTCTTTCTTCTTACTCTTTTTCTTTTTTATTGTATATTAACATTATTTGTTTTCACTTTATTTAGTATCACACCTGAATAATATTTATTGTTGGAGAAATGAGTCTTCATCATCAAATTTGCATCACAATATTGGAAGCACCATATGGATTCGGCAACACTGTATTTTTATTATTGTATTATATTTTATATATATATTTATATGTATTGCATTTATTTTGCTTTGTCAGCACTAATGATTAACTGTTATATTGATATATGACATATGTGTACTCTTTATGTCACTTTATGCACTGTCACCTTGTTGTATTTTGATTTATATTCGTTTTATTTGGCTTTCGTATGTATTTAAATTTCTATATTGCTTGTACCTTCCAAGCCGGCATAGGATATGGTAAAATTCCGTACCATTCTTATGGGAGAGAGAAAAAGAGGGGAGAAGCCAGCGCAGCCTAAGGTTAAGACGCAATACATAAAGTGCTAATGCACATATTAATTTCTAACTGAATTTTCAAAATGAGACATTTAGCAAACAATTGATCAATTCTTTGAGCCACCCCGCCTCTTCACGGCATTCTGGTCAACCTTTATCCTCGCTTGCCTTCTCTGGCGCCATGGGAGTGACTCAGTAATGCTCCAGGTACAGCATGCTTTTAATGTGGTCTTGCTTTTAGTTCATTTAGGAGGCCTTTATGGCACAGCGAATATAAAAAACGTAGTGTAGGACTGCCCCAATATGAGAATGCTGTGAAGAGGCGGGGTGGCTCATAGAATTGATCAATTGTTTGCTAAATGTCTCATTTTGAAAATACAGTCAGAAATTTATATGTGCATTTGCACTTTATGTATTGCGTCTTAACCTTAGGCTGCGCTGGCTTCTCCCCTCTTTTGCTCATTCTTATGGGAGGGTTGTAGAATCTGTTGTCACTGTTGCGCATGTCTCCGATGTGGTCGCGGGTTGCGGCATCATCGCCGGCGCCTGGTAGTGACGTATGCGGGTCATTGACGTCATCAGGGCTTTCCCCGTGACCCGCAGCGCCGTGATGGCGCCGGAGTGATGCGGCTCTGCTGCGCCTGCCTCGGCCACATGCGCCGCTGATGGTGATTACCAGGTGGCTATTTAAGGAAGAAAATGGGGAACATGGACTATCACTCTGCCCCCTGAGGAAGCTGTTGTGAAACGCGCGTAGGGGCGCGTGGGTATCCCTATGGACAAGAGCATGGGTAAGTTCTACTAATGGTCTCGGGTCTCCCTAGTTAAATTTTACTATATAGCCACTTGGCTGTCTGATATGGAGGGATTTCATTACCCGTGACCTATGAGACTGCACGGAGCTAGTTCTGTGACTATATGCATTGGGCATCTTATGGTATTTGGATCCTTGTGTGGACCATATATGGAATAGCGGTCTCATGTTCTTGTCCTGTGGGTGCCATGACTCAAAATGCACCATTAACCCCTTATTTTGCTCTGTTCGGAATACTGTCTAATATTACTGATTTTATATAATGGAATTTAATAAAATGTAATCTATTTTTTATACTTTATGGTTGTTTGCTCCATATTCTTTGTTGTTTTGATACTGTCCCATCATTGGCTAGCTGTCACTGTAGCAGGCATAGCCGGATGGGACCTGTAGTCCCATCGGACGATGCCTGCCTACAAAATACCCGCACACACACAGCCCCTCAGACCCCTGCACACACACAGACACATACAGATACACACAAACACCCGCACACAGACATGCACATCATCTCCACACACACACAGTCTCTGCCCACAGACATAGTCTCCGCCCACACTCCAACCACACACACTCTTCCTCCTTCCGATCTGCAGCGTTTCTTGCACCCAACTCGGCAACAAAACCGCAGATCTTTTTAAACCTGCGGTTTTGCTGCGGATTTGACTGAAACAATGGAAGTCACTGGGTGCAGAAACGCTGCAGATCCGAAAAAGAATTGTCATGCTGCGGAAAATAAAACACTGCAAATCCACGTGTTTTTTTTCTGCAGCATGTGCACAACAATTCTAGATTTCTCATTGACTAACATTGCGCGCGTCCAAAAACGCTGCGGAAATGCATCAAAATCCGCAACGTGTGCACATAGCCTTAGGATATGTTTCCATGGTCAGGAATGGCTCATCATTTGCTCAGGATTTGACGCAGGTAAAATCTGCACCAAATCTGCATCTGATGTCACTGGCAGGTCACCTGCATTTTTGATACGTTTTTACATGCGTTTTTCCGCATGCGTTTTTGATGCATTTTCATTGCATGCGTTTTTTTGTCACTTGAAATAAAGCTAATAGAAAGTTGGCTTCTGGGAAGGAAATTTTTTTCCTGTTTGCACATATATTAAGGTATGCTCCCACGGTCAGAAACGCTGCGGGTTGGACGCTGCGTACATCTGCAGCATCAAACCTGCAGCATCCAGATGTTACAGCATAGTGGATGGGATTCCAAGAAATCCCATGTCCACTATGCGTTCAAAGACGCTGGCAGCAGACCTGCGTAAACGGACATGTTGCGCGTCTATCCAGACTGCAGCATGTCTATTTATGATGTGGAGAAGCTCAGTCCCCGCAGTGTAAGTTTCCCATAGACTATCATTAGAGTATGTTTCCACATTCAGTATTTGCTGCAGATTGGATGCTGCATACAGCCGCAGCGTCCAATCCACAGCGGCTATGTTACAGCATAGTAACACACATTCGGAGCGTCTTTATAGACAGCAGCATGTCTATTTATCTTGCTGAGACGCTCTGTCTCCACAAGATAAATAGCACCATTGTACAGCTCTGGCAAACATTAAAGGCCCCTTCACATTTAGCGACGCTGCAGCGATACCGACAACGATCCGGATCGCTGCAGCGTCGCTGTTTGGTCGCTGGAGAGCTGTCACACAGACCGCTCTCCAGCGACCAACGATGCCGGTAACCAGGGTAAACATCGGGTAACTAAGCGCAGGGCCGCGCTTAGTAACCCGATGTTTACCCTGGTTACCATGCTAAAAGTAAAAAAAAACAAACAGTACATACTTACCTACAGCTGTCTGTCCTCCAGCGCTGCGCTCTGCTTCTCTGCTCTCCTCCTGTACTGTCTGGGAGCCGGAAAGCAGAGCGGTGACGTCACCGTTCTGCTTTCCGGCTCACAGCCAGTACAGGAGGAGTGCAGAGCGCAGCGCTGGAGGACAGACAGCTGTAGGTAAGTATGTACTGTTTTTTTTTTTTTACTTTTAGCATGGTAACCAGGGTAAACATCGGGTTACTAAGCGCGGCCCTGCGCTTAGTTACCCGATGTTTACCCTGGTTACCAGTGAAGACATCGCTGGATCGGTGTCACACACGCCGATCCAGCGATGTCTCCAGGGAGTCCAGCGACGAAATAAAGTTCTGGACTTTATTCAGCGACCAACGATCTCCCAGCAGGGGCCTGATCGTTGGTCGCTGTCACACATAACGATTTCATTAACGATATCGTTGCTACGTCACAAATAGCAACGATATCGTTAACAATATCGTTATGTGTGAAGGTACCTTAAGAGACCACCACATCAAAACCCTGTCATGGGCAGCCCTATCTCCAGACCTCAATCCCATTGAAAACCTCTGGACTGTAATATAGAGGATGATGGATAGTCACAAGCCATCAAACAAAGAAGAACTGCTAACATTTTTGTGCCAGAAGCAGTGTGAAAGACTGGTGGAAAGCATGCTAAGACGCATGAAAGCTGTGATTAAAAATCATGGTTATTCCACAAAATATTGATTTCTGAACTCTTCCTGAGTTAAAACAATAGTATTGTTGTTTCTGAATGATTATGAACTTGTTTTCTTTGCATTATTTGAGATCTGAAAGCACTGGGTTGTTTTTTTTTCATTTTGACCATTTTTCTTTGTCAGAAAAAAATACAAAATTTATTGCTTGGAAATTCAGAGACATGTTGTCAAAAGTTTATAGAATAAAAGAACAATTTACATTTTACTCAAAAAATATACCTATAAAGAGAAAAAACAGCAAACGGAACATTTTGCAGTGGTTTCTTAATTTTTGCCAGAGCTGTATGTAAAGAATGCAATGATTCACTGCTCGTACAAAAGCCGGCAGCGCTTTGAACGGAGTGGGCATGTGCTGCATTCAAAGTGCTGCCATTCCGGACCGTGGAGACATATCTGATGCAGTAAAACCCCATCTAATTATTAGTCACATGCGTATTAATTGTGGAAACACAGCTTACTGTGCATGTGTAGTAATTTACAGATGTTGAATCTTGTGTCATATTCGGAAGTACGTGACAGGCCGGGGTCACACTTGCGAGTGTGATGGGAGAAACTCGCGTGAGTCTCTCGCATAAACACCCAGCACTGCCGCCGGCACTTGGACCGGCGTGTGCAGCTGCATAGAAATACATACAGCCGCACACTCCGGTCCCGAGTGCCGGCGACAGTGCTGGGTGCTCATGTAAGAGACTTGCACGAATTTCTCGCATCACACTTGCAAGTGTGACACTGGCCACGAAGGAAGTTCCTGAAAGCAGACACAGGTCAGAAATATGTAATGTCTTTTCCTTTTTTCTTTTACTAAATAAAATTTAAATAAAGAAAAAATGGTGTGGGGTCTCTCTATATTTGCTAACTAGCCAGAGTAAAACAGACTACTGGGACTGGTATTTCAGGCTAAGGATCCAATATCCATGAACCTTATCAGCCTGATAATACTAGGTCACAGCAGTCTGCTTACCTTGGATGGTTAGCAAAAATAGGGGGATCCCCTCCCAAAAAAACAGTGTGAGGTCCCACTATATTTGTTAACCAGCCAAGGATAAAGCAGACAGCTGCGGCTCGGTATTCTCAGGCTGGTAAGGATCCAATATCAATGAACCTTACCAACCTGATAATACTAGGCTGCAGCAGTCTGCTTACCTTGGATGGTTAGCAAAAATAGGGGGATCTCCTCCAAAAAAAATAGCATGAGGTCCCCCTATTTTTGTTAACCAGCCAAGTAAAAAGCAGACTTCTGCGGCCTGCTATTCTCAGGTTGGCGAGGCCCATGGATTTTGGCCCTCACCTGCCTAAATATAACAGCCTACAGCTGCCCACAATTAGCACATCCAAAGATGTGCCAATTGTGGCACTTTACCCGACTCTTCCCACTTGCCCTGTAGTGGTGGCAAGTGGGGTAATAGTTGAGAGGTTGATGTCACCTTTGCGTTGTAAGGTGACATCAAGCCCACGGATTAGTAATGGAGAAGCGTCTATAAGACACCTATCCATTACTAATCCTATAGTTGTTACATGTTAAATAAAGACACGGCCAGAATAAAGTATTTTATTGAAATAAAACACCACACAGTTTTACCATTTTATTGTTATTCCTAATCTATGCGACGCCATCGATTTCCTGTAATAAAAATAAAATAATAAACCAACACAAATACTTTCTGTCCAACGTAGTCCTAAATAACGAGTATCCCACGACGATCTCCAGCTCTGCTACGCCTGGATGCCTGGCTCAGCCTGACATCCAGACACAGCAGAGCTTGTAGATGACCACCGGATATAACTTGGTTTCTGGCGGTCATCTGCAGTGCAGTTCTCAAGATCAGCTGACCGTGAGAACTTGCCTAGTGACCGGAGATAACCCCAGTGGTCACATGCACGACAGTTCTCGCGGTCAGACGATCTCATAGCTAGAACTGCAGTGGAAACGAACTTCCGGCGGTGATTATTTAAATTAGTACACATGCGCAGTAAGCTGGGATCCCGCAGTTATTACACATGTGACTAATAATTAGATGCGGTTTTACTGTATCTAATGATAGGCAATGGGAAATTTACGTTGCGGAGACTGAGCGTCTCCGCATCATAAATAGTGTTGAGCCACCCCCCCGGTTTGGTTCGTCGAATTGGGGCGTGTTCAATGAATGTTCGTCGAACGTTCGACGAACACCGTCGAACCCCATTGAAATGACAGGCAAACAGAAACACATACAAACACATAGAAAACACCTTAAAAGGTGTCCAAAAGCTGACAAACTGCTCAGAAGACACAACAAACACATGGAAAAGTCACAAGTACATATAGTCATGCGAAAAGAAAAGAGGTGGAGGAGTAAAAGTAGGAGACACAGATAATGTGTCTAATGGGTGCTATGGGTGCTCCATATCCTGCTCACTATTTGAGGCGTTTAGTTGCTTCCTCGAATGTGTCGTCATGGACGTTTCTAAGTGAGCACATATTATTCATTACCTCGATGACTTCTTATGCCTGGGCCCAAAACATTCGGACCGTGTGAATACACGCGGTAGTCCACCTGTGAAAAGGAGAGAGCTGGAGGGAGAGCGGACACCCCAGAGCCGAGGGGTTAGATTGAGAAAGGAAGAAGGCAGTGTAGCTTGCTTCATGGGTGGGGTACTCTGCTGAGTAGCAGACACTGCTACTAGGCACAAAGTACTGTATTGCCTGGGCTAGATGCAGTTAAAAATTAGTAATTAGATAAACAGGCGGTGTAGCTTGCTTCATGGGTGGGGTACTCTGCTGAGTAGCAGAAACTGCTACTAGGACCAAAAGGATTTCCTGGGCTAGATGCAGTTAAAAATTAGTAATTAGATCTACAGGTGATGTAGCTTGCTTCATGGATGGGGTACTCTGCTGAGTAGCAGACACTGCTACTGGGCCCAAAGTATTGCCTGGGCTAAATGCCGTAAAAGATTAGTAATTAGATAAACAGGCGGTGTAGCTTGCTTCATGGGTGGGCTACTCTGCTGACTAGCAGACTCTGAAGCTTTGGAGCAGACCTCTGAATCTCAGGCCATAGTATGAGTAAACAGCTCAGCAGACTCAACCATCTGTGTTACACCAAGCCATAGTATATGTAGTTTCTAAAGGTTAAAAGGGGGAGAGCAACCCCACCCACCTGGAACTGACGATGTCAATGTCATGTAAACACAGCAAGGGGACTCCAAAAAGAGTCTCCATTTTTTCTAAAAGTTGGGTCACAGACACCACATAAGTGGCATCAATTTCCCCAGAGTCTCTTAAAATGGTTGGTGAGTAGTGTTGAGCGATACCTTTCGATATCGGAAAGTATCGGTATCGGATTGGATCGGCCGATATTCAAAAAATATCGGATATCGCCGATACCGATACCCGATCCCAATGCAAGTCAATGGGACCAAAATATCGGAATTAAAATAAACCCTTTCTTTCCTTGTAGGTTCATTCTACATGAAGGAAAACAACTAAGAATAATGCAGGATGTATTTGGGGAGGTGGCGGAGACATTAAAGGCATAGAGGTTTAGCCCAATCAAATAGAATAGCATGATTTTTTTTTTTTTTAAAGACGTTCGGAGTGACAAAGATATTGACTATGTAAATTTTTTTTAATTTTGTCAGATATTGATGTTTCACTATTCCACGCCCTTCCCCTTCTTTTTTTTTACTTTTCCCACACTTTCATCTTCATCATCATCATCATCATCTTTGACATCAACTTATTCTTCACCTTATTCATCTTCTTCTTCATCTTCTACCTATTATTTTTTTGGATTACATTCTTCATATTCATTTTATTCAACTATTATTATTCTTCCTATTCTACTTCTTCATCATATTCTCATTTGTGACAGGCATTGCTGTAGTTGTTATCTATAAAAGTTTGAAGATTACACCTTCCGTTCTGACTGTCACAAAAGTTACATTTGTCCGCGTTCAGTTTGGCCTGCAGCATCAGGCTTTATCCAGGGGCACCACGAGGAGGAACGGACTCACCCCCATACACTGCTTAGTCTTCTTCTGCATATAATTTAGATAATATCTTTTGCTCTGATATTAAGTGTTATGCTTAATGTTCTTCTGCTCTTTGTTCTGCAGCCTCTTGTTCTTCTGCTTCTCGGTCTTCCATGTCATCGTCTCCAGGGTAGTCGTCTCCAGGGTCGTCGTCTCCGCCGTCGTCGTCTCTGCCGTCGTCGTTGTCTCCGGCGTCGTCGTCGTCATCGGGGGGGTCTTCAGGGTCGTCATCTCCAGGGTCGTCGTCATCTCACTGGTTGTCGTCTCTGGTGTCGTCGTCATCTTAGGGGTGGTCTTCCGGGTCGTCGTCTTTAGGGTCTTCAACTTGGAAATGTAGCAGAAGGTACAAGAAGGCTGAGAAAATGCCAAGAACCAGCTGATGGAACTGGAACTCGGATGTCTACCCGAAGGTCCAAGAGCCAATGGAACTACCGAGGACCAGCTGACGTTACTGGAACCCGGTTACTAAGCAGGAGGTACCCGTGCTAAAAAGCACTACCAAGGACCGCCTGACGTTGGCGGAACTCGGATACCCAGAAGGAGGCACCTAAGCCAAAGGCTCTGCCCGGAACCAGCTGACATTACTGGAACCAGGATGGGGAGCAGAAGGTACAAGAGCAAAAGACACTGCTGAGAACCAGCTGATGGTACTGGAACCCGGATGGGTAGCCGAAGGTCCAAGAGTCAATGGAACTACCGAGGACAAGCTGACGTTACTGGAACCCGGTTACTAAGCAGGAGGTACCCGTGCCAGAAAGCACTACCAAGGACCACCTGACGTTGGTGGAACTTGGATACCCAGAAGGAGGCACCTAAGCCAAAGGCTCTGCCCGGAACCAGCTGACGTTACTGGAACCAGGATGGGGAGCAGAAGGTACAAGAGCAAAAGACACTGCCGAGAACCAGCTGACGGTGCTGGTGCTGGGCACGAGGGAGTACCCGTGACAAAAACAATGCCGGGAACCAGCTGGCGGTGCTGGAACCCGGATGCGTTGCCCCAGTGTGCAAGAGCCAATGGCACCGAGGACCAGCTGACGGTGCTGGAACCCGGTTACTAAGCTGTAGGTGCCCGCGCTTATAAGCACTACCAAGGACCGCCTGGCGTTGGCGGAACTCGGATACCCAGGAGGAGGCACCTAAGCCAAAGGCTCTGCCCGGAACGAGCTGACGGTGCTGGAACCAGGTGGTGGACCAGAAGGTCCACAGGAGAGGAGAGAACAGCTAGGCCGCGAGGCAGCCGCAGTTACCGAACCCCAACAGTCCTACAGGGGGAGCTTGGCCTAATGGCACTACAGAACCAGCCTTGACTGCCAATTCACGCAGCCCACATAGGAAGCTCCAAAACTGGAGGCACCATGGAGTTGGCTAACCCGACCGCAACACGAAGGGGCAAGCATAGGCGTCTCAGTGAGCTTGACACTACCCGGAAACAGCTGACGGTGCTGGAACCAGGCTGGGCACGAGGGAGTACCCGTGACAAAAACACTGCCGAGAACCAGCTGGCGGTGCTGGAACCCGGATGCGTTGCCCCAGTGTGCAAGAGCCAATGGCACCGAGGACCAGCTGACGGTGCTGGAACCCGGTTACTAAGCTGTAGGTGCCCGCGCTTAAAAGCACTACCAAGGACCGCCTGTCGTTGGCGGAACTCGGATACCCAGGAGGAGGCACCTAAGCCAAAGGCTCTGCCCGGAACCAGCTGACGTTACTGGAACCAGGTGGTGGACCAGAAGGTCCACAGGAGAGGAGAGAACAGCTAGGCCGAGAGGCAGCCGCAGTTACCGAACCCCAACAGTTCTACAGGGGGAGCATGGCCTACTGGCACTACAGAACCAGCCTTGACTGCCAATTCACGCAGCCCACATAGGAAGCTCCAAAACTGGAGGCACCCTGGAGTTGGCTAACCCGACCACAACATGACGGGGCAAGCATAGGCGTCTCAGTGAGCTTGACACTACCCGGAAACAGCTGACGGTGCTGGAACCAGGCTGGGCACGAGGGAGTACCCGTGACAAAAACACTGCCGAGAACCAGCTGGCGGTGCTGGAACCTGGATGCATTGCCTATTCAAGATTGTCTTCCTAGAGCCCCAACTAGCGGTGTTGGAGCAAAGGGTAAGCAGGGGGAGCCTAGTGTAGGCCGAAGCCTGCACTGGAGGCAGGTTTGTGTCTGCGTTGCGTTTGCAGGACACGATGCCGGCTACACAGCGGGGGAACAGCTGGCGGTGCTTAACCCCACTAACACATTGGCTGGTGTTTTTCTCTGTGCAGCTAGCACATCCGGGCAAAAACTGGCGGTGTTAGAGCCCAGGGTCAGCAGGAGGAGGAGAGGAGCAGAGTGTAGGCCGAAGCCTACACTGGTGGCAGCTTTTGGTCTGTTGTGCCAGCGTGGCTTGTGCTGGACACGATGCCGGCTACACAGCAGGGGAACAGCTGGCGGTGCTGAACCCTACTAACACATTGGCTGGTGTTCTTCTCTGTGCAGCTAGCACGTCCGGGCAGAAACTGACGGTGTTTGAGCCCAGGGTCAGCAGGAGGAGGAGAGGAGCAGAGTGTAGGCTGATGCCTAATTGAAGCAATTTCAAAGGTAACCTTTAACCCTCCCTCAGGTGTTACAAAGTAGAAGAGCCACACCTTGTGCAGCATTAATGCTACACAAGTGAAAGGTTGCTCTTTGAATTTTGCTCATTGCACACGCAGAATGAAAGACGTACACAATTTTGCCCATTGTACAGTAGAACTGTATTGGAGGCGTGACTTGTCTTTTTAAGGTGATGCAGCACAGGTGTCCAAAAATAACGCCTTGTTGCTGGGCGCAGCCTCCTGAGCATTGTTATTTGCTGTACAGGAGTCTGCGCTCTTGTTAGCCCTTGGCCATGGCCAGTTAGCGCTGCCCGTCTTATGACCTCATTTCATGTTGGCTGATGCGTTTAACGATGGCCATGAATCCCAGACCTGCAGTGTCTTTTCATAAAGTCACAGTGCGGGGCTGGGATTCGTGGCCTTGTGCAGTAAATATGTTCGCCGCTCACACATGTCCTTACACCTGCTTCAGACTGGGCGGCCTCAGCTGATCCCTTATCGCCTGCCACGGCCATGAGGCCGCACAGTCTGAAGAAGGCGGAAGGAGGGGAGTGAAGACAGGCGAAGATATGCACTGCTCGTGCCCATCAATCACACCCTCGCAGTCAAAATATATGAGACAACGAGGGGCGTTGTGTCGGGCAGGGCAGACGCACAGGCACAAGCAGCCAACCAATGATGTCAGAAGACGGGCAGCGCTACCAAGAGGGGTGCTGCGTGTCATTAAAAAGGAAAGTCACACCTCAGGGACACTGTAATGGTCTCTAATGAGACACATATTGTACGTGTTGAGTTCCACGTGGGCAAGGAGAAAAAGTCAGCCACCTTGTACAAATGCAGCAGTACTGCTGTACAAGGTGGCTGTTATACATAGAAACACCTGGGGGGGGGGAGGTTCCCTTTAATTTCAGTTCAGGTGCCTGCATGGCGTTTGCAGGACACGTTGCCGGCTACACAGCAGGGGAACAGCTGGCGGTGCTGAACCCCACTGACACATTGACTGGTGTTTTTCTCTGTGCAGCTAGCACGTCCGGGCAAAAACTGGCGGTGTTAGAGCCCAGGGTCAGCAGGAGGAGGAGAGGAGCAGAGTGTAGGCCGAAGCCTACACTGGTGGCAGCTTTTGGTCTGTTGTGCTAGCGTGTCTTGTGCTGGACACGATGCCGGCTACACAGCAGGGGAACAGCTGGCGGTGCTGAACCCCACTAACACATTGGCTGGTGTTCTTCTCTGTGCAGCTAGCACGTCCGGGCAGAAACTGGCGGTGTTTGAGCCCAGGGTCAGCAGGAGGAGGAGAGGAGCAGAGTGTAGGCCAAAGCCTAATTGAACCAATTTCAAAGGTAACCTTTAACCCACCCTCAGGTGTTACAATGTAGAAGAGCCACACCTTGTGCAGCAGTAATGCTCCACAAGTGAGAGGTTGCTCTTTAAATTTTGCTCATTGCACATGCAGAATGAAAGACGTATACAATTTTGCCCATTGTACAGTGGAACTGTATTGGAGGCGTGACTTGTCTTTTTAAGGAGACGCGGCACAGGTGTCCAAAAATAACGCCTTGGTGCTGGGCGCAGCCTCCTGAGCGATGTTATTTGCTGTACAGGAGTCTGTGCTCTTGTTATCCCTTGGCCATGTGCTGTGAGCGCTGCCTTTCTTATGACCTCATTTCATGTTGGCCGGTGCGGTTATCGATGGCCATGAATCCCAGACCCCCAGTGTGTTTTAAATAATTCACACTGCGGGGCTGGGATTCATGGCCTTGTGCAGTAAATATGTTCGCCGCTCACAAATGTCCTTACACCTGCTTCAGACTGGGCGGCCTCAGCTGATCCCTTATCGCATGCTGCGGCCATGAGGCCGCACAGTCTGAAGAAGGCGGAAGGAGATGAGTCAAGTCAGGCGAACATATGCACTGCATATGCCCATCAATCACACCCTCGCAGTCAAAACATATGAGACAACGAGGGGGGTTGTGTCGGGCAGGGCGGACGCACAGGCACAAGCAGCCAACCAATGATGTCAGAAGACGGGCAGCGCTACCAAGGGGGGTGCTGCGTGTCATTAAAAAGGAAAGTCACACCTCACTGACACTGTAATGGTCTCTAATGAGACACATTTTGTACGTGTTGAGTTCCACGTGGGCAAGGAGAAAAAGTCAGCCACCTTGTACAAATGCAGCAGTACTGCTGTACAAGGTGGCTGTTATACATAGAAACACCTGGGGGGGGGCAGGTTCCCTTTAATTTCAGTTCAGGTGCCTGCATGGCGTTTGCAGGACACGTTGCCGGCTACACAGCAGGGGAACAGCTGGCGGTGCTGAACCCCACTAACACATTGGCTGGTGTTTTTCTCTGTGCAGCTAGCACGTCCGGGCAAAAACTGGTGGGGTTAGAGCCCAGGGTCAGAAGGAGGAGGAGAGGAGCAGAGTGTAGGCCGAAGCCTGCACTGGTGGCAGCTTTTGGTTTGTTGTGCCAGCGTGGCTTGTGCTGAACACGATGCCGGCTACACAGCAGGGGAACAGCTGGCGGTGCTGAACCCCACTGACACAATTGCGGGTGTTTTTCTCTGTGCAGCCAGCACTTCCGGGCCCCAACTGGCGTAGTTAGAGCCCAGGGTCTGCAGGAGGAGCAGAGTGTAGGCCGAAGCCTAATTGAACCAATTTCAAAGGTAACCTTTAACCCACCCTCAGGTGTTACAATGTTGAAGAGCCACACCTTGTGCAGCAGTAATGCTCCACAAGTGAAAGGTTGCTCTTTAAATTTTGCTCATTGCACACGCAGAATGAAAGACGTACACAATTTTGCCCATTGTACAGTAGAACTGTATTGGAGGCGTGACTTGTCTTTTTAAGGAGACGCAGCACAGGTATCCAAAAATAACGCCTTGGTGCTGGGTGCAGCCTCCTGAGCGTTGTTATTTGCTGTACAGGAGTCTGCGCTCTTGTTAGCCCTTGGCCATGGGCAGTTAGCGCTGCCCGTCTTATGACCTCATTTCATGTTGGCTGGTGCGGTTAACTATGGCCATGAATCCCAGACATGCAGTGTCTTTTCATAAAGTCACAGTGTGGGACTGGGATTCGTGGCCTTGTGCAGTAAATATGTTCGCCGCTCACACATGTCCTTACACCTGCTTCAGACTGGGCGGCCTCAGCTGATCCCTTATCGCCTGCCACGGCCATGAGGCCGCACAGTCTGAAGAAGGCGGAAGGAGGGGAGTGAAGACAGGTGAAGATATGCACTGCTCGTGCCCATCAATCACACCCTCGCAGTCAAAATATATGAGACAACGAGGGGCGTTGTGTCGGGCAGGGCGGACGCACAGGCACAAGCAGCCAACCAATGATGTCAGAAGATGGGCAGCGCTACCAAGGGGGGTGCTGCGTGTCATTTAACCCCTTCATGACCCTGGGATTTTTCATTTTTCCGTGTTCGTTTTTCACTCCCCTCCTTCCCAGAGCCATAACTTTTTATTTTTCCGTCAATTTGGCCATGTGAGGGCTTATTTTTTGCGGGACGAGTTGTACTTTTGAACAACACCATTGGTTTTACCATGTCTTTTACTAGAAAACGGGAAAAAAATTCCAAGTGCGGTGAAATTGCAAAAAAAGTGCAATCCCACACTTGTTTTTTGTTTGGCTTTTTTGCTAGGTTCACTAAATGCTAAAACTGACTTGACATTATGATTCTACAGGTCAGTATGAGTTCATAGACACCTAACATGGCTAGGTTATTTTTTATCTAAGTGGTGAAAAAAAATTCCAAACTTTGCTAAAAATAATAAAATAAAAATTGCGCCATTTTCCGATACTCGTAGCGTCTCCATTTTTCGTGATCTGGGGTCGGTTGAGGGCTTATTTTTTGCGTGCCGAGATGACGTTTTTAATGATAGCATTTTGGTGCAGGTACGTTCTTTTGATCGCCAGTTATTGCATTTTAATGCAATGTCGCGGCGACCTAAAAAACGTAATTCTGGCGTTTCGAATTTTTTTCTCGCTACGCCGTTTAGCGATCAGGTTAATGCTTTTTTTTATTTGATAGATCGGGCGATTCTAAGCGCCGCGATACCAAATATGTGTAGATTTGATTTTTTTTTTTATTGATTTATTTTGATTGGGGCGAAAGGGGGGTGATTTAAACTTTTATATTTTTTTTATTTTTTTCACATTTTTTTTAACTTTTTTTTTTTACTTTTGCCATGCTTCAATAGCCTCCATGGGAGGCTAGAAGCAGGCACAACGCGATCGGCTCTGCTACATAGCAGCGATCTGCTGATCGCTGCTATGTAGCAGAAATGGAGGTGTGCTGTGAGCGCCGACCACAGGGTGGCGCTCACAGCCACCGGTCATCAGTAACCATAGAGGTCTCAAGGACCTCTATGGTTACAATGGAGACGCATCGCCGACCCCCGATCATGTGACGGGGGTCGGCGATGACGTCATTTCCGGCCGCCCGGCTGGATGCGGTAGTTAAATGCCGCTGTCTGCGATTGACAGCGGCATTTAACTAGTTAATAGGTGCGGGCAGATTGCGATTCTGTTCAAAACAGCTGACATGTCCCGGCTTTGATGCGGGCTCACCGCGGAGCCCTGCATCAAAGCAGGGGATCTGACCTCGGACGTACTATCCCGTCTGAGGTCAGATAGGGGTTAAAAAGGAGAATCACACCTCAGGGGCAGTGAAATGGTCTGTAATGAGACACATTTTGTACGTGTTAAATTCAACGTGGGCAAGGAGAAAAAGTCAGCCACCTTGTACAAATGCAGCAGTACTGCTGTACAAGGTGGCTGTTATACATAGAAACACCTGGGGGTGGGGGTCAGGGTCCCTTTAATTTCAGTTCAGGTGCCTGCGTGGCGTTTGCAGGTCACGTTGCCGGCTACACAGCAGGGGAACAGCTGGCGGTGCTGAACCCCACTAACACATTGGCTGGTGTTTTCCTCTGTGCAGCTAGCACGTCCGGGCAAAAACTGGCGGTGTTAGAGCCCAGGGTCAGCAGGAGGAGGAGAGGAGCAGAGTGTAGGCCGAATCCTGCACTGGTGGCAGCTTTTGTTCTGTTGTGCCAGCGTGGCTTGTGCTGGACACGTTGCCGACTACACAGCAGGGGAACAGCTGGCGGTGCTGAACCCCACTAACACATTGGCTGGTGTTTTTCTCTGTGCAGCTAGCACGTCCGGGCAAAAACTGGCGGTGTTAGAGCCCAGGGTCAGCAGGAGGAGGAGAGGAGCAGAGTGTAGGCCGAAGCCTGCACTGGTGGCAGCTTTTGTTCTGTTGTGCCAGCGTGGCTTGTGCTGGACACGTTGCCGACTACACAGCAGGGGAACAGCTGGCGGTGCCGAACCCCACTGACACATCAGCTAGTGTTTTTTCTGTGTAGACAACACTTCCAGGTGGCAACTGACAGTGTTGAAACCCAGGGAATCAAAGAGGAGCAGAGTGTAGGCCGAAGCCTGCAGTGGAGCAAGTTGAAAGGGAACCTTTAACCCCCCCCCCCCAGGCATTTGTTGCTGAAAGAGCCATCTTGTACAGCAGTAATACTGCACATGGAAAATGGTGGCTCCTAAAATTATGCTCCTTGCAAACGCTGAAGTACACACTCATATAATGTGTCCCCTCACACCGTTAAACCGTCCTTCCAACCCCCTTGGTGCCGTGCGCCACCTCCTCAACGTTGTTTGGTTCTGTCACGGAGCCCGCGCTGTAATGTTATCCCTTGGCCATGCACAGTTAGCGGTGCCCGTATTGTGACATCATTTAGGTGTCAGGCTGGCAGTGCCTGTACGTCAAAGCTGCCCGAGATCCAACCTCGCAGTGTCATCTAATGTAATCCCACTGCGGGCCAGGGATCCATGGGCATGCGCAGTGCATATCATCGCCTCTCACTCACCTCCTTCCTGCTTCTTCAGACTGTGTGGCGTCACGGCTGTGGCATGCTATTAGGGATCAGCTGACGCCACCTAGTCTGAAGAAGCGTGAAGAAGGGGAGTGAGAGGCTAGTATATGCACTGCGCATGGCTATGGATACCAGGCCCACTGTGGGATCACATTAGACGACACTGCGAGGTGGCATTCCGGGCAGCGTGGACGCACAGGCGCAGCCAGGACGACAACAAATGATGTCAGAGGACAGGCAGCGCAAACTGTGCATGGCCAAGGGATAACATAACAGCGCAGGGTCCATGACGGAATCAAACAACGCTAAGGAGGCAGCGCACGGAGCCAAGGGGGTAGGAATGACGGCTGTGCTGCGTCACATTATGAAGGAAAGTCCCACCTCCGGGACGGTTGGACGGTGTGAGGGGACACATTACATGAGTGTGTAGTTCAGCGTTTCCAAGGAGCATAATTTCAAGAGCGACCTTTTCCTTGTGCAGTATTAGTGCTGCACAAGGTGGCTTTTTCAGTAACAAATGCCTAGGGGGGGGGGGGGACAGGTTCCCTTACATTTTTGTTGTGCCAGCGTGGCGGTCGCATGACACGTTGCCGGATACACAGCTGTGGATCAGCTGACGTTACTGAACCTGTTATGACCTGGTGGTCAGGACAATAATGGACCTAGTGGTTAAGAGCACACGGAATGACCAGATAGTCACTGATAATAAAGGACGAGCTCTGGGACGTGGGAACTCTGCTGACCGCAATCCCTAATCCTATCACACACACTAGAAATAGCCGTGGATTGCTCCGAACACTCACTATGCAACTCGGCACAGCCTAAGGAACTAGCTAGCCCTAAAGATAGAAAAATAAAGCCTACCTTGCCTCAGAGAAATTCCCCAAAGGAAAAGGCAGCCCCCCACATATAATGACTGTGAGTAAAGATGAAAATACAAACACAGAGATGAAATAGAATTAGCAAAGTGAGGCCCGACTTACTGAACAGACTGAGGATAGGAAAGGTTGCTTTGCGGTCAGCACAAAAACCTACAAAAAGACCACGCAGAAGGCGCAAAAAGACCCTCCGCACCGACCCACGGTGCGGAGGCGCTCCCTCCGCGTCCCAGAGCCTCCAGCAAGCAAGACAACAATAAAAATAGCAAGCTGGACAGAAAAATAGCAAACCAAAGAAAAACAAGCAGGAACTTAGCTTCTGCTGGGAAGACAGGTCACAAGAACGATCCAGGAGTGAACTAGACCAATACTGGAACATTGACAGGTGGCATGGAGCAAAGATCTAAGTGGAGTTAAATAGAGCAGCCAGCTAACGAATTAACCTCGTCACCTGTGGAAGGAAACTCAGAAACACCCACCAGAGGAAGTCCATGGACAGAACCAGCCGAAGTACCATTCATGACCACAGGAGGGAGCCCGACAACAGAATTCACAACATGAACCCCAATAACAGAGGAGCGACTGTTGACTGTGCAGACAGCACTTCCAGGCACCAACTGGCAGTGTTCGAGCCCAGGGACAGCAGGAGGAGCAGATTGGAGGTATTGCCGCACACACAGCTGGGGATCAGCTGACGTTACTGAACCCCAATAACAGAGGAGCGACTGTTGACTGTGCAGACAGCACTTCCAGGCACCAACTGGCGGTGTTAGAGCCCAGGGACAGCAGGAGGAGCAGATTGGAGGTATTGCCGCACACACAGCTGGGGATCAGCTGACGTTACTGAACCCCAATAACAGAGGAGCGACTGTTGACTGTGCAGACAGCACTTCCAGGCACCAACTGGCGGTGTTAGAGCCCAGGGACAGCAGGAGGAGCAGATTGGAGGTATTGCCGCACACAGAGCTGGGGATCAGCTGACGTTACTGAACCCCAATAACAGAGGAGCGACTGTTGACTGTGCAGACAGCACTTCCAGGCACCAACTGGTGGTGTTAGAGCCCAGGAACAGCAGGAGGAGCAGATTGGAGGTATTGCTGCACACACAGCTGGGGATCAGCTGACGTTACTGAATCCCAATAACAGAGGAGCGACTTGTTGTGAATTCTGTGATCAAGCTCCCTCCTGTGGTCATGAGTGGTACTGCGGCTTCTGAGTTTCCTTCCTCAGGTGATGAGGTTAAGTCGTTAGGTGCTGCTCTATTTAACTCCACCTAGTGCTTTGATCCTGGCCTCCAGTCAATGTTCTAGTTTTGGTCTTGCTTCCTCCTGGATCGTTCCTGTGGCCTGTCTGCTCAGCATAAGCTAAGTTCTGCTTGTGTTACTTTTTGCTATATTTTCTGTCCAGCTTGCTTTTTTGGTTTTGCTTGCTTGCTGGAAGCTCTGAGACGCAGAGGGAGCACCTCCGTACCGTTAGTCGGTGCGGAGGGTCTTTTTGCCCCTCTGCGTGGTTGTTTGTAGGTTTTTGTGTTGACCGCAAAGCTATCTTTCCTATCCTCGGTCTATTCAGTAAGTCGGGCCTCACTTTGCTAATTCTATTTCATCTCTGTGTTTGTATTTTCATCTTAACTCACAGTCATTATATGTGGGGGGCTGCCTTTTCCTTTGGGAAATTTCTCTGAGGCAAGGTAGGCTTATTTTTCTATCTTCAGGTCTAGCTAGTTTCTCAGGCTGTGCCGAGTTGCATAGGGAGCGTTAGGCGCAATCCACGGCTACCTCTAGTGTGGTTTGATAGGTTTAGGGATTGCGGTCAGCAGAGTTCCCACGTCTCAGAGCTCGTCCTATGTTTTGTGGTTTTTGTCAGGTCACTTGTGTGCTCTGAACTTCAAGGTCCATTGTGGTTCTGAATTACCTATTCATAACAGTACTGGAGGCCACAAGTACTATGCTTCTCAATAGAGGGAAAAAAGAAGTTCTGAGACCATTTTTTTTTCTTTGCACTGCGTTTTGCCTTTTTTTTCCCCTAGACATTTGGGTGGTTCAGGACACAGGTGTGGTGATGGACATTAAAGGTCTGTCTTCATGTGTGGATCTTCTCACTGCAAGAGTACAAAATATTCAAGACTTTGTGGCTCAGAATTCTATGTTAGAACCAAGAATTCCTATTCCTGATTTGTTTTCTGGAGATAGAGCTAAATTTCTGAGTTTCAAAAATAATTACAAACTGTTTCTGGCGTTGAAACCTCGCTCCTCTGGTGACCCAGTTCAACAAGTTAAGATCATTATTTCTTTATTATGTGGTGACCCTCAAGACTGGGCATTTTCCCTTGCGCCAGGAGATCCTGCATTATGTAATATTGATGCGTTTTTTCTGGTGCTCGGATTACTGTACGATGAACCTAATTCAGTGGATCAGGCAGAGAAAAATTTGCTGGCTCTGTGTCAGGGTCAGGATGAGATAGAGATTTATTGTCAGAAGTTTAGAAAGTGGTCTGTGCTCACTCAATGGAATGAATGTGCTTTGGCAGCAATCTTCAGAAAGGGTCTCTCTGAAGCCCTTAAGGATGTCATGGTGGGATTTCCTATGCCTGCTGGTCTGAATGAGTCTATGTCTTTGGCCATTCAGATCGGTCGACGCTTGCGTGAGCGTAAATCTGTGCACCATTTGGCGGTATTATCTGAGCATAAACCTGAGCCTATGCGGTGCGATAGGACTTTGACCAGAGCTGAAAGGCAAGAACACAGACGTCAGAATGGGCTGTGTTTCTACTGTGGTGATTCCACTCATGCTATCTTCGATTGTCCTAAGCGCACTAAGCGGTTTGCTAAGTCTGCCACCATTGGTACGGTACAGTCTAAATTTCTTTTGTCCGTTACTTTGATCTGCTCTTTGTCTTCCTATTCTGTCATGGCATTTGTGGATTCAGGCGCTGCCCTGAATTTGATGGACTTGGAGTTTGCTAGGCGCTGTGGGTTTGTCTTGGAGCCCTTGCAGTGTCTTATTCCATTGAGAGGAATTGATGCTACGCCTTTGTCCAAGAATAAGCCTCAGTATTGGACCCAGCTGACCATGTGCATGGCTCCTGCGCACCAGGAGGATATTCGCTTTCTGGTGTTGCAAAATCTGCATGATGTGGTCGTGTTGGGGTTGCCATGGCTACAAGTCCATAACCCAGTATTAGATTGGAAATCAATGTCTGTGTCCAGCTGGGGTTGTCAGGGGGTACATGGTGATGTTCCATTTCTGTCTATCTCATCATCCACCCCTTCTGAGGTCCCAGAGTTCTTGTCTGATTACCGGGATGTATTCGATGAGCCCAAGTCCAATGCCCTACCTCCGCATAGGGATTGTGATTGTGCTATCGAGTTGATTCCTGATAGTAAGTTTCCTAAGGGTTGACTGTTTAATTTATCTGTACCTGAGCACGCCGCTATGCGGAGTTACGTAAAAGAATCCTTGGAGAAGGGTCATATTCGGCCGTCGTCATCGCCATTGGGAGCAGGGTTCTTTTTTGTGGCCAAGAAGGATGGTTCACTGAGACCTTGTATTGATTACCGCCTTCTAAATAAAATCACGGTCAAATTTCAGTACCCCTTGCCGCTGCTATCTGATTTGTTTGCTCGGATTAAGGGGGCTAGTTGGTTCACCAAGATAGATCTTCGTGGTGCATATAATCTTGTGCGTATTAAACGGGGCGATGAATGGAAAACTGCATTTAATACGCCCGAGGGCCATTTTGAGTACCTGGTTATGCCATTCGGACTTGCCAATGCTCCATCAGTATTTCAGTCCTTTATGCATGACATCTTCCGAGAGTACCTGGATAAATTCCTGATTGTATACTTGGATGATATTTTGGTCTTCTCGGATGATTGGGAGTCTCATGTGAAGCAGGTCAGAATGGTGTTCCAGGTCCTGCGTGCTAATTCTTTGTTTGTGAAGGGATCAAAGTGTCTCTTTGGTGTTCAGAAGGTTTAATTTTTGGGGTTCATTTTTTTCCCCTTCTACCATCGAGATGGACCCTGTTAAGGTCCAGGCCATTTATGATTGGACTCAGCCGACATCTCTGAAGAGTCTGCAAAAGTTCCTTGGCTTTGCTAATTTTTATCGTCGCTTCATCTGTAATTTTTCTAGTATTGCTAAACCATTGACCGATTTGACCAAGAAGGGTGCTGATGTGGTCAATTGGTCTTCTGCTGCTGTGGAAGCTTTTCAAGAGTTAAAGCGTCGTTTTTCTTCTGCCCCTGTGTTGTGTCAACCAGATGTTTCGCTTCCGTTCCAGGTTGAGGTTGATGCTTCTGAAATTGGAGCAGGGGCTGTTTTGTCGCAAAGAGGTGCTGATTGCTCGGTGATGAAGCCATGCGCCTTCTTTTCCAGGAAGTTTTCGCCTGCTGAGCGAAATTATGATGTTGGCAATCGAGAGTTGCTGGCCATGAAGTGGGCATTCGAGGAGTGGCGTCATTGGCTTGAAGGAGCTAAGCATCGCGTGGTGGTCTTGACTGATCACAAGAACTTGACTTATCTCGAGTCTGCCAAATGGTTGAATCCTAGACAGGCTCGTTGGTCGCTGTTTTTCTCCCGTTTTGACTTTGTGGTTTCGTACCTTCCGGGCTCTAAAAATGTGAAGGCGGATGCCCTGTCTAGGAGTTTTGTGCCCGACTCTCCGGGTTTGCCTGAGCCGGCGGGTATTCTCAAAGAGGGAGTAATTGTGTCTGCCATCTCCCCTGATTTGCGGCGGGTGCTGCAAAAATTTCAGGCTAATAAACCTGATCGTTGCCCAGCAGAGAAACTGTTTGTCCCTGATAGGTGGGCGAATAAAGTTATCTCTGAGGTTCATTGTTCGGTGTTGGCTGGTCATCCTGGAATCTTTGGTACCAGAGATTTGGTAGCTAGATCCTTTTGGTGGCCGTCTCTGTCGCGGGATGTGCGTTCTTTTGTGCAGTCCTGTGGGATTTGTGCTCGGGCTAAGCCCTGCTGTTCTCGTGCCAGTGGGTTGCTTTTGCCCTTGCCGATCCCGAAGAGGCCTTGGACACATATCTCTATGGATTTTATTTCAGATCTCCCCGTCTCTCAAAAAATGTCGGTCATTTGGGTAGTTTGTGATCGCTTCTCTAAGATGATCCATTTGGTACCCTTGTCTAAATTGCCTTCCTCCTCTGATTTGGTGCCATTGTTCTTCCAGCATGTGGTTCGTTTACATGGCATTCCAGAGAACATCGTTTCTGACAGAGGTTCCCAGTTTGTTTCGAGGTTTTGGCGAGCCTTTTGTGCTAGGATGGGCATTGATTTGTCTTTTTCCTCGGCTTTCCATCCTCAGACAAATGGCCAGACTGAACGAACCAATCAGACCTTGGAAACATATCTGAGATGTTTTGTTTCTGCTGATCAGGATGATTGGGTGTCCTTTTTGCCATTGGCTGAGTTCGCTCTTAATAATCGGGCCAGCTCGGCTACCTTGGTTTCACCGTTTTTCTGCAATTCTGGGTTCCATCCTCGTTTCTCTTCAGGGCAGGTTGAGTCTTCGGACTGTCCTGGTTTGGATACTGTGGTGGACAGGTTGCAGCGGATTTGGACTCATGTAGTGGACAATTTGACCTTGTCCCAGGAGAAGGCTCAACGTTTCGCTAATCGCAGACGCTGTGTGGGTCCCCGACTTCGTGTTCGGGATTTGGTTTGGTTGTCATCTCGTTATATTCCTATGAAGGTTTCCTCTCCTAAGTTTAAGCCTCGTTTCATTGGTCCGTATAGGATTTCTGAGGTTCTTAATCCTGTGTCTTTTCGTTTGACCCTTCCAGATTCTTTTTCCATCCATAACGTATTCCATAGGTCATTGTTGCGGAGATACGTGGCACCTGTGGTTCCATCTGTTGATCCTCCTGCCCCGGTTTTGGTGGAGGGGGAGTTGGAGTATATAGTGGAGAAGATTTTGGATTCTCGTGTTTCGAGACGGAAACTCCAGTATCTGGTTCAGTGGAAGGGTTATGGTCAGGAAGATAATTCCTGGGTCTTTGCCTCTGATGTCCATGCTGCCGATCTTGTTCGTGCCTTCCATATGGCTCATCCTGGTCGGCCTGGGGGCTCTGGTGAGGGTTCGGTGACCCCTCCTCAAGGGGGGGGTACTGTTGTGAATTCTGTGATCAAGCTCCCTCCTGTGGTCACGAGTGGTACTGCGGCTTCTGAGTTTCCTTCCTCAGGTGATGAGGTTAAGTCGTTAGGTGCTGCTCTATTTAACTCCACCTAGTGCTTTGATCCTGGCCTCCAGTCAATGTTCTAGTTTTGGTCTTGCTTCCTCCTGGATCGTTCCTGTGGCCTGTCTGCTCAGCATAAGCTAAGTTCTGCTTGTGTTACTTTTTGCTATATTTTCTGTCCAGCTTGCTTTTTTGGTTTTGCTTGCTTGCTGGAAGCTCTGAGACGCAGAGGGAGCACCTCCGTACCGTTAGTCGGTGCGGAGGGTCTTTTTGCCCCTCTGCGTGGTTGTTTGTAGGTTTTTGTGTTGACCGCAAAGCTATCTTTCCTATCCTCGGTCTATTCAGTAAGTCGGGCCTCACTTTGCTAATTCTATTTCATCTCTGTGTTTGTATTTTCATCTTAACTCACAGTCATTATATGTGGGGGGCTGCCTTTTCCTTTGGGAAATTTCTCTGAGGCAAGGTAGGCTTATTTTTCTATCTTCAGGTCTAGCTAGTTTCTCAGGCTGTGCCGAGTTGCATAGGGAGCGGCTACCTCTAGTGTGGTTTGATAGGTTTAGGGATTGCGGTCAGCAGAGTTCCCACGTCTCAGAGCTCGTCCTATGTTTTGTGGTTTTTGTCAGGTCACTTGTGTGCTCTGAACTTCAAGGTCCATTGTGGTTCTGAATTAGCTATTCATAACAGCGACTGTTGACTGTGCAGACAGCACTTCCAGGCACCAACTGGCGGTGTTAGAGCCCAGGGACAGCAGGAGGAGCAGAGGAACAGAGTGCAGGCCGAAGCCTGATTGGAGCAAGTTGAAAGGGAACCTTTAACCTCCCCCCAAGACGTTTGTAGCTGAAAGAGCCATCTTGTGCAGCACTAAGGATGCAAAAGGAAAAGGTTGCTCTTTTAAATATGCTCCTTGCAAACACAGAAGTAAACACTAAAAATGTGTCCCCTTATTCTGTAAAACTGTCCCGGAGGTGGGAATTTCCTTCGTAATGGGACGCAGCACAGCTGTCATTCCTATCCCCTTGGTGCCGTGCGCTGCCTCCTCAGCGTTGTTTTAAGCTGTCACGGAGCCTGCGCTCGTCTGTTATCCCTTGGCCATGCCCAATTTGCGCTGCCTGTCTTCTGACATAATTTGGTGTCAGGCTGTCAGTGCCTGTGCGTCCACGCTGCTCCAGATCTCACCTCGCAGTGTCGTCTAATGTAATCCCACTGCGGGCCTTGGATCCATGGGCATGCACAGTGCATATCCTCGCCTCTCACTCCCCTCCTTCCCTCTTCTTCAGACTGTGCGGCGTCACGGCCGTGGGATGCTATTAGGGATCAGCTGACGGCGCACAGTCTAAAGAAGGCGGAGGGAGATGAGCGAGAGCCCGAGGTGAAGATATGCACTGTGCATGCCCATGGATCCCAGGCTCGCAGTGTGATTCAATCAGAAGACACTGCGAGGCGGGTTCTCGGGCAGCGCGGGCGCACAGGCGCAGCCAGCCTGACACCAAATTATGTCAGAAGACAGGCAGCGCAAATTGGCCATGGCCAAGGGATAACAGAACAGTGCAGGCTCTGTGACAGCTTAAAACAACGCTGAGGAGGCAGCGCATGGCACCAAGGGGGTAGGAATGACGGCTGTGCTGCGTCACATTATGAAGGAAAGTCCCAGCTCCGGGACGGTATAACGGTATCAGTGAACACATTTTATAAGTGTTAAGTTCTGCGTGTGCAAGGAGCTAAACTAAAAGAGCTACCTTTTCCTTGTGCAACATTACTGCTGCACAAGATGGCTCTTTCAGTAACAAACGCCGGGGCGGGGGGGGGGGGTGGGACAGGTTCCCTTACATTTAGGTTGTTGTGCCAGCGTGGCGGTCGCAGGACACATTGCCGGCTACACAGCTGGGGATCAGCTGACGTTACTGAAACCCAATAACACTGGGTCGTATGTTTTGACTGTGCAGCCTGCACTTCTGAGCCGCAACTGGGGGTGTTGGAGCCCAGGGATAGCAGTTCAGGTGGTAGAAAGATGAACACATCAGGAGACCTGGATGACACCCAATTACTTAATCAGGCAGAGGAGTGGCAAATTCCTGCGAGATCCAGGCCTGGTTCATTTTCAGGAAAGTAAGCCAGTCAACGTTATCGGAGGATAGTCGCATGCGACGGTCTGTTAGTACACCACCTGCGGCACTAAAGACACGTTCCGATAAGACACTAGCCGCAGGGCAAGCCAGCACCTCCAATGCATACTGGCTTAGCTCTGGCCATGTATCCAGCTTAGAGACCCAAAACTTGAACGGGGAAGAGCCGTCTGGGAGTACAGTAAGAGGGCAAGCCATGTAGTCTGTCACCATCTGACGGAACCGTTGCCTCCTGCTGACTGGAGCCGCCGGTGATGGTGTAGACATTTGGGGCGGGCACAGAAAAGTTTGCCACAGTTGTGCCACACTGGGCTTGTCTTGGGCAGAGGCACTACTTCTGCTCCCTCTTTGTGCAGAGCCTCCCCCACTGCCTTGACGCACTGAGCTGCTTTGTAAAGCACTAGCAGCACTCCTCTCAGTTGGACTGGAGAAGATGATGGAATTCACCAGTGTGTCGTGGTACTCCCGCATTTTACGCTTCCGGGTCAACGCTGGGATGAGGTTTTGGACGTTGTCCCGGTAGCGAGGATTGAGGAGGGTGAACACCCAATAATCAAGCATGTTGAGAATGTGGTCGATGCGGCGGTCGTTTCTCAGGCACTGCAGCATGAAATCCACCATGTGCTGCAGACTGCCAACTGGCCCAGAAACGCTGTCCCCTGCTTGAGACATGATCTCTTCCCGCTCGTCATCACCCCACCCTCGCTGTACACACTGACCACTGGACAATTGTCTCACTCCCTCCTCTGGACGGAGCTCTTCCTCCTCCATTGACTCCTCCTCATCCTCCTCACAAAGTGGCCCCTGCGTACCCCTTTGTGAGGAACCACGTGGCGCTGACTCTCCAGAAGCTGATGGAAAAGGTGACTCCTCATCCTCCACCTCTTCCACAACATCATCCCTTAACGCTTGCAAAGTTTGTTGAAGCAGGCAGATAAGGGGGACAGTCATGCTGACTAGTGCATCATCTGCACTTGCCATCCGCGTGGAATAATCGAAAGGACGCAAAACCTGGCAGACGTCCTTCATAGTGGCCCACTCTGTGGTTGTGAAGTCTGATCGGCGCTGACTGCGACTTTTTAGCGCCTGATGCAGCTGGTACTCCATTACTGCTTGCTGCTGCTCACACAACCGCTCCAACATATGTAACGTGGAATTCCACCTGGTAGGTAGGTCACATATGATGCGGTGTTCCGGAAGGCGGAATCGGTGCTGCAGAGCAGCAATGCGGGATCTTGCCAAGCTGGAACGCCGCAAGTGAGCACACTCTAGGCGGACCTTGTGCAGCAGTGCATCAAGATCCGGATAGTCCCTCAGAAAACTCTGCACAACCAAATTGAGCACATGTGCGAGACATGGGATGTGAGTGAGGTTGCCAATGGCCAAAGCTGCCACCAGATTTCGGCCATTGTCACACACTACCATGCCTGGCTGGAGATTCGCTGGCACTAACCACACATCGCTCTCCTGCTTGATGGCAATCCAGAGCTCCTGCGCTGTGTGGCTTCGATTCCCCAATGAAACTAGTTTCAAGATGGCCTGTTGACGTTTGGCCACGGCTGTGCTCATGTCGGTCATAGGTAAACGTTCACGGGTCCATGTGGAGGTGGACTGTGACGGTTCCTGCAGCGATGATTCTGAGGAACTTGTGTATGAGGAGGAGTCAATGCGTACAGACTGGATTCCTGCAATCCTTGGAGTGGGCAGGACACATCCTGCGCCAATCGCACGATCTGTACCTGGCTCAACAACATTAACCCAGTGGGCAGTGAGGGAAATGTATCGCCCCTGTCCATGTTGACTGGTCCACGCATCAGTGGTGAGGTGGACCTTGCTACTGACGGCGTTCAGTAGCACGTGTTTTATGTGTCCCTCCACATGCTTGTGCAGGGCAGGGACAGCTTGCCTGCTGAAGTAAAAGCGGCTGGGCACCTTGTACTGTGGGACTGCCAATGCCATCAAGTCACGGAAGCTGTCAGTCTCCACCAGCCTGAATGAGAGCATTTCCAGGGACAGAAGTTTGGCAATGCCTGCATTCAGAGCCTGTGCTCGGGGGTGGTTGGCCGAGAATGCCCGCCTTTTCTCCCATGCCTGTACTACTGATGGCTGTAGAGTAGACTGGGAGTGTGAGGATGACTGGGAATGTGGTGCTGTGGGTGGAATGACACTAGGTCTCTAGACAACAGTGCCAGAGGTTCTTCCATGGCGATCCTGGGAGGAAGCCAAACCAGCTGTGCGTGAGCTGGAGGAAGAGGCAACACGAGCTGAAGAGGTGGTAGCTGCCGCTGTTGGTTGGCCTACGTCTTCAGTGTGTTTTTGTAACTCCACCGCGTGCCTGGTCCGCACATGTTTCCACATATTTGTGGTATTGAGGTTGCTGACACTTTTACCTCTTTTGACTTTCTGATGACACAGCTTGCATTTGACAAAACAAATGTCATCTGCAACTGTGTCAAAAAAGGACCAGGCACTGCAAGTCTTGGGAGCGCCCTTTTTGGCTTTTGAAAGAGACAGGCTCCTAACGGGTGCCAAAGTGGAGGCTACAGGCTCCGCAGTCTTCCCCCTCCCTCTCCCTCTTTGGCCCGTAAGGGGAATCTCTTCCTCAGAGCTGCTCCCACCACCTTCCTGTTCCTCACGCCACGATGGGTCAACGACCTCATCATCTCCACTACCCTCTGCCATCAACTGCTCCTCCTGGGTAGTCTCGGCAGCACAGTACGCACCAGAAAGCGGCACCTGAGTTTCATCATCAGATGCGTACTGCGCTGTGGTCACCGCAGGCACTGGCCCACCCGCATCTTCAGAGTCAGAGAGACAAAGCTGTTGGGCATCACTGCACACTGCCTCTTCTTCCATTTCTCCAATGCTGCTTGGCTGGCCCCCTGTTTCCAAGCCAAGAGATTCAGAGAACAGAAGTAGAGACGGCTCCTGTCCTGGGCTCTCTGACTGCCTGGCCAATTTGGCAGGTGGTGAAGAGACAGATGGCTGATCTCCAGTGGTCTGTGCCTGAGAGGATGTGGCACTAATTGAAGTCGATGCCGATGCGTTAGCTGCCATCCATCCGACAACGGCTTCAATTTGATCTTCACGCAGCAGTGGTGCATGGCGCTCTCCGACATAGCTGCGCATGAAGGACTGTTCCCTGCTGAAACTGAGTGATGATGAGTCACCGGAGCCCGCAGCAGGCACAGAATCACCACGTCCTCTCCCTGCTCCTCTCCCTGCTCCGCGCCCACGCCCACGTGCCTTACTCCCTACCCTCTTCATCTTGGTTGACAGATAAAGATAAGCAGAAAAGTACTAAGGCCTTAGTGTGCTTATTCCTGAAATGCTCCTCCTAACAGGTGTAAGAAACACTAATGTTGTAAAGTGTGGACTAGACATTATTATTTATAAAATGTGGCCTACACAAGTGTTAAGTGGTGTTTGGTGAACTTTACTTTTTTTTTCTTCTGCAGATCGGACTACAGAGCGAGTTTAACTCACACGGGGACCGTGCAGAGAGCCGTAAATGGCGCTGCAAGGCCCAAAAACCCTCCTCTAGGTTATCCTATGTAGTGTTTTTCCACTATTTAGCTGGAGACGGGTGGAAAGACACTAATAGGAAATTTTTAAATAAATTTTCAACAGGCTGCACTATTTGAAAAAAAGGACAAGTTATTTAACGGTATGAGGCAGTAACGCACCCTGAGCTGAATCCAATCAGCTGTGGCTGCACACAGACTACAGGGCGAGCTGCGCTCACACGGAGACCGTGCAGACAGCCGTAAACGGCGCTGCAAGGCCCAAAAACCCTCCTCTAGGTTATCCTATGTAGTGTTTTTCCACTATTTAGCTGGAGAAAGGTGGAAAGACACTAATAGGAAATTTTTGGAAAAATTTTCAACAGGCTGCACTATTTGAAAAAAAGGACAAGTTATTTAACGGTATGAGGCAGTAACGCACCCTGAGCTGAATCCAACCGGCTGTGGCTGCACACAGACTACAGGGCGAGCTGCGCTGACACGGAGACCGTGCAGACAGCCGTAAACGGCGCTGCAAGGCCCAAAAACCCTCCTCTAGGTTATCCTATTTAGTGTTTTTCCACTATTTAGCTGGAGACAGGTGGAAAGACACTAATAGGAAAATTTTGGAAAAATTTTCAGCAGGCTGCACTATTTGAAAAAAAGGAAAAGTTTTTTCACGGTATGAGGCAGTGACTTACTCTGAGCTGAATACAACCGGCTGTGGCTGCACACAGACTACAGGGCGAGCTGCGCTCACACGGAGACCGTGCAGACAGCCGTAAACGGCGCTGCAAGGCCCAAAAACCCCCCTCTAGGTTATCCTATGTAGTGTTTTTCCACAATTTAGCTGGAGACGGGTGGAAAAACACTAATAGGAAATTTTAGAAAAAATGTGCAGCAGGCTGCACTATGAGCAAAAAAGGACAATGGATAGAATTGTATGAGGCAGTTTAAACCCCCCCTGAGCTGAATACAAACAGGTATATGGCTGCACACAGACTATAGAGTGAGCTGCACACACACACACACAGAGACCTTGCAGAACGCTGTTAAAACAGCGATGCAAGGCAAGAGCAAGGTGAACAGTGAACAACACACAGCGTTTTGCTAAATTAGCCTTGGGAAAGCAAAATAAAGCAATTAGCTATCTCAACTGGCCCTCAGTTAGAACACAGCGTCCTGTCCCTAACTGAAATCACAGCAGAGTGAGCGCAAAATGGCGGCAGCGTTTTTTATAGTGCAGAGTGACATCATTTCAGCAGCCAATCACAGCCTTGCCAGTACTTACATGCCCACCATGCTAAACAGGATGTGCCCACACTTCCATTCATTCCTCATTGGCTGCTGCGTGCAGTTTGAATTCTGGGAACTTCCGATTCCAGTATCCGATACGCGGGAAGTATCGGAATTCGGTATCGGAATTCCGATACCGCAAGTATCGGCCGATACCCGATACTTGCGGTATCGGAATGCTCAACACTATTGGTGAGGTGATTTTCAAAAATCATCAAGCTTTTAGTCTTCCCAGGATGACACAGGGGTAAAAAAATCCTTCCGGATCCATGATTTGTTCATCTTGATGAACATTAGTCTGTCTACATTCTCACTGGACAGCCGCATGCGCTTATCTGTCAGCACACCACCAGCAGCGCTGAACACACGTTCAGAGGGAACGCTGGCTGCAGGGCACGACAAGATCTCCAAGGCATGAGTGGCGAGCTCAGGCCATTTTTCCAGATTGGAAGCCCAAAATGAGCAAGGGTCCAGTTCCACTGTCATGGCATCGATGTTAAGTTGGAGATACTCCTGTACCATCCTCTCTAGGCATTGGCTATGCGTCAGACTTCTTGTCTCCTGTGGCCTTGCAAAGGATGGTCTAAAAAATTCTTGAAACGATTGGAACAAATTGCTGTTACCACCAGATACGATGTTACGGTTACGGTTTGAGTGATGACTCGACAGTCCCACGGTTGGCATGTTAGAACTCAGAGATTCACTACGTGCACCACTGGTGTTTTGTGGAAAAGCAGATGTTAAATTCTGTAACAGTCTCTGCTGATACTCCTGCATGCGTGAATCCCTTTCTATGGCAGGAATTATTTTGCCAAATTTATTTTTGTACTGGTGATCTAAGAGAGTAGCAACCCAATAGTCGGCATTACTTCAGATTCTGACAATCCGAGGGTCGTGTTGCAGGTAGTGCAGCAAGAAGGCACTCATGTGTCTTGCACATCCAGGAGGACTGTTGTGAATTCTGTGGCAGAGCTCCCTCCTGTGGTCACAAGTGGTACTTCGGCTGATTCTCTCTGGGAGCTTCCGTTTGTGGAGGAAACTGGTACTGCTGCTTCTGAGTTTCCTCCCTCAGGTGATCTGGTGTGGTCGTTAGGTGCTTCTCTACTTAACCCCACCTAATGCTTTGATTCATGCTTCCTGTCAATGTTCCAGTGTTGGACTTGTGTTTCTCTGGATCATTCCTGTGGCCTGCTGCTCTGCATAGCTAAGTGCTTCTTTGCTATTTGTTGCTATTTTTTCTGTCCAGCTTGTCTATTTGTTTTGCTGGAAGCTCTGGGACGCAAAGGGTGTACCTCCGTGCCGTTAGTTCGGTACGGAGGGTCTTTTTGCCCCTTTGCGTGGTTTTCTTTAGGGTTTTGTGTAGACCGAAAAGTTATCTTTCCTATCCTCGTTCTGTCTAGAATATCGGGCCTCACTTTGCTGAATCTATTTCATCCCTACGTTTGTCTTTTCATCTTACTCACAGTCATTATATGATTATATGTGGGGGGCTGTCTTTTCCTTTGGGGTATTTCTCTGAGGCAAGGTAGGCTTATTTTTTCTATCTTCAGGCTAGTTAGTTTCTCAGGCTGTGCCGAGTTGCATAGGTAGCGTTAGGCGCAATCCAAGGCTGCCTCTAGTTGTGTTTGGAGAGGATCAGGGATTGCGGTCTGCAGAGTTCCCACGTCTCAGAGCTCGTTCTATTATTTTGGGTTATTGTCAGATCACTGTATGTGCTCTGACCTCCATGTCCATTGTGATACTGAATTGCCTTTCATAACAGTGCAGGAAGCCCAAAGTACTAATGATTCTGAATAGAGGGAAAAAAGAAGTTCTGAGACCATTTTTTTTCTTGGCTTTGTGTTTTGTCTTTTTTTTCCCCTAGATATTTGGGTGGTTCAGTACACAGGTGTAGCGATGGACATTAGAAGTCTGTCTTCATTTGTGGATCAGCTCTCGGCAAGAGTACAAAAGAT
Organism: Ranitomeya imitator; assembly: GCF_032444005.1. Lineage (NCBI taxonomy): Eukaryota > Metazoa > Chordata > Amphibia > Anura > Dendrobatidae > Ranitomeya > Ranitomeya imitator. Next base: position 130,633,283 of record NC_091286.1, read on the forward strand.
TCAAGACACTATTGATCAGAAATCTATGTTAGAACCAAGAATTCCTATTCCTGATTTGTTTTTTGGAGATAGAACTAAGTTTCTGAGTTTCAAAAATAATTGTAAGTTATTTCTGGCCTTGAAACCTCGTTCCTCTGGTGATCCAGTTCAACAGGTTTTGATTATTATTTCTTTTTTGCGCGGCGACCCTCAGGACTGGGCATTTTCTCTTGCGCCAGGAGATCCTGCATTGAGTAATATCAATGCATTTTTCCTGGCACTCGGATTGCTGTACGATGAGCCTAATTCAGTGGATCAGGCAGAAAAGAATTTGCTGGCTCTTTGTCAGGGTCAGGATGAGATAGAGGTATATTGCCAGAAATTTAGAAAATGGTCAGTGCTCACTCAATGGAATGAATCTGCGCTGGCAGCTATGTTCAGAAAGGGTCTCTCTGAAGCCCTTAAGGATGTCATGGTGGGATTTCCTATGCCTGCTGGTTTGAATGAGTCCATGTCTTTGGCTATTCAGATCGGTCGACGCTTGCGTGAGCGTAAATCTGTGCACCATTTGGCGGTATTACCTGAGCTTAAACCTGAGCCTATGCAGTGCGATAGGACTTTGACCAGAGTTGAACGGCAAGAACACAGACGTCTGAATGGGCTGTGTTTCTACTGTGGTGATTCCACTCATGCTATCTCTGATTGTCCTAAGCGCACTAAGCGGTTCGCTAGGTCTGCCACCATTGGTATGGTACAGTCAAAATTTCTTCTGTCCGTTACCTTGATCTGCTCTTTGTCATCATATTCTGTCATGGCGTTTGTGGATTCAGGCGCTGCTCTGAATTTGATGGACTTGGAATATGCTAAGCGTTGTGGGTTTTTCTTGGAGCCCTTGCAGTGTCCTATTCCATTGAGAGGAATTGATGCTACGCCTTTGGCCAAGAATAAACCTCAATACTGGACCCAGCTGACCATGTGCATGGCTCCTGCACATCAGGAGGATATTCGCTTTCTGGTGTTGCATAATCTGCATGATGTGGTCGTGTTGGGGTTGCCATGGCTACAAGCCCATAATCCAGTATTGGATTGGAAATCCATGTCGGTGTCCAGCTGGGGTTGTCAGGGGGTACATGGTGATGTTCCATTTTTGTCAATTTCGTCATCCACCCCTTCTGAGGTTCCAGAGTTCTTGTCTGATTACCGGGATGTATTTGATGAGCCCAAGTCCGATGCCCTACCTCCGCATAGGGATTGTGATTGTGCTATCAATTTGATTCCTGGTGGTAAATTCCCAAAAGGTTGACTGTTTAATTTATCCGTGCCTGAGCACACCGCTATGCGCAGTTATGTGAAGGAATCCCTGGAGAAGGGGCATATTCGCCCGTCATCGTCGCCATTAGGAGCAGGGTTCTTTTTTGTAGCCAAAAAGGATGGTTCGCTGAGACCTTGTATAGATTATCGCCTTCTTAATAAGATCACTGTTAAATTTCAGTACCCCTTGCCTTTGTTATCTGATTTGTTTGCTCGGATTAAGGGGGCTAGTTGGTTCACCAAGATTGATCTTCGTGGTGCGTATAATCTGGTGCGAATCAGGCGAGGCGATGAATGGAAAACTGCATTTAATACGCCCGAGGGTCATTTTGAGTATCTAGTGATGCCATTCAGACTTGCCAATGCTCCATCAGTGTTTCAGTCCTTTATGCATGACATCTTCCGAGAGTACCTGGATAAATTCCTGATTGTGTACTTGGATGACATTTTGATCTTCTCGGATGATTGGGAGTCTCATGTGAAACAGGTCAGAACGGTTTTTCAGGTCCTGCGTGCTAACTCTTTGTTTGTGAAGGGATCAAAGTGTCTCTTTGGTGTGCAGAAGGTTTCATTTTTGGGGTTCATCTTTTCCCCTTCTACTATCGAGATGGATCCTGTTAAGGTCCAAGCCATCCATGATTGGACTCAGCCGACATCTCTGAAAAGTCTGCAAAAGTTCCTGGGCTTTGCTAATTTTTATCGTCGCTTCATCTGCAATTTTTCTAGTATTGCCAAACCATTGACCGATTTGACCAAGAAGGGTGCTGATTTGGTCAATTGGTCTTCTGCTGCTGTGGAAGCTTTTCAAGAGTTGAAGCGTCGTTTTTCTTCTGCCCCTGTGTTGTGTCAACCTGATGTTTCTCTTCCGTTCCAGGTCGAGGTTGATGCTTCTGAGATTGGAGCAGGGGTTGTTTTGTCGCAGAGAGGTTCTGATTGTTCAGTGATGAAACCATGCGCTTTTTTTTCCAGGAAGTTTTCGCCTGCTGAGCGGAATTATGATGTGGGCAACCGCGAGTTGCTGGCCATGAAGTGGGCATTCGAGGAGTGGCGTCATTGGCTTGAGGGAGCTAAGCATCGCGTGGTGGTATTGACTGATCATAAGAACCTGACTTATCTCGAGTCTGCTAAGCGTTTGAATCCTAGACAGGCTCGTTGGTCGCTGTTTTTCGCCCGTTTTGACTTTGTGATTTCGTACCTTCCGGGCTCTAAAAATGTGAAGGCGGATGCTCTGTCTAGGAGTTTTGTGCCCGACTCTCCGGGTTTATCTGAGCCGGCGGGTATCCTCAAGGAAGGAGTAATTGTGTCTACCATCTCCCCTGATTTGCGGCGGGTGCTGCAAAAATTTCAGGCTAATAAACCTGATCGTTGTCCAGCGGAGAAACTGTTTGTCCCGGATAGGTGGACAAATAAAGTGATCTCTGAGGTTCATTGTTCGGTGTTGGCTGGTCATCCTGGAATCTTTGGTACCAGAGAGTTAGTGGCTAGATCCTTTTGGTGGCCGTCTCTGTCGCGGGATGTGCGTTCTTTTGTGCAGTCCTGTGGGATTTGTGCTCGGGCTAAGCCCTGCTGTTCTCGTGCCAGTGGGTTGCTTTTGCCCTTGCCGGTCCCGAAGAGACCTTGGACACATATCTCTATGGATTTTATTTCAGATCTTCCCGTCTCTCAAAAGATGTCAGTCATTTGGGTGGTCTGTGATCGCTTTTCTAAGATGGTCCATCTGGTACCCTTGTCCAAGTTGCCTTCCTCCTCTGATTTGGTGCCATTGTTCTTCCAGCATGTGGTTCGTTTGCATGGCATTCCAGAGAATATCGTTTCTGACAGAGGTTCCCAGTTTGTTTCGAGGTTTTGGCGAGCCTTTTGTGGTAGGATGGGCATTGACTTGTCTTTTTCCTCGGCTTTTCATCCTCAGACTAATGGCCAGACCGAACGAACCAATCAGACCTTGGAAACCTATCTGAGATGCTTTGTTTCTGCCGATCAGGATGACTGGGTGTCCTTTTTGCCTTTGGCTGAGTTCGCCCTTAATAATCGGGCCAGCTCGGCTACCTTGGTTTCGCCATTTTTCTGCAATTCTGGGTTCCATCCTCGTTTCTCTTCAGGACAGGTTGAGTCTTCGGACTGTCCTGGTGTGGATACTGTGGTGGACAGGTTGCAGCAGATTTGGACTCATGTAGTGGACAATTTGACCTTGTCCCAGGAGAAGGCTCAACGTTTCGCTAATCGCAGACGCCGTGTGGGTCCCCGACTTCGTGTTGGGGATCTGGTTTGGTTATCTTCTCGTCATATTCCTATGAAGGTTTCCTCTCCGAAGTTTAAACCTCGTTTCATTGGTCCTTATAGGATTTCTGAGGTTATTAATCCTGTGTCTTTTCGTCTGACCCTCCCAGATTCTTTTTTCATACATAACGTCTTCCATAGGTCATTGTTGCGGAGATACATGGCACCTATGGTTCCATCTGTTGACCCTCCTGCCCCGGTTTTGGTGGAGGGGGAATTGGAGTATATTGTGGAGAAGATTTTGGATTCTCGTGTTTCAAGACGGAAACTCCAGTATCTGGTTAAATGGAAGGGTTATGCTCAGGAGGATAATTCCTGGGTTTTTGCCTCTGATGTCCATGCTCCCGATCTTGTTCGTGCCTTTCGTGTGGCTCATCCTGGTCGGCCTGGGGGCTCTGGTGAGGGTTCGGTGACCCCTCCTCAAGGGGGGGGTACTGTTGTGAATTCTGTGGCAGAGCTCCCTCCTGTGGTCACAAGTGGTACTTCGGCTGATTCTCTCTGGGAGCTTCCGTTTGTGGAGGAAACTGGTACTGCTGCTTCTGAGTTTCCTCCCTCAGGTGACCTGGTGAGGTCGTTAGGTGCTTCTCTACTTAACCCCACCTAATGCTTTGATTCATGCTTCCTGTCAATGTTCCAGTGTTGGACTTGTGTTTCTCTGGATCATTCCTGTGGCCTGCTGCTCTGCATAGCTAAGTGCTTCTTTGCTATTTGTTGCTATTTTTTCTGTCCAGCTTGTCTTTTTGTTTTGCTGGAAGCTCTGGGACGCAAAGGGTGTACCTCCGTGCCGTTAGTTCGGTACGGAGGGTCTTTTTGCCCCTTTGCGTGGTTTTCTTTAGGGTTTTGTGTAGACCACAAAGTTATCTTTCCTATCCTCGTTCTGTCTAGAATATTGGGCCTCACTTTGCTGAATCTATTTCATCCCTACGTTTGTCTTTTCATCTTACTCACAGTCATTATATGTGGGGGGCTGCCTTTTCCTTTGGGGTATTTCTCTGAGGCAAGGTAGGCTTATTTTTTCTATCTTCAGGCTAGTTAGTTTCTCAGGCTGTGCCGAGTTGCATAGGTAGCGTTAGGCGCAATCCACGGCTGCCTCTAGTTGTGTTTGGAGAGGATCAGGGATTGCGGTCTGCAGAGTTCCCACGTCTCAGAGCTCGTTCTATTATTTTGGGTTATTGTCAGATCACTGTATGTGCTCTGACCTCCATGTCCATTGTGATACTGAATTGCCTTTCATAACAGAGGACCAAGTCCTTGTTGTCTTGGTGGCGGCTAGGTGATAATCATGCTTCCTTCCTCTGCCCTCTCCCCCCAACCTCGCACAACAGAAATTTGATCAAAGTCTCCCTCATCTGATAAGTCTTCCATGCCCAGCGCCAGTTTGTCCTCCACTTCTTCCTTGGCTCCTGCACCTTTTCTCAACAGTTTGGCTGCTACCATGCACCCTTGGTAATCCCTCTCCCCCACCCTCCAATGCCAGCCGCCTTGGTGCTGCCGACCGTCTGGACTTTGGAGATATTATCCCTTCCGCATATGACTCCTCCTGTTCCTCCTCCTCCTCCTCTTGTCCCACCGCCTGACTCCGAATACTGTTTAAGGTGTGCTCCAGCATGTAAATGACCGGAATAGTCATGCTGATGATGGCATCATCAGCACTAAACATCTTCGTCGCTATTTCAAAACTGTGCAGAAGGGTGCATAGGTCCCTGATCTGAGACCACTCCTGCAGCGTGTTTTGCCCCACTTCTGGATCTCGTTGGCCCAGGCTATACGTCATAACGTATTGCACCAGGGCTCGTTGGTGCTGCCACAGTCGCTGCAACATGTGCAGAGTTGAATTCCACCGTGTGGGTACATCGCATTTCAGCTGGTGAACTGGCAGGCCCAATGACTTCTGTAGAGATGTAAGTCGTTGAGCTGCGGGATGCGAACGGCGGAAGTGAGCACACAGCGACCATGCCCTCTTCAGAAGCCTATCTAGTCTGGGATAGTGGGATAAAAATTGCTGGAAAACCAGGTTCAAAACGTGAGCCATACAAGGCACGTGTGTGACATTGCATCTGGTACTGGAGCACTGCGACGGACATAAAGAAATGTTGAAAATCCTCTGTGTACACCAAGTGGAAAGGTAGCATTTCTGCAGCCAACTGCTTGCAGATGGTGAAATTCAACCTCTTAGCTTTATCATGGCTAGGAGGAAATGGTCTATTACTTGTGCACATCTGAGGGAACGAGTGCTGGCTGCCGTGCTTAGATGGAGTTGAGTAGGGTGTCCCCGGCAAACTGCTGGTCTGTGAGAAAGGTGCAGGTGGAGATATTATGTTGCCTTGATCAAAATCTGGTGGTCTCGATGTCGGAGAGCGCTTAACACCAGCAGGTGTTTCCACTTGCAAATGTACTGACGACCTGCCAATCACACTGGCTGTTGTGGGTAAAGAGGTGGAAGGTCTGCGGCCAAAACCATGTGCGACTGCTGTCCCCACAGTCACAGAGAATGAAGAGGCCACGGATGCCCTTGATGGGGCAGACGGTAGTTGGCCCGGCCTACTAGGCCACATTGTAGCACAGTGAGCTTCCCACTGCAAATTATGCCTCATATCCATGTGACGGTTCATGCATGAAGTACTCAAACTATTCATTTTTTGGCCTCTACTGAGATTTCGGTGTCAAATCTTACAGACAACATGAGTTGGGTCATCCTTTGCGATCTCAAAAAATGCCCAGGCTATGCAAGGCTTAGAGCCCATGCGACCTGAAGAGCCACCACGACTTGTGCTCAGAGGCAGAGTTGTGGTTGAGGATGCAGTTGTTGACGTGCTTCCAGTACTCCGTCTCTGTCCAGGAAGGTACAACCTAACCTCGTCGTCACTAGCATCCTCCTCCACCTCCTCTGCTGACCTCATGGACTGGCGGACTGTGGGTTGACAGTAAGTGGGGTCTCCAACCTCGTCATCATCACCCTATGTGTTCTCACACCCGTCGTCCTCAGAGCCAACCTCTTCCTGCACTGACCGAAAGTTTTAGTTCCAATCAGGTATCTCAGTCTCATCATCATCTTCCTCATTGTCTCCACCAACAGGAATTACAGTTTGGGAACGAGGGTCTACATTATGCCCAGAACCTTCTTCATCTGGGCCTGGATCCGACTCACAAAGATTCTGGGCATCAGTGCAGATCATTTCCTCGTATGGATTCACAGAAGCTCTGGAGCAGACCTCTGATACCCAGGCTATAGTATGAGTAAACAGCTCTGCAGACTCAACCACCTGTGTTACCCCATACTCAGACGGGCGGCTGGAGACTTGGGAGCTGTGAAGAAGCAAGTGTGATTGGTGTGACACATCTGAGGACTGGAGTATTTGTGATGTTGAAGTTGAGGTGAAGGAGAGCCCAATTGAAGGAACATTTGATATCCATTCAAGCACCTGCTCTTTTTGTGCCTCATCTGGAATTTGTAGCGATGCTCGTAGCGATGTTCGTAAGAAAGGGATCATATCAGATTGTCCACGAAAAGAAGTAGACATCTTACTTTGGCTGGAAGATGGTCTTTCTTCTGCAGATGTTACTGTTGCTTTACCACATACCCCACGGACACAAACTTTTTTTCCCCTTCCAACACGCCTATTCCCCTTTCCACCAGCAGCAAGCCTTTTGCCACTTATTTTGGTGCCTAATTGGCAACTCTGTAGTTGTTGGCACAAAAAACGATGGATGGAAACCGAGCAGAGCTGAGTTGCCAAACTGTGGTACTAGCCCAAAACGATTTACTGGGTTAGATGCAGTAAAAATGATTAGATACACAGGCGGCGTAGCTAGCTTCACAGATGGGCTACTCTGCTGACGTGCAGACACTGCTACTAGGCCCAAAACAATTTACTGGGTTAGATACAGTAAAAAATTATTAGATACAGAGGCGGTGTAGCTAGCTTCACATGCAGGCTTCACATGCAGGCTACTCCGCTGACGTGCAGACACTGCTACTAGGCTCAAAACGATTTACTGGGTTAGATGCAGTAAAAAATTTTTAGATACACAGGCGGTATAGCTAGCTTCACAGGCGGGCTACTCCGCTGACGTGCAGACACTGCTACTAGGCCCAAAACGATTTACTGGGTTAGATGAGGTAAAAATTATTAGATACAGAGGCGGTGTAGCTAGCTTCACAGGTGGGCTACTCCGGTGACATGCAGACACTGCTACTAGGCCCAAAACGATTTACTGGGTTAGATGCAGTAAAAAATTATTAGATACACAGGCGGTGTAGCTTGCTTCACAGGCGGGCTACTCCGCTGACGTGCAGACACTGCTACTAAGCCCAAAACGATTTACTGGGTTAGATGCAGTAAAAAATTACTAGATACACAGACGGTGTAGCTAGCTTCACAGGCGGGCTACTCAGATGACTACCAGACAATGCTACTAGCCCAAAAGGATTGGCTGAGCTAGATTACACCAAATGCTTTGACAAACACTTGCACAGTACTGGCACAGACCTGCCTTGGCAAAAAGTGCAATGAACTGCTGTACCCTATCCTGAAAAGGGCTGATATTACAACTAGTCCTGACTCCCTAAACCTATATCTCTCTATCTAACTGCAAATTTGCTCGCAATTCACACTCTTATACTGTATAGTGCCCACAGCAGCAGCGGTACCGTCTAACACTAAGCTGCAGCAGTGAGGAAATGGTGGCGATGGGGCAAATGGCTGGTTCTTATAGGGCAAGGACATGTGACATATACAGCCAATGACACATGCCCTTGCTTATGTGCATCACATGCACTTTACTGTGTGTGTGCACTGCTGATAGGCTGAGAGACTGCACTGCCCCACTGTAAATGCGGGAAAGAAAAAAAAAAGGAGATTGGCATTATTTCAGCACATATCTATTCCCCACCCCCCTCCCCCACCCACTGTACACTGAAACAATCTATTAACATTGATAAACAGTTTTAATGTGAAAATCAGTTGTCAGTTATCAAACAGAAACTCGAACAGCCGAATTTTAAGCAAATTGTTCGAGTTCGTCGAACGACTCGAACACCGCCCAAAACAGCTCGAATTTGAAATTGGCGAACAGTTCGACTCGAACACCGCTCATCTCTAATCGTAAATAGACATGCTGTGGTCTAGAAAGACGCACCGCATGTCAAACCCGCAGCGTTTCCTGACCGTGGAAACATAGCCTTATTGTGAACAGTTAAGCAAGTTGCAGATGAAATTATCTCTAAAAGACCTAAAGTATTTTAGGTAAAGAAAACAGTATTTTAGGCAAATAATTCTTTGCCTAAAATACCTACAATAAGGTATTTTAGGCAAAGAAAAAAAATATATGTATAGTCATTTTTTACACTTTAAAAATTACAAAAAGGAAATTGGACTGATGCAAAAGGTTGGGCACCCTTGGCTATTTGTATGCTCAGATAAACTTGACCAAGGTTTGATACCTTAATTAGCCTGTTAGGGTTGTGGCTTGTTAACTATCATCATTAAGAAAGGCCAGGTGATGCAAATTTCACAACATTATAAAAACCCAACCTTCACTAACATTGTGCCAAAAAACAGCAGCCAAGGCAAGGGTTCTTCTATGCAGTTGCCTAACACTCTGAAAATGGAAATGGAGGCCCAAAAAGTAGGAGAAGGCTATAAGAAGATAGCAAAGTGTTTTCAAGTTGCCCTTTCCTCAGTTCAAAATGTAATTATGAAATGGCTGTTAACAGGAACAGTGGACGTCAAGATAAGGTGTGGAAGATATGGAAGACAAAACATAATTTCAGTGAGAGCAGCTTGTAGGATTTCTAGAGAGGCAAATCAGAACCCCCACTTGACTGCAAAATATCTTCAGAAAGTGACAGCAGACTCTTGAGTTGTGGTGCTTGTTATGAAAGGCAATTCAGTATCACAATGGACATGGAGGTCAGAGCACATACAGTGATCTGACAATAACCCAAAATAATAGAACGAGCTCTGAGATGTGGGAACTCTGCAGACCGCAATCCCTGATCCTCTGCAAACACAACTAGAGGCAGCCGTGGATTGCGCCTAACGCTACCTATGCAACTCGGCACAGCCTGAGAAACTAACTAGCCTGAAGATAGAAAAAATAAGCCTACCTTGCCTCAGAGAAACACCCCAAAGGAAACGGCAGCCCCCCACATATAATGACTGTGAGTAAGATGAAAAGACAAACGTAGGGATGAAATAGATTCAGAAAAGTGAGGCCCGATATTCTAGACAGAACGAGGATAGGAAAAATAACTTTGCGGTCTACACAAAACCCTAAAGAAAACCACGCAAAGGGGCAAAAAGACCTTCCGTACCGAACTAACGGCACGGAGGTACACCCTTTGCGTCCCAGAGCTTCCAGCAAAACAAATAGACAAGCTGGACAGAAAAAATAGCAACAAATAGCAAAGAAGCACTTAGCTATGCAGAGCAGCAGGCCACAGGAATGATCCAGAGAAACACAAGTCCAACACTGGAACATTGACAGGAAGCATGAATCAAAGCATTAGGTGGGGTTAAGTAGAGAAGCACCTAACGACCTCACCAGGTCACCTGAGGGAGGAAACTCAGAAGCAGCAGTACCAGTTTCCTCCACAAACGGAAGCTCCCAGAGAGAATCAGCCGAAGTACCACTTGTGACCACAGGAGGGAGCTCTGCCACAGAATTCACAACAGTACCCCCCCCTTGAGGAGGGGTCACCGAACCCTCACCAGAGCCCCCAGGCCGACCAGGATGAGCCACATGAAAGGCACGAACAAGATCGGGAGCATGAACATCAGAGGCAAAAACCCAGGAATTATCTTCCTGAGCATAACCCTTCCATTTAACCAGATACTGGAGTTTCCGTCTTGAAACACGAGAATCCAAAATCTTCTCCACAATATACTCCAATTCCCCCTCCACCAAAACCGGGGCAGGAGGGTCAACAGATGGAACCATAGGTGCCATGTATCTCCGCAACAATGACCTATGGAAGACGTTATGTATGAAAAAAGAATCTGGGAGGGTCAGACGAAAAGACACAGGATTAATAACCTCAGAAATCCTATAAGGACCAATGAAACGAGGTTTAAACTTCGGAGAGGAAACCTTCATAGGAATATGACAAGAAGATAACCAAACCAGATCCCCAACACGAAGTCGGGAACCCACACGGCGTCTGCGATTAGCGAAACGTTGAGCCTTCTCCTGGGACAAGGTCATATTGTCCACTACATGAGTCCAAATCTGCTGCAACCTGTCCACCACAGTATCCACACCAGGACAGTCCGAAGACTCAACCTGTCCTGAAGAGAAACGAGGATGGAACCCAGAATTGCAGAAAAATGGCGAAACCAAGGTAGCCGAGCTGGCCCGATTATTAAGGGCGAACTCAGCCAAAGGCAAAAAGGACACCCAGTCATCCTGATCGGCAGAAACAAAGCATCTCAGATAGGTTTCCAAGGTCTGATTGGTTCGTTCGGTCTGGCCATTAGTCTGAGGATGAAAAGCCGAGGAAAAAGACAAGTCAATGCCCATCCTACCACAAAAGGCTCGCCAAAACCTCGAAACAAACTGGGAACCTCTGTCAGAAACGATATTCTCTGGAATGCCATGCAAACGAACCACATGCTGGAAGAACAATGGCACCAAATCAGAGGAGGAAGGCAACTTGGACAAGGGTACCAGATGGACCATCTTAGAAAAGCGATCACAGACCACCCAAATGACTGACATCTTTTGAGAGACGGGAAGATCTGAAATAAAATCCATAGAGATATGTGTCCAAGGTCTCTTCGGGACCGGCAAGGGCAAAAGCAACCCACTGGCACGAGAACAGCAGGGCTTAGCCCGAGCACAAATCCCACAGGACTGCACAAAAGAACGCACATCCCACGACAGAGACGGCCACCAAAAGGATCTAGCCACTAACTCTCTAGTACCAAAGATTCCAGGATGACCAGCCAACACCGAACAATGAACCTCAGAGATCACTTTATTTGTCCACTTATCAGGGACAAACAGTCTCTCCGCTGGGCAACGATCAGGTTTATTAGCCTGAAATTTTTGCAGCACCCGCCGCAAATCAGGGGAGATGGCAGACACAATTACTCCTTCCTTGAGGATACCCGCCGGCTCAGATAAACCCGGAGAGTCGGGCACAAAACTCCTAGACAGAGCATCCGCCTTCACATTTTTAGAGCCCGGAAGGTACGAAATCACAAAGTCAAAACGGGCGAAAAACAGCGACCAACGAGCCTGTCTAGGATTCAAACGCTTAGCAGACTCGAGATAAGTCAGGTTCTTATGATCAGTCAATACCACCACGCGATGCTTAGCTCCTTCAAGCCAATGACGCCACTCCTCGAATGCCCACTTCATGGCCAGCAACTCTTGGTTGCCCACATCATAATTCCGCTCAGCAGGCGAAAACTTCCTGGAAAAAAAAGCGCATGGTTTCATCACTGAACAATCAGAACCTCTCTGCGACAAAACAGCCCCTGCTCCAATCTCAGAAGCATCAACCTCGACCTGGAACGGAAGAGAAACATCAGGTTGACACAACACAGGGGCAGAAGAAAAACGACGCTTCAACTCTTGAAAAGCTTCCACAGCAGCAGAAGACCAATTGACCAAATCAGCACCCTTCTTGGTCAAATCGGTCAATGGTTTGGCAATACTAGAAAAATTGCAGATGAAGCGACGATAAAAATTAGCAAAGCCCAGGAACTTTTGCAGACTTTTCAGAGATGTCGGCTGAGTCCAATCATGGATGGCTTGGACCTTAACAGGATCCATCTCGATAGTAGAAGGGGAAAAGATGAACCCCAAAAATGAAACCTTCTGCACACCAAAGAGACACTTTGATCCCTTCACAAACAAAGAGTTAGCACGCAGGACCTGAAAAACCGTTCTGACCTGTTTCACATGAGACTCCCAATCATCCGAGAAGATCAAAATGTCATCCAAGTACACAATCAGGAATTTATCCAGGTACTCTCGGAAGATGTCATGCATAAAGGACTGAAACACTGATGGAGCATTGGCAAGTCCGAATGGCATCACTAGATACTCAAAATGACCCTCGGGCGTATTAAATGCAGTTTTCCATTCATCGCCTCGCCTGATTCGCACCAGATTATACGCACCACGAAGATCAATCTTGGTGAACCAACTAGCCCCCTTAATCCGAGCAAACAAATCAGATAACAAAGGCAAGGGGTACTGAAATTTAACAGTGATCTTATTAAGAAGGCGATAATCTATACAAGGTCTCAGCGAACCATCCTTTTTGGCTACAAAAAAGAACCCTGCTCCTAATGGCGACGATGACGGGCGAATATGCCCCTTCTCCAGGGATTCCTTCACATAACTGCGCATAGCGGTGTGCTCAGGCATGGATAAATTAAACAGTCGACCTTTTGGGAATTTACCACCAGGAATCAAATTGATAGCACAATCACAATCCCTAAGCGGAGGTAGGGCATCGGACTTGGGCTCATCAAATACATCCCGGTAATCAGACAAGAACTCTGGAACCTCAGAAGGGGTGGATGACGAAATTGACAAAAATGGAACATCACCATGTACCCCCTGACAACCCCAACTGGACACCGACATGGATTTCCAATCCAATACTGGATTATGGGCTTGTAGCCATGGCAACCCCAACACGACCACATCATGCAGATTATGCAACACCAGAAAGCGAATATCCTCCTGATGTGCAGGAGCCATGCACATGGTCAGCTGGGTCCAGTATTGAGGCTTATTCTTGGCCAAAGGCGTAGCATCAATACCTCTCAATGGAATAGGACACTGCAAGGGCTCCAAGAAAAACCCACAACGCTTAGCATATTCCAAGTCCATCAAATTCAGAGCAGCGCCTGAATCCACAAACGCCATGACAGAATATGATGACAAAGAGCAGATCAAGGTAACGGACAGAAGAAATTTTGACTGTACCGTAGCAATGGTGGCAGACCTAGCGAACCGCTTAGTGCGCTTAGGACAATCAGAGATAGCATAAGTGGAATCACCACAGTAGAAACACAGCCCATTCAGACGTCTGTGTTCTTGCCGTTCAACTCTGGTCAAAGTCCTATCGCACTGCATAGGCTCAGGTTTAAGCTCAGGTAATACCGCCAAATGGTGCACAGATTTACGCTCACGCAAGCGTCGACCGATCTGAATAGCCAAAGACATGGACTCATTCAAACCAGCAGGCATAGGAAATCCCACCATGACATCCTTAAGGGCTTCAGAGAGACCCTTTCTGAACATAGCTGCCAGCGCAGATTCATTCCATTGAGTGAGCACTGACCATTTTCTAAATTTCTGGCAATATACCTCTATCTCATCCTGACCCTGACAAAGAGCCAGCAAATTCTTTTCTGCCTGATCCACTGAATTAGGCTCATCGTACAGCAATCCGAGCGCCAGGAAAAACGCATTGATATTACTCAATGCAGGATCTCCTGGCGCAAGAGAAAATGCCCAGTCCTGAGGGTCACCGCGCAAAAAAGAAATAATAATCAAAACCTGTTGAACTGGATCACCAGAGGAACGAGGTTTCAAGGCCAGAAATAACTTACAATTATTTTTGAAACTCAGAAACTTAGTTCTATCTCCAAAAAACAAATCAGGAATAGTAATTCTTGGTTCTAACATAGATTTCTGATCAATAGTGTCTTGACTCTTTTGTACTCTTGCCGAGAGCTGATCCACAAATGAAGACAGACTTCTAATGTCCATCGCTACACCTGTGTACTGAACCACCCAAATGTCTAGGGGAAAAAAAAGACAAAACACAAAGCCAAGAAAAAAAAATGGTCTCAGAACTTCTTTTTTCCCTCTATTGAGAATCATTAGTACTTTGGGCTTCCTGTACTGTTATGAAAGGCAATTCAGTATCACAATGGACATGGAGGTCAGAGCACATACAGTGATCTGACAATAACCCAAAATAATAGAACGAGCTCTGAGACATGGGAACTCTGCAGACCGCAATCCCTGATCCTCTCCAAACACAACTAGAGGCAGCCGTGGATTGCGCCTAACGCTACCTATGCAACTCGGCACAGCCTGAGAAACTAACTAGCCTGAAGATAGAAAAAATAAGCCTACCTTGCCTCAGAGAAACACCCCAAAGGAAAAGGCAGCCCCCCACATATAATGACTGTGAGTAAGATGAAAAGACAAACGTAGGGATGAAATAGATTCAGCAAAGTGAGGCCCGATATTCTAGACAGAACGAGGATAGGAAAAATAACTTTGCGGTCTACACAAAACCCTAAAGAAAACCACGCAAAGGGGCAATAAGACCCTCCGTACCGAACTAACGGCACCGAGGTACACCCTTTGCGTCCCAGAGCTTCCAGCAAAACAAATAGACAAGCTGGACAGAAAAAATAGCAACAAATAGCAAAGAAGCACTTAGCTATGCAGAGCAGCAGGCCACAGGAATGATCCAGAGAAACACAAGTCCAACACTGGAACATTGACAGGAAGCATGAATCAAAGCATTAGGTGGGGTTAAGTAGAGAAGCACCTAACGACCTCACCAGATCACCTGAGGGAGGAAACTCAGAAGCAGCAGTACCAGTTTCCTCCACAAGCGGAAGCTCCCAGAGAGAATCAGCCGAAGTACAACTTGTGACCACAGGAGGGAGCTCTGCCACAGAATTCACAACAGGTGCTATTCAGAGACACCTGCACATACAGTGGGGCAAAAAAGTATTTAGTCAGTCAATAGTCATTGCAATAGTCATTGCAATAGTGCAAGTTCGACCACTTAAAAAGATGAGAGGCGTCTGTAATTTACATCATAGGTAGACCTCAACTATGGGAGACAAATTGAGAAAAAAAAATCCAGAAAATCACATTGTCTGTTTTTTTAACATTTTATTTGCATATTATGGTGGAAAATAAGTATTTGGTCAGAAACAAAATTTCATCTCAATACTTTGTAATATATCCTTTGTTGGCAATGACAGAGGTCAAACGTTTTCTGTAAGTCTTCACAAGGTTGCCACACACTGTTGTTTGTATGTTGGCCCATTCCTTCATGCAGATCTCCTCTAGAGCAGTGATGTTTTTGGCTTTTCGCTTGGCAACACGGACTTTCAACTCCCTCCAAAGGTTTTCTATAGGGTTGAGATCTGGAGACTGGCTAGGCCACTCCAGGACCTTGAAATGCTTCTTACGAAGCCACTCCTTCGTTGCCCTGGCGGTGTGCTTTGGATCATTGTCATGTTGAAAGACCTAGCCACGTTTCATCTTCAATGCCCTTGCTGATGGAAGGAGGTTTGCACTCAAAATCTCACGATACATGGCCCCATTCATTCTTTCATGTACCCGGATCAGTCGTCCTGGCCCCTTTGCAGAGAAACAGCCCCAAAGCATGATGTTTCCACCACCATGCTTTACAGTAGGTATGGTGTTTGATGGATGCAACTCGGTATTCTTTTTCCTCCAAACACGACAAGTTGTGTTTGTACCAAACAGTTCCAGTTTGGTTTCATCAGACCATAGGACATTCTCCCAAAACTCCTCTGGATCATCCAAATGCTCTCTAGCAAACTTCAGACGGGCCCGGTCATGTACTGGCTTAAGCAGTGGGACACGTCTGGCACTGCAGGATCTGAGTCCATGGTGGCGTAGTGTGTTACTTATGGTAGGCCTTGTTACATTGGTCCCAGCTCTCTGCAGTTCATTCACTAGGTCCCCCCGCGTGGTTCTGGGATTTTTGCTCACCGTTCTTGTGATCATTCTGACCCCACGGGGTGGGATTTTGCGTGGAGCCCCAGATCGAGGGAGATTATCAGTGGTCTTGTATGTCTTCCATTTTCTAATTATTGCTCCCACTGTTGATTTCTTCACTCCAAGCTGGTTGGCTATTGCAGATTCAGTCTTCCCAGCTTGGTGCAGGGCTACAATTTTGTTTCTGGTGTTCTTTGACAGCTCTTTGGTCTTCACCATAGTGGAGTTTGGAGTCAGACTGTTTGAGGGTGTGCACAGGTGTCTTTTTATACTGATAACAAGTTTAAACAGGTGCCATTAGTACAGGTAATGAGTGGAGGAAAGAGGAGACTCTTAAAGAAGAAGTTACAGGTCTGTAAGAGCCAGAAATCTTGATTGTTTGTTTCTGACCAAATACTTATTTTCCACCATAATATGCAAATAAAATGTTAAAAAAACAGACAATGTGATTTTCTGGATTTTTTTTTTCTCAGTTTGTCTCCCATAGTTGAGGTCTACCTATGATGTAAATTACAGACGCCTCTCATGTTTTAAGTGGTGGAACTTGCACTATTGCTGACTGTCTAAATACTTTTTTGCCCCACTGTATATAGACTTACTGGAAGAGTCATCAGAAGACAACCTCTCCTGCGTCCTCACCATAAAATTCAGCATCAGAAGTATGCAAAGGAATGTCTAAACAAGCCTGATGCATTTTGGAAACAAGTCCCGTGGACCAATGAGGTTGAAATAGAACTTTTTGGCCACAATGATCAAAGGGATGTGTGGAGATAAAAGGGCACAGATTTACAGGAAAGAACATCTCGCCAAACATTAAGCATGGGGTTTTCAGTCATGCTTTGGGGTTCTGTTGCAGCCAATGGCATGGGGAGCATTTCATGGGTAGAGAGAATAATGGATTCAATGAAATTTGAACAAATTTTTGATGCAAATATAACACCATCTGTAAAAAAGCTGAAGTTCAAAAAAGGCTTCTACAAATGGATAATGATCCTAAACACATGTCAAAATCCACAATAGACTACCTCAAAAGGCGCAAGCTGAAGGTTTTACTATGGCTCTCACAGTCCCCTAATCTGAACATCATTGAAAATCTGTTGATAGACCTCAATGTAGCAGTGCATGCAAGACGACCCAGGAATATCACAGAACTGGAAGAATTTTCCAAGGAAAAATGGATAAAAATCCCCCCAACAAGAATTGAAAGACTCTTGGATGGCTACAAAAAGTCTTTACAAGCTGTGATACTTGCAAAGGGGGTGCTACTAGTTACTAACCATGAAGGGTGTCCAAACTTTTGCATCTGCCCATTTTCCTTTTTGTAATTTTTAAAATGTAAAAAATGAATGCATATATATATATATATATATATATATATATATGTATACTAACTATTGAACCCGTTCTACGCCCGGGTGGTGAGCATTTATATTGGTACTAGACTGTGGCCCGATTCTAACGCATCGGGTATTCTAGAATATGCATGTCCCCGTAGTATATGGACAATGATGATTCCAGAATTCGCGGCAGACTGTGCCCGTCGCTGATTGGTCGAGGCAACCTTTATGACATCATCGTCGCCATGGCAACCATTATGACATCATCGTCGCTGTGCCCGTCTCTGATTGGTCGAGGCCTGGCGGCCTCGACCAATCAGAGACGCGGGATGTTTACGTCCTTTATGACATCATCGTCGCTGTGCCCGTCGCTGATTGGTCGAGGCCTGATGGCCTCGACCAATCAGAGGCGCGGGATTTCTACGTCGATACTGTGCCCGTCGCTGATTGGTCGAGGCCTGGCGGCCTCGACCAATCAGAGACGCGGGATTTCCAGGACAGACAGACAGAAAGACAGACAAACAGACAGAAAGACAGACAGACGGAAAAACCCTTAGACAATTATATATATAGATATGGTCTCCATCCTGTCATGTGCTGCTCCATCCTGCGTCCCCATCCTGTCATGTGCTGCTCCCATCCTGCACCCCATCCTGTCATGTGCTGCTCCCATCCTGCGCCCCCTGTTATGTTTGCTAATGACAGGTGTTATGAAGGCAATCCAGAAACACAGTGTGCTTAGCGATCAGAGCGCACACAGTGATCTGACAAATACCCAAAAATACAAGAACGAGCTCTGAGACGTGGAAACTCTGTAGACTGCACACCTGATCCTATCCTAAACACAACTAAAAGCGGCTGTGGATTGCGCCTAACAACTACCTAGGCAACTCGGCACAGCCTAAGAAACTAGCTAGCCTGAAGATAGAAAAATAGGCCTGACTTGCCCCAGAGAAATTCCCCAAAGGAAAAGGCAGCCCCCCACATATAATGACTGTGAGTAAGATGAAAAGACAAAACGTAGGGATGAAATAGATTCAGCAAAGTGGGGCCCGATATTCTAGGACAGAGCGAGGACAGTAAAGCGAACTTTGCAGTCTACAAAAAACCCTAAAGCAAAACCACGCAAAGGGGGCAAAAAAAAACCACCGTGCCGAACTAACGGCACGGCGGTACACCCTTTGCGTCTCAGAGCTTCCAGCAAAACAAAAGACAAGCTGGACAGAAAAAAAAAAAAACAAAAAAGCAAAAAGCACTTAGCTATACAGAGCAGCAGGTCACAGGAACAATCAGGAGAAGCTCAGATCCAACACTGAAACATTGACAAGGAGCAAGGATAGCAGCATCAGGCGGAGTCAAGTAATGAAGCAGTTAACGAGCTCACCAGAACACCTGAGGGAGGAAGCTCAGAAGCTGCAGTACCACTTGTGACCACAGGAGTGAATTCAGCCACAGAATTCACAACAGCCCCCATTCTGTCATGGGCTGCTCCCATTCTGCACCCCCATCCTGTCATGTGCTGCTCCATCCTGCATCCCCATCCTGTCATGTGCTCCCATCCTGCACCCCCATCCTGTCATGTGTGCGCCTCCATTCTGTCATATGCTGCTCCCATCCTGCATCCCCATTGTCATGTGCTGTTCCCATCCTGCACCCCCATTCTGTCATGTGCTGCTCCCATCCTGTGCCCCCATTCTGTTGTAATGTGCTGCACCCATTCTGCCTTTTCCTGTTTCCATTCTGTCATATGTTGCTCCTATCTTTCTCTCTCCGGCTCTACTGCCCGAGTGCGGGTGGCTGTGCTGAGTGCGGGCGGCTGTGCTGAGTGCGGGCGGCTGTGCTGAGTGCGGTCGGCGCTGTGCTGAGCCGTGAGTGCGTGCGGCGCTATGCTGAGCCGTGAGTGTGGGTGGCGCTGTGCTGAGCCGTGAGTGCGGGCGGCGCTGTGCTGAGCCGTGAGTGCGGGCGGCGCTGTGCTGAGCCGTGAGTGCGGGCGCCACTGGGCTGAGCCGTGAGTGCGGGCGGCGCTGCGCTGAGCCGTGAGTGCGGGCGGCGCTGCGCTGAGCCGTGAGTGCGGGCGGCGCTGGGCTGTGCCGTGAGTGCGGGCGGCGCTGCGCTGTGCCGTGAGTGCGGGCGGTGCTGCACTGTGCTGTGAGTGCGGGTGGCGCTGCGCTGAGCTGTGAGTGTGGGCGGCGCTGCGCTGTGCCGTGAGTGTGGGTGGCGCTGCGCTGAGCCGTGAATGCGGGTGGCGCTGCGCTGTGCCGTGAGTGCGGGTGGCGCTGCGCTGTGCCGTGAGTGCCTGAGTGCGGCGCTGGCCATAGATACACCCCTGCAGCCAGCAGCACAGCGAGGGCTGACTCCGCCCACTCGCGTCACTGGTCACATGCCTGTGGTGACATCATCAAAGGTCCTGGAGCTCCGCTGGGCTCTACAGCTACCCTGACTGGAGCTGCAGAGCACGGAGCCTCCATGGCCGATATATTAGGAGGGACACGCGGGTGTGTGGAGCCCCCATGGCCGGTATATTGGGGGGGGGGAATAAGTAAGTTAGGCAGCGTCACTCTGTTCCAGACTGCGCAGGCGCGGTGCGTCGCGCTTGCGCAGTCTATAAAGGCTTCGGACAGAGTGACGCTCCCACCGTTATATTATAGATATGCATACATATATATATATATATATTCATATATGAATATACAGTACATATATATACAGTATATATATATATATATATATATATATACAGTACAGACCAAAAGTTTGGACACACCTTCTCATTTAAAGATTTTTCTGTATTTTCATGACTATGAAAATTGTACATTCACACTGAAGGCATCAAAACTATGAATTAACACATGTGGAATTATATACTTAACAAAAAAGTGTGAAACAACTGAAATTATGTCTTATATTCTAGGTTCTTCAAAGTAGCGACTTTTTGCTTTGATGACTGCTTTGCACACTCTTGGCATTCTCTTGATGAGCTTCAAGAAGTAGTCACCGGAAATGGTTTTCACTTCACAGGTGTGCCCTGTCAAGTTTAGTAAGTGGGATTTCTTGCGTTATAAATGGTGGACCATCAGTTGTGTTGAGCAGAAGTCTGGTGGATACACAGCTGATAGTCCTACTGACTGAATAGACTGTTAGAATTTGTATTATGGCAAGAAAAAAGCAGCTAAGTAAAGAAAAACGAGTGGCCATCATTACTTTAAATGCTGGTTCAGTATGCCTTCAATTTTGAATAAATCCCCAACAGTGTCACCAGCAAAGCACCCCCACACCCTCACACCTCCTCTTCCATGCTTCACGGTGGGAACCAGGCATGTAGAGTCCATCCGTTCACCTTTTCTGCGTCGCACAAAGACACAGTGGTTGGAACCAAAGATCTCAAATTTGGACTCATCAGACCAAAGCACAAATTTCCACTGGTCTAATGTCCATTCCTTGTGTTCTTTAGCCCAAACAAGTCTCTTCTGCTTGTTGCCTGTCCTTAGCAGTGGTTTCCTAGCAGCTATTTTACCATGAAGGTCTGCTGCACAAAGTCTCCTCTTAACAGTTGTTGCAGAGATGTGTCTGCTGCTAGAACTCTGTGTGGAATTGACCTGGTCTCTAATCTGAGCTGCTGTTAACCTGCGATTTCTGAGGCTGGTAACTCAGATAAACTTATCCTCAGAAGCAGAGGTGACTCTTGGTCTTCCTTTCCTGGGGCGGTCCTCATGTGAGCCAGTTTCTTTTTAGCGCTTGATGGTTTTTGCCACTGCACTTGGGGACTCTTTCAAAGTTTGCCCAATTTTTCAGACTGACTGACTTTCATTTCTTAAAGTAATGATGGCCACTCTCTTTTCTTTACTTAGCTGCTTTTTTTCTTGCCACAATACAAATTCTAACAGTCTAATCAGTAGGACTATCAGCTGTGTATCCACCAGACTTCTGCACAACACAACTGATGGTCCCTACACCATTAATACGGCAAGAAATCCCACTTATTAAACCTGGCATGGCACACCTGTGAAGTAAAAAACCTTTTCCGGTGACTACCTCTTGAAGCTCATCAAGAGAATGCCAAGAGTGTGCGAAGAAGTCATCAAAGCAAAACATGGCTTCTTTGAAGAACCTAGAATATAAGACATAATTTCAGTTGTTTCACTCTTTTTTGTTAAGTATATAATTCGACATGTGTTAATTCGTAGTTTTGATGCCTTCAGTGTGAATGTACAATTTTCATAGTCATGAAAATACAGAAAAATCTTTAAATGAGAAGGTGTGTCCAAACTTTTGGTCTGTATTGTATATATATATATATATATATATATATATATACTGTATCTATATATATATACTGTATATTCATATATGAATATATATATATATATGAATGCATATCTATTATATAACGGTGGGAGCGTCACTCTGTCCGAAGCCTTTATAGACTGTGCAAGCGCGACGCACTGCGCCTGCGCAGTCTGGAACAGAGTGACGCTGCCTAACTTACTTATTCCCCCCCTCAATATACCGGTCATGGGGGCTCCACACACCCGCGTGTCCCTCCGAATATACCGGCCATGGAGGCTCTGTGCTCTGCAGCTCCAGTCAGGGTAGCTGTAGAGCCCAGTGGAGCTCCGGGACCTTCGATGATGTCACCACAGGCATGTGACCAGTGACGCGAGTGGGAGGAGTCAGCCCTCGCTGTGCTGCTGGCTGCAGGGGTGTATCTATAGCCAGCGCCGCACTCAGGCACTTACGGCACAGCGCAGCGCCGCCCGCACTCACGGCTCAGCGCAGCGCCGCCCGCACTCATGGCTCAGTGCAGCGCCGCCTGCACTCACGGCTCAGCGCAGCGCCGCCCACACTCACGGCTCAGCGCAGCGCCGCCCGCACTCACGGCTCATGTGTTAATTCATAGTTTTGATGCCTTCAGTGTGAATGTACAATACAGAAAAATCTTTAAATGAGAACGTGTGTCCAAACTTTTGGTCTGTACTGTATATATATATATATATATATATATATATATCTCATAAATAGATAGGTACATAGATGCTGTTTTTGTAAGTTTGCCCACTGACAATGACATGAACAGTCTATAATCTTAATGATTTAGAGATGATCTGCACAGAGGAGTGGACCAAACTTCCTCCTGACATGTGCGCTAACCTCATCATCAACTACAAAAAAAATCTGACTGCTGTGCTTGCCAACAAGGGTTTCACCACCGAGTATTAAGTCTTGTTTGCCAGAGGGATTAAATACTTATTTCTTACTGCAAAATGCAAATACATTTATATAATTGATACAATGTGATTTTCTGGATTTTATTTTTGATATTCTATCAATATTAAAATTAACCTACCATTAAAATTATAGACTTTTTATGTCTTTGTCAGAGGGCAAACTTACAAAATCAGCAAGGGATCAAACACTTATTTCCCCCACTGTATTTATTTATTTATGTATTTATTTGCCTAAAATACAAAGGACATGTGTCATCTTTAAATTTAGGCTTTTTAGAGATCATTTCATCTTCAGCTTGCTTAACTGTTCACAATAACAGTAATTTTGATCAAAGGTGCCCAAACTTTTACATGCCCCTGTACATCAGTATTTGTAAGCCAAAAACAGGACTGACCAAATACTGAACCTGTGAATGTGGCCTTAGTTTGGCTAATAAAATCCTGATGATACGTTCAATTTAATATAAAAATATCTGTAAACAATAGGAACAGTATCTAAAGGATTTTTTTTTCATTTTGGAAATGTATGCTTTTATTTATAATATGTGTTCTAAATTACTTTGATGATTAAACCACTGGTGCTAATTTGAGAACCAATTTGTGTCCTAGCAAGAGATGAAGAGCCACAAGACTAAATAGATAAGAATCCATGGTTTATGAGACGACTGACTTTTCTTATATTTGCTTTCTAGGCAGCCAGGAGGGCACTTTTGGCACTTTGCGCATGTACATTTTTCTGCTGTCTCAAATGATGACTCATTGCAGCCTGGAATATCTATAAAGAATATGAGGTGGGAGTTCTGGGCATGTGGGAGTACCTGACAAGCACTGCAGTTCTGTATATTGAACAGGCAGCAACAGTAAGATACACAAAAATGGTTTGGGAATTTTTAACCCATTATTATGCAACATAATGGTTAAACTCTTCTTTTGCAAATATCTATTAGTACACTATGGCTCCAAATCTTATATAACCCTTGCTAAATATGAGCTTTATTGCTGCTTTTGAAATTATTGTTGAATGTCCTATCACTGTACTTTTTCTTTGCTGCTCTCAGCTGTTACGATTCCCTTAATATTTTATTAGACAGTAACTAACCTCAGTTAGCTGAACATACACAATTCCAATTTACTTTAATATTTCGGTAAATAAACTCTAATTTCGTGTTGGTAATCTCCATTTTATAACTTTCTATAACTGTATAAAGCCTCTACAATTACAATTAGCTACAAATATAATATTATTCATAAACAATAATAATAAGGCACTTTGTAATGTTTCTGTCCAAAATTTGCTAGGAATGTCCCAAAGTTTCAGCAAAAGAGCCTTAATAGTACAAAATTGAAGGAGGATTTAAAATTAACCTCATTCTCTCGCAAATGAGGCACATTTCAACAGTTATGAACTCCGGTGAGCTTTCTCACAGCAGCTCAGCGCTGCAAACTTCAGTGTGAGCCGGCTGGCGTGGATAGCGGTTCCATCACTGATGTGACTGCTATCCACATCAGTCAGATCTTTGTGGGACAGTACGGATTATCTTCACATCGGACCTGTGAGGGATATGGTTGATTATTATTTTCTGTTTTGTTTTCCAGAGGACATGGGCTTCAATGGATTAGGCATAAAGGTAAGTACAGTATAATTGTGCTTTTTTTATTTTTATTTCAAATAAAGGTGTCAGTCTCTTCTTTCAATTAAATAATTTTATTGTGGTCTTGTCTTTTTTAGAATCTGACTATGAAGTTAGTAATGAGTATGACTGTGTCTTATAGACACCTCTTCATTACTAACCCCAGGGCTTAATGTCAACTACCAATAGTGCAGGGCAAATTTTAGGGGTGTACATATACATATATGTTGACAAATACATGCACCAAAGTCAAATTAAAATATCATTAATGTCACATTTTTCGGTAATTTTTCGGTAATATATAATCTAGCAGATACACAACATTTATGTTTATTTGTCTATTTGTATGCTAAACTTTAATGGATTAGGCATAAAGGTGAGTATATCTTTGCTTTTTGATGTTTATTGCAAATAGAGGACTATGTATCATTATTTCAATTAAATGATTTTATTCTCGCTGTGTTTTTTTTACACACTAACTATGGGATTACTATGGGGCCGTCTGATAGATGCCTCTTCATTATTACCCTGTGGGCTTGATGTCATAAAACATTTTAGATCAACCCCACAACTATTACTCCACTTGCCACCACACCAGGGCAAGTGGGAAGAGCAGGGTAAAGCACCAGAGATGGCACATCCAGTAGATGCGCTTTTTCTAAGATGGTTGCGGGCAGGTACGGACTGGGACTGAAATTCAGCCCTGGCATTTGAAACCACACAGGCCCATGTTGTCCCCATCCCCAAGAACCAGATTAAATATATTATTAATATTACCCTGGATGGAGGAAAGAAAGATTTACTACAAGACCAATATTTCTAATGATACCCGTGGCCTGGTGGGGTAAGTGACGGAGTTAGTGACCATGTGCTTTGTCACAACTGTTAACAGTATTGGTGTCCTGAGAACATCGATTCTGTTAACAATGATTGTCAAACCAATCTAATCAGTTTTTATGAAGAGGTAAGCTATAGGCTGGACCACGGTGAGTCATTGGACGTGGTATATCTCGATTTTTCCAAAGCGTTTGATACCGTGCCGCACAAGAGGTTGGTACACAAAATGAGAATGCTTGGTCTGGGGGAAAATGTGTGTAAATGGGTTAGTAACTGGCTTAGTGATAGAAAGCAGAGGGTGGTTATAAATGGTATAGTCTCTAACTGGGTCGCTGTGACCAGTGGGGTACCGCAGGGGTCAGTATTGGGACCTGTTCTCTTCAACATATTCATTAATGATCTGGTAGAAGGTTTACACAGTAAAATATCGATATTTGCAGATGATACAAAACTATGTAAAGCAGTTAATACAAGAGAAGATAGTATTCTGCTACAGATGGATCTGGATAAGTTGGAAACTTGGGCTGAAAGGTGGCAGATGAGGTTTAACAATGATAAATGCAAGGTTATACACATGGGAAGAAGGAATCAATATCACCATTACACACTGAATGGGAAACCACTGGGTAAATCTGACAGGGAGAAGGACTTGGGGATCCTAGTTAATGATAAGCTTACCTGGAGCAGCCAGTGCCAGGCAGCAGCTGCCAAGGCAAACAGGATCATGGGGTGCATTAAAAGAGGTCTGGATACACATGATGAGAGCATTATACTGCCTCTGTACAAATCCCTAGTTAGACCGCACATGGAGTACTGTGTCCAGTTTTGGGCACCGGTGCTCAGGAAGGATATAATGGAACTAGAGAGAGTACAAAGGAGGGCAACAAAATTAATAAAGGGGATGGGAGAACTACAATACCCAGATAGATTAGCGAAATTAGGATTATTTAGTCTAGAAAAAAGACGACTGAGGGGCGATCTAATAACCATGTATAAGTATATAAGGGGACAATACAAATATCTCGCTGAGGATCTGTTTATACCAAGGAAGGTGACGGGCACAAGGGGGCATTCTTTGCGTCTGGAGGAGAGAAGGTTTTTCCACCAACATAGAAGAGGATTCTTTACTGTTAGGGCAGTGAGAATCTGGAATTGCTTGCCTGAGGAGGTGGTGATGGCGAACTCAGTCGAGGGGTTCAAGAGAGGCCTGGATGTCTTCCTGGAGCAGAACAATATTGTATCATACAATTATTAGGTTCTGTAGAAGGACGTAGATCTGGGGATTTATTATGATGGAATATAGGCTGAACTGGATGGACAAATGTCTTTTTTCGGCCTTACTAACTATGTTACTATGTTATGTTACAAGGCAGCCCACAACCAGACAGGCCCTTCTGGCATTTGCCAGAATTGCCCAATGGCCAGTCCGGCCCTGGCTGCGGGCTACTATTTTTAGGCTGGGGGGGGCAATATTCATGGCCCTTTCCCAGTCTGAAACTACCAGTCCCCAGCTGTTTGCTTTAGCGTGGGTAGTTGTAAAAAATGGGGGAGCCCTCTATTCTTGATAATCAGCCATGATAAAGCTGACAGCTGAGGGTTGACATAGAGTAAAGGTGTACCGGGAGACAGTACCCGGAGAATCGCAAAAGGAGTGGTTGAGGGAAAGACAGCTGGTCATCCCGTAGCAATTCTGGGGTGAGTTGTTAGGGATTGCCCATGAGATCCTGCTAGCTGGACACTTGGGGATCAGCAAAACTAAGGCCCGGCTGTCTCAACCCTTCTATTGGCCTAAGATGGGGACAGATGTGTCAAACTACTGCCGCTCCTTTATCACCTGTCAAAGAGTGGGGAAGGCGGGACCTGCTCTTAAGGCTCCCCTGATCCCTTTGCCAGTGATAGAGGAGCCTTTCCAGAGGATCGCAGTGGACATTGTGGGCCTGCTGGCCGTCCCCAGCAGCTCTGGAGAGCAATACATCCTTACTGTGGTAGACTACGCTACCCGGTACCCAGAGGCAGTAGCTCTATCGTCAACTAGGGCATATAAGGTGGCGGATGCCCTGTTGGCTATCTTTTCACGTGTACGATTTCCCAGGGAGATGTTTACTGATCAAGAGACCCAATTCATGTCTCACCTAATGGAGGCTCTCTGTAAGAGAATGCAGGTGAAGCACCTGGTGTCGAGTGCGTATCACCCACAGACCAATGGCTTGTGTGAACGCTTCAATGGTACCCTGTTATGATCCGGTGACCTAGGAGCTGCATGAGAACTTTCACTGGAGGAAGTGGCCACTGTACTGACCGCAATCCGGAACTTAACATCGCAACTAGAAGTAGCCGTGGAGTGTACCTAACACACCTAGACACCTCGGCACAGCCGGAGAACTAAATACCCCTAAAGATGGAAATAGGAATACTATCTTGCCTCAGAGAAAATCCCCAAAGGATAGACAGCCCCCCACAAATATTGGCGGTGAGTCGGAGAGGAAAAAACATACACAGGCAGAAAAACAGGATTAGCACAGGAGGCCACTCTAGCTAAATAGGACAGGATAGGACAGAGTTCTGTGCGGTCAGTTTAAAAACCCTTCAAAACATCCACAGCAGAATATACAAAAACTTCCTACATCTTTACTAAAAGATGTAGGAGCGTAAATCTGCAACTCCAGTGAATCCTACAATCAGAGCAGGAATAAAACGGAAACAAGCACACTGGCAGTGTGCCACAGAAACAAGAACCAAACACTTATCTTTGCTGAAATAGGCAGCGAGCAGGAGAAGCCAGAAAGTGATCCAACACTTCACAAGGAACATTGACTACTGGCAAGGGCTAAAGGATCCTGCCCACTTAAATATCCCAGTCAGAATTGTAATCATCCGATACACCTGGCCAGGTCTGTGACTCAGAGACAACTGCATTCCCACCTACAACCACTGGAGGGAACCCAAGAGCAGAATTCACAACAGTACCCTCAAACAGATTCTACGCATGCTGGTTGAGACCAAAGGGCGCGACTGGGAGTGGTACCTCCCATACCTGCTATTTGCTTACCGAGAGGTTCCGCAGGCCTCGACGGGGTTCTCCCACTTCGAGCTCCTGTACGGCAGGCGAGTCCGGGGACCCCGTGAGTTGGTAAGAAAATCCTGGGAAGAGGAGCCGAACCCTTCTGAAGTGTTCATAGTGGAGTATGTCATGCGCTTCTGTGACAAGATGGAGACCTTGATGCAGTTGGTGCATGACAACATGGCACAGGCTCAGGCTGACCAGAAGCACTGGTACGACCAGAACGCCCGGGAGCGGACCTACCACGTGGGTCAAAAGGTGTGGGTGCTGGTCCCCGTGCCAACGGATAAGCGTCAGGCAGCCTGGAAGGGCCCATACGTCGTCCACCAACAGCTCAACCCGGTCACCTATGTGGTCACTCTTGACCACGCTCGGGGTAGGCAAAAGGCCTTTCACGTCAACATGATGAAGGCTCATCATGAACGTGAACCTTTCGTCCTACCGTTCTGCAGCTTGCCCGAAGACGGGGAGGAAGACACCCTCCTGGACATACTGGCCCAAGCAAAGGCCGGTCGGCCCCTTGAGGACGTGGAGGTAAGCGCCTCACTAATCGAACCCCAGCGGTCACAGTTTCGGACCAAGCTGGAACCCTTCCGGGCCGTTTTCTCCAACCGACCTGGAAGGACTGAGTTAACAGTCCACGAGGTGGACACCGGGAATCATGCCCCACTACGGCGAACACCTTATCGAATCTCTGACCAGGTGCAGCAGGTTATGCGCCAGGAGATCGATGAGATGTTACAGCTGGGGGTGGTTCGACGGTCAAAGAGTGCGTGGGCCTCACCTGTAGTTCTTGTGCCAAAGAAGGATCGGACCACCCGGTTCTGCGTGGACTACAGGGGGCTCAACGCCATCACAGCCTCTGATGTGCACCCAATGCCGTGCATCGAGGAGCTGCTGGAGAGGTTAGCTGGCGCAGATTACCTAACAGTAATGGATCTGAGTCAAGGATACTGGCAGATTCCCCTGAGCCCCGAGGCGCAGGAGAAGTCCGCCTTTATCATGCCCTTTGGACTGTATGAGTCCAAGGTCATGCCCTTCGGCATGAAGGATGCCCCAGCCACTTTCCAGCGGATGGTCAACCTCCTGCTTCAGGGACTGGAGGAGTACGCAGTGGCGTACTTGGATGACATTGCCATCATCAGTTCCCCCTGGGAGGAACATCTGCAGCATCTCGAGGAGGTGCTCAGGTGAATTTACCGAGCTGGATTGACTATCAAGCCGGGAAAGTGCCAGATGGGCATGAGTGAGGTCCACTACCTGGGGCACTGGGTAGGCGGAGGCACCCTAAAGCCAGAGCCTGAGAAAGTGGGAGTGATAGTGAATTGGCCCACTCCCAGGACCAAGAAACAGGTAATGTCCTTCTTGGGCACTGCAGGGTACTATAGGCGCTTCGTACAGCACTATAGTAGCCTAGCAAAACCCTTGACGGACCTCACCAGGAAGAAGCTACCCCACATCATCAACTGGACCGATGGCTGTGAGGGGGCCTTCCAGGCGTTGAAAACAACACTGTGCAACGCCCGTGTTGAAAGCCGTCGACAGCAGTCGACCGTTCTTGGTACAGACCGACGCCAGTGAGTTTGGCCTTGGTGCTGTGCTCAGCCAGGTTGACTCGAAGGATCAAGATCACCCCGTGTAGTACCTGAGCTGGAAACTTTTGCTGAGGGAAGTGGCCTACTCCACGATTGAGGAGTGCCTGGCCATAGTCTGGGCCCTGCAGCGCTTGCAGCCCTACTTGTACGGTTGCACCTTCACCGTGGTGACAGACCACAACCCTCTGCGCTGGCTAAACGCCATGTGTGGAACCAATGGCAGGTTGCTACGCTGGAGCCTTGTCCTTCAGCAGTTTGACTTCACCATTGAACACAAAACGGGCAGGGAGCATGGCAATGCAGATGGACTGTCCCGCCAGGGTGAACCTACTGAGGTGCACATGGAGGCATACCGTGGGGTTCTGCCTCCCTAGCACAGACCAAAAGGGGGAGGTGTGAGGAAAATGTATGTCACGATAATGTAAAAACCATAGCTGAGGTATTTTTGCACTTCTGACCATGGTCCCAAAAGCATGGCAGCTGTAAAACCCTCCTCTCTTCCCCCCCCCCTGAATACAACAAACCAGCCCTATGGCAGACACTGGGTAATTTGAAGCTAGTGTCTGAGCATGGTGTGGCTTTAAACTGCAGGTGACCAATCCTGCAAAGCCACCTGTGGTCCCTCCCTTCTCAGTCAGGAATTTATTTGTCTCCAGGGTCTGAAAACGTAAAGATTTCTGACCTCAGTGAATATCATTAACCAGCCCTTTAGTAATGTCCCAAGGCTGGAGTATATAAGCCCCCACTCTTAACCCAGCCGGGAGTCTGAGTTTTTTTCCCTGAGGAGCTGTACTATGCATTAGGACATTTGGGAGCTTTGCCTGCAGCATGGTTTTGCCTGACATGAACTGAGATCATGTAAGTTTTACCTTTCTTCTTTATTCCATGTTATTTTATAATTGCTTGTACATAATTTCAATTGTCTCATATTGTAACATCCTTGTAATATTTTCTATAAACACTGCCTAATCTTTCGGAGTAAAATATATAAATTACTAGGTGTGTTCTTCCAGTTCTAAAACGTACCCTAAGTCTTCTAAAGGGAATTACGCTACTGTTTTGGGTTAGCTTCGGACCCGTTTAATTGAAGCTGGTGGCAGCATACCGTGTGCGGTGCCTTTGGGTGTCGTAGCGACTGCGGCGTTGATAATTATTGTTCCTGCCTGAGCAGGAGTAGTTATATCGCGTCGTTGCAGCGTGCCCAATAGCCAGTACATAGCAGGCAGACTTTCTGGCGACTAATTACCCTAGGTGCAGTACCTAATCTGACCTGAGGGTTAGGGGGGTGCCAGAGAGCAGCAAGTTCAAGCAGAACTGTAAAGCGGGATATACATAAATCCCTGCAGTTCGTGGTATATAAACTAAGAGGTCCATAGACTTGTGTGTTTTTTTTCTTCACATTGTAGCAGTGGAGGGGTAACTAATATAAGCCCCCCTGCACATGTGATAGCCGTCTGTTGACCTAAAGTCACCCCAAGCCGTGACGTGGGGGTGACGGTCACGGTGTGAATCGTGACACAGCGTAACTGTGATGTCATATTCTGCACTGTCAGGATCTTCTCTACATTGCTGAAGATTCTCTCCACACGTTCTTGCACAGATTGAAACAGTCCATTTCAACTTTTATAAGAACAACTTTACTGACTTCGTTACACAGCACATCTGTATTTACCATAGCATTTACAGCAGGCACACTGTACTAAAGCAAGGAAATGTGTGATACATGAAATGTGAATAGCATAATGGCTTGTGATTTGTCAGTTTACCTATACTTACTATGTACTATTTTTCTGACTTGAACGCCCCGCCCTTCACCATGCTGTGATTTTAATTACATCCAAACACAGTTGGTTCCGACCTTTCTATAAATGCAGGCTTTACCATGTTATTAGCCAGAGGTAAGTGTTCACACTAGGTATACAGGTCAGGGACCCATCCGATCTGAGATTACCTTGACTTTTGGTGGATGGACTCACATTTTTTGGTTAAATCTTGTGCTAAGCATCTCATGTGTTTTTTCATAGATTTCACAAGCCATTATGCTATTCACATTTCATGTATCGCACATTTCCTTGATTTAGTACAGTTGAGTGCAGCCATTGATCTATTTGCTATGTAAGTCTTTTTTGGTTATGCACCAGTTCAGACTAGATTGCTGTTCAGTCAGTTTACCTTATACTTACTATGTACTATTTTTTCTCACTTGAATGCCCCGCCCTTCACCATGCTGTGATTTTAATTACATCCAAACACAGTTTGTTGCAACCTTCCTATAAATGCAGGCTTTACCATGTTATTAGCCAGAGGTAAGTGTTCACACTAGGTAGACAGGTCAGGGACCCATCCGATCTGAGATTACCTTGATGTTTGATGGATGGGCTCACATTTTTTGACCAAATCTTGTGCTAAGCATCTCATATGTTTTTTCATAGATTTCACAAGCCATTATACTATTCGCATTTCATGTATCGCACATTTCCTTGCTTTAGTAAAGTTGAGTGCAGCCACTGATCTATTCGCACCATCCACCAACAGACTGTCCAGGAGTTGGCGGATGCCTTAGTCCAGTTCTTGGAGGAGATCCCTCAGGAGACCATCTGCCGCCTCATCAGGAGCATGCCCAGTGATTGTAGGGAGATCATACAGGCACGTGGAGGCCACACACACTACTGGGCATCATTTCCTTTTCTTGAGTAATTTCCACTGAAGTTGGATCAGCCTGTAAGTTAATTTTCCACTTTGATTTTGAACATCATTCGAACTCCAGACCTCTGTGGGATATTATTTGTTATTTACGCTGATCATTTTTAGGTTTTATTGTTCTCAACACATTCCACTATGTAATGAATAAAGATTTACTACTGGAATATTTAATTCAGTGATATCTAGGATGTGGGATTTTAGTGTTCCCTTTATTTTTTTGAGCAGTGTATTATTAGGTGTATGTAATGCTCGCACCCAGACTGGAAGGCGCGAGCGAGGATTGTTGTGTGAGAGGCACGACCAGGGCCGTAGTCATGACCGAGCATTGCAATGTATATGTGCCCTGGCCTCCTGTCACATGTAATTAATTTCAATAAATCAGCGTAACTGTGACGTCATATTCTGCACCGTCAGAATCTTCTCTACATTGCTGAAGATTCTCTCCACACGGTCTTGCACAGATTGAAACAGTCCATTTCAACTTTTAAGGTCTGGAGACTGGCTAGGCCACTCCATGACCTGAATGTGCTTCTTTTTGTGCCACTCCTTTGTTGCATTGGCTATATGTTTTGGGTCATTGTCTTGCTGGAAGACCCAGCCATGATCCATTTTTAATGTCCTGGCGGAGGGAAGGAGGTGTTTACTCAGAATTTTACTATACATGGCTCCATCCATTCTCCCATTGATGCAGTGAAGTAGTCCTGTGCCCTTAACAGAGAAGCACCCCCAAAACATACTGTTTCCACCTCCATGCTTGACAGTGGGGACAGTGTTCTTTGGATCATAGGCAGTATTTCTCTTCCTCCAAACATGGCGAGTTGAGTTAATGCCAAACATCTCCAGTTTTGTCTCACCTGACCACAGCATCTTCTCACAATCACTCACAGAATCATCCAGATGTTCATTGGCAAACTTCAGACAGGCCTGCACATGTGCCTTCTTGAGCAGGGGGACCTTAAGGGCACTGCAGGATTTTAAACCTTTACAGCATAATGTTTTACCAATGGTTTTCTTGGTGACTGTGGTCCCAGCTGCATTGAGATCATTAACAAGTTCAGTTGTAGTTTTGGGCTGATCTTTCGCCTTCCTCATGATCAAGGATACCCCACGAGGTGAGATTTTGCATGGTGCCCCAGATCGATGTCGTTTGACAGTCATTTTGTATTTCTTTCATTTTCTTACTTTTGCACCAACAGTTGTTTCCTTCTCACCCAGCGTCTTACTTATGGTTTCGAAACCCTCTCCAGCTTTGTGCAAGCCTATGATCTTGTCCCTGACATCCTAATAAAGCTCTTTGGTCTTGCCCATGTTGTTGAAGTTAGAGTCTGACTGATTAATTGAGTCTGTGGAATGAAGTCTTTTATAAAGGTGACTATGTAAGACAGGTGTCTTTAATGCCGGTGGTAACGAGTCGATTAGGAGCGTCTAACTGGTCTGTAGGAGCCAGAACTCTTAATGCTTGGTAGAGGATCAAATACTTATTTCTCAATGCAAAAATCAAATACATGTATATGATTTATACAATGTAATTTTCTGTATTTTATTTTTTATATTCTATCTCTCAATGTTAAAATTAACCTACCCTTAAAATTCTAGACTGTTCATGTCTATAATTGCGCAAACTTACAAAATCAGCAAGGGATCAAATAATTATTTCCTTCACTGTACAGAAGAATCATAATAGTAAATTCACATGCACTTATGTACATATAGAGAAAGACATATGCTATATACTGTACATACAAAGTCTTTTATACACTACATACTATGTACACAGAATAACATAGATTGAATACTATATACTGTACAGTGGGTACGGAAAGTATTCCGACCCCTTTAAATTTTTCACTCTTTGTTTAATTGCAGCCATTTGGTAAATGCATAAAAGTTCACTTTTTTCTCATTAATGTTCACTCTCCACCCCATCTTGACTGGAAAAAAACAGAAATGTAAAAATGTTTGCAAATTAAAAAAGGAAAACTGAAATATCACACGGTCATAAGTTTTCAGACCCTTTGCTTAGACACTCATATTGAAGTCACATGCTGTCCATTTCCTTGTGATCCTCCTTGAGATTATTCTACTCCTTCATTGGAGTCCAGCTGTGTTTAATTAAACTGATAGGACTTGTTTTGGAAAGGCACACACCTGTCTCTATAAGACCTCACAGCTCACAGAGCAAGTCAGGCTAAATGAGAATCGTGAGGTCAATGAAACTGGACAAGAAGCTCAGAGACAGAATTGTGGCAAGGCACAGATCTGGCCAAGGTTACAAAAGAATTTCTTCAGTACTCAAGGTTCCTAAGAGCACAGTGGCCTCCATAATCCTTAAATGGAAGAAGTTTGGGACCATCAGAAGTCTTCCTAGACCTGGCCATCCAGACAAACTGAGCAATCATGGGAGAAGAGCCTTGGTGAGAGAGGTAAAGAAGAACCCCAAAATCACTGTGGCTGAGCTCCAAAGATGCAGTAGGGAGCTGGGAGAAAATTCCACAAAGTCAACTATCACTGCAGCCCTCCACCAGTAGAGCCTTTATGGCAGAGTGGCCAGACAGAAGCCTCTCCTCAGTGCAAGACATATGAAAGCCCGCATAGAGTTTGCTAAAAAACACATGAAGGACACCCAAAATATGAGAAATAAGATTCTCTGGTCTGATGTGATGAAGATAGACCTTTTTGGTGATAATTCTAAGCGGTATGTGTGGAGAAAACCAGGCACTGTTCATCACCTGCACAATACAATCCCAACAGTGAAACATGGTGGTGGCAGCATCATGCTACAGGGGTGTTTTTCAGCTGCAGGGACAGGATGAATGGTTGCCACTGAGAGAAACATGAATGCTGTCAAGTACAGAGATGTCCTGGATAAAAACCTCTTCCAGAGTGCTCTGGACCTCAGACTTGGACAAAGGTTCACCTTCCAACAAGACAATGACCCTAAGCACACAGTTAAAGTAACAAAGGAGTGGCCTCAGAACAACTCTGTGACCATTCTTGACTGGCCCAGCCAGATCCCTGACCAAAACCCTATTGAGCATCTCTGGAGAGACCTGAAAATGGCTGTCCACCAACGTTCACCATCCAACATTGTGAAAAACTTGTTGCATCATTCCCAAGACTCATGGCTGTACTAGTTCAAAAGGGTGCTTCTACTGAGCAAAGGGTCTGAATACTTATGACCATGTGATATTTCAGTTTTTCTTTATTTAATACATTTGCAAACATTTCTAAATTTCATTTTTTTTCAGTCAAGATGGGGTGGAGAGTGAACATTAATGAGAAAGAAAATGAATTTTTTTTTACATTTACCAAATGGCTGCAATGAAACAAAGAGTGAAAAATTTAAAGGGGTCTGAATACTTTCTGTACCCACTGTACATGTAATGCAGGTGAACTGAATTCAACAGCGGAGACAACAGGCAGGATCAACAATCTACTTCTGCTTTATTCCCTTAAGAGGGTTAAATGCAGTGAAGATTATTATCACATATAAATCGCACAAGAACAATATTCACAGTATCATTTACAGCAGGGGTGGGGAATGACCACGGCCCTGGCTTGGCTCTGGTCACGACCTTCCACTGAAGCAGGGCACGGATCTTCCTCACAACTCAGGCTTTCTCCAGCATCTGACCGCTCTTGGAGTCTTCTGTGCCGATGGTGGCTGCAAGTCCACCTCAGAGGCATACAACCTGCCCTGCTGCAGGTTCTGGCGCCAACTTCCCTTTTCAGCCTGGCCAGGCCTTTTATATTCAGGATGTCCTTCCTGTATGCCACCTGATCAGGTTCAGCAGGTGAATTCACTTCCCCTGCAAATCTCCCAGCACAATTTGGTTGCTGATAACAAAATTCTTTTTTTTACTTTCACTTTCAGTTTGGTCCAGCAGATGGCTGTGTTTGCTTACATTTACTCAGTCTTTCATCCATCGTGCTACATACACACTATTACATATACTATATATTACGTACACACAATTACATGCACTATATACTCATTTATGTACACTAGACAATAGCAAATTCAAGGTTTAGATAGAAAAAAAGCTGTACAGCAAGTTTTTAGCTATACAAAAATGATCTCATTTTGGGGATCTGCAACAGGTTCGCTATTTGTAAAATAAATAATTACAATGGCTTTTTTTCAAGATGTCAAAAATTATCCATATTATTTATTTACGAGTCAGGAACAGGTTAGCCATTTCAAAAGTAACTTGTCAACAAGCTGTAAAAGTGATCCCTATTTTGGGAATAGTTTCATGTTTGTGCACCCTGAAAAGGGGTAAACTTCACAGCAGCAGTTCGGAATAGCCATACAAGAAACTGGACAAACACATGAGATATGTGTGGGGCAGACATCCAGCGCCAGTGGCAGAAACCGCACAGTATAGAATATGGTGGGTCAGGCAAGGAAAGAGCTGGACAAAATGTGGTGAAGGGGCCAGATCTAGACCTCTGTCTATTCCAGTCCAGACCACGGACTAAGACAGCCAAGGGGCTGAAAACAGTTGCCCACGGGTCGCACCAAGCCCTCTTCTGCCTGCTGTCAATGCTATCCGCTTTCTAGCGGTGAATACATTGATGGAGTACAGGGCTGCTGGCCCCATTTTCCACCATTCAGCGTATGAGTTAGCAGACGCCTTGACATGCTATTGTGAGCAGCCTGTGTGGCCTAAACTTGCTACCATGGTGTGCAGCATCCATGGATTTCTCTCCTATCAAGCAAATCTGAACTTCAGTGGTCGGCAGTTGCAAAGGGAGCTGCAGTGAAAATTGAGATACACAGGCGGTATAGTTTGTTTCACAGGCGGGCTACTCTGCTGACATGCAGACACTGCTCCTAGGCCCTAAACTATTAACTGAATTAGATGCAGTGAAAATTGAGATACACAGGCGGTGTAGTTTGTTTCACAGGCGGGCTACTCTGCTGACGTGCAGACACTGCTCCTAGGCCCTAAACTATTAACTGGATTAGATGCAGTGAAAATTGAGATACACAGGCGGTGTAGTTAGTTTCACAGGCGGGCTACTCTGCTGACGTGCAGACACTGCTCCTAGGCCCAAAACTATTAACTGGATTAGATTCAGTAAAAATAGATATACAGGCGGTGTAGTTAGTTTCACAGGCGGGCTACTCTGCTGACATGCAGACACTGCTCCTAGGCCCTAAACTATTAACTGGATTAGATGCAGTGAAAATTGAGATACACAGGCGGTGTAGTTAGTTTCACAGGCGGGCTACTCTGCTGACATGCAGACACTGCTCCTAGGCCCAAAACTAATAACTGGATTAGATGCAGTGAAAATTGAGATACACGGGCGGTGTAGTTAGTTTCACAGGCGGGCTACTCTGCTGACATGCAGACACTGCTCCTAGGCCCTAAACTATTAACTGGATTAGATGCAGTGAAAATTGAGATACACAAGCGGTGTACTTAGTTTCACAGGCGGGCTACTCTGCTGACGTGCAGACACTGCTCCTAGGCCCAAAACTATTAACTGGATTAGGTTCAGTAAAAATAGATACACAGGCGGTGTAGTTAGTTTCACAGGCGGGCTATTTTGCTGACGTGCAGACACTGCTCCTAGGACCTAAACTAATAACTGGATTAGATGCAGTGAAAATTGAGATACACAGGCGGTGTAGTTTCATAGGCGGGCTACGCTGCTGATGTGCAGACACTGCTCCTAGGCCCTATACTATTAACTGGATTAGATCCAGTGAAAATTGAGATACACAGGCGGTATAGTTTGTTTCCCAGGCGGGCTACTCTTCTGACATGCAGACACTGCTCCTAGGTAGAGTTGAGCGACCTTTACTTTTTTAGGATCGAGTCGGGTTTCGCGAAACCCGACTTTGTCAAAAGTCGGGTCGGGTAAAATCGGCTGATTATTTTGAAAAGTCGGGGGCCGACCGAAACACGAAACCCAA
Source organism: Ranitomeya imitator (assembly GCF_032444005.1). Taxonomy (NCBI): domain Eukaryota; kingdom Metazoa; phylum Chordata; class Amphibia; order Anura; family Dendrobatidae; genus Ranitomeya; species Ranitomeya imitator. The sequence continues at coordinate 130,671,912 of NC_091286.1, forward strand.
TGCAAGTCAATGGGGAATCAAAGTCGGCAGTGAGTGGAGGACAGGAAAACACCTACAGTGCCCATTTTAATGCCAAAAACATCAATTCTTATTTCTTAAGCTTGTCAATCTTAATTTACTTTATAATATTAGTTAGGCATTGAAAACAGGGGTTCATTTGGCTAAAGTTGTGAGGGGGTAGGGCTGGCTCAAGATTTTCGTGGGCCCAGGAAACGTGGGATACGTCACTGCGATGGAGCAGGGAGAGGTAAGTATTTCAACTTTGCAAGTGCTGTGATCCTGAGCAAGCAGGGGGGGCCCACTCGTTGGCACTTGGCACTGGCACAGGGTCCCCCATAGTACGGCGGTGTGTTTGATGGGGGGTGGCGCCTCCCACTGCTAGAGACACTTTTGCATACTATGAGGGGCCCTGTGCCAGTGACGTCGCCAACGAGTATGCCCCCTTTCACCTGATGAAGGAACCTGCATTTTCATCTGCACCTTCCTCTTTGTCCCCGTGTAAGGTGGTATAGTATGCGGGAAGGGGAACCTGACTTTCAGCAGGGTCAGATTTTGGCTGTGTAGAGTGCAAGGGGAATGTAGTGGTCTGGGTCAATGTACCAGCAGACTCATCTAGCTGTAGCTGGGCAATGGGCAGGATGAGGAGGAAATACAGATATAGGCCCAAATAATAAAGTAAGCTAAATGCAGTTCAAAATTGGTAACAGGACTAAACAGGCGGCATAGCGTTGTTCAGTGGAGGACAACTGTAATGAGTGTCGCAGACACAGTTAGTAGGCCCAAAATAAAAAGTAGGCTAAAAGCAGTTCAAAATTGGTAACAGGACTAAACTGGCGGCATTGCTTTGTTCAGTGGAGGACAACTGTAATGAGTGGCGCAGACACAGTTTGTAGGCCCACAATAAAATAGTAGGCTAAATGCAGTTCAAAATTGGTAACAGGACTAAACAGGCAGCCTAGCTTTGTTCAGTGGAGGACAACTGTAATGAGTGGCGCAGACACAGTTAGTAGGCCCAAATACAAAAGTAGGCTAAATGCAGTTCAAAATTGGTAGCAGGACTAAACTGGCAGCCTAGCTTTGTTCAGTGGAGGACAACTGTAATGAGTGGCGCAGACACAGTTTGTAGGCCCACAATAAAAAAGTAGGCTAAATGCAGTTCAAAATTGGTAACAGGACTAAACAGGCAGCCTAGCTTTGTTCAGTGGAGACACAGTTAGTAGGCCCAAATACAAAAGTAGGCTAAATGCAGTTCAAAATTGGTAGCAGGCCTAAACAGGCGGCCTAGCGTTGTTCAGTGGAGGACAACTGTAATGAGTGGCGCAGACACAGTTTGCAGGCCCACAATAAAAAAGTAGGCTAAATGCAGTTCAAAATTGGTAACAGGACTAAACAGGCGGCATAGCTTTGTTCAGTGAAGGACAACTTTAATGAGTGGCGCAGACACAGTTAGTAGGCCCCCCAAAAAAACTAGGCTAAATCACAGCGAGTATGAGATTGTATTTTCATAACACATTGTATCTTCATGTTAGTGGTACATTTTTGTAGATATGATTTGCATTTAGTTATGAAAATTTGACAACAAATGTGAAAATTTCTCAATTTGAAACTTTTTATTTTTATGCCCTTAAATAAGATACAGTGGTATGTAAAAGTTTGGGCACGCCAAGTCAATATTACTGTTATTGTGAACAGTTAAGCAAGTTGGAAATGAAACTGTCTCTAAAAGGCCTGTACCGGCGTCTGCCGAGGCTGTACGGGGGTCTGCAGGGCTGTGCAGGGGTCTGTGGGGCTGTCTGGGGGTCTGCGGGCTGTCAGGGGGTCTGCGAGGCTGTGTGGGGTTCTGTGGGCTGTCCGGGGGTCTGTGGGGTTGTGCGGGGGGTCTCCGAGGCTGTCCGGGGGTCTGCTGGGCTGTGCAGGGGTCTGCTGCGGTTGTGTGGGGGTCTGCAGGCTGTCCGGGGGTCTGCGGGGCTATGCAGGGGTCTGTGGGGCTGTGCAGGGGTCTGCCAGGGCTGTGCAAGGGTCTGCTGGGACTGTGTGGGGGTCTGCAGGCTGTCTGGTAGTCTACAGGGCTGTGCGTGGGTCTGCCAGGGCTGTGCAGGGGTCCTCGGGCTGTCTGAGGGTCTGCTGGGGCTGTGCGGGGGGTCTGCAGGGCTGTTCAGGGGTCTGTGGGCTGTCCGGGGGTCTTCCAGGGCTGTCCGGGGGTCTGATGGGGCTGTGCTTCGGTCTGCTGGGGCTGTGCGGGGGTCTGTGGGCTGCCTGGGGGTCTGCCGGGGCTGTGCGAGGGGTCTGCGGGCTGTCTGGGGGTCTGCGGGGCTGTGTGGGGGTCTGCCGGGGCTGTGCGGGGGTCTGGGCAGTCCAGGGATCTGCAGGGCTGTGTGGGGGTCTGCTGGGGCTGTGTCAGTGTGTGTGTGCAGGCATCGTCCCATCCGGCTATGCCTGCTACAGTGGCAGTGATTGATACATTAGCCAATGATGGGACAGTAGTAGTCCCATCATCCGGTTAATGTGTTGAATGTAAAAAAAACAAAAAAAACAACACATACAGTACATATATAGTTCACACTCACCATCTACACCTAATATAGTTCACACTCACCATCTACACCTAATCCCCGAAGCCCTCGCTCACCTGAAAAAAAAACAAAAAACAGCAATATACTCCCTGTTTCCGACGTAATCCAATTAATCCAATTGTCCCACGACGATCTCCCGTGGAGAGCTGTCACATCAGCTGATGTGACCGCTCTCCAGGGGCTCGGATGATACAATGACGGAGATAATCCTCCGCATTGTATCACTCCGCCACCGGTCTTCATGATGCTCTCTGTGCTTCAAACAGAACCCTGAGACTATCACAGAGCAGTTGTATTTATACGGAGACTTGATTACACACAGGTGGATTATATTTATCATCATCAGACATTTAGGACAACACTGGATCATTCAGAGATCCACAATGAACTTCTGGAGTGAGTTTGCTGCACTGAAAGTAAAGGGGCCGATTAATATTGCACGCCCCACTTTTCAGTTTTTGAATTTCCACAAAAATTTTAAATAACCAATAAATTTTGTTCAACTTCACAATTGTGTTCCACTTGCTGTTGATTCTTCACCAAAAATTTACATTTGGTATCTTTATGTTTGAAGCATGATATGTGGGAAAAGGTTGAAAAGTTCCAGGGAGCTGAATACTTTCGCAAGGCACTGTAGTATGGCAAAATTGGCACACACCTTAAGAGCCAACAACAAAATTCCAAAAGTGCATATATATATCGAAGATAAGTACTTCTTACCCACAGGATGCCAGAACCACTGTGCAGATACCTCAACGCGCGTTTCGCTGTTGCTTCTTCGGGGGTAAGAAGTTTGGGCACACGACAAATCTCCAAAAGAAAGAGCACCATTTTACTTTTGAAGAGCAAAATTAGCTGGAATAGATAGTGGACACCATGTCGCATTTACAGAGTTCCTGAGGTGCCTAAACAGTGGAAACCTCCCAACAAGTGACACCATATTGGAAACTACACCCTTTAAAGGAATTTGCATAGAGGTGGGGTGAGCACCTTGAACCCGAAGGTGCTTCACAGAATTTTATAACATTGAGGCGTGAAGATGAAAACATCAATTTTTCCCACAAAAATGTTGCTTTAGCCCCATTTTTTTCATTTTCACAAGGGTAACATGAGAAAATGGATTATACAATTTGTTGTACAATTTCTCCTGCATACATCGGTACCATATACACTACCATTCAAAAGTTTAGGGTCAACCAGACAATTTTGTGTTTTCCATGAAAACTCATACTTTTATTAATCAAATTAGTTGCCAAATGAATTGAAAATCTAGTCCAGACATTGACAAGGTTCGAAAAAAAGATTTTTATTTGAAATAATAATTTTCTCCTTCAAACGTTGCTTTCGTCAAAGAATGCTCCCTTTGCAGCAATTACAGCATTGCAGACCTTTGGCATTCTAGCAGTTAATTTGCTGAGGTAATCTGGAGAAATTTCACCCCATGCTTCCAGAAGTCCCTCCCACAAGTTGGTTTGGCTTGATGAGCACTTTTGTGCACCATACGGTCAGCAGCTCAATGGGGTTGATATCGGGTGGTGACTGCTATGGCCACTCCATTACAGATAGAATACCAGCTGCCTGCTTCTTCCCTAAATAGTTATTGTGGAGCACCCCCAGACACAGGGCCACAGGTTACTCAGTACCGGTCCTCTCTGTCTCAGTTCTGGGGTTGTCACGGTGGTTGGAGCCGGTCCGTGACCCTGCTAAGGGGCGCCCAATAAAAGGAGTGATGGTAGTTTGTCAAGGATTCGTGACGCCACCTGTGGTATTCGGTCAGGGCGACCGACGCGGCTTGAGGTCCACTGGGGTGATGTGATGGCAGCTAGATGGTATACCTTCCCACATGTGAAGTATGTCCCCAGGGCTTCCCATTAATGTAGATGGCGATGGTGTGAGGTGCAGTCAATAACGAGGACACAAGGTTGCAGTCTCTTTACCTCTTTACTGAAGACTTCAGGATCCGCAATCCAGAGCACGGTTAACAGGGCTGTCTGAGACCGGCCGGTCCGAAGGCACATCCAGAGTTCCCTTTGCAGGTGGAAATCGTAGCCTACCACTAGCGCCTGTGTGTTGTAGTGCTTCCCTGCTGAGCATTCGGGATAGTCCTCACAACTTCTGTTCTCGTTCGTTCCAGTTCTTTCTCGTTCTTTATATTCTCCGTCCCCCAGGTTTGTTATGACTAGGACACACCCGTTTGACGGGAAGGCTCGGAGCGCTTCCGGGACCCTAGATATGCCGCTCTCCACGCGTTGCCCCTATGTCTGCTTAGGTGATGTAAGGTAGACAGCCAACCTATAATTAACTGTCCTGCGGTATTTAAAGTAAGGCATAAAGTCAGTTACTTCCTCAGTGTTCTGGGCACCGGCTACGCGCCTCAGTAGGATGTTGTCGTTCTCTGGGCACGACTCCTACTGGCTCTCCTTTGTGCTTTGATCTCGTTTCTCACTGTCCACAATATCCTTCGCTTTGTGTCTCTTTCTTAGGATACCGCCGCGGGTGGTGCAGGCGCGGTTCCGTAACGTTCTGTTCTAGTCGCTAGATACCTGCCAGGTCCCCTCGCCTGACAGGCACCCCCCTGAATCTTCCCCCCGCAACACCCCCTGCCACGGGATGTTGCCTGAACAAAACCCAGTCAGCTTCTGACTAACTTCCTATCCAACCCCTAGTTTTACCAGTGTGAGGAGTGGCCTAATAAATAAAACCTTTTGCTCCCCCTAGTGGCCGGAGTGTGAAATGTAATGTGTGCTGGTGATAGCTGGTCAGAAGAACTCCTTTAGTGCCATCAGACGTACCATCACTCCCCTTAGTGGCAGAGCAACGTTACTGCAACGACCAGGTCTCTGGGGCGCTGCAATTGCATAATTTGGAGGTGTGCTTTGGGTCATTGTCCTGTTGTAGGAGCAAAATTAGCTGGAATAGATAGCGGACACCATGTCGCATTTACAGAGCCCCTGAGGTGCCTAAACAGTGGAAACCTCCCCACAAGTGACACCATATTGGAAACTACACCCTTCAAGGAATTTGCATAGAGGTGGGGTGGACACCTTGAACCCGAAGGTGCTTCACAGAATTTTATAACATTGAGGCGTGAAGATGAAAACATCAATTTTTCCCACAAAAATGTTGCTTTAGCCCCATTTTTTTCATTTTCACAAGGGTAACATGAGAAAATGGATTATACAATTTGATGTACAATTTCTCCTGCGTACATCGGTACCATATACACTACCGTTCAAAAGTTTAGGGTCAACCAGACAATTTTGTGTTTTCCATGAAAACTCATACTTTTATTAATCAAATAAGTTGCCAAATGAATTGAAAATCTAGTCCAGACATTGACAAGGTTCGAAAAAAAGATTTTTATTTGAAATAATAATTTTCTCCTTCAAACGTTGCTTTCGTCAAAGAATGCTTCCTTTGCAGCAATTACAGCATTGCAGACCTTTGGCATTCTAGCAGTTAATGTGCTGAGGTATTCTGGAGAAATTTCACCCCATGCTTCCAGAAGTCCCTCCCACAAGTTGGTTTGGCTTGATAAGCACTTTTGTGCACCATACGGTCAGCAGCTCAAAGGGGTTGATATCTGGTGACTGCTATAGCCACTCGATTACAGATAGAATACCAGCTGCCTGCTTCTTCCCTAAATAGATATTGCATAATTTGGAGGTGTGCTTTGGGTCATTGTCCTGTTGTAGGATGAAATTGGCTCCAATCAGGCACTGTCCACAGGCTATGGCATGTCGTTGCAAAATGGAGTGATAGCCTTCCTTATTCAAAATCCCTTTTACATTGTACAAATCTCCCACTACACCAGCACCAAAGCAACCCCAGACTATCACATTATCTTCATCGTGATTGATAGATGGCGTCAGGCACTCTTCCAGCATCTTTTCAGTTGTTCTGCATCTCACAAATGTTCTTCTGTGGGATCCAAACCCCTCAAACTTGGATTCGTCTGTCTATAGCACTTTTTTCCAATCTTCCTCTGTCCAATGCCTGAGTTCTTCTGCCCATATTAATCTTTTCCTTTTAATAGCCAGTCTCAGATATGGCTTTTTCTTTGCCACTCTGTCCTGAAGGCCAACATCCCTGAGTCGCCTGTTCACTGTAGACGTTGACACTGGAGTTTTGCGTGTACTATTTAATGGAGCTGCCAGTTGAGGACCTGTGAGGCATCGATTTCTCAAACTACAGACTCTAATGTACTTGTTTTGCTCAGTTGTGCAGCGCGGCCTCCCACTTCTCTTTCTACTCTGGTTAGAGCCTGTTTGTGCTGTCCTCTGAAGGGAGTAGTACACCCCGTTGTAGGAAATCTTTAGTTTCATGGCAATTTCTTGTATGTTATAGCCTTCCTTTCTAAGAACAAGAATAGACTGTTGAGTTTTTTCTGGCCATTTTGAGAGTTTAATGGAACCAACAAACGTAATGTTCCAGATTCTCAACTAGCTCAAAGGAAGGTCAGGTTTATAGGTTCTCTAATTAGCCAAACTGTTTTCAGCTGTGCTAAAATACTTGCACAAGGGTTTTCAAGGCTATTCTAACCATCCATTAGCCTTCTTACACAGTTAGCAAACACAAAGCACCATAAGAACACTGGAGTGGTGGATGTTGAAAATGGGCCTCTATACACCTATGAATATACTGCATTACAAACCAGACGTTTGCAGCTAGAATAGTCATTTTCCACATGAACAATGTATAGAGTGCATTTCTGAATCATTTAATGTTAGCTTCATTGGAACAAACTGTGCCTTTCTTTCAAAAATAAGGAAATTTCTAAGTGACCCTAACTTTTGAACGGTAGTGTACAGTATGTGTTTCAAAACTACTGTTTGGACACATGGCAGGGCTCAGAGGGGAAGGGCCACATTTTGACTTTTCGCTGGAATAGATGTAAGGAGGTGAAACACAAGAAGAGTCTGGGGGCGGTTACCTTCTCGGCTCTGTGCCTGGAACCATTGAGCTGTGCTGCAGGTTCCCCAGGGGGCAGACTTAGAGACTGGGACAGGAAGGAAGCCGGGCAGAGAGCGGGAAAGGCAAGCGCGCAAGGAACAGAGCAGCGTGAGCAGCATGAGCAGTGGTTAGAGCAGGGTGCAGCTGCGCTCCGGGAGAGATAGAGAGCTCCCAGTCAGAGGAAAAATACAGGGAGATTGCCCAGAAAGACTGCTTCTTGTGAGTACATGAAAACGGAGTCTACTGTGACTGGAGAGGGGCGCTTTGAGACCAGTGTAGAGACATTGGCCCGTGCAGAGACTGCGGCCCCCTGGTACCCGCGGTATCAGTACAGAGCCTGTGATTCCTGGTGAGAGACTTAATAGTGCAGAGCCCCTGATTCCTGGTGAGAGAATTAACAGTGCAGAGCCCCTGATTCCTGGTGAGAGACTTAATAATAGACTGACCATCGTTTTCCCGGGATAGGCTGTGATGTAAAAGCTAAAGACTCAGAGCATGTGCATATCACATTAACTCCCGAAACCCCAGGCAGCGGGCTCCTAGAGACTACTCAGCCCACGGACAACAGAGGGACGGCAAGTGCCGCTGTTTCTCGGTGCCTACGTTGGAGAAGACGACCCTTCAAGCAAGTCCTCATCAGACTGATAAGTGTTCTTTTCTCAAGAAATCTTGCTTACTTCTGTTACATTGTTTGACTCACATACTGTATTTTTGCACTGTTTTATTGCTAGTTATTTTCCATTGCTTCCTCTCTGCGAGGAGAACCTGATTCCTGTTATTAAACCCCTCAATTGTTGGTCTGTCCGTTCCGTGGTGACATACTCAATACCTGCATACTATTACATGTTGTGTTTACAGAGCCCTTGATGTGCATAAAACAGTGGAAATCCCCAGCAAGTGACTTCATTTTGTCAACTATACATCTCAAGCAAAAATGTTGCTCTAGTACCAAATTGTTGTTTTTCACAAGGGTAAGAGAAGAAAATGTACAGAATTGTCACAGAATTTTATACCATTGGGGAATTAAAAAAATAATAATTACAGTGAGGGAAAATAAGTATTTGATCCCTTGTTGATTTTGTAAGTTTGCCCACTTACAAAGACATGAACAGTCTGTAATTTTAAGGGTAGGTTAATTTTAAAATTGAGAGATAGAATATAAAAAATTAAATACAGAAAATCACATTGTATAAATTATATTAATTTATTTGCATTTTGCAGTGGGAAATAAGTATTTGATCCCCTACCAACCATTAAGATTTCTGGCTCCTACAGACCAGTTAGACGCTCCTAATCAACTCATTGATTAGACCAAGGATGTCAAGGACAAGATCATATACAATAAAAGGTTACACTCTATCATGCTAAAGCTTGTCAATTTGGAATATGTGAAATTTGAATAGCAATGAGGATTAGGAAAAAATATGAGACGCTTAGCATAAAATTTGGCCAAATATTACGTGCCCATCAACCATGGTCAAGGTTGTTTGCAGGATGCGGTTTTGCCCCATAGATTAACATTAGCGACGCATTGCGACGCTTTGCCACACGTCGCAACCGTCGTGCGACGGTTGCGCCGTGTTGTGGCGGACCGCTGGGAGCAAAAAAGTTACATGTTTTTTGCTCCTGACGGACCGCTTTTTCCGACCGCGAATGCGCGGCCGGAACTCCGCCCCCACCTCCCCGCACCTCACAATGGGGCAGCGGATGCGCCGGAGAAATGCATCCGCTGCACCCGTTGTGCAGTGCGTCAAACGCTAGCATCGAAATTTCTGCCCGACGCATTGCGACGGGGAGATTCCGACGCTAGTGTGAAAGTAGCCTTAGACACAATCAAGTCATTAGTGGTCTGGGTACGGATAGCAGGGTCAGTGGCAGCCTCCACCAGCAGGTCACTACACACAGGAGTAGTCGTACTGGGTCCCGCGGTTTCAGGGATCGGCGGGATACCGTCACTAGTTTCAGTCATGACAGTAGATGGCGCTACCACAGGCTCACATCGTCTGACTCTCTTGGCATACCATATCCGCTCACTCCAGTGGCGGGTGTAGGTCACATAGTCCCCCCTGTACAAGAGTCGAGTAGGGGGTACGCTGTGGGAACTCAGGGCAGCAGTTGCAGGGGAACGTTTGCACCTCTGATCGGACGGTCTGTTTGGCTCGTTTCCGGTCTTTCCATTGTGAAATTAAGCATTGTCTATACTGTTCCCAGGTGAGCCCGACGACATAGGAGCCCTCCTGTCTGGACCCGTCTGGTTGGATCCTCGGCGCATCCCATTCAAAGATCACCCCCTCGGGACTCACGTCTAACGGTTCCCCCATCGATGTCGGTATGTGTGTAAAGGGCTGCTACCACGATCTCGACAGCGGGAGACCGGTTATAGGTGGGATGGGGAGCGGTCGCTGGAGCTGGATCGGTCAGTGGGGCAGGGTCGTTTTTGGTACCTGCGTCTGATGTGGTTCCACCGATGTCGATCGACTCTGCTGACGAGGACACTGGAGTCTGCTGCGGCTTTGACCACGGTTCTCCCTGTGCGATCTTCTTGCACAGCTCTGACTTCCATTTCTTCGCCGTCGCCGACCCCACGTCCAGAGTCGTGTGGTTCGATGCCTCCTCCGGCAGCTCCAAGAGGTCTGGATCCTCCGGTGGCGACAAGCCCTGGTTCAGCTCCGCTGGTCTGCAGTGACCCTGGGTCGCTGCATCGTGGGGCAGGCACCCGCTGGTCTAATAAATAAAACCCTTTGCTCCCCCTAGTGGCCGGAGTGTGAAGTATAATGTGTGCTGGTGATACCTGGTCAGAAGAACTCCTTTAGTGCCATCAGACGTACCATCACTCCCCTTAGCGGCATAGCGTCATACTGCAACGACCAGGTCTCTGGGGCGCTGCAACAACACCAGGTGGTCTGAATGCCACGAATCCAGGACCAGCGGACAACCTGTATTGACAGACTAGAAACACTGTGGAATACTTGGCTTGGCTCAGAATCCCGGAAGCTCCATGAAATCCAGAAAGGTTGATCCTGCCGGTAGCAGTATCTGGAGGGTTCCATGAGGAGAGGCAAGTGAACTTGGAGTGGGAATCAGAGAGACCAGAGGGATCCAGGATAGGAATCACCAGAAGAGGACTCTGTGAAAATAGAAATGTAAGTATAGTACAGAGCACAGCAGAGCGTGGCCTGAAGCTGAGGCAAAAATCCCAGAGAATGAACAAGTTGCCCAGGCACCTCCCTTAAGGGGAGGAAGCTTTTTATGCACAGAGCATCATAGCACAAACAGCCCTAATGGGGAACAGGTGCCCTACTGTTTCAAGAATGTGCAGGAAGCGGGGCGTGGCTCCTAAGAGCATTTCCAGGAGACCTGCCAAGAGGATGCAGGTTCTTAGCAGAGAAAGAAGCCGCTGATCGTCTGGAGCCACAGACAGGGTGAGTAAGACTGTGTGATAGGCGCCGGTCTCCCTGCGCAGCGGAGACCGGACCTGTGGCTGAGAGCATGACACAATGCTTAGACTGGCTGGCAGCTGTCCTGACCCCAGTGTGACAGCTGCATAGATATACAATTTGTCATGCTCAGGTCAAGAGAGCCGCTGGCCAGTCCATGCACTGCGATGAGATCATTGTCCGTGTTATAAAGGTGTATGACTGTGCCCTTGGAAGCAGCACCACAGCCTACTATATATGGGAGTTACACAGAATTTGCTTCATCAAAATGGTAGGAATCTTTTTATGAAGACTATTTAATTTTTTATTTGTGAAGCAAATGAACAATAAAAATAAATCGCCTCCAAATCTATTATTACCATGCTGTAGTATTTATTACAGGGATAATACTTATACAATTGGTAGCTGTTTCCCTGGAATATCATGTTACACTCACATTGGCAAATGATTTGAACTTTTTTGGCATTTCTTATTCCCTATTATGTACATATTACCGTTGTCTACATAAGCCAAATGCATCAGAAGAGAGTCGACATTTCTGGTCAGGATCACACTAATAAAAGATGAGTGATTGTAAGCAATCAGGTCAACATGATCGTGCAATGTTGCTGGAAATGATGCATTCGACTAGCAAAACATCAGCTGAAGATTTGCTGATTTCTTATAAGGGCACATTATATCCTAGCATTCTATGTAGCTTGGAGACATTTCAAGCATTGGAAATTTTTGAAGCAAGAGAAGATGATTTATTGATTGTAACCTATCCTAAAAGCGGTGAGTTGTGTTAAAATGGAATCATGATATTAGCACTTAGATTTTTTTGTTTACAGCTAAAGAATGTCTCTGATAATGCAATTTATGATAGAGCACATGCTTATGTAAGCATACAGTATGCGCTACATATGTCATATGCTTGTAAAAGTCATTCACAAAAGCTATGTTCACATTGTGGTTTTCGTTTAAAATACAAACCATAACACACTGTTGGATATTTTATACAAGAGTCACCTCTCGTCTCTTCCTTGCACTTTCCCTGTACACAATGTCAATCATGCTGATGTTAGCGTCATAACAGTGATGTTTAGGGATGAATGGCAGCAGTCTTGGAAAAGTCCATGTATATTGTTAAGAGGTTGATACATTGCTTCTAACAGTTATAGGGGTAAATCCTGATGATGGATTCCTATTAGGGAGAACATCTGTTTCACTATATTACGTGGTTGTCCATACATCTTAACGGCTGTTAATGGTTGCCTTACCTAGACTTCCCCCAGCAAAATCATCTGTATGCTTAGAGTCAAATCTGCGTGGATCAACTGACCATCATGGCATCTCCAACTGAATTATCTCATGCCAAAAAACACCTTTGAAGAGGTTGTCTACCATTAAGCATATCATACCGAAAAATGAAAAAAAAAATTTTTTTTTTCACCTTACCGATCCTGTAACTGTACTGTTCGAGTCCCACTCACAATCAGCATGCTTCTTCTTCCAGTTGGAAGAGTATAGAACTTCTGTTTGGGTAGCGGGCAGCACTGGCAGACAAGTGGTATAGGATTGTTTAGATGAGGTTTTATTTTTTATTTTAGAGCATGAATTGGTTTTGGAAAATGAAAATTAAAAACTAAATGGTGGACAACTCCTTCAAATGACAAAAATTCTGTTAATACATAACAATTTTTTCTGCTATTACTTCATCACAACACTTAGGGTCCGATTCATTTGTGCTCATTTTTCATTTTTTTTTTGTATTAGAACCAAATTCTTAAAAAAAAGGTTCACAATGAAAAATACCCTTAATTTTTGTCTTTTATGTTTTTTGTGCCTATATAGATTGTTTAAACCATTACAAAGCCACACATGACTCGAAGAAAAAACCTCACTTCAGGGGAAAACTGAACTGCAAACAAAGTGTGACTTTTTAAATAGTTTCAAATAATGAATCAGTTACAAACATCTGTATCAAAAAAACTATACTCACAATGGTTAACAGAGGATTAGCTAGAAAATAGACTTCAAAATAGGCTCAAGTTAAAATCAGCCTTAACCCCTTCATCACGGGCATGTTTTCACCTTCATAACCAGGCCAAATTGACTAGTGTCACTTTATGAGGTAATAACTCTGGAATGCTTCAGCATATCACAGCGAGTATGAGATTGTATTTTCATAACACATTGTATCTTCATGTTAGTGGTACATTTTTGTAGATATGATTTGCATTTATTTATGAAAATTTGACAACAAATTTGAAAATTTCTCAATTTGAAACTTTTTATTTTTATGCCCTTAAATAAGATACAGTGGAATGTAAAAGTTTGGGCACGCCAAGTCAATATTACTGTTATTGTGAACAGTTAAGCAAGCTGGAAATGAATCTGTCTCTAAAAGGCCTGTACCGGGGTCTGCCGGGGCTGTGTGGGGGTCTGCGGGGCTGTGCGGGGGTCTGTGGGGCTGTCTGGGGGTCTGTGGGCTGTCAGGGGGTCTGCGGGGCTGTGTGGGGGTCTTCTGGGGCTGTGTGGGGTCTGCCGGGGCTTGCAGGGGTCTGCATTCTGTCTGGGGGTCTGCCAGGGTTGTGCGGGGGGTCTACGAGGCTGTCCGGGGGTCTGCGGGGCTGTGCAGGGGTCTGCTGTGGTTGTGCGGGGGTCTGCGGGCTGTCCGTGGGTCTGCGGGGCTATGCAGGGGTCTGCGGGGCTGTGCGGGGGTCTGCCAGGGCTGTGCAAGGGTCTGCTGGGACTGTGTGGGGGTCTGCGGGCTGTCTGGTGGTCTGCAGGGCTGTGTGTGGGTCTGCCAGGGCTGTGCAGGGGGCTGCGGGCTGTCCAGGGGTCTGTGGGCTGTCTGGGGTCTTCCAGGGCTGTCCGGGGGTCTGATGGGGCTGTGCTTTGGTCTGCTGGGGCTGTGCGGGGGTCTGTGGGCTGCCTGGGGGTCTGCCGGGGCTGTGCAAGGGGTCTGTGGGCTGTCCGGGGGTCTGCGGGGCTGTGTGGGGGTCTGCCGGGGATGTGCGGAGGTCTGGACAGTCCAGGGGTCTGCAGGGCTGTGTGGGGGTCTGCTGGGGCTGTGTCAGTGTGTGTATGCAGGCATCGTCCCATCCGGCTATGCCTGCTACAGTGGCAGTGATTGATACATTAGCCAATGATGGGACAGTAGTAGTCCCATCATCCGGTTAATGTGTTGAATGTAAAAAAACAACAACAAAAAACAACACATACAGTACATATATAGTTCACACTCACCATCTACACCTAATATAGTTCACACTCACCATCTACACCTAATCCCCGAAGTCCTCGCTCACCTGAAAAAAATAAAAAAAATAAACCAGCAATATACTCCCTGTTTCCGACGTAATCCAATTAATCCAATTGTCCCACGACGATCTCCCGTGGAGAGCTGTCACATCAGCTGATGTGACCGCTCTCCAGGGGCTCGGATGATACAATGACGGAGATAATCCTCCGCATTGTATCACTCCGCCGCCGGTCTACATGATGCTCTCTGTGCTTCAAACAGAACCCTGAGACTATCACAGAGCAGTTGTATTTATACGGAGACTTGATTACACACAGGTGGATTATATTTATCATCATCAGACATTTAGTACAACACTGGATCATTCAGAGATCCACAATGAACTTCTGGAGTGAGTTTGCTGCACTGAAAGTAAAGGGGCCGATTAATATTGCACGCCCCACTTTTCAGTTTTTGAATTTCCACAAAAATTTAAAATAACCAATAAATTTTGTTCAACTTCACAATTGTGTTCCACTTGCTGTTGAATCTTCACCAAAAATTTACATTTGGTATCTTTATGTTTGAAGCATGATATGTGGGAAAAGGTTGAAAAGTTCCAGGGAGCCGAATACTTTTGCAAGGCACTATAGTACGGCAAAATTGGCACACACCTTAAGAGCCAACAATAAAATTCCAAAAGTGCATATATATATCGAAGTTAAGTACTTCTTACCCACCGGATGCCAGAACCACTGCGCAGATACCCCACTGCGCGTTTTGCTGTTGCTTCTTTGGGGGTAAGAAGTTTGGGCACACGACAAATCTCCAAAAGAAAGAGCACCATTTTACTTTTGAAGAGCAAAATGAGCTGGAACAGATAGTGGACACCATGTCGCATTTACAGAGCCCCTGAGGTGCCTAAACAGTGGAAACCTCCCCACAAGTGACACCATATTGGAAACTACACCCTTCAAGGAATTTGCTTCACAGAATTTTATAACGTTGAGGCGTGAAGCTGAAAACATCAATTTTTCCCACAAAAATGTTTCTTTAGCCCCATTTTTTTCATTTTCACAAGGGTAACATGAGAAAATGGATTATACAATTTGATGTACAATTTCTCCTGCGTACATCGGTACCTTATACACTACCGTTCAAAAGTTTAGGGTCAACAAGACAATTTTGTGTTTTCCATGAAAACTCATACTTTTATTAATCAAAAAAGTTGCCAAATGAATTGAAAATCTAGTCAAGACATTGACAAGGTTCGAAAAAAAGATTTTTATTTGAAATAATAATTTTCTTCTTCAAACGTTGCTTTCGTCAAAGAATGCTCCGTTTGCAGCAATTACAGCATTGCAGACCTTTGGCATTCTAGCAGTTAATTTGCTCAGGTATTCTGGAGAAATTTCACCCCATGCTTCCAGAAGTCCCTTCCACAAGTTGGTTTGGCTTGATGAGCACTTTTGTGCACCATATGGTCAGCAGCTCAAAGGGGTTGATATCTGGTGACTGCTATAGCCACTCGATTACAGATAGAATACCAGCTGCCGGCTTCTTACCTAAATAGTTATTGCATAATTTGGAGGTGTGCTTTGGGTCATTGTCCTGTTGTAGGATGAAATTGGCTCCAATCAGGCACTGTCCACAGGCTATGGTATGGCGTTGCAAAATGGAGTGATAGCTTTCCTTATTCAAAATTCCTTTTACATTGTACAAATCTCCCACTACACCAGCACCAAAGCAACCCCAGACCATCACATTATCTTCACCGTGATTGATAGATGGCGTCAGGCACTGTTAGGGCTAGCGGAACGCACCGAGTAAATAGAGATGTTTATTGATATTGGTGCGTTCGCAGCCCGGGGTCCACCGTGCAGGAGTACCTGCTGCTAGCAAACGGCGTAGCTATATGGCGGTATAGACTAACTCAGTTAATTCACTGAGTAGCCTTGAAAGGAAAGCACTGTGCCCTGTTAGACTCCACAGAGGCACAGGCTAACTGCCCAAACAGAGAGCAGTCAGTGGTCACACAAACACACAAAACTCCTCGCCGGAGGAGCCAGCATTCTAGGGGCTTATTTCAGCCGGGTCCCTGAATACACTCAGACTCAATCTCTTCGCCGGAGGAGCCAGCATTCTAGGGGCTTATTTCAGCCGGGTCCCTGAACACACATACATGTGACCACACTGGCGCAAAACACATAACATAAGACAATACTAGCGCATGGCCGTGCGGTCATGCGCAGTTTATATAGTTGCAGCACAGGAAGCTGCTACTGAAGTTTTTGCCCTTTCAGGACCTTCCAGAAGGACCAATGGAAAGTGCTGCATTACCTGAGCATGTTTTGCCCTTTCAGGACCTTCCAGAAGGACCAATGGAATGTACTGCAGCACCTGAGCATGTGATCAAACATGTGGCCCTCGACCTCCAATGGGAGACCCTGCCCTGGGCATGCTCAGTGTGAGTAAACAAGGACTTAGTCCCAGAGAGGCTCGCTCGCCACAGATCAGTGCAGGGTACCATAGGAAAGCCAGAAAAGCCAGTAGTGACCCTATGCACCGAATCAGCCCCAGCGAGACGCTGGGAGCGACGTCTCCGCTGAGCAGAGCCCACTGCGGCCGATACCGAATGGGAGACCGCAGCAGACACGGATCGAGATTCCCCCTGTGCAGCAGAGGAAACTCGACTCCTAACATTACCCCCCCTCCTAGGGCCCCCCCCCTCCTTGAGCCTCACTACGCTCAAAAGCTGCGATAAGCAGCGGAGCCCGAATGTGCTCCACAGGCTCCCAGGTTCTATCCTCTGGGCCGTGACCCTTCCAGTCCACCAGATAAAATTTCTTGCCATGTACCACCTTGCACCCCACAATAGCATTCACCTCAAACTCATCCGTGGATGAACCCAATGTCCCAGCAGATGACTCGGAAAACCGGGACAAATGAACGGGCTTTAAGAGGGAAACGTGGAAAGTATCGGTGATACCAAGGCGTGGAGGAATAGCCAAACGGTAGACCACAGGGTTGACCTGTTCCAGAACCTTAAACGGGCCAAAGTAGCGAGGAGCAAACTTAGTGGACTCAACTCGCAGCCTGATGTTACGGGCGGAGAGCCACACTAAGTCGCCAGGAGCAAAGACCGGAGCGGGGCACCGGTGTGTATCAGCCGAAACCCTCATTCTCTCCTTGGAGGCCCGGATGGCATCCTGTGTGCGGTCCCAGATGTCACGTGCCTCCACCGCCCAGTCTGCCACCCTAGAATCGGTGGATGACACGGGCATGGGCACAGGGACACGCGGATGCTGGTTGTAATTAAGGAGAAAAGGAGTTTGACCAGTGGAATCAGCTACAGCGTTGTTCAGGGCAAATTCCGCCCAAGGTAGCAAAGATGCCCAGTCATCCTGCCTAGCAGAGACGAAATGTCGCAAATATGTCATCAGAGTCTGGTTGGTTCTCTCCACCAACCCATTCGTCTCGGGATGGTATGCAGAGGAGAGGTTTAACTGTATGCTGAGTAAACGGCAGAGCTCTCTCCAAAACCGAGATGCGAACTGGGGACCCCGATCGCTGACAATCTTATCAGGCATACCATGCAATCGGAAAAAGTGTTTAATGAACAACACCGCCAAGGCCCGTGCTGAGGGTAACCGAGGAAGCGGCACCAAATGCACCATCTTGGAGAAATGGTCGGTGACAACCCAAATAATGGAGCAGCCACGCGACTTGGGTAGACCCACCACAAAGTCCATCCCGACCATCTCCCAGGGCCTGTCTGCCACCGGTAGAGGGTAAAGCAACCCAGCAGGCCGTTGCCAAGGAGACCGAGTCTGGGCGCAAGAAACGCACGCCTGAATATAGTCCTTGACATCTCGGGCCATATGCGGTCACCAGTATGTTCTCGCCAGAAGCTCAGATGTCCTCTTGGTCCCAAAATGCCCACCCACTCTGGAGGAGTGAGCCCAAGAGAGAACCTCCGGTCGCAAGTTAGCTGGTACGAAAGTCTTGCCCGAGGGCACAGACTCTAGCGAAACCGGAGCTACAGTTCTCAGGCTCTCAGAAGGGACAATAAGCCGAGGCTCCTCCTCTACCAATGACACCACGGAGCGGGAGAGAGCGTCAGCACGAACGTTCTTCTCCCCGGAGAGGAAATGGAGAGTAAAATGGAACCGGGAGAAGAACAGGGACCATCTAGCCTGGCGAGAATTCAGCCGCTGGGCCGTTTGCAGATACACCAAGTTCTTGTGGTCAGTGAAGACTTGGAAGGGAAAGCGAGCTCCCTCCAAGAGATGTCTCCACTCCGAAAAAGCCAACTTCATGGCCAGCAACTCCCTGTCCCAGATGGAATAATTCCTCTCCGCTGGTGTGAAGGTCTTGGAGAAGAAGAAGCAAGGATGCTTCCGACCTTGAGCATCCTTTTGGAAAAGGACTGCTCCAGCACCAACGGATGAGGCATCCACCTCCAAGATAAATGGCTTATCAACATCGGGGCGATGTAGGATGGGAGCGCTAGCGAAGTGTGACTTGATCGAGAGAAAGGCTTTGGAGACCTCCTCTGACCACAACTTGGGATTTGCTCCCTTCTTGGTGAGGGCAACCAAGGGAGCTACCAAAGTTGAGAAGTGTGGAATGAACTGGCGATAGTAATTAATGAACCCCATAAAGCGCTGCACCGCTTTAAGAGAATGGGGTTCCTGCCAGTCCATTACAGCCTGTAGCTTGGCAGGATCCATAGCCAAACCCTGGGCAGAGATGATATAACCAAGGAAAGGCAAGGACTCCTGCTCAAACACACACTTCTCCAACTTGGCGTAGAGGGAGTTTGCCCGTAAGAGGTCGAAGACTTTGCGAACATCTCTCCGATGGGAGTCAATATCTGGAGAGAAGATGAGAATATCATCCAGATAGACTACGACCGAGGTGGTGAGCATATCCCGGAATATGTCGTTCACAAAGTCTTGGAAAACGGCTGGGGCAATACAGAGCCCGAAGGGCATCACCAGATATTCATAGTGCCCATCCCTGGTGTTAAAAGCCGTCTTCCATTCATCCCCCTCACGGATGCGAATCAGGTTGTAAGCACCCCGCAGATCTAACTTTGTAAATACCCTCGCTCCCCGTAGCCTATTAAACAGCTCAGATATCAGGGGTAGTGGGTACTTGTTCTTAACGGTGATGGCGTTAAGACCCCTGTAGTCTATGCATGGACGTAAGTCTCCAGTCTTTTTCTGTATGAAGAAGAACCCTGCCCCTGCTGGTGACACTGACTTCCTAATGAATCCTCTTGCCAGATTCTCCTGGATGTACTGGGACATTGCCTCCGTCTCTGGGAGAGATAACGGATAGACTCGACCCCGGGGAGGCTCAGCACCAGGCAAGAGGTCAATAGGAGAGTCATAGGGGCGGTGAGGCGGAAGGGTCTCTGCAGCTCTTTTGTAGAACACGTCTGCATAGGGCCAATAGTGCTTGGGGAGAGAGGAAAGATCTGCGGGTACCTGTGTAGTAGCAACCTGAACGCACTCCCTCAGACATCTACCCTCGCAGGATTTACTCCATCCCAAAATTCTCCCAGAGGACCACTCAATATGAGGAGAATGGTAGTGAAGCCATGGTATCCCCAACAGGACCTCATCAATTCCCTCAGGAATGACTAATAGGGAGATTATCTCCTGATGTGATGGAGACACAGATAGCGTGAAAGGAATGGTTTGGTGGGTAATCTGTGAAGGTAGTGTTGACCCATTTACCACTCGAACGGTTACCGGCTTGGCGAGCATCACCAAGGGTATTGCGTGACGCTGGGCAAAAGCGGAAGACATAAAGTTACCCTCTGCCCCAGAATCCACGCATAGCTCGACCATAAGAGTGGATGGGCCTATGGTAATTGTCCCCTTGAAGGACAACTTTGAGGCAAACGTCGCCGTGTCTAGTGTACCTCCTCCAACTGCCACTAGACGCTGACGTTTCCCCGACTGCTGAGGACCCTTGGAGGCAAGGTGTCCTGACTGCTGGCAAATATGACGGACCTTATGTGCACGGGCAGACTGAGACTTGGATCCCGCTCGTGTCACCTCTAAGGCCTCATGTGACTCGGATGCCTGGACTGGAGATTCCAAAGGTTTGGCGAAGGTGGGAGCCAGCCGAAACCTCTGCCTACACTGGGCTCGCTCCAACCTCCGCTCGTTAAAACGGAGGTCAATACGAGTAGAGACAGTTATTAACTCCTCCAGTGTGGCAGGAATCTCCCTAGTGGCCAGAGCGTCCTTAATGTGGTCAGCCCGGCCCCTCCAAAATATGGGGATAAGGGCTTTATCCGACCACTCCAGCTCGGAAGCTAAAGTACGGAAGCAGACGGAAAAATGGCTGACCAAGGACTCACCCTGAGTTAATGCCAGTAGTTGGAGCGCTGTGTCATGGGTGACTTGAGGTCCTAAAAAAACCTTTTTCAGAGTGCTCAGGAACAATGGAGCACTCTGCACCACATGATCACCACGCTCCCACAGCGGCGTAGCCCACTCCAACGCCCTGTCCAACAAAAGAGACACAATAAATCCCACCTTAGCCCGCTCTGTAGGAAAACGTGCAGCCAGGAGCTCGAGGTGAATAGAGCACTGACTCACGAATCCCCTACAAGTTTTGCTATTTCCAGAAAATTTTTCTGGCAGCGGGAGGCGAGATAACGTCGGAACAGGGGTGGCAGTGGACAAGGTTGCTGCAGCCACGCTAGCAGCCTGTACAGCAACTGCGGTAACATCCACAGCTGAGGTTGAGCTCTCGAGAGCCGCCAACCTACCCTCCAGCTGCTGGATATACCTCAAAGATTGCTGAATGTCCGCCATTTACTAGCCAGACCCTGGAGCTAGTATTCTGTTAGGGCTAGCGGAACGCACCGAGAAAATAGAGATGTTTATTGATATTGGTGCGTTCGCAGCCCGGGGTCCACCGTGCAGGAGTACCTGCTGCTAGCAAACGGCGGAGCTATATGGCGGTGTAGACTAACTCAGTTAATTCACTGAGTAGCCGTGAAAGGAAAGCACTGTGCCCTGTTAGACTCCACAGAGGCACAGGCTAACTGCCCAAACAGAGAGCAGTCAGTGGTCACACAAACACACAAAACTCCTCGCCGGAGGAGCCAGCATTCTAGGGGCTTATTTCAGCCGGGTCCCTGAATACACTCAGACTCAATCTCCTCGCCGGAGGAGCCAGCATTCTAGGGGCTTATTTCAGCCGGGTCCCTGAACACACATACATGTGACCACACTGGCGCAAAGCACATGACATAAGACAATACTAGCGCATGGCCGTGCGGTCATGCGCAGTTTATATAGTTGCAGCACAGGAAGCTGCTACTGAAGTTTTTGCCCTTTCAGGACCTTCCAGAAGGACCAATGGAAAGTGCTGCATTACCTGAGCATGTTTTGCCCTTTCAGGACCTTCCAGAAGGACCAATGGAATGTACTGCAGCACCTGAGCATGTGACTGAACATGTGGCCCTCGACCTCCAATGGGAGACCCTGCCCTGGGCATGCTCAGTGTGAGTAAACAAGGACTTAGTCCCAGAGAGGCTCGCTCGCCGCAGATCAGTGCAGGGTACCATAGGAAAGCCAGAAAAGGCAGTAGTGACCCTATGCACCGAATCAGCCCCAGCGAGACGCTGGGAGCGACGTCTCCGCTGAGCAGAGCCCACTGCGGCCGATACCGAATGGGAGACCGCAGCAGACACGGATCGAGATTCCCCCTGTGCAGCAGAGGAAACTCGACTCCTAACAGGCACTCTTCCAGCATCTTTTCAGTTGTTCTGCATCTCACAAATGTTCTTCTATGTGATCCAAACCCCTCAAACTTGGATTCGTCTGTCTATAGCACTTTTTTCCAATCTTCCTCTGTCCAATGCCTGTGTTCTATTGCCCATATTAATTTTTTCCTTTTATTAGCCAGTCTCAGATATGGCTTTTTCTTTGCCACTCTGTCCTGAAGGCCAACATCCCTGAGTCGCCTGTTCACTGTAGACGTTGACACTGGAGTTTTGCGTGTACTATTTAATGGAGCTGCCAGTTCAGGACCTGTGAGGCGTCGATTTCTCAAACTACAGACTCTAATGTACTTGTTTTGCTCAGTTGTGCAGCGCGGCCTCCCACTTCTCTTTCTACTCTGGTTAGAGCCTGTTTGTGCTGTCCTCTGAAGGGAGTAGTACACACCGTTGTAGGAAATCTTTAGTTTCATGGCTATTTCTTGTATGTTATAGACTTCCTTTCTAAGAACAAGAATAGAGTGTTGAGTTTTTTCTGGCCATTTTGAGAGTTTAATGGAACCAACAAACGTAATGTTCCAGATTCTCAACTAGCTCAAAGGAAGGTCAGGTTTATAGGTTCTCTTATTAGTTAAACTGTTTTCAGCTGTGCTAAAATACTTGCACAAGGGTTTTCAAGGTTAATTTAACCATCCATTAGCCTTCTTACACAGTTAGCAAACACAAAGCACCATAAGAACACTGGAGTGGTGGTTGTTGAAAATGGGCCTCTATACACCTATGAATATACTGCATTACCAACCAGATGTTTGCAGCTAGAATAGTCATTTTCCACATGAACAATGTATAGAGTGCATTTCTGAATCATTTAATGTTAGCTTCATTGGAACAAACTGTGCCTTTCTTTAAAAAATAAGGACATTTCTAAGTGACCCTAACTTTTGAACGGTAGTGTACAGTATCTGATTGAAAACTACTGTTTGGACACATGGCAGGGCTCAGAGGGGAAGGGCCACATTTTGACTTTTCACTGGAATAGATGTAAGGAGGTGAAACACAAGACTGGGACAGGAAGGAAGCCGGGCAGAGAGCAGAAAAGGCAAGCGCGCAAAGAACAGAGCAGCGTGAGTAGCATGAGCAGTGGTCAGAGCAGGGTGCAGCTGCGCTCCGGGAGAGATAGAGAGCTCCCGGTCAGAGGAAAAATACAGGGAGATTGCCCAGAAAGACTGCTTCTTGTGAGTACATGAAAGCGGGGTCTGCTGTAACTGGAGAGGGGCGTTTTGAGACCAGTGTAGAGACATTGGCCCGTGCAGAGACTGCGACCCCCTGGTACCCGCGGTATCAGTACAGAGCCTGTGATTCCTGGTGAGAGACTTAACAGTACAGAGCCCCTGATTCCTGGTGAGAGAATTAACAGTGCAGAGCCCCTGATTCCTGGCGAGAGACTTAATAATAGACTGACCATCGTTTTCCCGGGATAGGCTGTGATGTAAAAGCTAAAGACTCAGAGCATGTGCATATCACATTAACTCCCGAAACCCCAGGCAGCGGGCTCCTAGGGACTACTCAGCCCACGGACAACAGAGGGACGGCAAGTTCCGCTGTTTCTCGGTGCCTACGTTGGAGAAGATGACCCTTCAAGCAAGTCCTCATCAGACTGATAAGTGTTCTTTTCTCAAGAAATCTTGCTTACTTCTGTTACATTGTTTGACTCACATATTTTTGCACTGTTTTATTACTAGTTATTTTCCATTGCTTCCTCCCTGCGAGGAGAACCTGATTCCTGTTAATAAACCCCTCAATTGTTGGTCTGTCCTTTCCATGGTGACATACTCAATACCTGCATACTATTACATGTTGTCTTTACAGAGCCCTTGATGTGCATAAAACAGTGGAAATCCCCAGCAAGTGACTTCATTTTGTCAACTATACATCTCAAGCAAAAATGTTGCTCTAATACCAAATTGTTGTTTTTCACAAGGGTAAGAGAAGAAAATGTACAGAATTGTCACAGAATTTTATACCATTGGGGAATGAAAAACATAATAATTACAGTGAGGGGAAATAAGTATTTGATCCCTTGTTGATTTTGTAAGTTTGCCCACTTACAAAGACATGAACAGTCTGTAATTTTAAGGGTAGGTTAATTTTAAAATTGAGAGACAGAATATAAAAAATTAAATACAGAAAATCACATTGTATAAATTATATACATTTATTTGCATTTTGCAGTGGGAAATAAGTATTTGATCCCCTACCAACCATTAAGATTTCTGGCTCCTACAGACCAGTTAGACGCTCCTAATCAACTCATTGATTAGACCAAGGATGTCAAGGACAAGATCATATACAATAAAAAGTTGCATTCTATCATGCTAAAGCATGTCAATTTGGAATATGTGAAATTTGAATAGCAATACGACTTTGGAGGATTAGGAAAAAATATGAGACGCTTAGCATAAAATTTGGCCAAATATTATGTGCCCATCAACCATCGTCAAGGTGGTCTCAGCCTGATGGGTCCCTGACCTGTGTGAATACCTCTCAAAGGCTGATGACTGAATTCCTGGGTGAATGTGGACACCTCTGTCAGCAATGCCTGTATTTATGGGTAAGTAGGGACCTGCTGTAATTAAAATCACCACCTGGTGGAGGGCGGAGTGCTCGGTCAGGAAGCTAACATTACAAAAGACAAAAAACTGACTGGCACATCGAGACTAGTGTGAATAGGTGCATACCAGGAGGAGCTACCTCTATATACAATATAAAAAAAAGGTTGCACTCTATCATGCTAAAGCATGTCAATTTGGAATATGTGAAATTTGAATAGCAATACGGGTTTGGAGGATTAGGAAAAAAATATGAGATGCTTGTTTTTTCCTAATCCTCCAAAGCCGTATTGCCTATTCCAAATTGACATGCTTTAGCATGATAGAGTGCAACCTTTTTTGTATATTGTATATAGAGGTAGCTCCTCCTGGTAGTCACATATTCACACTAGTCTGGATGTGCCAGTCAGTTTTTGTCTTTTTTAAGGACAAGATCATAGACCTGCACAAAGCTGGAATGGGCTACAAAACAATAAGTAAGATGCTGGGTGAGAAGGAGACAACTGTTGGTGCAATAGTAAGAAAATGGAAGAAATACAAAATGACTCTCAATCGACATTGATCTGGGGCACCATGCAAAATCTCACCTCATGGGGTAACCTTGATCATGAGGATGGTGAGAGATCAGCCTAAAACTACATGGGGGTGAACTTGTTAAGGATCTCAAAGCAGCTGGAACCACAGTCACCAAGAAAACCATTAGCAACACATTACGCCATAAAGGTTTAAAATCCTGCGTGCCCATAAGGTCTCCCTCAAGCCTGTAAGGTCTCTGTACATGTGTCTCAAGAAGACACATGTACAGGCCTGTCTGAAGTTTGCCACCTGAATGATTCTGTGAGTGATTGGGAAAAATTGCTGTGGTCAAATGAGACAAAAATTGAGGTCTTTGGCATTAACGCAACTCACCGTGTTTGGAGGAAGAGAAATGCTGCCTATGACCCAAAGAACACCATCCCTACTGTCAAGCATGGAGATGAAAACATTATGTTTTGGGAGTGTTTCTCTGCTAAGGGCACGGGACTACTTCACCGCATCAATGGGAAAATGCATCGAGCCATGTACCGTAAAATCCTGAGTGACAACCTCCTTCCCTCCTCCAGGACATTAAAAATGGGTTGTGGCTTGGTCTTCCAACAAGACAATGACCCAAAAAATACAGCCAAGGCAACAAAGGAGTGGCTCAAAAAGAAGCACATTAAGGTCATTGAGTGGCCCAGCCAGCTCCAGACCATAATCCCATAGAAACCTTATGGAGGGCGTTGAAGCTCCGAGTTGCCAAACAACAGACTCAAAATCTTAATGATTTAGAGATGATCTGCAAAGAATAGTGGACCAAAGTTCCTCCGGACATGTGCACAAACCTCATCATCAACTGCAAAAAATGTCTGACTGCTGTGCTTTCCTACAAGGGTTTTGCCACCAAGTATTAGGTCTTGCCAGAGGGATCAAATACTTAGTTGCCACTGCAAAATGCATATCAATTTATATAATTTATATAATGTGATATTTTGGATTTTATTTTGATATTCTATGTCTCAATGTTAACATCAGCCTACCCTTAACATTCTAGCCTGTTAGTAGTGTAGCATCCATATGTTTCGTCAAACTCAATCTGACAGGTGCCCCGCCCCTATCAAAGTGTATCAAAGTGTGTAACCCCTCCCCTCCCCTTGTCTGACGGCTGGTATCCAGCTGTCCCTCCTTGTTTGATTTCCCCTTTTGATATAGTTTGATATAGTTTGATATTATTCCCGTATTTGTTTTATATTAGATTTTATACGTAGTTCGAGCTTGATTCTGTAAGCTGTGTTTTATTCACAGTGTACACATATAGTGCAGAACTTTGTTTTATAACACACCCAGCTGTTTATTTGTGTCTCTACTGACCATTAACTAAATGATGGTCACTTTATTTACACAAATAGAAAAGACAGATTTTCTGTTTGTGCCTCAGAGGTCATTTGCCGGGCAGTGTGTTTTATTTATGTTTTTATAACGCAGCTGTTTATTTGTGTCTCTACTGACCATTAACTAAATGATGGTCACCTTATTTACACAAACAGAAAAGACAGATTTTCTGTTTGTGCCTCAGAGGTCATTTGCCGGGCAGTGTGTTTTATTTATGTTTTTATAACGCACCAATGTTTAGTACTGTCATATGTTGCATAATTTTAGCACATTTCCTGTACCACAGTATATTTTATCATGTGCATCATTATTAGTCATTTAGGACTTATTTATGTTATCATGTTTTTGCACTTTATTAATATGCTGACCACATAGGTCAGTGATTTTTTGCACTTTATTAATATGCTGGCCACATAGGTCAGTGATTTTTGCACTTTATTAATATGCTGTCCACATATAGTATTTTTTGATATCTCAAAAGGGTGTGACAAATTCCCATATATTATTCCAGCTTTCTTTAATTCTACATTATTTTAGCACATATTAATTTTACAGGTGCCTGTGCTGTCTATAATTTGACTCCTTTTTATTCAAAGACATCTAACATATACAGACTTTTAAAGCTTTTTTACATTTCTATTGGTGTTACATTTCTATTGGTGTTACTTTTGCACATGTATTACTGGCTTCTTTAAAAATATGAATATTATCTAGTTTACTTATGTTGCAGATTATGTTGCAGTATTTTATTTCCCTGGTGTTACTTTTGCACATGTATTACTGGCTTCTTTAAAAATATGAATATTATTTAGTTTACTTATGTTGCAGTATTTTATTTTCCTGGTGTTACTTTTGCACATGTATTACTGGCGTCTTTAAAAAAAATATGAATATTATTAACCTTATGTTTTTTCACTTTGCCTGTGCTGCCTATAATTTGACTCCTTTTTATTCAAAGACAGCTAACATATGCAGACTTTTAAAGCTTTTTTACATTTCTATTGGTGTTACATTTCTATTGGTGTTACATTTCTATTGGTGTTACTTTTGCACATGTATTACTGGATTCTTTAAAAATATGAATATTATCTAGTTTACTTATGTTGCAGTATTTTATTTTCCTGGTGTTACTTTTGCACATGTATTACTGTTTTTCTTGCGGCACACACAACACACACACACAACAAACACACAGAACACACACACACACACACAAGAAATAGACATTTAGGACTTATTTATGTTATTATGTTTTTGCACTTTGCCTGTGCTGTCTATAATTTGACTCCTTTTTATTCAAAGACAGCTAACATATGCAGACTTTTAAAGTTTTTTTACATTTCTATTGGTGTTACATTTCTATTGGTGTTACTTTTGCAAATGTATTACTGGATTCTTTAAAAATATGAATATTATCTAGTTTACTTATGTTGCAGTATTTTATTTTACTGGTGTTACTTTTGCACTGTTGCAGTATTTTATTTTCCTGGTGTTACTTTTGCACATGTATTACTGGCGTCTTTAAAAAATATGAATATTATTTAGTTTACTTATGTTGCAGTATTTTATTTTCCTGGTGTTACTTTTGCACATGTATTACTGTTTTTCTTGTTTTTGTGTAAAATCTCGGTCAGGCAGGCACAAACACACACACGCACAACACAGAACCCACACACACAACAAACACACATAACATACAAAACACACACAACACATACAACACACACGACAAACATACACACACAACATACAGAACACATACAACACATGCGACACACACACAACACACACACAACAAACACACAGAACACACACACACACACACACGAAATAGACATTTAGGACTTATTTATGTTATTATGTTTTTGCACTTTGCCTGTGCTGTCTATAATTTGACTCCTTTTTATTCAAAGACAGCTAAAATATGCAGACTTTTAAAGTTTTTTACATTTCTATTGGTGTTACACACACACACACACACACAAGAAATAGACATTTAGGACTTATTTATGTTATTATGTTTATGCACTTTGCCTGTGCTATCTATAATTTGACTCCTTTTTATTCAAAGACAGCTAACATATGCAGACTTTTAAAGCTTTTTTACATTTCTATTGGTGTTACATTTCTATTGGTGTTACTTTTGCACATGTATTACTGGATTCTTTAAAAATATGAATATTATCTAGTTTACTTATGTTGCAGTATTTTATTTTCCTGGTGTTACTTTTGCACATGTATTACTGGCGTCTTTAAAAAATATGAATATTATTTAGTTTACCTATGTTACAGTATTTTATTTTCCGTGTGTTACTTATGCACATGTATTACTGGCGTCTTCATCAGTTATGATCCATACCTTTTCTATATAAATATGGGTAAATGAATACACCATTATAGAACCATTTCGAATCCATGTTTTGTTGAAAATAACTGGGCATACATAAGAAACCGTGCAATATATCTTTATAGAAATAACACTACTGCACCCACGGGCGCTTCTCAGCAACCCCTGCATCCGGTACTCATCAGGCACTGTGAAATAATGCAAAAATACAGCTGTGTGCGGCTGGCGGGATCAACATTTTGCTATTATAAGTTTATGGTTCTGTAAAAGAACACACAACACATACAGAACACACACACACAACACACAACAAGCACATATTATGAAAAAATGACAATTATTGTATGTGATTTAAAAGACTTTAGTCGCTCACACGTATCACAGAAAGATTTAGTTTAAAAACTGCTTAGTCATGGGGATTTAGATTTATCAGGGGTGATTTAGTTTGAAAGCACACAGCTCCGCGATAATGTCGGGGGTTGGGCAGGCATTTAACAGTCTTTCATATGTATCACAGAAAGATTTTAGTTCCATCTGTGCGAGTTTGCTTTGAGCGTACTGCGCAGCCATGTCAGTAAACATTTTGACATGGTCATCATCCCACGAAGGACGACCTGTGTAAGGTGTATGTACAGCAACTTTCTGTTTTTTTACCTACACGGCAACGGGATACTGTGCGTTTCTTTAGAGGTAATACAGGGGCAAAAACACTAGAAGAGCCTGCAAGAGCAGTATCTGCAGATTGCACAGACTGGCACACAGGTATATTGAGGGGGTCTATGGGTGACCACATACCCTCGGAGAGCTGTTCAATTTCTCTGTTTTCAGGAGTAACTTGCGGTATGGCGACTGCGCTATTGGCGTCCCGAGTTATGCAGGGACTAGCGTTCTGCGATGCACGTCTCTCTCTTGAAACATGCGTATATTTCTGATGGGGAATCTTGGGGCTTGGATTCCCGGGTTGTTTTGGTGCCGCGTAGCATTCATCACGATCCACAACACAGATGGGCGAAAGAGATGTTGTTCTCGCCGCCGTATTAGCTCTTTGTGGTTGATTCTCTGCAGCTCCATAATTACGCCGGTGCAAAACTCGTTGCTGAAGAGCCGACGTATCTAAAAGAAAAGATACAAGTGGCAGTTAGCCGCGAAACGGAGCAAAATTGGAAGAGCTAAACGGCGACGCCTAGCTATGATCCTGCGTAATATTTGAAAAGTTAACGGGGACAGTTACCCATGAAATCATTGTAACAATATTTACATAAACCTGTATAGAGCAGTCCAGATATATACTTACAAGTATGAAGCGGGAATTGACCCACAACAGCTCCTGGTTTAACGGACGGCGCAATGCTCAAATTCGTCGAGATGGGAATATTCTCTTTTTCAAGCTGTATTTTCCGGGCAACTAGATTAGCGGGTGTAAGTAAAAATATAACGATTAGCTAACACAGAATTGATTTTCTACACAAAACTGCAGCGTTGAGACGGATATATATATATATATATATATATATTTTTTTTTTCAAAATGAATTTTCTGACAGTTAGTTAGCAGCTGTAAGTAAATATGAGCATTACACAAAAGTGAGAATCGCCTGTATTTCAAGTGAACAGATACCTTTTCTATTCTTGAAACACCTGCGTAACGAGCTGCCGCGTCTTTTAGGTGCATCGGGTATCAATGAAATTGCAGGGTTCATGACATCTATGATCTCCACGTCTGAACCCAGTGTATCGCATGGCTCGGGAACACACCAGTTTTCAGCCATATCGGCCGATGTCTTCGTGTCAGTATCTGTATGAGAAATTGCGCGTAGTTCGTGTTTACATACAGAGGATTAAAGCAACTGACATAGTATAATATAGTTTTACGGCATAAACATATTTGCGGTGTAAAATTAATATAGCAAGACTTATGCCGCTATATATTAATAATTCAGTATTATATTGGTGGCTACCGCTATTATTTGTTTTATTAATTTAATCATATATTTATTATGACATAATTTGTGTAATACAATAGTTAATAGATGCTATAGTTTTACGCCATAAACAGTATATATTAACATAGATAATATATATATATATATATATATATATATATTTAGCTTTCTTACATGTGATACATGAAAGATAAATATCTTTGTACCGTGTTACAATGACATTTTTCCCTATCTAAAAGCAAAAAGGCGCGCCTAATTACCCATGATGAGGTGAAGAGCAGGCCCATTATCGGCTAGCGGCTCCATGGCTTCAACGCGCTCATAATTCTGCGTTATAAAATTATTGCGCCAATCGGGCGACATACACGGCTCTTAAATAAGAAAGAATGCATGAATATATAATTAATATAAATTACTTATAATATAATGACACAATCAGAATGAGTCAATACTCTGTACATTATACGCGTATAATACCTAATTGTGTGCTTGCAAGAAGTGGGCTGCATTGATCGCGAGGGTATTGGACTTCCATCTTAAATAAATAGGGGAAAAGTTTTATCTATAACTGCGCCGCCAATAAATACAGTTTAAAACTATGTTACAAAAATATGCGTTACAGGCAATGATAATATTAGGCCGCAAATAAAACAGTTAACACTTACTTTTTCAGAGAGTAGCGCAGCTGATCAGAGTCCCAGAAAAATGGTGTTTAAGATTCTGCTTCTCAAGCTTGGAGGAACTATCCATGTATTTAAAGAGAAATTACCACCCACCGATTTATCCTGAGTGTCAGAAAACAAGCCCGCTGTTAACACCCAGAAACACACCCAGTTACGCCCCACCACACGCCTTCTGTTAACACCCAGAACACAACCATACATGCAATTAATGCATGTATTAACTCAGTATTATACGCGTATAATGTACAGAGTATTGACTCATTCTGATTGTGTCATTATATTATAAGTAATTTATATTAATTATATATTCATGCATTCTTTCTTATTTAAGAGCCGTGTATGTCGCCCGATTGGCGCAATAATTTCATAACGCAGAATTATGAGCGCGTTGAAGCCATGGAGCCGCTAGCCGATAATGGGCCTGCTCTTCACCTCATCATGGGTAATTAGGCGCGCCTTTTTGCTTTTAGATAGGGAAAAATGTCATTGTAACACGGTACAAAGATATTTATCTTTCATGTATCACATGTAAGAAAGCTAAATATATATATATATATATATTATCTATGTTAATATATACTGTTCATGGCGTAAAACTATAGCATCTATTAACTATTGTATTACACAAATTATGTCATAATAAATATATGATTAAATTAATAAAACAAATAATAGCGGTAGCCACCAATATAAGACTGAATTATTAATATATAGCAGCATAAGTCTTGCTATATTAATTTTACACCGCAAATATGTTTATGCCGTAAAACTATATTATACTATGTCAGTTGCTTTAATCCACTGTATGTAAACACGAACTACACGCAATTTCTCATACAGATACTGACACGAAGACATCGGCCGAAATGGCTGAAAACTGGTGTGTTCCCGAGCCATGCGATACGCTGGGTTCAGACGTGGAGATCATAGATGTCATGAACCCTGCAATTTCATTGATACCCGATGCACCTAAAAGACGCGGCAGCTCGTTACGCAGGTGTTTCAAGAATAGAAAAGGTATCTGTTCACTTGAAATACAGGCGATTCTCACTTTTGTGTAATGCTCATATTTACTTACAGCTGCTAACTAACTGTCAGAAAATTCATTTTGAAAAAAAAAAAAAAAAAATATATATATATATATATATATATATATATATCCGTCTCAACGCTGCAGTTTTGTGTAGAAAATCAATTCTGTGTTAGCTAATCGTTATATTTTTACTTAGACCCGCTAATCTAGTTGCCCAGAAAATACAGCTTAAAAAAGAGAATATTCCCATCTCGACGAGTTTGAGCATTGCGCCGTCCGTTAAACCAGGAGCTGTTGTGGGTCAATTCCCGCTTCATACTTGTAAGTATATATCTGGACTGCTCTATACAGGTTTATGTAAATATTGTTACAATGATTTCATGGGTAACTGTCCCCGTTAACTTTTCAAATATTATGCAGGATCATAGCTAGGCGTCGCCGTTTAGCTCTTCCAATTTTGCTCCGTTTCACGGCTAACCGCCACTTGTGTCTTTTCTTTTAGATACGTCGGCTCTTCAGCAACGAGTTTTGCACCGGCGTAATTACGGAGCTGCAGAGAATCAACCACAAAGAGCTAATACGGCGGCGAGAACAACATCTCTTTCGCCCATCTGTGTTGTGGATCGTGATGAATGCTACGCGGCACCAAAACAACCCGGGAATCCAAGCCCCAAGATTCCCCATCAGAAATATACGCACGTTTCAAGAGAGAGACGTGCATCGCAGAACGCTAGTCCCTGCATAACTCGGGACGCCAATAGCGCAGTCGCCATACCGCAAGCTACTCCTGAAAACAGAGAAATTGAACAGCTCTCCGAGGGTATGTGGTCACCCATAGATCCCCTCAATATACCTGTGTGCCAGTCTGTGCAATCTGCAGCGTTTTTGCCCCTGTATTACATCTAAAGAAACGCGCAGTATCCCATCGCCGTGTAGGTAAAAAAACAGAAAGTTGCTGTACATACACCTTACACAGGTCGTCCTTCGTGGGATGATGACCATGTCAAAATGTTTACTGACATGGCTGCGCAGTACGCTCAAAGCAAACTCGCACAGATGGAACTAAAATCTTTCTGTGATACATATGAAAGACTGTTAAATGCCTGCCCAACCCCCGACATTATCGCGGAGCTGTGTGCTTTCAAACTAAATCACCCCTGATAAATCTAAATCCCCATGACTAAGCAGTTTTTAAACTAAATCTTTCTGTGATACGTGTGAGCGACTAAAGTCTTTTAAATCACATACAATAATTGTCATTTTTTCATAATATGTGCTTGTTGTGTGTTGTGTGTGTGTGTTCTGTATGTGTTGTGTGTTCTTTTACAGAACCATAAACTTATAATAGCAAAATGTTGATCCCGCCAGCCGCACACAGCTGTATTTTTGCATTATTTCACAGTGCCTGATGAGTACCGGATGCAGGGGTTGCTGAGACGCGCCCGTGGGTGCAGTAGTGTTATTTCTATAAAGATATATTGCACGGTTTCTTATGTATGCCCAGTTATTTTCAACAAAACATGGATTCGAAATGGTTCTATAATGGTGTATTCATTTACCCATATTTATATAGAAAAGGTATGGATCATAACTGTTGAAGACGCCAGTAATACATGTGCATAAGTAACACACGGAAAATAAAATACTGTAACATAGGTAAACTAAATAATATTCATATTTTTTAAAGACGCCAGTAATACATGTGCAAAAGTAACACCAGGAAAATAAAATACTGCAACATAAGTAAACTAGATAATATTCATATTTTTAAAGAATCCAGTAATACATGTGCAAAAGTAACACCAATAGAAATATAACACCAATAGAAATGTAAAAAAGCTTTAAAAGTCTGCATATGTTAGCTGTCTTTGAATAAAAAGGAGTCAAATTATAGACAGCACAGGCAAAGTGCATAAACATAATAACATAAATAAGTCCTAAATGTCTATTTCTTGTGTGTGTGTGTGTTCTGTATGTTGTGTGTGTATGTTTGTCGTGTGTGTTGTATGTGTTGTGTGTGTTTTGTATGTTATGTGTGTTTGTTGTGTGTGGGTTCTGTGTTGTGTGTGTGTGTGTGTGTGTTCGTGCCTGCCTGACCGAGATTTTACACAAAAACAAGAAAAACAGTAATACATGTGCAAAAGTAACACCAGGAAAATAAAATACTGTAACATAAGTAAACTAAATAATATTCATATTTTTTAAAGACGCCAGTAATACATGTGCAAAAGTAACACCAGGAAAATAAAATACTGCAACATAAGTAAACTAGATAATATTCATATTTTTAAAGAATCCAGTAATACATGTGCAAAAGTAACACCAATAGAAATGTAACACCAATAGAAATGTAAAAAAGCTTTAAAAGTCTGCATATGTTAGCTGTCTTTGAATAAAAAGGAGTCAAATTATAGGCAGCACAGGCAAAGTGCAAAAACATAAGGTTAATAATATTCATATTTTTTTAAAGACGCCAGTAATACATGTGCAAAAGTAACACCAGGAAAATAAAATACTGCAACAT
This sequence comes from Ranitomeya imitator, assembly GCF_032444005.1. Classification (NCBI taxonomy): domain Eukaryota; kingdom Metazoa; phylum Chordata; class Amphibia; order Anura; family Dendrobatidae; genus Ranitomeya; species Ranitomeya imitator. The sequence goes on from NC_091286.1 coordinate 130,706,900, forward strand.
AAGTAAACTAAATAATATTCATATTTTTAAAGAAGCCAGTAATACATGTGCAAAAGTAACACCAGGGAAATAAAATACTGCAACATAATCTGCAACATAAGTAAACTAGATAATATTCATATTTTTAAAGACGCCAGTAATACATGTGCAAAAGTAACACCAATAGAAATGTAACACCAATAGAAATGTAAAAAAGCTTTAAAAGTCTGTATATGTTAGATGTCTTTGAATAAAAAGGAGTCAAATTATAGACAGCACAGGCACCTGTAAAATTAATATGTGCTAAAATAATGTAGAAATAAAGAAAGCTGGAATAATATATGGGAATTTGTCACACCCTTTTGAGATATCAAAAAATACTATATGTGGACAGCATATTAATAAAGTGCAAAAATCACTGACCTATGTGGCCAGCATATTAATAAAGTGCAAAAAATCACTGACCTATGTGGTCAGCATATTAATAAAGTGCAAAAACATGATAACATAAATAAGTCCTAAATGACTAATAATGATGCACATGATAAAATATACTGTGGTACAGGAAATGTGCTAAAATTATGCAACATATGACAGTACTAAACATTGGTGCGTTATAAAACATAAATAAAACACACTGCCCGGCAAATGACCTCTGAGGCACAAACAGAAAATCTGTCTTTTCTGTTTGTGTAAATAAGGTGACCATCATTTAGTTAATGGTCAGTAGAGACACAAATAAACAGCTGCGTTATAAAAACATAAATAAAACACACTGCCCGGCAAATGACCTCTGAGGCACAAACAGAAAATCTGTCTTTTCTGTTTGTGTAAATAAGGTGACCATCATTTAGTTAATGGTCAGTAGAGACACAAATAAACAGCTGAGTGTGTTATAAAACAAAGTTCTGCACTATATGTGTACACTGTGAATAAAACACAGCTTACAGAATCAAGCTCGAACTACATATAAAATCTAATATAAAACAAATACGGGAATAATATCAAACTATATCAAACTATATCAAAAGGGGAAATCAAACAAGGAGGGACAGCTGGATACCAGCCGTCAGACAAGGGGAGGGGAGGGGTTACACACTTTGATACACTTTGATAGGGGCGGGGCACCTGTCAGATTGAGTTTGACGAAACATATGGATGCTACACTACTCCTCTTCATGTCTTTGTCAGTGGGAAAACTTACAAAATTAGCAAGGGATCAAATATTTATTTCCCCCACTGTACATACTGTCGATATAGTTCATCTACTAAATAAGTCTGCATCTGCGTTAGTCCAATGGTTGCAGATTTAACATTTCAGTATGTTGCAGTGGAGCATTGTGTTAAATATATTTGTTAACCTAGGGAATGGAAATCACTATGAAAATTAAATCTATTTTCCTTAAAATTGTAAAAATGTCAGAGTTTTGAAATGGTCAACATGATATAATGTTTTTCTCCATTTTTTTCAGCACTAGCATATTGCAGTTTTATCTAGTTTATGCTTATACAGTATACCTCCTGAAAATATGATATGCCTGAGAAAGGTGAAAATTAAGCCCATATTTTATTACACAGTTGTCCGTGAAAAAAGGATTAAGTGTGTAATGTCCGTATGTAAATTCTATAATAGAACTTGAACACCTTGAAGTGCTACTTTTTGTTGGCTGTTGTTACTATAGAGTAAAGGGGATTAGAGTTGGAAAGAGCTACTGTATGTAAGCATCACATTGGACTGTGAGGGGATGAGTAGTTAAGTGAGATATCAAGAGAAGCAGTTAAAATCTCTTGCTGTGCAGGAGATTCCTCCCGCACAGCAACAGTTAACAGCTGCCAGCTAATTAGAGGCCGGCAGCTGACATCAGTACGCACGTCGCTAATGCATGATGTCACTGTCATACGCCGGAACGACGCAGCATGCCTCAACTGAATCATAGGGGAGATTACCGCTGGACCTCAGCTAGGTAAGGAGAATCTTTTTATTTTTTTGATTTTTAAAGCTGCAGTATGGGGCTGCATTATACTGCTTTGGGGTGCATTATACTATATATGACAAAAGGGTACATTATAAATTGAGGGTGCATTATAATATATGACAACGTGGTGCATTATACTACAGGGGTGTATTATACTATATATTACAAAGGGGTGCATTATACTATGGGGGTGCAATTTATTATATATGACAAGGGGAACATTATACTGCCATGGGGTGCATTATACTATATATGACAAGGAGGTGCATTATACTACTATGGGGGTGCATTATTCTACTATAGGGGTGCATTATACTATAGGGTGCATTATATCACTATGGGGTACATTATACTATATATAACAAGGATCTTATGTGTGTGCAAGTATTGCTTCATGTGTAATACATTTGTATACTGCAGTTGAAGTGGAATGGGTCTTTTTGTTTCACATTAGGTGTGGATTTATCAGAGTGGCAAGTAATGTTTGACCATGTAGGGCCCTTGGTTAACATCTAACCATAGGTACCTACTCCCTTTTTCATATGCATATATCCACCATAGGTATCTGTTTAATTGACCTATTTTCACTCACAATTTATCAATTACTCGTAAGCTTTGTGTCTGGAGGTTTTTAGCATTTTTGCACCACTTTGTGGTTTCACACTTTTTAATATGCTTAGTCTATATATGTAAAAATCTTTCAGTATTTAACCTCTTTACCAGGGTCATCGTTAGCACCCGATGCAAGTACCGGGGCTCTGGCGAGATGGGGGGGCCCACTTACGCTGTCTGGAATACATGTGATTCACCCCCCCGCCAGCGCCGACTCACCCCCCGCCAGCGCCGACTCACCCTCCCGCCAGCGCCGCCGCATTCAAATACTCGGGCGTCTATGATGCCGGTACAGTTCAATGCAATGATGGAGGAGAAAGCGTCGGATGACACTCCCTCTCCCATCATTCCCCTCTGCCTCTGACACTGCGGGTGTGCAATGATGTCATATCATCGCATACCAGCTGTGTAATGGGCAGACTGCAGCCGTTGAGACCGGAGCCGAGCCTGGAGCAGCGCGGGGCAGAAGGAGAGGTGAGGATTGTGTGTTTTTTCTTTAAATCTATCAATGAGTGACAACTGGATTGTGTGGCCATTCTCGGGGGGCTACAATATATTCTATGCGGGTTGTATTATATTCTATGGGGGACTGTATTATATTCTATGGGGGCTGTATTACTTTACATTCTATGGGGGGCTGTATTACATTACAGTCTATGGGGGGCTGTATTATATTACATTCTATGTGGGGCTGTATTACATTCTATGGGGTGCTGTGCTGTATTATATTCTATGTGGGGCTATATTACATTCTGTGGGGGCTGTATTACATTCTATGGGGTGCTGCATTATATTCTATGGGGGGTTGTATTACATTCTGTGTGGGGCTGTATTATATTCTATGGAGGGGCTGTATTATATTCTATGGGGTGCTGTATTACATTCTATGGGGTGCTGTATTATATTCTATGAGAGGCTATATTACATTCTATGGGGGCTGTATTATATTATATGGGGGCAGTATTACATTCTATGGGGTGCTGTATTATATTCTATGGGGGACTGTATTACATTCTATGGGGGGCTGTATTATATTCTCTGGGGGGCTACATTATATTCTATGGGGATGTATTATATTCTATGTGGGAGGATTGCATCATACTCTTTTATGCGGCTACATTATATTCTATGTGGAGGTAGGCTGTATTATATTCTATGTATTAAATGTATTCTATGTATTACATTTATTATATTCTATTAGGGGTGATTGCATTATACTCTATGAAGGGGCTACATTATATTCTATGGGGGCGGCATTATACTATATGAGGGGGGCTGCATTGTATTCTATGGAGGGGCTACTTTATATTCTATGGGGGCTGCATTATACTCTATGGGGGGCTACCATATATTATATATGCAGGGGCTGCATTAAAATTCTCTGGGGGTTACATTATACTCAGGGGGCTACAATATATTCTGTGGGGTGGCTGCATCATACTCTGTGAGGTGGCAGCATTATACTATATGTGGGCTGCATTATACTGTATCGAAGACTATGGGAAATACAGTTAGGGCCAGAAATATTTGGACAGTGACACAAGTTTTGTTATTTTAGCTGTTTACAAAAACATGTTCAGAAATACAATTATATATATAATATGGGCTGAAAGTGCACACTCCCAGCTGCAATATGATAGTTTCCACATCCAAATCGGAGAAAGGGTTTAGGAATCATAGCTCTGTAATGCATAGCGTCCTCTTTTTCAAGGGACCAAAAGTAATTGGACAATGGACTCTAAGGGCTGCAATTAACTCTGAAGGCGTCTCCCTCGTTAACCTGTAATCAATGAAGTAGTTAAAAGGTCAGGGGTGGATTCCAGGTGTGTGGTTTTGCATTTGGAAGCTGTTGCTGTGAGCAGACAACATGCGGTCAAAGGAACTCTCAATTGAGGTGAAGCAGAACATCCTGAGGCTGAAAAAAAAAGAAAAAATCCATCAGAGAGATAGCAGACATGCTTGGAGTAGCAAAATCAACAGTTGGGTACATTCTGAGAAAAAAGGAATTGACTGGTGAGCTTGGGAACTCAAAAAGGCCTGTGCGTCCACGGATGACAACAGTGGTGGATGATCGCCGCATACTTAATTTGGTGAAGAAGAACCCGTTCACAACATCAACTGAAGTCCAGAACACTCTCAGTGAAGTAGGTGTATCTGTCTCTAAGTCAACAGTAAAGAGAAGACTCCATGACAGTAAATACAAAGGGTTCACATCTAGATGCAAACCATTCATCAATACCAAAAATAGACAGGCCAGAGTTAAATTTGCAGAAAAACACCTCAAGAAGCCAGCTCAGTTCTGGAAAAGTATTCTATGGACAGATGAGACACAGATCAACCTGTACCAGAATGATGGGAAGAAAAAAGTTTGGAGAAGAAAGGGAATGGCACATGATCCAAGGCACACCACATCCTCTGTAAAACATGGTGGAGGCAACGTGATGGCATGGGCATGCATGGCTTTCAATGGCACTTGGTCACTTGTGTTTATTGATGACATAAGAGCAGACAAGAGTAGCCGGATGAATTCTGAAGTGTACCGGGATATACTTTCAGCCCAGATTCAGCCAAATGCTGCAAAGTTGATTGGACGGCGCTTCATAGTACAGATGGACAATGACCCCAAGCATACAGCCAAAGCTACCCAGGAGTTCATGAGTGCCAAAAAGTGGAACATTCTGCAATGGCCAAGTCAATCTCCAGATCTAAACCCAATTGAGCATGCATTTCACTTGCTCAAATCCAGACTTAAGATGGAAAGACCCACAAACAAGCAAGACCTGAAGGCTGCGGCTGTAAAGGCCTGGCAAAGCATTAAGAAGGAGGAAACCCAGCGTTTGGTGATGTCCATGGGTTCCAGACTTAAGGCAGTGATTGCCTCCAAAGGATTTGCAACAAAATATTGAAAATAAAAATATTTTGTTTGGGTTATGTTTATTTGTCCAATTACTTTTGACCTCCTAAAATGTGGAGTGTTTGTAAAGAAATGTGTACAATTCCTACATTTTCTATCAGATATTTTTGTTCAACCCTTCAAATTAAACGTTACAATCTGCACTTGAATTCTGTTGTAGAGGTTTCATTTCAAATCCAATGTGGTGGCATGCAGAGCCCAACTCGCGAAAATTGTGTCACTGTCCAAATATTTCTGGCCCTAACTGTACATTACACTATATGAACTATGGGGTGCATTATACTATGGGAAGTGACTTGTACTACATGGATGACTATGGTGGTGCATTATACTATATGAAGCACTATGAGGAGTGTATTATACTATATGGAGTACTGAGCAGTGTATTTTAATATATGGAGGACTATGAGGAGTGTATTATACTATATGGAGGACTGACGAGTGTATTATACTATATGGAGGACTGAGGAGTGTATTATACTATATGGAGGACTGAGGACTGTATTATACTATATGGAGGACTGTGGTGAACATTATAATATATGGAGGACTATGGGGTGTATTATACTAAACAAAATGCTGCCCATTCATCAAGTTGTATGCATACAGGTGCTGTTCACAAAATTAGAATATCATCAAAGTTAATTTATTTCAGTTCCTCAATACAAAAAATGAAACTCCATATTATATAGTCATAATAAACCTAGTGAACTATTTCAAGTGTATATTTCTGTTAATGTAGATGATTATGGCTTACAGCCAATGAAAACCCAAAAGTATTCTATAATGTTAGAAAATACAGCTGAAACCGCGCATAAAGGGACCAAAACCACGTGTGGAAATGTAGAATTACCCGTGCAAACAATGGAAATGGCAACTGGGGGCTGCTAGAGGCTAGACAGAACCTCCCAGGAAGCAGGCAGAAGAACCAAGGGTCCACCCGTGGCCGCTACTACAGAGCAACACAAAGACCAGCAATAATAATATGGCAGGCCCCCTACCAGATCTAAAGTATCAAATGATATATGCAAATAGAAGCACAAATGTGTAAAAAAAGGGGGGGACTTACCAGGGTTCAGATGCAACGATGTCGGTGAGGTGGGCGCACATGGGGTTCTGTGGTGGAGAGCCCAGCACCAGAAAGATGAATAGGCGTGCAGGCAAGCAAGCCTGAAAGGGGCTGCAGCACAGCGGTGCACCGAGATATAGGTCCAACAGGGTCAGTGTGTGAATACATGTAGGTACTGCGCAGGGAAGCCCTGAGTCCAGTGAAGGAATGGATGTGCGGGCAAACCTGCAGATAAACGGGCACAGAGACGCTGTGCGGTAGCTGCGTATAGCCATGGAAAGCCCCGGCCGGTGGCGTCCCTGGATACGAGCGAGGGGGAAGATGGCCGACAGGAGACTCAGCGTGTGACGTCACAACTACGGAGTGGCACTGGGACCAGACTAAACCAACGCATTTCAGAGGAACTCCGTCCTCCTTCGTCAGGGTTACCGGTCCCTGGGTGCTCAGGTGATTTATGCAGGAGCCCTGTCAATCAACCCCCAGGCGGCCCGCCCATATCCTTTAGATCATACTTTAGATCTGGTAGGGGGCCTGCCATATTATTATTGCTGGTCTTTGTGTCGCTCTGTAGTAGCGGCAACGGACCCTTGGTTCTTCTGCCTGCTTCCTGGGAGGTTCTGTCTAGTCTCCAGCAGCCCCCCAGTTGCCATTTCCATTGTTTGCATGTGTGTTTCTACATTTCCACACGTGGTTTTGGTCCCTTTATGCGCGGTTTCAGCTGTATTTTCTATCTTTAGTACTTTTATAGCAGGATTGGCACTCACCTGCCCTGACTCCAGCTGCTAGGGACTTTGTGTATAGGATTAGCGCTTGTGTGTTCCCCCCTTTTATTCTATAATGTTGATTTGCCTCTAATACTACAGGTACTGATACCCTGAGACCTGTGGACCTTAGATTACCAGAGTTAGCCATCTGCTAAAGCACAGGATCTACATGTCACCTACTCCAAGAGTGACACAGTGCAGAAACGCCACTATCAGGACTTATTTTTCAGAACACACATGTGGATGACTAAGTGACCAATCATTACTATATATTACGTCGGACTCGGAGTTCCACTTGCGAGAGCCTTGCATCACTTCACCCTGCACAGCCGCCCGTTCTTTGGATAGGAGTGTGCAGCTGCATAGAAATATGGATGTTTTGGGTGATGCAATGCAAGACTCGTACATCGCTCTTGCATAATTGGCATATAAGGGGTTGACTTATATAAAGCCCCTCAGCTGTATGTTATTGTAGCATTTAAATTACAATAGCTATCACTCATGTAAGAACTGAAATCTGGCATTGTACTATACCTATATTTCTCTGCTGTATCTGTGCATCATGAATCGTGGCATGTGTTAAAGGGGGGGCCCACTGAGACACTTTTGCCCGGGGCTCTCAAAAACCTGGAGCCGGCCCTGACTTTTACTCTCGAGGGTTGTTTGCATGTTAATGACCGGACCAATTTTTACAATTCTGACCACTGTCCCTTTATGAGGTTATAACTATGGAGCGCTTCAACGGATCTTGGCAATTCTGACACTGTTTTCTTACGACATATTGTACTTCATGCTAGTGGTAAAATTTCTTCGATATACAGTACAGACCAATAGTTTGGACACACCTTCTCATTTAAAGATTTTTCTGTATTTTCATGACTATGAAAATTGTAAATTCACACTGAAGGCATCAAAACTATGAATTAACACATGTGGAATTATATACTTAACAAAAAAGTGTGAAACAACTGAAAATATGTCATATTCTAGGTTCTTCAAAGTAGCCACCTTTTGCTTTGATGACTGCTTTGCACACTCTTGGCATTCTCTTGATGAGCTTCAAGAGGTAGTCACCGGAAATGGTTTTCACTTCACACCCTGTCACGTTTAATAAGTGGGATTTCTTGCCTTATAAATGGGGTTGGGACCATCAGTTGTGTTGTGCAGAAGTCTGGTGGATACACAGCTGATAGTCCTACTTGAATAGACTGTTAGAATTTGTATTATGGCAAGAAAAAGCAGCAAAGTAAAGAAAAACCAGTGGCAATCATTACTTTCAGAAATGAAGGTCAGTCAGTCCGAAAAATTGGGAAAACTTTGAAAATGTCCCCAAGTGCAGTTGCAAAAACTTGCGTTTATTTATGAAAAAAATGGAAATATGGCAAAAATTTTGAAAATGTTTCAATTTTCAAACTTTGAATTTTTATGCCCTTAAATCAGAGAGATATATCGCACAAAATAGTAACTAAATATTTTACTTCAGTGCAATTTAGGAACCAAAATTTTTTTTTGTTAGGAACTTATAAGGGTTAAAAGATGACCATGACCAGCAATTTCTCGTTTGTACAACACCGTTTTTTTTCAGGAACCACATCACATTTGAAGTCACTTTGAAGGGTCTATAGGATAGAAAATACCCAAAAGTGACACCATTCTAAAAACTGCACCCCTCAATGTGCTCAAAACCACATTCAAGAAGATTGTTAACTCTTCAGGTGCTTCACAGGAATTTTTGGAATGTTTAAAAAAAAATGAACATTTAACTTTTTTTCACAAAATATTTACTTCAGATCCAATTTTTTGTATCTTCAGGTACTGCTCTGTCACGGTAACTCCATGACGCTTGCAGCGCTGCAGCTTCTCTGTGCACTAACCTGAGACTTCCTGACATGCACTGCGCATGTCAGGAAGTTTCTTTGCTCTGGAGACCCGTATGTTGTCGTGATGATATTGGGTCTCCATGGGAAGGATCGGGACCCCGCAGGGTCTCCGATCCAAAGGCAGAGGAGTAGTCAGCCTGTGTGCAGCCGGCGTAATGCTGCGTTCATCTTTGATCGAAGTGTCCCGGTGGTTAAAATGTCGGGAGTGGTCCGTGACCATTCCTGGCACTTGGTGCCGGGTGTCAGCTGTGAGAATCAGCTGACACCCGGCAGCAATTGTGAGCGCGTCCAATCACGTTTAATAGCATTTGACTTACTATCCCATTCCTGGGCTATAAGGCTCAGGTCACATTTATGGATTTATTAAAGGGGTTAATAAATATGTTTGTAATTGTTGATTCTAGAGTACGTTTTTTCATTATATGATGATATACAGAGGGTATGGAAAGTATTAAGACCCCTTTTTTCACTCTTTGTTTCATTGCAGTCATTTGGCAAATTAAAAAAAAAATCATTTTTTTTTCATTAATGTACACTCTGCACCCCATCTTGACTAAAAAAAAAACAGAAATGTTGAAATGTTTGCATCTTTATTTAAAAAGGAAAACTGAAATATCCCATGGTCATAAGAATTCAGACCCTTTGCTCAGACACTCATATTTAAGTCACATGCCATCCATTTCCTTGTGATCCTCCTTGAGATGGTTCTACGCCTTCATTGAAGTCCAGCTGTGTTTAATTAAACTGATAGGACTTGATTTGGAAAGGCACACACCTGTCTATATAAGAACTCACAGCTCACAGTGCATTTCAGACCAAATGAGAATCATGAGGTCAAAGGAACTGGCCAAGGAGCTCAGAGACAGAATTGTGGAAAGGCACAGATCTGGCCAAAGTTACAAACAAATTTCTGCTGTACTCAAGGTTCCTAAGAGCACAGTGGCCTCCATAATCATGAAATGCAAAAGTTTGGGACCACTAGAAGTCTTCCTAGACCTGGCCCTCCAGCCAAACAGAGCAATCGTGGGAGGAGATCCTTTAGTCGGGCAGTAGAGTTATGGATGGACTGGAGAGGTGCAAGGGTGTTAGCAGGGAGGCCACAGAAAAGGATGTTGCAGTAGTCAAGGTGGGAGGTCATGAGGGCATGCACAAGCATGTTAGTAGATTGACGGGTTGAGGAAAGGATGGATTCTGGACATATTTTTGAGCTGGAGGCGACTGGAGGTGGAAAGAGCTTGGATGTGTGGTTTGAAGGACAGGGCAGAGTCAAGGGTTACTCCGAGGCAGCGGACTTCTGGTACGGGGGAAAACATGATGTCGTTAATTGTGATAGATAGGTCAGGTAAGGAAGATCTATGAGATGGAGGAAAGATGATGAGTTCAGGTTTGTCCACATTGAGTTTGAGGAAGCGAGAAGAGAAGAAGGAGGATATGGCTGATATGGATGATATAATAAATAGGTATAACAAATTCACAACTAAGGTGCCTTGTGCAAAAATATCGAGTGGTGGAAAAATCACTACTTGATTGGCATATTGATGCTTACAACATGTTGGTGTTGCAGCAGCTGGAATAATTTTTCTCTTATACGTACAACTTCTGTTGGGGGTCAGCCAACCTCACAAGGTAAGCAGTAACCATATCCTTTATTCCTATACCAGTTTATTGGATAAGACCCTATTGCACTTGTATTGTCCTCTCAACCTTTCCATCCTGCATATAGAAACTTAATAAAGAAAAGCAATCTGTAAAATACATAGTTATATTGAACAAACATATGTTATTTGTTTCAGGAACAAATTGGTTAATTCAGATACTATATGAAATGGTGTCAGTCATTCACAATAAAGAAGCATTGCTTGATACAACAATGATTGAATTTGGGAGTCCAGAAATACTTGCGGTGAGTAAGGGATGAATTAATAACACAGATGCTAGTTTCTATAATGTATTTGAAAATTTTTATAATATTGAATCACTGGTTCAATTAAGGGTGACAGATAACTCAAAATACTAAACTTCACAATAGTTGCAACTAGTAGCAGCTCCCTTCTACTACCTCTTAAAGGGACACTGTCACCTGAATTTGGAGGGAACAATCTTCAGCCATGGAGGCGGGGTTTTGGGGTTTTTGATTCACCCTTTCCTTACCCGCTGGCTGCATGCTGGCTGCAATATTGGATTGAAGTTCATTCTCTGTCCTCCGTAGTACATGCCTGCGCAAGGCAAGATTGTCTTGTGCAGGCATGTACTACAGAGGACAGAGAATGAACTTCAATCCAATATTGCAGCCAGCATGCAGCCAGCGGGTAAGGAAAGGGTGAATCAAAAACCCCAAAACCCCGCCTCCATGGCTGAAGATTGTTCCCTCCAAATTCAGGTGACAGTGTCCCTTTAATGAAATTACCAGGCAGCTGTAAGGCCGCATACCTTGAGACAGTGGAATTAAGCACTGTAACCAGTCTCCCACTGACTGAACTGAGGTGCAGAGTTTATAGGACCATACATTTGAACTTAACTACGGTAGTCTCATTTTGAGTGTCCGTAATGGTAGTTCCCTTTGCACTACTCCACAGTCTGATTTTGAGGTTACAGTCATCAAAGTAGCCACCAATTGGTAGCAGTATGCAGCAATGACAGAACTGAGGGTAGCATTATGAAGCCATGGGATAAAATAAGAATATCAATTAACTGCACAATCCTTGAAAGAGAAAATAAAGGTAAAATCAAATTTCTGTCCAGGAGTCAAAACCAGAAAATGAGAAGTAACAACACTCCTTTTCAGTCTATATATTGGTGTAGGTATGATAGCTTTACAGAGAAAGTTCCAGAAGTGTGCAAAAAGACCTAAAGAATTTGGGCAAAAATAAAAATCTGAAACCATATGGTGAGGTCAAAGTTATGAAACATTTCCTTAAACAATGTTTGGCCAAATGGAGGTCAGGGCAATCTCTACAAGAAAACAAAAGGTGTCATTTCTGGAAATTTGTTCAAAAAAACCCATGGAGGTGTCTGTCCAAGGCTGTGCATGAACAAGTAGTGACCGAAGAATATCGGAATGAACCTAACACAAAGACATACAGTATATCTTTTTAACACTGTCACTTCAGATCAAGAGTGACACTTTAACCTTTTACATTACATATGTGTGCCAGTGGTAAGAACAGCTACCAAAGAAAAGGTATGTATTCATTGTCTGTAGTAGCTGTCATGTAGCTGGATAGTAGACACCTTGTTTGTGCCTATTTTCAAATGCTGGGCAGACATGATGTAAACAAGTGAAACTCAGATTTATAGCATTTCTCAAGCTTTGTTTAGCACAACATTTCAGGACAGTACATTTAAGCTCTTTCATGTACTGATGGTTGTTCTGGTGCAGTGTTCATGTGCTGATAGTGGTTTTAAAACTGTACACAATTAGAAATCCAAAACGTGCTTCATGGCTATCCTAAAACTTAAAAATCCATAAAACTTAGATTTTTGAGATTATGAGGAGGATTTGGTGAGACTCTGCTCCAAAAACGCGTTCTAAATTACTGTATGTTCAGACTTATTTTTTGAAACAGAAACTGAGCAGTTTCATCAAGTCCTCCTCAAATACTCTAAACTTGGTTCTGGTGATGTATTATGTACTAATAGAAGCTCATTATATATATTTTTTTGTGGCCCTTGGGAATGGTTCAGTAAGGCATTACGGCCCTTGAACCAAAACATATTGTGCATCCTGGCGCTAGAGGAACTGAATACTCTCTTTCTGAAATTGCTCTTGTAATGTGACTTTTTCAGCAAAACAATCACTTGAGCAATGTCTGCTTGCTTCCTAAGTACACTTTTAGGATTAGTACAATAAGACAGTGGAACTACATACCACCAAAATCTGGCACTTACTAAAGTGAGGTGCAGAGTCTAAGAAATCCTAATATAATTTACCAGAAGAAATTTTTGGACTTAATGTGTCAGATTACCAGGTCGTGATCCTCAAATAAGTAACTGGTTGGCAGCAGTATGCAGTAGTGATGATCTGAAGCACGAGGAAAGTTAAAATGAATCCAGGCCACGCTTCAATTGTAAGAGACAGAATCTTTAAAACAAAATCAAGGAAATCACATAGTATGATTTTTACATAATTAATTTGCATTTATGTTGCATAAAATAAGTTTTTGATGCAATAGAAAAACAGAACTTAATATTTGAAACAGAAACCTATGTTTGCAATTACTGTACATAGGTCACACGTTTCCTATAGCTCTTGATCAAGTTTGCACACACTGCAGCAAGGAGTTTGGCCTACTCCTACATACAGATCTTCTCCAGATCTTTCAGGATTTGGGTTGTTGATGGGCAACATTAAGTTTCAGCTCCCTCCAAAGGTTTTCTATTTGGTTCAGATCTGGAGACTGGCTAGGCCACTCCAGGACCTTGAAATGCTTTTTATGGAGCCACTCTTTAGTTGCCCTGGCTGTGTGTTTTGGATCATTGTTATGCTGGAAAACCCAGCCAGAACCCATCTTCAATGCGCTTACTGAAGCAAAGAGGTTGTTCGCCAAAATCTCGTGAAACATTCATCCTACCTTCAATATGGTGCAGTCATCCTGTCCCCTTTGCACAACAGCACCCTCAAAGTATGATGTTTCCACGACCATGCTTCATGGTTGGGACGGTGCTCTTGGGGTTGTACTCATCCTTCTTCATCCTCATCCTTCTTCTTCCTCCAAACATGCCGAGTGGAGTTGATACCAAAAAGTTCTATTTTGGTCTCACCTGATCACATGATCATCTCGCATGCCTACTCTGAATCATCCATCATCCAAGTGGTCACTGGTAAACTTCAAATGGGCTGGACATGTGCTGACATGGGCAGGTGGACCTTGTGTGCCCTGTAGGATTTTAATCCATGATGGCGTAGTGTGTTACCAACAGTAATATTTGGGACTTTGGTCCCAGTTCTCTTCAGGTCATTGACTAGGTCCTCCCATGTATTTCTGGGCTGATTCCTGACCTTTCTCAGAATCACCCTTTCCCCATGAGGCGAGATCTTGCATGGAGACTAAGACTGAGGAATATTGACAATCATCTTGTGTTCCTTACAGTTTCTAATAATTGTACCAACAGTTGTTGCATTCTCACCAAGCTGCTTGCCTATTTTCCTGTAGCCCATCCCAGCCTTGTCCAGGTCTACAATTTTGTCCCTGTTGTCCTTAGGCAGCTCTTTGATCTTGGCCATGGTGGCGAGGTGGGAGTGTGTGAACAGGTGTCTTTTATATGGGTAATGAGTTAAAACAGGTGCAAGTAATACAGGTAATAAGTGCAGAGTAGAAGGGCATCTTAAAGAAAAATTACCAGGTCTGTGAGAGACACAATTCTTGCTGCTTGGTAGGAGATCAAACACCATATTTTTCAGACTATTAGATGCACCAGACCATAAGACGCACCCCAAATTTTCAGAAGGAAAATAGGGAGAATGGGGGTCTGTCTTAAAGTCCGAATTCAGCTTACCGGGGGGATTGGCAGCGCTGATGGAGCAGTGTCACAATAGGTGTTCAGGGCCCGGCGATGAATTGGCTTCCCAGGCTGGTGCAGCGGTTTCGGTGGTGCGGGGGCTATATTGACATTTTGTGAAAGCCTGGAACCCCTGTACATCCATTGCTGCAATGCAGTGGCATCTAGGAAAATGGCCATCGGAGGCCATGCATGCACAGATTGAGATCTCGGCACTGAGATCTCATCTCCCAAGGGTTTCGGACCACCGTACACCCCCTCTTCCCAGTGAAGGGCCGGCAAAATCCCCCAACTCCTGCTACCTCCACACTACTGGTAAGTACATTTGGACTATAAGACACCCCCCATTTTCCCCCAAAATTTTGGGGAAAAAGAGCATCTTATAGTCCGAAAAATATAGTACTTATTTTATGCAATAAAATGCAATTTCATTATTTAAAAATCATACAATGTTTTTCTGGGTTTTATTTTTAGATTTTGTCTCCCATACGTGAAGTGTACCTACGATAAAAATTATAGTCCTCTTCATTCTTTGTAGGTGGGAAAAGTTGCAAAATCGTCAGAGTATCAAATATTTTCCCTACTGTATGTTTGAAAAATTGTCATTGCTTTGACTTGCTTTGTGATCTAGAACATTTTACCAATTAAATAAATGGTCCCCAAGTGTTACTGTTTTTTTCTGTTTAGAGATTTAAAGATCGCCCTTCACCAAGGATTATTTCAACTCATTTGCAATTCAATAATATTCCAAAGTCTATGTTTGAAAAAAAGGTTAAGGTAGGTGTTCAGCGCAAAAAGAAAACCTTCCAATTCCTTTCTTAGTTCAGTGGATTCACCATGGAAAGCGCTTCTGTCCTTGTCAAGTGCCATGAACCTGAACAGATATGAAATATCTATTCACTGGAAGTAAAAATGAAGGTTCCTATTATGTGACTTTAAAAATAAATCTAGAATATTCTCAGAAATTTATCAGAAATGCATGACATAAAATCAACTTTCTGTTGTATAACTTAAAGGTACTGTATATTAACATCCACTGTCTTCATTAAAAAATACAGATAAAAGGATTTTTGCGGTTGCTGGATTTTCTCTTTTTTTCACGGTTCACTTAGGGTATGTGCACACAATGCGAATTTTTCAGAATCTGTGCTGAAAAATCCGCACACGAATCCGCAACGTGTGCACATACCCTAACTTAGGAAATCATCCTGAAGTCTCCGTGCACCACACCCCTATCCTAGGAATTTCTCAACCTGTGAGCTGATGGTTGCTCCATTGTGTTTTTCTAAAAGGATTTTTAGACCCATAACGTATAAGAAAAAAGTAGTAATATGTGGGGGTAACCACTGTAAGAATTCTATTTAGACAAATACCGCCACTTTAAATATAATGTAAAGAATATGTATTGAAATAGTTTCATAATTAAGCAAAACATCTTCATTACATAAATCACACAGTGAAAAGGTGACAGTACAAAAAGCTCCTTAACAAATCCTTAAAACCAGTTAGGGTAGCGTGGTTCATGCATGAAATAACAGGCATGCATAAATATGTTATATATCATTACATGAATTGTATCTCACAAACAAATATATGACCATATTTAAATTATTGCAAGGCAATGGAGTTAGTAGAAAGAGCCATGATTTTATGCTGCTAGATATGTGAGGTGGTCCCTAAAAAATTTTTTGTAAATTTTGTTGGAAAAAATTAGAAACCGCTGGTCAACGTTTAACCCTTATGACATCCTAACAAAAAGAATTATGTTTCCAAAATTGTGCTGATGCAAAGTAGACATCTGGGAAATGTTATTTATTAACTATTTTGTGTGACACCACTCTCTGATTTGGGCCAGGGTCACACTTGCGAGTGTGATGTGAGAAACTTGCGCGAGTCTTTCGCATCAATAACCGGCACTGCCGCCTGCACTCGGACTGCAGTTGCATAGAAATACATGCAGCCATACGCTCCAGTCCGAGTGCAGGCGGCAGTGCCAGGTATTGATGCGAAAGACTCGCGCAAGTTTCTCACATAACACTCGCAAGTGTAACCCTGGCCTTAAGTGTACAACAACTAAAAGTTTGAAAATTTTCTAAATTTGCAATTTTTTTCCAAACTTCCATTTTTTATAAATAAACGCAAGCCATATCGAAGAAATTTTACCATTAACATGAAGTACAATATGTCACGAAAAAAACAGTCTCAGAATCAGTGGGATACGTTGAAGCGTTCTAGAGGTATAACCTCATAAAGTGACAGAGGTCAGAATTGTTAAAATTTGCTTGGTCATTAAGAACCAAATTGGCTCTGTCATTAAGGGGTTAAGTTGTTGAAAAAACTCACATTTTTACTTTTCCATCGATGTAGCTGTTAGGCTAGGTTCAGATTAGCGTTTCTGTGCGCAGCGTATCATCTGCATATGCAAACGCATGCCAAAGCGCATGCAAATGCATGCTTACGCCTTCGCACATGACACACAAAAAAAATGCTGCGTGTGCATGCGTTTAAATGCATTTTGACATGCGTTTGCGTTGTTTATGCGCATGGTGGAGGTGGTGACATAATTTCCTGGACATGCACAGTCTAAAGTACGCATGCGTATTGAATGCATGCATATGCATGTCCTTGCATACCAATGCGTTTCCATAGATAGTAATGCGGTTTTTTTATGCATTCATCCACAATAATCCACATGCGCATGATTGCGCAATATTTGTTACCTAAAAAAATGCAACATGTTGCGTTCACCAGAAACCGCCGCACACCGTGAATGAAGCATGCGAACGTACGCAAAAGTATGTCCCTGCGTACACCATGTTAAAAATATGTACGCATGACGCATGCGGATGTATGCAGATCATACGCAGCGCACAGAAACGCTAATGTGAACCCTGCTTTAGGCAGGTGAGGTGACTCAAAAGCAATTCTGTCATTTTGACTACATTACTGTACAAATAGCATTTTCCTAATATTAGGATTAGTCACAAATGTAATATTGCAATATTTTATTTGATTTTTTCCTTAAATAGATAATGGTATGCAGAATAAAAACAAAAAATACTTCACAATATGGAACAGTTTAGAATTACGTAAACCCACTTACTTCTACATTACTAGCACAGAGTACAGCCTATATATATATACACAAACAAGAGCCTCTACAATATGATCAGGGCCGGCGTCAGCACCCGGCGTACCCGGGCAAATGCCGGGGCCCTGGCGAGACGTGGGGCCCATTTAAGGTAGTAGCAGTACAGACACGGACGATACTACACTGATGACCTGGAGCCGGGGGGCCCCCGCAGCCAGACTACATCCGGCTGTGCTGTGTGTGTATTAAAAGATCAGCTGAGCTCCGTGATCTCCGTCTCCCAGCCAGGACTCGGAGGCGGAGCCATCCCTGGCAGCAGGTGCGGCACAGAGCTCTCTCTGTGACTGAGTTTCGCTGCGCAGGTGCTGGAATACTCACCCGTCACCATGGATATGAAGAGTCACTTCCGGGCTGTCTGTGTCGTCACTTCCAGGTGAGCTCAGGCGCTCAGCGATCATCCACTGTCCAGCCAGGTCCAGCGCCAAGCAGGAAGACGATGACAAGCACGAGCAGCCAGCAGTCAGTGAACGGTGCACCCTGTACAACGTGAGTGACGGTGAAAGCAATCCTTCCAAGTTCCAGGCTGGTCCCAAAGCATTGCGGGGGATGCAGCCTGGGAGGACAAGGTGCGACTGTACGGGGCCACCACAGACCTACAGTATGGCATCTGAGTGATGCTAGGTGTGGGTGGGACTTATAGACTATATACTACATGACTGGCTGTGCTATATACTATATGGATGTGTTATATACTCCGTGGGCTGTGCTATACACTACGTGGCTGTGCTATACACTACGTGGGCTGTGCTATACACTACGTGGGCTGTGCTATACACTACGTGGGCTGTGCTATACACTACGTGGGCTGTGCTATACACTACGTGGGCTGTGCTATACACTACGTGGGCTGTGCTATACACTACGTGGGCTGTGCTATACACTACGTGGGCTGTGCTATACACTACGTGGGCTGTGCTATACACTACGTGGGTTGTGTTATATGCTATGTGGTCGGTTATACACTACAAGGCTGTGCTATATACTATGTGGGCTGTTATACACTACGTGGCTGTGCTATATACCACGTGGGCTGTGCTATATACTACGTGGGCTGTGCTATAATATGCTACGTGGCTGTGCTATATTTCTCTCCTGTATCTGTGCATTATGAATCATGGTATGTGTTAGAGGGGTGGGGGGGGGGCCCACTGAGACTCTTTCGCCCGGGGCCCTCAGAAACCTGGAGCCGGCCCTGAATATGATATTCATTTTTAAAACTATTTTACTTAAATATTAACAGTACTGTAGGCATAGGAGTACATCCATGCTCAAACAAGAAAGCAAAAGACTGGGCCAAACAAAAAATTATAAAATATTGTAAAACATGTAGAAAATTGGTCAAAAATGTAATATTTACTGTTTTAATATTTTGACAGATATTGCTGGTTCTTCGTAACCCAAAAGACACAGCTATCTCCTTTTATAATTTTCATAATAGCATGCCTCCTCTTCCTTCCTATAATTCCTGGGACATGTTCTTTAAGGACTTTACAAGCGGAAAAGGTATTTATTCTACAGACACTAAAAGCTCAAACTAAAGCTCATATAAGGCTACGTTCACATTTGCGTTGTGTGGTGCTGCGTCGGCGATGCAACGCACAACGCATGCAAAAACGCATGCAAAACGCAGCTTTTTGTGACGCATGCGTTCATTTTTTCATGATTTTTGGCGCAGAAAAAACTGCATCATGCAGCATTTTCTGTTGCGCCAAACAGACGCATGCGTCACAAAACGCAAGACAACGCATGTCCATGCGCCCCCATGTTAAATATAGGGGTGCATGGCGCATGCATCGCCGTGGCTGCGCCCGACGCAGCCCCGCACAACGCTAATGTGAACATAGACTTACACACTTAGTTGTATCAACATTTTTTTCAGTGAACTTTAAAGGCAAAAAGACAAAATAAAATGAACGTGTTTAAATAAAGCTTTTTTTTTATTAAGTATATTATTTTGAAACATTTTGGCATTCTTTTTTAGCTTATCACAGTCTTTACTAGTGTTGAGCGATACCTTCCGATATCCGAAAATATCGGATCGGATTGGATCGGACCGATACCCAAAAAATATCGGGTATTGCCGATTCCGATATCGGAAACCAATGCAAGTCAATGGGACAAAAATATCGGAATTAAAATAAACCCTTTCTTTCCTTGTAGGTTAATTCTACATGAAGGAAAACAACTAAGAAAAATGTAGAATGTATTGGAGGAGGTGGAGTAGATATGAAAGGCATAGAGGTTTAGCCCAATCAAATTGAATAGCAGGAATTAATTTTTTTTTTTTAAGATATTTATGTTTCACTACTTCCATGCGCTTCACTTTCCTTTTTACTTCTCTCACACTTTCTCCTTCATCATCCTCAGCAGCAGCATCTTTTTCATCAACTTCTTCTTCACCTTATTCATCTTTGTCTTCTTCACCTTCTTCCTATTATTCTTTTTTTTACATTCTTCATATTCTTTTTATTCAACTATTATTCTTCTTCATATTCTACTTCTTCATCTTCTTCATATTCTTCTTCTTCATCATATTCTTATTTGTGACAGGCATTCCTGTAGTTGTTATCCATAAAAGTTTGAAGATTACACCTTCCGTTCTGCCTGTCATAAAAGATTTACAACGGGATTTGTCCGCGTTCAGTTTGGCCTGCAGCAGCAGGGTTTTTCCAGGGGCACCATGAGGAGGAACGGACTCACCCCCATACACTGCTTAGTCTTCTTCTGCTTATAATTTAGTTAATACCTTTTGCTCTGATTTTTAGTCTTATGCTTAATGTTCTTCTGCTTTTTGTTCTGCAGCTTCTTGTTCTTCTGCTTCTTGGTCTTCTGTCTCTTGTTCTTCTGTATCTTGGTGGTTGTCTTGTTGTTCTTTGTCCTTTTGGTCATCTTCTTCTTGGTCTTCTTAGGGGTGGTCTTCAGGGTCGTCATCTCCAGGGTCGTCGTCTCCGGGGTCGTCGTCTCTGGGGTCGTCGTCTCTAGGGTCGTCATCTTCTTCGGGGTAGTCTTCAGGGTGTTCGTCTCCAGAGTCGTCATCTCTGGGGTCGTCGTCTCCAGGGTCGTTGTCTTCTTCGGGGTAGTCTTCAGGGTGTTCGTCTTCAGGGTCATCATCTTTAGGGTCATCATCAGGGAGATCCAGAGTGATTACCAAAAACCATTTCAAAAAGCTTGAATTTGGAAATGTAGCAGAAGGTACAAGAAGGCTGAGGAACTGCCGAGAACCAGCTGACGGTACCGGAACCCGGATGGGTAGCCGAAGGTACAAGAGCCAATAGAACTACCGAGGACCAGCTGACGGTACTGGAACCTGGTTACTAAGCAGGAGGTACCCGTGCCAGAAAACAATACTAAGGACCACCAAACGTTGGTGGAACTCGGATACCGAGAAGGAGGCACCTAAGCCAAAGGCTCTGCCTGGAACCAGCTGACGTTACTGGAACCCAGGGGGACCTATTCAAGATTGACTTACAAAAAAACAGCTAATGGTGCAGGAACTCAGATAGGCAGCAGAAGGTCCACATGAAAAAAAATTGCAAGGCCGCGAGCCGGCCGGAGTTACCAAAAACCCACAGTCCTGCAGGGGGAGCTTGTTCTATTGGCATTACGGAACCAGCTTTGATTGCCAGTTCCCACAGCCCACATAGGAAGCACCTAAACTGCAGGTACGATAGAGTTGGCTAACCCAACCGCAACCCGACAGGACAATGTATTGGAGGCAAAAGTGACCTTGACACTACCCGGAAACAGCTGGCATGCTGGAAACAGGCTGGGCAGGAGGGAGTACCCGTGCCAAAGACACTGCCGAGAACCAGCTGATGGTACTGGAACCCGGATGGGTAGCCGAAGGTACAAGAGCCAATGGAACTACCGAGGACGAGCTGATGGTTCTGGACACCGGTTACTAAGCAGGAGGTACTCGTGCCAGAAAGTACTACCAAGGACCACCAGACGTTGATGGAACTCGGATACCGAGAAGGAGGCACCTAAGCCAAAGGCTCTGCCTGGAACCAGCTGATGGTACTGGAACCAGGATGGGGAGCAGAAGGTACAAGAGCCAATGGAACTACCGAGGACCAGCTGACGGTACTGGAACCTGGTTACTAAGCAGGAGGTACCCGTGCCAGAAAGCACTACCAAGGACCACCAGAGGTTGGTGGAACTCGGATGCCGAGAAGGAGGCACCTAAGCCAAAGGCTCTGCCTGGAACCAGCTGACGGTACTGGAACCCAGGGAGACCTATTCATGATTGACTTCCAAAGAACCAGCTAATGGTGCTGGAACTCAGATAGGCAGCAGAAGGTTCACATGAAAAAAAAATTGCAAGGCCGCGAGCCGGCCGGAGTTACCGAAAACCCACAATCCTACAGGGGGAGCTTGTCCTATTGGCACTACGGAACCAGCTTTAATTGCCAGTTCCCGCAGCCCACATAGGAAGCACCTAAACTGCAGGCACCATAGAGTCGGCTAACCCGACCGCAACCTGACAGGACAACGTATTGCAGGCAAAGTGACCTTGATACTACACGGAAACAGCTGGCGTGCTGGAACCAGGCTGGGCAGGAGGGAGTACCCGTGCCAAAGACACTTCTGCGCAGCAACTGGCGGTGTTGGAGCCCAGGGATTACAGGAGAAACAGAGTGTAGGCTGAGGCCTAATTGAAGGCAGTTTAATATATGTTTTAGTGTGAATGTGGAGGGAGCAGGAGAAATTGCCGGATACACAGCAGGGGAGCAGTTGGCGTTACTGAACCCCAATAACACAGGAGCAAGTGTTGACTGTGCAGACGGCACTTCTGAGCTGCAACTGGCGGTGTTGGAGCACAGGGATTACAGGAGAAACAGAGTGTAGGCTGAGGCCTAATTGGAGCAAGTTTAATATCTGTTGTAGTGAGAATGTGGAGGGAGCAGGAGAAATTGCCGGATACACAGCAGGGGAGCAGCTGAAACCCAATGACATGGCAGCAAGTGTTGACTGTGCAGACGACACTTCTGAGCAGCAACTGGCAGTTTTGGAGCCCAGGGTCAATGCTAGAAACCGAGTGTAGGCTGAGGCCTAATTGGAGCAAGTTTAATATCTGTTGTAGTGTGAGCGTGGACGGAGCAGGAGAAATTGCTGAATACACAGCAGGGGAGCAGCTGAACCCCAATAACACGGCAGCAAGTGTTGACTGTGCAGACGGCACTTCTGAGCAGCAACTGGCAGTGTTGGAGCCCAGGGTCAATGCTAGAAACAGAGTGTAGACTGAAGCCTAATTGGAGCAAGTTTAATATCTGTTGCAGTGTGAGTGTGGACGGAGCAGGAGAAATTGCCGGATACACAGCTGGTGATCAGCTGACGTTACTGAAACCCAATAACACTGGGTCATGTGTTGACTGTGCATACGGCACTTCTGAGCAGCAACTGGTCGTGTTGGAGCCCAGGGATTACAGTTCAGGTGGTAGAAACATGAACACAACATGAGACCTGGATACTGTTGCTAACCAATTATTTAATCTGGGAGAGGAGTGGCAAAATCCTGCGAGATCCAGGCCTTGCTCATTTTCAGAAAAGTAAGCCGGTCAACGTTATCGGAAGATAGTCGCATGCGACGGTCTGTTAGTACACCACCTGCGGCACTAAAGATGCGTTCCGATAATACACTAGCAGCAGGGCAAGCCAGCACCTCCAATGCATACTGGCTAAGATCTGGCCATGTATCCAGCTTAGAGCCCCAAAACTTGAAGGGGGAAGAGCCGATGCGGCGGTCGTTTCTCAGGCACTGCAGCATGAAATCAACCATGTGCTGCAGACTGTCAACTGGCCAAGAAATGCTGTCCCCTGCTTGAGGCGTGATCTCTGCCAGCTCTGCATCACCCCACCCTTGCTATACATACTGACTACTAGAGCATTGTGTAACTCCCTCCTCTGGACAGATGTCTTCCTCCTCCATTGACTCCTCCTCATCCTCCTCACAAAGTGTCCCCTGCCTAGGCCTTTGTAAGGAACCACGTTGTGCAGACTGTCCAGACGCAGATGGCATTTGTGACTCCTCATCCTCCACCTCGTCCACAACCTCCTCCCTTAGCGCTTGCAGTGATTTTTCAAGCAGGCAGATAAGGGGGATAGTCATGCTGACTAGTGCATCATCTGCACTTGCCATCTGCGTGGAATCATCGAAGGCACACAAAACCTGGCAGATGTCCTTCATAGTGGCCCACTCAGTGGTGGTGAAGTCAGAACAGCGTGCAGTGTGACTTTTTTGCACCTGATGCAGCTGGTACTCCATTACTGCTGCCTGCTGCTCACACAACCTCTCCAACATATGTAACGTTGAATTCCACCTGGTGGGTAGGTCACATGTGATGCGATGTTCCGGAAGGCAGAATCGGCACTGCAGAGCTGCAATGTGCGATCTTGCCATACTGGAACGCCGCAAGTGAGCACACTCTAGGTGGACCTTGTGCAGCAGTGCATCACAATCCGGATAGTCCCTCAAAAATCTCTTCATGACCAAGTTGAGCACATGTGCCAGACATGGGATGTGAGTGAGGTTGCCTAGGCTCAGAGCTGCCACCAGATTTCGGCCATTGTCACACACTACTATGCCTGGCTGGAGATTCGCTGGCACAAACCACATGTTGCTCTCATGCTTGATGGCATTTCAGAGCTCCTGCACTGTGTGGCTTTAATTCCCCAAAGAAATTAAATTCAATACGCCTGTTGATGTTTGGCCACGGCTGTGCTCATGTCGGTCGTAACAGGTAAGCGTTCACGGGTCCATGTGGGGGTAGACTGTGACGGCTCCTGCAGGAACTGGAGTATGAGGAGGAGTCAATGTGTACAGACTGGATTCCTGCAATCCTTGGAGTTGGCAGAACACGTACAGTGCCACTCTCAAGATCTGTACCCGGCTCCACAACATTTACCCAATGGGCAGAGAGGGAATGGTATCATTCCTGTCCATGGTGACTGGTCCACGCATCGATGGTCAGGTGGACCTTGCTACTGTTGGCGTTTAGAAGCGCATGTTTAATGTTTCCCTCCACATGCTTTTGCAGGGCAGGGATGGCTTGCCTGCTGAAATAAAAGCGGCTGGGCACATTGTATTGTGGGACTGCCAATGCCATCAAGTTACGGAAGGTGTCAGTCTCCACCAGCCTGAATGAGAGCACTTCAAGGGATAGTAGTTTTGCAATGCCAGCATTCAGAGCCTGTGCTCGGGGGTGATTTGCCTAGAATGGCCGCCTTTTCGCCCATGCCTGTGCTACCGATGGCTGCAGACTGGGCAGGGAGTGTGAGGATGACAGGGAACGTGGTGCTGTGGGTGGAATTACACTAGGTCTCTGTACAACACTGCCAGAGTTTCTTCCATGGCGATCCTGTGAGGATGCCGAACCAGCTGTATGTGAGCTGGAGGAAGAGGCTATAACACGAGCTGAAGAGGTGGTAGGTGGCGCTGTAGGTTGGCCTAGGTCTTCAGTGTGTTTTTGTAACTCCACCACGTACTTGGTCCGCACATGTTTCCACATATTTGTGGTATTGAGGTTGCTGACACTTTTCCCTCTTTTCACTTTCTGATGACACAGCTTGCATTTGACAAAGCAAATGTCATCTGCAACTGTGTCAAAAAAGGACCAGGCACTGCAAGTCTTGGGAGCGCCCGTTTTGGGTTTTGGAAGAGGCATGCTCCTAATGGGTGTCCGAGGTGGACGCTACAGGCAACCCAGTCTGCCCCCTCCCTCTCCCTCCTTTTTGGGCCGTTCAGGGAATCTCTTCCTCAGAGCTGCTCCCACCACCTTCCTGTACCTCATGCCATGATGGGTCAAGGACCTCATCATCTGCACTACCCTCTTCCAACAACTGCTTCTCCTGGGTAGTCTCGGCAGCACAGTACGTACCAGAAAGTGACACCTGAGTCTGATCATCAGATGCGCACTGAGGTGTGCTGACCATAGGCACTGGCCCACCTGCCTCTTCAGATTCAGAGAGACAAAGCAGTTGTGCATCACTGCATACTGCCTCTTCTTCCATTTCTCGAATGCTGCTTGGCTGGCCCCCTCTTTCCAAGCCAAGAGATTCAGAGAACAGAAGTAGAGATGGCTCCTGTCCAGGGCTCTCTGACTGCCTGGGCAATTTGGCAGGTGGTGAAGAGACAGATGGGTGCTCGTCATTGCTCTGGACCTGAGAGGATGTGACACTAATTGAAGTCGATGCGTTAGCTGCCATCCATCCGACAACGGCTTCAATTTGTTCGTCCTGCAGCAGTGGGGTACGGCAAGCTCCTACAAAGCTGCGCATAAAGGACTGTTCCCTGGTAAAACTGGGGGATGCTAAGTCCCTGGTGCCCGCAGCAGGCACAGAATCCCCACGTCCTCTCCCTGCAGAAACTCCACGGCCACGACCATGTGCCTTACTCCCTGCCTTCTTCATCTTGGTAAACTGATAAAGATAGGGAGAAAAGTACTAAGGACTTAGTGTGCTTATTCCTGAACAGCTGCTAACAGGTATAAGAAACACTAATTCAATAAAGTGTGGACTAGACTTTAATATGAGCTAATGTGGCCTACACAACTGTAAAGTGGAGTGTTTGGTGAACTTTATTTAGGTTTTTTTTTACAAAAAAAAATGGATGTGCCCAAAGATGTAAAACCGATAGTATCACAAACTTTTTGTAGCTATTACAATACAGGAAGGTAACCTACAATGCAATAGATGAGACACCAAAAAATAGGCTAATACTAATCTGGCTGGGGCTGCAGGGCACAAGGCTGCAGAAAGGCTCCTCTATCCACTCCTATATAGTGCACGCAATCTAGCTGGATACGGATTGAAACACACCACTAATAGGAGAAATCAGGAAAAATGGGCTGCACTAATGAAAAAAAGGACAATGTATGAGGCAGTGATGCACGCTGAGTGGACTACAACCAGATGTGGCTGCAGAACTCACTGCAGCAAGAGCTGCACTCACACACAGAGACCTTGCAGACAGCCGTGAACGGCGCTGCAAGACTGCAGAAAAGTTCCTCTATCTACTCCTATATAGTATGTGCACGCTATCCAGCTGGATACGGATGGAAACACACTAATAGGAGAAATCAGGAAAAATGTGCAGCAGCACAAATGCAAAAAAGGACAATGTAACAGTATGAGGCAGTGACGCACGCTGAGGGAACTACAACCTGATGTGGCTGCAGAACACACTGCAGCGTGAGCTGCATTCACACACAGAGACCTTGCAGACAGCCGTGAACAGTGCTGCAAGGCAAATAAAAAAAGGTTCTCAAACAGCGGTTGCTACAGTAGCCTGGGTAAAGCACAATGAAGCAAATTGCTATCTCAAACTGTCCCTCAGTCAGAACAGCAGCGTCCTGTCCCTAACTGAATTCACAGCAGAGTGAACCAAAAATGGCGGCGGTGGCTTTTATAGTGCATCATGACATCATTTCAGCAGCCAATCACAGCAATGCCATTAGTTACATGCCTAGCATGCATAACAGGATGTGCCCGCACTTCTTAGGATTCCTCATTGGCTGAATTAAATCAAACTGGCTCATAGCATTATGGGAACTTCCGATTCTGGTATTCGATATTGCAAAAGTATCGGAACTCAGTATCGGAACTCCGATATCGCGAATATCGTCCGATACCCGATGATTGCAGTATCAGAATGCTCAACACTAGTCTTTACTTAAAAAATGGTAATCTTGCATTTTTTTCAAGGGCCAAGTGGGCTTGTTTAGACTCATACTTCCCATCCTTTCATTAAAATTTACAGCAGCCTTCTTACCATCAAAAGCAGAATTTAAAAAACTGATAATAAACTCTATTCTCAGATGATAACATAGGATCCACCAACAACAGAAGATGCCACAGCTTTTGTGCTTCTGCTCTCTTACCAAAGACCTTTGCACACATTTATTAGATGTTTTAATATGAAATATAGGGTCAGTTCATTGCTGCTAATGTGCATCTAGATTTCCTGAAACAACAGGAAGTTAGAGTCTCAAAAAGCCCCAGTGGTCAGTGTAAAAATGGCAAGATTTAAAATTATAATTTTTAATAATGATTGTAATATAGGAAAAATATTACAAATATTTTATAAAAGTACTGTCATAAGTGGAGTTATGACCTATACAGATTAAAGGCTGAGAGCATATATTAGAGAGAGAAATAGGGTCCCAGACCCTCCCTGTACCTCCCGGTGTCCCACGGTATGCCTGTGCCCGCTTTCATCCTCCTGTGTCCCCCCACGTCTTCTTCCAGGAAGGAAATGGTGGGCGCATGCGCATGTGCCCGTCGAGAACTGCTGGCCAGCACCTGGCAACAATAGGTAGATTTTTCCTATTGGTTCATTTTGGTCACTGTGATAGACCCTATCACAGTGATCAAAATAAAAAAAAATAGTAAATAAACCCCCCTTTATCACCCCCTTAGTTAGGAAAAAATAATAAAATAAGGAAAATATATTTATTTCCATTTTCCCATTAGGTTACAGTGGTGCTAAAGTGAGTTGGGCTAATGTTAGGGTTAGTGTTGGGGCTAAAATTAAGGTTGGGGCTAAAGTTAGGGTTGGGATTAGGGTTAGGGTTGGGATTAGGGTTAGAGTTGGGATTAGGGTTAAAGTTGGGATTAGGATTAGAGTTGGGATTAGGATTAGGGTTAGGGTTGGGATTAGGGTTAGGTTTTGGATTATGGTTGGGATTAGGGTTAGGGTTGGGATTAGAGTTAGGGATGTGTTGGGGTTAGGTTTGTGGTTAGGGTTTAGCAGGGTTCAGCAGTACCTTCAGCAGAAGAGACACTGAAGTTCACCATGCACATTAGACTATAGATATCAACAGGTTCGATTGACATTCTAGTGCGTATGGGGGCACTGGACAACTGATGGTCGGGAAAGATGTTGTTTGGGCATGTCTGATTTTAAACTGACATTCACTTAGTTCTCTTGGAGAACTCATGGAGAACACAGGAGCACTCTGCTGAGTAAGCACTGCAGAGTATGAGAGAGATGGCCAAGATGTCTGTCGGCTGAGTGATCAGCAGACAGCCATCTAATGTGCATGGCCAGCTTGAGACAGATTGCAGGATGTCAGGCCTTGTAATAACAAAAGAGTGGAACAGAATACCTGGCTTACTTAATGAAGAGAATGATCACCCGCTGATGGGAACAATTTTTCACTACTCACCCAATGAGAAGTCTATCAATAAATATAAAGAACAAGACAGCATTCTACATCAGATGCCATAAAAAGTGTATCATAGTCAAAAAAGAAAACCATGTTTCAGCTGTATTTTTGACTTCATGCTTGACAAAAGCGATTGTATTGCCAAATTATTGCACCTTTGTGGCTTACAATACACTTTTTTAATCTGATCTGGAGTCCTGCCTTGTTATTTATAATGCCCCATTCATGGGCCCTCTGCTCTTGCTCTCCTGTCTGTGAAACTGATTGTAGCCATAATTGTGGGGTGAGCTTTCAGTTCAGGACAAGCAAGAAAATAACCGCAGAAAGAATGCAAGATGAAAAGTGAGAGAAAAGATGTTGCAGCTCCTACATTGTTGGCAAAATGCTGTTGAATATCTATTCACTTAAAAGGAATAGATAGCAAGTTGCAGACAGCGAGAAGGCGATGCTTTTCTACACATTTGAGGTGAATGAAAAGGTAGACTTTAAATAGCCTTCAATGTAGAGTGAATGTGACATTTTGATTTGTTTGTTTGCTTCAAATTCCTCATCTACAAACTTTTTTTCTATTTTTTTCTAAAGTGTGTTATGGGCAGTATTTTGATTTTGTTGTGGCCTGGGAGAAGCACTTCAATGATAAAACCATGATGGCAATAACATTTGAAGAAATGAAAATGGTAAGTGTGACTTCCTGTCCCTTTAAGGGAACCTGTTATATTATTGGACATGCAGTCTGATCTGCCAGCAGCAGGATACCGAGCATGGGAAACTGAGCAGATTGATGGAAAAATTTCATATAAATATGATTTTATTTTCTTAAAATCTCTGCTCATTCTGGGTTTAGTAGTTAATTGGTAGAGCTAATTATAAATGTACAGTTATTTCTGTAAGTACTCGTACAGAAGGCTGTCAGTCATTAATTAAGAGGTTGCACAAAGCTGGGCTTCCATAAAATCTTGTGGTCATTATCTACTAATTCCATAAATGAAAAGAGAATGGTTCCAGCTTCAATAAAATCATGAAAATTTATTCCAATTTTTAAAATGGAGAAACAACTCCTGGGACAGCACCATAGCACATGCGAGGTAGGCTACGCGTTTCGACCGACACAGCGGTCTTTATCACAGCTGATCTACTCACTGATTCCTCAGGTATAAAAAGAACCAGGAACCAATAAAATGATAGTGAGTCCTCACATGACCCGAAGGTCCTAAATACTAACAATGAACCTCTATATAAAATGCGTAAATTTGTGCAAAACTAACAATTAAATACACATAAACATATAGAAAAATACACACATACAATATTTCTAAAGTTAATGCAAAAAATACAAAAATAGCAAAAAATAAGATTGAAAAACGAAAAAAAAAAAAACTGAAAATCTCTTTTTTTTTTTTTTCTCTTCCTTTTTTTTTAAATGCATGAAAACTTTTTACAATACATGAAGAGATTATCAATAATGGAACATTAATTCATTCCTTCTATTTAGACCATTAGGAAACCTAGTGCCAAGGTTAAAAATCCAGAAAGCCTCCCTGTTTAACAACATTCTCTGAATGTCACCTCCTCGTGAAGGTTTTTTTATTTTCTCAATCCCTGTTACTCTCAATGATATTGTACTGCGAGAATGGTAATCAATAAAATGTTTGGCTGCTGCTGAAACAGTGCGACTATTATTTAAAGTACAGGAGATATCGTATAGATGTTCTGATATCCGATTTTTCAGTTTTCTAGTTGTACAGCCAATATATGTTTTATCGCAGTCAACGCAATCAATCTTATATATAACACATTTTGTGTTGCAGTTAATAAAGCTTTGGATTTTGTGCAGGCTATTATTTTCTGCGGTGCCAAATGATTTAGTGGTCACCAGGTGTTTGCACGTAGTGCAATTAGTCACATTACATTTGTAGCTCCCTGTACACTTGAGCCATGTGCTACTGCATTTTTGAGACAAAAAATTATTGGGAGACAATTTGTTACCAAGAGTAGGTGCTCTTCTGGCTACAATATTACACCCTTCACTCAATATTTGGGAGAGAATGCGATCTTCATATATGATAGGGATGGCTTTATTTATAATAGTTTTAATTTTATTAAATTGTGGGCTGAATTGTAAACAAACGAATGGTTTATTCATGACACTGTTTTTATTAATTAATTTCTTTGGCGTTGGTTTTAAACAATTGTTTGGGGGATTTGTCCCTGAACACATAGGGTTACTTTGCGATTTTGTATCTTTATTTACTAGATGTAACGCCCTATTCAGCATCCAATTTGGATATCCACGATGATGGAATTTCTTACAGGATTTTACAAGATCGTTTTGAAGTTCAGCATTATTGTTACAATTTCGTTTTAACCTAGTGTCAAATCTATCCCTGTAGGTGAATTCACTAGGTTAAAACGAAATTGTAACAATAATGCTGAACTTCAAAACGATCTTGTAAAATCCTGTAAGAAATTCCATCATCGTGGATATCCAAATTGGATGCTGAATAGAGCGTTACATCTAGTAAATAACGATACAAAATCGCAAAGTAACCCTATGTGTTCAGGGACAAATCCCCCAAACAATTGTTTAAAACCAACGCCAAAGAAATTAATTAATAAAAACAGTGTCATGAATAAACCATTCGTTTGTTTACAATTCAGCCCACAATTTAATAAAATTAAAACTATTATAAATAAAGCCATCCCTATCTTATATGAAGATCGCATTCTCTCCCAAATATTGAGTGAAGGGTGTAATATTGTAGCCAGAAGAGCACCTACTCTTGGTAACAAATTGTCTCCCAATAATTTTTTGTCTCAAAAACGCAGTAGCACATGGCTCAAGTGTACAGGGAGCTACAAATGTAATGTGACTAATTGCACTACGTGCAAACACCTGGTGACCACTAAATCATTTGGCACCGCAGAAAATAATAGCCTGCACAAAATCCAAAGCTTTATTAACTGCAACACAAAATGTGTTATATATAAGATTGATTGCGTTGACTGCGATAAAACATATATTGGCTGTACAACTAGAAAACTGAAAAATCGGATATCAGAACATCTATACGATATCTCCTGTACTTTAAATAATAGTCGCACTGTTTCAGCAGCAGCCAAACATTTTATTGATTACCATTCTCGCAGTACAATATCATTGAGAGTAACAGGGATTGAGAAAATAAAAAAACCTTCACGAGGAGGTGACATTCAGAGAATGTTGTTAAACAGGGAGGCTTTTTGGATTTTTAACCTTGGCACTAGGTTTCCTAATGGTCTAAATAGAAGGAATGAATTAATGTTCCATTATTGATAGTCTCTTCATGTATTGTAAAAAGTTTTCATGCATTTAAAAAAAAAAAGGAAGAGAAAAAAAAAAAAAAAAAAAAAGAGATTTTCAGTTTTTTTTTTTTTTTTTTCGTTTTTCAATCTTATTTTTTGCTATTTTTGTATTTTTTGCATTAACTTTAGAAATATTGTATGTGTGTATTTTTCTATATGTTTATGTGTATTTAATTGTTAGTTTTGCACAAATTTACGCATTTTATATAGAGGTTCATTGTTAGTATTTAGGACCTTCGGGTCATGTGAGGACTCACTATCATTTTATTGGTTCCTGGTTCTTTTTATACCTGAGGAATCAGTGAGTAGATCAGCTGTGATAAAGACTGCTGTGTCGGTCGAAACGCGTAGCCTACCTCGCATGTGCTATGGTGCTGTCCCAGGAGTTGTTTCTCCATTTTAAAAATTGGAATAAATTTTCATGATTTTATTGAAGCTGGAACCATTCTCTTTTCATTTATGGAATCCTACTGCGTCTTGTCAGGACGAAGTTCCGGGCTTCTTGCAATGATCGGTGAGCTGGCTTTTGCCGTATATTCTGTCATTATCTACTGCATGAATGGAAGAGGCAGAGTAAAAAATATAGATTTATTTATATGAGACTGATCATCTTTATCATAATTACCATATGCAGCTCCTGGGCATGAAGGTTGCTTTTTCTGAAAAAAAAAAACATATTTTTTTTACTTTCATACAACTTCATTAAGTCTACCATGTAATGAACCGTGTACTTTTTTATAGCTGATCAATACCGGGGCAAGTCTTCAGGATAAGGAAGCAAATACTGTAGTTTCTGATTATAGACTGAAATCACAGCTCTTGATCATTAATATAAGAAAGTTTTAAAAATTTTAATTTCTATAATGATTAAAGTTTATTTTACATAAGCCCAGAAAACATCTTTCAATCTTGTAACTTCCGCAATCCACCCAGGATTTCTTCTTGTTTGGACATTTTATTTATCAATTATCCAGTATTCTTTTTGGTCATTTATCCAACCATACTTGAGATATGCAGTAAAAAGGGACTGAGACTTCTTTACCACCTGTTACAGAGGAGTCGATATTTTCCTCTAACTCCCTTTAACTATGCCATTTGTGAATAACCATTCATATAACACACACTTGCATAATATTTATGAGATACATTGTACTATGAAGGATAAGCAGTTATATTTATATGACATATTAAATTAGTATTATATATAAGGGTTTCCCCCGGATAATCCTAGGACCTATGCCTAAGGCCTCTTTCATACATCCATGTCTCCGGTATGTGTGGTGACAGTTTTCACACGTACCGGAGACACTGACACATGTAGACCCATTCATTTTCTGTGCACATGTCAGTCTGTTTCCACGGACCATGTGTCCGTGTGCCCCACACGTAGACATGTCTGTTTTTTACCGTCAGCATGGGCCGCGAAACATCCTGCACACGTGCACATGGAGAACACACATGGAAGTCATCTGTGTGACACGCATCGGCACCAGCGCAGAAGCGCTACAGTAAGCGCTGTTCCCCAGTGGCAGGTGCTGTCAAATTTTATAGAAAATTATATGTCTGGGGTTTTAATGAATCAAGAAAAGGCAACAAAAGAAAACCCTCATGTATGGTAGATACAATAAAATATAACTTTTATTGAGAACACCGTATCTAAAAAAAGACCAACAACAATCACCGTGCAGATATAGTGCTCCCTATGTTCACTCTATGCTATAATCCCTAGGCTGAATATCTGCCTAACAGCGGAGGTTGGCACCCTAAAACACAAAAAAATGATAGATTGCGCTCCCGCTCCTCGGCGGCTCACCCTTCAAATCTCCTAGATACCCCTATGTTGGTGCTCCATCCATACAATCTTATATCTTTTTTTGCTTTTTTTTGCTTTTTCCCCAGTGGCAGGTGCTGAAGACGGCTCTCATTATTCTCCCCTGCTCTGCCGGCGATCGGCACAAGCAGAGGAAAATGATGAGAATTACAGTGGGGGAAATAAGTATTTGATCCATTGCTGATTTTGTAAGTTTTCCCACTGACAAATACATGAACAGTCTATAATTTTAAGGGTAGGTTAGTTTTAACAATGACAGATAGAATATCAAAAATAAATTCCAGAAAATCCCATTGTATAAATTATATAAATTTATTTGCATTTTGCAGTAAGAAATAAGTATTTGATCCCTCTAGCAAACAAGACTTAAACCCTTGTTACCAAGCACAGCAGTCAGACTTTTTTGTAGTTGATGATGAGGTTTGCGCACATGTCAGAAGGAATTTTGGTCCACTCCTCTTTGAAGATCATCTCTAAATCATTAAGATTTTGAGGCTGTTGCTTGGCAACTCAGATCTTCAACTCCCTCTATAAGTTTTTTGTGATTAAGGTCTGGAGACTGGCTAGGCCATGACTTTAATGTGCATCTTTTTGCGCCACTCCTCTGTTGCCTTGGCTGTATGTTTTGGGTCATTGTCTTGCTTGAAGACCCAGCCACGACTGATTTTTAATGTCCTGGTGTAGGGTTGTCACTCAGGATTTTACGGTACATGGCTCCATCCATTCTCCCATTGATGCAGTAAAGTAGTCCTGTGCCCTTAGCAGAGAAACACCCCCAAAACATAATGTTTCCACCTCCATGCTTGACAGTGGGGACGGTGTTCTTTGGGTCATAGACAGCATTTCTCTTTCTCCAAACACGGCGAGTTGAGTTAATGCCAAAACGCCTCCATTTTTTTGTCTCATCTGACCACAGCACCTTCTCCCAATCACTCACAGAATCATCCAGGTATTCATTGGCAAACTTCAGACAGGCATGCACATGTGCCTTCTTGAGCAGGGGGACCTGCGTAATGTGTTGCCAATGGTTTGCTTGGCGACTGTGGACCCAGCTGCCTTGAGATCATTAACAAGTTCCCCCTGTGTAGTTTTAGGCTGATCTCTCACCTTCCTCATGATCAAGGATACCCCATGAGGTGAGATTTTGCATGGTGCCTTAGATCGATGTCAATTGTCAGTCATTTTGTATTTCTTCCAGTTTCTTAATATTGCACCAACAGTTGTCTCCTTCTCACCATGCATCTTATGGTTTTGTAGCCCATTCCAGCTTTGTGCAGGTCTATGATCTTGTCCCTGACATCCTTATAAAGCTCTTTGGTCTTGCCCATGTTGTAGAGGTTAGTCAGACTGATTAATTGAGACTGTGGACAGGAGTCTTTTATAAAGGTGACTATGTAAGATAGCTGTCTTTTAAAGCAGGTAACGAGTTGATTAGGTGTGTCTAAGTGGTCTGTAGGAGCCAGAACTCTTATTGGTTGGTAGGGGATCAAATACTTATTTCTCACTGCAAAATACAAATTTATGCAATTTATACAATGTGATTTTCTGGATTTTATTTTTGATATTCTATCTCTCAATGTTAAAATTAAAATACCCTTAAAATTATAGACTGTTCATATCTTTGTCAGTGGGCAAACTTACAAAATCAGCAAGGGATCAAATACTTATTTCCCTCACTGTATATTCAAGTCAGAATAATGACAGCAGGTGGGGGCTATTGGGACTATTATTCCTTTCAAAGTACACCTGCTGCCACTAATAACACTGACAGAAGGAGAGGCTGGCGGGGGTATTCCTCACCCGCCG
Source organism: Ranitomeya imitator (assembly GCF_032444005.1). Classification (NCBI taxonomy): domain Eukaryota; kingdom Metazoa; phylum Chordata; class Amphibia; order Anura; family Dendrobatidae; genus Ranitomeya; species Ranitomeya imitator. Next base: position 130,742,888 of record NC_091286.1, read on the forward strand.
CCTACACTATAACTAAATAAACGAATGAAAAACCCGGCGTGAGTTCCCCCCCTATTTTTGATAACCAACCAGGCAAAACTCACAGCTGGGGACTGCAACACTCGGCTGTCTGCTTCAACAAGACTGGTTGCCAAAAATAGGGGGGGGGGGGGGGGCATGCCGTGTTTTTTAATTATTTATTTTGGGTTATTTGTAAAGAACAGGGCATTTTCGAGGGGAAAACGCCAGAAGGATGGAAAAGCCATGTTTTTTTTAAACCATTTAGCACGTTTAGAAACCTGAAGCAGTTAAAAGACATTGAAAGGGCTGAATATATGAACAGAAAGGTTTTTTTTTTTTATGTAGAAATGCATATTTCCATTCTTTTGAGTGTTTTCAGGGTTTTTTAGGCAGTTTCCATTCTGAAATCTGCCTGAAAAGAGCATCTTGTGCACATACTGTTAGGCAGACTATATTTAATAAGTTCAGACCCCCCCCCCCGCATCATTTTTAGAGATCAGGTATTAGAAAATGCTTTTTGACAGTGAAGGTGAGCAATGAGTGAAACAGGCTGCCATGAAAGGTGGTGAGTTCTCCTTCAATGGAAGTCTTCAAACAAAGGCTGGACAGACTTCAGTCTGAGATGGTTTATTAAATCCTGCATTGAGTAGGGGGATGGACACAATGACCCTGGAGGTCCCTTCCAACTCTAGCATTCTATGATTCTATGACTCTGCTTAAGTCCTCCATTAATAATCGGAGTTTCTCTGAATTTCAGAACTTGGCTTTTCTATGGGTACTGTCACTAGGCACTGTGCAATTATCAGTTGCTCTCTTGAGGTGCTGCAGGAAAACTGAGTTACCATACATTGCTGAAGGTCCCGCTAGCATTACTCTCTGTGATATTTGGGGGACTCTTCTGAGGAAAAAGGGATTGCAGCCCTTAACCCTGCTGTTGTCTTTGGTCAAAAACGACCGACCTTGAACTTCAATATTCTTTAAATTATTCAAGATGCGGCTCTGAAATCCGTGGCCGACCGACCCATCCTCATTTAAGTCAATCAACCACAAGTTTCAGAACCACATCTTGAACACCCCAAAAAATACCAAAGTTCAAAATCGGTTTCCCCAGACCGAAGACAACAGCAGGGTTAAGGAGCTAAGCTAATTATAGCAATAGTACAGAAAATATTCTTAATTTAAATGATAAAAACAGAGGAAGACTGAATTTTTACTCAAACGTGCATGTATATCATGCCAATATAGTGAATTAGTTTTAAAAGTGTTTTTTTCTCTTAATGTAGAGTTTTAGATTCAAATATATTGCTGATAGCATACAGCCAGTGTCTGATCAATGCTGCCCATAGATTGGGCAGCATATATTAGCTGTTAGATTCCAGTTAAAGAATATACACCTTTTATTTATTTTTCCTTGAATTAAGGACTTTCCCACAGCACTGAAAAAAATATCAGAATTCTATCAGCTTCCATTGAATGAAGAACAAATTGAACTTGTAACAAGCCGCACTTCTTTTAACTCTATGAAAGAACAATCAGAAAATACTCATGGAAAACTTGGTGATTCATTCTTCAGAAAAGGTAGGTCACAGACACAAAACAGCAGTGGTTCCGTCTTTTATAATTGCTTATACATTTTTTCAATATATAAAAATGGCTAAAAGAATACACATTGCCAATAAATATAGGACCTGGTCTCTCTATATGAGGTGTGTACATAACATGACTTTGAGAAAGCTAATTCCACCATTTCAACCTTATGAAAGTTTGGCTCCTCTGGAGGCCAAAATGACTAATCTACATTTTAAATTGCCATCAATGCCTTTCAGAATTACTTTTATTCAGACACGGTCCCTCTATACCCAAAATGCAGAAATTTGCCCTTTTCTGCACAATGTGATCTGATTTGTACATCTTGTACATTTTTATACTGTTCACATTAGGTAATTTTCTATTTATTTGTCCTCTATAACAACAAGTGTTTAACCAGCATTTATTTGTATGTCACTATATTGCTTGGGAGAATCCCTTGTTTTTCTTACCATGTCTGTCTGTTTGTATGTATCCAATTATCTTTCAATAAGTAACTCTCAATCTGTCACCAATTACATTTTCCATGTGGTTTATAAATAGTTCTAGAGACTTTTTTTTTTTTTTATTTGAGCACAAATGTGCAAAAAAGGTTACTCCAAAAGTGCACTAGAATGCGGTCAATATGGATGATGTCTAACAGAAGAGAGGCTTCCAATAACTAAGACCCAAAAGGCCATGATGGAAGTCCGTGACTAGTAGCAATCTTAGCCAAAGCCAAGGGAGACTCAATCTCAGTCTCAATAGCAAAACTAAGAAAAATGTTTGTCAGCTCCTCTCCTGAGAAAAGAGAATCTGTTTTTTTTTTCAGGGGAGATTGGAACCTGATGGCCACACACTCGCCTTCTAGACCAATCAAGAGGGAACCCATGAGGAGCCTCACGCTGAAAAGTCCAAGTGCCAGGACATACAGTGATTGCGAGACACAAAAGTGAAAACAATTAAATAACTAGTGAAGTTTTTTTAGGCCGGCGTCACACTAGTGAGTTTTACGGACATATGAGCGCATAAAATACGTCCGTAAACTACGCATTACACACGGCCCAATGAATCTCTATCGGGCTGCTCCTATCAGCCGTATATTACGCAACCGTAATATATGGTATTGTACGGCCATAGAAAATCGCAGCATGCTGCGTTTGTCACCGTATTGCGCAAAAAATACGCCAATGAAAGTCTATGGGGGAGCAAAAAATACGGATTACACATGGACAAGCAGTGTGACTTGCGAGAAATACGCAGCGGTGTTCTGTAGAAAAGCCAACAATTCAGTGCGGTGTACAGTAAAATCACACTTACAGGTTAGAATAGAATAGCTAAAATGTCTACACATAGTATAGTGGTATATATATATATATATATCTCAGTGAGACACACATACAGTTTGGACACACCTCATTTAAAGATTTTTCTGTATTTTCATGACTGTGAAAATTGTACATTCACACTGAAAGCATCAAAACTATGAATTAACACATGTGGAATTATATACTTAACAAAAAAGTGTGAAACAACTGAAATTATGTCTTATATTCTAGGTTCTTTAAAGTAGCCACCTTTTGCTTTGATGACTGCTTTGCACACTCTTGGCATTCTCTTGATGAGCGTCAAGAGGTAGTCACCGGGTATGGTTTTCACTTCCCAGGTGTGCCCTGTCAGGTTTAATAAGTGGGATTTATTGCCTTATAAATGGGGTTGGGACAATTTTCATAGTCATGAAAATACAGAAAAATCTTTAAATGAGAAGGAGTGCCAAACTTCAGGTCTATACCGTATATATATATATATATATATATATATATATATATATATATATATATATATGTGTATTTATATTTCATACATCGCTAGATAGCTTAAAAGCCGGTAATTCAATTGCTGGCTTTTGCTATCTCCTTCCTAAACCCGACAGGATATGAGACATGGTTTACATACAGTAAACCATCTCATATCCCTTTTTTTTGCATATTCCACACTACTAATGTTAGTAGTGTGTATGTGCAAAATTTGGGCGCTCTAGCTATTAAATTAAAGGGTTAAATCGCGGAAAAAATTGGCATGGGCTCCCGCGCAATTTTCTCCGCCAGCGAAAAAAGCCAGTGACTGAGGGCAGATATTAATAGCCTGGAGAGGGTCCATGGTTATTGGCCCCCCCCCCCCCCGGCTAAAAACACCTGCCCCCAGCCACCCCAGAAAAGGCACATCTGGAAGATGCGCCTATTCTGGCACTTGGCCACTCTCTTCCCACTCCCGTGTAGCCGTGGGATATGGGGTAATGAGAGGTTAATGTCACCTTGCTATTGTAAGGTGTCATTAAGCCAGATTAATAATGGAGAGGCGTCAATTATGACACCTATCCATTATTAATCCAATAGTACGAAATGGTTAAAAACACACACACACACACACACACACACACACACACACACACACACACACACACACACACACACACACACACACACACACACTATTACAAAGTATTTTAATGAAATAAAGACACAGGGTGTTTTAATATTTTATTATACTCTTAATCCACCTGAAGACCCTCGTTCTGTAAAAAAGGAAAAATAAAAGATCAACAATATCCCATACCTTCCGTCGTTCTGTCACGTCCCACGATGTAAATCCTTCTGAAGGGGATAAATCATTTTACAAGCAGAAGCCTGCTGATGCACCCGCCCCTGCCTGTAAAAACCCGGGGAATGAATGGAATGTAGGTGAATGACCTGTAGTTACCTCGAGTTGCGGTGATGCGCCCCCTGCTGGATGTTCTCATATGAACTCGAGCCTGGGATCTTTTCTGAATATTTTCCCATGCTCGAGTTCATATGAGGACATCCAACAGAGGGTGCATCTCCGCGACTCAAGGAAACTACAGGACAATTAGCTTTTCTGCTATCTAGCGCTGTATGAAATATATATATAGTGGGGCAAAAAAGTATTTAGTCAGTCAGCAATAGTGCAAGTTCCACCACTTAAAAAGATGAGAGGCGTCTGTAATTTACATCATAGGTAGACCTCAACTATGGGAGACAAACTGAGAAAACAAAATCCAGAAAATCACATTGTCTTCCTAGAGCAGAACAATATTGTATCATACAATTATTAGGTTCTGTAGAAAGACGTAGATCTGGGGATATATTATGATGGAATATAGGCTGAACTGGATGGACAAATGTCTTTTTTCGGCCTTACTAACTATGTTACTATGTTACATTGTCTGTTTTTTTAACATTTTATTTGCATATTATGGTGGAAAATAAGTATTTGGTCAGAAACAAACAATCAAGATTTCTGGCTCTCACAGACCTGTAACTTCTTCTTTAAGAGTCTCCTCTTTCCTCCACTCATTACCTGTAGTAATGGCACCTGTTTAAACTTTGTTATCAGTATAAAAAGACACCTGTGCACACCCTCAAACAGTCTGACTCCAAACTCCACTATGGTGAAGACCAAAGAGCTGTCAAAGGACACCAGAAACGAAATTGCAGCCCTGCACCAGGCTGGGAAGACTGAATCTGCAATAGCCAACCAGCTTGGAGTGAAGAAATCAACAGTGGGAGCAATAATTAGAAAATGGAAGACATACAAGACCACTGATAATCTCCCTTGATCTGGGGCTCCACGCAAAATCCCACCCCGTGGGGTCAGAATGATCACAAGAACGGTGAGCAAAAATCCCAGAACCACGCGAGGGGACCTAGTGAATGAACTGCAGAGAGCTGGGACCAATGTAACAAGGCCTACCATAAGTAACACACTACGCCACCATGGACTCAGATCCTGCAGTGCCTGACGGGTCCCACTGCTTAAGCCAGTACATGTGTGGGCCCGTCTGAAGTTTGCTAGAGTGCATTTGGATGATCCAGAGGAGTTTTAGGAGAATGTCCTATGGTCTGATGAAACCAAACTGGAACTGTTTGGTAGAAACACAACTTGTCGTGTTTGGAGGAAAAAGAATACTGAGTTGCATCCATCAAACACCATACCTACTGTAAAGCATGGTGGTGGAAACATCATGCTTTGGGGCTGTTTCTCTGCAAAGGGGCCAGGACGACTGATCCGGGTACATGAAAGAATGAATGGGGCCATGTATCGTGAGATTTTGAGTGCAAACATCCTTCCATCAGCAAGGGCATTGAATGTGATTTTCTGGATTTATTTTTCTCAGTTTGTCTCCCATAGTTGAGGTCTACCTATGATGTAAATTACAGACGCCTCTCATCTTTTTAAGTGGTGGAACTTGCACTATTGCTGACTGACTAAATACTTTTTTGCCCCACTGTATATGTGTGTATATATATATATATATATATATATATATATATATATATATATATATATATATATATATATATATATATATATATAGAGAGAGAGAGAGAGAGACAGTATATATGTTTTTACGAATATTTGAGCCCATGGCTCCATTGTATGTCCGTATGTCGGTTTTGCAAGCCTGCGAGAAAATCTCGCAGTACGGATGCCATACGGATTACATACGGAGGATGCCATGCGCAAAATACGCTGCCACACCCTGCCTACGAATGACATACAGATCACTATATTGGGGACATTTCTGCGTATTACGGACGTAAAAAACGGACTGTATTTTCATACGCTGAGTGTGACGCCGGTCTTAGTGTAATATTAGCCCGACCTTTGAATGGAATTTAAAAATTTCCCATATTAGCCAAAAAGCCTGTAAAAGTGTTTGTGCACAAAAAGAATAAAAAATTGAAGTACAGTGCAAAAGAGCCATAATCTCAAGTGTGTTTTCCACACTCAGTGAGTTAAGGCACCCGAGGGTCACCAACTCGGGGACACTGTGCACCTCATGCACTTAAATGTACCTAACCTAATGACCTCAATCCTGGAGGGCTGTGGTCTCCACCAGATGATTATAATATCCCACACGGTGTACTGTCCAGTACACCATACCCAGTGTGCATGATATAATGATGCAAAAGAGCAGCCCAGGCAAAAAAATCTGTCTTTTCAAACTATACTACACTTGATCTTAACCAAAAGGTCCGGAAGCCATCTTTTTTGAGCACCCACTTGGCTTACACGTTTACAATTGTGAGGTCTAAATAGGCTGCCATGCCAAGTAGGGCTTTTATTAAAAAAAAATCCAAGGGTACTATAGCTGTATACCTATTAGCCTAAAAGGAGCAGATTGCATTTTAAAGTCACCTAGTTAGACAAAAAAATATTTTTATTATTCAAATTAAAAAGGTTAGTAAATGCATAAAATTTGGTTATATTTTGATATTTTGAAAAAGCACTAGAACACCCCCCTCCCCCCCCATACACAGTTACAACCAGAAATATTTGGATAGTGACTGAATCTTTGTGATCTGGGCTCTGCATGTCACTATTTTTTTTATTTAAAATGAAACAACTGAGATGCAATTGAAGTGTAGACTTTCACGTTAATAAAGGGGTTGAACAAAAATATTCTGTGAAGCATTTAGGAATTGCAAATGTTTTCCTACAAGGCCTTCTTGTCATGACAAAGGAAGGTGTGGTTCTGCTCCATCCTGATCAGGTCAAGGTTAATTTGTCCTCCTCTCTTTGGCTCTGGGGTGGCTATTTAAAGCTGGTAGTTCCTGGGTCCAGTGATACTTCTGTTTACTCGGCTAGAGATTGCTGACCCAGATTACTCTTCTGTAATCGCTGTTCCTCTGCGTGTGTGAGTTTAGCTGTGTATAACTCAGTTTGTCCCTTTACCACTGTCTCTGTCTTCCTGCTCGGTACTGCTTTGTCCCTCCTGGTATTCTGACCCCTTGGATCGGCCCTGTTTACTCATTTGTTTTGCCCTTTGTTACCTGATACTTGTCTGGCTTCTCACCCTTGGCTTTGCTTAGACTTCATTATTTGGTTCGTGCACCTTTCTTGGCACCACGGTCGGCTCTCCGTCAGCTCACAGGATAGCTCCGCCCCCTTTGGTTATGTGACCGTCTTAGTGCTGCCCCTGTGATCACATGACTGGCCTAGCTCAGGTCCTGTTCACTCTACACACCTCTGTCTTCTCGCTCCTTGTGTATTGACTCGCGTTTCCGGCTAGCCCCCTGGCCTAAATCCTAGTGACACTGTCCCCGTGTCACTACACTCCTCATTTCAAGGGCTCAAGAGTAATTGAACAAATTAACTTTACTATAAATAAAATCAAATACAATAATCAATAAGCACGTTCTACTATCAAAGGCCCCTCATCTCTCCTTCGAGAAAGTCATCACGCGAAATGCGTGTCAGGGGTCATGGGAAGGTCATCTTGTAGTCCTGACTTACTATGGGTGAGCATTGATTTTAGTACATTAACATGTGCTGATTTGACCTGGTGGTGCTCTGTTTAGGGTATGTGCACACGTCAGGATTTCTTGCAGAAATGTTCCTGACAAAAACAGGACATTTCTGCCAGAAATCCGCATGCGTTTTTGACGCGTTTTTGGTATGTTATTTTGTGCGTTTTTCCCAAATGCATAGAATAGCGGGAAAAACACAGAAAATACGCAAAATTAATAACCATGCTGCTTTTTTACCACGATGCGTTTTTTTCGCGGAAAAAAACGCATCATGTGCACAAACATGCAGAATACATTCTAAGTGATAGGATGCATAATGTATGCGTTTTTAATGAGTTTTTATAACGTTTTTACTGCAAAAAAAACATGAAAAAAAGCAACAAAACCTGAACGTGTGCTCATAGCCTTAGTGTGACACTTGTGGGATTACTGCCTGATTGTTAATCTTTGCACCTGGTTTTTGTTGATTGTTTACATAGCAACACTTCCCTTGCTTTCCCAGGTCGCACAGTGGACTTGTGACCTTCCATTTGTGTACCTGTTTTTGTTTCCTCCTTTTTTCTTATTTTTCTGAATTATGTTTTATGTGATTTTTTTTTTTTTATGTCTAATTATTTAATAAAAATTACTTTTTAATTATCTACTCTTTGGTGTTTTTTATACTTTCTTTGGTATACTATAAATAAAATGTTCATTTGTAATACTTTGTAGTGAATCCTTTGCAAGCAATGACTGCCTGTAGTCTGGAAACCATGGATGTCACGAAACGCTGGGTTTCTTCCTTTGTGTTGCTTTACCAGGCCTTTACTGCAGCCAACTGTTTGTTGGTGGGTCTTTCTGCCTTAAGTTTTGTCTTAAGCATGTAAAATGCAGTCTCCATGGAGTTAAGATCTGGTGATCGATTCAGCGATAGCAGAATATTCTACTTCTCTGTGTTAAAAAACTTCTGGGTAGAGATGGGTGGACACCTGGATGTTCGGGTCCGGTGGGTTCGGCTGAACAGTTAGAAAAAGTTCGGATTCGGGTACCACTTGAATGGGAGGCCCAAACATCCAGTGTTTTCCATGCTGTCATGTGCATGACAGCACGGCAAACATCACTTCTGATTGGCAGTAAAATACTACTCCTATCAGTTGCCGCCTGCTCTCTCTGGCTGCTTCTGTCTTCTTTCACATCATCAATAAACACTAGTGACCCAGTGCCATTGGAAGCCATGCATGCACATGGCATCACACTGCAGCTACCATGTTTTACAGATGATGTGGTGTGCTTTGGATCATAAGCCATTCCAAGCCTTCTCTATACGTTCTTCTTCTCATCATTCTGATATAGGTTGATCTTACTTTCATCTGTCCAAAGAATACTTTTCCAGTACTGGGCTGGCTTATTTAGATGTTTTTTTGACAAAGTCTAGTTAGGCCTTTCTATTTTTAAGGCTGATTAATGGTTTGCACCTTGTGGTGAACCCTCTGTATTTGCTTTCAGGAAGTCTTGCCTTTATGGGAGACTTAGATACTGAAACACCTAATTCCTGATAAGTTTTCTTTACTTTTAAGGTACCGCCACACATTGATTTCGTTAACGATATCGTTGCTTTTTGTGACGTAGCAACGATATCGTTAACAAAATCGTTATGCGTGACAGCGACCAACGATCAGGCCCCTGCTGGGAGATCGTTGGTTGCTGCGAATGATCAGGACCTTTATTTGGTCGCTGATCACCCGCTGTCATCGCTGGATCGGCGTGTGTGATGCCAATCCAGAGATGTGTTCACTGGTAACCAGGGTAAATATCGGGTTACTAAGCGTAGGGCCATGCTTAGTAACCCGATGTTTACCCTAGTTACCATTGTAAATGTAAAAAAAAAAAACATACTCACATTCCGGTGCCTGTCACGTCCCCCGGCGTCCGCTTCCCTGTACTCCTCCTGCGTCCTGTGTCAGCGCCGGCCGGCCATAAAGCAGAGCACATCGGTGACGTCACCGCTCTGCTTTACGGCCGGCGCTAACACCTTTGCTTTACGGCCGGCGCTTACTAACGCGATGTTTACCCTGGTGACCCAGGGACTTCGGCATCATTGGTCGCTGGAGAGCTGTCTGCGTGACAGCTCTCCAGCGACCACACAATGGCTTACTGTTGTGAATTCTGTTGTCAAGCTCCCTCCTGTGGTCATGAATGGTACTTCGGCTGGTTCTGTCCATGGGCTTCCTCTGGTGGTTGTGAGTGGAGCTGCGGCTTCTGAGTTTCCTTCCACAGGTGACGAGGTTAATTCGTTAGCTGGCTGCTCTATTTAACTCCACTTAGATCATTGCTCCATGCCACCTGTCAATGTTCCAGTATTGGTCTAGTTCTCTCCTGGATCGTTCTTGTGACCTGTCTTCCCAGCAGAAGCTAAGTTCCTGCTTGTTTTTTTTCTGGTTTGCTATTTTTCAGTCCAGCTTGCTATTTTGATTTTTTGTCTTGCTTGCTGGAAGCTCTGGGACGCAGAGGGAGCGCCTCCGCACCGTGAGTCGGTGCGGAGGGTCTTTTTGCACCCTCTGCGTGGTCTTTTTGTAGTTTTTTGTGCTGACCGCAAAGTTACCTTTCCTATCCTCAGTCTGTTCAGTAAGTCGGGCCTCACTTTGCTACTTTGCTAAATCTATTTCATCTATGTGTTTGTAATTTTCATCTTTACTCACAGTCATTATATGTGGGGGGCTGCCTTTTCCTTTGGGGAATTTCTCTGAGGCAAGGTAGGCTTTATTTTTCTATCTCTAGGGCTAGCTAGTTTCTTAGGCTGTGTCGAGTTGCATAGGGAGCTTTAGGAGCAATCCACGGCTGTTTCTAGTGTGTGTGATAGGATTAGGGATTGCGGTCAGCAGAGTTCCCACGTCTCAGAGCTCGTCCTTTATTATTAGTAACTATCAGGTCATTCCGTGTGCTCTTAACCACCAGGTCCATTATTGTCCTTACCACCAGGTCGTAACAGCTTACCAACGATCACGGCCAGGTCGTATCGGTGGTCGTGATCGTTGGTAAATCGTTTAGTGTAACGGTACCTTTACTGGATGTTGTGAAGGGGTTTTTCTTCACCATGGAAAGGATTCTGTGATCATCCCCCACTGTTGTTGGCCGTGGATGTCTAGACTTTTTTTGAGTTTCCAAGCTCATCAGTGTTTGATTTTTTTCCAGAATGTACCAAACTGTTGATTTGGCTACTCCTAACATTTCATCTATCTCTCTACTGATGGATTTCTTTTTTTTTACCCTAATGATGGTCTGTTTTATTCCCATTGAGAGCTCCTTTGATCGCATGTTGCATCATAGCAAATAGCTTGCAAATGCCACAACAGGAATCAGCTCCAGACCATTTACCTGATTAATTAATGATAGATTAACCAGGGAAAAGCCTATGCAGCCCTTTAAACAGCTTTTGGGATAATTGTCCAATTACTTTTGGTGCCTTGAAAAAGAGGCAACTACATATTAAGGAAAGGCAATTCCTAAACCCTTGCTGTAATTAGGATGTGATTAGCCTCAAATTAAAGCTGAAAGTCTACACTGTATATTGAATATAAAAACCTAAACAATCCTCTGAAATTATTAGGTGTAACTCCCTTTACACCCTGAGGGGTTGCTCATAATCATATACTAAACTTAGAATCTAACCGTTTTATGGTTTTAATCACACACAATTTCACCTAGAGTTCATGCTCACAAAGGTTGTGAGAAACATCTTTACAGTGATATCAAATGAAATACTTTATTAAATAGATAAATATTTAGTCATCACACAAGATCAGTTAAAATAGACAAACAGCAAAAGGCGGCGTTGAGGCCCCACTATCCCAATTTAAATATCCTGTGGGAAATGAATGGTAGAGCATGCAACACTGACTATGAGGGCCATCTAATAGTGCAGAGTCCAAAACAAATATTTGTAATACAATTGTTTAACAGATGGTACACTTATATGATGTCAGCAGTTGTCGGCCTGCAAAAACAATTTTAGCTAACATTCATTACCCATACGCATGGCATATAGTAATGACTCATCTATACACAGAATGCCAGTATAACATGTATTCCATCAGTGAGGTTAAATAAGAACATGGTAAAGCAAGATGATATGGATAATGTCACGGCTTTGTTTTTGGGTGTCCCGGGACCAGGGGCTCCTTCTGTCCCTAATGCTCACCCCGCTCCCCAGATTACGTCTGATAGTGAAGACGCAGGGGCCACGTACCTTGCCTTAGCTCCTGAATCCGCCTCAGGGAAGAGGGGAGTAGCAGTGTAATGTAGTACCCCAAACAGTCTAACAAGGTAGTACGAACAGGGGTAACGAAAAATACCAAATATACAAATATACTCATACATATAACAGAGGAATGCATTGGGGAGTGCAGGATGGGGTTAAACCAACGTAGGAGAGGAAAGGGACATGTCACACACTGAAAACCTAGCAATAATCACAGATAAATCCACCAAAAGCCTTCTCCAATAATAATCAAGAAACTCCAGACACGCAGCATAAGCTAAAGGTACCGTCACGCTAAGTGACGCTGCAGCGATACCGACAATGATGTCGATCGCTGCAGCGTCGCTGTTTGATCGCTGGAGAGCTGTCACACCGACAGCTCTCCAGCGACCAACGATCCCGAAGTCCCAGGGTAACCAGGGTAAACATCGGGTTACTAAGCGCAGGGCCGCGCTTAGTAACCCGATGTTTACCCTAGTTACCAGCGTAAACGTAAAAAAACAAACACTACATACTTACCTTCCGTGTCTGTCCTCCGGCGCTCTGCTTTCCTCTGCACTGTCAGCGCCGGCCAGCCGGAAAGCAGAGCGGTGACGTCACCGCTGTGCTTTCTGGCTGGCCGGCGCTCACAGCCAGTGCAGGGAAGCAGAGCGCCGGGGACAGACACGGAAGGTAAGTATGTAGTGTTTGTTTTTTTTACGTTTACGCTGGTAACCAGGGTAAACATCGGGTTACTAAGCGCGGCCCTGCGCTTAGTAACCCGATGTTTACCCTGGTTACCAGTGAAGACATCGCTGGATCGGCGTCACACATGCCGATTCAGCGATGTCTGCGGGAGGTCCAGTGACAAAATAAAGTGCTGGACTTTGCCCAGCGACCAACGATCTCCCAGCAAGGGCCTGATCGTTGGTCGTTGTCACACATAACGATTTCCTTAACGATATCGTTGCTATGTCACAAAAAGCAACAATATCGTTAACAAAATCGTTATGTGTGACAGTACCTTAACTCTGACAATGAGTGCTAGCCAGGGACCAGTTTATATAGGAGATTGGAGTGGCTAACAGTGCCCAGCTGAGAGCCTTAACACTTCAGGAGCTCTCAACTGAGATTACCCCTGCACTGCTAAAATAAATTTATATTGTTTGAAGTGCTTCTAATCAGTGCAGGAGTAGGAGATATCAGAGTCTGCAGACTTCTAGCTCCTCTCTATTGTGGTAGACCCATGACAGATAAGCAATCTGTGTTATGACAATATATAATAGTTGTCAGAAACAATGAGTCACACTGTTCCTCACTATGGGGATACCAAGGTAGCTATAGTCCTAACATATGCATCTCATCAGAAGTGTACATCTGAGTGCACCAATGCAAAAGAAAATTAGCAGCATATACCTCAAGTCATGTTTCCTATGGGAAACTTGATAATGAAGTATGTATATGTTTAAAAAGTATTACACCTGATATGACTTTAAAGGGACACTGTCACCTGAATTCGGAGGGAACAATCTTCAGCCATGGAGGCGGGGTTTTTGGGTGTTTGATTCACCCTTTCCTTACCCGCTGGCTGCATGCTGGCTGCAATATTGGATTGAAGTTCATTCTCTGTCCTCCGTAGTACATGCGTGCACAAGGCAATCTTGCCTTGCGCAGGTGTGTACTATGGAGGACAGAGAATGAACTTCAATCCAATATTGCAGCCAGCATGCAGCCAGCGGGTAAGGAAAGGGTGAATCAAAAACCCCAAAACCCCACCTCCATGGCTGAAGATTGTTCCCTCCAAATTCAGGTGACAGTGTCCCTTTAAATATATTTTTACAACCTTTTTGAGTATAATCTCTGGGTGAAATTATGTCTGATTAAATCCATTACAGACCATTATGGTGAGATGTATCTTGAATATGTTTTGGTAAACAGCACTCATACCAAAACTTGTGTCACTATCCAAATATTTCTGGACCTAAATTATATATATGGTATTGTGACAAGTGAACAACAAAAAAGGAGGAAAGGGTATTTCAGTAACGATATTGAGACCATATTACATACTCAATATTAACCCCTTCATGACGGAACCCTTTTTGTTTTGCGTTTCTGTATTTCGCTCCGCTTCTTCCCAGAGCCATTTTTTATTTGTCTGTCAGTTTGGCCATATGAGGGCTTGTTTTTTGTGGGACGAGTTGTACTTTTGAATTACACCATTGGTTTTAACATATCGTGTACTGGAAAATGGTAAAATAAAATCCAAGTACAGTGAAGTTGCAAAAAAAAGTGCAATTCCATAACTTTTTTTGGATTTGTTTTTACCATGTTCACCAAATCCTTAAACTGAGCTGTCATTCTGATTCTCTAGGTCATTATGAGTTTACAGACACCAAACATGTTTAGGTTCTTTCTAAATTAAGTGGTGAAAAAAAGTCCAAAATTTGTTAAAAAAAAATTTGCGTCATTTTCCGAGACCTGTAGTGTCTCCATTTTTCGTGATCTTGGGTTGGGTGAGAGCTTATCTTTTGTGTGCTAAGTTGACATTTTTAATACCGTTTTTGTGTGGATACGATCTTCTGATTTCCCAGTATTGCATTTTCAAAAAAAAGTAATTCTGGCATTTTGACTTTTTTTTCGCGACACTGATTACTGTTGAATTTTTATATATTTTTTATTTTTAAAAACTTTTTTTTTTCACTTTTTGCATGCTTCAATAGTCTCCATGGGAGACTCGAAGCTGCCATAACCCGATCGGCTCTGCTACAAACAGGCGATGATCAGATCGCCTGTATGTAGCAGAATTGCTGACTTGCTATGAGCCCTGACCACCTGGCGGTGCTAATAGCAATCCAGCAGTGACAACCATAGAGGTCTGTTGGAGACCTCTGGTTGTCATGCCAACCCATCGGTGACCCGCAATCACGTGACTGGGTCACAGATGGGCGGGATTGACAGCGGCATTTTACGGGATTCCACCCGTGGCAGTTAGAGGCACATGCCAGCTGTTTTGAACAGATGACATGTGCCAGGAAAGATGTGGGCTCAGCGCCGGAGGACACATCAAAGGGGAGACACAAAATGTGCAGTACTAGTACGGCGCATGTCTTGAAGGGGTTAAAATCAAATAAGACCAAAATACCCACAACACTGACTCCCAATAAAAATAATGATAATGACTGCATGACACCCACTATATTTTTCATGAAATGTGTCCAGCAATCTGAACTTGGTAACCAGAACCTGAAAAAAAAGCATCACTGTGCAATAAGTAAAGATATGGCAGATAAGAATATTAGAGAAGCATCACAGATTACCAATAAAATACAAATGCATAATGTATTTCATATATAAATGATGCAATGAAACAAAGTAGTATATAATATATAAATGATAATAATCATAAAAATAATAATAATAATAATAAAAATTAGCGATATATAAAACAGGTAATGCCTCAAAATAGCTAACCAATATACCATACTACTAAGATCTGGTCCATAATATGGGATCCAGAAACCTGAGATATATCATAGGGATAGTAATAACTATAGCGGGCGTCATACAATCATCGTCATTATTTTTAGTCGGTGTCAGTGTTGTGGGTATTTCGTTTTTAATAATTTTAGCATAGTGCATATAATATGGTCTCAATAAGTTTTTTATATTTACAGACACGTGTGCTTATCGTTGCTGTAAGGTCCTTTCCTCCTTTTTTTGAAGAGAGCAAACCATATGATAAACGTCACATAACATTTAAATTGCTAGGTGAAGAGCTTAAAAACATAGAAAAAAATGTGAATTCTGTCATTTGATTAAGATCTGTGAAGTGATGATGATTCTCTCCACAGGTTAATAATTTCACCAATTGTGCCATTATTATCGCCAACAGTTATCTCTGAACTTAAAGGCCCGATTTTTGGACAATTACTAAATACTAGACTAAACATGCATGGCCTCAGGCAATACAAGAGTATTGAGCAAGGAAAGTCATGACTAGTTGGAATATGGCCGATAGTATGGAAATGTAATACTTGCAGTCACATGACCGCCTTCTCCTAGTGTCGGCACTGTGAGGATTTACAAGTCTGCTGCAGTCAAATAAAGCAACAGCATATGTGTACCCTGAGGCTGGACAACTCCTTTAACCCCTTTCTGACATCGGACGTACTATCCCGTCGAGGTGGGGTGGGCCCCTATGACCACGGATGGGATAGTACGTCCAGCGCGATCGACGGCGCTCACGGGGGGAGCGCGGCCGATCGCGGCCGGGTGTCAGCTGCCTATCGCAGCTGACATCCGGCACTATGTGCCAGGAGCGGTCACGGACCGCCCCCGGCACATTAACCCCTGGCACACCGCGATCAAAGATGATCGCAATGTGTCGGCGGTGCAGGGAAACATCGCGCAGGGAGGGGGCTCCCTGCGTGCTTCCCTGAGACCCCCGCAGCAACGCGATGTGATCGCGTTGCTGCGAGGGTCTTACCTCCCTCTCTGCCTGCTCCAGACCCGGATCCAAGATGGCCACGGATCCGGGTTCTGCAGGGAGGGAGGTGGCTTCACAGCGCCTGCTCAGAGCAGGCACTGTGAAGGCTGTACTGCTCTAAGTGAGATCAGTGATCTGACAGAGTGCTGTGCACACTGTCAGATCACCGATCTGTGATGTCCCCCCCTGGGACAAAGTAAAAAAGTAAAAAAAATTTTTTCCAAATGTGTAAAAAAAAAAAATAAAAAAAAAATATTCCTAAATAATGAAAAAAAAATATATAATATTCCCATAAATACATTTCTATATCAAAATAAATAAAAAAAAAACAATAGTACACATATTTAGTATTACCGCGTCCGTAACGGCCCGACCTATAAAACTGGCCCACTAGTTAACCCCTTCAGTAAACACCGTAAAAAAAAAAAACGAGGCAAAAAACAACGCTTTATTATCATACCGCCGAACAAAAAGTGGAATAACACGCGCTCAAAAGGACAGATATAAATAACCATGGAACTGCTGAAAACGTCATCTTGTCCCGCAAAAAACGAGCCGCCATACAGCATCGTCAGCAAAAAAATAAAAAAGTTATAGTCCTGAGAATAAAGCGATGCAAAAATAATTATTTTTTCTATAAAATAGTTTTTATCGTATAAAAGCGCCAAAACATTAAAAAATGATATAAATGAGGTGTCGCTGTAATCGTACTGACCCGAAGAATAAAACTGCTTCATCAATTTTACCAAACGTGGAACAGTATAAACGCCTCCCCCAAAAAGAAATTCATGAATAGCTGGTTTTTGGTCATTCTGCCTCACAAAAATCGGAATAAAAAGCGATTAAAAAAAGTCACGTGCCCAAAAATGTTACCAATAAAAACGACAACTCGTCCCGCAAAAATCAAGACCTCACATAACTCTGTGAACCAAAATATGGAAAAATTATAGCTCTCAAAATGTGGTAACGCAAAAAATATTTTTTGCAATAAAAAGCGTCTTTCAGTGTGTGATGGCTGCCAATCATAAAAATCCGCTAAAAAACCCGCTATAAAAGTAAATCAAACCCCCCTTCATCACCCCCTTAGTTAGGGAAAAATTAAAAAAATGTATTTATTTCCATTTTCCCGTTAGGGCTAGGGTTAGGACTAGGATTAGGGCTAGGGTTAGGGCTAGGGTTAGGGCTAGGGTTAGAGCTAGGGCTAGGGTTAGGGTTAGGGCTAGGGTAAGGGCTAGGGTTAGGGCTAGGGCTACAGTTTGGGTTGGGGCTAAAGTTACAGTTAGGGTTTAGATTACATTTACAGTTGGGAATAGGGTTGGGATTAAGGTTAGGGGTGTGTCAGGGTTAGAGGTGTGGTTAGGGTTACCGTTGGAATTAGGGTTAGGGGTGTGTTTGGATTAGGGTTTCAGTTATAATTGGGGGGTTTCCACTGTTTAGGCACATCAGGGGCTCTCCAAACGCGACATGGCATCTGATCTCAATTCCAGCCAATTCTGCGTTGAAAAAGTAAAACAGTGTTTCTTCCCTTCCGAGCTCTCCCGTGTGCCCAAACAGGGGTTTACCCCAACATATGGGGTATCAGCGTACTCAGGACAAATAGGACAACAACTGTTGGGGTCCAATTTCTCCTGTTACCCTTGGGAAAATACAAAACTGGAGGGTAAAAAAAAAATTTTGTGGGAAATTTTTATTTTTATCTTTACGGCTCTGCGTTATAAACTGTAGTGAAACACTTGGCGGTTCAAAGTTCTCACAACACATCTAGATAAGTTCCCTGGGGGGTCTAGTTTCCAATATGGGGTCACTTGTGGGGGGTTTCTACTGTTTAGGTACATTAGGGGTTCTGCAAACGCAATGTGACGACTGCAGACCAATCCATCTAAGTCTGCATTCCAAATGGCACTCCTTCCCTTCCGAACCCTCCCATGCGCCCAAACGGTGGTTCCCCCCAACATATTGGGTATCAGCGTACTCAGGACAAATTGTATAACAACTTTTGGGGTCCAATTTCTTCTCTTACCCTTGGGAAAATAAAAAATTGGGGGCGAAAAGATAATTATTGTGAAAAAATATGGTTTTTTATTTTTACGGTTCTGCATTATAAACTTCTGTGAAGCACTTGTTGGGTCAAAGTGCTCACCACACCTCTAGATAAGTTCCTTAGGGGGTCTACTTTCCAAAATGGTGTCACTTGTGGGGGGTTTCAATGTTTAGGCACATCAGTGGCTCTCCAAACGCAACATGACGTCCCATCTCAATTCCTGTCAATTTTGCATTGAAAAGTCAAACGGCGCTCCTTCCCTTCCGAGCTCTCCCATCCGCCCAAACAGTGGTTTACCCCCACATATGGGGGATCGGCGTACTCAGGACAAATTATACAACAACTTTTGGGGTCCAATTTCTTCTATTACCCTTGGAAAAATAAAAAATTGGGGGAGAAAAGATAATTTTTGTGAAAAAAAGTTAAATGTTCATTTTTATTTAAACATTCAAAAAATTCCTGTGAAGCACCAGAAGGGTTAATAAACTTCTTGAATGTGGTTTTGAGCACCTTGAGGGGTGTAGTTTTTAGAATGGTGTCACACTTGGGTATTTTCTATCATATAGACCCCTCAAAATGACTTCAAATGAGATGTGGTCCCTAAAAAAGAAAGGTGTTGTAGATATGAGAAATTGCTGGTCAACTTTTCACCCTTATAACTCCCTAACAAAAAAAAATTTTGGTTCCAAAATTGTGCTGATGTAAAGTAGACATGTGGGAAATGTTACTTATTAAGTATTTTGTGCGACATATCTCTGTGATTTAATTGCATAAAAATTCAAAGTTGGAAAATTGCGAAATTTTCATAATTTTCGCCAAATTTCCGTTTTTTTCACAAACGCAGGTACTATCAAAGAATTTTTACCATTGTCATGAAGTACAATATGTCACGAGAAAACAATGTCAGATTCACTGGGATCCGTTGAAGCGTTCCAGAGTTATAACCTCATAAAGGGACAGTGGTCAGAATTGTAAAAATTGACCCGGTCATTAACGTGCAAACCACCCTTGGGGGTAAAGGGGTTAAAGAAAACAACACCACTTCAAATATTAAATTCAATCTGCCACCAACTTTTTGCCACTTAATCTGAGAGCAGCATAATGCACAGACAGAGACCCTGATTCTAGCGTTGTGCCACTTACTGGGCTGCTTGCTATAGTTTTGATAAAACATCTGTCTCATTATTAGGAGAGCAACACTAGAGGACTAGTAAACCTGCTGCCACGTAGTTCTCTATATTTATTAATGCTGTATAACCCAACCCATACTGCTGATTGTCAGCTTTCTGCCTATGCACAGTGTACACAAAAAGCTACCAATCAATATATAGCTCTGCATTCAGAGAACTGGTATATCTGCAGTCGATAACACAGTGATTTTTATCAAAAGTACAGCAAACAGCCAAGTAAATGACACATCACTGGATTCAGGATCTCTGCCCCCTAAATCATGCTGCCCTAAGATGGGGTAGAAAGATGAAAGATTCCCTTTAAGTAAATAGCAAAATGAATTCCATTTTGATAATGTGTTCCAAAAAAATCCATGAAATACAAATGTGGATATAACTATATTGCCTTGTTAATTTATACCATACCTATTCCTATAACTATGGGGTTTCTGGGTAACATTGCCAACATTTTATTCCAGACTTGGCCTTTTTCTTACCATATTTTCTTAAGGAGCAATTGGTGGCTTTAAACATCATTTGACACAAGAAAACTGCATAAAAGCAGACAAAATGGAGCTACTGTATTTTTCGGACTATAAGACGCACTGTACCATAAGACGCACCTAGGTCTTAGAGGAGGAAATTAGGATGAAAAAATTGAAGCAAAAAATGTGGTCAATTCTGTACTTAAAATCCCCTATCCTAATTATGGTTCCTACATCCCCATCCTGGTATGCATGGTAATTATGGTTCCTACATCCCCTTCCTGGTATGCATGGCACCCTCATCTCTATCCTGGTACACATAGCCCCCTCATCTCTATCCTGGTACACATAGCCCCCTCATCTCTATCCTGGTATGCATGGTGTCCTCATCCCCATCCTAGTGTCCATGGCCCCCTCATCCCTATCCTGGCATGCATGGTGTCCTCATCCCCATTCTGATGTGTATGGGCCCCCTCATCCTTATCCTGGTATGCATGGCCCCCTCAAAAAAACATTAAAAACCCAAACCATTAGGCCATGTTCACACAGTGCGTTTTTTACTGCGGAACCGCCGCGATTTTGCCGCTGCGGGTCCGCAGCTGTTTTCCATGCAGGGTACAGTACACTGTACCCTATGGAAAACAGGAACCACTGTGCACATGATGCGGGAATTAACTAAAAAAGCTGCGCTGAATAGCTGCGGTAAAAAAGAATTACCATGTCACTTCTTTTTGCAGAACTGCAGCGGTTCTGCACCCGTAGACCTCCATTGTGAGGTCAAACCCGCAGTAAAACCCGCAGATGAAAAAAATATCTGCGGGTTTTCTGCGGTTTGTGGTGCAGAACCGCTGCAGTGTGGCTGCCCCCCGTGCCCCAATCCCACCCCCCCATGCTCCGATGCCACCCCCGTGCTCCGACGCCCCCCCCGTGCCCTCATCTCCCCCCTTATACTTACCCGGCCTCCCGGTGTCCGTCTTCTCCCTGGGCGCCGCCATCTTCCAAAATGGCTGGCGCATGCACAGTGCGCCCGCCGAATCGGCCGGCAGATTCGTTCCAAAGTGCATTTTGATCACTGAAATAGGTTATATCTCAGTGATCAAAATAAAAGAAATAGTAAATGACCCCCCCCCCTTTGTCACCCCCATAGGTAGGGACAATAAAAAAATAAAGAATTTTTTTTTTTTTCCACTAAGGTTAGAATAGGGGTAGGGTTCGGGGTAGGGGTAGTTTTAGGGGTAGGGTTAGGGTATTTTCAGCCATTTTAACCCTAAAAAACTTCCTAGAAAACACACAGACTCTGCATAGAAAACTGCATAAAAAACGCACTAAAAAAACGCATCAAAAAACGCACCAAAAAAAGGACCTGCGTCTTCTGCCAAGAGCTGCGGTTTTTAGTGCAGAAAAAACAGCAGGGAAATCAGGAACGTGTGAACATGGCCTTACACTTGCCTTACTCTGCTCCCTCGCAGCGGTGATCCGGTGCCAGCAGCTGCTTTATGCTTGTAAGCAGCACGTGGCAGGGATGTCATGCGCTGCTTACAAGCTGAAGGAAATTAATATTCATTGCCCTCCTTGCCCACGGGCTCCGCTGCTGCCGCTCCCCCACCTCCCCACCACAGCCAGAGTCGGTAAATCCAGACTATAAGGCACACCCCCAATTTTCCTCTACATTTTTGGAGCAAAAACCTGCGTCTTATAGTCCAAAAATGCGGTACATGAGGAATATATGTAGTTGCATTGCTACACACATCCTTGTGATGAAGATTGTATCTTTCTAGAAGGAAGAAGGCAATATTCACAGTTTACTACTAACTAACGTAATGTCTAGTCAAGAGAGGACCCAGACAGAAAAGGAATCCTGTACAAGCACAATACATGGGCCCTTTGCAGTCCAATAGCGCATCATAATGCACAATTTCACCTGCTTTGGAGGTAGACATGGGCCCCCTTACCTCTTGGGCCCCTGAGCTGCTGCACAGGCTTCACCAATGGTATGTCCATCTCTGAGTCTGATAGAATTCGAAGAATGGGAATCTAACAATTGATATAAATATCAGTCAGAATACAAGCTGCCATTTTCTTATGACTAGTTATACTTTTACGCTTGCTATAATTCATTGTGTTGTCATTTCAGTCATACTTTTGTTTCTCACATTGAAGATAATAATTTGCACTTTTTATATCAATAGGAGAGATTGGTGACTGGAAGAATTATTTTACTGAAGATCAGAGCAAAGTGGTGGATGCCATGTTTGAAAAATATCTTTCAGGAACAAAACTGGGAAAGATGCTGAACTATGAAAAGTATTGCAAGTGGTAGATACTTCAGAAGATAGCATAAAGTAACATCTAACTAGCCATAGTTGATCACTTCTTAGGATCTTTTAGACAAAACCTAGGATAAAAACAATTAGCAAACACGCTGCCTTAAGTAAATAAATAATGAAATAGTAGTAACTAGTGTTGAGCGATACCTTCCGATATTTGAAAGTATCGGTATCGGATGGTATCGGCCGATGCCGGCAAAATATCGGATCTCGCCGATACCGATACCAATACAAGTCAATGGGACACAAATATCGGAATGTATCCTCGATGGTTCCCAGGGTCTGAAGGAGAGGAAACTCTCCTTCAGGCCCTGGGAGCCATATTAATGTAAAAAATAAAGAATAAAAATAAAAAATATGGCTATACTCACCCCTCGGACGAACCCTGGCTGTCACCACTGCAAGCGTCCGCCTCCGTTCCTGAGAATTGCAGAGAGTGAAGGACCTTCGATGACGTCGCGGTCAGGTGACCAGTCACCTGACCGCTCACGTGACCGCTCACCTGACCGCGACGTCATCGAAGGTCCTTCACTCTCTGCAACTCTCAGGAATGGAGGCAGACGCTCGCAGCGGTGACAGCCAGGGTTCTTCGGAGGGGTGAGTATAGCCATATTTTTTATTTTTATTCTTTATTTTTTACATTAATATGGATCCCAGGGCCTGAAGAAGAGTTTCCTCTCCTTCAGACCCTTGGAACCATACGCACCGCACACTCCGATACCGATTTCTGATATCACAAAAATATCGGAACTCGGTATCGGAATTCCGATACAGCAAGTATCGGCCGATACCCGATACTTGCAGTATTGGAATGCTCAACACTAATAGTAACACATGTATATAACACTTAGGGCTCATACTCACTTGCGCGATGTTTTTGATAAAGCAATGCATGTCTTAATTGAGTTTCCCCAATTTACATGGTTTACTTTTTAGAATGATCCTTAGGGACAGGGACAGATGGCCATATTTTACAGTCTGCATATGAACTGTACATGGAGCCATGCCCGGACTGACCATGGTTCTCCTTATCGAACTTACATTGCAGGCAGTTGAGGCATTTTATACAGACCATGAATATGGCAATCTGAATCCAGGCGAAATCTAGTTAACTGAAATCTTAGGTCTCACGTCTTAACTGATATTAAATTCTCATATGAAACTATCATTTTGCTGTTTAAATCAGTCAATAAAAACTATTCAAATAATAAAGTTTGGTGTAAATTTGTAAATCCTCTGAAAATAAAATGTCACAAGTTAAAATTAAGGCTAAAACAAACAAAAATACACAGATTCTGAATAATTTGATGATCTAGTAAGCACTTTACCATCTATGTGGGATACTGGTAATAAAATGATAGCTGAGGCAAACTGGACAACTAGGGTGCCACAGTTGCACTGTAAGCCTGGCAGCTGTTAGCAAAGCTTCCATAGACAAGCTTAGCACAAGACACTCAGTTTACCAGATCACAGAGTTTCTGGATTTCACCCTTTCACTGCTGTATAGGGATCTGGGCTTACACAGGGACCCTTGGGCTGGGGTCATGGAGTCAGCAGATAATCGATGGAGCAAGTTGGAGGCAAGAAGGGTAGTCACACGGGTTTGAGACCAAGCAGTGACGTCAGAAACCTCTTGGTTTCCAGTGCTATGTCTATGACATCCAGTTATACATCACCTCCTGACATCACCCCCGTGTGGCACCCCTGAGGGTCCAATCGCCACAGAGTACTGCACCTTATCCAGAGGTGTGGTATTCCACTTTCAGGTGAGGAGGGGGCATGGCACAGAACCCTACACCTGCATCCAACATTAGACACTTCAGTTAGGGCACCTGGGCGTACCCTAAAGGAGGAAGGACTCATCCCAGGCTGGACAGGAAAGGGTGTTGGAGGAGTGGATGGGGTAGGTAGAGGAAGAGCTCATTAGGAGGGAAAGTTAGTTAGATTGTGAGAGGAGGGGAGCTGAGCAGAAGTGAGGATCTGCAGCTCCTGAAAAACAACAGAGAAATGAGAGGGAGAAGCAGAAGGAAGCTCCCAGAAGGGGTCCTAGAGGCCGAGAGGTAGTGGGAAGTCCACCCGTGGGGCTGGTATTCATGCTGACCAGAGTCAGGTGGAGGGAGCAGGTCGCAGGCATGGTGACAAGCCCCATTCTAGTGGAGAAACTAAGGACTCAGCTAAATAACCAGAGACTGTGGCTTTTGCAGTAAGCACAGTCACATCTGCACACATTCGCTGAAAAGGCAGCCATATAGGATCCAGAGGGACATAGAAGCTCGCCGCCCGACAAGATCCGAGGCTGCTGGCTTGGGACACTATGTGGCAGGCACAGGGCAGGAGAGGCAAAGCCAGCACAGAGAGATGTCCAGAGAAAGGAATATAGAAAGAGGGTTCTGGAAAGTGAATCCAAATTGCTTGAGAGCTGGCTGGGCCACAAATCTGAAGGACACAGCACCCCAGCTGGGGCAACTAAGAACTGTGAGTAAAGCATTGGAAACTCCACCATGCTGTGTCCTCACATTTATTTACTGCACCATCCACCCTGCACCACATACACCATCAGCATCACCATCATTTACAACCTAAGTGCCCTGGGACTAAAGCTTTACCTGTGTAGAGCTGTACCAACTCTGCTGCATCACCATCAGCCCTAGCGGATTCTTCAAGCAGTGTCGGCTAACATCTTTATTGCCGAGTACAACAGGTGGCGCCATGAGCATTTATCCCATAAACTTTATTCCCCTTACTCCCCTTATATTGGACATCCAGGGCCATGGACCGGGTCACTACTGCCGTCACACATCCCTTTTAAGAACCGTCCCATACAGAGTACCCCACGGCCATTGGGGGCGCTTCACCTGCATGACTACAAAATACCAGGAATTGTCTGTCTCCAGTCTCTAACATAATGTCGTCTATTTGTCTACAACTGAATCTGTCAAGAACTGTACTCGTTGTGTTTTCTCCCTTGACTAACCTTCCTAAACCCAATATCACCATCAACGTTTGTGGGTAGGGTTGAGCGAAACGGGTCGGTCATTTTCATAAGTCGCCGACTTTTGGCAAAGTCGAGTTTCATGAAACCCGACCCGATCCCTGTGTGGGGTCGGCCATGCGGTATGCGACTTTCGCGCCAAAGTCGTGTTTCAATGACGTGAAAAGTGCCATTTCTCAGCCAATGAAGGTGGACGCAGAGTGTGGGCAGCGTGATGACATAGGTCTCAGTCCCCACCATCTTAGAGAAGGGCATTGCAGTGATTGGCTTGCTTTCTGCGGCGTCACAGGGGCTATAAAGGGGCATTCCTGCCGACCGCCATCTTACTGCTGCTGATCTGAGCATAGGGAGAGGTTGCTGCCACTTCGTCAGAAGCAGGGATAGCGTTAGGCAGGGTCCATTAACCCCCAAACCGCTTGTGCTGTAGCGATTTCCACTGTCCAACACCACCTTTTGTTTGCAGGGACAGTGGAGGCTACATTTTTTTGCCTCAGCGCTGTAGCTCATTGGGCTGCCCTAGAAGGCTCCCAGATAGCTGCATTGCTGTTTGTACACCGCTGTGCAAACCAACTGCTTTTTTCAAAGCACAAGTCCTGTTGCTGCTTCCTTTCTGCACAGCTTCCTTGTTTGTTTGTCCACATTGTTGACTTTTTTTGTGCAGCAGTCCACTCCTTGTTATTGCTGCCTGCCATACATTGCTGAGATTACTGCAGGGAGATAGTAATTGTAGGACAGTCTCTTTTTTTTTTTTTTTTGTTTCGTTATACCTCTTCAAGCCACTTTCTGCCACAGAAAATATACTCTAAGGCCGGCGTCACACTTGCGAGTTTTACGGACGTAAGAGCGCAGAATCAACGTCCGTAAAACTCGCAAAAAATACGGCACAATTATTCTCTATGCCCCTGCTCCTATTTGCCGTATTTTACTGATCAGTATTATACGGCTTTCTACGGCCGTACAAAATCGCAGCATGCTGCGTTTGTCACCGTACTGCGCAAGAAATACGCCAATGAAAGTCTATGGAAGCGTGAAAAATACGGATTACACACGGACAAGCAGTGTGACTTGCGAGAAATACGCAGCGCTGTTAGAGAGAAAAGCCGGTAATTCAGTGCGGTGTACAGTAAAATCACACTGACAGCTTACAGTAGAATAGGTAGAATAAATGTGTACACATAGAATAGGTATATATATATATATATATATATATATATATGTCATTAGACACATATATGTATATATCTTAATATTTATTCCAGCGCTAGACAGCTTGAAAGCCGGTAATTCAATTACCGGCTTTTTCCTTCTCCTTCCTAAAACCCGACATGATTTGAGACATGGTTTGCATACAGTAAACCATGTCTTCTCTCCCTTTTTTTTGCAGATTCCACACTACTAATGTCAGTAGTGTGTATCTGCAAAATTTGGCCGTTCTAGCTCTTAAAATAAAGGGTTAAATGGCGGAAAAAATTGGCGTGGGCTCCCGCGCAATTTTCTCCGCCAGAGTAGTAAAGCCAGTGACTGAGGGCAGATATTAATAGCCTGGAGAGGGTCCACGGTTATTGGCCCCCCCCTGGCTAAAAATATCTGCCCCCAGCCACCCCAGAAAAGGCACATCTGGAAGATGCGCCTATTCTGGCACTTGGCCACTCTCTTCCCATTCCCGTGTAGCGGTGGGATATGGGGTAATGAAGGGTTAATGCCACCTTGCTATTGTAAGGTGACATTAAGCCTAATTAATAATGGAGAGGCGTCAATTATGACACCTATCCATTATTAATCCAATACTAGTAAAGGGTTAAATAAAACACAAACACATTTTTTAAAATTATTTTAATGAAATAAAAACAATGGTTGTTGCAGTATTTTATTCAACGCCCAATCCAGTCACTGAAGACCCTCGTTCTGTGAGTAAAAAAACATAATAAACCAACAATATACTTACCCTCCGCAGATCTGTAACGTCCAACGATGTAAATCCTTCTGAAGGGGTTAAAACATTTTGCAGCAAGGAGCTGTGCTAATGCAGGCTGCTCCTCGCTGCAAAACCCCAGGGAATGAGGCTAAAAATAGATCAATGATCTATATTTAGCTTTATTTGCGGTGAGGCGCCCTCTGCTGGCTGTTCATAGATCGTGGGAAATTACCTAGAAAGCCAGGGAGCTTTCTAGGTAATTTCCCACGATCTATGAACAGCCAGCAGAGGGCGCCTCACCGCAAATGAAGCTAAATATAGATCATTGATCTATTTTTAGCCTCATTCCCTGGGGTTTTGCAGCGAGGAGCAGCGTGCATTAGCACAGCTCCTTGCTGCAAAATGTTTTAACCCCTTCAGAAGGATTTACATCGTTGGACGTTACAGATCTGCGGAGGGTAAGTATATTGTTGGTTTATTATGTTTTTTTACTCACAGAACGAGGGTCTTCAGTGACTGGATTGGGCGTTGAATAAAATACTGCAACAACCATTGTTTTTATTTCATTAAAATAATTTTAAAAAATGTGTTTGTGTTTTATTTAACCCTTTACTAGTATTGGATTAATAATGGATAGGTGTCATAATTGACGCCTCTCCATTATTAATTAGGCTTAATGTCACCTTACAATAGCAAGGTGGCATTAACCCTTCATTACCCCATATCCCACCGCTACACGGGAATGGGAAGAGAGTGGCTAAGTGCCAGAATAGGCGCATCTTCCAGATGTGCCTTTTCTGGGGTGGCTGGGGGCAGATATTTTTAGCCAGGGGGGGCCAATAACCGTGGACCCTCTCCAGGCTATTAATATCTGCCCTCAGTCACTGGCTTTACTACTCTGGCGGAGAAAATTGCGCGGGAGCCCACGCCAATTTTTTCCGCCATTTAACCCTTTATTTTAAGAGCTAGAACGGCCAAATTTTGCAGATACACACTACTGACATTAGTAGTGTGGAATCTGCAAAAAAAATGGAGAGAAGACATGGTTTACTGTATGCAAACCATGTCTCAAATCATGTCGGGTTTTAGGAAGGAGAAGGAAAAAGCCGGTAATTGAATTACCGGCTTTCAAGCTGTCTAGCGCTGGAATAAATATTAAGATATATACATATATGTGTCTCACTGACATATATATATATATATATATACCTATTCTATGTGTACACATTTATTCTACCTATTCTACTGTAAGCTGTCAGTGTGATTTTACTGTACACCGCACTGAATTACCGGCTTTTCTCTCTAATATATGTGTCTACTGACATATAGATATAGATATAGATATAGATATAGATATAGATATAGATATAGATATAGATATAGATATAGATATAGATATAGATATAGATATAGATATAGATATAGATATAGATATAGATATAGATATAGATATAGATATAGATATAGATATAGATATAGATATAGATATAGATATAGATATAGATATAGATATAGATATAGATATAGATATAGATATAGATATAGATATAGATATAGATATAGATATAGATATAGATATAGATATAGATATAGATATAGATATAGATATAGATATAGATATAGATATAGATATAGATATAGATATAGATATAGATATAGATATAGATATAGATATAGATATAGATATAGATATAGATATAGATATAGATATAGATATAGATATAGATATAGATATAGATATAGATATAGATATAGATATAGATATAGATATAGATATAGATATAGATATAGATATAGATATAGATATAGATATAGATATAGATATAGATATAGATATAGATATAGATATAGATATAGATATAGATATAGATATAGATATAGATATAGATATAGATATAGATATAGATATAGATATAGATATAGATATAGATATAGATATAGATATAGATATAGATATAGATATAGATATAGATATAGATATAGATATAGATATAGATATAGATATAGATATAGATATAGATATAGATATAGATATAGATATAGATATAGATATAGATATAGATATAGATATAGATATAGATATAGATATAGATATAGATATAGATATAGATATAGATATAGATATAGATATAGATATAGATATAGATATAGATATAGATATAGATATAGATATAGATATAGATATAGATATAGATATAGATATAGATATAGATATAGATATAGATATAGATATAGATATAGATATAGATATAGATATAGATATAGATATAGATATAGATATAGATATAGATATAGATATAGATATAGATATAGATATAGATATAGATATAGATATAGATATAGATATAGATATAGATATAGATATAGATATAGATATAGATATAGATATAGATATAGATATAGATATAGATATAGATATAGATATAGATATAGATATAGATATAGATATAGATATAGATATAGATATAGATATAGATATAGATATAGATATAGATATAGATATAGATATAGATATAGATATAGATATAGATATAGATATAGATATAGATATAGATATAGATATAGATATAGATATAGATATAGATATAGATATAGATATAGATATAGATATAGATATAGATATAGATATAGATATAGATATAGATATAGATATAGATATAGATATAGATATAGATATAGATATAGATATAGATATAGATATAGATATAGATATAGATATAGATATAGATATAGATATAGATATAGATATAGATATAGATATATTCATATTCTTTTTGGGACACATGGATCACTTCTATAGCGGTATGTTGGTTTTGCTAGCCTGCGAGAAAACCACGCAGTACGGATTACATACGGAGGATGCCATGCGCAAAAAACGCTGACACACCCTGCCTACGGAGGAGCTACGGACCACTTTTTTCGGGACTTTTCAGCGTATTACGGCCGTAATATACGGACCGTATTGTTTTACGCTGTGTGTGACGCCGGCCTAATACAGTGGCCCAGATTTATTAACTAGTCTTCCCTGAAGAAGAAAGAGTGCAGATTAAAATTGGCAAATCTGTATCAGTGGCAGTCCTGTGTATGGCACCTGTCTCAAATTGTGTGCCACATTAAACCTAGTGTGTAATACTGGGTCAGAATTCTTTTAAATTCTCCCTGAAAAAAAAATAGTGGGAGATTAAGATTGGCATTTCTGCTTCAGAGCCACTCCTGTGTGTGCCACCTGTCTCAAATTGTGTGCCACATTAAACCTAGTGTGTAATACTGGGTCAGATTTCTTTTAAATTCTCACTGAAAAAAAAAATTGTGGGAGATTAAGATTGGCATTTCAGCTTCAGTGGCACTCCTGTGTGTGCCACCTGTCTCAAATTTTGTGCCACAGAACATATACTGTATGAGAGTGAGCCACATTTCTTCAATATTCTCCCAGAAAAAATAAAAAGGGGGAGATTTGAATTGTTAGTGTCTGCATCAGCGTCATTCCTGTTAGTGGCATATCTGTCTGCCACTGAAGCTGTGTACTGTTACACATTGGGCCTGATTTTCCCTGCAGTCTGACCCACCTATAAAGGGATATATAAATCCAACAGAAGTTTGAGTTCACCTTGTAACTGGTTTTACAGTAACAAATACCGTTAGTTTGGTTACGTTTTCAAAACAATGAGGAAGTCTGGTGGAAGAGGTCGTGGCCGTGGGCGGTCATTGCCAGCTGGTAATGATGGTAGTGGTGGTGGAGCATCAGGTGGTCGTGGGAAAAGCAATATAGCACCTAAGTCTCGAGTTGTGGAGCCTGGTTCGTCGTCTGGCTACATAAGGCCTCGAACGCTCCCTTTTCTGGGAGTAGGAAAACCGCTTTTAAAGCCGGAGCAGCAAGAACAAGTTTTGGCTTTCCTTGCTGACTCAGCCTCTAGCTCTTTCGCCTCCTCTTCTGAAACTGCTAAATGTAAAAGCAGCGCGTCGTTAGTGGATGTTCACAGTCAGGGACAAGTCGCTTCCTTGTCTTCTTCACCAAGAACAACAGAGAAGGATGCGTCAGGCGACACAACGGGTTACTCCATGGAGCTCTTTACACATACCTGGGTTAGAAAGTGAAACAGTTAACAGGCCATGCCCATTACAAGTTGAATCGGACATGGAGTGCACAGATGCACAGCCACAGCCAGATTACTATGCTGTTCCTTTGACTCAGACCACAACATTGCCCTTGCAGTGTACTGATCCAGAATCAGACCCTGATGAGACTATGGTGCCCCGTCACAAACGCTATACCACCGGCTTACACGGTGACACAGACGAAGTTGCACACGAGATAGAAGAGGAGGTCATAGAAGACCCAGTTGTTGACCCCGATTGGCAGCCATTGGGGGAACAGGGTGCAGGCAGCAGTAGCTCTGATGCGGAGGAGGAGGAGCCGCAGAAGGCATCAACATCGCAACAGGTTCCATCTGCCAGGCCCGTATCTGGCCAAAAACGCGTGGCAAAACCAGTTGTAGGACAGCGTGGACATCCGGTTAAAGAAGCTTAGTCTGCAATGCCTGAAAAGGTATCCGATAGTAGAAAGGTGCAGTCTGGCATTTTTTTAAACAACATCCAAATGATCAGCGCAAAGTCATCTGTCAAAAATGTTCAACTACCTTAAGCAGAGGTCAGAATCTTAAAAGTCTAAATACAAGTTGCATGCGTAGACATTTAACCACCATGCATTTGCAAGCCTGGACTCACTACCAAACGTCCCTTAAGGTTGTAGCACCCTCGGCCAATGAAGCTAGTCAGCAACGCTACATCCCTTCCCTCACTGTAAGCCCACCATTTCCCGCACCACCTGCAGCCAGGCCAAAGCAGTCAGGGAATCACCAGTTTCGTAGTAGGAAACACTGTGTCACGCCCGCACATACTTACCCATCTTCTTCCATCCAGCGGCGCACTCGCGATCCCGTTCCTCGCCGCTCTGCTGCTTCTTTCTCTGGCTCCCGGCGTCCAGCGTCTTTGCGCATGCGCGGTCGCGTCTCCTCCAGCGCTGAGCCCTCTGGGAGGTCGCGATCCGATAGCTCCGCCCCAACATGGCGGCGCCCATCGGCTATTTCTTCCCGGCGTCTTCCTAGGTAAGACGCCTTTGATTTGTAGGTGCACTGTCTGCCGTCAGTGTCCCTATGCCCTAGGCTCCCCTGTACCAGTGTCTTTTCTCAGCCCAGTCTTTACTTTGTCTCAGTGTCCTGCCTGTCCGTGTTCCTGCTGTGTCCTGCCAGCCCGTGTTCCTGCTGTATCCTGCCTGTCCGTGTTCCTGCTGTATCCTGCCAGTCCGTGTTCCTGCTGTATCCTGCCAGTCCGTGTTCCTGCTGTATCCTGCCAGTCCGTGTTCCTGCTGTGTCCTGCCAGTCCATGTTCCTGCTGTACCCTGCCAGTCCATGTTCCTGCTGTGTTCTGCCGTTCCGTGTTCCAGTCATTTTCAGTTAAGTCTTGTTTTCCTATTATTCCCTGCCATCCTTATAGCCTGTGGTTTCCTTCTTTATCTTGGGTCGCCCCTTTGGCTCTAGCTGTTGTGTCTCCATTCCCTCGAGGTCCTGCTCCTAACACTCCCTGTATAGGGGGTGATTCCATCTGGTCCGCTCGACCCCGGGGGCTCTAGAGTCACGACCCAGAGGGTCCACTCTCGGATTTCTGCCCGAGTACTTACACACTGCATGTAGGGCACCAGCAAGAATACCATCTCCAACCCTCTCTCAGTCTGCCATGTCCACCGGCACCCCCGCTAGTTCCACGATCTGCAGCTCTCCAGTCCAGCTCACCCTACATGAGACTCTCGTTAGGAAAAGGAAGTACTCATCCTCACATACGCGTACACAGGGTTTGAACGCCCACATTGCTAGACTAATCTCATTAGAGATGATGCCCTACCGGTTAGTTGAAAGTGAAGCTTTCAAAGCCCTGATGGACTACGCAGAACCACGCTACGAGCTACCCAGTCGACACTTCTTTTCGAGAAAAGCCATCCCAGCCCTCCACCAGCATATAAAAGACCGCATCGTCCATGCACTCAGGCAATCTGTGAGTACAAAGGTGCACCTGACAACAGATGCATGGACCAGTAGGCATGGCCAGGGACGTTACGTGTCCATCACGGCTCACTGGGTTAATGTGGTGGATGCAGGGTCCACAGGGGACAGCAATATTGGGACAGTTCTGCCTAGCCCACGGTCTAGGAAACAGTTGGCTTTGGCGTTCGCCCCCCTCCTCCTCCTCGTCCTCCTGCAGAAGCAAGAGCTCGTCCACAGACCGCAGTCGCACGAGCACTCCATCCGCAGTGTTTGGGCGACAACAAACACACCGCAGAAGTTCTGTCCGAGTTCTTGCAGAAAGAAACTCAGTCATGGCTGGGCACTGTACATCTTGAGGCAGGCAAGGTAGTGAGTGATAACGGAAGGAATTTTATGGCTGCCATAGCCCTTTCACAACTGAAACACATTCCTTGCCTGGCTCACACCTTAAACCTGGTGGTGCAGTGCTTCCTGAAAAGTTATCCGGGATTATCCGACCTGCTCCTCCAAGTGAGCAGACTTTGCTCGCATATCCGCCGTTCGCCCGTGCACTCCAGCCGTATGCAGAACCATCAGCGGTCTTTGAACCTTCCCCAGCATCGCCTATTCATCGACGTTGCAACAAGGTGGAACTCCACACTGCACATGCTTCAGAGACTGTGCGAACAGAGGCGTGCTGTTATGTATTTGTGGGAGGATACACATACACGGGCAGGCAGTTGGATGCCAGACATGGAGTTGTCAGGTGTGCAGTGGTCGAAGGTACAAGACCTGTGTCAAGTCCTTCAGTGTTTTGAGTAATGCACACGGCTGGTTAGTGCAGACAACGCCATAATAAGCATGAGCATCCCCCTAATGCGTCTGCTGATGCAAAGTTTGACGCACATAAAGGAGCAGGCGTCTGCAGCCGAGGAAGAGGGAAGCCTTGATGACAGTCAGCCATTGTCTGGTCAGGGCAGTCTACAGGACGAGGTAGCGGGCGAAGAGGAGGAGGACGAGGGGGATGATGGGGATGAGGATTTTTTGTATGAGGAAGCTTCTCCGGGGCCAATAGCAACTGGTGGCGTTGCAAGGCCGGGTTCAGGGTTTTTTAGGGAGAGAAGTGACGTAGATTTGCCTGAAACTGCCCCTCAACCCAGCACAACCGCAGATTTGCCAACTGGAACTTTGGCCCACATGGCGGATTATGCCTTACGTATCCTCAAAAGGGACCCACGCATTATTAAAATGATGACCGATGACGATTACTGGTTGGCCTGCCTCCTTGATCCTCGCTATAAAGGCAAATTGCAAAATATCATGCCACATGAGAACCTCGAACAAATATTAGCAACCAAACAAGCAACTCTTGTAGACCGTTTGATTCAGGCATTCCCAGCACACAGCGCCGGTGATGGTTCTCACACGAGCTGCAGGGGGCAACAGGGCAGAGGTGTTAGAGTTGCACAAACCAGAAGTGGCGTTGGACAGAGGGGTTTTCTGACCAGGTTGTGGAGTGATTTCGCAATGACCGCAGACAGGACAGGTACTGCAGCATCAATTCAAAGTGACAGGAGACAACATTTGTCCAGTATGGTTACTAACTATTTTTCATCCCTTATCGATGTTCTCCCTCAACCGTCATTCCCATTTGATTACTGGGCATCCAAAATAGACACCTGGCCTGAATTGGCAGAATATGCATTGCAGGAGCTTGCTTGCCCAGCAGCTAGTGTGCTATCAGAAAGAGTATTCAGTGCTGCTGGTTCAATATTGACCGAAAAAAGGACTCGTCTGGCTAACCAAAATGTTGATGATCTAACCTTCATTAAAATGAACCACTCATGGATTTCGAATTATTTTGCCCCAACTTTCCCGGCTGACACCTAGCTTTCCTATAAAAAGGTCTTGCTTGTGGACTTGTCTTACTGACTGTTCCAATCTCTTAATTTGCAGCAGCTGTTTGTCCAGCATACATGTTTACACCTCCCTAAATGGGCTAACTCCCCCCACGGGGCCGTGGTCGCGCCACTTGGCGCAAGCACCCATGAGAGTGCCGTTTGTCTGAAGAGGTGGGTGTGCCCGCTTTTGGTCAACGGCACTGCAACTGGGTCCCTCATAGTGCAATAAAGTGTCTCTGGCGGTGGTGGTGCGCACCCAACGTCAGACACACCGTTGTAACATGAGGGGCCCTGGGCCTGTACCGCCGGCCACAAGAGAGTTCCCCCCCAGCTCAAACAGTGCTCTACCACTTGCAAAATTATCTCTCACAGCTCCACCAATGTTTAGTCTATGCTCTGACATCCTTCAATGCCTGGCACTGACAATACCAATTTGTTGACATGTATGATGCTAGTTAAAATAGTCAGGGTCAGTGTCCTATATTGATACCAGTAAATACTTAGCGCCAAATTACAATGTTTGAAACTCAGCAGAGGAGCCCACCCCTGTACCTAAGTATGCCACCCTTTTGTTTTTTGTTTTTGTTGTTTTGCGAGACATTAACATCTATTTATTTTTTGGGAGTACTGTGTCAGACACTCCTTCCAATCGTCCTCCGCTGACCACACCAATGCTGCCTGTGTACCTCTGCAAGATAATTCAAACTGCTTTGAGCCTAATATTTTTTATTTTAGGCCTACTAAGTCTGTCTGCGGTCCCTCCTTCCAATTGTCCTCCGCTGAACACAACAATGCTGCCTGTGTACCCCTGCAAGATAATTGAAACTGCCTTGAGCCTAATTTTTTTATTTTAGGCCTACTAAGTCTGTCTGCGGTCCCACCTTCCAATTGTCCTCCACTGAACACACCAATGCTGCCTGTGTACCCCTGCAAGATAATTGAAATTGCTTTGAGGCTAATTTTTTTTATTTTAGGCCTACTAAGTCTGTCTGTGGTCCCTCCTTCCATTTGTCCTCCGCTGAGCACACCAATGCCGACCGTGTACCCATGTAACTTTTTGTCATCCTGCAGTGAGCCTACTTTGTGGTGTAAGGCCTACTAGCAGTGTCTGTCTGCGCCACTTAATACAGCTGTCATCCTCTAAAAAAAAATGGCGGATTTTCAGCTTGTCAGAATTATAAAACTGCATTGGGGCCACAAGTTTCGTTGTGGTCTACATACTGAGTCTTCCGCTCCAAGGTGTTCTCTCTGTTGCCTCTCCTTCGCTTCTATCTTGAAGCTATTGTTAAGTAGTTGTTGAAACAACACTGCATTAGGCCTACAAGTTGGGTCTGGGTTGTAGAGACGGTGTCTCCCGCTGCAAGGTGTTCTTCAGGTTGCCTCTCCATAGCTTCAATCTTCATGCTCTTGTTAAGTAGTTGTTGAAACAACACTGCATTAGGCCTACAAGTTGGGTCTGGGTTGTAGAGACGGTGTCTGCTGCTCCAAGGTGTTCTCCAGGTTGCCTCTCCATGGTGTTCTCCAGGTTACCTCTCCATAGCTTCTATCTTCTAGCTCTCGTTAAGTAGTTGTTGAAACAACACTGCATTAGGCCTACAAGTTGGGTCTGGGTTGTAGAGACGGTGTCTCCCGCTCCAAGGTGTTCTCCAGGTTGCCTCTCCATAGCTTCAATCTTCATGCTCTTGTTAAGTAGTTGTTGAAACAACACTGCATTAGGCCTACAAGTTGGGTCTGGGTTGTAGAGACGGTGTCTCCCGCTCCAAGGTGTTCTCCAGGTTGCCTCTCCATAGCTTCAATCTTCATGCTCTTGTTAAGTAGTTGTTGAAACAACACTGCATTAGGCCTACAAGTTGGGTCTGGGTTGTAGAGACGGTGTCTCCCGCTCCAAGGTGTTCTCCAGGTTGCCTCTCCATAGCTTCAATCTTCATGCTCTTGTTAAGTAGTTGTTGAAACAACACTGCATTAGGCCTACAAGTTGGGTCTGGGTTGTGGAGACGGTGTCTGCCGCTCCAAGGTGTTCTCCGGGTTGCCTCTCCATGGTGTTCTCCAGGTTGCCTCTCCATAGCGTCTATCTTCTAGCTCTCGTTAAGTAGTTGTTGAAACAACACTGCATTAGGCCTACAAGTTGGGTCTGGGTTGTAGAGACGTTGTCTCCCGCTCCAAGGTGTTCTCCAGGTTGCCTCTCCATAGCTTCAATCTTCATGCTCTTGTTAAGTAGTTGTTGAAACAACACTGCATTAGGCCTACAAGTTGGGTCTGGGTTGTAGAGACGGTGTCTCCCGCTCCAAGGTGTTCTCCAGGTTGCCTCTCCATAGCTTCAATCTTCATGCTCTTGTTAAATAGTTGTTGAAACAACACTGCATTAGGCCTACAAGTTGGGTCTGGGTTGTAGAGACGGTGTCTGCCGCTCCAAGGTGTTCTCCAGGTTGCCTCTCCATGGTGTTCTCCAGGTTGCCTCTCCATAGCTTCTATCTTCTAGCTCTCGTTAAGTAGTTGTTGAAACAACACTGCATTAGGCCTACAAGTTGGGTCTGGGTTGTAGAGACGGTGTCTCCCGCTCCAAGGTGTTCTCCAGGTTGCCACATAATCAAAGCTGCATAGAGCCTATTTTGTTATTTTAGGCCTACTAAGTCTTTCTGTGGTCCCTCCTTCCAATTGTCCTCCACTGAGCACACCAATGAAGACCGTGTACCCATGTAACCTTTTTTAAACCTGCGTCCAGCCAACTTTGTGGTGTAAGGCCTACTTGCAGTGTCTGGCTGCGCCACTCAATACAGCTGTCCTCTTTAACAAAATGACCTGCAATTATCAGGTTTTCAGCCTATCGGAATTTTGAAACTGCAGTGGGGCTACTAGTTTAGTTGGGGCCTACTAACAGTGTCTGCCGCTCCAAGGTGTTCTCCTGGTTGCCTTTCCTGAGCTTCTATCTTCAGGCTCTTGTTAAATAGTTTTTAAATGGAACAACTGCATTTGGCCTACTAGTTGGGTTGGGGCCTACTAAAAGTGTCTGCCGCTCCTTGCTGTTCTCCTGGTTTCCTGTCCTGAAATTCCATTTTCAGGCTCTCGTTAAGTAGTTGTTAATGTTAAACTGCATTTGGCCTACTAGTTGGGTTGGGGCCTACTATCGGTGTCTGCCGCTCCTTGCTGATCTCCTCCACTGAACAAACCATTGCCGCCTGTTTACTTCTGTTACCAATTTTGAACTGCATTTAGCCTACTTACTGATTTGGGCCTACTCACTGTGTCAGCCTCTCATTACAGTTGTACTCCACTGAACAAAGCAATGCCCCCTGGTTAGTCCTGTTACCAATTTTGAACTGCATTTAGCCCACTTTATTCTTTGGGCCTATATCTGTGTTTCCTCCTCATCCTGCCCATTGCCCAGCCAGTGATAGATGAGTCTGCTGGTACATTGACCCATAACTCAAAATTTCCCGTGCACGCTACACAGCAAGATTGTGACCCTGCTGAAAGCCAGGTTCCCCTTCCCGCATACCATACCACCTTACACGGGGACAAAGAGGAAGGTGCAGATGAAAGTGCAGGTTCCTTCATCAGGTGGGGGGAGGAATACTCGTTGGCGACGTCACTGGCACAGGGCCCCTCATAGTATGCAAAAGTGTCGCTGCCGGTGGGAGGCGCCCCCGCCGTGCAAACACACCGCCGTACTTTGAGGGGCCCTGTGCCAGTGCCAATGCCAACGAGTGGGCCCCCCCTGCTTGCTCAGGATCACAACACTTGCAAAGTTAAAATACTTACCTCTCCCTGCTCCACTGCCGTGACGTGGTCCAGATTTCCTGGGCCCACTAAATACTTGAACCAGCCCTACCCCCCACAACTTTAGCCAAATGACCCCCAATTTCCAATGCCTTACTATTATTATAAGGTAAATTAAGATTGACAAGCTTCAGTAACAAGAATGTATGTTTTTGCCATTAAAATGGGCACTGTACATGTTTTCCTGGCCTCCACTCACTGCCGACTATGCTCCCCCATTGACTTGCATTGGGTTTCGTGTTTCGGTCGATCCCCGACCTTTCGCAATAATCGGCCGATTCCACTCGACTCGACTTTTGAGATAGTTGGGTTTCACGAAACCCGACTCGACCCTAAAAAACTAAAAGTCGCTCGACCCTATTTGTGGGTTCTACCATAACTCCCAAGCAAGCACATCCAGTATCTTGGGGGTTATAATTGACGCAGATCTTTTCTTCACTTCCTACATCCAATCACTCACTCGCTCATGTCAGCTGCACTTCAAAAACATCACTAGAATTCGACCTTTTCTTATTATTTACTCTGCAAAACTGTAACTTTTGCTCTTATTCATTCTCATCTGAACTATTGTCTCTCTCAACTAATCGGTCTGTGCTAGCCATTGCCCTAGTTGCTCATCTATAGAATACAATATAACATTATCTCTCTCACCAACAAAGCGTTCCACAGTTCTGTACCACCCCACATCGCCTCCCTCCCCTCTGTCTACCACCTTAAACGTGTCCTCCATTCTGCTAGTGACCTAAGACTAACATGCTCAATAATCAGAACCTCCCACTCCAAGACTTCTCGCATGCTTCTCCAATTCTCTGGCATGCACAGTTCAATTAACTGCAAAAAACTGCAAAAAACTAGTTTAAGTGTGCCCTAAAATGCATTTCTTTAGACTGGCCTGTCACCTCACTTCTCTAACTATTCCTGTTTTGCCCTTCCAACATTTTCCTTCAAATCTGGTCTCTTGTAACATCTATTTAAACACACTCCATGCACTTAATAGCACTATGTATCTGTGAGTCACCCCTCCTGGGCTGTGGGGTACTCGGTACCGGGTCCTGAGTTCACAGGGGGATGTCACGGTGGCGACCCGGTCCATGGCCCAGGGCGCCCATGTAAAAGGGGAAGATCTTTAAAGGGAATCTTTAAAGGGAATAAAGTTTATGTTCATGACGCCACCTGTGGTATTCGGTCAGTGGGGACTGACGCTGCTTTAAGGGATCCTCTGGGGTGATGTTATGGCAGCTAGATGGTATAACTTCCCACAGATGAAGTGTATCTCCAGGGCTCCCAGTGTGTAGATGGAAGATGGTGAATCGCGCAGTAAAAAAGGAGGAGGCAGTTTTGCAGTCTCTTTACCTTGTTTACTGAAGACTTCAGACAGCCATAGTCCAGGGCACCAGATCACAGGGCAGGCAGGGTCCGGCCAGCTTGGAGGCAAGTTAGGAGTCCCCTTATCCAGGTGGAAATCAAAGCTTTCCTCTAGCGCTGTGGTGTTGTGGTCCCTTACTGCCTTTGGCTTCAGATAAGGTCGTGCCGCCTTACTCATTGTGTACAATGAGTAAGGCGGCACGACCGTTGAAACGCGTATGATTTTAATGCACTTTAAGCCTGTGACTGTCACTGGTAGGAATCACCCGTTTTTGTGTCTATGGATATGAAGATGGACTTTGGATTTAGGTGCTTTTAATGAATATGGAATAAAAGATATTTTTTATGGACATCACCCATGCTGGACTTCTGCTTTTTACTCTCCATGTAGGTACACTGAAATGTGTATTTACCCCTGTTAGAAAGACAAAAGTGTAATCCTCAAGAAGCATTCAAATGTTTAAATAGAAATGTAACGCCTTCACGACACGTGGTGTCTCAGTGCCGGAGCTCACATCTTTTCCAGCACCATATGACAGCTTATTTAATCAACTGACAGGTTCTCTAGCACAATCTACCTGCAGCTGTTAACATGCTAAATGCCACTGTCAAACTCTGACAGCAGTGTTTAACATGCACAAGCCGGAAGCACGTCACAAACTATGCCCATTGGCATCCCCGTCACATGATCATGGGGCACCAAAGGGTTGGCATGACAATCCGGGGTCTGCAGGAGACCCCTGTGGTTATCGTAGTTGATATGCTATGAGAGCTGCCCAGTGGTCGGCGTTCATAGCAGATGAACATTTCTGCAACAAAGAGCAGGGCTGAAGAACATCGCAGATTCAAGTCTCCAATGGAGACTATAAAAGCTTGTTAAAAGTGAAAAAAATATGTTTTGAAAAATATTAAAAAATGCAAAAATATAAAAACTCAAATCACCCAATTCAAAATTAAACAATAAAAATATCAAAAATACACATATTTGTTATCGCCACATTCAAAAACACCCAATCTATCAAAATATAAAAAAAATAATTAATCAGATCGGTAAACGGCGTAACGAGAAAATAATTCAAAAGGCTAGAGTTATGTTTTTTGGTCTCCACAACATTGCAATAAAATGCAATAACAGGTGATCAAAACATCTTATCTATACCAAAATGGTATCGTCAGCTTGACGTGCAAAAAATAAGCCCTCACCCAGCCCCAGATCCCGAAAAATGGAGACACTAAGAATCTCGAAAATGGCACCTTTTTTATTTTTAAACAAACTTTTCACCACTCAAAATAAAAATAACTTATACATGTTTGCATCTATGAACTCATAATGGCCTAAAGAATCATAATGAAAGGTCAATTTGAGTATTGGAATTTATTCCCATTTTCCAGTACACAATATGGTAAAATCAATGGTGTCATACAAAAGTACAACTTGTCCTGCAAAAAACAAGCCCTCACATGGCCATATTGATGGAAAAATAAGAAAGTTGTGGCTCTGGGAAGAAGGGGAGCAAAAATAAGAAACGCAAAAACGAAAAAAAAAAAGGCCCAGAGGTGAAGAAGGTAAAGACTCATTGTTTGCTCTGTATTGTATAATTTACTTATCGCATCTTGTTAACTGTTGCTATAACTATTGCACATTTGCCACCATACCAGAGGAAACAAATAGCTCATTACTTGTTCCCGCCTCATGTTCCTCTGTCTGTTGCATTCGACCACCTGCTTACACTGCAGCTGGAAGTTTCACTTTCTCAGGAATCCTCAGTACAGCTTCCGAATAGGCTGATTTGACACAGTACCTGTTCAGGTGCCAAAATACGTAAGCTACTTACCGGTAGCGGTGTTTTTCAGGAGCCCATGACAGCACCACGAGAGAGGGGATCTGCCCTTCAGGGACAGGAAACCTACAAACATAAAAGGGCGGCACCTCTCTCCAGCATCAGTTGGTTTACAGAGCATGAGAGGACCTCCCTGGTTAGTAACACATAATCAATTTAAAATATGATACAATTCACCATGTGAATAAACTTAGCACTTAAAAGGAAAAGAAAGTGTTGACCCATACGAGAAAATAGGGTAGGGAATATAAGGGTGCTGTCATGGGCTCCTGAAAAACACCGCTACCGGTAAGTAGATTACGTATTTATTCAGTTGCCATGACAGCACCATGAGAGACTTTCAAGAGAAGTAAAAAGGACTAGGGAGGGATAACTGCTTCAAGCACCCTTCTCCCAAACGTGAGATCAGAGGAGCTAAAGAGATTTAGTCTATAGTGTCTACATTTTCTGGGAATTATTGACCACTGTTATGTAAAATATTCGGGAAATGAGACTCAGATGATAACCTTCTGCAATACTTTGTTTTTCTGCTATTTAACAAAATGTAGATTAACCATTTCTTTAACAATTCCCCTCTTTTTATCATCTGATCTACCTTGCCCTAACTGATTCCTTCCTGTTACTCAGGTCTGCAAGATAACCCTACTTCACGAAATACATGGCTTATCCAGTGTATATCATGGGATACCGACATGCTGGGTATCCATTCAAATTATACTTGTGGGTCAGACCTTCTGTTCCTTCTAACCCTATTTCTATCGAGGGATTATTATAAGGGGATGATATAGATACATTTTTATGACATAGAAATATAGACATTTATATTAATATATTAAAATATGTATTAGAAAATAGAATATAGTTTTTGTTTGTTAGTATAATTCATAGAGTCCATATTGTCAATGAGTCTTTGTAAGTTCTCTGTGGGCTCTTTGTCTTTTATCAGACCTTTGGTCTTCTGAAATACAATCCGCCAAGTCTACTGAAGTTGCTTGTTGCAGAATATGCATTCAGGTTGGAGTGCAGTTATTGAGGTAGTCATCACTTGGGTTTACTTTCTTATCATGGTAGTGATTACTTGAGTTTGCATCTCAGAGTCAGTATCGATTTTAGCTTTACGTTTACCTGGAAAACATTTGCAATTAGAACTAAGAATTTTCTTTATTGCATCACAAATAACTTTATCATCACTGCAATGATTAGAATCACTAAAACTGCTTGAATTAGGACATGAATTACACCCGATATCCATCCACCTATTTCTTTGAACAGGTTCACTGGGTGTAACCATAAGAGCCATTCAGGGAGGGGTAAATCATCCAGTGAATTAGCTTTTTTCACCCCTTCCCTTTATCATTTCAAGTTATTCTATATCAGGAGTAACTCTCATTAGTCCGGAAGGATCTATATAGTGGCAGCAGGCAGGTCCTACCACCTGACAGAATCCTCCTTGAGAGGCTGTGAGATAATTATGTACTATAGAATGATGATTAATAATAGCTATAAGCTGTTTCATGTAGGCTGATTCAACATTTAGAGCATCAAATAAATAATCAGTTATACTATCAAAAAGTCACCTAGTCGATACATACCAATACATATTCATAGATGCCTACCTCTAGAAGCTGTCTGAAAATAATTTGAGGCAGCTGGAGCAGGTACAATGGTCAGGCGGTGCACTTTTCCCACATTTAGGCATACACACACTACGCATCCCTATACGAATCTAGCAGCAGCACAATGGAATTCTGTGGTCACTCAATTAGCTTTTACCTAACTTACCATTGCATCTTTGGACTGATGCACCAGTCCATGAGAGAGAGCGCACATCATGGGGAACAGTGCCCTAGGAAGGCAGTACTTACTGTCCGCTCTCCTCAGTCCATCTTCTTCCTTCGCACAGGAGT
This sequence comes from Ranitomeya imitator, assembly GCF_032444005.1. NCBI lineage: Eukaryota > Metazoa > Chordata > Amphibia > Anura > Dendrobatidae > Ranitomeya > Ranitomeya imitator. The sequence continues at coordinate 130,787,228 of NC_091286.1, forward strand.
GCCTTTGCCAATCTTCTTTTTCCGGTGCAGAGGCCTGATCTTGCAGGCTCTGAAGTAGTTGTAAGTCCATCCCCCCGGACACCTGCACCGTTTATATTTCTGCGGGGAGAGGTAGCAGCGCAGCAGCTTTTGCTGCAAGGTCAGCTCTGTTGTTGCCTTCGGCTTCCCTAGTACACTCTCTAGTATGAGCCTGCACCTTGATTATTACAACTTTCTTTGGCAGTTCTAGCGCCCTGAGGAGCTGAGCAACCAAGTCTGCATTTTTAACGTGTTTACCAGAAGAACCAATAAACTTTCTGCTCTTCCATATGGGACCACAATCATGGAAAATGCCGAATGCGTGGCACTATCAGTAAATGCTCTGCCATTATACATGCCTCAGGGAGTGCTTTCAATTCAGCTTCCCGAGCAGACATTCTAGAACGTATAGCTTCACTTTTTACCACCTCGTGTTGATCAACTATTGCACAACCTCTATGAGGTGCTATATCTTTGAAAAAAAACTGTGAACCATTTACATAAAGCTCTAGATTTACATTAGAGATTGGTGTCTCTTGCATATTAGCAAGTATTTGTTTTAAAACAGTACACCCATAACATGTCCCCCCGAATTTATGACAGTACAAATGGAAAGGGAGGTCATAACTTGGGATTCCTAGTGCTAGGGCTAAGAGAATGGCTTCCTTCCGGTCCTTAAACCGCTCTTTTGCTTCTGTGGTCAGTTGGTATGGCTGACCCTTGTTTCACATTAACAACACATCAAGTAGAGGGTGCATGATCTGTGATGCAGAGGGAATCCATTCTCTACAGTAGCTGATCAGCCCTAGGAATGTCCTCAGTGTACTTATGGAAGTGGGAACAATTGCTTAGCTTATGGCCTTTTACCCTTTCTGGTGTTATGTGTTTCAGCTGAGGTGAAGTGCAACGACCTAAGAAAACAACTTTTTCTTCTTTTTTTTTCCGCTGTTTATCTCTTGAAACCTTACATCCTTCATAGTACAAAAAGATTAGCAAAGAATCTGCTTCAATTAGACATACCCGGTTGCTCTCTGCTCAGGGGATATTGTCTAATACACACCGGTACAATACCTGGCTTCAATTTCATGGATACTTGTGTTATCCTTAACAAACCAACATCTTTCTTATCCTTTACCCATACTGCAGCTGTTTGTTCGATCATTTGCTGAATGTCCTCATCTTTGTCAATTTGCAGTTTTTCATCATCTAGCTAAATTAGCGACATCATAGTGGAGAGGGTTGCTCCAGACAATGGGCCTGTAACAGTAATACTCTTCTTCCAAACAATTAATAACTGCATGCATTGCACTTAGGATATCAGCACCTATCAAGCTTAGGACATTTATCTGAGACTAGCAATTGGGCACACAAGTCCGTAGTACTTGCTATTCACACATTCTTGGGTTCTGTTTTATGCAAGGGATAGACTGCCCCATCTGTCCCTACACCCTGGACTGTTTTCCCTGTCATGACCCGTTGTGGCATATCCATTTTCTTATATCAGTACGACTCGCCCATGTATCAATCAGGCATTCTAATTGTGTGAAAGTGATTGCCATCCTGTGGGGACCACTATTTTTGTTTACTCTTTTCTGGTGAAGAATCCCATTTTTCCTTTTCTTCTCTCCCCCTGTTCCCTTGTGATATATACCTGTCCCCTGCACCACAGTTTTCACAGCATTATTAAATACATCCGGAGGTATATTCACCATAACAGGGCTTGGCTTTTTCTGCTTTTGCTTTCCTACTGTTAAATCTGGTCCTCTATCCCCCTAAACATGGGAAGGAACTGATCGAGTGTAGCATAGATACATTCTGGCCTCACTCTTCTCTTATCCTGTCAGCAACATATTTTTAAGAAACCTAATTTCCCTATGATTTTTCAGGTCATAATCATGATCTGTGAACACTGCTGTACATTTAGCATAAAATCTGTCAATAGGCTCCTCTGAACCCTAAAATACTTCTTGTAATCCTGAAGCTACGTAAGTCCTCTGTCTGCTTTCTGGCAACCACAAGTAACCTGGCTAGAAATTGCTGTCCCGACTCCCTAGTTTTCTTGTCTGCTGGTATCTCCTGTATTATGGCATTCCCCTGAATTGCTTTTATTTTCTCAGCTAGCGACACCCCATCAGAGATGCAGCATAATGGCTCCAAATCATTCCATGCAGCATCATAGCTATCAGCTGTACCCTCCATGGCTTTATAAAACCCAAGGGGATTTTTATATGGGTCTGGGAAACTATTTGCCATGGCAAGTTGCTCATATCTGCTCCATGGTTTATACCAAGTAGTTGTATCTATCCTTGTGTTTTCCTCTCCAATATCCGGTGGTTTGCTGGTGGTCTGTGTTATTACAGGGAGGGCTATTGCAGTGTCACCCCTCTCAGTCATAGCACAGAAGTCACATTGGGTTTTTCCATTATCTTGTGGCTTGTTACATTTATTACAGATCCAGGTAGTGGATCTCATGGCTCTTTTATCCCTCTGCCTATCCTGTTGATTGCCTGCGTGCACTGGGGGTTGTGGGTGTGTGGGACTACTTTCTGTAGCCCCCCCCACCAACCCTTCACTGGACTGGTCATCTCCTAAACACCTGCATTCACTGTCTACTCTGCTTTATTGTCACCCGGAGGAGGTGTAGGGGTAGTCTGTAAGTGAAACCTATCTTCACTCTGTTCCGTGAAGACCCCCTGCTGCTGGGGACTATTTATTGGAGTGGAAAAACTATTCGGGGATCCTTTTGGCAGCCCAGGGTATTGGTTTGTAGCTAAAAATCCCAGAGGGGAAGCCTCACAAGCTGGATATTCTAACTGTACCTGCCCTGGCACCGGCATCCACCCTCCTCCCATCAAGGACATCCATGGTGTCCCTTGCTGGAGAAGCGGCTGCTGGCAGATCACCAGGGCTTGCACCCCAATGGGAGATGCGAATGAAGGGGTGGATATAAAACTAGGTAAATAAGGTATTGTGCTAGCCACAGAGGTTCAGGCTGGGGACTCAGAGAAGCTACAGAGCATTCCTTTTTCACACATAGACTCACTCTTTACTTGGCTGCTGCTGCTGGAAGGGGGCTGATCTCATCCCCCCTCCGTTACAGGGTTGGAGGGAGCTATGAAGACACAGACTCGGTAAGGGGGGCTGCATGTGCCTGTGGGGGAATGCTGCAAATCACATTACATACATTCTCACATTGTAACTTCAATAACGTTCCTCATTCTCAGTATTTAAAACGGACCATGCCATTCAGAGGTTCTGATCCACACTGCAATTTGTATCCCATAGTCATATTTATCAATCCATGTGGCATGCGTCTTACTTAAATGCTTCCATCTCTCAGCATCCAAACATCCATTCCTTGGCATTCCTGCCTTTTTAGAATTATCAGCGGTATCCTTATCTGCTTTATTTCCCACCAGGTCCTTTACATTATATCTCGGATCCGTAATCTATCCTGACCTGGTTAATCTATCACCCATAACTGCTGTCAAAGGTTGCGACCCCTATCTTCAGCCCTGTTATGTATAAGCTTGATCCCACTGGTCTACTATCTAGCCAGCAATCCTGCTTCCAAAGCAATAAGCTGAACCGCAGTCCTCTGTTCTGTCCTGATGTTGTTGCACACTGTCCTGAAAAAGTAGATCACTATGAACAACACAGTTCCAACCACAAGCGCTATATACTCCTCATACATCTGGATCTGAGTCCTCACTAGACTCTGAATATGCAAGGTCTATTCCTGAACCCACTCCGGGTTCAATAAGATAATATTCGTGCATGACATTATCTTCCCACCTTGGCATATACCATCTAGAGTCTGATATATCTACCCAGCTTCTGATCAATCCATGAGGATGAGTTACTAAATGACAAAGGTATTCTCTGCGCCTAAACTGGTGAACTGAACATAGACACTTTTCACACAGCATGTGTTGGGCACATGGGAAGCATTTGTCTGATTTTTCAATCACATCCATACACACAGTACTTCTGCACTTTCTCGCTCCTCACATTTTATCAAAATGCTCTAGTGCCAATGGACAAAAACATAAATCACATCTATTTATGGAATCTCTTACTTGGTTCACTATATCCTCTAATTCATTTCCTATCTGAGTACGGGATTGTATACAAAAATGAGCATTCATGTTCACATAGATTGTCTTCACGTGCTCTTTCCCACTTCACTACAAACTCCCACCCGAGACCTTCCTGTAAGTTTTTTCAAGTAGCAACTAACCGGAGAATTTTATCTTACTGCTTTTAATGAGAAGGTTATTTATATACTGAGCACACATCATTTAGTCTCCATACATCATATCATGAGCGCTGCTTCGTACCCTACAACACAGATTCAGCAATATATCAGAAACCCAGTATAATCAGAACTATCAGTACTACTTATCAATTATCAACTGACAAGGCACCAATAAACTCAACTAATATAATTAACTAACCAAAAGCAGAATAAGAGTAATAAAGAAGGAAAGAAACAATAGAACAAACATAGTACAAATATAGCATAGCAGAACAGAGCAGGATCAAGACACTTCACTTACAATCTTTACAGTATTAACAAACATTGACATCATTACAAACAGACAGGAACCATTATTATATATACAGACAAAACAAATGATGGAAAATCATCGTACTTCATAATGAAACAAAAACAATTGTTAACAGCACTTAAACAAACAACAGACCAAAACAGACAAAGACAAGCAAGAGACAACAAAACAAATAACAGATACTTTCTTTTACCTGAGAGCTTTCCCATTAGAAATCCCCAAAGACTGACTCTAGAAAGCCTCCTTTCCCGGAGAGAAAACTGTGTGAGTAATAAATCTACTCATTTACCCGGCATCTGGTTTTCTGTTTAGGACGGAGGCAGTCAATTGTTCAGTCTAAGATAAAAGTCGAAGGAGAAATTATATTATCCCGCTGAAGGCCTCCAAGTTGTTAGAGAAGGGATTTCCAACCTACTCAGGTGTTCTGTCTTTTAGGTACCTACGCAATGAAGCAATAATCAGAGAGACACACGCTCGTTGTCTGTCCAAATAGTCTCTGGTCTTTATTTTTAGGGTTGGGCTTTTAGAGGCCCAAGATCAAAAGGAAATGTCGAGTTACATAATAAATTGGCAATGGGTTGTCCGTAGTGTAGAGCGATACCGTCCGATACTTGAAAGTATCGGTATCGGATAGTATCGGCCGATACCCGAAAAGTATCAGATATCGCCGATACCGATACCCGATACCAATACAAGTCAATGGGACACCAAGTATTGGAAGGTATCCTGATGGTTCCCAGGGTCTCATGTGACCGCCACGCGACCAATCACAAGCTGCAACGTCATTCTCAGGTCCTAAATTCCTAGAATGAGGAGTTTAGGGCCTGAGAATGACGTCGCGGCTTGTGATTGGTCGCGTGGCGGTCACATGAGCGGCACGCGACCAATCAGAAGCCGTGACGTCATGGAAGGCTCTAAACGCGCTCATTTTAAGCAAAGAAGGCTGCCGGTTACCAGCGGTGATGTCCAGGGGCCTCCGGAGAGGTAAGTATATCAATATTTTTTATTTTAATTCTTTATTTTACACATTAATATGGATCCGATACCGATTCCCGATACCACAAAAGTATCGGAACTCGGTATCGGAATTCCGATACCGCAAGTATCGACCGATACCCGATACTTGCGGTATCGGAATGCTCAACACTAGTTGTCAGACACATCCTAGTATGCAAGATAAATTAGGTGAAAGAATGCGGGGAGGCTTTGCACATGTCTGTGGTTTTATGAAATTCTGGCTGAACATTCAACATTTTTGGGGCGTCTTCGGACAGAAACAGAATCTGGGCAATAACAACCAGACGTCCTTGACATTTTCTGGGAATTATTGACCACTGTTATGTAAAATATCCAGGAAATGAGACTCAGATGATAACCTTGTGCAATACTTTGTTTTTCTGCTATTTTTCTGATATTTAACAAAATGTAGATTAACCATTTCTTTAACACATCCAAAGCATTAAATTTATGTTCCTTATCATTAGTGGGATTAGGACCAAATGAGGGAAGAACAACCTCTTATAACCTATGAAATTTTGAAGCTACCTTTTAAAGATAAAGAGGATCAGGTATCATAACAACTCTATCTTCCCTAAACTGCATGTACGGAGGCTGTCTGGACAAAGCTTGTATATCACCAATCCTTCTCACGGATGTAAGTGCCACCAAGAGAGCTGTTTTCAAGGATAGGATTTTAATTGGGGCATCATCAATAGGTTCAAATGGAGCTTGCGTTAAAGCTGAGAGAACAAGATTTAGGTCCCACGGAACTACTTTTGGTTTAATGTTTGGTCTAGATCTCGTAACCGCCTTGAAGAACCTGATTGCTGGCCAAATTTCTATTGAAAAGTGCCCATAGAGCCGATACTTGAACCCTAAGAGTACTTGTGGCTAGGCCCATATCTAATCCTTTTTGCAGGAATTCTAAAATTTGGTTAATACAGGGTTCCTGACCAATCCGTGTTTCTTTTTGTTGTAGAGTCTTTTCTACTTTTAAGTAATGTATTTACCAAGTCCCGCGAAAAACCCCTCCCCCTTAGTAACGACCTTTCAAATTCCACGCCGCTAGATGTAAATTGGCCACTCGTGGAGGGAGGATTGGCCCCTGGGAGAGGAGATTTGGTATTTCTGGAAGAATCCATGGCTGGGAAATGGACATCTTCCTCGGCCAAGGAAACCATGATCTTCTGGGCCAGAATGGGGCTATCAGGATTATTCGGGCCAAGTCTTCCTGTATTTTCCTCAGAACTATTGGGATTAAGTTCAGAGGGGGAAACGCATAGGCGAGATTGAAGTGCCATAGAATTAGAAGAGCGTCTACCGCATACGGACTGTCTCTGGGGTTTAAGGAGCAGAATCGATGTAGCTTTCTGTTTTCTCGGTTGGCAAAGAGATCTATGTCTGGACATCCCCACAATTGTATGATCTGATTGAAGATGGATGAGTTTAGTGTCTAATCTCCCTGTCTGAGTTGGTTGCGGCTTAGATAGTCGGCCATGATATTGTACTTCCCTTTTATGCGAAGAGCCATGAGTGATAGTAGATAATTTTCTGCCATCTGAAAAATACGATCCGCGACCTCCATTAATGAACCGAACTGAGTACCTCCTTGATGGTTAATGTAGGCTACGGTTACCTGGTTGTCGGAGAAAAGTCTGACATGCCGACCCTGTGGGGGTATAAGAAAACTACTTAAAGGGACTCTGTCACCTGAATTTGGAGGGAACAATCTTCAGCCATAGGGGTGGGGTTTTCGGGTGTTTGATTCACCCTTTCCTTACCCGCTGGCTGCAATATTGGATTGAAGTTCATTCTCTGTCCTCCATAGTACACGCCTGCGCAAGGCAAGATTGGCAAGGAGGACAGAGAATGAACTTCACTCTAATATTGGAGCCAGCATGCAGCCAGCAGGTAAGGAAAGGGTGAATCAAACACCCGAAACCCCCCCTTCATGGCTGAAGATTGTTCCCTCCAAATTCAGGTGACAGAGTCCCTTTAAAGCGCGTTCTACCACTAATAACTCCTTTAGATTGGATGACAAACTCTGTTCGGACTGAGACCACAGCCCCTGGACCCAGCTACTTTCCAAGTGTGCCCCCATCCCCTGGGGCTAGCATCTGTAGTTATTATCCGAGTTATATGATTTGTCCAGGGAACCCCCCTACATAAATTTGGTACGTGTGTCCACCAATGTAGTGATTGAATGGATTCAACAGACAATTAAATTTATTGTCAAGTTGAGCTTTTAGGCGACAGGAATTCTGTAAAACGTCCCACTGTAGTGTTCTGGTATGTTATTGAGCCCAGAGAACCGCCGGAATACACGATGGGAGTGAACCCAATAGTGACATCGCCCCTCTTACAGAGACTGACGGATTATTAATCATTCTGGATAGTCACTGGATACCATCGACTTTTGAATCCGGCAGACGACACTCCTGCCGACTGGAGTCTATGGTAAGACCCAGAAACTCCTGAACTTTTAAAGGCTGTAAAATTTATAATCCACACTAATTTGTGTAACATGGATGTCACCTTCTCCAGTTGAATTTTGCAATGTGACTCTGAATGTCCCACAATCAATAAGTCATCTAGGTAGGGAACTATTAATATGTCCTGTTCGTGAAGGTGTGCCATAACCTCTACCATGACTTTAATAAAAACCCGGGGTGCAACCACGACTCCGAGGGGAAGTGCACGATATTGTAAGTGCTGCATTGAGCCGTTTAGTGAAACCGCCACCCTAAGGAACTGTTGGTGATCTACGTGTATCGGGACATGATAATAGGCGTCTTTCAGATCTAGGACAACCATGAAGCAATTGTTAAAGAGAACTTTTATTGCCATCTTTACAGATTCCATTTTAAAAGACGGGACCAGCAAAAATTTATTCAGGCCTTTCAAATTAATGATGGCACGAAAAGATCCGTCAGGTTTTTTGACCAGAAAGAGAGGGGTGTAGAACCCTTTAACTCTTTGTACCGTGGGCACTTTAATAATCAGAACCCCTATTTTCTGAAGTTCCTGAACTTCGGCCTCTAGTGCCAATTGTTCTGCAGAAGAAGAATGAATAGGTGTTAAAGTAAATTTATCATAAGGAATCCGTTGGAACTCAAACTTTAGGCCAGTTTCAATAACACTAAGAATCCATAGACTGTTGGAAATTTGTAACCAGGCAAGATAGAAGGCTGAAAGCCTACCCCCTACCAGGTCCGGCAGTCATTGAGGTTTTTTATAGTCCCGAGAGGTATTAACCATATATCCTCTACCTTTCTTTCTATTGTTATCATATCTGGGTCTTTCTCTATTCGACCTTCTGCGGCTAAACCATCCATTATTGTAATCCCGTCTATAAGAGGGTCTTCCTAGGTAAGGGAACCGTTTCTTATTATCACCCGCATTTTCTAATAGTTCATCAAGAACTGGTCCAAATAAATGTGCCCCTTCACATGGAATGCTACACTGTTTTGATCTGGCTTACAAATCTCCAGGCCAACATTTAATCCATAGAGCTCTACGGGCTGCATTAGAAAGGGTTGAAGATCAGGAGGCTAATTTAACAAAATCTGCCTATGCGTCTGACAGAAAATTAGCTGCCTCCTGAATTATAGGTAGGGAGGATAGGATCTCATTCCTGGGAGCCTTATTTTTGAGTGATCCTCTAAGCAGTCAAGCCACACCATCAGTGACCGTGCTGTGCAAGTGGCTGCAATTGCTGGTCTTAGGGATCCTGCTGATGTTTCCCAAGCCCCTTTCAGGAAAACGTCCGCCTTCCTATCTAGCGGATCTTTTAGATTTCCTAGATCTTCAAACGGAAGAGAGGTCCTTTTACACGCCTTGGCCACTGCTGCGTCCAGTTTCGGAGCCCTGTCCCATGAGGACGAAGCTTCCTCCTCGAATGGCTATCTCCTCTTAAATGCTGGTGGAAGCAAACCTTTCCTTTCGGGTTTTTTCCACTCCCTTGTAATCAACATATTTATCTTATCCACCACCGGAAAAGACCTTCGATCTAGGCTTTAAACATAATGTCCTGCATGGAGCATTCCGACTGGGTCTCCTCGATCCCCATTGTGTTGTTTACCGCTTTAACAAGATGGTTTACTCTGTCTAGCGGCAAGCAGGAGTGACCAGAGTTGGTCTATATGGATGAAGAGGATGACGGAAAGGAATCAGAGCTCTGTTCACCCGAGAACAAACCCAAAATCCGAAACTGGGGACCTAATATGTTTGCTTCTCCTGACATCCGTTTTCTGGGACATGTATTTAATAGAACCTTTAACTTCCTGTCTAACCATATCCCTTAGAGTGGAAGTAAGGTCAAGGGCTTCTTCCTCAATTAAGCTTTCTGTGTTGGCAGAACATTTTCTCCCCCAAAAAGGAGAGAGGGAATATAAGTAGGAACAGGAAATCACTAAGTGAACTTTCACGTAGATCACTTACCCAAACGTGCAGTGATTGGTACCGTAATCAGTGGGGGGTCCTTCCTAGCCGGCAAACGGGACTTGCTCTGCCTCGATTTTTGGATATTCTTGCATCCCCCAGTGCGACTGCTGCCACTAGATCACCGCTGGGATAAAATTCGAGGCTCGTCAATGGCCTGAATCTGCTGCTGCTGCTTGTCAGGCAGTGGTGCTCCCTGCTCTAGCGACTCCATCATCACAATGAGTCAGAAGCACTCAGCAGTTGTCAGACTCCTCATTAAATACCCCCAAGGTACCGCCCCCTGATGGGGGCCAGCAGGCTCCAGGTGATCTGCCCGGTACCATGTTTAACTGTTGGAGTGCCTCCCCCAGGGCCGCACCCCAGACCGACTGTAACAGGCTTCGGACCCCCCTCTGAAGGCCCATCCGCAAACCTGCCCCCACTGCATAATCGCCGGGTACCTGGATCAGGTGCGGACGCGATAGTGACATCATCGGCCGGCGTGGTCCCACTGCGCATGCCCCGCCGCGTCATCAGGCTGCACCGCCAGCCGCATCATCCAGACATGCCTCTCCCAGTCGCGACCTCGGTGAGGGTGGTTTCACACTTGCGTTTTTGTCTGCAGCGTTTTTTGCACAAAAAACGCATGCGTTTTTTTCCCTATATTTAACATTGAAAATGCATGCGTTTTTTTGTGTACGCGTTTGGTCGCGTTTTCAATCGCATGCATTTTTTTCCTGCCTGCGTTCATTTTCAGAAATGCAACTTGTAGTATTTTTGAGAGGCGTTTTTTGGACACATAAAAACGCATGCGTTTTCATGCATTTTTTTGGGTCAAAAAATACATTGGAGTCAATGGGGACGCATACTTTTTTTGTGCATGCGTTTGCATGCGTTTTTTTGACGCATGCGTTTTTTTAGCTAAGGTTGACTAGACTGTAGATAAGATTGTCTAGACACTGATAAGCCTCCCCCATAGCAGCAGGGTGATAAAAGGAAGGTTGGGGGAAGTTTCTGGTCACTTCTCATCAGACTCCAAAGAAGACAAGACACTGCCCGGACGCATTGGTGGACAAGACCCAGAGCAATGTGAGTATATCCTAGCCAATGCATTTATTTTCAATTTTTTGGATCTACATGTCCCAATTTCTTCCTTTTTTTTCTTTCAACATGCATCAGAATGTCTTCTGCGGAGTCTTCATCTGATGAGGAGTTTGAGCCACGTCAGTCAGGAGTGGATCATGTCAGTGAGGTTAGTTTTTTGTCCTTCAGCTTGGTAAGTATTGACTGTCACATCGACACATGAGACAATTTGATTTTTTTTTTTTATAGAGCACTTCTACTGAGGAACAGAGAGGGACGGTGCAGCGGAGTCAAGGTCCGGTGGGAAGACGGCAGCGGGTATGTATAGAAGGCAGACTGTCCTCATTGTAATATTCTTGAATCTTCCTTTCTGTACCCTTGATTTATTTTTAATTTTTCTGGTATGATCCTTTTCTGAAAGTTGACTTTCATATTCCTGCCATTTCTCATCTTCTGGTATTTTTTTTCCCCAATGTGATTGAGTAAAGTTATATGATTTTCTTTTAATTTTAGGTTTCACAACGGGACAATGACCGGATCGATAATGACCTCCTAATCACCCTGGTCCAGGAGCGAGTCCCGTTGTGGGACAGCCGGGATCCACAGCACGCAGTCAACAGTACGCTCCGTCGGTTGTGGAGTGAGGTGGCCCAAGCGTTGTGGGATGGCTGGGAGAATTCCCCGCCACGGGTCCGTAATGCATTTGGTAAGTATTGCACTGCAGTGTGAAGCAGCAGAGACCTTGGCCGGGCTCTCTTGACTGTGTGTGATGAAAGTTACCTTTCCGGAGTTTCTGTCATCACACAGTCAAGAGAGCACGGCCAAAAGTACATTTTCTGACCATTATATTTTATTGTTATTTCACAGTGGACAAAATAAGAACACGTTGGCGTTCCATGAAGGACCGCTTCAACAAGGACCTTCGCACAGAGAATCGTGCTGCAAGTGGTTCCGGAGCAAGGCACCGGCTGTACAAATACCACCGTGTGCTGGCCTTTTTAAGACCGGTCCTTCTCATGAGAACGTAAGTATTTCTCACATGCTTCCGCTTGTATTGCATTGCCATAATATGTAATTTTAAATTCCACAGGATGTACCATCTTGTTATATTTTGGTTTTAATTTTTTGTTTTCTTCTTTCACAGCACACACAGCACGACTGTCGCAACAGGTTCTGGAGCGGTCCTTCAGCAGGCAGCCACGGACCTGTCCCAGCCATCCAGCAGCGCAGCAGCAGGTGGGCCTTCCACACTCACTGGAGACCAGGGAGCTGGCCCATCAGGTATTCCCCTTTCGCAGTCCTCTTTCACTGCACCCATTTTTGCGGGCTCATCCCGGCAGCGACAGAGGGCTTCGGATAGGTCACTCATGCCCGATTTTTTGCACTTGAGCTCGGTTTTACATGAAGCAATCAAGGCTTTAGGTGACAGAATGGATGTGTCCCATAACCTGTTAGATTGCCGGATCCAGGATGTCGCCAAAAGCCTTGATCAAGTTAAAGCCGACCTCCAGAGGCCAGCTCATCATTTTTTTAACCAAATACAGCAGGGCATGTTGGAGCACCTTAGCCCTGATCTCCAGCTGAGTGTGATGCAGGCCTGCAATGTTGCTTTTGTGCAGGCTATGCAGCAGAGTCAGAGTCGTAATTTACAGCAGACAGTGGCGGCATATCCAACTGTGCCGTCACTGTCACGATTAACCACCATTCCTACCTCTGCTGCATACCACTGCACGGCCACCTCTATTCCATCCACAGGTGTACTCCACTACAGCGCCAACACGATGACGAGTGCTGTTGGACATCCCACCGCCACCACCGTGACAACCGCTGCTCCGGCTTGGACCTCCTCCGCTGACACCACGATGATGCAGGACCCTGGCGTGGCTTATCGGCCCGGCCCCCTCCCGATGCAGCAGGACCCAGGCATGGCATATCGGACCGGCCCCCCCCCGATGCAGCAGGACCGAGGCATTGCTTTCCGGGCAGGACACCCCCCCGATGCAGCAGGACCCAGGCATGGCGTATAGGACCGCCCCCCCATGCAGCAGGACCCAGGCATGGCGTATCACACTGGCCCCCCCACGATGCAGCAGGACCCAGCCATGGCTTTCCGGGCAGGACCCACCCCGATGCAGCAGGACCCTGCCAGGGCTTTATGTTCCCCCCCACCAGCAATGCAGCGGGACCCTGGGAGGGCATTATGTTCCCCCCCTCCAGCAATGCAGCAGGACCCTGGGAGGGGTTTAGGTCCCCCCCCCAACGATGCACCAGGATCCTGGGAGGGGTTTATGTTCCCCCCCAACGCTGCACCAGGACCCTGGCAGGGCTTTATGTTTCCCCCCCACTACGATGCAGTTGGACTCTGGCATTGCCGAGCGCTCCACAATGGAAACGGACTGTGAAATTGTGGAGCCGGATCCTGACGTGTCTCCCGCCAACACTCAACATCCTATTAGCCCAAGAAGACATCCCCCTACCAGGAAAACCCAAAGGAAAACGCAAAAAACACATAAAAAACAAAAAACTCTGAGTATTCCTCCCCCATCACCTACCGATGTGTCTGTATTGTCTGTTGTGTCTCACCCTTCCAGTGTGTCTCATGCCTCTCATGTGTTAAGCCCCATCCCCGAACTTCCAGACCCTTCCAGTTTTATTGCCCCTTCTGCCACCTCTGCCTCCTCCACGGTGAGCCAGGCTTCAGTTCTTAATACCCCCCGGTTACGTCACTCTACCCCAAGCCGTCGCGGTACAACGCGTCGCGGTACAAAAAAATAAATTTTTAAATTTCTTTGTTGACTCAATAAAAATTTTTTAAATTTGCAACAATTATGTTTGGTTTATTGTGTCTTTCACCGCTGTCAATACACAACAACAAACTTCGCCACACACTTATTCTTTTGGCCAAAACATATCTACAGTAGTATAAAATACAAGACTACATCTATATGTGTTTCTTCAGTATACAGATATGAGTTGGCCAAAAAAATATTATTTCCATACTCTTTTTTTGTACCTAGTGTGACTGTACAAAGAGAAAATGGTGGAAATCAAGTTCAGTACTCAACTGAACCGGTCAGATGTCCAAAAACTCATAAGTTAAGACACCTGACCTATTGAGTTGATTACTGCCTTGTATATTCACCATATTCTCTTATTTATATAGAAAATTATGTGACAATGGTTGTCACACTGATGTGACAATGGTTGTCACACGCTACATATCTATGCTCACCTGGCCAGGTGTAAGAAATTCTGAATTCATGATCATGTATATGTTTATCATGAATTCATTATTTCTTACACTTGACTTGATGGCTATAGAGAGCGTGACAGTCTTGACGCAATGACGTCAACAAGATTACCAATAAATCAACATGGTTACCTATAAATCAACATTGTTTCCATTATTATAAGTATGCGGCCAGTGTTTTATATCATTATTTGTAAACCAAAATAGGGAGTGTAACAATATAAGAGGTCAATTATGATATTTAAATAATAACTATTACCTCATCATCTATCACCCACTCCTGGTTTTGGATTACTAAATATGATATACATACATATCTACTGCCCATCTTTGGTCAACCTTTGTTTAGAGAGGAAAAAGATAGGAGAAACGGTCAACACAACCAACATTCAAGTTTATTAATTTGAAAAATTTGTATCAGTATTTAATAATTGGTAAAGATAAACATACAACAGGACATTTACACAACATTGTCCTGCCATGACACCCGTCCAATATCGGAAACTAAATAGGCCGCAAATTGGTCCCGCATAAGACCAACGGCTGCAGTTGACCGCATCGGGTGATGCTGAAAATCAGGCAGTGGGTGTGAAACTGGTTCATCAAGTTCAATGTGGGGTCGCTCCTTAGCAATGAGGCAATTGTGTAGAACCACACAGGCTTTGACCACCTCGTCCACTGTTTCCACTTTTAGATTTATGGCTGTTGCAAGAATGCGCCATTTAGCAACCAGAATGCCAAAGGTGCACTCTACTGTTCTTCTGGCCCTGGTCAGTCTGTAGTTGAAGATCCTTCTAGTGTGGTCCAAGTCCCTACTAGAATATGGCTTCAGGAGATTTTCACACATCTGGAAGGCCTCATCCCCAACCATAACAAATGGCAGCGGTGGGCCTTGAGTGTTGGGGAGAGGCTGTGGAGTGGGAAAATTAAAATTGTTGCCATACACACGATGGCCCATATCCGAGCTCTTAAAAGTCTGGGAATCATTGCCACGGCCAAAAGCTCCAATGTCCACGGCGATGAAGCGACACTCCGCATCCGCTATTGCCATGAGAACTACTGAAAAATATTTTTTGTAGTTAAAAAACTCAGATCCGGTTCTGGCAGGTTTGATAATGCGGATGTGCTTTCCATCCACCGCCCCTAAACAGTTGGGGAAATCACACACGTTAAAAAATTTATCAGAAATTTCACGCCACATGTCCACGGTGGGTACTGGTATAAACTCCTCACGGAGTACATTCCATAACGCACGACAGGTGTCCACAACGATTCCGGACAGGGTTGATATTCCAAGGCGGTATTGGAAGTGGAGGGAAGATAAACTCTCTCCTGTGGCAAGAAATCTAGAAGAAAAAGAAACAAAAAAAAACATTTAAAATCTACTCTTTTTATGGTGTGTTTAAAAATAACAAAAAGAAAAAAAAACATAAAATACATGTCATAACCAAAATTTGGACTGTCATTGGTTTAGTTTTGGAACGTACCGTAATGTCACTAGCAGACGTTCCTTGGGTGGAATCGCTCTACGGAGCCGTGTGTCCTGTCGCCGTATGGATCCTTGGACACGAGACAGTAAATCCCGGAACGATTCTTGTGACATTCTCGTGTAATCCTGGAATTTCTCCGGATTGGCATTCAGCTCCGCATAGAGCGTGTGATAGGCTCCACGGCTCTCACGCACTTCAATGATGGGGTGCCTCCAAAAAAGCCTACGCTGTCTCCTTCTCCATCTTTGGCGGTTTTGGTCTTGCTCCCAAGCAAAAGCACAGGCCAGGAAAATCTTGAAGCTGAAATCCAGGTTAAAATAAAAGCTATCCATGGAAAGATCCATCATGACACCGGAAACAGTAGCAAGCTGTGAAAATTTCTGTACCCCTAGGGTCAATATATTGAGAGACAATCATATACGCCCTCTCTATTCCCATTGGTTGTGTCTGGTTACCTTTTTTTTGCTCTTTTTTTTGGGGGGGGAAATGCTAAAAAAAACGCAAACGTATGCAAAAACGCATGTAAACGCATGTAAACGCTGCGTTTTTTGACGCACGCGTTAAACGCATGCGTCAAAAAAACGCAGCGTTTACACGCGTCTACATGCGTTTTTGCACCATGCGTTTTTTTTTTTAAAACGCATGCGTTCAAAAACGCAAGTGTGAAACCAGCCTGAGCGAGCCGATGCGAAGTCGGGGAAGCCAGCGCCGCCTGGACCGACGCGCACATCATCGCCAGGCCGCGGACAGACTCCGGGAGGTCCCCCAGGCGTGGCCACAGCAGAAGATCCCATATACTCACCTGGTACCTGATGGCGATGGACCACTTAAGAGGCAAGCATTTAAATAAAAGCTGCCCCTCTCTGCTGACACCGACACCAGCAGTTCCTCTGCTGTGTGGTGCTTCCGGCGACCTGGACAGACCGAGGTAGGAGACCCCCGCTACCTGAATCGGCCTGCCAGGACTGGGTTATCTTCATTTCTTTGACCTTCTTCATAAGGCCTGTCTGAAGAGGTTCCCCTGCCAGGGACAGGAAATCAACTGATGCAGGAGAGAGGTGCCGCCCTTTTATGTCTGTAGGTTTCCTGTCCCTGAAGGGCGGATCCCCTCTCTCGTGGCGCTGTCATGGTGACTGAATAAATCTATTGTAGCTCTTTTTTTTTAACCCAAAGTCTGACTAAGGATTCATCGGTGAGGCCTAATTGTGGGACTAGGCCCTCTTAGTCATGAGCGCTTGGAAAATAAAAGGCGCAATGGTTGTGAGCATAAGCAATTCTGTTTATTTATTTATTTTCCTATACCATTTACAATGTAACACTCTATGCAAAGTTCACATTAAAAGTTCTACCATCTTCCCCTTCTCAAAAGTACAGTGGCTAGTGAAAGTATTCCCCACCTTGGCTTTTTACATACTTTGTTACACTATAACCTGTGTTTAAATATTTTTGTAATCCGATTTGCGTGTGATGCATCAGCATTAAATAGTCTAAGTTGGTGAAGTGAAGTGAAAAACATATTGGCATAAATTAAATTTATGGCATCAAATAACTAAAAATTGTTATGTGCATATGTATTCACTCCTTTTGTGATGAAGCTCCCAAACATTTTTTTTTGGTGCAAGCAATTACCAACATAAGTCACATGCTTAGTAAACGGAAGTCCACCTGCATGCAATTAAGTGTCACATGGTCTGTCAGTATATACCAGTGATGGCGAACCTATGGCACGCGTGCCACAGGGGGCACGCAGAGCCCTCTCTGTGGGCACATATGCCAGGCCTGCCGCCACACACACTCCACTCCCTTCTGATGTTCAAACATATTTGCATCTTTTAGATGCTAAAACGTTTGAAGCAGGGTCGGGAACATCTGGCCCTTTCATGTGGCCCGTGGGCAGGTCTCTGAAGACCGCAATGCTCAGGCGGAGCCGTACCCTGCCAGCTGCCGGTCCATTAACCCCCAAGTGCATGGTACGCAGCATTTATTTCAGAACACTGCCTGCACATGAATGATGACATCATAGGAATGGGCGGGGTTAGCTCCCAATGCGCTCCCGTCCTCCTGTCCTGGAAGAGGAGCTGCTGTCAGAGAGTCCAGAGCGATCTCTGTGCCGACAGCTCTGTGCCTTTCTGCTGGTGATCTGTGCCCCCTGTGATCTCTGTGCCCCCCAACTATGTGCCCCCCATGATCTGCCCCCAGCTATGTGCCCCCCTGTGCTCTCTCTGCCCCCCAGCTATATGCCCCTGTGATCTCTGTGCTCCCAACTATGTGCCCTCTGTGATCTATGTGCCCCCCAGCTATGTGCCCCAATAAGATCTCTGTGCCCCCCCAACTATATGCCCCCTGTGATCTCTTTGTCACTAAGTTATGTGCCCCCTGTGATCTCTTGGCCACCCAACTATATTCCCACCTTTGATCTCTGTGCCCCAGCTATGTGCCCCCATGTGATCTCTTTGTCCCCTGTAATCTCTGTGGCCCCAACTATGTGCCCCCTGTAATTTCTGTGCCCCCCAGATATGTGGCCACTGTGTTCTTTGTGCCACCAGCTGTGTGCACCATGTGATGTTTGTGCCCCTCTGTGATCTCTGTGCCCCATAGCTATTGCACCCCCTGTGATCCATGTGCCCCCCAACTATGTTCCCCCTGTGATTTCTGTGCCCCACAGATGTGCCCACTGTGATCTCTGTGCCCCCAGCTATGTGCCCCCATGTGATCTTTGTGCCCCCCATAAACTCTGTGGCCCCAGCTATGTGCCCCCTGTGATCTCTGTGCCCCACAGCTATGTGCCCTCTGTGATCTCTGTGCCCCCAGCTATGTGCCCCAATAAGATCTCTGTGCCTCCCAACTATATGCCCCCTTTGATCTCTTTGTCACCCAGTTATGTTGCCCCTGTGATCTCTGTGGCCCCAGCTATGTGCCTCCCTTGTGATCTCTGTGCCCCATAGCTATATGTCCCCCTTTGATCCTTGTGCCCCCCAGCTATGGGCCCCCTGCGATTTCTGTGCCCCTCAGCAATGTGCCCCCCTGTAATCTCTGTTCCCCCTGTGATCTCTCTGCCCCCCAGCTATATGCCCAATGTGATTTCTGTGCTATCAAGCTGTATGCCCCCTGTGATCTCTGTACCCCTAGCTATGTGAACCCCGGTGATCTCTGTAGCTACCAGCTTTGTGACCCCCTGTGATCTATGTGCCCTCTGTGATACCTGTGCCCCCCTGCTATGTGTGTATATTGTAAGAGTTTCTTACTCACTTAGGTGCCACAGGAGGAAGACAGGAGACATGTTCTCTTAAAAGTCAATGGGGGTTTATTTGCTTCATAAACCCGGCAGCAACAAAAAAAAGGTTCACGGCCTTTAGAGCAGGCAACACAACACAAATGTCCTTAGCTGGATTCTGATCCCTCAGGCCTGTGGGCACACAGGCTGGGGAATGTCCAGGACGCAGGCTCGGTCTGGAGCCCCACAAACAGGAAGGCTTCTCCCTCTCTGCACACAGAACATGTGCCAAAAAACTGCCTCCATTATGTAGGCTGTAGTTGGATCGCCCCCAGACGCAGGGCCGCGGGTTACTCGATACCGGTCCTCTCTTTCTCAGTACTGGGGTTCACGGTGGCTGGACCCGGTCCGTGACCCTGCTAAGGGGCGTCCAATAAAAGGAATGATGAAAGTCGGCTAAGGTTTCGTGACGCCACCTGTGGTATTCGGTCAGGGTGATCGACGCTGCTTGGGGTCCACTGGGGTGGTGTTATGGTAGCTAGATGGTATGCCTTCCCACAGGTGAAGTATGTCCCCAGGGCTTCCCAGTAGTGTAGGTGGCGATGATGTGAGACGCAGTCAATAACGAGGACACAGGGTTGCAGTCTCTTTACCTTTTACTGAAGGCTGCGCCGATTCTTTGGAATGTACTACCTAGGTTAATACGATTAAACCCGAATCCCCACAGTTTTAAGCGTACCCTAAAAACTCACTTGTTCAGACTGGCCTACCGCCTCAATGCATTAACCTAACGATCCCTGTGCGGCCTATTTATATAAATAAATAAATAAAAAAATAAAAAAACAGGTTCCTCGCATCATGTTCTAATTCACTTTATGCAGTTAATAGCCCTCTGAGTCTGTACTGCTACATACTTAGGCAGTTAACTGGTTCATGCAGCTTTACATGAACACCCGAGCCTTACACTATGGCCGGTCCGAATAACTAAAGCAATTGTTACCATCCACCTCTCGTGTCTCCCCTTTTCCTCATAGTCTGTAAGCTTGCGAGCAGGGCCCTCATTCCTCCTGGTATCTGTTTTGAACTGTATTTCTGTTATGCTGTAATGTCTATTGTCTGTACAAGTCCCCTCTATAATTTGTAAAGCGCTGCGGAATATGTTGGCGCTATATAAATAAAAATTATTATTATTATTATAAGGCTTCGGGATCCTCAATCCAGAGCACTGTCAACAGGGCTGTCTGAGACCGGCCGGTCTGAAGGCATATCCAGAGTTCCCTTTGCAGGTGGAAATCAGTACCTACCACTAGCGCCTGTGTGTTGTAGTTCTTCCCTGCTGAGCATTCGGGATAGTCCTCACAACTTCTGTTCTCGTTCTTTCTAGTTCTCTCTCTCTCCGTCCCCCAAGTTTGTTATGGCTAGGACGCACCCGTTTGACGGGAAGGCTCGGAGCTATTCTGGGACCCTAGAGACGCCCCTCTCCACACTTGCCCCCTATGTCTGCTTAGGTGATGTATGGTAGACAGCCAACCTATAATTAACTGTCCTGCGGTATTTGAAGTAAGGCATAAAGTCAGTTACTTCCTCGGTGTTCCGGTCACCGGCTACGCGCCTCAGTAGGATGTTGCCGTTCTCGGGGCACGACTCCTACTGGCTCTCCTTTGTGCTTGATCTCGTTTCTCACTGTCCACTATATCCTTTGCTTCGTGTCCTTTCTTTAGATGCCGCCGCAAGGTAGTGCAGGCGCGGCTCTGTAACGATCTGTCCTTGTCGCTAAGTTTCTGCCAGGTTCCCATGCCTGACAGGGACCCCTCTGAAGTCTCCCCCGCAACACCCCCTGCCACGGGATGTTGCCTGGGCAAAACCCAGTCAGCTTCTCTCTAACTTCCTATCCAACCCCTAGTTTTACCAGTGTGAGGAGTGGCCTAATAAATAGAACCTTTTGCTCCCCCTAGTGGCCGGAGTGTGAAGTGTAATGTGTGCTGGTGATACCTGGTCAGGTGAACTCCTTAAGTGCCATCAGATGTACCATTACTCCCCTTAGTGGTGGAGCGACACCACTGCAACGACCAGGTCTCTGGGGCGCTGCATAACAACACCTACAGGTGTGGTTTGTGGGTAGCCAGACCCACCCATCTTTCATAGCTACCCGCAAACCGGACCCAGGTGTACTAAGCAACATCTTAGTGCTCACATGCACTAAAGCAAAATACTCCAGGTTGCATCTCAGTGAGCAACCATCTCTGCGACACATTCCTCCCATTGGCGAAAGGCAAACAATTAGGCGCACTACCATATATATGTTATAGGTATATCAGGGATCCAATGTCAGTAATATAAACCAAAACTGGTTTCTATGGTCTCTATCACCTGAGTGGTTGATGTTGTTTGTATTTTAATTATGTTTTAACTATCTGTGGTGTTAAGATGTGTTAATAAAATCAGTCAGTTATTTTTACATTCGCTTCTATTATTGGATGGTGTGCATTTTTTGCAGTAATGCATTTCTCTTTATTATCACATTCCTGCCATTGACTACACGGCCATTAGCCTCCTTACAATATGTATACATATTTTGCAGACGTGTAGTGTGTGTGTGTGTGTGTGTGTGTGTGTGTGTGTGTGTGTGTGTGTGTGCGTGTGTGTGTGTGTGTGTGTGTGTAAGGGGGATATTTTGCAGGTCTTCTGAGGGGTGATGTTATATTGCCGTACTGGCACTTTCTGATAAATAAGTGGGTTTTGGGTTGCCGTTTCGGCACTCGGTCTTTAAAAAGTTCGCCATCACTGGTATATACACACATTTTCTGAAAAGCCACAGAAGCTGCAACACCATTAAGCAAGAGACATCACTAACCAATAGTGTTGAGCGATACCGTCCGATACTTGAAAGTATCGGTATCGGATAGTATCGGCCGATACCCGAAAAGTATCGGATATCGCCGATACCGCTATCCGATACCAATACAAGTCAATGGGACACCAAGTATCGGAAGGTATCCTGATGGTTGCCAGGGTCTGAAGGAGAGGAAACTCTCCTTCAGGCCCTGGGATCCATATTAATGTGTAAAATAAAGAATTAAAATAAAAAATATTGATATATTCACCTCTCCGGCGGCCCCTGGACATCACCGCGGGTAACCGGCAGGCTTCTTTGTTTAAAATGAGCGCGTTTAAGACCTGAGGAATGACGTCGCGGCTTCTGATTGGTCGTGTGCCGCCCATGTGACCGCCACGCGACCAATCAGAAGCCGCGACGTCATTCCTCAGGTCCTAAATTCCTAGAATGAGGAGTTTAGTGCCTGAGAATGACGTCGCGGCTTCTGATTGGTCGAGTGGCGGTCACATGGGCGGCACGCGACCAATCAGAAGCCGCGACATCATTCCTCAGGTCCTAAACGCGCTCATTCTAGGAATTTAGGACCTGAGGAATAACGTCGCTGCTTCTGATTGGTCGCGTGGCGGTCACATGGGCGGCACGCGACCAATCAGAAGCCGCGACGTCATTCCTCAGGTCCTAAACGCGCTCATTTTAAACAAAGAAGCCTGCCGGTTACCCGCGGTGATGTCCAGGGGCCGCCGGAGAGGTGAATATATCAATATTTTTTATTTTAATTCTTTATTTTACACCTCACTATGGATCCGATACCGATACCCGATACCACAAAAGTATCGGATCTCGGTATCGGAATTCCGATACCGCAAGTATCGGCCGATACCCGATACTTGCGGTATCGGAATGCTCAACACTACTAACCAAACAACACCATGAAGAGAAAGAAGATCTCCTGTCAAGTCAGGGACAAAGATGTTGAGAAATTCAAGTCAGGGTTGGGTTATGAAAAAATATTCCAATCTCTGATGATCCCTGTGAG
Source organism: Ranitomeya imitator (assembly GCF_032444005.1). Lineage (NCBI taxonomy): Eukaryota > Metazoa > Chordata > Amphibia > Anura > Dendrobatidae > Ranitomeya > Ranitomeya imitator. Next base: position 130,810,147 of record NC_091286.1, read on the forward strand.
CATCATCAAAACTATTATCATCAAATAGAAAGACCATGGTACCACAAAAAACCTTTCATGAGAGGACCAAACTCTCGGCGTGAGCAAGAAGGGCATTAATCAGAGAGGCAGCACAGAGATCAAAGGTAACCCTGAAGGAGCTGCAGAGTTCCCAAGCAGAGTTCCATACGACCACAATAAGCCATACACTCCATAGAGCTGGCCTTTGTGGATGAGTAGGCATAAAAAAAGTTTTGCTTACACACAAAAATTATAAGGCTCATTTTGAGTTTGTCATGAGATATGTGGGTGACTCCCCAAATGTATGGAGGAAGATACTGTGGTCAGAGAAGACCAAAATTGGACTTTTTGGCCACCAAGAAAAAGCACTGTGTCTGGCTCCAAACCAACACAGCTCATCACCCCAAGAACCCCACTGTAAGGACTCTGTATTCCTTGTTCATCTGTGGTGCTTTATTGCCATTTTCCAAGATGGCGTCTGCTGCCTCGAATTTGCTCATATGATCTGACTTCCCTTTCTTTATAAGCCTAGCTTGCCTCCTACTCCTTGCTTGTGTATTCTGCCTGAATCTCTGACTTGTGCTGCAAGAGTCTTCCCCTCTTCAGATACTCCAGCTCTGCCTTCTCAGCAAACCTTCCAGCTTACAAAGGTTCTCGTGCTACAAGCTGTTTTTGCCTGTTTTACTTTGCATTCTTCTCCTGCCTGCTGGGTCATCTAAGCACATCCCGCTACAGCTAATCTTGTTTGGTATCCGTTGCTAGTTTATTTATTTATTGTTGTTTCTGGACTTGTAGCTCTGCACTGCTTTCGGACTCTTTACTAGTACTGCTAGCCTTGGTATGAACTTTGTCTTATGATCTGCATTTCCCCAGAAAGTGCTACGCCCACAATCACAAGAAAATCAAATATTTACAGAAGTAGGCATGTTCTTTACATAAACTGATGCAAACCCTCAACAAAAAAACTGTGAAATTCCAGGTTGTGAGGTAGCAAAACACGAAATATGTCAAGGGGGACGAATACTTTCACAAGTCACTGTAGGACATGATAACTTTTTGTTATGATGCTGGAGCTCCACCAGGACCTAGGGGTTCTCGGAACTGGGCAGGTACTTAAAGGGATGTGTTGCAGCGACAGTGATCCAGTCCGTGGCCCTGGGCGTCCAATAAAAGTAGTTGTAATAAATGGAAAATAAAGTTTATTTGTGACGCCACTTATGGTATTCGGTCAGGGATGACCGAAGCTGCTTAAAGGGGTCCACTGGGGTGATGTTATGGCAGTTGGGATGGTATGGCTGCCCACAGGTGAAGCTGGATCCCCAGGGCTCCCGGTGTAGTAAATAAAGACGGTGTAGTAAGAAACAGAGGACACATTGTTGCAGACTCTTTACTAGTGTTGAGCATTCCGATACCGCAAGTATCGGGTATCGGCCGATATTTGCGGTATCGGAATTCTGATACCGAGTTCCGATATTTTTGTGATATCGGGAATCGGTATCGGGATTTAGATTAATGTGTAAAATAAAGAATAAAAATAAAAAATATTGATATACTTACCCTCGGACGGGTCCTGGTTGTCACCGCTGCAATCGCCATGTTTTCCTTCCTATGAATGAGCTTGTAAAGTACCTTCAATGACGTCGCGGCTTGTGATTGGTCGCTGAGCGGTCATGTGACCGCTCACGCGACCAATCACAAGCCGCGACATCATCGAAGGTTATTAACGCGCTCATTCCTAAGAATGAGCGCGTTAAGGACCTTCGATGACGTCGCGGCTTGTGATTGGTCGCGTGAGCGGTCACATGACCGCTCAGCGACCAATCACAAGCCGCGATGTCATCGAAGGTCATTAAAGCGCTCATTCTTAGGAAGAAAAGCATGGCGATTGCAGCGGTGACAACCAGGGCCCGTCCGAGGGTAAGTATATCAATATTTTTTATTTTTATTCTTTATTTTACACATTAATATGGATCTCAGGGCCTGAAGGAGAGTTTCCTCTCCTTCAGACCCTGGGAACCATTACGGATACCTTCCGATATTTGTGTCCCATTGACTTGTATTGGTATCGGATATCGGTATCGGCGATATCCGATATTTTTCGGATATCGGCCGATACCATCCGATACTGATACTTTCAAATATCGGACGGTATCGCTCAACACTACTCTTTACCTTTTTTACTATAGAATTCAGGCAGCCAAAGTCCATGGTACCGGATCACAGGTACTGGTATGGTCTGGTCGGCTTGGAAGCGAATCTGGAATCCCCCTTACCAAGTGGGGTTGGAAGCCTTCCCTTCCATGCTATATGGTAATCCCTTGCTGCCTTAGGCCTCACACAAGGTCCTCACGTTCTCTCTGTCCCCCTTGCTGGTAGGACACTACCCGCATGACATGCAGCTTGAGCCTTTTTACAGGGTCTCTCAGATGACTCCTGGCTCTATCTGCTACTGTGCCTTTGGGTGTTAATGGTGGACAGGAGACCTGCAATCTGCTGTCTGCCAGTTTCTGCTGTGGGGCATGAAGTTACCCCCACAACCTCGGTCTTCCGGCCACCGGTTTCTGTGCTTCAGCGTGGAGGGAGCTCAGTCGCAGCTTCCCTCCAGCTCTTCACCCTCCTTTGCTTCTCTTTCTCCTTTGCTGTCTCTACAAACTGTTCTGTTCCTTTCTTTCCTTTCCAGGAGCTGCATCACCTTACGTGGCTGCATGGCCCCAGCTGTCCTCTTTTCACTCCTCACTCCTCTCAGACTTACCAACTAACTCATCCTCCAGACACAATATATCTTATCTAGGGAAGCTCCCCTAAACCGGATTCAGAGCTCTCCCTTCTGGCCTAGAGTCCGAACATGTACATGTATGTGAATACCTGTTAAAGGGATCATTCCTCGCTTTCAAGCATGACATCACTCTCCCTGTGAGGAAAGCAATGCCACTGTAACAACCGGTTACCTATGGTGTTACAATGTCTTTCCCCAGTTTCTCCGAACATCACATAAGAGATTAGAAAATATTATACCACTGAAAAATTGTAACCTTTTGTGACAAAGTCACTGTGGAAAGATGTAGCACTAAGGTTGTTAGCGTCAGTAAAATAAACCTAGGAAAAATCATCCAGAACACTAAGTGATGAGAGGGGTTAATCAGCTATGTTTAGCGCTAGGATGATTGAACAGCTGTACAATGGAAGGAGTCTAGAGGATAAATACTCACCTTTCCAGATCATTAGAGTATGTGCGTTTGTGTTAAGGAAAGATGCGCAGGTCTCCTGAATTGAATGTTCTTTGCTAAAGGATATGGCGGCTGGAATCTAAGCCAGGTGGGCCATAACTATTGTATGGACTTGTTACTTTATGTTTTAACTTCTGCTGGACAAAGGTTGTAATTGTTTTCTAGAGGCAGTGTTCCTGTGTCTACCTCTATGTGCAGCCGAGTGAGCTGATCTACCACACATTCATTAAACCCAAATAAACAGAACTTATTGACTGTGAGAACTGATTCTCATCGGTGTTTTCTTGAAAACATTATTCTGCTTTTGTGTGTGCCCACTAGATGGCCTCAATATACTATGTTAATCTATTTTGTGTGACAGTTTATTATAGCTTTTGCAGATATACTGGTAGTATTCATTTTTCACTCTCTAGTGTAACTGGGGTTGGGTTCATTCTGTTCATATATTCATCCCCCTGCTCTTAATTATTGTTTTAGAATTGATTGTCTAATAGAGATCGGTACATTTTATTATCTGGGTTTCCCAAGTTTTCCTCTTTTGGGTATTATGTATTTTGGAGGTACCCACTTATACATCCCCTTTGATTATTTATAGGTATTAATTGAACATCTAAACAAGCCTGACACATTTTGTAAACAAGTCTGTGGGCCCGTGAGGTTAAAATAGAACTCTTTGGTGTGTAGTAAGTTATCTTTAATGGTTTCAAACACTCCAATTAATTCATACTAATTATTGATATACTGATATGGTTTCAATCAGTTATAATATTCAGTATATCCTTACTGTATGGAGTTTGCATTCGGTCATTGAAGTTTAAATGTCCAACCAGATTACCCATCTAGCAGAAGTTAATTTTTGTTTAGTAACTGACCAGTTAGTTGTTATTAGTAAATGTATTTGTGACTGCCTAGGGCACCCTGAGGATCTGGTCTGTCACTATGGCACACAAAAATATTGTCATCTTTTGGGCCACAGGAATGACCGGGAAAGTGACCCTGGCGTGAGCTGAGGGAGCAGGGAACAATGTGACTGTCCTGGTGAGGGACCCAGCTCGCCTATCTGCTAGCAAGAAGTCTTCAGGGGTCGTTTTTGGTGATGTGCTGAACAAATCGGATGTCTCTAAGGCTTAGGAGGGACAGGACACTGTCATTATTATCCTAAGTACCAGGAATGACCTTGCACCAACCACAATGATGTCAAAGGTAACCCAAAACATCGTAGAGGCAGTGAAGGTGCATGGCATTCGAAAAGTGGTAGGCTGCATGTCTTCTTTCCTGCAGTGGAATATCGCCAAAGTACCACCTGCCTTTTTACCAGTGACTGAGGATCACATCCAGATGCTAAAGATCATTCAAGGCTCTGGTCTGGACTACGTGGCTGTGCTTCCTCCACACATTGAGGTTAATAAAAATTTCACTGGAGATTACGTTGTGAAAGTTGGCAAGCGCGGAGGGAATGTGATCTCCACCAACGACCTCAGCAACTTCTTCCTTCGCTGTTTGAACACATCCGGGTATGATGGGAAAAACTTGACCATGTAAATGGTGTTGAATGTCCACCACTCAGTATATGGAGGCAGGGCAAAGTAACATGAGTTCTTTGAAATCTGAAAGGGATTTTACTCAGGACGACATTAACTAGAATCTTTCAAAGTCATGGGCGGTAATAGTTTCCAGGCAGAGGTTAATTGTAAGGTAAATATGTATGAAGATCTCTTCACAAACAATTTCTCTTCACACACAGTGTCTTTACATGCAGTAGCACTATAACACTAATTCAGAGAGGTGGAGGGGGGAGGGGAATGAGTCCTGTGTTGGCTCTCACACTGTTATCTTGAGGCAACAATGACTGCTCCTGGCTGTCCTGACTGACTCTTGGCTTCCAGCAGTCAATTCCCTGAAAGAACTGGTCTTGGCAGATTATCTAAAGGTACCTTCACACTGAGCAACTTTCCAACGAGAACGACAGCAATCCGTGATGTTGCAGCGTCCTGGATAGCGATCTCGTTGTGTTTGACACGCAGCAGCGATCAGGATCCCGCTGTGACATCGCTGGTCGTAGCTAGAAGTCCGGAACTTTATTTGGTCGTCAGGTCGGCGTGATTTGTCATGTTTGACAGCAAAAGCAACGATGCCTGCAATGGTTTTTCATGGAGCTAACAACCAGTGAGAACGATAAGTACGTCACTGAATTGCTCCTGCATCGTTCAGCTGTTGCCGGTGTTTGACGTCTCCTAGCGACATAAACAGCTACGCTGCAGCGATCGGCTCGTTGTCTATATCGCTGCAGCGTCACTAAATGTGACGGTACCTTTAGTTCTGTCTGACAAGAGAATTTTTCTGACACAGCTTTCTCCTGAAGATCCTGGACACAACAACAACTTCCCCAGAATCCCCTAGGGCTGTTCTGACCACTCCCTGTCTCCTGTAACGAATTTAACCCCTGTGGTTACTGTATGATTCTAAATCATCAATTCAATTTCTACTTGTCACATCTTCCCTTCTAATTTAATGTTGTCCCTGACATTCGTCTTAGTTCTGGTTGGTCTAACCAACACTTTGGTACTATTGTCCATTTGTCCTTCAAGGTCAAAACCTACAATTTTTCCTAGTTATGGGAAGTCGACCACACCCAAGGTTCCAGTATCACTGGTAAACTGACAGCTGTTTTCCGCCTTTACTGCCCTCTTGGGAAAGGTGATGAAAGTCATGTAACACTGTGTACATGTTAGACATTGTTAATTTAGCATTACATTTAAAACATTAACAACAACAATCTTATTCTAACTAACTTTTGCTTGAAGGTCTCCTGCAAGAAATCCAACAACTAAAGGTACCGTCACACTAGACGATATCGCTAGCGATCCGTGACGTTGCAGCGTCCTCGCTAGCGATATCGTCCAGTGTGACAGGCAGCAGCGATCAGGTCCCTGCTGTGCTGTCGCTGGTCGGGGAAGAAAGTCCAGAACTTTATTTGGTCGCTGGACTCCCCGCAGACATCGCTGAATCGGCGTGTGTGACACCGATTCAGCGATGTCTTCACTGGTAACCAGGGTAAACATCGGGTAACTAAGCGCAGGGCCGCGCTTAGTAACCCGATGTTTACCCTGGTTACCATCCTAAAAGTAAAAAAAAAACAAACACTACATACTTACCTACAGCCGTCTGTCCTCCAGCGCTGTGCTCTGCACTCCTCCTGTACTGTCTGTGTGAGCACAGCGGCCGGAAAGCAGAGCGGTGACGTCACCGCTCTGCTTTCCGGCCGCTGTGCTCACAGCCAGTACAGGAGGAGTGCAGAGCACAGCGCTGGAGGACAGACGGCTGTAGGTAAGTATGTAGTGTTTGTTTGTTTTTACTTTTAGGATGGTAACCAGGGTAAACATCGGGTTACTAAGCGCGGCCCTGCGCTTAGTTACCCGATGTTTACCCTGGTTACCAGCATCGTTGGTCGCTGGAGAGCTGTCTGTGTGACAGCTCTCCAGCGACCAAACAGCGACGCTGCAGCGATCCGGATCGTTGTCGGTATCGCTGCAGCGTCGCTAAGTGTGACGGTACCTTTACACAATCAGCATCTCTTTAGCTGGAGCTGTTCATCCATCTTCAACCAGCTTAGGCTAACTAGTCCCAAGCACTTTTACCATTCTTTGTTGCTACAAAGTCTTTTAGTTTAAGTTGAGGCAAAGATTCCTTTCACTCAGGTAAAGTCTTCTGTTAAGTACATCACTGGTAGATACCACTCAGGTTGGCTTAACTGGTCCATAGGCAGCAATACCTGTTTCAACTTGAGAGTCCTTGGTAGTTTACTCAGTACCTCTAGTGTATCAAAGTTCAATAAACATAAACCCAGATTCATATTTAACCCCTTCATGACCCAGCCTATTTTGACCTTAATGACCTGGCCGTTTTTTGCAATTCTGACCAGTGTCCCTTTATGAGGTAATAACTCGGGAACACTTCAACGGATCTTAGCGGTTCTGAGATTGTTTTTTCGTGACATATTGGGCTTCATGATAGTGGTAAATTTAGGTTGATAATTTTTGCGTTTATTTGTGAAAAAAATGGAAATTTGGCTAAAATTTTGAAAATTTCGCAATTTTCAAATTTTAAATTTTTATTCTGTTAAACGAGAGAGTTATGTGACACAAAATAGTTAACAAATAACATTACCCACATGTCTACTTTACATCAGAACAATTTTGGAACCAAATTTTTTTTTGCTAGGAAGTTATAAGGGTTAAAATTTGACCAGCGATTTCTCATTTTTACAACGAAATTTACAAAACCATTTTTTTTAGGGACCACCTCACATTTGAAGTCAGTTTGAGGGGTCTATATGGCTGAAAATACCCAAAAGTGAAACCATTCTAAAAACTGCACCCCTCAAGGTACTCAAAACCACATTCAAGAAGTTTATTAACCCTTCAGGTGCTTCACAGCAGCAGAAGCAACATGGAAGGAAAAAATGAACATTTAACTTTTTAGTCACAAAAATGATGTTTTAGCAACAATTTTTTTTATTTTCCCAAGGGTAAAAAGAGATACTGGACACCAAAAGTTATTGTACAATTTGTCCTGAGTACACTGATACTCCATATGTGGGGGGGGAAATCACTGTTTGGCAGCACGACAGGGCTCGGAAGGGAAGGAGCGTAAATTTGACTTTTTCAATGAAAAATTGGCTCCAATCTTTAGCGGACACCATGTTGCGTTTGGAGAGCCCCTGTGTGCCTAAATATTGGAGCTCCCCCACAAGTTACCCCATTTTGGAAGCTAGACCCCCAAGGAGCTTATCTAGATGCATAGTGAGCACTTTGATCCCCCAGGTGATTCACAAATTGATCCGTAAAAATGAAAAAGTACTTTTTTTCACAAAAAATTTATTTTAGCCTCAATTTGTTCATTTCCACATGGGCAACAGGATAAAATGGATCCTAAAATTTATTGGGCAATTTCTCCTGAGTACACTGATACCTCACATGTGGGGGTAAACCACTGTTTGGGCACACGGCAGGGCTCGGAAGGGAAGGAGCGCCATTTGACTTTTTGAATGAAAAATTAGCTCCAATCGTTTGCGGACACCATGTTGGAGAGCCCCTGTGTGCCTAAACATTGGAGCTTCCCCACATGTGACCCCATTTTGGAAACTAGACCTCCCAAGGAACTAATCTAGATGTGCCGTGACCACTTTAAACCCTTAAGTGCTTCACAGAAGTTTATAACGCAGAACCGTGAAAATAAAAAATCATTTTTCTTTCCTCAAAAATAAATTTTTAGCCCAAAATTTTTTTATTTTCAGAAGAGTAACAGGAGAAATTGGACCCGAAAAGTTATTGTCCAGTTTGTCTGATACCCCATATGTGGGGGGAACCACTGTTTGGGCACACATCGGGGCTCGGAAGGGAAGTAGTGACTTTTGAAATGCAGACTTTGATGGAATGGTTGCGGGCGTCACGTTGCGTTTGCAGAGCCCCTGATGTGCCTAAACAGTAGAAACCCCCCACAAGTGACCCCAATTAATTCGGAAATCAAATTCACTGAAAAAACAGGAGTGGCATCACACTGGCTACTTACACCGTCTTAATGGTTTTGATGTGGCCTAATACAGTCTCTGCCTGCAGCTCTCCTTCACAGGTACAGAGAACCGGTCCGCGTGGGATTCATCGGCGACTTCCCTTAGTCCTCTGAGTCGGGTCTTCTCCTCTTCTTGTCTCCATTTACTCTCAACGTGGCCTATGCTGCCGCAGCTGTACGCGGGATTTCCTCCTGGGCCCCACCCGTTCCAGGGTGGGGTTGCTTCCAGTCGCTCCACCCATTTCTTTGTAGCGGGTGTCAGAGAGTGAGGTCTTCTACCCCTGTGGCGCACCCATCATGGGTGGGACGAGGGATGCGGTAAGACAGATTTTCACGCCATCTCTGGGGGGTCACACCCACAAAGGGTGAAGTCATAGTTGTCATTCTACTTGTTGGTGCCAAACTGTCACCATTACAGTATAAATCACATTCAAGTTTCTAGACAAGTCCAGTATATCAGTCACATCAATAACATCTTCCACGGCATTCTCACGTGGCACGGTTGTGGGATCCTGCCGCACTGCACCAAGTGTGAGGGGCAGAGCCAGAGCCGTAGTCATGGCAGAGGATTGCGATATAGCTGTGCCCTGGCCTCCCGTCACATTTAAACAATGTCCATTACTCAGCATACCTGTGACCCCACATTCTGCACTATCAGGATCTTCTCTACATTGCTGAAGGCTCCCTCCACATGGTTTTGCACAGATTGAGACACAGTCCATTTCAAGTTTTAGATGAACAACTTTACTGACTTTGTTACACAGCACATCCGTATTTATCACAGCATTTACAGCAGGTTTCACAATGCACGTTCCTTTCTCTTTCTCTGTACTTATTTATCTGTCACACAGCACGTAACTGGGATGGACCATATCATATGGTTCCTCAGCGTCCTCCCTGTCCAGCTTTGCTATGGCTTGGCGTACCTTCGTCTGTTTTGTGTGAGACTTAAGGGCATCAGCCCACGAAGTCAGCTGCCACATTTTGGAGCCACCTGTGTACCCACCTCATCCTGTCCTTGTTCCCAGACTGCGTTCCAACTCTGCTGCGGCCCGATGCTGTCCTGGCCTGATACTGTGGATGGCTGGGCCCCCGCTTAAAAATGTTGCAGGGCTACTGGGGGACCTGGGCTCAGATGCCCACCCAAGCTGTATGGGTGCCCCAGCCCCAACTGACTTTATCCAGGAAGCTACTCCTGCCTTATCCCAGTAAACCCCTCCTATGTTTAACTATCTAAAGTGTGGACTAAAATGCCACCATCTAGTGGCCAAAAATGGGGACTACACTCTCCCTAACACAAACATTAAAACCATATATACCACATAATATAAATATATAAATAGCAGCATATAAAGCTTAAGGGGTAGACTATATATCTTCTTACAGCAGCACTTAGGGAAATAGTGTGGTGAGCCAATAGTATAGGACAGGATAGGGCTAAATGCACTTTCTTCCTTTCTGCTGAAATTCATACTTGTCATGCTGGGTGAGGGAGAAGCAAGGTGCAAAACAACAGGGAAAGGGAGGGGATGCCCAAACACTAGGGAAGGGGGGGTGAAGGGTCATAGGCAGATCTAACAACACCCTGTCTCACCTGCTGTCCCAAAATAGGTTCTTCGCCTAATGCAGAGCATGAACCTAATCCCTGCCTGACCCTAGCGATAGGCCCTGGATAGGGAGGGGATGGGTAAGCGTTAGTCAGCCCCCACTACAACTAAAGGTAGAGAGGATGGACAAACGAGGGATATACACTTAGCTTGAGAAGATCACCGAGATATCACTCTAGCTATCCTCCAAGAGTACTCCAAAGAGACACTAACTGACTGCTAGTACTTCCTACCAGACAAAGAGAAATTGAGCTGACACAAGCACCTTGCTGAAGAGGTATTTAAACCTTCAGCAAGGATGTGTTAATTAGCAGCAGAAGGTGGAGGTACCTGTTGGGTCCTGGAGGGAGAAGGATATCACTCCACAACAGAGATACAAAAATCAAGAAGGTACTTGCAGAACTAATTGCAATGACCTCCTACAGCCAGATCCAGGATGACTGTCTGTCACACCTGTGACAATACCAGAAGCCCTTCACAGAACTAATAATATAGTTTTTGCTCTTAATCCTGAAAATTGTTCTGAGAAGGAAAATATTATATGTAATTTTTACTGCGGCAGTTGTGCGTCAAAAAGATACAAACAGAAATGGTTGGATCTCAATAGCATTGGTATATTGCTCCTGCAGTGTAAGCAGTCCATTTAAGGTGTGAAAATTTTCCAACTATAGTAATACTGCAATTTTTATTCAGGTGTCAAATGTTATACAGCATTTATACTTTTCGAGTTGTACATAAAACAAAAAAGTCAGAATTGTTTGGTTAGAAATAGTATTGCTATATTGATACTGCAATCTAAAAAGTCCATTTGAGATGGGTCAATTTTCCTGTGTAAGTAATACTGCAAATTTATTTCAGCCATCAAATATTATACAGCATTTATACTGCTCCAGTTGTACATCAAAACAAAAAAGACAGACTTGGTAGGAAATAGCATCGCTTTATTGTTACTGCAGCATAAGAATCCATCTGAGGTGGGCCAATTTTCCAGCAATAGTAATACTGCAACACTTTCTCTTCAGGTATATATCATACATAATTTAAAATGGGCAAGGCGCGTGGTAAGGAATGAAGGAAATGGACACGATGCTGATGGTGAGAGCAGAGGCAAAGGCCATGGGCAAGGTGAAACTGGGTCTACATCAAGACAACAACAAACACACATCATGTTTATCTAGATTCCTGTCCCATTTTGTACGGAGTGCGGAACACCTCTCTTTAAGCCAGACCAGTGTGAAAAAGGTTTTTAGATGGATAGCAGATAATGCTTCCAGTCACTTTGCCAGCACCACCCTGTCTTCCACACTGTCCAGTCTCAGTACCTGTGATTCTGTGCCACATAACCATTACCCATATCCTCCTTCCTCCCACCATGCCGAGTGTTCGGAGACAAGTGATCCCACACTTGGACAGTCCGAAGAGCTGTTCACATTTCTATTTATAGATTGTGGCCTCTTGCCCTACCCATTTCAAGTGGGACATGAGGAATTCACATGTAGTGATGCCCAAATATTTGAGCAGACACGTGAAATGAAATGTCTCTCTATGCCTTGGAGGTCCTGGCCTGCCTTGCTGTTTTGTCAGAGTGGGTTTTTAGTGCCGCCTGAGGCATTATAACGGATAAGCGCATCCACTTGTCAAGTGAAAATACTGACAGGCTGACTCTTATCAAAATGAACAAGGGCTGGGTTTGGCCTCACCTCTACACCATCAGGTGACAACACTAGAATATAAATTCAAATCCTGTGGGTTTTTTTCTGGTCTATTCCCATGCACCCCTTCCCGCCCAAACATGGGTATGCATTTCAGGAATTTGTCTTTTTTGTGTCGTCTTCCTCCTCCTCCAACACCACCATTTCAACATGCTACCGTCCCTTTTTTTTAAGGTTGTTTATGATGCATGCATTAACAATTTTTGGAGGCTTGCCTCGAACATTCTTTGATCTATATGTATAAAACCCAGGGGTAAATGATTTTCAGTCTAAGTGCATTGGATACCTACTCCTTAATAATGGGAACAAATATTTTCTGAGGCCCTCCACTATGTCTCTTCAAAGAGGTATTGGTGTGCCTCCATACTCTTTACCAGTGTAGGAGACTCACTCATTAGTAATGGGAAAAAATACTTTTCTGATGCTCCACAATCTAGTTCAGGGAACATTTTTGGAAAGTAAAAGAGCCAGTGAGTTCTATTAGTATATGATCTAGTGCCTTGTTATGGGCTGTGAAGTGGTCATCACTTAGTGAGTTCTCACACTGCATACAGGATTGCACAGCCAAGACAGGAGACTTTGTACGGTAAGCACAGAATATCCTGGTCTCCTTCATATCAGACTGAGTAGATGTGAAATGCTCCACTATATTCCCCCGCAGTGTTGATGAAATAACAGTCCTTGTTGCTGCTAGGTTAAACTATTCACTTTTTTCAGGGCTAATTCAAATAGATTCTATTCTGTTGTAATAATACGTCTCTTATCTGCATATCGTGTAGGGTGCGTTGCAGCATTAGGTATAGCGTATGACAGGCATCCAGTCTGGGATTATTGCCTTATAAATTATAATCCTTGCTGCTGCTGTTTTCCATACACTCATTGAGAGATTTATTATTTTTTATGGTGATATGTACTGGCTGTGATACTTGCATTCTTCCAGAGTTTTTTGCTATCACGTATAAGAAAACAAACTTTCCAGTTCAAATCCCTTCTACATTCTGCAATAATACTGCTCTCATTCGTGTAGGGTGAGCAGTCACAGTAGGGAAAGCATATGACTGAAGCTACCGCCTCACCAATGCCGGAGCTGCAGCAACCCTCAACCTATTGTCTCCTTCCCCATAATCATGTAGAATGTAAGCCCGCAAGGGCAGGGTCCTCGCCCCTCTGTATCAGTCTGTCATTGTTAGTTTGTTTACTGTAAGTGATATCTGTAATTTGTATGTAACCCCTTCTCATGTACAGCACCATGGAATCAATGGTGCTATATAAATAAATAATAAATAATAATAATAATAATAATAATAATAATGACAGGCGTCTATTATGGGATTATTGCCTTATAATAATAATAATAATAATTTTTATTTATATAGTGCCAACATATTCAGCAGCACTTTACAATTAAGCGGGGACATGTACAAACAATAAATTCGGTACGAGTTAAGACAATTTAAACAGTGACATTAGGAGTTAGGTCCCTGCTCGCAAGCTTACAATCTGCAAGGAATTGGGGTGACACAATAGGTGAAAAGTGATTGTATGAAAATCCCTATTTATTATAATTGCCAGACTTGAAATAACAAAGCTGCATGATCCAGTCATCAGCCCGTGTGTTCAACTGCAATAGTCAAGTATCAAGTGCAGTTATCATGTGCATGGAGGGTGTGGAGACAGATGGGTGCAGATTCAGAGTAATATTTGGAAGGAGGGAACATGGCAAAGTTAGCTTTCTGAGTAGTTGATGTGGTAGGTTTGTTTGAATAGATGGGTTTTCAGAGCGCGCTTGAATAGGTCGGTGCTAGGTATCAGTCTGATCGTCTGGGGAAGCGCATTCCAGAGAGCTGGCGCAGCACGAGAGAAGTCTTGGAGACGGAGGTGTGAGGTTCGGATTACAGGGGATGTTAGTCTTAGGTCATTTGTAGAGCGGAGGGCACGTGTAGGGCGATAGACAGAGATGAGAGAGGAGATATAAGGCAGTGCAGAACTGTGGAGAGCTTTGTGGGTGAGAGAGATGAGTTTATACTGGACCCTGTAGCGAATGGGTAGCCAGTGTAATGACTGGCACAAGATGGAGGCATCGGTGAAGAGGCTGGACAGAAATATGAGTCTGGCTGCAGCATTCAAGATGGATTGGAGAGGAGAAAGTATGATAAGAGGGAGACCGATCAGAAGAGAGTTGCAGTAGTCCAGACGAGAATGAATAAGAGCGACAGTAAAAGTCTTAGCAGTTTCAACGGTGAGAAAAGGTCGGATTCTGGAAATGTTTTTAAGATGCAGGTGACAAGAGCGAGTGAGTGATCGGATATAGGGAGTAAAGGAAAGTTCGGTGTCGAATATGACCCCAAGACAGCGGCATGCTGCTTGGGAGTTATGGTTGGACCCTCCAGGGTAATTTCGATGTTGGGCACCAACAGAGAAAGCATGAAGAGGCTGGATCACAACCAGGTAAGCATATAAAAACAATCTATTTATTAGTATCAAAAACATATAAAACATCAACATAACATATACAATAATATGGTGAGGTACAATAAAAACGAGATCATAACATAGCCAGAGACTGGAGTGACTCCCCACTGAATGACTATCAAAAGAGTCAAGCTAGTGCGTCTAATATAAACATGACATTGTGTACTTAAAGCCGCTAATCTGGCTCATATGCAGGATCTGATGGGTATATATATCCACTCGGCCCCTAGCCACATATAAATATCAGTCTAGTTCCCCTGTATCATGTAGCTAGTACGGCTCCACATACAATCACACAGAACCCATCATTTTACCTGCGGTCATGTTGGTCACCAAAAAAAGGGGGGGTCATCCAGCCAAAGCGCACCTCGACGCGCGTTTCGCTGTCCTACCAGCTTCGTCAGGAGGTAGAGTGTGGATGTTGCCACGGTCTTATATAGCAGGAACTCATTACTCAATTACCGGCATGTGTGTGTGGAATCGCGCATCGGCGCCATGATACGTTGTCACTAGAGGAGACCGCGCTCAGTACGCGCGTCATCCGGTCACATGCCCAGGTCATATGACCCGGCATGTAACCAGGGCGACGCATCGCAACAGCAGAGCACTTCTCCACAGCGCCGACACAGCGCATGCGCGCCAACACAGCCCGACAGAGTATAGGTAACTCCTCCCAAGGGTAGAGGATATCCGGTATTCACTGGTTTACACTCATATCGCCTAGGTTACGGCGTATCTAACATAATTAAAGCAGATGGTAGGTGCCATATACCGGAGTTCGTAGTAGACCGATACCCTAACTACTATTCTAAACATACCCATAACCCTCCAAAACCCTAATCCAGAGTCTACACAGTGGTGCACAGTATATATATAGCAATTACATCACATCAAATACATACAAGAATATACATATGAACTACATGAAACAGTAACAGTGGGACCATATACATACAGTGGGGCAAAAAAGTATTTAGTCAGTCAGCAATAGTGCAAGTTCCACCACTTAAAAAGATGAGAGGCGTCTGTAATTTACATCATAGGTAGACCTCAACTATGGGAGACAAACTGAGAAAAAAAAATCCAGAAAATCACATTGTCTGTTTTTTTAACAATTTATTTGCATATTATGGTGGAAAATAAGTATTTGGTCAGAAACAAACAATCAAGATTTCTGGCTCTCACAGACCTGTAACTTCTTCTTTAAGAGTCTCCTCTTTCCTCCACTCATTACCTGTAGTAATGGCACCTGTTTAAACTTTTTATCAGTATAAAAAGACACCTATGCACACCCTCAAACAGTCTGACTCCAAACTCCACTATGGTGAAGACCAAAGAGCTGTCAAAGGACACCAGAAACAAAATTGTAGCCCTGCACCAGGCTGGGAAGACTGAATCTGCAATAGCCAACCAGCTTGGAGTGAAGAAATCAACAGTGGGAGCAATAATTAGAAAATGGAAGACATACACACCACTGATAATCTCCCTCGATCTGGGGCTCCACGCAAAATCCCACCCCGTGGGGTCAGAATGATCACAAGAACGGTGAGCAAAAATCCCAGAACCACGCGGGGGGACCTAGTGAATGAACTGCAGAGAGCTGGGACCAATGTAACAAGGCCTACCATAAGTAACACACTACGCCACCATGGGCTCAGATCCTGCAGTGCCAGACGTGTCCCACTGCTTAAGCCAGTACATGTCCGGGCCCGTCTGAAGTTTGCTAGAGAGCATTTGGATGATCCAGAGGAGTTTTGGGAGAATGTCCTATAGTCTGATGAAACCAAACTGGAACTGTTTGGTAGAAACACAACTTGTCGTGTTTGGAGGAAAAAGAATACTGAGTTGCATCCATCAAACACCATACCTACTGTAAATCATGGTGGTGGAAACATCATGCTTTGGGGCTGTTTCTCTGCAAAGGGGCCAGGACGACTGATCTGGGTACATGAAAGAATGAATGGGGCCATGTATCGTGAGATTTTGAGTGCAAACCTCCTTCCCTCAGCAAGGGCATTGAAGATGAAACATGGCTGGGTCTTTCAACATGACAATGATCCAAAGCACACCGCCAGGGCAACGAAGGAGTGGCTTCGTAAGAAGCATTTCAAGGTCCTGGAGTGGCCTAGCCAGTCTCCAGATCTCAACCCTATAGAAAACCTTTGGAGGGAGTTGAAAGTCCGTGTTGCCAAGCGAAAAGCCAAAAACATCACTGCTCTAGAGGAGATCTGCATGGAGGAATGGGCCAACATACCAACAACAGTGTGTGGCAACCTTGTGAAGACTTACAGAAAACGTTTGACCTCTGTCATTGCCAACAAAGGATATATTGCAAAGTATTGAGATGAAATTTTGTTTCTGACCAAATACTTATTTTCCACCATAATATGCAAATAAAATGTTAAAAAAACAGACAATGTGATTTTCTGGTTTTTTTTTCTCACTTTGTCTCCCATAGTTGAGGTCTACCTATGATGTAAATTACAGATGCCTCTCATCTTTTTAAGTGGTGGAACTTGCACTATTGCTGACTGACTAAATACTTTTTTGCCCCACTGTATAGATAAACATCTACTGCATATACATTTGACAATGGAAAAAACTACCCAATCTTTTATTTAGGGATGTTTTCACATATAACGGTAATGTGGAGATCCGTTTCCAGATCGATGATGTAGCCCATGACGCAACATGTTCATGCGATATTTCAGAGATGGTCCACAAGGTCTGTTAAAATACTGTAGTAGAATGACAGACATATAATATAAGCAAAATTATTATTATCTCGCACCACCATAGCAGAACCTAATGACTATTAAACAAGAAATATAGTGCCGATACCATAACATAAAGAAAAGAACAAAGAGAACAACGGGAAGGGAGAAAACAAATGAATACAAAATAAAAACCTGAACATATGATACAAAGACCTCAACTAAAATTCGCGCTAACCTAAAAAGGGTTTGAAGCTAACATACTCATTAAGGCCCTTGGGGGCAACTGTGTCCAGATCTACCATCCATCTGGTTTCTCTTTTAAGTAGCTCCTTCTTATAATTCCCCCCTCTGATCCCCAATTGGACACGGTCGATTCCTCTCACTTTGAAGCATTTAGGATTGCTGTTATGATGTAACCTGAAGTGTTTAGGTATCGTTTTTAACGTGTCTATATCTACTGCTAGGGCTCCATTTCTTATGTCTCGTACATGTTCCAAAACCCGCACCCGCAGCTCACGTGTGGTCATTCCAATGTAGATAAGGCCGCACCCACATTTGGCGTAGTACACCACATTCTTGGTTTTACAATTGATGTGGTGTGTAATGGAAAAGGTTTTGGTAGAGTCACTATTCTCAAATGAAAATGTCCTTTCCATAAATTTACATGCCGAGCATCCTCCACACTGGAATGACCCCCATTTTGGACCCGCAGTTCCAGAAAACATTGGCCTGTGGGGAGCCACATAGTGGCTTCTAGTCAATAAGTCTTTAAGATTTCTTGACCTCCGCCATGTAATTGACGGATATTGAGAGATGTACGGTTCAACATCTTCATCTGCCAAAAGCACAGGCCAATATTTTCTCAAAATGTCAGATATTCCTCTCCACTCAGAGTTGAAGGTGGTAATAAACCATACAGGTTGGTTATCAGAACGTGTTCTAGACATATTATGTCCAGACTGGGCCAAGAGAATTTCTCTTGGCGTGAATTTCGCCCTCCTATACCCAGCACGTATGGCTCTATGATTATACCCTCGCTGCTTAAAGAGTCTGACGGTGTGGACTTCAAAGGAAGGAAATGTGAGTGAGGGAACCAGGGGGGATGACCTGGAAAGAACATTGTGATGAAAGGAGCAAACCAACACCTCCACCCTGTCGGTTCTCAGGTCTGGTGGTATGTGAAAATTTCAGCCCACCAAATGACAGTGCGGCAGCGGTGGTGGTGTCTGAATGCTGGATCCAGGTTTCTGTAATAGCCAGAAAGTTAAGGGAATTAGAGAGGAAAAGATCGTTAATGTAAGTTTGTTTGTTACACACAGACTGTGCATTCCAGAGTGCACAGTGGAAAGCGATAGGAGAAGCCATGCACTGAATGTTAATAAGATTAGCAGGGTTTCTATATGTAGCTGGAAGAGAGTAATGTATGCTGGTGGAGGGAGGCCCAGGGTTTGGGGAGATGTCACCTGCAACTAGTAGAAGGAGAAAAAACAGAAAGAGCAGGTGGTGGGATGATTTGTATGAACGTTTTGAGTGCTGTATGGTGGTAGTGTCTGGTTTGGAGTGGGTAAGAAATGTCAGTAGAGCCTCAGAGTTATACATGGGAGAAGGGAGGGTTGGATATAGAGAGAGTGCCCAGAATGTGTTAAAGGGTGGGCGAGTTGTGAGAAAGCAGAAGTAAAAACAAATAAGAAGCAGATTGATATGATCAATGCATAATTTAGTATGACTGACCAAGAAGCATGATTGTTTGAAAAACTTATGCACCTTACCTGTCTCCTGCCCTGTCCAACTGCCATTTTCTAACTGCCAAGCACTTTAAACTGTTGCACTTAAAATCTGTTGCACACGCAAGCCCGCACGCATGCTATCCCAGCCAGACTACATATATATGAAATGGAGTGACTGCTAGCATCAGAAACCAAATGGCCACAATCAGCAATCAACCAATTAGCATAAGGGCAGAGCATGCGTTACTATGGAGGGTAAACAGCCAATGCTGAACAAGGCCATAAAGCAGTGGGACAAAAGGAAAAAAAATTAGCTTTGAAAACTTTAAATCAGAAACCAACAACAGAAAAACAAAACGAAACACAGGAGTGATGGATAAAATACCATGTGCAAAGCTTGCTAAATATGGTTCAGTTCACACTTGCAGTCAGCAAACAAATGGATGGATGGATAAAATACCATGTGCATAGCTTGCTAAATATGGTTCAGTTCACACTTGCAGTCATCACACAAATGGATGGATGGATAAAATACCATGTGCAAAGCTTGCTAAATATGGTTCAGTTCACACTTGCAGTCAGCACACAAATGGATGGATGGATAAAATACCTGTCACGATCCAATTTTGGATTTGTGGCAGATCTGGTTTCCTCAGTTTTAGACCTATTTTCCTTTCTGGTCATCAGCGGTTAATGCAGTTTTTCCCCCCCGGTGGCCGCTGATGTTATTGCATTGCTGCTGGGTCGGCTGATGTTTCTAGTGACCACTCCCTCCATCCTTTAAGAGGCCACCTGGTTCATCAGCTGACTGTCGCTGTTAGTTCATTCTTCAGCGACCAAGTCGGGAGTAGGAGCTAGTTGGGAGCTATTGTTCTACAGCTGTGTCCGTTGTATCTGGTGTTTCTTCCTGCTGTGCTGTGCCTTGCAGCATTAAGCTAAGTGTGGTTTTCCTTTTCCTTGTCTGTATACTCTGTTATGGTGATATTTATACACTGGTACAGTCCACCTTTCTTGGGGGGAGAGGGGGTCACTGATAGGGCCTGCACAGGAGACAGGGATATGCTGGTGGCTCAGGCCTCCTAACCTTCATAGGTACCCCTGAGATAAGGGAAAGCCAGGGCCCATTATAGTGGCAAGGACAGGTGCGGGTTCCAGTACGCCGTCCTGCCCCTTTAACGCCGTAAACGGCGTGACAATACTTGTGTGAAGAAGAGAAGAGAGGATTATCAGCTTCAATGCCATTTTCTAACTGCCAAGCTCTTTAAACAGTTGCACTTAAAATCTGTTGCACATGCGAACCCGCACGCGTGCTATCCCAGCCAGACTAAATATATTGAAATGGAGTGACTGCTAGCATCAGAAACCAAATGGCCACAATCAGCAATCAACCAATTAACATAAGGCCAGAGTAGGCATTACTATGGAGGGTAAACAACCAATGCTGAACAAGGCCATAAAGCAGTGGGACAAAAGGAAAAAAAAATAGCTTTGAAAACTTTAAATCAGAAACCAACAGCAGAAAAACAAAACAAAACACAGGAGTGATGGATAAAATACCATGTGCAAAGCTTGCTAAAATATGGTTCAGTTCACACTTGCAGTCAGCACACAAATGGATGGATGGATAAAATACCTTGTCCATAGCTTGCTAAATATGGTTCAGTTCACACTTGCAGTCAGCACACAAAAGGATGGATAAAATGCCATGTGCAAAGCTTGCTAAATATGGTTCAGTTCACACTTGCAGTCAGCACACAAATGGATGGATGGATAAAATACCTGTGTGAAGAAGAGAAGAGAGGAACATCAGCTTCAATGCCATTTTCTAACTGCCAAGCACTTTAAACTGTTGCACTTAAAATCTGTTGCACACGCGAACCCACACACGTGCTATCCCAGCCAGACTAAATATACAGTATATGAAATGGAGTGACTGCTAGCATCAGAAACCAAATGGCCACAATCAGCAATCAACCAATTAGCATAAGGCCAGAGCAGGCGTTACTATGGAGGGTAAACAACCAATGCTGAACAAGGCCATAAAGCAGTGGGACAAAAGGAAAAAAATAGCTTTGAAAACTTTAAATCAGAAACCAACAACAGAAAAACAAACAAACACAGGAGTGATGGATAAAATACCATGTGCAAAGCTTGCTAAATATGGTTCAGTTCACACTTGCAGTCAGCACACAAAAGGATGGATGGATAAAATACCTTGTGCATAGCTTGCTAAATATGGTTCAGTTCACACTTGCAGTCAGCACACAAATGGATGGATGGATAAAATACCTATGTGAAGAAATGAAGAGAGGAACATCAGCTTCAATGCCATTTTCTAACTGCCAAGCACTTTAAACTGTTGCACTTAAAATCTGTTGCACACGTGAACCCGCACGCGTGCTATCCCAGCCAGACTGGGATGTTGTTCAGTTTCGGTTGTTCTGTGTACTATGACTGTTCTCACGTTTATTATTATTATTATCATTATTATTATACATTTTTATAGCGCCATTTATTCCATGGCGCTTTACATGTGAATACGAGGCAAATATAGACAAATACATTAAACATGAGCAGATAACAGGCACCATAAGGAGGGAGGACCCTGCCCGCGAGGGCTCACAGTCTGCAGGGGAGGGGTGATGAAACGCTAGGAGAGGGTAGGGCAGGTTGCGCGGCGGTTCAGTAACAGTTCTCATGTTTGTGGATATGTTTCAACCTTATTATTTTTCTCCTACTGCTTTCTCACTAACTGAAGTGTATAATGCCAGTCGGTGGGGTGTACACTGCAGAGGAGTTGACTTTTTTGTGCATAGTGTCAGCCTCCTAGTGGCAGCAGCATACACCCTTACGCCATACACGCCTTATAAATTCTATGCCTTGCTGCTGCTTTTTTTTCATGCACTTATTGACTGATTCATTTTTTTACAGTAATCTATACTCAAAATTCATCAAAACAGGCAAAATTAACTTATTTAATGTGTCCATCCACAGTTTCACTGTAGCATCTGTAGTGGTGGAAGTGGTGGGAGACATTACGCTACTGGAGCGGGAATGACTGCTTCTGAATTCTCAAGTGCTTTATTCCCATCTATTTCTGGGTGCTTCTTGAAGTATGCTTGGGGTCACTGTCCTGCTGTAAGACCCATGACATAGGATGCAAAACAAGCTTTCTGACCCGGGCACTACATTGCGACAAAAAATCCTTTTGGAATCTTCAGATTTCATGATGCCTTGTACATAATCAATTTAAGAAAAAAGGAGCGCACTCAGCTATCTTAAAGGGACACTGTCACCTGAATTTGGAGGGAACAATCTTCAGCCATGGATGCGGGGTTTTCGGGTGTTTGATTCACCCTTTCCTTACCCGCTGGCTGCATGCTGGCTGCAATATTGGATTGAAGTTAATTCTCTGTCCTCCGTAGTACATGCCTGCACAAGGTAATCTTGCCTTGCGCAGGCGTGTACTATGGAGGACAGAGAATGAATTTCAATCCAATATTGCAGCCAGCATGCAGCCAGCGGGTAAGGAAAGGGTGAATCAAACACCCAAAAACCCTGCCTCCATGGCTGAAGATTGTTCCCTCCAAATTCAGGTGACAGAGTCCCTTTAAAGAAGCCAGTGAGCTGTGCATGAGAGCATCTTGGGCATGGAATAGTTTCAGAGAGACATACAAGCAAAAACACAGAGCAGAAAGTGCATTTCCAGGTCTGCACACAAAAGATGTCAGCTGGTGTCATTTTGAGAAGGGGCAGCAGCAATTACTCAGTTCACACTTCAGTATATTTCAGTATTTTACCTCAGTATTTGTAAGCCAAAACAAGGAGTGGAACAGAGGAAAAGTATAATAGAAACACTTCACCACTTCTGTATTTTTGACTCACTATTGGTTTTGACTTATAAATACTGAGGCAAAATACTGACCAAACACTGAGAGTGTGACCACAGCCTAAGGCTGAAAAGTGCAAGATGCCATAATAGAGTGGGGCTATACATGCTGAATAATTAGGGTATGTGCACACGTAGCGTTTCCCATGAGTTTACAGTACAATGTAAACCTATGGGAAACCAAAAACACTGTGCCCATGCTGCGGAAAAAAACGCGTGGAAACGCAGCGTTTTATTTTCCGCCGCATGTCAATTCTTTTTGCTGAATCCGCAGCGTTTTTACATCTGCTCCAATAAAAAACTGCAGATGTAAATCCGCAGCGGAATCCGCAATAGAAAACGCAATAAATCCGCAGGAAAAAAACGCAGCAGTTTTGCCCTGCGGACTTATCAAATCCGCTGCGGAAAAATCCGCAGTGGACCATTCTACGTGTGCACATACCCTAACAGCGATACCCACAAAAATATGAACAATTACAGAACAAATGGTGGCAAGATGGGAAAAACTGCTAAATACACATTTATATTTTGCTACATTACTAATAACAACCAGCAGCTGGCAGTATTTACAATATTTATAACAAAGAAATACCAGCGCTGCCAGAAAACAGAAGATGCCCTTTGCTGCTGGTCGTCAGTGCATGTGCCAATAAAAATAAAATAGAATGATACCGCGCTGAGGGGATATATATACACTACTGATCATGTGCATAAATCAGTAGAAAGTACAAACAAAATAGCCACCACTCCTAATTGTCGGTTTCCTTCTTGGTCCCAGCGCTGCTCCATACTTTTTGTGACGTCACACAGCTAGCACTCCCGTCAGCCATTTTTTTCTGCTCCTTCACTATTTCCAGGGATGCCACCGGCCGGGGCGTTCCTGGTTTCCACGCCTACTCACCGCCTTCCCGTCTGGCTGCGGCCACCCTTTGTTGGCCTCCTCGCCTAGCACCTGTTTCTCAGGACCAGCGTCCCACGAGCCGGACTGATCAACTACATACTTCATATTCCTGGCATCCCCGGCACCACATCCATCACGGGATCTCGGTGACTCAGACTCGCAATGTCCTTACCTGCGGCATGTTAGCTCAATGTTATACCTAGTGCACTCCATTCTCATGTCCTTTAGTACACGCAGCAGGCATTCTATCTGGACAATTAGGAGTGGTGGCTATTTTGTTTGTACTTTCTACTGATTTATGCACATGATCAGTAGTGTATAAATATCCCCTTAGCGCGGTATCATTCTATTTACAATATTTAAATTTGCTAACCTGTTTCACAAATGCCTGCGAATGAGCAATAGCCTAAGGGCTCATACCCATTTGCGAGAAAAAAAAACAGTCCAATTTCGGGACCGAAAAAAAAGGACGAGTGTCATGTGAGTGTAATGCGATTTCCGTGTGATTTTTCCACGGAACATCCGTATGACATGAATATGCAATCTGTATGCAATGCGATTTTAACATGAGGTTTTACATACAGCACTTCTCTGTAACATAGTAACATAGTTATTAAGGTTGAGGGAAGACTTTAAGTCCATCTAGTTCAACCCATAGCCTAACCTAACATGCCCTAACATGTTGATC
This sequence comes from Ranitomeya imitator, assembly GCF_032444005.1. NCBI lineage: Eukaryota > Metazoa > Chordata > Amphibia > Anura > Dendrobatidae > Ranitomeya > Ranitomeya imitator. The sequence continues at coordinate 130,834,658 of NC_091286.1, forward strand.
CAGAGGAAGGCAAAAAAAAACCATGTGTATGTAAAAGCTCATGTTAAAATTGCATTGTAAAATACAACTGTACACCGTTTTAAAGCCAAATAATCTTTAAAACATTATATTATATATAAACAACAGAATATAACTCCAAGTAAATCAAATTTATGCGAAATCAAACTGTCCACTTAGTAAGTAACACTGTTTGACAATCAATTTCACCTCCCTGACGAAGGCAGACGCCGAAACGCGCGTCGGGGCAGGGCGCATCCCGGGGACTCTGTTTGTACAGGCACAAGGTAATCTATTGGGAGGCTTATGGCTTACTTTTGGATGCGATTAATTACACTTTACTTGATGGATGCATACATATGCTTGGTGATTAGCAGTCTCAGTTCAGCCCCCATGTATGATGAATTTAATGTATACTGGTTTAATTCTTGAAATGCCTGTACACTGTTTACATTTGTGTCTCAATTAGATTACATTGCGCTTCCAATTGTTTGTGGCATAATTACTTTATAATACTATATAAGCATACCATGATGTAAGAATTTTTTTCTGGGTCACATTTTGTATATTTTTGTATACTTACATTGAGTTTTATACAATCAGTGTCCCCCAGTTTGCCCCCCTTTTTTCCTTTGGTACCTTCTCACCCCTCTTATTGGTTTATGTATCCTTAAATAAATGTTTTCTTTATTCAAAAAACTGGATATTTTGTTCGGGCTCTTGTTTTTCGTCGTGAACCGTTTTAAAACCAAATAATCTTCAAAACATGCTCAGAAAAATAAAGGGAACACTTAAACAACAGAATATAACTCCAAGTAAATCAAATTTCTGTGAAATCAAACTGTCCACTTAGTAAATAACACTGTTTGACAATCAATTTCACATGCTGTCGTGCAAATGGAATAGACAACAGAGGGAAATTATTGGCAATTATCAAGACACACTCAATAAAGGAGTGGTTCTGCAGATGGGGACCACAGACCACATCTCAGTACCAATGCTTTCTGGCTGATGTTTTGGTCACTTTTGAATGTTGGTTGTGCTTTCACACTCGTGGTAGCATGAGACGGACTCTACAACCCACACAAGTGGCTCAGGTAGTGCAGCTCATCCAGGATGGCACATCAATGCGAGCTGTGGCAAGAAGGTTTGCTGTGTCTGTCAGCGTAGTGTCCAGAGGCTGAAGGCACTACCAGTAGACAGGCCAGTACACCAGGAGATGTGGAGGGGGCCGTAGGAGGGCAACAACCCAGCAGCAGGACCGCAACCTCAGCTTATGTGCAAGGACGAACAGGAGGAGCACTGCCAGAGCCCTGCAAAATGACCTCCAGCAGGCCACAAATGTGCATGTATCTGCACAAACAGTTAGAAACCAACTCCATGAGGATGGTCTGAGTGCCCGATGTTCACAGATGGAGGTTGTGCTCACAGCCCAACATGGTGCTGGACGCTTGGCAATTGCCACAGAACACCAGGATTGGCAAATTCACCACTGGAACACTGTGCTCTTCACAGATGAAAGCAGGTTCACATTGAGCACATGTGACAAACGTGACAGCATCTGGAGACGCCATGGTGATCAATCAGCTGCCTGCAACATCCTTCAGCATGACTGGTTTGGCAGTGGGTCAGTAATGGTGTGGGGTGGCATTTCTTTGGAGGGCCGCACAGCCATCCGTGTGGTAACCAAAGGTATCCTGACTGCCATTAGGTAGATGAGATCCTCAGACCCCTTGTGAGACCATATGAAGGTGCAGTGGGCCCTGGGTTCCTTCTGATGCATGACAATGCTAGATCTCATGTGGCTCAAGTGTGTCAGTGTCAGCAGTTCTTGTATGAAGAAGGCATTGATGCTATGTACTGGCCTGACTGTTCCCCAAACCTGAATCCAATCAAGCACATCTGGGAGACCATATCTCATTCCATCCACCAATGCCACATTGCACCACAGACTGAGCCAAGAGTTCACTCATGTTTTAAACCAGGTCTTGAAGGAGATCCCTCAGGCGTCATCCGCCATCTCTTCAGGAGCATGCCCAGGCATTGTAGGCAGGTCATACAGGCACATGGAGGCCACACACACACTACTGGGCATCATTTCCTTGTCTTGAAGCATTTCTACTGAAGTTGGGTCAGCCTGTAATTTGATTTTCCACTTTGATTTTGAGTATCATTCCAAATCCAGACCTCTACGGGATATTAATTTTGATTTACATTGATCCTTTTAATGTTTTATTATTCTCAACGCATTACACTATGCAATGAATAAAGAATTGTAACTGGAATATTTCATTCAGTGACATCCAGGATGTGGTATTTTAGTGTTCCCTTTATTTTCTTGAGCAGTGTATATTAGATAGATAGATAGATAGATAGATAATAAGCCGGCAGATGCCGCGTAGAGTATAGAATAGAATAGGTTAGAATAGAATAGATAGAATAGATATATAAATATAGTATAGGTGTATATATATATATATATATATATATATATATATATACAGTGGGGCAAAAAAGTATTTAGTCAGTCAGCAATAGTGCATGTTCCACCACTTAAAAAGATGAGAGGCGTCTGTAATTTACATCATAGGTAGACCTCAACTATGGGAGACAAACTGAGAAAAAAAAATCCAGAAAATCACATTGTCTGTTTTTTTAACATTTTATTTGCATATTATGGTGGAAAATAAGTATTTGGTCAGAAACAAACAATCAAGATTTCTGGCTCTCACAGACCTGTAACTTCTTCTTTAAGAGTCTCCTCTTTCCTCCACTCATTACCTGTAGTAATGGCACCTGTTTAAACTTGTTATCAGTATAAAAAGACACCTGTGCACACCCTCAAACAGTCTGACTCCAAACTCCACTATGGTGAAGACCAAAGAGCTGTCAAAGGACACCAGAAACAAAATTGTAGCCCTGCACCAGGCTGGGAAGACTGAATCTGCAATAGCCAACCAGCTTGGAGTGAAAAAATCAACAGTGGGAGCAATAATTAGAAAATGGAAGACATACAAGACCACTGATAATCTCCCTCGATCTGGGGCTCCACGCAAAATCCCACCCCGTGGGGTCAGAATGATCACAAGAACGGTGAGCAACAATCCCAGAACCACGCGGGGGGACCTAGTGAATGAACTGCAGAATGCTGGGACCAATGTAACAAGGCCTACCATAAGTAACACACTACGCCACCATGGACTCAGATCCTGCAGTGCCAGACGTGTCCCACTGCTTAAGCCAGTACATGTCCAGGCCCGTCTGAAGTTTGCTAGAGAGCATTTGGATGATCCAGAGGAGTTTTGGGAGAATGTCCTATGGTCTGATGAAACCAAACTGGAACTGTTTGGTAGAAACACAACTTGTCGTGTTTGGAGGAAAAAGAATACTGAGTTGCATCCATCAAACACCATACCTACTGTAAAGCATGGTGGTGGAAACATCATGCTTTGGGGCTGTTTCTCTGCAAAGGGGCCAGGACGACTGATCCGGGTACATGAAAGAATGAATGGGGCCATGTATCGTGAGATTTTGAGTGCAAACCTCCTTCCATCAGCAAGGGCATTGAAGATGAAACGTGGCTGGGTCTTTCAACATGACAATGATCCAAAGCACACCGCCAGGGCAACGAAGGAGTGGCTTCGTAAGAAGCATTTCAAGGTCCTGGAGTGGCCTAGCCAGTCTCCAGATCTCAACCCTATAGAAAACCTTTGGAGGGAGTTGAAAGTCCGTGTTGCCAAGCGAAAAGCCAAAAACATCACTGCTGTAGAGGAGATCTGCATGGATGAATGGGCCAACATACCAACAACAGTGTGTGGCAACCTTGTGAAGACTTACAGAAAACAATTGACCTCTGTCATTGCCAACAAAGGATATATTACAAAGTATTGAGATGAAATTTTGTTTCTGACCAAATACTTATTTTTAAACCATAATATGCAAATAAAATGTTAAAAAAACAGACAATGTGATTTTCTGGATTTTTTTTTCTCAGTTTGTCTCCCATAGTTGAGGTCTACCTATGATGTAAATTACAGACGCCTCTCATCTTTTTAAGTGGTGGAACTTGCACTATTGCTGACTGACTAAATACTTTTTTGCCCCACTGTGTATATATATATATATATATATATATATATACCAGTGATACACATATATATATATATATATCTTTATATTTCATAGAGAGATAGATAGTAGAATAGCCGATAATTCATTTGTCGGCTACTGCAAAATCATTGCATAAGCTGACAGGATAGGAGAACATGGTTTATATACAGTAAACCATTGCAGAACAGATAGATTTATAGATGTCAGTGTTTAATACTGTTAGTAGTATGTGTGTGTAAGATTTGGGACCTGTATGTATTTAATAAAAGAATGTATTTTTCCACACACAAGTTCATATGAGTTCAGACCGGAAGGGAGCGCAGCTTCGGTGACGTCACCGCTAGTCTCTGAAGCTCTGCTCCCAGCATTTCATTCACTCCCCAGTAGTTTACAGCCGGGCTGGTAGCATTAGCACCGCTCCCGATTGTAAACTGTGTATACCCCAGATATGGATTACGGCATTGGCCTGATTTTATGCCGGACAGGTATGGGTATATTGTTGTTTCTTATTTTACATTTTTTACAGGAGATCGAGGGCGTTGCATGGATTACCTGTAACAATAAAATGGTCAAACAGTGTTTAGTGTTTTATTTCATTAAAAGACTTTATCCTGCATGTGTGTGTGTTTATTTAACGCTCAGTCTCTGCAAGATAAATTATACAGTCGATGTATAGGATGCGGTGAATCACCGCAAGTACAAAAGCTGGCATCTGTTTGGACGGAGCAGTTATCTGCTGCGTCCAAAGCGCGGCGTATCCGAACCGTGGAAACATACCCTAAAAGTACTGTGAAATGTACCATGATTTGTATGACCCATGCGTGGATTTATAGGTGTGCTTCCTAACAGACTACATACTGTACATAGATTGTTTATTTTCCCCTTTAATTAAATCATTGTCATAATGTATCTCAGTCCATACAAGCAGGGGTAGATATAAGGGGTAGATATAAGGGGGTAGATATAAGTGAATAAATTCAAGTGCAATTGAATTATGCTCAAATTATACAAAAATCCACATTCACTAAAATACGGATTTTTTGTAATTCGCTTGTGAGAAGAATCAACAAAATCACAGCAGCCGGTCACCATAATTATAAAACACTAGATTGTGGCCCGATTCTAACGCATCGGGTATTCTAGAATATGCATGTCCCCGTAGTATATGGACAATGATGATTCCAGAATTTGCGGCAGATTGTGCCCGTCGCTGATTGGTCGAGGCAACTTTTATGACATCATCGTCGCCATGGCAACCATTATGACATCTACTTCGATACTGTGCCCGTCGCTGAATCAGAAACGTGGGATTTCTACGTCCTTTATGACATCATCATCGCTGTGCCCATCGCTGATTGGTCGAGGCCTGGCGGCCTCGACCAATCAGGGACGCGGGATTTCCAGGACAGACAGACAGACAGAAAGATAGACAGGCAGACGGAAAAACCCTTAGACATCAAATGTTAGATAAAATCCTTATACCCATCTCTCCTGCCCCTCCGAGTCACCCATGCAGTCCTACCCAGATCATCAGTAGAGTTGAGCGAATTTTTCAAAATTTGGTTCCGATTACGATCAGCGGCGAATATTGTTTTTGAAATATTCACCGAATACAGCCAAACATCAATAGAGATTAGTTAAAGATTTTCTCTATCTTTTACATATTACATTATTAAGTGTGGGGTCCAGGGAGACCTCAAAGCATAATAAGGGACCTTAAATTTGTGCAGCATAATTGCTACACAAATCAAATTTCCTGGGAAAAAATGAGCAAATAGGCAAATTCAAATTTTTCCATATTCACTCATCTCCATTCAGGAATTTGAAATTTTTTTCTAAATTTTCCAAATTTTCTGTCAAGCAAGTTACTTAAGATTTCTTTTTCTAATCACCACATGCTAAGATTCTTGAATAATGTTAAAAGGTAGTATCCTTTTTTGACAATTTTTGGCTATTCTTTGTGGAATTTTTTGCAAATATTTGAGCTGCATGTTTCAAGCCTTTTCTCTACAGGATTCAAAAAATACCAATAAAAAAGCACTTTTAGGCCGGGATCACACATACGCGAGATACAGCCGAGTCTCGCAGGTGAAAACCCAGCTCTGGCGCTGACACTCCAGAGCGGAGAGTGCAGCTCCATGTATTGACCTGCGAGACTCGGCCGTATCTTGCGTATGTGTGGTCCTGGACTTAGGCTCTGTTCCCACGATGAGCTTTTGGTGAGATTTTATGTGGATGCAATAAACTTTATTAAATAAATACTGCAATAAACAAAACAAATAGAATTAAAAAGGAGATGCTAAAACAGAAATATATCTCACTACGGTAGATTATTGTACAAAAAGTATGAATCTGTCATGATCCGTTCCGGAGTTTAGTCTTGTCTGCTCTTTCGCTGGGTGGATCATGTCAAGGGTTAACTTTGCTCTGCCTCATTCTGGGCTCGGGTTTGCTATTTAGCTTCCAGGTATCCAGAGGGTGGTGTCAGCTATAGCTCTGTCTTTGGCGTGTGAACCTGACTCTGGAAGCCCTTGATTTGTCCTACTGTAAACCCTGACTTGTCATGTGTCTGTTATCTCCCCCTGCCTGTCCTTTCCCAGTGTCTCTTTGTTTGTCTGTATATCTGCTTGACTCCCTGGTTCTGATCTCTTGGCTAGGCTTTTTGACTCCGTTTCAGTTTGTCCCTATTGTACCGTATTTTGCCTGTCCTGGTTCACTGATCCCTTGCTATGTCCTGACTATCCATTCTGTCTAAATCCTTTTGTACTGTTGTGCTCTGACTTGCTTTTCCTGACCTCGCTCTCGCCACTAGGTGGCATCTGTTCAGTTGCTCTGTGTGTGCAGTCTGGCTTCCCTATCAGGCTCCCCCTGGTGGAGGTTGCGCTGTACTGCACTGCAGCTGCATGACAGAATCTGATGTTAGTTGAGTGTAAAAATGTATTCCAAGGATAGTTTTTTTCCTGCACAACAGATTTATGACCAATATCATTTACCGTATATGTCTAGGAAGGAATCTATTTTGTAGTGATGAGCGAGTGTACTCGTTGCTTGGGTTTTCCCGAGCATGCTCGGATGATCTCTGAGCATTTGTTAGTGTTTGGAGATTAAGTTTTCATAGCTGCAGTTGAATGATTTACAGCTATTAGCCCGGCTGAGTACATGTGGGGGTTGCCTTGGGAATTCCCACATGTAATCAAGCTGGCTAATAGCTGTAAATCATTCAACTGCGGTGATGAAAACTTGATCTCCGAACACTAACAAATACTCGGAGATCACCCAAGCGTGCTTAGGAAAACCCGAGCAACGAGTACACTCGCTCATCACTAGTTAATAGTAATGGGGCAGCAGTGCAACAACATTTATTTATAAATTATCTGTGGAAAAAATATCTTGCAAAAATTCCTATAACAGAGGGATTGATTTACAGTGTGTATACTCAAAGGCCAAAAAGGACTACAGCCTCTAGTAGAATATATGCTTAAGGGTATCCAGTGCATAAATTTGTCATCTTCCACACATACAGGGCTGCCACTAGGAATTTCGGGGCCCCATACTGGCAAAATTTTCGGGGTCCCCTTGAGACTTTACCCAGGCTCCACCTCAGCTCCGCCTCCACCCCTCGAACTGTCCACAGTCCCACCGCTCTCTCTTGGAAAAACTCCACTTCTCACAAATCACACATTAACAGTTCCCATCACCAGATCACACATATAGCCAGCAGCTTTTGTTTTGGCCAAAACATTTTTTAAGCCACAAAAACGACAAGGTCGGCACTTTCGGCCGGGCTCTACACTATTGTAACTTACTAAACATTTGTTAAAATATCCAATACAGTTTTAGGTATATTTTTATTTACTTTTCAATTTTTAAAATGACCAATAATATTACATACAAGGGACAAATACCTCCGCACCATGACCAGACACCATATTACCACCACATAGTGACCTACAATACCATATACAAGGAACAAAGACTACCACATCATGTCCAGACCTCATATTACCACCACAGTGATCGAATAATGCCACATACAGGGAATAAATACAGTGCTGTACAAATTCATTGGGACAAAACATTTTTTAAGTAAAATCGTAAGTTGGTTACCAGTCAGTGATTCAAACCAGTTTTAATATATAATAAATACATCTTGGTCAACTAGCCAGTGGAAAAAGGTAATTTTCAGAATTAGTTTGTAACAGTGCATTATAACATTTTATTTTATTTGCTTTGTCCCAATTAATTTGCACAGCACTGTACCACCACACTATGACCAGACAACATCTTACCACAATATAGTGACCAAATAATAACACATACAAGGAACAAATACCGCCACACCAATAAAACAGTGATCACCAGTGACATTATACACAGGAGCTCTGTATACAGTGTATAGTGTACAGGTAATACAGTGATCCAGGTGACATTATACACACAACTGTATATATTGTACAGTTTATACTGTGATCAATGACATTATACACAGGGGCTCTGTGTATAGTGTATATTGTAAAGGTAATACAATGATCACTGGTGATATTGTACACAGAACTGCTGTATATAGTAAATAGTGTATAGTGTCAGTGTACAGGTAACACACTGACTCACTGGTGACATCTCTAGGTGAGGTCCTTCATCTTTGCTTTTCACCTCATCCAGCCAGGGCTCATCTCTGCAGGAAATAACAGTTATATAGAGCTCTGCTTGCAGAACACATTACTTAATTTTTTCCCAAATTCTAAACTACATCAGATGAAGTAAATAAGGCGACACTGTCGCTCTGCACAGTAACAGGACCTCCTCCTGCATTTAAAACAGTATTCTCAAAAAAATAAAATAAAAACATCACTGCAGTAATAATATCCCTTAATTAGCCCCAATGGTAATAATATCCCCCATCCTGGTGCCCTTGTGTATCATTCCTGGCTCCAGACATATGTTCTCCCACCCTGCCCTCATGCGTATCCATTCTGCCCCCATGTGATATCCCATTCTGCCCCATCTGTCCCATGATCCTGTCTCATCTATCCCATGATCCTACCCCACCTGCCTCATGATCCTGCCCCATCTGTCTCCATCCTGTCCCATGATCCTGTACCATCTGAATCATCTTGCCCCATGATCCTGCCCCATCTGTCTCTATCAGGCACCATGTCTCCATCCTGCACCATGATCCTGCCCCATCTGTCTCCAATCCTGCCCTCCTGTCTCCAATCCTGCCCCATGTCTCAATTCTGCCCCTTGTCTCCCATCCTGCCCCCTTGTCTCCATTCTGCCCCTTGTGTCTCCATCCTGCCCCCTTCCCTTGTCTCCATTCTGCCCCATGTCTCCATCCTGCCCCTCATGCCTCCATTCCGCCCCATGTCTCCAACCTGCCCCCGTGTCTCCATCCGGCCCCCGTGTCTCCATCCGGCCCCCGTGTCTCCCATCCTGCTTTTGTCTCCATGGTCCATGTGTCTCCATCTTGCTGGTGAAACATTGTGGCTTGCCATTTTCAATAAAAATGTAAAAAAAAAAAAAAACCTTTCTTCTTACCTGGCTGCGCTCCTGCGGCGATGATCATTCCCGGCGAATGACAATGACGTCATACGCCAGCGACGTGCGAGCTGACTTCAGCTATCAGCCTCCTATTGGCTGGCGGCTTTAACTATTGCTGTGCGGGCCCGCACGGCAATAGAGTAACTGAACCTGCGTCTCGGATGCAGGTTCAGTTACTGCATCGGCACTGGGGCCCGGGTCCGATGAGCAGAAGAGACGAGGACCGATGAGGGCCCCCTCTGCCCATCGGGCTCCATACGCCAGTCAGGGCAATAATGCCCTGATGGTGGCCCTGCACGCATACAGTATGCAGGTTAAACAACATAATCAAGTCCCAAATGACATTTTATCCCTTGCTACTTTCTATCACCATGGGTTAAAATGTAACTTGAGATTTGATTATGTTGTTTAACCCTTTAGTGACCGAGCCAATTTTTACCTTAATGACCAGGCCAAATTTTTGAAATCTGATCAGAATCTGAACAGTATCACTTTATTTGGTTTTAAATCTGGAGCAGTTCAACGGATCCCACTGATTCTGAGAATGTTTTTTCATGACATGTTGTAGTTCATGATAGTGATGTATTCGATATGATTTGCGTTTATTTGTGAAAATATCGGAAATTTGGTGAAAATTTTGCATTTTTCAAACTTTCAATTTTTATATCCTTAAACAAGTTTGTCATGCTGTACAAAATAATTAAGAAATAACATTTCCTATATGTCTACTTTACATCTGCATAATTTTTCAAACTTAATTTTCTTTTGTTTGGATGTTAGGGGGGTTTAAAGTTTAGTAGCAATTTCTCATTTTTTCAACAAATTTAAAAAACCTGTTTCTTTTGGGACCTATTCAGATTTCAATGGACTTTGATCGGCCTTTTTATTTGAAACTTCCCAAAGGTGATACCCTTTTAAAAACCGCACCTCTCAATTTTAACCCTTCAGTTGCTACACAAGAAATAATGCAAACTGGAATGAAAAAAAAATAAGCTTACATCCAAAATCTTGAGATAGCTCCAAATTTCTCTCTTTTGCAAGAGGTAATGTAATAGGCCGGCGTCACACTTGCGAGTTTTACGGACGTAAGAGCGCAGAATCTACGTCCGTAAAACTCGCAAAAAATACGGCACAATTATTCTCTATGCCCCTGCTCCTATTTGCCGTATTTTACTGATCAGTATTATACGGCTTTCTACGGCCGTACAAAATCGCAGCATGCTGCGTTTGTCACCGTACTGCGCAAGAAATACGCCAATGAAAGTCTATGGAAGCGTGAAAAATACGGATTACACACGGACAAGCAGTGTGACTTGCGAGAAATACGCAGCGCTGTTAGAGAGAAAAGCCGGTAATTCAGTGTGGTGTACAGTAAAATCACACTGACAGCTTACAGTAGAATAGGTAGAATAAATGTGTACACATAGAATAGGTATATATATATATATATATGTCAGTGAGACACATATATGTATATATATTAATATTTATTCCAGCGCTAGACAGCTTGAAAGCCGGTAATTCAATTACCGGCTTTTTCCTTCTCCTTCCTAAAACCCGACATGATTTGAGACATGGTTTACATACAGTAAACCATGTCTTCTCTCCATTTTTTTTGCAGATTCCACACTACTAATGTCAGTAGTGTGTATCTGCAAAATTTGGCCGTTCTAGCTCTTAAAATAAAGGGTTAAATGGCGGAAAAAATTGGCGTGGGCTCCCGCGCAATTTTCTCCGCCAGAGTAGTAAAGCCAGTGACTGAGGGCAGATATTAATAGCCTGGAGAGGGTCCACGGTTATTGGCCCCCCCCTGGCTAAAAATATCTGCCCCCAGCCACCCCAGAAAAGGCACATCTGGAAGATGCGCCTATTCTGGCACTTGGCCACTCTCTTCCCATTCCCGTGTAGCGGTGGGATATGGGGTAATGAAGGGTTAATGCCACCTTGCTATTGTAAGGTGACATTAAGCCTAATTAATAATGGAGAGGCGTCAATTATGACACCTATCCATTATTAATCCAATACTAGTAAAGGGTTAAATAAAACACAAACACATTTTGTACAATTATTTTAATGAAATAAAAACAATGGTTGTTGCAGTATTTTATTCAACGCCCAATCCAGTCACTGAAGACCCTCGTTCTGTGAGTAAAAAAACATAATAAACCAACAATATACTTACCCTCCGCAGATCTGTAACGTCCAACGATGTAAATCCTTCTGAAGGGGTTAAAACATTTTGCAGCAAGGAGCTGTGCTAATGCAGGCTGCTCCTCGCTGCAAAACCCCAGGGAATGAGGCTAAAAATAGATCAATGATCTATATTTAGCTTCATTTGCGGTGAGGCGCCCTCTGCTGGCTGTTCATAGATCGTGGGAAATTACCTAGAAAGCTCCCTGGCTTTCAGTGACTGGATTGGGCGTTGAATAAAATACTGCAACACCCATTGTTTTTATTTCATTAAAATAATTTTAAATAATGTGTTTGTGTTTTATTTAACCCTTCACTACAATTGGATTAATAATGGATAGGTGTCATAATTGACGCCTCTCCATTATTAATTAGGCTTAATGTCACCTTACAATAGCAAGGTGGCATTAACCCTTCATTACCCCATATCCCACCGCTACACGGGAATGGGAAGAGAGTGGCCAAGTGCCAGAATAGGCGCATCTTCCAGATGTGCCTTTTCTGGGGTGGCTGGGGGCAGATATTTTTAGCCAGGGGGGGGCCAATAACCGTGGACCCTCTCCAGGCTATTAATATCTGCCCTCAGTCACTGGCTTTACTACTCTGGCGGAGAAAATTGCGCGGGAGCCCACGCCAATTTTGTCCGCCATTTAACCCTTTATTTTAAGAGCTAGAACGGCCAAATTTTGCAGATACACACTACTGACATTAGTAGTGTGGAATCTGCAAAAAAAATGGAGAGAAGACATGGTTTACTGTATGTAAACCATGTCTCAAATCATGTCGGGTTTTAGGAAGGAGAAAGAAAAAGCCGGTAATTGAATTACCGGCTTTCAAGCTGTATAGCGCTGGAATAAATATTAATATATATACATATATGTGTCTCACTGACATATATATATATATATATACCTATTCTATGTGTACACATTTATTCTACCTATTCTACTGTAAGCTGTCAGTGTGATTTTACTGTACACCGCACTGAATTACCGGCTTTTCTCTCTAATATATGTGTCTACTGACATATATATATATATATATATATATATATAGACAGTATATATATATTTTCTTTTCTTTTTGGGACACATGGATCACTTCTATAGCGGTATGTTGGTTTTGCTAGCCTGCGAGAAAACCACGCAGTACGGATGCCATACGGATTACATACGGAGGATGCCATGCGCAAAAAACGCTGACACACCCTGCCTACGGAGGAGCTACGGACCACTTTTTTCGGGACTTTTCAGCGTATTACGGCCGTAATATACGGACCGTATTGTTTTACGCTGTGTGTGACGCCGGCCATAGGATGCAGGTGTTGAATATGTCACCACGGAACAGACAGATCAACTGTTGAGGGGTTTATTAACAGGAATAAGGTTCTCCTCGCAGGGAGAAAACAGTGGGATATAAACTAATAATATAACTGTGCAATTATATGGAAAGTAGTATAATTCCCAGACAGTCAAACAGTGTAACAGTAGTAAACAGAATTTCTTGAGAAAATACTTATCAGTCTGATGAGGACTTGCTTGTCGTCCCTCTGTTATCCGTGGGCTGTGTAGTCTCTAGGAACCCACAGCCTGGGATTTAAGGGGTTACTGTGATAGACAGAGGGGATGCTAGGTAAACGGGGTCCCTTCTGCTCTGAGTCTTTTGCTTTAACAGTACAGCCTATCCAGGGAGAATGATGCTCAGTCTATTATTGAGTCTCTCAACAGGAATCAAGGGCTCTGCGCTAATACCGTGGGTACCAGGGGCCACTGTCTCTGCATGGATCACTGTCTCTGGACGGGTCACTGTCTCTGCACAGGCATCAGGGCGAACCTCTCCAATCACAGCAGAGTCCGCTTTCACATAGTCACAAGATGCAGTCTTTCTGGACAATCTCCCTGTATTCGTCCTCCGAGCGGGAGCTCTCTCTCCTCCCCGGAGCGCAGCTGCGTGCTGTACACGCTGCTCTCCTGCACTGCACCCACTGCTCTGCACTCTGCACATGCTGCCCTCACACTAGAGCGTGTGCCATTTTCCTCTCTCAGCCCGGCTTCCTTCCTGTCCCGATCTCTAAGTCTGCCCCCAGGGAAACCTGCTACACAGCTACATGGTTCCAGGCATGGAGCAGAGAAGGTAACCCCCTTACAGTAACACCAAAACGTGGACCCAAATGTCTGTTTCCTCTTTCATATGAGTGTGGTGATACCCCATACGTAGTCAAAAAGATCTGTTTCAAAAAACAGCAGGGCTCGGAGAGGAATAAGCAATATTTGAATTTTGTAACGCAAATTTGGCTGAAAGAGATTGCAGGCAGCATGTTGCATTTGCAGGGCCCCTACGGTACTTAAACAGGAGAAACCCCCACAACTGACCCATTTTGGAAACTACACTCCTCACGAACTTTATCCAGGGGTACAGTGAGCATTTTGAACCCACAGGTATGACACAGAAATTGATAACATTAGGTTGTCATATAGAAAAAGTTTATTTCTTTCACAAAACTTTTGCAAGAGTTGACAAGCACTAAAAAGTCCCACCCCCAGTTTTTTACCCACTTAATGATACCTCACATGTAGTAAAAAAAATTCTGTTTGGACAAACAGCAGGGCACAGAGCGGAAGGAGTAATATTTGAATTTTGGGACACAAATGGGCTGAAATAGATTGCGAGCTAAATGTCACATTTTCAGAGCCCCTAGGGCACCCAAACAAAAGAAATAACTGACCCCACTTTGGAAAGGATTTTATCCAGGGGTATAGTAAGGATTTTACACCTAAAAGTACTACACAAATTGATAACATTAGGTCATCATACTGAATATGTTGTTTTTGGTGTTGAGAGGAACTGTTCACTACTCAAGGCTTCATCGAGTGCTTGGGTATGCACTTCATCGGGTGCTCGAATGGCATACTCGAGCCCCCACCCATGTGCTGATAGACACCCAAAAACATGCTGGGATTGCCCGTGTATGGCAAGCAATCATCACATTTTTTTTCCTGTCAAACAGCTGCAAAACATACGGTTTGGAGACTCGTGCATGTCAGTTGAGCACCCATGATACTCGGTGCATTCCCGATCACCCGGATTCAAACTTGAGTAGCCAGCGCTTGCGCTCAGCACTAGTTGTCATTTCGTCATTAACTTTGGAAAAACCCCTAAACCTAAACCCGACCTTAACCCCAACATTAAGCCTATCTGCAACCCTAAGCCTAACCCCAACCCTAACAATAAGCCCAACCCTAACAATAAGTCCAGGCCTAAGTCCAACTCTAACCCTATAACTCAACCCTAACCCTAGAAGCTGAACACTAATCTTAAGCCCAAACCTAACCCTATAAGTCCAACCCTATCTCTAAGCCCAATCCTAAAGACAAAGAATGAAAGAAATACAAATTATAAAATAAAAAAAGTAATCTGACTAAAGAGATGACACAGAAAGGCATTACATACTAATTATTGGCTTTTAACCCCTTTCTGACATCGGACGTACTATCCCGTCGAGGTGGGGTGGGCCCCCATGACCACGGACGGGATAGTACGTCCAGCGCGATCGGCGGCGCTCACGGGGGGAGCGCGGCCGATCGCGGCCGGGTGTCAGCTGCCTATCGCAGCTGACATCCGGCACTATGTGCCAGGAGCGGTCACGGACCGCTCCCGACACATTAACCCCCGGCACACCGCGATCAAACATGATCGCGATGTGCCGGCGGTGCAGGGAAGCATCGCGCAGGGAGGGGGCTCCCTGCGGGCTTCCCTGAGCCCCCCGCAGCAACGCGATGTGATCGCGTTGCTGCGAGGGTCTTACCTCCCTCCCTGCTTGTTCCAGGCTCGGATCCAAGATGGCCGCGGATCCGGGTCCTGCAGGGAGGGAGGTGGCTTCACAGAGCCTGCACTGCTCTCAGATCGGTGATCTGACAGAGTGCTGTGCACACTGTCAGATCACTGATCTGTGATGTCCCCCCCTGGGACAATGTAAAAAAAGTAAAAAATAATTTTTCAAAATGTGTAAAAAAAAAATAAAAAAAAATATTCCTAAATAATGAAGAAAAAAAAAATATTATTCCCCTAAATACATTTCTTTATCTAAATAAAAAAAAAAACAATAAAAGTACACATATTTAGTAACGCTGCGTCCGTAACGGCCCGACCTATAAAACTGGCCCACTAGTTAACCCCTTCAGTAAACACCGTAAGAAAAAAAAAAAACCGAGGCAAAAAACAACGCTTTATTATCATACCGCCGAACAAAAAGTGGAATAACACGCGATCAAAAAGACAGATATAAATAACCATGATACCGCTGAAAGCGTCATCTTGTCCCGCAAAAAACGAGCCGCCATAAAGCATCATCAGCAAAAAAAAAAAAAGTTATAGTCCTGAGAATAAAGCGATGCAAAAATAATTATTTTTTCTATAAAATAGTTTTTATCGTATAAAAGTGCCAAAACATAAAAAAAATGATATAAATGAGGTGTCGCTGTAATCGTACTATATAAAATAAACCCGGCACTCAACTTATGGTGAATCTCTTGGGATTTATTAACAAGAGAGAAGATAAACGTTTCGGCCAATATTGGCCTTCCTCAGTAACGTACTGCTAATAGGAGCGGTGAATGGTGAGGCAGTGAAATTCTGCCAGTGCTGTGAGTTCAGGAAGTACTCCCTGAACTCACAGCACTGGCAGAATTTCACTGCCTCACCTTTCTCCGCTCCTATTAGCAGTACGTTACTGAGGAAGGCCAATATTGGCCGAAACGTTTATCTTCTCTCTTGTTAATAAATCCCAAGAGATTCACCATAAGTTGAGTGCCGGGTTTATTTTATATTGATATATGGTGTGGGATCCTACCCGGGCACCTTCACAGGGTAGTGCTTACGGTTCTTTTTCCCATAAGCTGTAATCGTACTGACCCGAAGAATAAAAATGATTTATCAATTTTACCAAACGCGGAACGGTATAAACGCCTCCCCCAAAAGAAATTCATGAATAGCTGGTTTTTGGTCATTCTGCCTCACAAAAATCGGAATAAAAAGTGATCAAAAAATGTAACGTGCCCGAAAATGTTACCAATAAAAACGTCAACTCGTCCCGCAAAAAACAAGACCTCACATGACTCTGTGAACCAAAATATGGAAAAATTATAGCTCTCAAAATGTGGTAACGCAAAAAATATTTTTTGCAATAAAAAGCGTCTTTCAGTGTGTGACGGCTGCCAATCATAAAAATCCGCTAAAAAACCCGCTATAAAAGTAAATCAAACCCCCCTTCATCACCCCCTTAGTTAGGGAAAAATTAAAAAAATGTATTTATTTCCATTTTTCCATTAGGGCTAGGGTTAGGGTTAGGGCTAGGGCTAGGGTTAGGGTTAGGGCTAGGGTTAGGGGTAGGGTTAGGGCTAGGGTTAGGGCTAGGGCTAGGACTAGGGTTAGGGCTAGGGTTAGGGCTAGGGTTAAGGCTACAGTTAGGGTTGGGGCTAAAGTTACGGTTAGGGTTTAGATTACATTTACAGTTGGGAATAGGGTTGGGATTAGGGTTAGGGGTGTGTCAGGGTTAGAGGTGTGGTTAGGGTTACTGTTGGGATTAGGGTTAGGGGTGTGTTTGGATTAAGGTTTCAGTTATAATTGGGGGGTTTCCACTCTTTAGGCACATCAGGGGCTCTCCAAACGCGACATGGCGTCCGACCTCAATTCCAGCCAATTCTGTGTTGAAAAAGTAAAACAGTGCTTCTTCCCTTCCGAGCTCTCCCGTGTGCCCAAACAGGGGTTCACTCCAACATATGGGGTATCAGTGTACTCAGGACAAATAGGACAACAACTTTTGGGGTCCAATTTCTCCTTGGGAAAATACAAAACTGGGGGCTAAAAAATAATTTTTGTGGGAAAAAAAGATTTTTTATTTTCACGGCTCTGCGTTATAAACTGTAGTGAAACACTTGGGGGTTCAAAGTTCTCACAACACATCTAGATAAGTTCCATGGGGGTCTAGTTTCCAATATGGGGTCACTTAAAGGGGATTTCTACTGTTTAGGTACATTAGGGGTTCTGCAAACGCAATGTGACGCCTGCAGACCATTCCATCTAAGTCTGCATTCCAAATGGCACTCCTTCCCTTCCGAGCCCTCCCATGCGCCCAAACGGTGGTTCCCCCCAACATATGGGGTATCAGCGTACTCAGGACAAATTGGACAACAACTTTTGGGGTCAAATTTCTCCTCTTACCCTCGGGAAAATACAAAACTGGGGGCTAAAAAATAATTTTTGGGGGAAAGATTTTTTTTTTTAATTTTCACGGCTCTGCGTTACAAACTGTAGTGAAACACTTGGGGGTTCAAAGCTCTCACAACACATCTAGATGAGTTCCTTAGGGGGTCTAGTTTCCAAAATGGTGTCACTTGTGGGGGGTTTCTACTGTTTCGGTACATTAGGGGCTAAAAAATAATTTTTGTGGGAAAAAATTTTTGTTTTATTTTTACGGATCTTCATTATAAAACTTCTGTGAAGCCCTTGTTGGTTCAAAGTGCTCACGACACATGTAGATAAGTTCCTTAGGGGGTCTACTTTCCAAAATGGTGTCACTTGTGGGGTGTTTCAATGTTTAGGCACATCAGGGGCTCTCCAAACGAAACATGGCGTCCCATCTCAATTCCAGTCAATTTTGCATTGAAAAGTCAAATGGCGCTCCTTCGCTTCCGAGCTCTGCCATGCGCCCAAACAGTGGTTTACCCCCACATATGGGGTATTGTCGTACTCAGGACAAATTGTACAACAATGTTTGGGGTCCATTTTCTCCTGTTACCCTTGGTAAAATAAAACAAATTGGAGCTGAATTAAATTTTTTGTGAAAAAAGTTAAATGTTCATTTTTATTTAAACATTCAAAAAATTCCTGTGAAGCACCAGAAGGGTTAATAAACTTCTTGAATATGGTTTTGAGCACCTTGAGGGGTGTAGTTTTTAGAATGGTGCCACACTTGGGTATTTTCTATCATATAGACCCCTCAAAATGACTTCAAATGAGATGTGGTCCCTAAAAAAAATGGTGTTGTAGAAATGAGAAATTGCTGGTCAACTTTTAACCCTTATAACTCCCTAACAAAAAAAAATTTTGGTTCCAAAATTGTGCTGATGTAAAGTAGACATGTGGGAAATGTTACTTATTAAGTATTTTGTGTGACATATCTCTGTGATTTAATTGCATAAAAATTCAAAGTTGGAAAATTGCGAAATTTTCATAATTTTCGCCAAATTTCCGTTTTTTTCACAAATAAACGCAGGTACTATCAAAGAGTTTTTACCATTGTCATGAAGTACAATATGTCACGAGAAAACAATGTCAGATTCACTGGGATCTGTTGAAGCGTTCCAGAGTTATAACCTCACAAAGAGACAGTGGTCAGAATTGTAAAAATTGGCCCGGTCATTAACGTGCAAACCACCCTTGGGGGTAAAGGGGTTAATTACTGGAGAAAAAAAACTTGCTGTTGCTGGGTGCCAGCAGATCTCAATGTTTTTTTTTTCCTGAAGAGGAGGCAGAGGGTTGACAGTGAAGGTACTGGGGGTAGGGAGATTGGGGACATAAATTCCCTCTCCTCTGACATGTATATCATGTCAGAATAGAGAGAAATTACTTTAATAGCGGGCACGCTTTTTTTATTTGATCTCCACTACAATGGTGATCAAGCGATTGTGGACCGGAAAATACATCCCTGATCATGTTCTCCAGGGTCTCAGCTACCTCCGGAAACCCCAGAGATTTTCAGACTCTGGAGGGTGCTATTATCTCATTCCAGATCACTGTTTTAAGACGGCATGAGAGAGTAATACCTCTTGGTGGCCGCCGTGTTAATGTGTATCGGAGGTCATTAAGGGTTAACCCCGAAGCTTTTTTCATTTTCGTTTTTCGCTCCCCGTCTTTCCAGAGCCATAACTTTTTTATTTTTCCGTCAATATGGCCATGTGGGTTCTTATTTTTTGTGGGAGGAGTTGTACTTTTGAACAATACCATTGGTTTTACCATGTCGTGTAACAGAAAATGGGAAACAAATTCCAAGTGCGATGAAATTGCAAAAAAAGTGCAATCCCACACTTGTTTTTTGTTTGTATTTTTTGCTAGGTTCACTAAATGCTAAAACTGACCTGCCATTCTGATTCTCCAGGTTATTACGAGTTCATAGACGCCAAACATGTCTAGGTTCTCTTTTATGTAAGTGGTAAAAAAAATTCCAAAATTTGCTAAAAAAAAGCGCAATTTTCCGATATCGGTAGCGCCTCCATTTTTTGTGATCTGGGGTTGGGTGAGGACTTATTTTTTGCGTGCCAAGCTGTCTTTTTAAGGATACAATTTTGGTGCAGATAAGTTCTTTTGATCGCCCGTTTCTGCATTTTAATGCAATGTCACGGCTACCAAAAAAACTTAATTTTGGTGTTTTGATTTTTTTTTCTCGCTATGCCGTTTAGCGATCAGGTTAATCCTTTTTTTATTGATAGATCAGGTAATTCTGAATGCGGCGATACCAAATATGTGTACTGTAGGCTTGAATTTTTTAAATTTTTTTATTTTTTTTACATTTTTGAACACATTTTTTTTAAATTTTGGCATGCTTCAATAACCTCAATGGTAGGCTAGAAGCATACACTACTCGATCGCCTCTGCTCCATAGAGGTGATGCACAGATAACCTCTGTGCAGCAGAATTGCAGGCTTGCTATGAGCGCCGACCACAGGGTGACACTCTTAGCAATCTGCCATCAACAACCATAGAGGTCTCAAGGAGACCTCTGTTTGTGATATCAATGCACCGATGACCTTCTGATCACGTGACGGGGTCTGCGATGCGAGTACTTCTGGTCGGGTGGCCGGCAGCGCTTGTTAAATGCTGGGGTCAGTTTGACAGCGGCATTTAACTAGTTAATGGGCGTGGGCGCCTATTGCGCGCATGTTGCGGCTTTGAGGTGGGCTCACCTCAAAGTGGGGGATACTGCCAGCTGACGTGCTATTCCGTCAGCTGGCAGAAAGGGGTTAAAAAACGTGAAATGTCTATTAATGCATTGCATTATTAAATGGTCTGTTGGTTACTATCAGAGCAAGACCTTAGGCTAGGTTCCCATGATGAGCTTTTTGTGCGGTTTTGACGCTGTGTGTTTTTGCTGCATCAAAAACGGAGCATCTTACAGTTTTAGCAAAGTTGATGGGATTTATAGAAATCTCATGCCCAATGTGCTTCTTATTAGCGCTACGTAAACTGACCTACATGCATTTTTCCAATCCGTGACATGTCAATTTTTCTTGCGGGTACACTGAGTTTTCTATGCAGTGTTTCCCCACAAACTTGCATTAGATGAGCAAATTCCGCAGGTAAAAAATGCATTTTGGTATATTTCTGCAGCAGAAAAACACATTAAAAATGCTTCTAATCCAAACCTTAGAATTACATCTGAGAATGTCAATTAAAAAAAAACGGAAGTATCAGAAACAGCAGCTTTATTTAAAGCATGACACACCAGAGATGAAAAAACGCAATAAAAATGTGTGTTAAAAATATGCACACATAAACGCAAAGTAAAACGTAAGTAGCCTAATTTAACTAATAGGTGCAGAAATGGAGCCAAAATTCTGCAACATCAAAAATGCACCAGCAGCTCAATGTGGGAAAATAGCTATAGCTTTCTATTCTTTGTTTTCCGTCTATGTTATTAAAAGGTTAGTCCATGACTGGGACAATATTCTGCGGTCACTCGATATGGTTGCAGACAGCTTTCAATCCCAGTATTCCCGACACGGGTGTGTGGTCATGTGACCACATATATGGGATTTGTGGGCAGCACGGTGGCTCAGTGGTTAGCGCTGCAGCCTTGAGTCCTGGGCTCAAACCCCACCAAGGACAACATCTGCAAAGAGTTTGTATGTTCTCTCCGGGCACTCCGGTTTCCTCCCACATTCCAAAGACATACTGATAGGGAATTTAGATTGTGAGCCCTGTCAGGGGCAGCGATGATAATGTGTGCAAACTGTAAAGCGCTGCGGAATATGTTAGCGCTATATAAAAATAAAGATGATTATTATTATTATTATTATACTTGCTGTCACATTTTGAATAGACTCAATTAGCTTCTCTCACTTCACTTCTACTCAGAGAAATGAAGATAACCTAAATGGCCCTTGACTGCAAATATTCGAATTGCATACATGTGGTGACAGCACTCTGTCACGATTCTATAGTTGCATAGAGTGACTGCAGACCTTTGACCCAAGCCCACTTTAAATTGTACTTACAGTGGGGCAAAAAAGTATTTAGTCAGTCGGCAATAGTGCAAGTTCCACCACTTAAAAAGATGAGAGGCGTCTGTAATTTACATCATAGGTAGACCTCAACTATGGGAGACAAACTGAGAAAAAAAAATCCATAAAATCACATTGTCTGTTTTTTTAAGATTTTATTTGCATATTATGGTGGAAAATAAGTATTTGGTCAGAAACAAACAATCAAGATTTCTGGCTCTCACAGACCTGTAACTTCTTCTTTAAGAGTCTCCTCTTTCCTCCACTCATTACCTGTAGTAATGGCACGTGTTTAAACTTGTTATCAGTATAAAAAGACACCTGTGCACACCCTCAAACAGTCTGACTCCAAACTCCACTATGGTGAAGACCAAAGAGCTGTCAAAGGACACCAGAAACAAAATTGTAGCCCTGCACCAGGCTGGGAAGACTGAATCTGCAATAGCCAACCAGCTTGGAGTGAAGAAATCAACAGTGGGAGCAATAATTAGAAAATGGAAGACATACAAGACCACTGATAATCTCCCTCGATCTGGGGCTCCACGCAAAATCCCACCCCGTGGGGTCAGAATGATCACAAGAACGGTGAGCAAAAATCCCAGAACCACGCGGGGGGACCTAGTGAATGAACTGCAGAGAGCTGGGACCAATGTAACAAGGCCTACCATAAGTAACACACTACGCCACCATGGACTCAGATCCTGCAGTGCCAGACGTGTCCCACTGCTTAAGCCAGTACATGTCCGGGCCCGTCTGAAGTTTGCTAGAGAGCATTTGGATGATCCAGAGGAGTTTTGGGAGAATGTCCTATGGTCTGATGAAACCAAACTGGAACTGTTTGGTAGAAACACAACTTGTCGTGTTTGGAGGAAAAAGAATACTGAGTTGCATCCATCAAACACCATACCTACTGTAAAGCATGGTGGTGGAAACATCATGCTTTGGGGCTGTTTCTCTGCAAAAGGGCCAGGACGACTGATCCGGGTACATGAAAGAATGAATGGGGCCATGTATCGTGAGATTTTGAGTGCAAACCTCCTTCCATCAGCAAGGGCATTGAAGATGAAACGTGGTTGGGTCTTTCAACATGACAATGATCCAAAGCACACCGCCAGGGCAACGAAGGAGTGGCTTCGTAAGAAGCATTTCAAGGTCCTGGAGTGGCCTAGCCAGTCTCCAGATCTCAACCCTATAGAAAACCTTTGGAGGGAGTTGAAAGTCCGTGTTGCCAAGCGAAAAGCCAAAAACATCACTGCTCTAGAGGAGATCTGCATGGAGGAATGTGCCAACATACCAACAACAGTGTGTGGCAACCTTGTGAAGACTTACAGAAAACATTTGACCTTTGTCATTGCCAACAAAGGATATATTACGGCAACAGACGGCAACAACCGTGGCACACGCTGCAAACACGTTTCCTGCAGCGGTGCTCCAGGTGCGCAGAACGTCTGTGGAGAAAATCTAATCTACCCGAAGATTTCATCCATTATAAGTTCATGCTAAAGACATACAATTCTGCCCTTCACCTCTCCAAACAAACCTACTTCAACACCCTCATCACCTCCCTGTCCAATAACCCTAAACGTCTCTTTGACACGTTCCAGTCCCTACTCAACCCAAGAGAGCAGGCCCCAACCACGGATCTCCGTGCTGACGATCTGGCCAATTACTTCAAAGAAAAAATTGACCACATTCGACAGGAAATCATCTCCCAATCTCTTCATACCATGCACTGTCCTCCCTCCCCCACTGCATCTAGTTCACTCTCTGACTTTGAAGCAGTTACAGAAGAAGAAGTAAGCAGGCTCCTTGCATCTTCTCGCCCGACCACTTGCACCAGTGACCCCATTCCGTCACATCTCCTCCAGTCCCTTTCCCCGGCTGTCACCTCTCACCTAACAAAAATATTCAACCTTTCCCTCACTTCCGGTATTTTTCCCTCCTCATTTAAGCATGCCATCATACATCCATTACTTAAAAAACCATCCCTCGATCAAAACTGTGCCGCTAATTATAGACCTGTCTCTAATCTTCCCTTCATCTCTAAACTCCTCGAACGCCTGGTCCACTCCCGTCTTACCCGCTATCTCTCAGATAACTCTCTTCTCGACCCTCTTCAATCTGGCTTCCGCTCTTTACACTCTACTGAAACTGCCCTCATTAAAGTCTCTAATGACCTACTAACAGCTAAATCTAATGGTCACTACTCCATGCTAATTCTCTTGGATCTCTCTGCAGCATTCGACACTGTGGACCATCAGCTCCTCCTCACTATGCTCCGCTCCATCGGCCTCAAGGACACCGTTCTCTCCTGGTTCTCCTCCTATCTCTCTGACCGATCCTTCACTGTATGTTTTGCTGGTTCCTCCTCCTCTCACCTTCCCCTTACTGTTGGGGTTCCTCAAGGATCAGTCCTAGGCCCTCTTCTCTTCTCGTTGTATACTGCCCCTATTGGACAAACAATCAGTAGATTTGGTTTCCAGTACCATCTCTATGCTGACGACACCCAATTATACACTTCTGCTCCCGATATCACACCGACCTTTTTAGAAAACACCAGTGATTGTCTTACCGCTGTCTCTAACATCATGTCCTCCCTCTATCTGAAACTAAACCTGTCAAAAACTGAACTCCTCGTGTTCTCTCCCTCTACTAACCTACCTTTGCCTGACATTGCCATCTCCGTGTGCGGTTCCACCATTACTCCAAAGCAACATGCCCGCTGCCTTGGGGTCATCCTTGATTCTGACCTTTCATTCACCCCCTACATCCGATCACTGGCTCGCTCTTCTTACCTGCATCTCAAAAACATTTCTAGAATTCGCCCTTTTCTTACTTTCGACTCTGCAAAAACTCTGACTGTTTCACTTATTCATTCTCGTCTGGACTATTGTAACTCTCTACAAATCGGTCTCCCTCTTGCAAAACTCTCCCCGCTCCAATCTGTCCTGAATGCTGCAGCCAGGATCATATTCCTCACCAACCGTTACACCGATGCCTCTACCCTGTGCCAGTCATTACACTGGCTACCCATCCACTCCAGAATCCAGTACAAAACTACTACCCTCATCCACAAAGCACTCCATGGCTCAGCACCACCCTACATCTCCTCCCTGGTATCAGTCTACCACCCTACCCGTGCCCTCCGCTCCGCTAATGACCTCAGGTTAGCATCCTCAATAATCAGAACCTCCCACTCCCGTCTCCAAGACTTTACATGTGCTGCGCCGATTCTTTGGAATGCACTACCTAGGTTAATACGATTAATCCCCAATCCCCACAGTTTTAAGCGTGCCCTAAAAACTCATTTGTTCAGACTGGCCTACCGCCTCAATGCATTAACCTAACGATCCCTGTGTGGCCTATTTATAATAAAAAAAAAAAAAAAAAGGTTCCTCGCATCATGTTCTCATACACTTTATGCAGTATTAGCCCTCTGTGTCTGTACTGCTACATACTTAGGCAGGTAACTGGTTCATGCAGCTTTACATGAACACCTGAGCCTTACACTATAGCTGGTCCGAATAACTAAAGCAATTGTTACCATCCACCTCTCGTGTCTCCCCTTTTCCCCATAGTTTGTAAGCTTGCGAGCAGGGCCCTCACTCCTCCTGGTATCTGTTTTGAACTGTATTTCTGTTATGCTGTAATGTCTATTGTCTGTACAAGTCCCCTCTATAATTTGTAAAGCGCTGCGGAATATGTTGGCGCTATATAAATAAAATTATTATTATTATTATTATATTACAAAGTATTGAGATGAAATTTTGTTTCTGACCAAATACTTATTTTCCACCATAATATGCAAATAAAATGTTAAAAAAGCAGACAATGTGATTTTCTGGATTTTTTTTTCTCAGTTTGTCTCCCATAGTTGAGGTCTACCTATGATGTAAATTACAGACGCCTCTCATCTTTTTAAGTGGTAGAACTTGCACTATTGCTGACTGACTAAATACTTTTTTGCCCTACTGTATATTTATTTGACACTTGTAAAACAAGTGAAATCCTCAGGCTGGAGCTTTCTATGTGTTGGCAGCAGAATGCACTCTCCAGCAACTACTACGTAATCCGCTCAGTGGGTGTGTGTGAGTGAGAAAACTCCCCTGCTAGTCCCTCACATAAAAAGAAGTGGCTGAGAAAGCTGCTACTTTCCATTCCTTTATACAAGGCAGAAAGATGTCGGAATCCAAGGAGGACAGCAAATCAGCCCGGGAGAAATTCCTAGCAGAAATGAAGAAGATAGTTGAGGAGGCCAAGACCAAGACTCCTGAAGAACTGCAAGTTTCCTACAAGGGGATTTTATACCCCAGCCTACTATGCAGTGAGACCACTTTCGAGGCTATGGAGACTTTGGAGGCCAGGGAAGATGATGTATTGATCATGACATACCCCAAATGTGGTGAGTGGGGAAAGAGGCTGCCCGGATTACTATATTCCATTTACAGAAAAGCTTTTAGGAGTTCAACACACAAAATCTAGATGCATGAACTTTGAAATAATCTATGAGCCCTTTATGGTTCCACGCATGTAGCAGTCTCTACTGCCTTATGTTGTCTCTGATGTGCTGCAATCTAACCAGAAGCAATGCGATTGCACTGTGACCGCAATGCAAAGGGTAAAATCCACATCAAATGTGCTTTAAAATTGGGATGTTGGGCCACATGCATTGAGTATTTGAATCTAAGCGGAATTATCAGAGAAAAAGTAGAAACATGTCACCACTTCTGGTTTTGGCTTACAAACACTGAGGTAAACTCACCGAATACTTAACGTGTGCACGTGGCCTCATACCTACAAAGTTTAAAGTGGATTTGCCTGCGTGAAAATTATGCCACACATTAAAATACATTCTTACGCCACGTACAGGGCTACTGTATCCTGGAGTTTAATCAGAAGCCAGACTTTATTGATGGGTCCGTTTTTTTTTTTTTTCTTTCAATGTGCAATCTGAGGTCTGTATTTAATTTAGACTACAGTCACACTGTCAGTATTTGGTCAGTATTTTACATCAGTATTTGTAAGCCAAAACAAAGAGTGGGTCATAAATGCAGAAGTGGTGATGTGTTTTAATAATATTTTTCCTATCATTTTTCCACTCCTGTTTTTGGCTTACAAATACTGATGGTGTGATCGTAGCCTTTGTGAGCTACAGTATCTGTATTTTGGTACTTGTAGTCTAAATATATTTTTTGATTCAAAGTAATTTGCAGTGCAGGGGGCATTGCCTATGTAAATGAGCAATATCACACAGCTACTACAGAATCTCTCCAATCTTTAGAACATAGAAACTGCCTAATGTGTTGCATATTTATCAAAATGTGTTTATACTGTTGGCATTTTATATTGTACTAGATGGTGGCCCGATTCTAACGCATCGGGTATTCTAGAATATGCATGTCCACGTAGTATATTGCCCAGCGATGTAGTATATTGCCCAGTCACGTAGTATATTGCCCAGTCACGTAGTATATTGCCCAGTGACGTAGTATATTGCCCAGTCACGTAGTATATTGCCCAGTGACGTAGTATACAGCGCAGAGCCACGTATTATATTTCCCAGCGAAGTAGTATACAGCATAGAGCCACGTAGTATATTGCACAGCGACGCGGTATATTGCCCAGCCACGTAGGTTTGTCACAGGTTTAAAAAATAAAAAAAAACCATATACTCACCTTTCCGAGGGAGCCCTTGTAGTCTGCGGCAGCTTCCGGTCCCAGGGTTGGTATAAGCGCAGGACCTGTGATGACGTCACGGTCACATGACCGTGACATCATGGCAGGTCTTTGTAGTGCAGGGCCTGTGACGACGTCGCGGTCACATGACAGTGATGTCATGGCAGGTCCTTCTCGCGCAGGGCCTGTGATGACGTCGCGGTCACATGACCGTGACGTCACGGCAGTTCCTTCTGCCACCGGAACCTGCAACGGAAGATGGCGGCCGGCGCGAGCTGCTACGGAGGGTGAGTATAGCAGGTTTTTTTATTATTTTTAACATTACATTTTTTACTATTGATGCCGCGTAGGCAGCGTCAATAGTAAAAAGTTGGGGACACACAGGGTTAATAGCGGCGGTAACGGAGTGCGTTACCCGCGGCATAACGCGGTCCGTTACCGCCGGCATTAAGCCTGTGTGAGCGGTGACTGGAAGGGAGTATGCGGGCGACAGGCACTGACTGCGGGGAGAAAGGAGCGGCCATTTTCTTCCGGACTGTGGCCGTCGCTGATTGGTCGCGGCAGCCATGACAGGCAGCTGCCGAAACCAATCAGCGAATGAATAACCGTGACAGACAGAAGGACAGACTGAAGTGACCCTTAAATAATTATATAGTAGATAAAATTCTGTAATGCTATCCTTTTAGTTGATTGTCTTGTTCTAACAACGTGTGGTGTTGTGTGTTTTTTTTTTTGTCCCTTTCTTAAGTGCGGTACTGTAGTCTCCTGTTATGTAAGTGACATTGGTACCTGGGACAACAGGTTCTGACATCATGTTGCTGGAGCTCTCCTCTTAGGCCAGAGTCACACTACCGTACAACACGGCCGAGTGCTATGTGATAAAACATTGGTCTAGTGTTACTATAAGGCAGTTCATATATGCGATTATTTTCTCATGCCAAATCGGCATTAGAGAACAAGCGATTGGCAGCGAGACTTGGCTCACTCGCACCCATACAAGTCTATGGGTGTGAGTGACACAACGAACTGCACTCGGATATCACCCGAGTGCAGTGAGATATACTCTGGCAGCAGAGGAGATGGTGAAATTAATTTCTCCACAGCTGTGCTCCGCTCACAGTACGAGAGGATCAGAGCACAGTAGTATGACACTCGGCTCACAGCAGAGCATGAGTCGAGGGTAATTACCATATTGCATCCGATGCCATATGCTGGTGTGACTCCAGCCTTAGCAGAAGCCTGGTGAACATTGTAGTCGTTGGATAGTCTATCATCAAAATGTGGATCATGGCTAGCTAATAGTGTTCAGATAACATGTTATCCAAGTATCTTGGGCGGGCTCGAATAATATGTTCAAGTCCTTGTGTTATGGAAATTTGGTTTGGATAAATCTATCGCTGTGTGTGCTGCGGCCGTTCCCAATTAGACTGAATATTTTAAGCGCTCAAGAATGAAACTGTACACCATTCTGACAATAACATTCCACCAATACTGATGATTTATTGTACATACATGGATTTATAATTGCATATAGAAAGGGGTGGTTAGTTAATTACCATATTGTCAATCTCCTCTGTTATTGGTTATCTAAATATATATAGAATATTGTGATAAATGCACATATGAATGCTGATTAAGCAACTCAAGTGTAGCTGTCTGCATCTAGGACAAAGTTGAGACATCTGATCATCACTAGAGGCTACTTTCACACTTCCGTCGGTACGGGGCCGTCGCAAACTGTCGGCCCGACGTACCGACGGACGTGGGCAGCGGATGCAGTTTTATAACGCTGCCCATTGTGATGAGTGGGGAGGAGGGGGCTGAGTTCCCGCCGCGCATGCGCGGTCGGAAATGGCGGACACATCGCACAAAAAAACGTTACAATGAACGTTTTTTTCTGACGACGGTCCACCAATTACCGACGCATCCAGTGCACGACGTATGGAACGTGTGTCCATACATCACGATGCATCGGTAATACAAGTCTATTAGCAAAAAAAGCATCCTGCGGGCAACTTTGCAGGATGCGTTTTTTGCTCAGAACGACGCATTGCGATATCTTTATAAAGATGGAAGTGTGAAAGTAGCCTAATACATCTGGTGGTGCTCCGCTTTTGGCTGGAGATCCGCGAACAGTGTGTCTGGCTTATATCAGTTTGTTAGCCATTTTAAGAAATTTATTATAGTGTATATATTAGCTGTGGATATAGAAGTCTATATAATTATATAGGAGTATATATGCAAGTGAGATTTATATGATTATATATTTCCATCACAATCCCCCCTTAGATATCACTTGCCCTAATCCTAGCCTCCTGTCCCAAAGCGCTACAACTCTTTCATGCTGCCAGTGAGCTGACGCATGCCTAGCGCATACACCCCCCTCCGTACAGCCTTTTCACAAATGGGCGGTCAGGAGATCTGTCCCTAACGGGGGTTCGTTGCAATCAGTCTTAATCAACAGCATGTGTAGTGAGCGGAGTGTATTCTTTATCAGGTAGGTCATCTATTCCGTCATATATTCCACAACATCATTCTGGCTTGGGTGTCATCCTCTGGTAGGGGAGCTTTCTTGCAATGCGATGCGTAGATCCAAGTGGGTCTTCCCTCCAGTTTAACAGAGGTTGGTGTCATCAGCAGCACCTGGAAAGGACCATCAAATCTGGGACAGAGTGGTGTTCTCCTTACAAACTTTTTCACCAACACCCAGTCTCCTGGCTTCAAGGAGTGGGTACCGGACACTGGATCTGGCAATGAAGAAAAAAAACTTGAGAATGGATGTTAGCAAGTTTCTTGGTGAGTTCAATTACATAAGCAGACAAAGTATCATATTGCATAGTCAGCTGCTGAGGGAAAGAATACCCCTAACCTGGGACTAGACCGAAACAAAATTTCATATGGTGACAGCTTTTCTGGGAGTGTGCCTAACACTAAATAGTGCAATTGGGAATGTCTCATGTCATGGTTTGCTTGTCTCTTAGGCAACTTTCAACACCCTGTTCTTAAGTGTACCGTTTAGTCTTTCTACTTTCCCGCTACTCTGAGAGTGGTAGGGAGTTTGTAGACCTAAGTCTGACCCTACTGCTGATCAGATCTCCCGTGTGAAGTTTGCTGTGAATGCGGGTCCCCGATCACTCTCTATCACTTCTGGGACCCCATATCTGAACATGATCCCTGAGAGTAGTTTCTTTGCAGTAGTCTTTGCTGACTGGTTACTCACTGGGAAAGCTTCTGGCTATCCTGAGAAAATGTCCACGACCACAAGGACATATACGAATCCCCCACTTGGCAACGTCTGGATGTGGGCGACATCTGGATGTGGTGTATCTGGATCCTCTGGAAGGGGTACAGTGGTCTGGCAAGATGATGTGTGGGAACTAGTTAGTGAACTTGGCTGTTAGGGTGGAGATCCCTGGAGCAAACCAGTAAGCACCAATCCGATCATTCATATGGGTCTTTGATCTGTGTGTGGGCCCATGTGCCCACTGGACCACCATAGGGTACATGCTTTGGGGTAAACAGGATTTATAGTCTGTTACGTATACCCTTCCTTCTTCATGTGTTGCTCCCTTCCGCATCCAGTATTCCTTCTTGTCCTTTGGGGCTTGCTCTTGCAGCTTTTTGAGCAGAACTTAGGACATCATCTAATCAGGTTTCTTGTCTTCAGTCGTCATGTAGTAGCCGTCCGTCTCTATGACCTCTCACACTTCTCCATATTGTATTGTAGCACCTTTGGAGTTGTTGGAGGAACCATCTTCTCCACTGTGGTCTTCCGATCATCTGTCAGGTGTTTTGTCTGGTGAGCAATACAGTGTCCCTGGAACGTAACTCGCTTCAGACACCACTGGACTTTGTTTTTTGAGACCTTGCGGTGCTGCTCTGCCAGGTAGAGTAGGTGAGACAAGGAATGGGCTTTACACGTCTCAAAGTCAACTGCACAAAGGAGTAGATCGTCCACGTGTTGTAGCAGGGTTACTTCTGCATGTTTTGTGACCCAGTTGGTGAGGACTGTGGACATTGGTTTGGTGAACTGTGAAGGGCTGTTCTGGGCCTGCTGTGGCATCATTGTCCATGTGTGCTGTGCCCCCTGGTGTGTTAAGGCAAACAGGTACTGGTCATCCGGGTGAAGGGGAACACTGAAGAAAGCAGTTTGCTCTCCAGGAATATTTAAAAAAAAAACACTCCTGTATGCCCATCTTACTCCCCATGACAAAAACAAAAAGCAAACAAGAAAGGAAAAAAAACAACAAAACTCCAAAAAAATTGGTATAAAAAGAAAATAAAAACTGTAAAAAAGTTGGTATGAAAAGATTGGTATAAAAAGCAAAAAAAGAAAAGAAAAACTTTCAAAAAGTTGGTATAAGAAGTTGATATTAAAAGGAAAAGAAAACCGTCAAAAACTTGGTACAAAAAAATTAAAATTTTGATTCAGAATGAAAAACTTCAAAGGGTAAAATGTTCAAACGCAATGACACACACACACACACACACACACACACACACATACACACACACTTCCCCCTTCTTATGCTGCTGTATCTAAAGTCACTGAAATCGCGTATCTAAAAACAAGTAGCTCACAGCAAAAATGATCGATACCACCGAGTTTCACTTCTTCAAAAATTGCTACACTGTAGCTAGCACTTATCTCAGAATGTAGAAACAGAAAACAGCAAAAACAGATGTGACAGTGTGATTTACAATGGATATATCTTTGCTAACAGCAAAAGGAAAAGTGCGGAAAAGAGAAAAAAAAACTTTCCTTTATAACTGTATGCACTTAAAGCAACAGTATATGGCATGAACAAAACAGATACAGACGTCCGGGAGAACCGATGCCCTCTTTATTATTCTGTGACAAGTGCAGGCTGCTCTGGGATCAGACAACTGTCAATCTCACTGAGCACACATATGCTCGGGCTGCCTGAGTGAGAAGCACAACAAGCGGGTATTCTACCACCCTCCGTCCGGTCGTCCTGACTGGCTCGCCGGCTACAGGAATCTGTGGTAGCCCTTTAAGCTATCACCATCCGAGCCTGGAGCCTGGGACTACCTGTCCCGGGACTACTTGTCCCTCCTATGCATGGGAATCTGTGATAGTTTATCGAGCGATTTCCTGCCATCTGTTTCCCAGCCACAACAAACAAAAACAGTCACCGTTCCAATTGCTGTCTCCCGGATCTACACAAACACAGAACACCTACACAGCAGACACCTTGACTTATATCCCAGGGTTTGGATACAGGCTTGGACTTTTTACACTACCTGGGAATGCGGTGATGACCATACCTGACTGGCAAGAGGTATAGACCTGGACTAGGCACAGGGGACTTTCAGGTAAGATGATAACATTTTCTTACCTTACTTATGGAGCTGCGCAGTCTCCATCCCGTGAACCAAGGCCGTGGCCAACACCTCTGTCTTTCCGGTCAGCAGGGTCCCTGTGCGTTTGTCCATTGCCCCACATTGGGCACCAGATGTTATGGAAATTTGGTTTGGATAAATCTATCCCTGTGTGTGCTGCGGCCGTTCCCAATTAGACTGAGTATTTTGAGCGCTCAAGAATGAAACTGTACACCAGGGGTCCCCAACTCCAGTCCTCAAGGCCCACCAACAGGTCATGTTTTCAGGATTTCCTTTGCATTGCACAGGTGATGCAATTATTACCTGGGCAAGACTAAGGAAATCCTGAAAACATGACATGTTGGTGGGCCTTGAGGACTGGAGTTGGGGACCCCTGCTGTACAACCATTATGACAAGAACATTCCACCAATACTGATGATTATTGTACATTTGTACATACATGGATTTATAATTGCATATAGAAAGGGGTGGTTAATTACCATATTGTCTATCTCCTCTGTAATTGGTTATCTAAATATATGGAATATTGTGATTGATGCACATATGAATGCTGATTAAGCAACTCAAGTGTAGCTGTCTGCATCTAGGACAAAGTTGCGACATCTTATCATCACTTAATACATCTGGTGGTGTTCCGCTTTTGGCTGGAAATCCCCAAACAGTCTGTCTGGCTTATCAGTTTGTCAGCCATTTTAAGCAACTGATTATAGTGTATCTATTAGCTGTGGATATGAGTATACACGAGTATATATAATTATATAGGAGTATATATATATATATATATATATATATATATATATTTCCATCACACCTGCGGTTGCATCTTTTGCATCGGTAGACAGTTGCAACACATCCAGGGATTGTCTGTTAGGCAATGTCCGCATGTGTTGTGGCTGACTACTGGTGCAAAACAGCCACAATAACTTGAATCTATTATCCGAGCGTGCCCAAGGTACTCGGATAACATGTTATCCAAGTACTTTAGTCCATCACTACTATCTAAATACAGTATATTTAATGCATGGTTTTGGCACAAATGAAGCTTCCCATACTGTACCAGAGGTGGGCGTGTGCTTCTGGTGCACTGCTGTAAGTGACTGGAGAGACCCGAATCTTCTCTATATCTGCCATTAGGGGAGAATAGAGAGGCTCCATATTTATAAATGGTTGACTGGTCTTATTGAATGTAACAGTCTTGGACGATATTAATCCAATGTGTATGGTTAGCTGCAGTCCTAGCTATTTTATGCAGGGAAACTTCCTGAGTATTGACCCAGCAACTGCACACTACAGACCCCAAAAATCGTATATGAGCTAAGGCCACCGGCATCAGGGGCTTATCTACAGCATTCTGTAATGCTGTAGATGAGCCCCCGATGTAACCTGAAAGGTAAGAAAAACAGGTTATATTATACTCACCCAGGGGCGGTCCCGCTGCGGTCCGGTCCGATGGGTGTCGCGGTCTGGGTCCGGCGCCTCCTTTCTTCATACGATGACATCCTCTTCTTGTCTTCCTGCCGCGGCTCCGGCGCAGACGTGCTTTGTCTGCCCTGTTGAGGGCAGAGCAAAGTACTGCAGTGCGCAGGTGCCGGTCCTCTCTGAAGTTTCACGGCGCCTGTGCACTGCAGTACTTAATAGCCCTACATGTTGCATAACTTCTTAAATAAGTAGTAATATAGCTCTGCATATACTGTATAGATCTGACTGAGACTATCCTGTTTGATTACTTCTGAAAATTGTAGTTCTATAACTTGAACGGGACATTCTGTTACTTGCAGTTCCACAACAGAAGAAGAGTGTGAACTGTTGTGTCCTGATAATAATGCAATCTAAATGAATGGATATGACTCCCCTCACCTGGAGTCACAGGAGAAAGCGTTAGAGCCATGTGACTACAGTCAGAGGTGGGGGTCTCTCTTTTGGCTGTGAAGTGAAGGATGCCTATAGGCGCAACGCATGAAGTAGGAGCTGGGAGCATAGAAGCTAAAGATGTAGTCTGGCTATGATCTATTATACAAGCCATTTCCATTTTTTTTTTGTGACCTGCTTATACACTAGCCTGTGAAGACCTTTTTCAGGTTGATGGTTCTGAATGTCATGTAAACCTGTTGCTAATTGATTGCCGGATGTCACCTGACTGATGCTATGTTCAGTCCCTTTTATGTAGATCGCAGGTGGGGAACTTTTTTTTTTGTCAAGTGCCATTTGGATATTTATACCATCATTTGGGCCGCCGCACAAAATTATCGACTTGAAAATGATCCTGCAATAGTTGTTCAAACAACCAACTTGCCTCTAATGTGATGGCTGGAGCTGCTCTGAAGTTGTTCTGTAAACAGATATATATTACGCAGCAGGTCTTCTCAATGGGGGAAATTCATCAGTGCTCATGATACATTTATAGATCTCAAGCAGTGGGAGGTATGCGGCATACATCTCATAGGAAACACTGAGGTTTCTGTATACCTAACATAGGAGACACCAAGATTGTCGTGCATATGTAATGTGTCATGGGGCAGTAGCCATAAGTGAGGTACTATTCATCTGTGTCATGGCACGCTACATAAAATGGGAGTCCTAGCTGGGTGTATGTGCCTTGTCTACGGGTGCACTACAGCCTTGCAGTTCGTTTGGTGCCGGTGACTTCAGCTGGCCAGGACCAGATGTTGTAAAGTTCTGTGAGCGAGAACACCACTCCAAATAAAATTCTTCTACTC
This sequence comes from Ranitomeya imitator, assembly GCF_032444005.1. Lineage (NCBI taxonomy): Eukaryota > Metazoa > Chordata > Amphibia > Anura > Dendrobatidae > Ranitomeya > Ranitomeya imitator. The sequence continues at coordinate 130,870,531 of NC_091286.1, forward strand.
AAAATCAACATACAGAGGAATATGTTGAGTGGATATCAGGTACAAAACTTCCTTGGCATTTCTATTAAAACACAGAATATCTTCATATACATTCTCTTTTCTTTCCTAAACTTGCTCGATTCTGCCTTCACCACCCAGCACAGTGCTTTGGGAGCTTCCCTTGTCCCCAATAACAGCACTACAGTCCAGTCAGCGAGAGTCCTGTACTCCAACCTGTGGTTCTGCACCTTTTTCCCCTTAGTGGGACTACTTGCGCCAATATGGCCTTTACTTAGTTTCCAAGGTGTCGACACCTTGGAACATCCCGCTAGATCTCCTGCTCTGGATCCCGTTCCCAGTAAATCACTCACGGCACTATAACTTTGCCTCGGTCTCTACTATGGCTTTCATTATCCGTTGCCTCAGTCTCCACTTACTTCAGGGACACCCAATTCATGCGGCTCTGTTCGCTGATCAGACCATAGGTCTGCTTCTACTGTGCGCTAAGCCCTATCTGACATTTTACCTGTAAACGCTCCATTGTGCCCAGGCTAAGTTGAGGTTCCCCACCCTTGATGTACACAGTGAGTGGAGTGCCAAGGCCTGGTCTCTGGATTGTATTATCAACTGTGCAGACACGTACAAGATGGACAGTGATCAGGTCTTTTATTTGGGCTCTGCATGCCACTATTTTGGATTTAAAATGAAAAAATTGAGATGCACTTGAAGCATAAACTTTCAGATTTAATTAAAATGGGTTTAAGACAATTATCCTGTGATACATTTAGGAACTTCAACCATTTTTCTACAAAGCCTCCTCATTACATGAGCTCAAAAGTAATTGGACAAATTGTATTTTTTTATGATAAATTAAATGTTCATTTTTGATATTTTGTAGAGTGTGGGAAATTGAAAAATCAAAACAGAATACATAATGACATAACAGCAAGGTCCTCTGCCTCTATTCCTAGGACCTGGGAAATTCCTACATGGACACTCCTCTAATAATTTTAAATCCAAAAGGACATGGAGTAAAAGTACAAATATTTTTTTGCAAACATGTATTAACATTATTAAATATAAAGGCACATAGATTAAAAAAAAAATGTATCAAGACAAGTGATCATATAGAGAGGGATGGATAGAAAAAGCGTGTGTCTCTCAATCTGTATCTGGCTCTACATTATTGCACTTATTATACAATGTGGCCACATTCTGCCCACAATGTGGGGTCTATGGAGTACTCAGATTTTATAAAGCGCACCTTATACTGCATATATCCATAAGTTATGAATTGCTCTTAACTATGATTCCCCAAGATAATTCAGGGGGCCCCCTGAAGAAGCCAACGTGAAACGCGCATTGGGGCTGTTCTCATGGTGTCTCTTTTGGAGAATCATGGGTAAGAACAACTCATGACTTATGGATATATGTAGCATAAGGTGTGCTTTATAGAATTGGAGCATTCCATAGACCCTACATTGTGGGCAGAACGTGGCCACTTTGGCTCTGCACTATTGCACTTACAGTGAAGGAAATAATTATTTGATCCTTTCCTGATTTTTGTAAGTTTGCCCACTGACGAAGACCTGAGCAGTCTATAATTTTAAGGGTAGGTTAATGTTAACATTGAGAGATAGAATATCAGAAATAAAATCCAGAACAATCACATTATATAAATTTATTTGCATTTTGCAGTTAGAAATATGTATTTGATCTCTGGCAAACAAGACTTAATACTTTGTGGCAAAACCATTGTTGGCAAGCACAGCAGTGAGACTTTTTTGTAGTTGATGATGAGGTTTGTCCCCTCCTCTTTGCAGATCATCTCTTAGGCTGGTTTCACATTTGCGTTTCAAAACGCAGCGTTTTAAACGCAAACGCAGGTGGTTAAAAAAAATGCATCTAAATGTGTGCAAACGTTGCATTTTTAGACGCATGCGTTTTTGCACAAACGCGGCGTTTTGATGCGTTTACATGCGTTTTTTCCTGTGTTTGCGTTTTTGAAACGCATGATGAGAAGTGTGTGACAGCTGCCAATCATCAAAATCAACTAGAAAACCCACTATAAACAGAAATAGCTAGGGTTAGGGTTAGGATCCCTAGTAACCCTAGGGATCCTAACCCTAACCCTAGGGATCCTAACCCTAACCCTAGGGATCCTAACCCTAACCCTAGGGATCCTAACCCTAACCCTAGGGATCCTAACCCTAACCCTTAGGGTTAGGGTTAGGATCCCGTTAAGGTTAGGGGGTGGCTTATCAGTGTGTATTCTTGTGTTTTTCTATTGAAACGCATGCGTTTAAAAACGCATGCAAACGCATGTGCTTAAAAACGCATGCGTTTACATAGACAGCAATACGTTTTTTTGCGGCAAAAAACGCCGCTAGAAATAACTACATGTTGCATTTCTGCAACAAAACGCAAGCGTAGAAACGACGCATGTGTCGTGAAAACGCGGCAAAACGCATGCAAAAAAACATGCGTTTTTAATGTTAAGTATAGGAAAAAAAATGCATGCATTTTTTTGCACTAAAACGCAGCGGCAAAAAACGCAAATGTGAAACCAGCCTAAGTCATTAAGATTTTGAGGCTGTCGCTTGGCAACTTGGATCTTCAACTCCATCCATAAGTTCTCTATGGGATTAAGGTCTGGAGACTGGCTAGGCCACTCCATGACCTTAATGTGCTTCTATTTGAGCCACTCGTTTGTTGCCTTGGCTATATGTTTTGGGTCACTGTCTTGCTGGAAGACCCAGCCACGACCTATTTTTAATGTCCTGGTGGAGGAAAGAAGGTTGTCACTCAGGATTTAAGGTACATGGCTCCATCCACTATCCCATAGATGCGGTGAAGCGGTCCAGTGCCCTTAGCATAAAAACACCCCCAAAACATAATGTTTCCACCTCCATGCTTGACAGTGGCGACAGTGTTCTTTGGGTCATAGGCAGCATTTTGCTTCCTCCAAACACGGCGAGTTAATGCCAAAGACCTCAATTTTGTATCATCTGACCACAGCACCTTCTCCCAATCACTCACAGAATCATCCAGGTGTTCATTGGCAAAGTTCAGACTGGCCTGCACATGTGCCTTTTACAGCAAGGGGACCTTGTGGGCACTTCAGGATTTTAAACCTTTACTGCGTAATGTATAACCAATAGTTTTCTCAGTGACTGTGGTGCCAGCTGCCTTGAGATCATTAATAAGTTCACCCCGTGTAGTTTTTGGGCTGATCTTTCACCTGCCTCATGATTAAGGATACCCCACGAAGTGAGATATTGCATGGTGCCCCAGATCGATGTCGATTGACAGTCATTTTGTATTTCTTACTATTGCACCAACAGTTATCTCCTCACCCAGTGTCTTACTTATGGTTTTGTAGCCTATTCCAACTTTGTGCAGGTCTACGATTTTGTCCCTGACATCCTTATAAAGCTTTTTGGTCTTGCCCATGTTGTAGAGGTTAGAGTCTGACTGATTAATTGAGTCTGTGGACAGGAGCCTTTTATAAAGGTGACTATGTAAGACAGCTGTCTTTAATGGAGGTAACAAGTTGATTAGGAGTGTCTAACTGGTCTGTAGGAGCCAGAACTCTGAATGGTTGGTTGGGGTTCAAATACTTATTTCTCACTGCAAAATGCAAATTTATACAATGTGATTTTTTTTATTTTTTTTTTTATTTTATTTTTGATATTCTATCTCTCAATGTTAAAATTAACTTGTCCTTAAAATTATAGACTGTTCATGTCTTTGTCAGTAGGCAAACTTACAACATCAGCACTAGTACTTTTGAAATGATGTATATATTTCTCATGACTGCTCCTCCCACCTCTTTATGTGATACAGTTTGAGAGAGCCACACTTTTTCTATCCATCTCTCTCTATATGATCACCTTGTCTTGATGATTTTTTTAATCTACCATATATACTCGAGTATAAGCCGAGACCCCCTAACTTTGCCACAAAAAAATGGGAAAACTTAATGACTCGAATATAAGCCTAGGGTGGAAAATGCAGCAGCTACCGGTAAATGTCAAAAATAAAAATAGGTACCAATAAAAGTAAAATTAATTGAGACATTAGTAGGTTAAGTGTTTTTGAATATCCATATTGAATCAGGAGCCCCATATAATGCTCCATTCAGTTCCTGATGGGCCCCATAAGATGCTCCATATTAAAAAAATGCCCCATATAATCCTGCATAAAGGTTAATAATGGCTCCATAAGATGCTCCATATTAATAAAATGCCCCATATAATGCTGCACAAAGGTTAATAATGGTCCCATAAGATGCTTCATAGAGACATTTGACCCATAGAATACTGCACAAATGCTGATTATGGCTCCATAGAGTGGGAGTGGAGTCGCATCCATATTCATTATTGTAAGGAGCGGTACCACGTGACCGCTCAACACAGGAAGAAGCTGTCAGCGCCTGGAGACCATCGGAGATGCAGGGACCATGCAAGGAGCAGATGAGTATGTCATAGCAACCGCTCCCCCTCCCACCCCCGGGACAATGGCTCGAGTATAAGCAGAGAGGGGCACTTTCAGCCTAAAAAAAATGGGCTGAAAATTTTGGCTTGTACTCGAGTTTATAGGGCTATGTGCCTTTTATATTTAATAAAGTTAATACGTGTTTGCACAAGAATATTTGGACTTTTTCTCCATGTCCTTTTGTATTTAAAATTGGGAGAGAGTGCTTTGCAATGAGTGCCTGAAGTCAGGGGACCAGGATGGGGCATATCATTATACTGGGGGCGAACACATGTATCTATAGGATCTAGAATTTTGAAGTGTCATCCCTTCAGCTGACAAGCCCTGTGATTCACTTTCTAATGAAGAGCACTGCTTGTCATCTGAAGGCATGGTACTCCAAAGCATCAGCTGGATACATGCAGAGGAGGACAGAAGTCTGATCTTAGCTAGCGTACACAGACAGCTGTTACTGACAAAGGTACCCCCACCAATGACTAGCCCTCCTGAGTTCATCTGATCCCGATTTCCAGACCTGAAGTAGCAGAGCCAGAATCACAACAGAGGAAAATGGCAGCCACACAGAGTTGAGCGTACAGGAGCAGGGAAGGTAATAGTTAGGACATATGAAAGGGGGTGAAATTAGTAGTGGAAAACCTCTTTGTGTTGTCTTAAGCATGTGAACTGCATGCTCGAAGGAATTGAGAACTGATGATTGAATCAGACATTGCAGAATATTCCAATTCTTTTAATTAAAAAATCATGGGTTGCTTTTGCAGTATGTTTTGGTTCATTGGATGGCACTTCATGGTACAGATGGACAATTAACCTTCTGATTGAATCTGATCAGAAAGTATAGCCCTGTACACATCAGAATTCATCTAGCTGCTCCTGAATTTAGTCATCAATAAACACTAGAGACCCAGTTCCATTGGAAGCCATGCATGACCATGCCGTCACACTACCTCCACCATGATTTATGGAGGATGTGGTAGGCTTTGGATGAGCCATTCCAGGTCTTCACCTTATTTTCTTCTCATTATTCTCGTACAGGTTGATCTTCTTTTCCTCTGTTTAAAAGAATGCTTTCACAGAACTGGGATGGTTTGTTTTATTTATTTATTTTTTTTTTTTGGCAGCGTCTAATCTGGCCTTTCTATCTTTCAGGCTGATGGTTTGCATCTTGAGATGAACCTTCTGTATTTGCTCTGAAGAAGTCTTCTCTTTATGGTAGACTTAGATACTGAAACACCTACTTCTTGGAGAGTGTTCTTCACTTGGGTGGATGTTGCAAAGGGGTTTTTCTTCACCATGGAATGATTCTGTGATCATCTACTACTGTTGCCTTCCTGTCATGCTCCACCAAGGAGCCAGACTGCGCACGGTCAGGTGGATGGGAAGGGAAGCACTACCACTAGGGAAAGATTTGAATTGCCATCTTTGACACTTTCCCTGATGTCCTTAGATGGTTTTTTTACCCTGTCTTGCCCCAAGTATGGCCTTGGCTAGTGCGTAAGGCATTGGCAACGCTTGTCCTGCTCTAGAATAAAGTAACAAAGGGAAACAGATAAGGGTAAGAAAAAGCAGGATGGAATAGGTCACTGCTCTTGCAAACCAAATGCAGGCTCTGTCTCTCCAAGTGACAGAATTAAAAGGGGTGGTTTTGCAGCAAGCTTATTCTGTCCTGGTCTTTGGATCATCACAGCCCAAACTGCCACTTCCAGAAAAATGTTCAGGAGAACACAGTAGGTTTGTGGTCCTGAGAGATTAGCTCTCAAGGAGTATAGAACTGAGAGTCTAGCTAAAGGACTCATTGGGCCTTCTTCTTAGCCAGTAGCAGCTGGATTCTTCTTTGTCAAAAAGAAGGATGGTGGATTTAAGGCCATGTCTGGGCTTCCAGGAGCTCAAACAAACAGTATGGGATCCTTATCCTCTTCCACTCATGCTTGACCTTTTAATCAGATATGGTTCTTTAAACTTGACCTTGGGGGGACTATAATCGGATTTGGGTCAAACAAGGGGATGAGTGGAAAGCTGCATTTAACACTCTGGAGGGACACTTACAAAACTTGTGATGTCTTACCAATGGAAGTTAGGTAAGTTAGGGAAGTTTGTAATTCTTTACTTAGATGACCTTCTTATATACTCATGGGATCACAAGTCTCATATGGTACATGTCAGGCAGGTACTTCAAATTCTCAGAGAGAATAAGTTGTATGTTAAACTCGAGGTGTGTATTAACCATACAAGAACTTCCTTTTTTGGGTTGTATAATTTCTTCTTCAGGTTTTTGAATGGATCCCACCAAATTACAAGTGTTCTCTAAGGCATCTCACTCTTGCCTTGAGTGTTCACAGTCAACCTTGGACAGACATTTCCATGGATTGTAAAACTGATTTGCCCTCCTCATCTGGTAATACGGCAATGTTGGTGATTGATAGGTTTTCTAAAATGACACAGTTTTTATGACATGCCAAGACTTTAGCCAAGGTCTTTGTTCGTAAAATTGTTAGTTCCCTTTAATATTGTCTCATACAGAAGAATGCAGTTTATTGCTAAATTCTGGAGAGCTTTTTCTTCTCGATTAGGGATTAAGGTATCCCATTCTTCGGTGTTCCACCCTCAGTCTAATGCACAATCAGAATGTGTGAATAAAAATCTGGAGCTGTATTTACATAGTTTTGTACTGGGGTTTCACCCTTTTTCTGTGTCTATGGTTATCATTCTCAGTTTTGGACTTTTCAGGAAGGAAATTAATCAGGGGTACTTGGGGAGGATAAGTTTGTTAAATCATCATCTTCTTGGGAGAGGGTTCAGCGACATTTGTGAAGCATGAGTACTAAATCTAAACTTTGGGCTGATTGTAAACATATGCCTGGTCCGGACGTGTGTGTGTGTGTGTGTGTGTGTGTGTGATCTGGTGTGGATGCCTACCAAGAACTAGAGGTTGCCAATCCTCTAGTATTAATTATTTTAGACAGCAAAAGAGGGTATTACATGCCAGAAGGCTAATTAAATTACCACAGTGTCCGCAGTAAAAAAAATCTCCATCTTGCTCCAAAAGATTAAATACAAGCGATGAAATTAGGATCCTTGTTTATCACAAGGAAATTCCTAGATACATTAAATTGAGTAGTCCATATTCGAGTCCATTGAAATAAGTGGCAGATCCTTCACAAAATGTTCGACACCACTCATGGGGAAAAGGTGATAACGATCCATGAGGCGACCTTGGAGGGGCATGTCCGGACTGAAGTAGTTCCGTGTTGACCCACCTGTAGATGATAACTTGTTCCTCAAGGTAGACCTCTTTCTTGGCAGGTCACAAGAACTGATGAAGTTGTTTTTCTTTGGCATTCCCATCATACACACACATTTTACTCTTGCCTACAGTCTGACATGAGAGAGAGATATAATTTACAATATGTCGCGACAAAACAATATCTGAGTCAGTGGGATCCGTTGAAACGTTTCAGTTATTACCTCATAAAGTGACACTGGTCAGATTTAAAAAATTTGGCCTTTTCATTAACATCAAAATTGGCCCTGTCATTAAAGGTACCTTCACATTAAGCGACGCTGCAGCGATATAGACAACGAGCCTATCGCTGCAGCGTCGCTGTTTAGGTCGCTAGGAGACGTCAAACATGGCAACAGCAGAACGATGCAGGAGCGATCCAGTGACGTAACGGCGACTCACTTATCGTTCTCGCTGGTTGTAAGCTCCATGAAAAAACATTGCAGGCATCATTGCTTTTGCTGTCAAACATGACGAATCACGCCGACCTGACGACCAAATAAAGTTCTGGACTTCTAGCTCCGACCAGCGATGTCACAGCGGGATCCTGATCGCTGCTGCGTGTCAAACACAATGAGATCGCTATCCAGAACGCTGCAACGTCACGGATCGCTGTCGTTCTCGTTCTAAAGTTGCTCAGTGTGAAGGTACCTTAAGGAATTAACGTACATGCAGATGTTCTATTGCTACAGTTTCCTACTATACACAAAGGAAATGCTACATTGTTTAAGGATCAGCGTGTTAAGGAAGTAATGCCTCCTTCATGGGGACCTTTTCCAAAATGATTGAATCATAAGGTATTTTAGAGTTTTACGATGGAAACATGGGGTTAAATCGCCTTAGGATTTGATTCTGCATTACCATAAGCCCCCTCAATGTGTGTTGCTTTTTGTTTTTTTTCCTCTATATTTTTTTTCAGTTAACACTTATTGTAAAGCTATACCTTATTGTGATAGAACTTTATAATAAGTGCTTCTGAATTTTATTAAGCCAATAATTTGGCCGTTTGTATACATGGGGTTATAAAACACTATCTATTGAATCATTATGACTAACATCAATTCACGTATTTAAAATGTTTAAATGAGTTCCAAATATTTGTTTGGATTTTCCAAGTCCTAAAATAAAGCATTGGCAGGATCATATCCACTGGAAGGTGTGTGTGTGTGTGTGTGTGTTCTGCAGTAGATTGGGGCTACTGTTACCCTGCCATAAAATGTCACACATCTTTACCATAGAATCCACACAAAATATTAGTCCTTTTGAATATTGCAAGTGTTAACAGAGCCAATCTAAGGTTGTTTTGGTGCATATTGATCTATATAGATAAGCTAAAATATATAACTCTTAATAATTTAGTATTAAAATTGTAACGCTGCAACAGACCTAAATAGAATCACCATAAACCTTGGTGTATAACCGCACAAGAAAGAAAGCAAGGGGGGTGGAGGTCAAGTGCCTCACATTATTCTATCACTATCTTGGCCCAGCTTGCCGCGGAAGTTGGCGCCCCCGTTCACAATTGGCTAGCCCTTCTGACCCTAGTTCAGGCGTTCTCACCAACTAGGGCCTACTATCAGATTTGGACCCTGGTGTACAAATAATATCTCAAAGTGCTGAAAGTCACACAAAACAGTTCCTCAGATGAATGCATGATTCTGCAAGGTTACATACTGTATATAGAAGACCAAAATGCTCTTGTTCGGCATGTCAGTCTGATAAAAATGACAGGCAAATTGGTTGCATGAAACCAAATGTATCCATAACTGGCTCATTAAAAGAAACACCTTCTTCTAAATGATATAGCTTATCAAGCCAATCTGTAACACCAACAACCTACACTTACATCCATATTAGGCACACCATCATAAGGGAAATGTCCTCACTACAGGTTGGCCGTACTATCTATTCTATTCTGTGAACAATCCTAGAATGTTAAGAGTTGGAAGAGACATCAAGGGTCATCGTGTCCAACCCCCTGCTCAATGCAGGATTCACTAAACCACTTCAATATGGACAACTATCAGCTAAGTAGTTTACAATACTTTGTACACACAGAGCCTCTGTACTATCAGTAACGTGGAAGCCCCCTGTATTTCAGTTAACAAATGACAGACCTGAGTGGGGACTTGCTTTTTTGTGGATTGAGTTGAAGCTTTTATTGGGAACATTTTACATAACGTTTGGGATCACATTTATCTGGCGCTCTATGTGGACATCGGGGTTTCCATTTAAATCTCCTAATCACATAATTTAGATGAAACCCCTGAGGGAGTCACTCACTATAACAAGGCAGCAGAGTTAGTCTGGACTCCGTCTGGCCTCTGAACAAAGGTGCACAAAACTGTTTGACTGTGCCGAGCCTTACTGAGATCTTTGGGAGGCAAGATGAATAAATCAACATCAGGTTTTATTGATGATTTTTTTTATATCCATTTTGACACTGTTCCTCATGCTGTATAAGTGATTAGATGGCTTTATTCTTCGGGTCAGTGCAATTACAGCGATACCAGATTTTATTTTACTTTTTTTTTTCTCAAAGTTTTTGCATCACCATATATTGATAGCTATAACCCTTAACCTTCATATATTTCTGCCGACAGTCATGTTGGAGCTTGTTTTTTCAGGGATGAGTTGACATTTTTATTTTTACACTCTTGCACACACACTTTTTTTTATTGCTTCCAATAGATTTTTGAGAGGCAGAATGAAAATACAGCAGTTCGGAAACTGCTTAGTGCGTGTGTGTGTATATTATTATATATATTTTTTTCTCCCCCTACCTTGTTAGGGGGTTTTGGCACTTGGACCTAAGTGGTGATATAAAAAAAAATCTATTCCGTGAATAGATAATTCATGATATTTAGGGGACAACCATTTCACTGTCCCATTGGTTTAGTTAAACATAGTTGTCTCTAGAACATCCAAAAAAATGTATTCCTGTATTATTGTAGTAACAAAAAAAAATGCGCAAATAATGGGAAAATGCTTTATGCATTGCATATTTTATTTTGTCATTGCATATTTTATTTTGTATAGTAACTTCTCTTATACATTGATATATCAACAGAACTTTTACATTTTGTTTTAGGAACAAACTGGTCAATAGAGATACTTCACCAAATGCTCTATGAGCAACAAAACAAAGAACCTACCATAGACAATGCTATGCTTGAATTTGGAAAACCAGAAAAATATGAGGTTTGTTACATTCTATTTCATCTAAGGCTTCTTATAAAATTGTCGTTTAAACTTAGTACTGCATATAATATTACTATTAATTAATTTTGATTAGATACATGAGCAATAAATGCAAAAAAATGTCGTCCTAGGCGTCATTTCCATCAAGACAAGAGCCCATAGCACTTCCCAGAATGTATGTTTGTTTGTTGGTGGACACCAGTGATTTCTTTAAAAGCATTCTTCAAGGGGTTGTGCACTACTCAGACAACCCCAGCTCAATTAGTATGTTTGCACTAAAAGAACAACACCTACACTCTGCGTCGTTCTAGTGGTGACCGCTCTCGCTTTCCTGGGGCACGTGTGAGATTGTGTGCAGGCCACGCTGGCTTCACTCTCCCCCATCGGGCATATCAGAGATCAAAAGGAAGTGAGTGGCTAGCTGCAGCTCTGACTTAGGACAGTGTCAGACTGCCATGGCACTGCACGGACTGGCCCAGCACCTCTCCTGACCTGAGCAACACAGCGTGATGGATTACTATGCAGCTGTCCAGCTTGGGTCAGGAGAGCCGACAGCTAGTACGAGGTTTACGTTGCGATTCTCAGACGAGAAGTACAGCAGTCTGCCTCTGCCCATACTCTTTATGTCCGATTTGTCTGAAGGTTGGGATTCTGCTCAAGTGACAACATCTCACGCGAGTTCTGAGAAAGTGAGTGTCGACTCCACTGGAACTGTATCAGAGGTGAGTGTAGGTGGTGGTGTGGTGGTTTTTTTTTGTTTGTTTGTTTTTTTTCTGGTGGAAACATGCTGATTGGGACTGCGTTGTCAGATTAGTGGACAACCCCTTTAGATATACGCCCCATACACTGCCCGTGTTTGGCTGGTCATTCCTCGGCAGAACAAATATTTTCAGACCACATCAGCCATATTGAAATGTATATTTTTTGTAGATGAGATGGGCAATACCTTCCATCAGCCCCCAAAAAATCAATATGTGCAATGTGTGTTTAGCGCCAAAATTAACATTTATAGGATGGATCCAAGCAACAGATGATTGTAAGTTATTTTCAAAATCTGACATTCAACCGTTTTTTGTATGTGTATGGGAAAAGGGTCCTGCTGAACTAGTTATATCTCAGTATTTCAGGATAACCTGAATTAAGTGTGTTATTACTCTGTGGGTGTTTGTCCATGACTTGGACCCATAGACTTGATTCCCCCCCCCTTTTTTTTTATATTCTTACTCAAATAAGTTTCCTCTCTTCCTTACTATTTGGACATTACTGCTTGGACTTTCACTAACGTGTTCCTTATTATATCTTGCTCTTAAGTTCCTGAAGCACCAACCTTCTCCAAGACTATTTGCCTCACATCTAACTTATGAAAATGTACCAAAATCTTTCTTGGAAAAGACAAAGGTACAGTAGCTGATTATGCATAGCTAGTTTTTTTTTCTGAATTACCAGATACTACATATAACTGTTAACATTATTGCATTATCTATATTTTTAATGTATTCAAATGTGAGACTAGTTGAAGCTTTCAAAATAAACATTGTACTTTAAAGGGGTTTTCTAAGTACACCCGATGCTAAAATATTAAACTGAGCCAATACTCCTCATTCCCAGGTCTCGTGCCAGGTCTCCTCCACTGCTCTGGTCTCTATTGACTGCAGTGGTGATGACATGACTGCAGTACACATCACTGCTACAGCCAACCATTGAGCTCGGGAGATTATGCTCTACATTGCCACTGCTGCTGAGCTCTGCAAGTACGAGAGGCAATGAAGTGTCCTCTAGTCATGATGGCACTGCTGCAGGCAGTACGCAAAGATGTGAGGGAAAAGGGGGGATATTGGGAAGGGGGAGTACAATCGGATCCAATGGGATAATCCAAGCAAAAGGAAAAGACTTTCCCTAAGGGATGTGAGATGTATTATCATAACAGCCCCACCCATATCCAGTGCAGGTCACTTTGTGGAAGATGTGAAGTCCGAACACCAGCGGCCGGACTGCTGTAGGCTTTAATTGGCTGCACGTGACATGAACAGCACATCATTTGATGACTTGCTGCTTAAAGTCAACTGATGCCTACAACCAATCACAGGCCACAGCAATCTGGCGGCTGGTGGAACTGTGACTTCACAGCTACTTGACCCTGTACAGGTCAATGGAGTCCCTGTAAAACGGCTCATGCTGCCCGTCATGCAGGTAACTGTCCCAGGACAGGAGAGAGCAGATTCCTTGCCAGCAAGCTACAAGCAGCAGGGACCTCGCCATCTTAGCGCAAGTAGGAAAGGCTCACGGACCTCAACTGGGAAAGAGATTCTCCCATTGCCTCCAAGCCAGCCAGACCACATCACTACCTGTGCCTGGTACCCTGGACTGTGGCCTACTAACAGTAAACCAGGTAAAGACTTTACAGCTTGTGTCCTCCACTTATTCGTCGGCATACACCATCTTTGCCACACACCTTGGGAGCCCTGGGGACCCCGCTTCACCTGTGAGAAGCGTCACCATCCTGCCGCCATACCATCACCCCAGGGGACCCCTTTAAGGGGCATCGGTCTTTACTGACCAAGAACAACAGGTGGCATAACGAACAATAGACTTTATTCACAATTCCCCTTAAAAGACCTTTCTCCTTTAATTGGGCACGTTGTCCGTGTGCAGTCCGTGTGCCATGCAGGAGACAGCGCTACATTAAGCGCTGTCCCCCCACTGGTTCTGAAGCCGCGATTCATATCTTCCCTGCAGCAGCGTTTGCTGTAGAGAAGATATGAATAATAGTGTGTAAAATCCAGATCCAGGTCATCACCCCCCCTCCCTCGCAGCGTCCTGTCCGTGCCGCACCATGTACGGTATGAGCGGTCACGTGGGGCCGCCGATTAAAGCATGAATATGCGGCTCCACCTCCCATAGGGGTGGAGCCGCATATTCATTACTGTAAATGAGCGGCCCCACGTCACCGCTCATACAGTACATGGTGCGGCCAGGACAGGACGCTGCAAGGGAGCCGGAAGCTAGATGAGTATTTTAATCACAGCGGGGGGGGGGGGCGCACAGGGGGTGGGAGGCGGGTGATGACCTGGATCTGGATTTTACACACTATTATTCATATCTTCTCTACAGCAAACGCTGCTGCAGGGAAGATATGAATGGGACTTCAGCACCAGTGGGAGGGACAGCGCTAAACTTTAGCGCTGTCTCCGGCACGGTGCATGTGGTACCCAGTGGGCACACGGGCGGCACACGTGTGCCGCACGTGTGCCACACTGATGTGCCACAGAAACGCACCGGCACACGGACACAGATAATTCCGGTACCGATTTTTCCGGTACCGGAATTATCTGGACGTGTGAGACTGGCTTAAGGAAGTGACAAAGCATGAAATAAGATATGTGTCATGGCTTCAGCTTTCACAAGTTAGGCTACTTTCACACTGGCGTTTTTTATAATACGTCCCAATGCGTCGTTTAGGGGAAAAAACGCATCCTGCAAAGTTGTTTGCAGGATGCGTTTTGCCCCATAGTTACCTTACTGACGCATTGCGACGTTTTGACACACGTCGCAACCGTCGTGCGAAGGTTGCGCCGTGTTGTGGCAGACCGCTGGGAGCAAAAAACTTTAAATGTAACGTTTTTTGCTGCCGACGGACCGCTTTTTCCGACCGCACATGCGCTGCCGGAACTCCGCCCCCACCTCCCCGTACCTCACAATGGGGCAGCGGATGCGCCGGAGAAATGCATCCGCTGCACCCGTTGTGCGGCGCATCAAAAGCTAGCGTCGGAATCTCGGCCCGACGCAATGCGACGGGCCGATTCCGACGCTAGTGTGAATGTAGCCTTACTGTACTTAAAGGAACCTCCTCCTTCTTATTTCATGAACAGGATAATCCCACAGAGCTGCTGTATAAATGACTGCTTGTATTCCAGATAATGTGTTCTTTATATTGGTGACTTACACAGTGAGTTGACCAGCATTAAGAGCTCTGCATAGGTTCCAGTCCCAGGGCCATGTGTCCCAGTAGAGATATTCTCTGCAATCTTTTCATGTACAGTGCCATGAACTAATGTATAAATTTAAGGTATAACCTAAAGCAATATTAAACACAAACAATGCACCCAGAAAAATATGTTTCTCCGGATCAAATGGTTTGTTATTCCTCTACTTCCTTCTTCTCATAAAATTACATGTTTTTTTTTTTTTTATTACAGATCTTGATAATTCTCCGGAATCCAAAAGATGCAGCTGTCTCTTATTACCATTTCTTAAACAACAATCCTGTCCTTCCCACAATGAGCTCTTGGGACTCGTTTTTTGAAGATTTTATAACTGGAAATGGTAACTTGAACAAGAAATGTTTTTATTATATTGAAATGGTCCTTAGAAGTACCTAACCCTCAATGCATCAAATTGATTGAGTCACCTGTAGTCTTCTCCATAAGCCAGAGTTCAACATGAACAATCAACCAATCCCACGAGGGAGACGAGCAAAAAAAACTGGCCATGTCCAGCTTCATTTCAGTATCCCCAGGGCAGCGCAAACCTCCATTCGGTACTAAAATTCATCTTGGGCGCATCTTGTGATTATTGGGCTTGTGATACACGTCATGATATCGCTTGAGGCATTTTGACAAGCCATGGGTCTAGTTATATATGAGGTGCAAAGGATGCCACCATTTGAGTGCCTTATCAGTTGTTTGCATTACCATGGTCTGTCACAAGGTACCAAAGTGAATGCTGGACCAGGGTAGTAAGAATCACTTTGCACTCATCTATCCACCATGTTTTGGTTATTGGTCTTGGTCAGTGGTTATGTTGTCAACAAAATATACAACCATTATTACTTTTTCCATTTGATAAAGGCCTTGCCTCGTAATGAATTGTGGCACTCATTTAGAAGCAGGGGTCATTTGCTTCTCACATTCTCTCCCATTTATCAGGTGCTTTTCAAATCTTAGTTTGCTTATCTTATCTGCGCTCTATCTGCGCTAGCGCGATGGAATGTTGGCACTTGCGTTAACGCAATGTGAACCTAGCCTTAACGTGTTAAAGGGTCCCAAGATGGCCTCGTGAGTCACCCATGGACAGTGGCCTGTCAGCTCATGCTGAGGACAATGTAGATAAGCAAAAAAAGAAAAAATGATAACACAAAAAAATCCAAAAAATGTATTTTATGTAAAAAAAAAAAAAAAAAAATGAACACTTTTTTGGTATTACCGCGACCTTATAAAAACTGTCCTACTAGTTAAACCCCTTTAGTAAGAAAGGCAAAAAATTATACATGCCTTATCATACTGCAGAACAAAAAGTGAAATAAAATGTGATGAAAAAGACAATGTACATAAAAATGGTACAGCTTGTCCTGCAATAAAATGAGCTGCCACTCAGATCCTTCAGCGGTAAAATAAAAAAGTTACAGCTCTCAGAATAAAGCGATGCAAAAAATTACATTTTCTGCAAAATAGTTTCGTGTAAAAGCCCCAAAACAAAAAACTATATAAATGAGGTGTTGCTGTAATCGTACTGACTCGAAGAATGAAGCTGCCTCATTAATTTTACTACACGCTTAACGGCATAAAATAAAAAACAAAAATAATTTCTGAATTGCTGATTTTTGTCCATTCTCCCTCCCAAAAATTGGAATAGAAAGTGATAAAAAAAATCATCTGCCCAAAAATGGTACGAATAAAATGTCATCTTACAAAAAACAAGTCCTCTCTTTGACATTCAGCTATAATTTTTCCATATTTTTGCTATCAAAAATGTAGTAACTAAATGTAAAAACTAGTTTTTTGTTTGTGTTTTTTTGCAATAAAAAGCGTGTTTTAGTGTGTGACTGTAGCAAAACCTAAAAACCCTATATAAATATGGTATCGCTGAACCGAAGAATAAAGTCGGCTAATCACTTATACCGCACAAGGAATGGCGTAAAAAAGAAATCATCACCTGCTGGTCCCCCTTATTATCCAGCAGTGTCCGTCTTTTTAGGCGTGCATAAAAACCCAGTCTACCAGTCTTGTCCACCTCTGAAATCATTGCACAAAAGCCAGACTGAGTGCTGAGTGACTCTGACGCATTATAGTGAATGGATCCCTTCGGGGGGGGGGTCTCCTCTGAATTGCATCACTGGGAGATTTAGATGTACGCAGAAAGCAATAGTGTAGAGTAACCACGCCATGAATATACCCTCTGGGTCAACAAGTAGAATCAGCTGTGGAGGATATCCAATATTAAAACATAACTTTTAATAATCTAAAATTACAATATAATGTACACCGATCACAGACACAAACAAAAACAAAGTGCTCAAGTGAACCAGTGCTCAAGAATAAAAATTGGATTGGTCTCACCAAATGAAGACGGACATATACTGGTATATTTCCCAGTCTCTTCACTGAAGGAACAGGGTCCAGAGCTGTAGAAGGGGGGTAGGGTTCAGTGTTACTATCTACCCTGTATAGCCCTTTGTAACTCCTGTCCTTACAAGGACAGGTCCCAAGTGGACCCTACTATGGACAACCACCACAACAGGAGTGTAGATGAAGTAAGGTTTCCTTTTTCTCCCACAACAGGAATCTAGATGAAACAAAGTTCCTTTTACTCCCAACGCGTTTCAACTCCAGTCCTGGAGAATCATCAGGAGAGTTTGAATAGAAATGTGTGCCAATAGGCACCAATAGTCCAAACAGAAGTCTGTATGTGTCATGGGTCCCTCAGTGGCTGGGTGCCTCAGAGCTAAAATGACTGTCTGTGTCCGCAGTCTACAATAAGTCCTCAACTACGTCTCAAGCAACTCTTCTTTTACACACCAAGGCCCGCCTCTTATTGATGGCGTAAGTAAGATTGTAACCTAAAAGGTATAAAGTCACCTCCCCTGTGTAACGCACGTGTTAGAAACAGGTGGAAGTGTATACTCGCAGTTCGTATAACCATTAATATACCAGCCCGGTGTACATACCCAGTGCATGGAGCGCACGTCTAACGGAAGTTGTAGCGCCACATTGACTATGTCATATCCTGGCCGGCACCTGCCTGATCCCTCAATCTATGCGCTCCGCATAGTGGCCGGATGTGGCGGCGCCATGTTATAGGAGGAAGTGTCCACCAGCAGTGCGAATGTGAGCTGGTATGCCTGCCCGATAATTGCGCCTATGTGAAAGAGGCACACGTATACCGGAAATACTAACGCCATCTTAAATACGTCACATCCTGGCCAATGTATGCCTATTACCCCGGCTTCTGCGCTCCAAATAGTGGAACGCATAAGGGCCGGATATAGTGACGCCATATTGGTGCGTCTTTTCTCATGTGACAACGGTCCCCAATAACCAAGACAATTGGACCGGAGGGCTGGGCCATCGGTACAAACGTAATCCAAACCGGCGGCGCAGCCATGGAGATTGTACAAAAGAAGGGGGAGGAGGGCACCATGTGCTAAATCACCGAGCGGGCAAAAAGGGTGGGGGGAGGTGGGGGCACCTCAGGCAAGTCGCCATATTCACCAGGGCCCAGATGCATGATACATTTGAAACCAAGTCAGATGTGCCATATGGCACCCGCAGATAGGTCCAGGGGGCATAATAAAGCTTGAGTGTATGCCCCACTATGGATTTGTCTGCTTACAGGGATACTGAGACGTTTATAAACAAATTGGTGGGGAGACCACATCAGATATATAAAAGTCGGGTGCCAGCATACATGAGAGTCCAGCATCACAATAATAATGTATGACATTGCAGTCGAGTCAACACTTGATGTAAAGATAAAAAGGGCTATCCTAGGGAACGGCAGTGGCTCGAACCCAAAAAGTCACTGTGGACTGACTCACAATCTTGTTTCCTTTGGTAGTTTGGCCCAACTACAGACGCATGATACAGAGCAAGAGGATACAGTGTTAGGCATGACACATAATTATCGAATAAGAACATATATAGAGAACAGGGGGAGGGGAGGGACACTACAGGTGTGGTTAGAGAGGGGAAAGGAGGAACGGTTCCTATCACAAAAAGCAGACAAAATTAAGCTGCTCATTCAAGCCCCGAGGGTGGCATGAATCCAAGAGGAAAATCCAGCTTGCTTCCCTCTGGAGAAGCATCCTATCAAAATCACCCGCCATAGGAGATATCTGTACTTTGTCAATTCCCATAAAGCGTAGCACTTTGGTATCACCTCCATGTGTGCCATTGATATGCTTTGCGATAGGGGTGTCCCTCTGATTGCGTATGTCGCCAAGGTGCTCACCCACCAGTCTTCTAAATTCTCTAATTGTTTTTCCTATATAGGTCATACCACACACTCACGTGGCACTATAGATGATACCCACAGTTTTACAATTAATAAACTCTCTAATCACAAAGGTTTTTGTGTGTTGTCATTAAAGAATTCTTTTCCAGTGTTAATAGATTCACATGCCACGCAGGTAACACATTTGTAGCAACCTGCTGGTCTCTTAGGCAACCATGTCACCTTCTTGGGTGTGGTGTAGTGACTATGTACAAGTCTGTCCCCCAACGTCCTACCCCTACGGTATGTGATATTTGGTTTTTTACCAAGAATGTCAGCAAGCTCCCCATCCATCCCAAGTATCCCCCAGTGTTCTCTAAGAATCTTCCTGACAGATGTTGCCCCATTGTGAAAAGTGCATATCAATCTGGTTTCTTTAGATGTAAACCACAAAGTGCTCAACGTAGAGTGCTGGATAAATGTGATCCCAAATATTTATGTAAAATATCAAGGGGCTTCCACTCTACTGGTAGCGCAAAGGCTGTGGAAAAGCACTATGGCGCTGCACAGCCCCCCCCAAACAAATTCTGCAAATTCTGCATTCCCAAATCCAAATGCTCCCCCCCCCCCCCCCTTCTGAGCCCCAGTGTGCCTAAACAAAATTTGGTGTCCACATGTTTGGCAGTTCTGTAACCATGACAGCGTGCCTAATTTACGGGTGCGTGTCTCCAGAAGCAACACCTGGTCGCTACCACGTACTGGTGACTGCAATGTTCTGGGGACTACAACGTACAGGCACCACAATGGCAGTTTACAATTTTTACTCGGCAACATCCACTGCTGCTTGTTTCTGGGAAACACCCATGGAGTCAAGTCCTCACTGCACCTGTAGATAAATTCCCAAACTGGTATAATTTCCAAAATGGGGTCACTTGGGGGGGGACTTTGTTCTTCTAGCACTTAGTGGCTCTGAATATGGCGTCCGCAAATTATTCTAGCAAAATCTGCGCTCCCAGAGGAAAATGGCGCTCTGTCCTTCCTGAGTCTCGCCGTATGGCTAAGCAGTACTGTACAGTCACATATGGGGGATTGGTGTACTGAGGAGAAATTGCGCAACAAATTTTGGGGTCCATTTTCCCCTGTTAACCGTGTGAATATCAAATATTTGGGGCTAAACCTTTTTATGTGAAAAAAATTAAATTTTTAATTTATTGCCTTATTCACTTCTGTGAAGGTGCTCATGCAACACCCTCTAGGGCTGTGGGGTGCTCGGAACCGGGTCACACAGCTCTTAAAAGGGTGGTCACGGCAGCGGTGACCCGGTCCATAGCCCTGGGCATGCAATTAAAAGGGATGGATGATGGAAAGGAGTAAAGTTTGTAGAGAATAAAGGGAATGTTCATGACGCCACCTGTGGTACTCTGCAAGGGATGGTCGATGCTGCTTAAAGGGACCACTGGGGCTGTTGGTGTTGACACAGCTTACCCTCATAGATAAACAGTTTGCCCTTCTCCTTCCACAACTGTTGAGCTTCCTGTGGAGCATCTGGATCAGGGTGTGAGTCAGCTTGTCAGTGGCTCCTTTTACTAGGCGGACTGCTGGATCGCTATCCTGCGTCTCTGCCCACTCATGGTGGGGCAATGGGTTTAACATGGCCTCCTGTATGATGCAGCACTTGTTCCTCACCACTTGGGAGCGTTGGGCCACCACTGGGCGGTGGAAGGCTGGTAACTATATTTCTTCGAATGCTTCCGGATCTTGTCACTCATCTGGTAAATTGGGCCTTCTCGACAGCTCATCAGCATTAATGTTCTTATGTCCCACTTGGTACTTGATTGTAAATTTGTTTTTGGACAACCGGGCCATCCACCGCTGTTCCAGTGCACCCAGCTTTACGGTTTCAAGGTGGGTTAGCAGATTATTGTCCGTATTAATAGTAAACTTCGCTGAAGCCAGGTAGTGTTTGAAGCGCCCTGTTACCGCCCAGACTATGGCGAGGAACTCCAGTTTAAAGGAACTGTAGTTGTCTGGGTTCCTTTCAGTGGGACAAAGCTTCCTGCTGGCGTAGGCAATCGCTCTCTCTGCCTTTCTGCACTTGTGACAGCACGGCTCCTAATTCCATGTTGCTGGCGTCTGTGTAAAGTATGAATGGTTGGTCATAGTCAGGATAGCAGGACTTCATCTCCTCTGATAGCCAGCTTCATCCTAGTGAAGGATTCTTCTACCCTGTCGATCCGCTCAAACAGATGACTCTTGTTCTTAGCCTTCTTGGATTGGCCCATTAGTAAGTCTTACAGAGGTGTGGCTAGCTAGGAACTGCTATACTTCATGAATGTTGTTGGGTTTTGGCCAATCCCTGAAAAAAGTGACTTTGTCAGGGTCTGGTGGTGCCACACATTCGGCGCTTACCATGTGACCTAGGTACTGCACCTTGGGCTTCAGTAGGTGCTATTTGGATGGCTTCATTTTCAGGCCAAAGTTGGACAGGACTTCGAACACCTCGGCCAGTTGCTTGAAGTGGTCTTCATAGGTTTTGGAGAAGATGATTGTCATCCAGGTACAACAGAACAGTTTAAAAGTTTTTTATGCCCGAGGCAACACTCCATCATCCTCTGGAACGTCCCTGGTGCATTGAAAAGCCCGAACTGCATGTAGTTGAACTCTGAGAGGCCCAGGGCCGTATTTGCCACTAGGCACTCGAGGGCATGTGCCTAGGGCGGGGATGAGGCGGGGGGCGGCACCTGAGCAAGTGAGCAAGGTGTTTTTTTTTTGGTTTTTTTTTCACCTCCCAACTGCCCCAACCCTCGCCCATCCCCCCGCCCAGCCTCCCACACTCCAGCCAAAATTCCCCCTGCCCCCTCCCCGCCCTCCTTGAAGATGATACTCGCCCTGCTCCAGCGATGCCTGGTCTCAGCTTCTGTAGCGCGTCCTGAGTGAGCGGTCACGTGGTGCCGCTCATTGAGGCTCATCAATATGCACATATTCATGAGCCTTAATGAGCGGTATCAAGTGACCGCTCACGCAGGAAGAGGGTGCTGCGCCTGTGCGCCGGGAGTCGGGACAGAGCCGGAGGGATGTCGACGCGCCCGCTCAGTGTGAGACAGCTGACAGGTGAGCAGGTGAGTATGAGGGACAGAGGACAGGGGGATGAAGGAGGACGGTAAGCCGCCCGTACCATGCAAGATGGGAGAAGGAGCGGGGAGCGGAGGGGGGTGGTGGAGTGATGAGCCATGCATACGGGGGGGGGTGGAGTGATGAGCCATGCATACGGGGGGTGGAGTGATGAGTCATGCATGGCAGGTGGAGTGATGAGCCATGCATACGGGGGGGTGGAGTGATGAGCCATGCATACGGGGGGGTGGAGTGATGAGCCATGCATACGGGGGGGTGGAGTGATGAGCCATGCATACGGGGGGTGGAGTGATGAGCCATGCATACGGGAGGGGGGGTGGAGAGATGAGCCATGCATACAAGGGGGTGAGGAGAGATGAGCCATGCATAGGGGGAATATGAGTCATGCATACAAGAGGTGGGGGGGATATGAGCCATGGATACAGGAGGGCGGGGGGTGGGGTTAGAGCCATGCATACAGGGGGGGAATTACGAGCCATGCATACAGGAGGTGGGGGAATTATGAGTCATGCATATGCGGGGGGATATGAGCCATGCATATGGGATGGGAGGAAGATGAGCCATGCATACAAGATGGGAGGGGGGCATTATACACTATTGAGCATCATGTGGGGTCATTATACAGTATTGAACATCATGTGGGGTCATTATACAGTATGGAGCATCATGTGTGGCCATTATACAGTATGGAGCACTGTGTGGCCATTATACAGTATGGAGCATCATGTTTGGCCATTATACACTATGGAGCACTGTGTGGCCATTATACAGTATGGAGCATCATGTGTGGCCATTATACAGTATTGAGCATCATGTGGGGCCATTATACAGTATTGAACATCATGTGTGGCCATTATACAGTATGGAGCACTGTGTGGCCATTATACAGTATGGAGCATCATGTGTGGCCATTATACAGTATGGAGCATCATGTGTGGTCATTATACAGTATTGAGCATCATGTGTGGCAATTATACAGTATTGAGCATCATGTGTGGCCATTATACAGTATGGAGCATCATGTGTGGTCAATATACAGTATGGAGCACTGTGTGGCCATTATACAGTATTGAGCATCATGTGGGGTCATTATACAGTATGGAGCATCATGTGTGGCCATTATACAGTATGGAGCATTGTGTGTATTTTTTTTTGGTTATAATTATTGTATATGAAACAGTGTGATCAGCAGTGCTAAATGGGTGTGGTTGGGACTTGGATATGGGTGTGACTATTTGTGAAATGGGTGTGGTCAGAGGCATGGCGTAAAATTTGCCGCTACGCACTACGTGCGCCGCAACCTTTTTACCTCTTTCCCTTCAAGAGTTGGGAGGTATGGTACTGCATGTGCCAGATCACAGCAAGTGCCGCAAATCCCATAGGGATTCCCATAGGGAATGAATGAGGCCAAACGCAGTGTTGCCGTAAGTGATCCGTTACGCGGCAGATGCGAAAAAACTGCCCGATCTGCTGCAAAAGGCTATTTTCACAACAGCGATTCTTGCCAAAGTCACTGCCGATAGTGTAATACTCACCAATGGGGGAGGCAGCGCTAAAAGTGCCTAGGGCAGCAGAAACTCTAAATACGGCCCTGGAGAGGCCCATTGGTGTCGTGAAGGTGGTCTTCTCTTTATCCGCCTCTGCTATGGGAACCTGCCAATACTCACTGGTGAGATCTAAGGTGGAGAAATAGTTAGCAGATTTCAGTGCAGCTAGTGACTCCTCAATTCTAGGTAATGGGTAGGTGTCCTTGTGTGTAATGCTGTTAATTCGACTGTAGTTAACACACATTTTCATGGTACCATCTTTCTTTCTAACGAAGACTAACTGAGCTGCCCAGGGGCTACAACTGTCTCTGATCACCCCAGCCTCCCTCATCTCCCATAACATATCCT
This sequence comes from Ranitomeya imitator, assembly GCF_032444005.1. Lineage (NCBI taxonomy): Eukaryota > Metazoa > Chordata > Amphibia > Anura > Dendrobatidae > Ranitomeya > Ranitomeya imitator. Next base: position 130,894,720 of record NC_091286.1, read on the forward strand.
TGGCTCATTGATGGCCGGTATTTTTCTTTAATGGGCGGATGATCTCCAGTGGGGATATGGTGTTGAACCCTTTTACCTGCCCAAAGTCTAGTGGGTGTTTGCTGAATACCCGCTCATATTCCTGGACCAATCGGTAAGCCCCATGCTTTTGGTGCAAAGGAGTGGAGTCCATTCCTACTTGCAGTTTTTGTCATCAATCCTCCAGTTGTTCTACAGAGCCATTGTCCTCCGCCTTGTCAGATGGGACCAAGGGTTCTGATGCTTGTATCGCATTGTTACTGACAGTGAACAGCTTAGCAAGGGCAGCATATCGAGGTAAATGGACCTCTTTCCCCACATTTCAGGATGTGTATCGGTACTCTCCCCTTGCAGACATCGACTACCCCCCTGGCTGTCAAGACAGTGGGTCTACTATCAGAGTACACTGGTTCTACCAGGGCCTGGTAATCTTGACCCCTGAGGACTATGGCTGCCCTACACCAAATTACACTCCTTGGGGGTACTGCAATTGGGAACGGATCAATCACTCTGAAACTGCCGACTTCTCCACCAGACAGCTCTACCTGTTGTCTCTGCATCAGTGCTTTTGATCTCCTTTTGCAGGACCCATTGCTCACTGGAACCAGCAGTTTCGGCTACCTATAGCAACAAAACAATAACCTCGCCAAGATCGTTTTCTATCACATTAGTACAAAGGTCATCATTAGGTTACATTACATTCTCGTCGATCAATGTCTACAATTATCAGGCCTTGGGCTTTCAATTCTACTCGCCCCACCTTAATGGTCACCTCCTTATACTTCACTTGTGGCAAAGGCTTACCATTGCTGGCGATTACAGTCAGATCATTATCTGGGCCGCTTGTAATATCAGTCAGCCCAGTACCATTTGTAAAGAATATATGGCATAGTCGTCACCTGAGAGCTGGTGTCCAGTAAAGCGTTCATCGGGATTCCGTCAATCACAACTGGGAGGACCGGTCGTCCTCCTCCGTACTTGGCTCACAAGCTTTGTGGGCCAGGTCATCCTACTCCTGGGGGTTGGCACTCTGCCTCAGGGGTTACCCGTTTAAATTGCAGTATCTTGCGATGTGTCCAACCTTGCTGCAGCGGCGACAAATAGGTCGTCCGTCTTGGTCGTAGTAGTCGTTGTCTCTCCCTCTGGTCTGTGGGATCCTCTTCTGCTGTTGCCACGGGACATCAACTGGACTGGAAGCCAGCTGGATCTTCTCCTTTAGGGACACTTGCATGGTTTTGGCTAGTGCAACTATACTTTTTGTCAAAGGTGTCCTTCAGCCTGGCCAAGATTTAACAGTTCTTTTATCAGTGTCCAGCCAGGACTTCACCTCCCATCGCGCTGCACCAGTTAACTGGCCAGTGAGGATGCTGACCTTTTGATTCTCAGACAGGGGGTACACTTCAAACAAACTGCAGAGTCTCTCCTTAAAATTGCTCAGGGGGTGTGTGACTCGCCTGAGTACTGCAGTAACCTGGCTGCTCCCGGTATGTACACAGCATTGATAGCGGCAATATGGAGGCTGTAGCTGCAGCTGCCACTGGATCTGGCCAGTTAATGGGGGCTGCAGCCGCAGCCACCCGGACTGGACATGTCCCCCCCAGTTAACCTCAGCCAGGCTCTGGATAGCGTTACCGTAGTCAGTGGCTGCTCCTCCAGCGGTATGTATTGCGCTACTGTCGGTTACTGGTTGGGGCCTCCGGCTTTCAACCTGCTGATAGCAGAGCATGGAGTGTGGCTTCATTCACGCTCTTTCTCCGGGCTCCGCCCATGATGTCACACCTCCCCTGCATCTCACGCCGCATGGCATGACAATGTCGGTGGTCAAACAGTTTAATAAAATCTATGGCGCACATGACCCAGTTTGCTGGGTCGGTCCATCCTGATCATGACGCCAGAAATGCAACACCCGCTAGGGTACTCGGAACCGGGTCGCATAGCTCTTAAAGGGGTGCCCTGGGCGCACAATTAAGAGGGATTGATGATGGAAAGTAGTAAAGTTTGTTGGGATTTACAGGGAATGGCCAGGGATGGTCGACGCTTCTTAAAGGGACCACTGGGGCTGTTGGTGTTGCAGCAGAGTTGGCATAGCTCCCCACAGGTGGAGTGGGGGGCCCCAGGGCTACCAGAACAGTCTGAGGGGTTGTGGATGTTGGTTGCCAGAATGATTGGAGGACACAGAGACTGTAGTTTCTTTACCTGTAATTATAGGTGCAGTCTGGAGCACAGGTAACAGGTGGTATTGGAGATCCAGGCAGCCTGGAAGCAGTTCAGAATTCACCTAGCCAGGTGAGGTTGGAAGCCTCCCTACTGTGCTGCTCTCTGGGTTCCTGATGCTTGTAGTTCTCCTCAAGTCCCTCTCTGTCTGTTCCTTAAGTGAAACACTACCTGTATGGCAGGCAGCTTGAGCCTGTTCCAAGTGTTACTCCCTCGTGGTGACTTCGGGCTCTAGTCTGCTGCTTTGCTTTCGGGTGTCAGTTGTGGCCAGGAGACCTACAATCTCCTGTTCTCTGGATTCAGTTGCTGGGCATGGAGTTCCCACACAACCACGGACTCCGGTGTCCGGTCTGTTGCGCTCAGTCGCAGCTCCTATCCCCAGCTTCTCTTCACTTTCTTCCTCTCCCTTCACTGTCTCACACTGAACTCTCTAACCCAGCATCCAGGCCAGAACTTATAGGGAAGCCAGCCTGAAACTGGCTTTAGAGCTCCCCCTTCTGGTCTGGAGTCAGGAAAGATGTTGTATGCCGGCGTACCTGCTAAGGGAATCTCTTCTTGCTTCCAGGCATGGCATCACCCCCTGTGAGGGAGGCAATGCCACTGTGGCAGCCGGACTCCTGAGGTGCTACACTCACCACACATCTAGATAAATGAGGAGACTTCTATTTATTTATTTTACTCATTTTTATAGCGCTACTAATTCCACAGCGATTTACCGACATTGTGAGCCCAATGGGGACAGTGACAATCTAGAATCTCTATCAGTATGGATTTTTCTGATGCTGGGGGGCGCTATAGCCTTATTTCTTATCGCCGTTAAAAAGCATCACTGAGAAATAAGTACTATTACCTATTGCAGTTAAAAGGCGCATTGGCGGTCATTAAGGGGGTTAATATATTGAAGTCAATATCTAGTATAATTCTACATCATTGCACAGTCCCTGGCAGCCCAGTGCCACCTGTCGTCAACTCCTGACCCTGCTCCACTCGTCCCCTCCTGACCCTGCTCCACTCGTCCCCTCCGCCAGGGACTTTGCAGTGACTGAGAGTTTTAGTTCTAATGATAACTCCTGCAGAGAAAAGACTTCATGTTTCTACATAGAGCTTAGATGGATTAAGCGAGTCTGTTTTTAATCACATGTTGTCATATACATAATGGAAAACAGAAGCATTAATTGGGTAGAAAGGCAAAATGAGCAATTGTAAGTACAGTGCTATATATTATGATTGAAATATATTAAGAGGATAAAAACTTTGATGGGAGGAGTTCTTCTTTAATATATTGTAATTTCTACTCACAATGCGGACTGATATTTATTAAATGGATTCTGGCAACCGTTTTTTGCTATTTAATCTGAGAGTGGCATAGTATAGGGCAAAGGAGCCTGATTCCAATGATGTTACTTACTGGGCTGTTGTAAATTCAATACAATCAGTGTTTTATCAACAAGAGATTATCACCGCCTGACGAAGTCTCACATGCAGGCTAATCTGTGTAACCCCGACCACCACCACTGATCCGCAGCTTGCCGACCATTCCGTGTACACAGGACGTCGCCAATCAGTGATGTGGGTGGGGTTATACACAGTTTAGCAATATGATCACTGTTGCATCTACAGCAGCTAAAACAGGGATTTTATCAAAACTAAGCCAAGCCATCCAGTAAGTGATAAATCATTGGAATAAGGGTCTCTAGCTGCTCTCTGATTAAATAGCAAAAAAAAACCTGCTGATGGATTGCCTTTAAGAGATGACAAATGTTGACTGACTGTTTTCTCTTTGTCTTAGTAATTTATGGGTCATACTTTGATTATCATCTTGGCTGGGAGAAACATCTGGATGATGGAAATTTACTTGTACTTACATTTGAAGACATGAAAACGGTAAGTAATGTGTTTTATACAAAGTTTAATGTTAGAAATCAGGTCTTTGTGAAGAGACAGTTTTGTATCGTCATTTCTCTTCAAAACATTGCCATCTGGAATCCATCAAAGGTAACGATGCACAGACTTTACACTAGCCACTCTACTTTCAGGTCTCAGAGCATCTGTGATGAGTTGAATGGGAGGGGGAAGATGTGCTGAATTGGAGACCGCAAGATTGAGAAAAGAACATTTTGAGCCAAGAGAGTAGTAAAGGGATGCAATTTCAAGTTCATTAACCCCTTTCTGACATATGACGCACTATCCCGTCGAGGTGGGGTGGGCCCATATGACCACCGACGGGATAGTACGTCATAGCGATCGGCGACGCTCACGGGGGGAGCGCGGCCGGGTGTCGGCTGACTATCGCAGCTGACATCCTGCACTATGTGCCAGGAGCGGTAACGGACCGCTCCTGGCACATTAACCCCCGGAATACCGCAATCAAACATGATCGCGGTGTGACGGCGGTATAGGGAAGCATCGTGCAGGGAGGGGGCTCCCTGCGGCTTCCCTGAGACCCCCAGAGCAACGCGATGTGATCGCTTTGCTGCGAGGATCTCTTACCTCCTCCTCCTTGCAGGCCCGGATCCTGGGTCCTGCAGGGAGGTGGCTTCACTGCGCCTGCTCAGAGAAGGCGCCGGGAAGCCAGGAGAAGTGCACGTCAGATCGCTGATCTGACACATTGCACAGCAAAGTGTCTTATCAGCAATCTTACACAATAACATGATGCCCCCCCCCGGGGCAATGTTATAGTGTAAAAAATAAATAAATAAAAATTCCCCCAAAAAAATTCCCCCCCAAAAAAATATTCTTCCTATAAATACATTTATTTATCTAAATTTTAAAAAAAACAATAAAAGTACACATATTTAGTATCGCCGCGTCCGTAACGACCCCAACTATAAAACTATATCACTAGTTAACCCCTTCAGTGAACACCGTAAAAAAAGAGGCAAAAAACAACGCTTTATTTAAGACTGATATACATAACCATGGTATCGCTGAAAACGTCATCTTGTCCCCCAAAAAACGAGCCGCCATACAGCATCATCAGCGAAAAAATAAAAAAGTTATAGTCCTCAGAATAAAGCGATGCAAAAATAATTACTTTTTCTATAAAATAGTTTTTATTGTATAAAAGCGCCAAAACATAAAAAAAATGACATAAATGAGGTATCGCTGTAATCGTACTGACCCGAAGAATAAAACTGCTTTATCAATTTTACCAAACGTGGAACGGTATAAACGCCTCCCCCAAAAGAAATTCATGAATAGCTGGTTTTTGGTCATTCTGCCTCACAAAAATTGGAATAAAAAGCGATCAAAAAATGTCACGTGCCCGAAATGTTACAAATAAAAACGTCAACTCGTCCCGCAAAAAACAAGACCTCACATGACTCTGTGGACCCAAATATGGAAAAATTATAGCTCTCAAAATGTGGTAGCACAAAAAATATTTTTTGCAATACAAAGCGTCTTTCAGTGAGTGATGGCTGCCAATCATAAAAATCCGCAAAAAACCCCGCTATAAATAGTAAATCAAACCCCCCTTCATCACCCCCTTAGTTAGGGAAAAATTAAGTTAAAAAAATGTATTTATTTCCATTTTCCCATTAGGGTTAGGGTTAGGGTTGGGGCTAGGGTTAAGGCTACAGTTAGGGTTGGGGCTAAAGTTAGGGTTAGGGTTGGGGCTACATTTACGGTTGGGATTAGGGTAAGGGGTGTGTCAGGGTTAGAGGTGTGGTTAGGGTTACCGTTGGGATTAGGGTTAGGGGTGTGTTTGGATTAGGGTTTCAGTTAGAATTGGGGGTTTCCATTGTATAGGCACATCAGGGGCTCTCCAAACGCGACATGGCGTCCGATCTCAATTCCAGCCAATTCTGCGTTGAAAAAGTAAAACAGTGCTCCTTCTCTTCCGAGCTCTCCCGTGTGCCCAAACAGGGGTTTACCCCAACATATGGGGTATCAGCGTACTCCAGACAAATTGGAGAACAACTTTTGGGGTCCAATTTCTCCTGTTACCCTTGGGAAAATACAAAACTGGGGGCTAAAAAATATTTTTTGTGGGAAAATTTTTATTTTTTTATTTTTACGGCTCTGCATTATAAACTTCTGTGAAGCCCTATGTGGGTCAAAGTGCTCACCACACATCTAGATAAGTTCCTTAGGGGGTCTACTTTCCAAAATGGTGTCACTTGTGGGGGGTTTAATGTTTAGGCACATCAGTGGCTCTCTAAACGCAACATGGCGTCCCATCTCAATTCCAGTAAATTTTGCATTGAAAAGTCAAATGGCGCTCCTTCACTTCTGAGCTCTGCCATGCGCCCAAACAGTGGTTTACCCCCACATATGGGGTATCAGCGTACTCAGGACAAAAAGGTACAACAACTTTTGGAGTCCAATTTCTTCTCTTACCCTTGGGAAAATAAAAAATTGGGGGCGAAAAAAATCATTTTTGTGAAAAAATATGATTTTTTATTTTTACCGCTCAGCTTTATAAACTTCTGTAAAGCACTTGCTGGGTCAAAGTGCTCACCACACATCCAGATAAGTTCCTTAGGGGGTCTACTGTCCAAAATGGTGTCACTTGTGGGAGGTTTCAATGTTTAGGCACATCAGGGGCTCTCCAAACGCAACATGGCGTCCCATCTCAATTCCTGTAAAATTTGCATTGAAAAGTCAGACTGCGCTCCTTCACTTCTGAGCTCTGCCATGCCCCCTACATATGGGGTATCGGTGTACTCAGAACAAATTGTACAACAACTTTTGATGTCCATTTTCTCCTGTTACCCTTGGTAAAATAAAACAATATGGAGCTGAAGTAATTTTTTTGTGAAAAAAAGTTAAATGTTCATTTTTATTTAAACATTCCAAAAATTCCTGTAAAACACCTGAAGGGTTAATAAACTTCTTGAATGTGGTTTTGAGCACCTTGAAGGGTGCAGTTTTTAGAATGGTGTCACACTTGGGTATTTTCTATCGTATAGATCCCTCAAAATGACTTCAAATGAGATGTGGTCCCTAAAAAAAAAATTGTGTTGTAAAAATGAGAAATTGCTGGTCACATTTTAACCCTTATAACTCCCTAACAAAAAAAAATTTTGGTTCCAAAATTGGGCTGATGTAAAGTAGACATGTGGGAAATGTTACTTATTAAGTATTTAGTGTGACATATCTCTGTGATTTAGTTGCATAAAAATTAAAAGTTGGAAAATTGCAAAATTTTCAAAATTTTCGCCAAATTTCCATTTTTATATAAATAAATGCAGGTAATATCAAATAAATTTTACAACTATCATGAAGTACAATATGTTGCGAGAAAACAGTGTCAGAATTGCCAAGATCTGTTGAAGCGTTCCAGAGTTATAACCTCATAAATGGACAGTGGTCAGAATTGTAAAAAATGGCCCGGTCATTAACGTGCAAACCACCCCTGGGGTTAAGCAATACCAACAGTCAGAGAGCGAGAGGTCCAGCAGTCCAAGGGTGAATCCAAAGGGTCATCCAGGTGTTAAACAAGAGTTGTGAAAACCATGACTATTGGATATGGGACGGACCCCCACTCCATATTAAAGCAACCATAACTGCAGTAAACCAAGACACTGGAATAAATAGCCAAAATACTTTTATTTCGGGTATTTAAATGGCCACAGCTCTATTTAATTCACAGGATTAAAGCAATCACAGTAGCAGTCAAATGAAATGCCAGGACAGACAGCCATAAAGTGGTGGCACGCACTGGCTTGCCACTCCATCAGTGCCAGTAAACTTTCATAAACTTTCAGGGCACCAATGACCCCATTATCCTCACTCCTGTGCTTAACCACCGTGCCCGCCCCTGATTGACGTTATCATTATGATATCCTTCAGGCTGGCCACCAAAGACAAGTTTGTTCACCACAATGAGGTTTTACATCCTGTACTACTTAAAACTTTTAACACCTTTAAAAACTGGTCTCCAACTTCCACCTAACTCCTAAACCGCCACCAAAGATGTCATTTGATACCTTAAATGCACTCAACCTCCATCAGCCACCCATCATCCATTCTTTAAGGCTAGGTTCACATTGCGTTAGTGCAGTCCGTTCAACGCATACGTTAGACGGACTGCGTTAACGCAAGTGCCGGAAAAGATCGCGTTTATGCAATTGTGCTAGCAGTGACGGACCCGAAAACGCTGCAGACTGCGTCCGAGGGTCCGTCACAGAATGACAGCACATCGCTAAGGCTGGGTTCACATTGCGTTAATGGCAATGCGCTGATGGCATAATCGGCATGCGTTAGCGATGTGCCGTCATTCTGTGACGGACCCTCGAATGCAGTCTGCAGCGTTTTCGGGTCCGTCACCGCTAGCACAGATAGATCATCTGCGCTAGCGCGATCGCATAAACGCGATCTTTTCCGGCACTTTCGTTAACGCAGTCTGTTTAACGTATGCGTTGAACGGACTGCACTAACACAATGTGAACCTAATGCATGCCGATTATGACATGCGTTAGCAATGCGCTACATAATGGCAGTTAATGGGTGCGCTAACGCATCCGTTACATAGCGTTAGTGCCGCTATGTAACGGATGCAGTCAGCGCATTGCCATTAACGCAATGTGAACCCAGCCTTATAAACCTTCAATCCGTTCTGCATGCTATGGAAAAGCTATTCATACAGGTAACCTTTTTTATCTTTATAAGAAAAAAAAAATGATTGTTAGAAACAAAAAATTGTTAGAAATATTGCTGATAAACGTTTACCCTTCTAACTTCCTAAAATAAAAAATTAAATATGTATAATTGTTTGCAAAAATGATGTAAATTACATAACACAAAATGGGTAATAACTGGTTACAAAATGTTCAATTTTCTAGAGTTTCATAAATAAGGAAACACAAATCATATCAACCAGAATTTACCACTTTCATGAAGCACACGATGTCATGGATGGAAAAAAAAAATCAATCACTGGGATATGCTGAAGCATTTCAGAGTTATAGCCTCATAAAGTGACACTGGTCAGAATTGAAAAAAATGGCATGGTCCGAGAGGTGAAAACGGGCTGAGGGAAGGGGTTAAATAACATTTATAATATTTAGATATATTAATTGACAACCTATAGCAGAAAGTCTACAAAGGCATTATTAATAACTTTGCAACTCCTATGTCAATTGGATTTCTGGACTTGATGACCTTCACCCTTAGCCGCTCCCACTGACTCAAGGGGGCCCAGCTTAGGTTCATTTTAATGCTAGATTACTGCATTGTCTCGATAACCACCTTGAAAGAAACGGGAGTTGGTCAGTATAAACAGTCAAAAATCGTACCTCTGATTAGCCTGAGCTGGCGAGACATCTGTGCATCCTGCTCATCACTAGTTGGGACCTGTGGATTTATTCTTTGTTCATTCAGTCATAGCCTCCAGAACTTTCTCCTCTTTATGTAGCTTCACTATGACATCTGGCTTTTTTGGTGTCTGTAAGGCCAGCGTCACACTAGGCGTATAAAAATACGGTCCGTTTTTAAGGCCGTAATACGCAGAAATGTTCCCAAAATGGTGATCCGTATGTCATCCGTAGGAAGGGTGTGGCAGCGTATTTTGCGCATAGCATCCTCCGTATGTAATCCGTATTGCACCCGCACAGCGAGATTTTCTCGCCGGCTTGCAAAACGGACATACAATGGATCTATATATATGTGTGTGTGTGTATATATATATATATATATATATATTAGTATAATGTCAGTGAGACACATCTACTATATAATTGTCTAAGAGTCACTTCCATCTGTCTGTCTGTCAGATATTCGTTGGACGTAGCCTCTGTCTGTCTTGGAAATCCAAGTCGCTGATTGGTCGTGGTAAAACGCCCAAGACCATTGCCACGACCAATCAGCGACTGGCACAGTCCGGCGGAAAAAATGGCCGCTTCTTTCTCCCCGTCTCCGCAGTCAGTGCCCGCTCCATACTCCCCTCCAGTCAGCCCTCACACAGGGTTAATGGCAGCGTTAATGGACCGCGTTATGCCGCGGTGTAACGCACTCTATTAACGCAGCTATTAACACTGTGTGACCAACTTTTTACTATTGATGCTCTGTATGCAGCGTCAATAGTAAAAAGATCTAATGTTACAAATAATAATAATAATAATAATAATAATAAAAAAAAGGTTATTCTCACCCTCCAACGTCGCCCTCTCCTCGGCAGTGCCAGCGGCAGGTTCCGGTGGCAAGGATGCTATGCGAGAAGGACCTTCCATGACGTCACGGTCATGTGACCGCGACGTCATCACAGGTCCTGCGCTCATACCAACCCTGGGACTGGAAGCTGCAGCGTGCACCGCACACAAGCGCCAGGAATACAATGGGCCCTCGGAACGTGAGTATATGTGTTTTTTTATTTTAAGTCTTTTTTTAACCTGTTACATACGTGGCTGGCCAATATACTACGTGGCTGGCCAATATACTACATATATATATATATATATATATATATATATAATTAGAACACCGCTGCGTATTTCTCGCAAGTCACACTGTTGGTCCATATCTATTCTGTATTTTTCTCGACCCCATTGACTTTCATTGGCAGATTTTTGGCGCAATACGGTGACAAACGCAGCATGCTGTGATTTTCTACAGCCGTACAAGACCGTATAATACGGATGCGTAAAATACGGCAGATAGGAGCTGCCCCATAGAAAATCAATGGTCCGTGTGCAATGCGTATTTTCTGCACCTCTCATACATCCGTAAAACTCGCTAGTGGGACGCCGGCCTAAGGCCGTGTTAAGACGTTGCAGAAATACTGTGTTTTTTTTTTTTTTCTGCAAGTGTCCACACCAAACTACACTAACCATTTTCTCTCCTTTTATTTGATGCGTTTCAGTTGTAGATGTAAAGCCTTGTTTTTTAATGTGGTGTTTTTTGTTTTTTTTTTAGTACAGAAACCCCTTTTTGATTCTGCATTCATGTATAAAACTGCAGATACACTATATATTAACATCAAAACTAGGCAACATATTAGCAGGGAATTTAAAGCACTAAATAGCGCTGAAAAAGCCCAAAGCCAAGAAGGCAAACTACAGTAACTCCATATAGATCATTAAGAAGAAGGAGTATAAACGGAGCAAAAGAGTAGTGCAGTGTGAAAGGCTGGTGGAAAGCATGCCAAGACACATGAAAGCTGTGACTAAATATCATGGTTATTCCACAAAATATTTTTTTCTGAACTCTTCCTGAGTTAAAACATTAGTATTGTTGTTTCTAAATGATTATGAACTTGTTTTCTTTGCATTATTTGAGGTCTGAAAGCACTGCTTTTTTTTATTTTTATTAAACTTTGACCATTTCTCCTTTTTAGAAAAAAAAAATACAAAATGTATTGTTTGGAAATTCGGAGATATGTTGTCAGAAGTTTATAGAATAAAATAAAAATTTAGATTTTACTCAAAAATATACCTATAAAGAGAAAAATCATCCAAACTGAACATCTTACAGGGGTCTCTCTTTTTGCCAGAGCTGTATATATGTATATATATTATTGCTTGGACAGTTAAACACAGCAGAATTTTTGTGCAAAAAACATGTGAAAAAAGTCTAAATTTTGGAGCAAAGTGGATGTTATTTCATGAAATCTCCATCCCTTGTGCTCTGAAGATTCTGCTGAACTCTGCAGTTTTTTAGTGCATTTTTTCTCTATACACTTCTTCTGAAAAAGTGCTCTTAAAAATGCAACTGCATTTTTTTCATGCAGTCAAACCTTGTCTGTACTGTTAAAAACTTTGCTTCCTATCTGCCCTCAAATCAGATCAAACATAATGGTATAAAAGAAACGCAGCAAACACGCAATAATCATAGAAGACTGTTTTTGCTTTGTATACTGCGGATACCTGCAGAAGAAAAAGCAGAACACTGCTTCAACATTAGTTTTATTGCAACTTTTTTTTGTCATGGGCTTAATATAGAAAAACAAATCAATCATGCCATTTATTTTACATCATTTACCCCCTTTACTCCTCGTAAATAATCTGATTGCTGTGAGGGTTGTTACGATTTACAGGGACGCCAAATATGTCCGTGGTCTTTGCTGATGTGATGTTCATTATTTAAAAAAAAACACGTTTAGGGTATGACACAATAAAAACGCATTAAAAACGCATACATATGCATCCTATCATTTAGAATGCATTCTGCTATTTTTGTGCACATGATGCGTTTTTTTCCGCAAAAAAAATGCATCGCGGTAAAAAAAAGCAGCATGTTCATTAATTTTGCGGATTTTTCGCGTTTTTCCCGCTATTCTATGCATTGGGAAACAAAAGCAAAAAAAACGCAAAAACAAAACGCATGCGGATTTCTGGCAGAAATGTCCGGTTTTTGATAGGAAATTTCTGCTAAAAAATCCTGACGTGTGCACATACCCTAAAAGTGACTGACTGACTATATATATATATATATATATATATATATATATATATATTTATTTTTTTTCATTATTTGGTACTAATTTTATAAGATGAGAATCTTATTCTCAAATACATACACTGCTGTGTACGATGTATTTTTGTCAATAATATAATCTGCTTCCGGAGTCAGATCCAGCAGTACAGATCAAGTACACAAAATTCTCCCCATTAAATCACCAGAACTTGTGGCTTAAGAGCCTTCCTGCCATGTTAAAGTTGTGGGCTTATGAATTTGAGACCTGGGGAGACTCGCAGAAAAACATTTATTTATTTTTGTTCCCATAAAAGTGGTAAAAATAATAGCAATTACAAAAATCTTATTCTTCTTCCACTTACAGGTACCATGGAAATACATTGTTCTATACAATTTTTATCTATGGACATATATAACCTGCTTCTGGGTTCATTGCCTGCCATAGAGGTCCAGATTACCACAATCTCCTATCTACATCATTGTTGGCTGTTGCTCATTGGTAGAGCATCAGCCTGGAAGCAGTGATGCTAGTTCAAGTCCCAGAGAGACCTGGCCGCATGACGATTAGTGATGAGCGAATGTGCTCAGATAAGGTGTTATCCGAGGCATGCGCGTGTGCTAACCAAGTATCTTTGGCATGCTTGAAAAACAGGTTTGAGTCACCGCGGCTGCATGTCTACCTGCTGTTTAATTCAGGGGGGACATGCCTTTGGGAGGAGTGGACCTTTTATACGGCTATACAAACAAAACTGCAGGAGTTAGACTTTAACCACTTTACGTGTAAGGCCGGGATCACACATGCGAGAAACACGTCCGTGTCTCGCATGTGAAATCCAAGCTCTGGCGCCGGCACTTGGGAGCGGAGCGTGCGGCCGCATAGGAACACATGGAGCTGCACGCTCCGCTCCCAAGTGCCGGCGCCAGAGCTTGGATTTCACATGCGAGACACGGACGTGTTTCTCGCATGTGTGATCCCAGCCTTATAATGGACATAGCACATCATGAGCGGGTGTCAGTTCCTGCTCCATGACATGCTATGTCCATCATGATTTTGAACTGTCAGTGCACACAGCTGTAAGACAGCTGTCAAACAGCTAAGAGGCATTGAAAGAGGTGCGGAGACCCATGCTGTGGGTCCCCTCTCCCAGATCGCTGTACTTGGTCATTCTGACTGACCAATTACAACATGATCGCACAGGAGATGCTGAAATGACTGATCAGTGCAGGATCTCAGCGATGCCAGTGACCGAGCTTCTGGACTACCAGGCAGGAGCAGTGTCGGCGCCGTCCC